>NC_141699.1:459747182-461092652 GCF_964263255.1 Lissotriton vulgaris
GGGCATTTCCTGCTCCTCTTCTGGATTGTCATTCAATGCACCCTGGGGCTCTGACCAGGCTCTCAAGGTTTTTTGCAGCTCCACCTTCCTGGTGAAGCGTCTTTCGGAAAAACTTGAAAATCCTTACAAGTGTAGACCTCTAACATTGTCAGCTCAAAATCAATTTCTGCAGGTGCCCTTTCTCCAGAGTGAAAAATCATTCAGGAGAAAAAAATCAAAAGGGCTATCAGAAGCAATAAAAAAAAGTTTGAAATGATCTTATTGTAGAGTTGTAGTTAACAATTAGTTATTATATGGTATTGCACAAGCACATCCTCACCGCTAATCACCAATGTTCGAACTGGGGTTTCTGGTTGGCAGAGGTATGCACCCTATCCAAACAGGAACCACCACTCTAGTCAGGGTATACTAGATATACATAGAAAGATAACCTGTGCTTGCCCTCTGGTAGCTTGTCACAGAGAAGTCAGGGTTATCTACAGAGGCAATGTGTAAAATAGTTGTGCAACACGCACACACAAGACCACAATGAAAACACCATAAAAATACTCCACACATGTTTGGAAAATAGATTACAGTTTTATGAGTAAAACTAGACCAAAATGACAAAAATCAAACAAGTGGAACTAGAGTTATGAATTTTTAAAGATGAAATCTAAATGTAGTGCTTAGAAGCATATAGCACTTAGGGTTTACTTGAGGCCACGCTGGACTGGGGTAAATCCAAAGTTCAGGCCGATGGAAGGCAGGCTAGCTACAGGACTCACGCAGGTCCCACTGAAAAGATGTTTGGATGAAGTAAGCATTGTCATCTCAGATCCGCACAGACGATGAGGGCTTCGTTGACGATCACCTTAATGATGCAGATGCTAGGACATTGTCAAGCCATGCTGTCTGTTATTGTCAAGCTGCACAGTCTGTTGAAGCAATGTCACTTATAAGTTTCTGTGTCAAAGGGAAATGAGTCGTTTCCGACCAGCGCAAAGTCTTCACTGTGCCGATTTTTGTGATTCTGCATAGCTGAAGCTCACTTTCTAGGGCTCAGGACTATATTGACAATATCATTCCCATTCCAAAGATATGAAGCATGATGCAGCTACTCCTTTCTAATCACTAATTGCAGCATAAAAGTGCATTAAAGGATTCCCAATGCAAGTGTATGAGAGGAGCTGGCCTCACAGTAGTGAAAAATGGCTTTGGGTATTTGACACTACCAGGACATGCAAAACAATAAAATGCATGTCCTCCCTTTTACTTACCCAGCACCATTCCCTTAGGGCTACCCAGGCCCTACTTTAAGGGTGACTAATGTGTAATAAAGGGAATTTAAGGCTTGGCAAGTGTCTTTAAATACCAAGCAAGCTCAACTGGCAATAAAATGCACACACAGGGCCTGCCTTGGCATACCTAAGACAACTTTGAAAGGGTACTTGTGTGGGTGGCACAATCAGTGTTGCAGGCCCTCTAGTAGCATTATAGTATGCAACTTTCCAAGGGACTTACAAGTAAACTAAATATGTCAATTGAGTATACACCCATTTTACCTTGTTTAGGGGAGAAGCACGTGCACTTTAACACTGGTCAGCAGTGCTCAAGCACTCACAATCCTAAAGCCAATAAGAAGACACATCAAAAAGAGGAAATAAGCAGGCAAGAGATTTTGGGAAAAGCCCACCCCAAGGATGGCAGGTCCCCCACATGCCAATTAGGTATATAATTAGGTATATAACAATTCAACATGTTTTTGGGTGAGAGCATAAACACTGTGTACTGGACAGAGGTGTCCCAGTGTGAAAAGTCCACCAACCAACAATAAAATATAGCATAAAAGGAGGTGACAACTCAAAAAAGGGCTAAAAGAAATGGGACTTTTGCTATAATCACCATCATCCTAACTTTTGAAATGGTAATTGATTTTTCTTATTTTGTATTTTCTACCAACTTGCAGTTTGTGGTAGACACAGGTGTGAAACCCATTTGTGAACCTGGAAATAGAGAGCAGGTTGTCGCCAAACACTCTTAATCTGCCTCCAGAGCCCATAACCCCTGTCAAGACTGTTATGGATGCTAGGTTCAGTCACCACAAACTTTTAAAAAAACATTTTTCCACGGAGTCTAGTAGGCTTTGTTAGCCCCTAGGTAGAAGATAGGGGGTAAAGCTCCCAATCTGCCCAGCCTGAGGGCTAAAAAAAGACTGCTGGGGCAATAATGTGGTGGGGGCATGGGCCACTGCCTTGGCAGGAAGCCAAATACCTTCTTTTTAGGACCATTTTCTCTGGTGTCTAGACGGCTTTCAGCACCCTCTAGTGGGGGAGAATAAGGGTAAACACTCACATTCGGCCCCCATCTGGACAAAAAGACTGTTTTACCTATTATGGGGTGGGGCATGGCACAAACATCACTGCACTGGGTGTACAAGGGGAATGAATGTTGGGGGGCACCAAAGGTGCCCCAGGCCTCATAGCAGAGGACCTGGGGGGACAGGGGTCCTGATAAGGGCCCCCAAAGTCCCTTTCTGACAGCTCTTCTATGGCAGTCATACTGCAATGACAAGCTGTCAGAAATGGGCATCTTAATCCCTATGGTAGTGCCTGCACAGGCACCACCCGTATTGTAAGGACTACGAAGTGACCGATGGTCCAGCAGACTCCTTGAGCTCTTCAGAAGTGTTGTTCGGTCCTTCTGAGTGTTGGGGTCCAATGGACGATATCATAATGCGGCAGTCGGACCGCTCAGCTGGATGTTGGTGGGCCCGCCACCTATGGCCTGTAGGTGGCGGTCCTACCAACATCTTAATCAGGCCCTATATTCTGTTTGATGCACTTACACTGCTCTCACAAATCAATCTCAGGATACCATCTTTAATTTCAAATTCCTTCATATTTTCAGAACTTTTAAAATGTTACATTTTGCTTCAAAGATACATCAGATTAATGATTGACAAATATTTTCCTGTCAGAATGTCATGAACACTATATCAACTACCATGTCTACGTGTCTACAAGATAAATATGAGCAAGGCACACGTATTATACATTCACTACATTGTGGTGATGGATATTTTGTTTGAAATATTCTGACGAGACAGTATTTAAACGATATTAAGGTGAATACCCAATGAAACAAGCAAAGCCAGCTCCCACTGCAAGAGTATTTGAGAAGCAAACACACCATTATCAACGAAACAAGGAGCAGGAATACCGAATACAGATGTGTAGTCTGCTTTTTGGAGACAGTTGGCTAATCTCACAAACACGTATTTTACAGATTTAATTGGAGATTCCATGTCAAATGGTTTATAATGGATTAATAACACTTTAGCTTCACTTCTTTTCATTGTCTTACCACATGTGTGCATCACTGTTGTTAAAACTTAAAGGAAATATTGAACAAACATGTTTTCCTCATTCTTAGTCATTGGTCCCAAATGGAAAACTTTAGTAGCTAACCTCAAGGGCAACATATAGATATCATAAATATGGCTGATTGTTGTTTTTAAAATGGTGTGATTAGTGCCATTAATCCAAATGTTGCGAATACATAGCCTTCTAAACATAAAAGTGAACATTAAAAAAGCATTTTGTTAGTTGCAATTGCTGAATCAAAGTGTTTGCAACCATCAAAATGCTTTACACATCTGGCACCAAATACCTATCTGTCCTCAACCAAGTCATTATCACCACTTTATAATCTCTCACCACTTCCCACACACTCATCACACATCATTCCAAAAGGTAAAGTAAGGGAAGCCCTGCTTCTTCACTCTAGCTGCTGAGATGGAATATATTGAAAATGGCCCTTTTTGCAGGGTTATCCCCAAACCTTTTGCTTCTTCCTCCCTTGTTTTTCCTGACCTGTGGTTGTTGGCAATAGGACTCTGGGCACTTTACCACTGCTGATCAGTGCTAAAGTGCATATGCTCTCAGTGTATATTGTGATTGTAATTGGTTATCCATGATTGGCATATTTGTATCACCAAGAAGTCCCTAGTAAAGTGCCAGGGCTGGTGATACAAATGCTACTAGTTGGCCTGCAGCACTGATTGTGCCACCCACATGAGTAGCCCTAAAGTGGTGTCTCATGCCTGCCACTGCAGTGCCTGTGTGCAGTCTGTGAACTGCCATGCCCTCCTGGTCAGTATCCCCACTGACCGGGCCTAACCCTTCCCTTTCTGTGCACATTGGTCACCCCTATGGAAGGCCCAAGGTACATCCCTGGGCAGGGTTCAGTGAATGTGAAAAGTAGAGCATGTACTAGTGCAGGTGCCATGCTCTGGAAGTGAACTACAGCCATTTTCATTTTTGTACGGCTCACTATTGTAAGGATATCTTGCCCATAGGTTATCTTGGGGAATGCTGGCTACAGTGGCTACCAGCATATCTTCCCATCGGAACAAGTTAGGACATAAAAGTCTGGTATCCCTGAACTTAGAATTTAACCCGTTAAGCGTGCCGCAAATTCCGCCATAGTGCAGACGTTCCATTGCGCGGGCGGAATCAGAACGTTCAGCGGAAAGGAAAATAGAGGTCAGGAACACAATGTGCTCAAGGAACACCCAGAACTGGTTGAGACCGGGCTCAGAGCCCTCCTGCACAAAGGGAACACAGACTTTTGGGGGTATAAGTACAGGACCCCTGACTACAGAAAATTAGATCATCCTGGAATCAAGAAGGAACCTTTGCCAAGGAGAAAGCTGAAACTGAAGAAGGAAGACTGTCCTGCTGTTGCTCTGCTGGACTGACCTGCTGTTGCTTTGCTGTCAAGGAGAGGGGAAGGACTTTTCTTTGTGCTGTGTCCCCTTGCTTGAAGGAATCTCCAAGGGCCTGAGAAGAGCTGGCTCCCTGTTAAGAAGTCACAGGAACAAAAGTACTACACCCCCAGCTTCCCTGAACTCTGCTGAAAGACTTCTGTCCTTCCTGTAGTGCTAGGCCCCTGTGTGGTGCCTCTGGAAGTTGTACATGTGTTGGAAAGCTGGAAATCAAGATTTAAGGAACTTTCTTCAAAGTTTATCACATTGCTCGCTTGCGGAGCGCATCCATGTCAGTGCGTGGAAATTCCTGCCGCTACGGAGGCCTGTTGCCACTGCCAGAGCCGTCGCATCCTTTATTTACCGGATGCACCAGACCGGTGCGGGAAGATACCATCGCTGCGAGTGTCGTCGCAGAGCCTGTCATCACTGGGTAAGATCGTCGCACCGCTTGCTTGCAGACCGCATCACGTTGCTGCGAGAGTCGTCGCAGAGCCATCGCATCGAGGGGCCGTGAGAGGAAAAGATCGCCGCTGAGCCAAGCATCGTCATCGCACCGTAAAACGTCGCCGCCCTGAAGATCGTCGCATCTTACCTTTTGCCAGCCGCTTCCACCGAAACCAGTGCACTGGAATCCACGCAAGGTATTGCATCCCTCCCCATACAGACCTGAGTCACCGGAACACCCCCGCTACATGGAGTGGAGTTGTTTCATCACCTCCCCAGGGTCTCAGGAGTGACGCACTGCTTGCTTTTCAACGCTACAGCTTTCATTTGGAACTTCTGTCGCATCTTAAGGTACAGTTGGCTAAAATGTGACGCAACTGTGGATTATTTTAACACAACCTTAAGAACTCTTTTGAAACCATATTCTTGAATTGTGTATGTTGGATTTTTGTCGTTTTGATCTTGTGTAGTTTACATTAAAATACCTTTATTTTTCTAAACAGTTGTGGAGTCAGTTTGTGGTGTTTTCACTGTGTTACTGTGAGTGTTGGTACAAATACTTTACACATTGCCTTCGATAAGCCCTGACTGCTCATGCCAAGCTACAAAGAGGGTGAGCAGAGGTTATCTGAGAGTGTTTCCTCCTTACCGTGACTAGAAGCAAGGGTCCCTATTTGGACAGTGATACCTACCTCTGCCAACTAGAGACCCCCAGATCTGCCAGAATACTTTCTACACCCCATACCCCAACCTGCCTACCTCCAGCATTCAATTCCGGAAGAAGAATTATTCAGACAAACTCTCTAAACCAATCTAACTAAAGGCACAACAAACGTTTGTTCAGCGCACACACATACACACACACATACACACACTCGCACATGTACTCCAAAAACAATGTCTATTCAGCAAAAGATAGCAAATCATATTTGCTACCAAACTGACTCCCCTTCTCTTCCCTATACCTTCCTTCATCCATGCTTCTCTTCATTCTTGCTTCATCTGAACTTCATTTAATCACACACATGAAAAATTAACCACCCTCAAGTTAAATTTGTGGCCATCATTCACTACACATCATCATGCAGCACCACACTACTCCATGTCAATGAAATCAACAACATGCCATATTTTGTAAGTTTCCCACATAATCCACTCACCCCACAATCCACAGCATTGACCCACTCCTCCAAACTGTTTGCTCTACATCTGACTATTGCTAAAAAAATATGCTCCCTTTAACCTCTCCACAATACAAAAATATAATGCCACCAACTTTCTAAATGAGACAATCTAACCACATCAAACCCCAAAACCATGCACCACACATCTACAACTGTACAACATAACATCTACACTCTTGAGACATCCAGAAGCCCAGGATTCCCATCCCTGCATTCTCAAAACATTGGCAATACATAACCACCAATGTCTCCCCTTATCCGCTGATATAACACCTGACTATCCTCAAACATCTTTCTCTCTAGTTGCCTATCCAACCAACTCCTCTTCTACATTATCACTTAACATGACGATGAATCACACAGCATTCCATACCATATAAACTAAGTACACACCATATTTTTTCCTTCACCCAGCCACCACTCATCTACTACGCAACACACTCTTCACATACAGCACACCAAGCTTTCTCTACCCACAGTCTAACAGCTGTCCAAATTTACACAATATTCCGCAAGTCACCAATACTCAACCAACTATAACACTCCTCCCAGCCTGCTATAACACATGCACATCCACAACACCCTTTCCACTATTTTCCTAACCAGTAACACCCTCCTCCACATCATCATTCAACACCTCAATACTTCTCAAAGCATGGTCACAACTTCCCATACTGTGCAAACAGCCTGCATACCACGTTATCCACATTGACCCACCCACAACTCATCAACTACACCACTCCAGCACACACCCACATACCATTCACATCCAGAAGTCCAGGATTTTCTAATCCACATGGTAGCTACCAACTTGCCCTCCTGTTTCTCCACATCAGAAGTATAGATACAACTGTTAACTCCTACTAATATCATCACCTTTTACACCAGCTTCCTACCTACTCCACCCAGAAACACCACACAACAGCACTATATGTTACAATATATTACAATGCATATTAATTAATATACCACATTCGTTTGCAATACTGTAACTACTCTCCCACAACCCAACACACTCTAAAGCCTACAATTTCCCATTATCCACATTCTTGCTACCACCCTAATCCCACCATGCTTCACACTTCAAACTACATGACTGACTGTGACACCATGCTTCAACCCTTATTATACCCACTGCAGGTTCATAGCATATTAACCACAAACCAATGAACTGCATTATCACAAAACATGACCTTCCTCGTGGTCAAAACATAGAACCATTTCAAGAATAACATGTCAGAGCCAGCAGAGCTCTCCTAACAATTCTGTAGCTTTCTTCATTTTAAAGAATGCCTGCATGCTATGTGTGGGGTTATATCAGAGAAAATTGGCAGCATGTCCAGCAACCTGTAAATATTCTCTACTTATGAGGGAGGAATCCCAAAACAGTAGAGTCTAGAGATACAATTTCGAAAGACAGCATTAGCTGAAAAAAAAGAAATTTGTGTGAAAAATTGAACTATAACTACCAAGACGCTATGGGGTAATGGTGCTTTTGAATGCAAGCAGTGCGTTCCTACTCACTTTCACATTTTAAGTACATCCAAGCAGAGACTCATATCCTCCCTCACACAATCATAAATTACTAGCAGTCTATCAACACATCCAACATAAGCAGATACTGTACATTTCTCATAAGTCTATATTACTACATCACTTGCTATGAAATAATAATGACAATAACAATAGCAATAATAATAATAATATTAATACTACAATAATACTATTATTATTATTATTATTATTATTAATAATAATAATAATAATAATAATAATAATAATAATAATAATAATATTAATAATAATAATAGTAATAATAATAATAATAACAATGATAATGATAATGATTGCAATAGCAATAATATTAATGGGGGTGATGATGAATATTATTATTAATATTATGATTATTGTTATTTTTGATGTTCTCACACATTACCAATTATAAAATAACTGACTTAATAATCTTCCAAGCATTTCGTGATAGCCACTTCTCAGTGCTGGACTAGCATGCTTTAACATCTTTTACACATTTTTTTTACAGACTTGATTGGCTAATGGACTACTCATCACCCATAGATAGAACTGAACAAGCACCTTAGAAAAGAGCATCTCTCAAATTAATAATTTATAATGCAGAATGTATACAGCTCCCAAAATATCAAAAAGCTTGTCAGGTTTTAAGGGTTCCCTGAACTGCGAATTGGAACTCGGCTAAATGAGGAACCAGGAACAAGAAAACACAAGGAACCAGTACAAGATATAGGGCCAGATGCATCAAGGCAAAAACCGGTCGCAAACGGGCAGATTCTCAGAATATCCTCCTTTGCAACCGGTATTTTTGCATTTGGAATTCATCATCCCAAACGCACAAATCGCAATTTGCACTTGCATTTAAGGAATCGCACATTGCGATTCCTTAAATGCAATGCAAGATGCCATTTAAAGTAGCGATTTTGCTATTAGGGTCTGCTATTTACCGAAAAATAATGCCAGGTGGCACTTTGGTGAATTTTCCAAAGTTGCATGTTACACAAACACATGACCTTGGGGCATATGTGTGTGCAACATGTGTGCACATATCAATTTCAGGGGTACAACAGGGTGTCCTTTTGGCACACTTCCATCCTTGAAATTGCATGCGCAATTTGCGAATACCTATTGTGTACTCGCAAATTGCGCATGCAATTTCCATTCATTCCTTGGGAAGCCATTCTTTAATTGCGACTCACAATTTGTTACTCGCAATTAAGAAATGTTTAGGAATCGCTTTTTTTTAAGCGATTCCTACATGCATAGGCTTTTGCGATTCATTAATTGCGATTCCTTAATAATTGCAATTAAGGAATCTCAAAAGCCTACATTGATGCATGTGCTCCAGAAGACCCAACTAGGCCTGGGCAAAATGTAAATTATTCTTGTTAAATCCTCTTGTAATGTGAAACACCAGAAATTAGTAGATTATCCCACTTCGAGCAATTATGCTGCTTTCACGGCAAATATTTGCCAGGAAACGTGCTGAGAGAGCGCAATTTGAGAAAAATGTATAAGTGCACCATATTTACAATTTAGATGCATGAATTTAGTTAAAGCATTTAGAAGTGTCGAAAATATATAGAAATACATATACTTATGAGTGTTTAATCAATGTAGAATGCATATCTTAGAGTGTGAAGCTAATGTAGTAATGTTTAGAAATGCTCGAGTGCTGTTAAGACTCCATGAGATGTGGCTGTTGCAGAAGAGGATCTAATGCTGTTAAACGTAGAAATGTGCAGGCCTCATGGCAATGTATGAAGAACGAAAACGTGCCTTTGCAGTTCACATAAGATGGATTATTATTATTATTGTTATTATTTAGAATATTATTGATCATGCGTTAGAAATCAGGTTTGATAGAAGTGTTTCATATAATCAGAGTGTATTAAGTAGAATTTGTTTTAGCTTAAGAAATAAAGGTTCATAGAGTGCAAGCTTCTTGCAAAGTAATTTAGTAGGCCTGGAAAGATAAAGTTGCTTCTTTGATCTGCATGTGCTAGTTAAATTCAGGTCTCGTTAAGCATAAATTGCCGACCATGTTTGAAGTTTTACGACTTGAGAGATAAACTGGAGGTCGGAATTTGGGGCCCAATTCATGGGTGTCTGTTTGCAGGTGCGAGGGGTTACAATCAAGAAAGTGATGAATAGAGCTCTGTCCGGGGAGACAGGCACAGGCCTGGAGGAGGCTCCAGGAATTTACTGGGGGGTACCGGCGAGCCGAGAAGAAGCCTGGGAAGCAAGGTCAACGCTAACAAGAGGCCCAGAGGAGAATCAGTATGGAAAAAGCCAGAACCGAAACCACGTAAGAGGTGTACGTGAGGGGCGTCTCTGATGGGCGTTTCAACTGTACTTGTAATTTTGTATTAGGGACAGCACCCTGGGGTGGAGTTAGAGCAGATGGCCTGAGGACCCTTAGAGAGCGGATGGGTAGGCAGAGAGGGCATGACTGCAATGCACAGATTTACATCAGAGACTAAGGGAAAGTGAGTGAACTTCTTTGGAAGTCACCACGGCTGACACCTTTTTAGGTTAAGATTCTGTTAAGTAGGGATGTCACTTAGTCTAGTGTAGGGACAGTCTAACCTGATTTTTCTCTTTTTGTAAATGACGCTTAAGTTACATCTTGTGTCTATTCTTGCAAACCTGTTAATATTTGAACTGGCTTTGGTGGTATTCTTCTGTCGCCTAAGATCGTTCAGAGAATTCATGTTTGTGTTGGTGCCAGTATACCTTTTGAACCTTATATTGAGATGTTTGTATCTCCAGTTATCTTTGGCTTTATAATAAAACTTTAAAATGTATTCGTGGTAAGTGGTTCTTCAGAGTCGTACCAATTTTTTGGTTTGCTTAACCTAGTAGTGGATTGCTTTTTACTCTATGACAGGCAACAAAGATTCAGTCGACCTAAGTGGGGATTTAGATCTAGAGTAATCAAATGCGAGATCAAAAATCCCGCCTTCTCAGTTGGTAGCAGAATTAGGATGGTTGCCTTCTAGAGGAAGGTGACCTAGACTAGGTTAAGATTACCCCGAGGCCCCTAGAGATCGAGAGATGACCAGCAGAAGAATCACCTGCCGAATAAGGTGCTGACGGCACGAGAAAAGCAGCAGAGTCGGTCGAGAGCGAGTATAATAAAGGTCATGCGTTGTAAGATTGCGGTGTTTTGTGTTGTATTTGTGTTGTAATGTCATGCGGAGTTGAATGCCTGTAGTGTGATTGAGGCAGGGTTGTGAGCGCGCGCAACCTGGTGAAAATCTTAAGTTCAGAGAGGAGCTTAAGTGGTTCGGGTGTATCGGACATCCAGAGTAATTGTCAACCGTTGTGAAGGGGGTCATGAGGTACCATTGATCACCCGCAGGACCGTGATAGGGGGAATGCAAGAGTGAGTGTATGAGTAACGGATGCTGGTCGGAAGTTACTGTGTGTAAGTAACCTATCAGTTAAGGCGATTGTCTGGACGTTTACGGAAAGACATTTCGTCAGTTGAGGTGACAATTACAGTTAGACTGTGGGCGTACAGTCAAGAAAAGTGATCGCTTGGTCAGAAGTAATCATTTTTCAGAGTATGAATGGGACGCATGCATGACCGGGATACGAGCTGAGAAAGGAGGGGAACTTCTGCGAAAGGGAGACGAGTGACGTCAGAGAGAGCCGCGCTGTGATAGGCCGGTTGGTGTGAAACCGCGCTGGGATAGGCCGGTTGGCAAGAGCCGCGCTGTGATAGGCCAGTTAGCAAGAACCGCGCTGGGATTGGTGGATTGTCATCAGGAAGTAAACAAGCGCAGGGAAGTAAGGAAACTGGTAGTTTT
This sequence comes from Lissotriton vulgaris, assembly GCF_964263255.1. Lineage (NCBI taxonomy): Eukaryota > Metazoa > Chordata > Amphibia > Caudata > Salamandridae > Lissotriton > Lissotriton vulgaris. The sequence goes on from NC_141699.1 coordinate 459,758,906, forward strand.
GATCATGAAGTGTTTTAAATGCTTGAGAGCAATCTTTAAGAGAGAAAGGAGAGAATCGTTTGACGGGGAAGAGGCCCCGCCAGAGGGTACACCAGCTCATTATATGGCCACGAATGTTAGGTTGCATACTATACTGTGGATTTCTGAGTGGAGTAAGATTACAGAGGGGAACGAGGAACTGACGTTTCCGAAATACGGAACGTTTAGATTAGAAGTATTGCACCAGTTAAAAGCAGTTATGACCTCAACGAGACCTCTGCCCAGACCAACACAGTTTGAAGCCCTTAATGCGTGGATTAGGGCGGCGCATGACAGGAACCAGAACAGGCGTCAAGAAAGAGTGAGACGATCGGTAAGAGCAGTTCAGGATGCCAAATGGGATGAGGAAGCTAAAAAGTGGAGAGTGCAGACTATTGAAGTAGATAAACTGTATCCAGTGATGGAAGTGGCAGGAGACAAGAGACCACCAGAGGAGGATGATGAGAGCGAGACGGAGGACAGTCTGATAAATAGGTTGTTGATAGAGAAGACCGCCTCCGTACAATAGAGGGATGGAAGGTGCCGAGCTCCAAAGGGGAGATGGGGCTGGTACAGGAGAGTATAGACCACCTCCTATAATAGATAGAGAATACGCCAAAGGTGAGGAAACACCTCAGCCTAGTCCAGTACAGAGAGTAGTCGGTAGGTTCGTGGTACAAAAGGTGCCAGAAATGGAGCGTGCCAAGTCCTATCAATTGCCAGACGCTCTCCAAGTACCTGTTACTATAGGTCCTATAGTATCGATTTACGACCCAGAGAAAGCACGAGAGGAGGAACAGGTACGGCTAGATAGGGAGAGAGCAGAAATGGAAAACAGGAACAATATGATTAATTCTCAAAGGCAGTTGCCAGGACCAAGAGATTGGAGCACCCCATTAAATCAAGCAGGGGATCCCATAATAGATCAGGGGGGTCCGAGAGGACCGATGGATCTGAGGGGACCACGGCCGAAGTCCTTTAAGGAGTTGAGGGCTGACTTGAGAGAGTGGGATGCTAAAACGGGAACCCAGAGTAATAGGACAGGAACGGAAGCTGAATGGGGAAGTCGAGGTGATGGAACATTGTCTCACTGCGGGGCTAGTGAAAGCGGTCAGGAGTGTGATGGCAAAAGTCAGGAGAATAGAGGGGCTACACGTCATTTCCTTAATGGAAATGGACAGGAGCAAGAGGATAGAAGTGCAGAGTGTGGAAGGGTGTCCCGTCTCATTCACAGTGAGGGAGACCGTAGGACACAAGAGTACAGAGACAGTTTTAAGTGCACTCACCATGCACCTGGCGATAATAGACAACACTGGGATCGCGGGAACGTGGGGAGTTGCGAAGGGTCTTACCACGTGTTGAGTGATACTAGACAGCAAGGGAATTGTGAAAACAGGGGGAACAATGGAAGGTCTTATCATGCATTTAGGGAGACCGAGCAAAATAGACAGAGTGAGGCTGTGGGAAATAGAGTCTTATTTCATCACATGCCAAGAGGGGACGGAACTGCATGGTACCTCGAAAGATGGGAACATGGGAGGACTCCCCATAACTCGCCTCGCTCGGAGCTGGGATGGGAGAGATGTCAATGGACCCTCTAAGAATAACACATTGACAGCTGAGATAAAGACTTGATGTGACCAGTTTAAAATCTGACTTGGATGAGATAATAGATGGCACGTTGCCTTTAGAGAGGATTGACATGTACGAGCAAGATGAGGTACTGTTCATAGCAAAGGATGTCACTCGGAAAGCGAGAGCAGTACATGAGAAATTATCTGAATTAGCAGACAAGTACATGGTAGACTTGTCGAGAACAAAGGCATTACAGGGTAAGCATAGGTTGCATTATTCAGATCAGGACCTCGAAGAGAGGAGAACAATTGGATTGAAAACACACATTAGAGAACTGATCACAGGAATAAGAACATGGAGAGATCTGGATAAGTGGGAAGAAAGGTGGTCCAAGAAAGGGACTGTCAGGCGGAGCACAATTGTGATGTCCCCGAAGGGAGGGCTACAGAGAATGGAAGCTTACCCTTTGCGAGAAGTAGCGAACGGGAGCTATGTGCATGTGCCCTGGAGTAGGGGAGATTTAGCTGCATTTACCAACTCCTTTCCTAAGCTGAGAGAGAATCCCGTGGAGTGGTACAAACAGGTAGAGAGGTTTGTAAAAATCTCTAAAGTACTGTGGATTGATTTGAACACCCTATTTGATATCGTAGTTCCAGGAGACTTATGGACAGCATGTAAGGTTAGCGTAGAATGGCCCACATCTGAACCAGAGAGGGACGCTCAGACTAATGGACCGTCTGAAAGAGTCATGGAGAAATATGAAAGGGTAATGACATGGCTGAAGGATAAGGTGCCACCACAGGACATAGATTGGGTGAAAATAGACCGAACTAGGCAGGAACCTAAGGAGACAGTCCATGAATATTATGAGAGACTACTGAAAACATTCAAACAATACAGTGGACTAGATGTAATGGATCCCAAAGACATAGGACAGTTTGTGTCAAAATTCGTTTTGGGATTGAGACCTGATATTTGCTTGATGATTCAGCAACATTTAATTTGCTGGCAAAACAAACCGTTAGACGAAATTTTGAGATATGCAAGGTATTGTAGTGATGAAATTGATTCTAAAGCAAAAAAACTTAAGGAAAAGCTGATGTTGGTTCAGATGCAGTCAGCTGGAAAGGGTGGACAGCAGCAAAAGGGAACAGGGACCATGGGAAGGAGATCGAATAATCAGAATAGGGACAATGAGGAAAATCCTAGACCTAGAGTAGACCTGGCTACCTTGAAAAAGACGACAAAATGTCACCAGTGTCACCAGGTGGGACATTGGAAACGCGAGTGTCCCTATAACCCTGAAAATGGAGAACTAGAAATAGAGGAAGAGGAAGCTCAGAGCAGCCCAGTAAAGGGGACGACAATACCCAAGGGAAAGGTGATCAAAGGGGGGACTTCAGCTCCTCGAGCCCAGTTCCCTCAACCACCCAGAATAGCGACAGGGGGAAAGACCTATAGACAGATGCCACTTTTTGTAGGAGGAGAAGAGTGTTACTATGTTGATCCATTAACTGGACAGCGTGTGAGTAGAACGGAGGACTGTACCCTCGGGGCAGTTCTAGAGGTGGACCAAAGGGGACCGTATGTTGAGGCAGAAGTAGCAGGGTGTCCTACGACCTTCTTGGTGGACACGGGGGCCACTCGATCCACTCTGAGATCAGCAGTGGTTCCGGACCTGCCAATGTCAGGGGAAACCATTCAAGTGGTAGGAGTCACAAATAGAAGAATGACTAGTCCTTTGACAGAGCCAGTACTAGTGCGAATAGGAAAATACAGTGATGAACATCAGTTTGTAGTATGCGATTCTAGCCCTGTGTGTTTGTTAGGAAGAGACTTGCTGTGTAAATTAAATTGCACAATATACTGCACGCCTTTAGGGAGTGGAAGTACAGACTAACGACGATGATGCCACCTTTAAGGTTGCAAATTCAAAGGTATGCATAGAGCTGTATCCTACCTTGACCGTGGAAGAGCTCCCTTGGGACTTAAGAGATACGGTGTCATCTGAAGTGTGGGATTTCACTGGGGAAGAGATAGGATTGATCAAAGGAGTGGAGCCAGTGAAAATCATGATAAAACCAAATGTTGAATATCCAAGAACGCCTCAATACAAATTGACTCTGGAGACGATTGCAGGAATAAAGCCTGTGATTGACTCCATGATTAGACAGGGAATACTGAAAGAAATCGTGGGTAGTCCATGTAACTCCCCGATTATGGGTTTGCAGAAACCTAGTGGGAAATTCAGAATAGTGCAGGACCTCCGAAAGATTAATAACATAGTTGTTTCATGTTGTCCAGTGGTACCGAATCCATCAGTGATATTGTTTCAGATACCATTCCAAGCTGAGTGGTTCACAGTGATAGACCTTTGCCAGGCCTTCTTTTCAATCCCATTAGATGAAGAGAGCCAATTTCTTTTCGCATTTAAGCTGGAAAATCGCGTATTAACATGGTGTCGTATCCCACAGGGGTATACAGAAAGCCCATAGATTTTTAAACAGCTTCTGAAGAAAAATCTTGAAAGTCTAGTACTGCCACAGAACTCGGTTCTGGTCCAGTACATAGACGACCTACTTGTTGCGTCAGAAACAGAGGAAGCTTGTAAAATAGACACCATCACCTTGCTGAACCATTTAGCTGAGAACGGACACAAGGTGTCTCCGAGCAAGTTACAGTACTGTCTGACGGAAGTACAGTACTTGGGTCACAGAATTGAAAAAGGGAAACGGAAGGTGTCACCAGACAGGATAGAGGCGATCATGAAAATGAATTCGCCCACGACACAAAGAGAGGTCAGAATGTTTCTAGGAATGGTTGGTTATTGCCGACAGTGGATAGCTAACTTTTCCCTGAAAGCAAAACCTTTACAAAAACTGACGCACAAGGAGGTGAGTGATCCGGTACCATGGGACAAGGACTGTTTGATGGCATTCCTGCAGCTGAGAGAGGACTTGTGTCGCGCTCCTGCTCTGGGAATGCCGGATTACGAAAAACCATTCTTACTTTACTGCTGTGAAAGAGAAGGTTGTGCTTTGTCGGTTCTAGCCCAAATTCATGGAAATGCCCATAGACCAGTTGCATACTTCTCGGCTACTTTAGATCCAGTAGCCGCAGCGTTGCCCGGATGTCTCAAATCCGTTGACGCAACGGGTGTCAGCATTGAGAGGTGTGAAAGCATCGTAATGGGACACCAGTCAATGGTGTATGTACCTCATTCTGTGGAACTGTTAATGACCAGGACCAAGACACAGCATTTGACAAATAACAGGCTCACGCACTATGAGCAAGTTATTCCTGCTGCGGAGAACGTGACCCTTAAGAGATGCTCTGTCTTGAATCCTGCTACTTTGATGCCACTTCCAAATGATATAGAAGATGAAGAATGTGAAGATCACGATTGCCTTGATGTGACTGAACTATGCACCAAACCGAGACTAGATATTGTAGATGAGCCGTTGACTGACCCTGATGAAATTTTCTTTGTCGATGGGTCATGTGTAAGAGACAATATTGGTCAGTTGAGAGCAGCTTATGCTGTTTGCACCATTACTGGAGTTGTGGAAGCCGCTTGCCTGGAAGGAGTACACTCCGCTCAGGTAGCTGAAATCATTGCATTGACCCGCGCCTGTATAGCAGGCAGCAAAATTCGAGTCACCATTTACACCGACAGCCAATATGGTTTCGGGGTAGTTCATGACTATGGGCAATTGTGGTCTCAAAGAGGTTACATGACTTCTTCAGGTTCATCTATCCGAAATGGGGAATTTGTACGACTGTTGTTAGAAGCATTGCAAGGTCCGGCAGCTATTGCCATTGTTAAATGTGTAGCTCATACGAAAAACACCGATTTTGTATCCCAGGGAAACAGATACGCTGATGAGGTAGCACGTTACTGTGCAGAGCAGGGATACTCTTTTACAGAGGTAGAAGTAGGAGAGACACAGGAAAAGACAGAGTTAACTATGATGTTGGAAACTGTAGACACCTGGGACGATTTAAAGGGCATACAAGAGAATGCAACAGATTTTGAGAAAAAGACATGGGAAACCGCAGATTGTGTAAAAAGCGAAATGGACTTTTGGGTTTCAGCAGATGGAAGGGCAGTGTTGCCAAATGAGTTAGTGAGTCCAATGGCGAGACAGATTCATGGCCCGGTACATCTAGGCAGAGATGCTATGCTTCGGGTATTTAGACAAACATGGTATAATCCCAAGTTTAGAGTAGCCGCAGAAGCAGTGTGCCAGCGATGTGTAACCTGCCAACAGCTGAATGTAGGAAAGAGAACACCAGTCACGTTGAGTAACATAGGGAGGTCTGGGGGTCCGTTTAATCGGATGCAACTAGACTTCATTGAAATGCCAAAATGTAACCGCCTCAGATATGTTCTGGTGGTTGTCTGTATATTTTCCAGATGGGTCGAGGCTTACCCTACACGCAGGTGTGACACACTCACAGTAGCAAAGTTGTTGCTTAGGGAGTTAATACCGCCGTTCGGGGTGCCGGCCTCTTTGGAATCAGATAGGGGAACACATTTCAACAGCGAAATTGTGAAGATGCTCTGCTCAGCATTGAATATTGATCAGAAGCTGCACTGTAGCTATCGACCGGAAGCTTCAGGAATTGTGGAGCAGATCAATGGGACGATAAAGTCCCGAATTGCCAAAGTGTGTTCATCGACATCTTTGAGCTGGCCTGATGCACTGCCATTAGTACTCATGAGCATAAGTAGCACACCAGACAGGAGAACAGGTCTCTCTCCACATGAAGTTTTAATGGGGAGGGCAATGAGACTGCCATCAGTTCCAACTGCAGCTTTGTTGAATATCACAGATGATCTGATCCTGGATTATTGCAAGGGACTTTCTGATGCCATTCTTTCTGTGTCTCTTCAGGTGCAGGCTGCTGAAATCCCATCATCCCAAGACTTGTGCCACGACCTGTGCCCTGGTGATTGGGTCGTGGTGAAGAAGCACGTCAGAAAGAATTGATTAGATGTGCGTTGGCGAGGACCCTACCAGATCATTTTAACAACGAATACTGCTGTTAAGGTTGGAGGGCTGCCCAACTGGATACACGCCTCCCATACGCGGAGAGTTCCAGCACCCCTGGAAGAAACAGCTCCTCTCTCGGATGAAAACCCAGCTGTGGACGAAGAATCAATAGAGGGGACCAGCCAAGCTGTGGGGGTGTCGGAGGAAGCTGGGAGCGTGTCAGATCCAGTGGAAGAAGGACAGGACGACAGTGAAACTGACGTTGCCACAGAAGGAGAAAGCAGCTGTGAGTACGAAACAGACACTGATCAAGCTGCAAGTGATCTAGAGTCGGGTGTGAGGACAAGAAGCAGGAGAACAAGGCGTGGAGAGACCAGTTGGCCTGAAAGAAGAAAGAGGCCGAGCCTGAAGTCAACTCCAGAGAGAACCCTTGCCCCTATATCCGAAGACTCAGACCTGGACGAAGGTGCACAGAATCCAGAAGCGGAGGGTCCAAAGAGATCAAGGAGGGTGTGTGTGCCCTGCAGAAGATACGCCACTCCTGAGTGGACCTACCTGGCAGCAGATGTCTTGTGCTCAGAGATCCGGGAGGGTGAGGGAAGTGACAGTGACCAGCACTGATCCCTTCATAAAGCTGGAAGTGGCGTTGTTAGTGCCTGGAGTTGAAGCTGAAGGGTTGCTGACACTCACTATTCCAGATCCTCCTTACCTGAGCAGAATAAGAGAACTGGTTTTAAACAGAGTAGAATTTCCGACTTTTGGCACAACAGTATCAGTACTCGAGGAGACCATTCTTTGCCTAGAACTGTTAGAATACGTGATTAGAGCTGCTGGAACGCGGGTGATCGTAGACACCTAAATACTTTTGTAAATAAGCAGGATTGAGAAGATAACCTAGCGCCGAGTGGAAGAAGAAAAAAATTTAGGGACCTTTCCATTTAGTTGACGGAGCAGGGCTAGGGTTGTCTGTTGTTGCGGTTCAAAGGACTGATTTCAAAAGAGATTGCCAGCTTCCTGAGGGGTAGTTCAAGAAAGACTAATGAACAAGAAGAGACTGTTGAAGAGATAAAGAGAAAAGACTTTGTATTGGAAAGGAAACTAAAACTACACTGTCTTGAGAACATGGAGGCCGGCAACTCGAACCGCAAAGCGAAATGCATAATAGGTACACTTTTAGCGGGAGTAATTTTTCTTATAGTTTTAGTAGTTACTGTATCATATATAGTGGGACATGAAAATGAAACAAAAGCAACAGAAGCAAAGGTTGTGGTAACATTGAAACCTACTACTGCTAGTAAAAAGGAGGACAATGCAGTGCAGGAGAAGGCTTTACTAGCAGCAGAAGCTCGTAGGTTACACGTAGATGAGTCACAAGGAAACTTTAAATCAAACGCCTATGCCAAGCTGCTGTATGAATACATTGACGCTATGGAGGCGAAGGACTGCTACGTCTGTATGCAGTTACCAGCCTCTGTAGATGAAGGTATTAGGTATCATCATCTCCCATTGACTTATGGGATTACATGTAGTTTGTTTCTTAGTATATTCTATGGACGAGATAGTTTTGAATACTATTTTTCAAATGTTGATGCTGTATTACCAGAAGTCCCAGCTTACAAGCATATGAATAAATGGGACTATTATAAGAGTGAGGATCGATTAGGGAAATTTTTCATTCCTTGGAAAACGTTAGATATTTCACATGCCCGAAGAAATAATCTGACTTGCAAGGTATCAGAAATTGAGAAAAAGTCTATAGGGCAAGTGGATGATCGGCACAGAAGGCAGAAGATTCTAAAGGCTTCTGGCCAATGGAAAACTGATTGGACCGAGGAGGAGAAGTCACACAAAAGAAAGGGTAGTAACGGTCCAATAGCTTTAGATAGAACACAAAAAGGGAAGCTATGTATACATAGGGGTAAGACCTACTATGAAAACGTATTTGTGGGAGAAGTAAGTTGTGAACATGCCTTCCAATTAGAATACTACACGAAAGATTTCTTAAAGGGAATGCAAGTGATCCCAAATGTGTATTTTGTTTGTGGAAGAAATGCCTACGTGAAACTGCCAGACAATTGGTACGGTTCATGTTATTTGGCAATTGTCTTCCCCAAAATTTACCATGCTAAAGATTTAGAGATCATAGAGGGAAAGGCTCAAGCCAGAGAGAGAAGGGATGTAGGCGATGCTGAGGTAGTTGGAGATGTATTCGGCGCTATGTTCCCTCTTCTGGGGTTAATACTGAATGATGTCAAGATCAGGAGATTGGCAACAGTTGTAGATAGATTATCTGCCAGTACTGCTAGATCTTTAATGCTGGTGGAGGGAGAGATGCAATCGATAAGGGCAATGGTTCTTCAAAACGACTTGCTCTAGATGTTCTGACAGCAAAAGAGGGCGGAGTCTGTAAGGCTTTGAAGGTCCAGGAATGTTGCACTTACATTCCAGACAATTCAAAACCTCTTGAGAAGTACATACGAAATATCACTGAGATACACCAAGAAATAGAAGATTTGTCAAGAGTAAATGTATGGGAAAAAGTGGGTCACGGAATGGGTAAAGTTGGAGGTTGGTTCGCCAACCTAGGGAAAAGCTTTATATGGTACATTTTGAAGCCTATCATCATAATAGTGATCTGTGTAATCATATTGTGGGGGTTAGTGAGGCTGTACCAATGGTATAGGGCAAATAGGTTGCAAAGATCCATGAGAGAACAGGAGCAGAGACTAGCTGCAATGCAGGACAACCAGTACAGGAGTCTGAGGGCTCTAGAAATGATAAAGCGAGGGAGCATTGCAACGAGTTCTGTCTGATTTAATTCAATGATGGTGTTGTAATGGTGATGACCCCTGGAGGTCATCAAAGGGGGGAACTGAGAGAGCGCAATTTGAGAAAAATGTATAAGTGCACCATATTTACAATTTAGATGCATGAATTTAGTTAAAGCATTTAGAAGTGTCAAAAATATATAGAAATACATATACTTATGAGTGTTTAATCAATGTAGAATGCATATCTTAGAGTGTGAAGCTAATGTAGTAATGTTTAGAAATGCTAGAGTGCTGTTAAGACTCCATGAGATGTGGCTGTTGCAGAAGAGGATCTAATGCTGTTAAACGTAGAAATGTGCAGGCCTCATGGCAATGTATGAAGAACGAAAACGTGCCTTTGCAGTTCACATAAGATGGATTATTATTATTATTGTTATTATTTAGAATATTATTGATCATGCGTTAGAAATCATGTTTGATAGAAGTGTTTCATATAATCAGAGTGTATTAAGTAGAATTTGTTTTAGCTTAAGAAATAAAGGTTCACAGAGTGCAAGCTTCTTGCAAAGGAATTTAGTAGGCCTGGAAAGATAAAGTTGCTTCTTTGATCTGCATGTGCTAGTTAAATTCAGGTCTCGTTAAGCATAAATTGCCGACCATATTTGAAGTTTTACGACTTGAGAGATAAACTAGAGGTCGGAATTTGGGGCCCAATTCATGGGTGTCTGTTTGCAGGTGCGAGGGGTTACAATCAAGAGAGTGATGAATAGAGCTCTGTCCGGGGAGACAGGCACAGGCCTGGAGGAGGCTCCAGGAATTTACTGGGGGGTACCGGCGAGCCGAGAAGAAGCCTGGGAAGCAAGGTCAACGCTAACAAGAGGCCCAGAGGAGTATCAGTATGGAAAAAGCCAGAACCTAAACCACGTGAGAGGTGTACGTGAGGGGCGTCTCTGAGGGGCGTTTCAACTGTACTTGTGATTTTGTATTAGGGACAGCACCCTGGGGTGGAGTTAGAGCAGATGGCCTGAGGACCCTTAGAGAGCGGATGGGTAGTGGAGTTCTGGACTTTTTGGTTCCGTCCAGAGGTGTCAGGGAACAACACCCAAAGACCCCGGAGTTCCACCTGCCTTGGTGCGCAAATGAACAGAAACACGGGCTTCTCGATGGTGGCGTCAAAGACCAAAGGTTTATTACTGCAGGGACACAGAAGTCACAGAAACTACGCATAGGCAGTAACCAGGAGCCTGTTCGATTTGTACATTGAGGGTTGCTCCTTATATACTAAAAATTGTGCTCCAGGCAAATATTTCACATGTTAGTACATTCCCAAACCTTTGTGTCTCAAACAATAAATATTTGGCGTTACACAGGAACTGTCGATAATATCTGATGCCAAACATCACGAAGAGGAGTTCCCACTAGTCCATCACAATCCTTTGTCAATATTGCATTCAAGAGCCGGACCGCCTCATCGTAAATTTCGTTACCTCCCCCTAATAAAGGCCCAGAAGGAAAGGAGCAGAGCCAGGTGCAGGAGATAGGAAAGCGGGATAAGAGATGTTTGTGGGTTGTAAATGGGCAAGGCTACCGGCTTCGGCCGCCTAATCATGATCGGGACAATGGACACGAGAACCAGTTCAGGTGGGCTAGCCTCGGGCAGAGGAGGCAGCCTTTGTTGAGTCATGCAGCTACAGCGTGATCTGGTTTAAGGTACACGTGTCGTGAAAGAGGTGAATCTCCGGCTAAGGCTACGTGTCCTTAATCGAAATGAAGTGATCAGAGGTTATTGCGTATGTGAGGGCAAGAAACACAAAATGGCGGACATGATCTAAGATGGATGCTGTGGGTAGATCAGAAATGTGTTCATAACGGGAGTGCTCTTGCTCGTATCTTAGCGAAAACACCAGGATATGCTAAATGGATCATTTGCGGTTCGCTGATACTAATATTATGTATTTCCGACAATATTGAAAACACGGGTTAAAATCGTCACGGAACCTCAGACCCTCCTTTTGCCCTTACATAGGCAATTACTCAGTCTATATCAGAGTCTAGTTCTATACTCATCAGGTCGGTGACATGTTGTTGTATCATCATCCTTTCTCGTGCCTTTTCTCCATTCGCAGGTGGTTTTCTAAAACAAGTTGCAGCACAAAGACTACACAAAGCTGGACCACACTGGATAATCAGGCAACATGAGAATAGGAATACTAAGATGACACCGATGACCATTAGAACCTTCCACCCCCATGCTGAGATCAGAGTCCAAAACCACTCCATAAAGGACCAGTTTCCCTTGTCTATATGTATAGAGTCGGAAATCTTGTGTAGCTTAGAGATCGCCTCATAGACTGTTGGAGCATTATTAGGAATAAAGACACAGCAGCTCGATTGGATCATTCTGCATACCCCACCTCGATCTGCAAGTATGACATCCAGAACCATACGGTTCTGCAACGTCATGAGTCTATCCGCCTGAAGCTCAGCTGTCAAATTACTAAGGGCACCAGCAGTTTCAGTAATAGTAGATTCAACTACCCGTGTTAGCTGACGTATGTTTCTACTATTGGCCATAGGCCCCCAGAACGGAAGGAAGCCTTTGAAGAAGTCTCCAGCTTCCTGACCAGCAGTATCTTCCTTGCTGAAGACACCTCTCGCTATTCTGGTTCTGTGGTAATCAGATGAAGCAGTGTATGTTGGAGGCAGCAATCGAGCAATATAGCATGAACCCGAAAAGTCAGCAGGTAACCATGTATATGCCCGGTCTCGACAAATGAAGTAGGTACCCCTAGCAGTAAGGAAGGCAGGGGAAGAGTTAGCCGGAAACACATAAGTCTCAACGCACTCACTCCTCCCTAGCTGAGCTCTTGGATTTCTCCCGTTACCTTGCAAACAGACCTGACCTCGGTGAGGTACGACCCAGATTGGAGTTGAGCTTTTACGCTTGCTTTCTCCTAAACTAAGGCGATACTCTGAAGTATTCCAACTTAAATACACTCGCAGTTCATCTCTAGGGTATGATGGAGTATTATTGACATCCTTGATCATGTCAATAATTCCCTGCACTAAAGCTTTGTTGGCAGAGTTATATCTAGTGGAACGTGGTGGACGTGGAGGATAGGTCTCAAGGGCATAAGCAAAGATGGTTTGAAGGGCCTGAAATGATCCATTGTAGCTGAAAGGCAAAACCAGATAGGGAATACCTTTATCCATAGTGTGGGGTATCAAGCCACACACCCAGCAATCTGTAGTGTTGACTACCAGTTGGTGTTGGTGCAAGAGCTGTACAAAAGTGTTGTTAATGAACTCTGAGCGTCGGGCTTGCTCATGTTCAGGAAACGGGTGAAAAGAGTGTATAGAAGAAACAGTAGAAGTGGCAAGATCAAGGGGAGGTACTGTAGTAACTGGCACAAAAATCAGATTTATACTAAAGACGATTCTACCCACCAATGTTGCTAAAATAATCAAAAATGTAACGGCACATTGCATCAAAAAGCATTTGCTACGAAGAATTCTGTAAAGTCTGTTTCTGCGAACATAAATCACATTTTCTCGTTGCAGCGCAGGAAGCTCCATCTTCTACAATCCGCTCGCGACCACTGATGATGTGTACGTAGATGAAAATGCCTCTATCAGCCCTGGGAGTTCCCAGAACCAACAGAAAGATCGACCTTGTGTCAGACCCCTACAGATTCAAACTAGGCACACAGCCACGACCCTACGGCTACCCAGACGGCAAGGCAATTTAAAAACAATAAACAATAGCAAACTTCCTGGCTGAAGGCAAATGTTCAATATATCAAAATCACAATATGCAGTTGCCTGCTTTATTTGTCCATTTTACGTTTTCTCAAGTTGTATCTCTGCTTCGCAGGTACTGTCTGATCGGAAAATAGTGTATCTCTAGCAGCTGTTGCAGTGTTTAAGTTCGCAGATAGCAAAGTTTCTTCTGATGCTGGAGACAAATGTTCAGTGTTCAAAGTAGTCTTTTCAGGAGGAGAGTCAGGTTTTGAAGTGTCAGTAATCAATTCGGCATCGCTGAAAGAGATGAACTTCGGTGTGCTTTCAGATTCGGAGGCACCAATTCCCTTCTTTACCCAGTCGTCATAAGGGAGCGGCAGGGGTACACGCTTTACATGTGATGCGTGTACCCAGTGTTTGCGGCCAGCTACACGAACTGCTGTCCTCGTTGCCAGTAAGATCTGGAAGGGCCCCACAAATCTCGGTTGAAGGTTCTTCGTCCTCGCGAAGTTCTTGATGACAACAAATTCTCCTGGTTTCAGCTGATGCCCTGGACTCTCCGGAGGCTTTGGCAAAGCATCGAAAACCTGTTGATGAATAAGACTCAATTTAGCAGTCAAGTCGTAAAGGTAGTCTATCAACATAGGATATTCTAGAGAGTTAAATTCCTTAGGCCTTGGCACGCCCCAGATATTTGCTGGGCGGCCAAAGACTATCTCGTATGGGCTAAGCCCCACTCTAGAATGTACAGTTGCTCTTGTTGATAACAAAGCCAAAGGAAGTGCGTCTGGCCAGGCTAAACCCGTGGATGCTTGTATTTTAGCTATCTTCAGTTTGAGGGTGCCATTGTAACCCTCCACTAAACCAGCTGACTGGGGATGGTTCGCACTGTGGAATTTTTGTTTCAAACCTAGGCCTGCACATACACTCTGCATAACTTTCCCTATAAACTCACTTCCGTTATCTGACCATACAATCCGTGGCATTCCAAATCTAGGGAAATATTCTTTGAGAAGAATTTTGGCAGTTGATAAGGCAGTATTGTCTTTCAGCGGGTATGCTTCTATCCACCTGGAAAAAGCACAGACCACCACTAGGACATATTTTAAATTATTTCAGCGGTCCATATGAATGAAGTCTAACTGTATCACTTCGAAAGGGCAGGAAGGAGGAGCGAAATGACCAGCAGGAGTTGGAGTTCCCTTGCCAGGATTATGCATCAGGCATACCATACAGTTTTTCACTACTCTTTCTGCACACTTACTGATTCCCTCATTTTTCCAGACTGGAGCCAACATCTTACAGATACCTTTAGAACTTATATGTGCTACTCCATGCGCCATTGTCACTACTGCAAGCACATACGCATCCGGCAACATCCAACGCTGCTGCTCTGTCAAATCAATCCAACATCCATTCGAGTCCAACTTGCCCGTACTCTCTCTCCATACACGTTTCTCTTCCTCAGTTGCTTCTTTCTGAATCTCTTTCACACTTTCCATTGTGTCCTCACACATTCCAGACTCAGCGATCCATCTTGCAGACGTTGCAACATACATTCTACTCATCGTGTCTCTAGCTGTCTGTTTAGCAATTTCGTCAGCAAAAGCATTCCCACGACCAACATCATCCGTGATTGCCTTATGAGCACTGCACTTAACAATCGCAACTTCAGTCGGCAAGGTTAGAGATTCCAACAAGTCGTTAACTAGCTGACCATGTTGAATCTTAGTCCCATGGGACGTAATGAAACCTCTTTCTCTCCACAAACGGCCAAAACTATGGGCCACGCCAAATGCGTACTGACTATCTGTAAACACATTCACTCTCTTTCCCTTAGCTAAAACACATGCTCTTGTTAGAGCTATTAATTCTGCAGCCTGGGCAGAATTCTGACTCACTCTTGCAGTCTCTACAATCGTCTTCAAAGTCGTTACTGCGTAAGCAGCAGTCACATCACCATTCTCCAATTTAAAACATGACCCGTCCACATACAGCGTGCCATCCGGATCTGATAATGGAGTATCCCTCAAGTCAATGCGTCCTTTTGTCTCTTCCTCCGTTTTGAAACAGCAATCATGTGGTTCGGAATCACTCGACTCTTGATTAGCCGGCAACACCGTTGCTGGATTCAATACATTACATCTTTTGATCTGAATATGACTCGCTAGTAATGTCAGCTTGTAACCAGATAATCTCGCACTAGTAAGGTGTTGTGTCTTAGTTCGGTTCATGAGTGTGTCCACTGCATGAGGAACCATGACCACTAGCATGTTGTTCATTACCAGACCAGCAGATTGTCGAATGGAAGCCGCAGCTGCCGCTGTAGCCCTCAAACAACTAGGTAACGCTCTAGCTACCGGATCTAATGTTGATGAGAAATACGCACAAGGGCGTTGTTTATCACCAAATTTCTGTGTCAGGACACTCAACGCGCAACCTTCTCTCTCGTGAACGTAGAGCGTGAATGGCTTACTGTAATCAGGTGTACCCAATACAGGAGCTGAACACAAGGCTTTTCGTAATTCAGTAAAACTCTCTTGACATTCATCAGACCATGGCACCGGACTCGGAACATTTTTCCCAGTCAAAGCTACCAATGGTTTCGCTAAAAGAGAAAAATTTGGGATCCACTGCCTACAGTAAGAGGTAATACCTAAAAAGGCACGTACTTCTCTCTGTGTGCGTGGAACACTCATTTGCGTAATTGCTTTTATTCTTTCTGGGGTCAACTTCCTTCCCTCCTTTGACAAGAGATGACCTAGGTAGGTCACTTCTTGGCAGCAGTATTGCATCTTGGAAGGTGACACCTTGTGATTCAGATCAGACAAATGATGCAATAAGGAAATTGTAGCTGCTTTGCAAGTTTCCTTGTCATCGGCAGCCACTAAAAGATCGTCTACATACTGTACTAGGGCAGAACCTGGAGGAAGGACAAAAGAATCTAACTGGCTTTTTAATGCTTGACTATAAATAGACGGACTTTCACAGTAGCCCTGTGGAGCGCGTTTAAATCTGAAACTTTGACCTCCTAGACAGAAGCCGAAAATATCTCTGCTTTCCTCGGCTATCGGAATGCTGAAAAAGGCATTCTTTAAGTCGATGACTGAGAACCAAGTGGCTGTAGCAGGAATCAATGTTAACAAGGCAGTAATGTCTGGAACCACAGGAAATTGTGGAACCACAATCTTATTAACTTCTCTAAGGTCTATGACAAACCTGTACACTGGAGGTTTCGTAGGATCAGTTCGTTTTAGAATCGGCAATACAGGACTATTACAAACATTTCCTCGAGTTTCTTCAACCACACCTTTCTTAATCAAATCTTGCACAATTAATAAAAGTGCACGTTCTCCTTCACTAGATATTTTATATTGGGGAATTCTTGGAAATTTTACATTTGCTTTCAAAGTTACTACATACGGTGGTATTTCTAAAAGGCCTACATCATTAGGACCAGTCGCCCAAAGAGAATCAGGGAGTGAGCGCAGCTCTGTTGGGAGTGTGTCCATTGACAAGTACATCGGAGAAGTAATTCTTTTACCCAAAGTAAGCTGTACCCCTTCCGGAGAACAGTACAATGTCGCATATAGTCGTTTTAACAAGTCTAAACCAAGCAGATTTTCATTACAACCTGTCGTCAAAATCAGGGGTGCTTTCAATTGACACGGTCCAACAGAAATAGACAAAGGACCAGATATCGGGTTGTAAACAGGGGCGCCTGAAAAACCTACAGAAACATTTGTTGAGCCAGACAAAGGTGCGCCAGGGAGTTTCGCATGAATGATAGAACTTTTTGCGGCACCAGTATCCAACAGAAACGGTTCGACTACACCTGATGTTGCTACTGCGACATAAGGCCCACTCTGATCCACTGGAACTGATACTACTCCCTCTCTCTGTCCATGGCTGTCCTAGTACCCATTTTGCTGAAATCCCTCATCCACTTCACAATAGTCTTCAACAAGATATTGTTGAGATCTATTCTGCTGAGTAGACTGTCCATTTCGCTGATCAAAGTGATTGGAAGGACGATCATTCGTCTGCGGAGGTATAACACCTCGCCCTCGACCTCTAGGATTCTGCACAAATCCACCACGACCTCTCTGAGCTGCTGCAGCATTATTTTGCGCTAAGATCGGACATTCATTTTTGTAGTGACCCTCTTTCTTACAGTACGCACACTGATTCCACTGATATTGAGGCCTCGTTGAACTATAATCTGTCCTCTGATACGAATTCTGTTGCATATTAGTCTGATTCGTGCGAGGCGGATACGCCTGCTGTAAAAGAACTTTAGTTTTTAAATCTTTCGTTTTCTTCTCTGATTTTTCCTTTTCCTCTTTATCCCTATTTTCGTAGTACTGTGCAGTCGCAAGTATTTGCGCAGTTGTAGAAACAGCCCACGCACTCTCTGAATCCTTTAATTTATTGCATAACTCAGGTAACAAATTATGCACAAATTTATCGACAAACAGTCTCTGTCCTCCTTCAGTGCTCATATCCTGACCACTATGATCTACAAAAGTCTCTTCGAACCTTGTGAAGAAGTCGGAGACACTTTCATCTTTCTTTTGCTTGCATGCGGATAATTTATCCCAATTAACACGCAACGCAGGCATCAGAGTCTTCATTAAGTCAATTATTCTACCTGGAAGATTAGCAATTAGGGGTTCGGGTTTTGCACCACCCGTTTGCTGACCATCCGCTGCAGTGATAGCTGCCCAATCACCACCTAAGGCTGCTTGATGATCCTCCCTACGAATTTTAGCCCACACTGGTTGTGGAACTACATTTCCAAATAACATGTCAATGTCTGCTAAGTTCATTATACAAGCCTCAACTGTCTGTGTTAATTCCTTGTAATATCCAGCAGGATTTTTATGCGGATCTGGCAAGGCCTGTTTCACCGCTAGCACTTCAGCTCGCTTCCATGGAATGTGTATCCACACTCGTTGGAACTGTGCTGGAGCAGCTGCAATACCCGCATTATCATCACGTTGTATTGCTTCGCGCCAGATTGGAGGAACCTCCCTCATAGGATATTGGCGACTTAGCTTCATTTTACCTTTCTCTAAATCTCTCGGCGAACGAAGAGATGGATCATTCCTAAAACTTAAAATAAGTTCCATCGCTTCTTTTATATTATCGCCCACTATCATTCCTGCAGCAAACTCTTTTTGAATTTTAATTAAATCTTCTAAGTCTGATTCAACATCATCTTCCTCTATTTCCTCACGTAACAACGAGCACATCTCATCAAAGACGTACCGTTGCGTTGGTTCCTTCCACTGCATAAATGTGTCTAGCACATCTCTCGTACTGTATCTTCTACTTTTCGTAATCCATCTGAGAGCCGTGGAATCTAAAATTCCCCGTTCCTCAGTACTTGGATGCTGACTACGTCTCTGAACTGAATCAGAAGTAGGAGTCTTAATTAAAGTCTTATAGAAAGGAGATAACATATTAGTAACAGAATCAGTGATTCTTCGACGAACAGAAAGTGGAGTTAGCACACTCGCAGACGTAGAGAACACAGTAGAAGTAGGAACGGATAGCGAGGCAATAGGAGTATCGAGAAAAATAGTTTGTGAAGTAGTAGGTGTAAGCGAGACAGATACAGGTATAGAAGTCGGCAACCCAGGAAGAGGAGGAGCCGTAGGAACATTCACATTAACCACAGGAGGCACAGGGGCTTGATTCTGAGGGGCAGGAGCAGGAATACCAGGTTGTCCAGCAACCGGCAATTGAACATTCGGTACAAGTGGAGCCGTAGCACCTTGTGCATACGGTGGAGGTGACCGTAACAGATAAGACAACAGGGGATCATTTTCGGGATCCTCTAGTATCTTAGCTGTTTTCGATGGCAAGGCAGGATAGCACTTGTCAATCGCTAAATTATGCTCTCTATTTGCTATATCTATAGCCTTCTCGCACTCATTATCCTGCAACTGTTTAGTTGCTTGCTCTAGAGTTAGCTCTTCTTTCTCTTTCTGTTCTTTCTTAAATTTCTTCATTTCTCTCTGTTTGGATTCTTTTCGCCAATAACGGAAAGAATCAAACATTGCCGGCCGGGCTTTCTTACTAAACAATTTCGTTTCTAAATTATCAAGAATCTCGGGTTCAAAACTACCATGTAGTGGCCAACTAAGGACACCATCCTTCTTAGTGTAGCGGACCCACACCTCATTATAGAATATAGGACCCACACCATGTTTGCAATATAAGTCATAAAGGGGAGTCCCAATCGGAGGAACCAGACAGGAATCCTCCAATCGTGAGTCATGGTTGCAACCGAAACAAGACAACATTTTCCGACTTACCATTTTCAATCCGGAACACAAGACAAACAAAACACGGAACAAATATGTGCACTCGAACCAAGAACTTAGGCCTACCAAAACCAAACTAATGTATCGATACCCAAACTGAACCAAATAGATTATCGTAACCAGAACAACTAGTGATAACCTTACGAAACCAAACCAAACCAAGAACTGATCAAGGATTTTAACAATCCTCACAAAGTAACCAGCTAGCTATTACTAGATACTTAACTGAGGCACTGAAGACGTCACCAAGGAGAAACCCGTCACGTTTCGCTGTACTAAGGGCTGCACCTCGGGTCCAAGACAGGGCGACGGTCAAGGCAACGGCCCACTGCAGCCGTCCTGAACGGGAACCCTCGTGGAAGAGAACTTCGGGCCACTTTTGCGATATGCCGGGATCGATGAAGTGGGGCGCCAATTGGAGTTCTGGACTTTTTGGTTCCGTCCAGAGGTGTCAGGGAACAACACCCAAAGACCCCGGAGTTCCACCTGCCTTGGTGCGCAAATGAACAGAAACACGGGCTTCTCGATGGTGGCGTCAAAGACCAAAGGTTTATTACTGCAGGGACACAGAAGTCACAGAAACTACGCATAGGCAGTAACCAGGAGCCTGTTCGATTTGTACATTGAGGGTTGCTCCTTATATACTAAAAATTGTGCTCCAGGCAAATATTTCACATGTTAGTACATTCCCAAACCTTTGTGTCTCAACCAATAAATATTTGGCGTTACACAGGAACTGTCGATAATATCTGATGCCAAACATCACGAAGAGGAGTTCCCACTAGTCCATCACAATCCTTTGTCAATATTGCATTCAAGAGCCGGACCGCCTCATCGTAAATTTCGTTACCTCCCCCTAATAAAGGCCCAGAAGGAAAGGAGCAGAGCCAGGTGCAGGAGATAGGAAAGCGGGATAAGAGATGTTTGTGGGTTGTAAATGGGCAAGGCTACCGGCTTCGGCCGCCTAATCATGATCGGGACAATGGACACGAGAACCAGTTCAGGTGGGCTAGCCTCGGGCAGAGGAGGCAGCCTTTGTTGAGTCATGCAGCTACAGCGTGATCTGGTTTAAGGTACACGTGTCGTGAAAGAGGTGAATCTCCGGCTAAGGCTACGTGTCCTTAATCGAAATGAAGTGATCAGAGGTTATTGCGTATGTGAGGGCAAGAAACACAAAATGGCGGACATGATCTAAGATGGATGCCGTGGGTAGATCAGAAATGTGTTCATAACGGGAGTGCTCTTGCTCGTATCTTAGCGAAAACACCAGGATATGCTAAATGGATCATTTGCGGTTCGCTGATACTAATATTATGTATTTCCGACAATATTGAAAACACGG
This sequence comes from Lissotriton vulgaris, assembly GCF_964263255.1. NCBI lineage: Eukaryota > Metazoa > Chordata > Amphibia > Caudata > Salamandridae > Lissotriton > Lissotriton vulgaris. Next base: position 459,779,682 of record NC_141699.1, read on the forward strand.
GTTAAAATCGTCACGGAACCTCAGTAGGCAGAGAGGGCATGACTGCAATGCACAGATTTACATCAGAGACTAACGGAAAGTGAGTGAACTTCTTTGGAAGTCACCACGGCTGACACCTTTTTAGGTTAAGATTCTGTTAAGTAGGGATGTCACTTAGTCTAGTGTAGGGACAGTCTAACCTGATTTTTCTCTTTTTGTAAATGACGCTTAAGTTACATCTTGTGTCTATTCTTGCAAACCTGTTAATATTTGAACTGGCTTTGGTGGTATTCTTCTGTCGCCTAAGATCGTTCAGAGAATTCATGTTTGTGTTGGTGCCAGTATACCTTTTGAACCTTATATTGAGATGTTTGTATCTCCAGTTATCTTTGGCTTTATAATAAAACTTTAAAATGTATTCGTGGTAAGTGGTTCTTCAGAGTCGTACCAATTTTTTGGTTTGCTTAACCTAGTAGTGGATTGCTTTTTACTCTATGACAGGCAACAAAGATTCAGTCGACCTAAGTGGGGATTTAGATCTAGAGTAATCAAATGCGAGATCGAAAATCCCGCCTTCTCAGTGCCATTCGCTTTCTTCTCCAAATGCACACAAATTACATGAAGCAAAAGGATGTTGCCTGCTGTGCTTGGTTTCAATGCAAACTTGTGACAATCTCATGACAAAAATATTACAAGCAATGACGGATTTGCATTTTGCGTACTTACTCATAATGTCTTGCAATTTTACTGAAATTTGGTGTAATTAGGTGGCAGCATGTTACGTAAAATACTGCCATCCTTAATCCTAAACACATTAGGAAAACACCAGACATGCTGGACCTGAAAGGGTATCCTAGTGATATGTACCAATCTTCTGTGAGCAATCCAGGGCACGGGTCAACACGACTAGATACTAACCTGTCCAGCAATTTGCTCGAGTAGCACGTAGCCCTCAGAACAATACTGTTCGGACCAGTTGCAAGAGGAAAACATGACTCAATTGATTAAATTTACATCTGACCAGCATCAGTTGATATAAGTTAGGCAGAGGACCAAGGGACCTGAACCCTCACAGTGCACCATCAACCAAGGATGAGCCAATAGACACCTCTCACAGGTTAGGTTGCATTGGGGTACGATTCGTCGTCCTTATAGGACCCTGCTATTAGTAGAGGCCACACCCTTCATACCACACACCCAGAACAAGTGTGGTTCAGGAATTACATTCCCCAGAAGGAAACCTATGCCATAAGAAGAACACTTCAGAGCAGAGGCTTCCTAAAGGGCCAAAAAAGCCAACTAATTGTCGAAAACGTCAGTTTTGTAATACTCAGTAACACAGCAGGACTCTTAAGGCTTCAGTCCTCGCAAACCAGCGTTGGCCATTAGTGATCGCAGCCTTTCCTTCACAGTTGTGTTTTTTTTATTTGAAGTTCACTTTTTAATACATTACCTACTGAGAAAATGTACCTTTCGTGTAATTCTTACCTTTCCAGGCAGAGATCAGTATATAATTTGTGAATTCTCTTTTATTGAGCGGTTACGTCTGCTAAATGTATTTCAATGTTATTTTTATCATAAAATGTTGAATTAATATTTTATCATGCCTCTTAGATTATACTTCGCCAAGAAGGCAATGAAAACAAAATGCTCAAAAGCTAATTTTGTTTGAAGCTTCAGCGTGGAACTGTTGTGTTACATTTGTATCCAAAATGCATCAGTCAAAGTATGCAAATGCAAAGCCTGATCGTAAATTGTGTATTATTTACTTGGGCCCCCATTCTGCCTGCCAGTATTTTCACGCCACCGGTTCATTTTAATATGCACCGATAACAGAAGATTTTAAATGCACGTCTGACTTTGAGGAAATGAGCGCGCTTCTGCTGGTGTGCTGAGAGGCAATCATAACAGTGCAGAAAACTCATAACCCCGCAGCAGTCTGACAGACAATCTTATTAACAAACCAACTGTTTTAGGCGGAACTTAATTTCACAGATTGACACATTGAGACTACTTTACAGAGCCATTTTCAGAGCCACTTGATAGATTGTATTAATTGTCAAACCTGTAATGAGTTGCTTTGCTTGGGAGCTGTAAAATAACTGATGACAGATGCATGTCATTAGTATGATTATTTACGCGAAGGGAGAATAAGTACACTGTACGCACCTTTGTGGTCTCATTTCAGTCTAATGTGTGCATTCTGTGGCCATTTGGGAGTTCCCATGTGTTATATGAGATGTCATTATTTATGTCATCGGTGATGCCATATGTGATGCCATGTTTTAAGTCGCCTGTGAAATCATATGCAGTGTTTTGAGTAATGGTGGTGTGGCTACTAAATCTGGTGACAGGGGAACCAGGAAGGGAAACAAGCCGGGGAAGGCAGTTTTTGTTATTCTCTACCATTATTTTCTGTATTCCTTAGATTCCCAATACTTGTATTTCTTTTTGGATGCGTCTGAGGACCCCTAATAACAAGGGACCCTAAAACTGTGTAGTGTCCTGCAGGACATGTTCTAGTTATTGGCAGGCTATGACATCCCCAGACTACCTTTTGTTGACCAGCATCTGCAGGGTCACGCTTTGCAGGCAGACAGGTGCTGGTGCTTCATGCAGCATCACCCTTCCCACGGCACGGCAGATGCAGCTGTCGCACACGGGGGTTGGATCCCACCATTGTCGCCAATGTGGTGTTGGGCCTCAGGCCCACATTATGGAGATGATGGACACAGACCCCAGGTGATGTGGTGCGATAACTGGCCACGAGCACATGCGCCCGGGCCCTTTTATTGTCGGGCCACATCACTCGTGACAACCGTAATGGATGGGCGGAAGTGTAAGTGTGCCCAGCCCTCAAGGGATTGGCTGGGAATGTCATAGTCATCCAAACACTAGAACGTGTCCTGCAGGACTCTGTCAATCACTGTCAATCACAATACTCTACTTAACACTCTTCAACAGAGAATGGGCATGGAGGGCACTGTGCTTAAATGGTTTGCTTGCTTCCTCTCTGATGGATCCCAAATGATCAAAATAGCGAACAGTCTTTCATCTACCTTGGCGGTAGGTCAAGGTGTTCCTCAAGGATCTATACTTGCACCCACATTGTTCAATCTCTATTTAGAACCATTAGGAAATCTCCTAAGTAAATCCAGGATCCACTATCATCTCTATGCGGACAACACTCAAATCTACCTTAAGGTGGCCTCCACTCACGATCTCTCCATCCTAAGCTCTACTCTCGACTCCATTCAAAACTGGATGTCAACTCATCAACTGATTCTGAACCCCTCCAAAACTGAATTCCTTCTCCTCTCCTCCTCACTTTCTCCTCCCCCGATTCAATCATGGATGGATCAGATGAACCTACTTAACATTAAATCCATCATTGTCGACAGCGCAAAATCCCTTGGTGTCATACTCAACAAAAAACTCAATCTACTCTCCCACATCAACTCCTTTGCAAAGTCTGCACAATACCAACAATACCAACTGTGCCTTCTTTGGGGGATTTGTCGCTTCTTCCCGGAGCAAGACCATAAAACCCTGGCCCAATCGCTGGTTCTGTTCAGACTGGACTACTGCAATTCTCTTCTTACTGGCCTCCCCAAATCCCACCTGTCCCCCCTTAAATCTGTTCTCCATTCAACAGCTCGTTTCCTATATGGGGCCAAAAGAAGCGACCACATCACACCCATTTTATCCACCCTCCAGTGGCTTCCGATCGAGGCAATATCTATCTACAAGAATGCCTGTATCACCCACAAAGCCTTGCACTCCTCCTCTCCTCCCTACCTGACAAAGAAACTGAAACTCTCTGGAGGCTCTAGACCATCACGTAATGCGGAAAATGTATTACTTGAACCTCCACTTTCAAGACGGAAAGATTGATGGCCCAATCCTTTTCATCACCACCCCCTTTTCTGAACCAATCCTTTTCAGGCAATGCTGTGAGAATCTGGAACTCACTTCCGCCTCAGCTCCGGATCACCACCTCTTCCCAGGCCTTCAAAACTGACCTCAAAGTTCTCCTCATTCAAAGACACATCCAAATTTAATTCACGCCCTCTCTATTCTCTGAAGGAAGTCCTTCCATTATAGGAAATTCCGTTCTCCATGACTATATAAGTGCCTTCCCAGTGTGTTCTTGTAGTTTGAGTGCCTGTCATTTATTGCAGTATTATACTTCTACTTGTATTGTGTACTCTTTTGTAACATGCACACGTCACTTTTCTTTGTGTAATGTATCGTTTGCTACCTCTGGTATTTTGTTTGCCTCGGATGCATGCACAATTTCCACCATCGCCTCATGTAAGTTAACGTTTGTTCTTGTGTTTTGAGTATCCGCCATTTATTGCAGTTTTATACCTCTACTTGTACTTTGTACGCTTTTGTACTCATGACCACATTTCATGTTTCCTCTTGTAATGAATCGTTTGCTTTCTATTGTATTTTGTTTGCTCTTGATTCATGCACAATTGTCAATATTGCCACATGTACATAACGTTTGCTTTTGTAACATGCTCACTTGTAATTTTCTCCTCATGTATCATTACTGTTACTATTGTGAAGCGCTCTGACACCTTTGGGTAAAGTCTGTGTGATATAAAAACGAATCAAATAAATAAATAAATAAAAGGACACAACAAACTGCACATTTAATATGACTTATTTGCACCCACGTTGTACCCTAGAACGGGTGTCCGCATGTCCAATACGCACGTATTTTATTCGAAACGCGGAACAAACAATATCGATTTGGTTGCTGCGCAACAACTACAAGGGACGCATAGAGAAAATAGTCTACATATATTAGGATGGACAGTTGGTGTCAGGATGGCAGACCGGGAAGTGGGTGGAGGGAGGGGGGAGGAGTTGGTTCACTTTGCAACATTAAGAAAGGACGCATAGAGACAATAGTCTACATATATTAGGATGGACAGTTGGTGTCAGGATGGCAGACCGGGAAGGGGGTGGAGGGAGGGGTGAGGAGTTGGTTCACTTTGCAAAATTAGCGCGTATTTATATATACACAACGTTGGATTCGAATACGTGCGTGTCCAATACGCAAGTGTTTTTAATCGAAAGGCTGAACAGACCCGATCGATTTGGTTGCTGGGCAACAACTACAAGGGAGGCATAGAGACAATAGTCTACATATATTAGGATGGACATTTGTTGTCAGAAGGGCAGACTGTGAAGTGGGTGGAGGGAGGGGGAGGAGTTGGTTCACTTTGCAACATTACGAAATGACTCATAGAGACAATAGTCTACATATATTAGGATGGACAGTTGGCGTCAGGATGGCAGACCAGGAAGTGGGTGGAGGGAGGGGGGAGGAGTTGGCTCACTTTGCAACATAGGCACTTGTTTATATAAACACAACGTTGCATTTGAATATGCACATTTACAATACACATGTATTTGTCATCGAAAGGCCAACAGACCCTATTGATTTGCTTGCTGCGCAACAACTACAAGGGACGCATACAGACAATATTCACAGAAACACATTGTATACCCACAAGTATTGTGAAATTAAACATATTAGAAATGTGCACTTACTCTTTCTCTTCCATTTAACTAGACTGAGCCACAGCAATGCATGGCCGGGTACAGCTAGTTTATTCATAAAAATATAATCTATGTTTATAAATTTGCGTTAGATTTTTATTGTGAGTTGTGTATTATTTGTTTAGTATATAGGTGTTTTATATTCTTTACACTCCTGTCTCCTAAGTTAAGCCTGCCTGCTCATTGTCAACTATCAAGGGTTGAGCAAGGGAATAATTTATTGAGACCCTAACTGAACCTTTTATTGATTTTGTGGCCTTATTACTAGTGGAAAGGCACTCCTTATCACTACTAGTAATCCACATTCCAACATCAAATATTCAAAATCTCACCAGTTGGAACAGGTATTTCCTCCCTAGAGGGTCCTGACCCCGCTCTCAGGTCCACATTATGAAGGCGGGTGCCTCAGATGTGTACATTCCCCTTGATTAATCTTTGGCAGGAAACCTTATGTACTCCATCAAATGTGCCATCTGGACAAATGAGCTAGCAGGAGGATGAAGAGGTAGGGATTGGATGCCCTGTTGTTTCTTTTGGTACAACATCTACCCTCCTTCCTATATCTTCCTTGGCCATAGAGAAAGATTATCGCTATCTTCAAGGACAACTCTAGTGGCAGGTGGAGCAATACTGATTGCGTTCAGTATTCCATCATCATTCATTCATTTTGATATTCATGATCATTTTGATCACGTACAAACCAGAATAGTTGTCTTATTGTAACCCTTATATTATATTTTTTTTTTTTTTTTTTTTTTTTTTTTGAAAACCTTTATTGATTCTTCACAGATTAGTACACAGCACGTGGCCTACAACCCAACCGGGCCGGCCGCTAACATAGCGTATAAGCAATAAATATGCAGTAGCACAGTACAGGCTGTCGTGAGGACTTGAGGATAAGGTACCGAAAGGAAATTGTGAAGAAGGAGTTGCGAATGGTCCTTGCCAAATTATGAGGTTTCCGTTTTTTGTTTAATACCTAAAAAGAAAAACATTCTAACTTCGGGAAATCACGTTGCCATCGACACAAGAAACTGAATGCCATGCAGGCGGAAATGTGCCTCTGAGTCCATTCAATTTGCGATTTTCACATTTTGGTAATTACCGTAGCAATTGCCCCATTCCGTTATAACGCCCCCACCCAGTGCAGCCCCTCCTCCCACCCCCATGCCCTCCCCTCTCAGTCACTCATCCTCATCCGACTCCAGTGTGTCCCCTTCAGGGAGTGGCTCACAAATCTCACCCCGGTAAGCATTCCACGGGGACCAAACTTTGTTCCACTTGGCCGGGCACCCCCTGGATAAATACACCGCCCGCTCCGTGACCATGGTCCTATCCATATTCACACACCATTGGGAGGCCCTCGGCAGATCTGCCACCCCCCAGCGCTGCGCGATGTCCCTCTTCGCCACCATCATACCAATCGTCACCCAGATGCGACCATGTCGGGACAGGTCAGTTGGTTCCCACACATTAAGAAGACAGCGACGTGGTTCAGGAAGCACTGAGACCTCTAGGACTTGTGAGACGGTGCGCATGACCTGACGCCAGTATGTTTGTATGAGGGAGCAGTCCCAGAGTGTATGGAGTAGTGTGCCCTCCTCCCCGCAGCCGCGCAAGCAGAAGGGGTCGGGGGCTCGCTGTATGTGATGAAGCAATGTTCTGGTGTAGTATGTCCTGTGCAGAACCTTGAGTTGGATGAGTCTCATTCTAGAGGATATGCCCGCCTCTTTAGGGGATGCCAGTGCCTCGTTCCATTCGTGTTCATCCATCTCCCCCACGTCCTGCTCCCATTTTCCCTTAAGAGGCACTAGCGGGTCTGGGGAATTATTCAGGAGTTTCCGGTAGGTAAGGGAGGTGGCCTTCTCCACCATATAGTCAGTTAGGAGGCGATCCTCTAGCGGGGATGACTCTGGGAGAGTTGACCCCACCGGAATAACCGCCAGCAGAGCATGACGCACTTGAACATACCGATAGGTTTCATGTGGTCCCATTTCGTAGAGTTCCCTCAGGCGGGCGAACGTGATGACAGCCCCATGGTCCCACATGTCTCCCACTGTTGAGATGCCTATGTCGTCCCAGCGGGAGAACCCTTTACTGGTCCGAAGGTTGCCCAGAGCACGCGAATCCCAAAGCGGGGTGAGCTTAGTGATAGTATCTTTCCAGCCTAGCGCAGCGGTGGCTGCGTGCCAGACGGAAACTGTGATCTTCGTGGGCCCCCTCAACAACCTGAGTTTACGCTTGTCATAGAGCGGGGCCAGCAGGGTACCCGCCCCTAGCTGGGCCCGATCCGCCTGGAATGCAGGGTCCGATTGTGATGCATGCAGCCATTGATTAATCGGTCTAAGCTGAGCCGCCCAATAATAAAGTTGAAGGTTAGGGAGTGCGATGCCACCCTCGTACCAACCTTTACAGAGTTTGGCGTGAGCTATCCGTGCCGGGCGATTGTGCCATAGTAGACTGGTGACCACTGCCGCCACCCTTTTGAAGTACCTGGGGGGCACTGCAAAGGGGGTGTTGTCCAGAATGTACAGAAAGCGGGGCAGGGATTTCATCTTAAAGAGGGCTGCTTTTCCCAGCATCGTTAGCGGTAATCCTGCCCAGAAGCTCGCATCTCGCCTGAGGCGGTCCAGCGGCGGCTCCAAGTTCAACTTTTCAAATTCCGTCGGGTCACTCGTAACATGAACACCAAGATATTTGAAGGACGTGCCGGCCAACCGCAAGGGGCAGTCTGAGCCAACCGTGGGTGGGCCGCCCGCCAGGGTGTATAGTTCAGATTTAGTCCAATTAATTGTGTAGCCCGACACCTCCCCATGGGCATTGCAGATACTTAAAAGAGCCGGGATGCCATGGTCAGGATCCGTCAGGTATACAAGCATATCATCCGCGTAGAGCGAAATGCGGTCCTCCCAGCCCTCCCTCCATTGAATCCCCTTGAGCAAGGGGGTGGTCCTAATGCGGATTGCCAAGGGCTCTAGCGACAGTGCAAATAGTAGGGGGGAAAGAGGGCAGCCCTGCCGAGTGCCGCGTCTGAGCGGAAAGGAGCGCGAAATGTGGCCATTCGCCACCACATGCGCTACCGGCCCAGCGTACAGCAGTTTAATCCAGGATATGAAAACAGGGCCGAAACCCATGTACTGGAGAACCTCGAAGAGATAGGCCCATTCAACCATATCAAAGGCCATCTTGGCATCCAAGGCCAAGATGGCCGCTGGTTCGTCGAGTTCATCCGTTTTGGCCAACACCCCATGCACCCGTCGTAGATTGAGTGAGGTGTTCCTGTGGGGCATGAACCCGGACTGGTCTGGGTGAATTAGATCAGAGAGGTGGGGCAGGAGACGATTTGCCAGCAGTTTCGCCAGGATTTTACTTTCTGCGTTGAGTAAGGATATAGGGCGGTATGAGGAGCAGTCCTCCGGAGGTTTGCCAGGCTTAGGGATAGCCACTATCGTGGCCGTTCGTTGGTCTAACGGGAGTACCCCCGCCGTACGGCACTCCTCATACATTCGAAGCAGGTATGGGCTAATAACAGCAGTGCGGTCTTGGAACCACTCAATTGGAATGCCGTTTGGTCCGAGCGCCTTGCCCGTATGCAGGGCCCCAATGGCGATCCGCAGTTCGTCAGCAGTGAACGGCGTCTCAAGCTCAGCCGCCGCCTCGGGCAACAGCGCCGGGATGTGCAGATCATACAGTACGCTTTGGGCCGCAATGGCCGTGACGTCCCGCTCCGGGGTGTAGACTTTCTCGAAGTGGGCAGCCAGCTCTTCTACTATCCGAGCTGGGTCCGTGTGAATGTTCCCCAGGACATCCCTGACCTGTTGGATCCCCCTGGCACTCCCGCCTCTTTTGTCTAGCCAGGCCAGCATCTTCCCTGCTTTGTCCCCCAGATCGTACACTCGGTTTTGTGTGTCAGAGATGTGACCTTGGGCAATGTGTCGAGCATGGTCTGTATAGAGACGCTGGGCCAGCGTGAGCGCATGCAGTGTGTCGTCAGTGGGGCCCGCTTCATGGGCTGCGGTTGCGTCGCGCAGTCGTATCTCGAGCGCCGAGTGGTCCGCCGCCTGTTCTCGCCTATATGAGGTTATGGAGCTAATGGCTTGCCCCCTCAGGACAGTCTTATAGGCCTCCCATAGCACCTCAGCCGAGGCCGCGGTAGGCTCGTTCTCTATAAAGTAATGTGTTGTGGCGGTCTGCAGTGCTTTCCGGACCTTCGGCACCTTAAGATATGAAGCATGCATCGGGAAGACACGGTGGCGTGAGCGTGTTTGTGAGGTAATGGTGAGAGTCAGTGGGGAGTGATCCGAAATGCCCCTTGGATGAATGAGCACCTCCTCTACGCGCTGCAAACCATCCCCGAGCGCCAGAAAGTGGTCAATGCGGGACAGGCTATTATGGACGGCGGAATGGAAGGTGTACTGTCGTAATGTAGGGTGGACGTGCCGCCATATGTCTACCAGCCCCAACGCCTCAAGGAACCTTTGGAATCTGGAAGGACCCCCGGGGAGAGCGGGTGCGGGGAACCTGTCGAGTAGTGGGTCGGCAGGGGAATTAAAGTCCCCGCCCATCAAGGTGTCACCCTCGGGGAGGGACAGTAGGAAATCGCCCAGGGCAGGCAGCATCACAGAGTGTAAGGACGGCGGGATGTACACTGATACTATTGTCAGGGGGCGCCCCTCCCATTGACCACTCACTGCCGCAAAACAGCCCTGTGAGTCGGTTTTTGTGCAAATGGTGATAAAAGTTGAGGATTTTCTAAGCAGGATACCTGTGCCCCGGGACCCAGTGGAAAATTCGGAGTGGGCCAACATTGAGTACCCCCGCCTGTCCAGGGCCTTGGTGGCAGTACCCATTAGATGGGTCTCTTGAAGGAGTATGAGGTCAGGTTTATGTCGCTTGACCTCGGACAGAACAAGGCCTCGCTTCACTTTATCACCCAATCCACGCACGTTCCATGCCAGAAGCTTGAGGGAGGAGCCGCCCAATCGCGTCTCACCCGCCTGCATCACGTTACGCCGCTCACCCACCACCCTCGAAACTCAGGGGCCTGAACCCGCAGCACATGGCCCGCCCTCTCAACATCATTCCAGTAAACAGCACAGTACATTCTACATTGTTCATACGATAGCATGAATTTCCCGTAAAACCAAACAAGTCCCCCCCCCAACACCCCCCACCCTGCCTCCCTGCCAAACGGACTCAAAACTGCCCGCCACCCCAACTTAGCAGAGCGCTCAACCCATAGCTGAAACAGAGTACTTGCACGTCGGGGGAGAGTGTCCCCCAAAGCAGGCGGTCCCTCTGCAGCCCTTGGGCGTCCGGGCCAGTGTCCATTAACGGCTCAATAGAGAATCAGTGGGAGTAGAGTTCAGGAGTAACACGATAGTCCCTTGTGGTATCTTCATTTGCCGCCATCCGCTCCCAATTGATCTTGTGGTGGTGTTCCATTCTCGCTGGTCCTGGATGGGGAGCGGGAGCCCCGCCGGCTCGTCCCTCCCGATCTGTTGCGTCGACGGTTAGAGGTGCGGTCCACTGTGCGCCAGCCATCCAGCCATTCCCTGGCATTCTCTGCCGAGTCGAAAAACCAGACCTTCTTATCCGCTACCACTCGTAGCCGGGCCGGAAACAGCATGGAGTACGGCAGTTCTTGGTCGCGAAGCGACTTTTTAACTTCGAGGAAAGTCCTCCTCTTGCGGGTGACCTCCGCCGTGTAGTCGGGGAAAAAGGAAATCCTTGAATTCTGGATTTGGATGGGCGGTGCCACCCTAGCGGCCTGGAGGACTGCATCGCGGTCTCGAAAATTGAAGAGTCTCGCCAGGATGGGGCGCGGAGTTGCACCCGGGGTGGGCGTCCCGCCCGGGACCCGATGGGCCCGTTCTACTGTGAAGAAGTTTGATAGTCCCTTCGGGGCCAGTTTGGTCTTTATAAGGTCTTCAACATATAGGTCCATGGCCCCCTTTGTTTCAGACTCCGGGACCCCCAAAATACGGACGTTGTTGCGTCTGGAACGCCCCTCCTGGTCGTCCAGCTTACTTTTCAAAAGTTTATTGTCCGCCTGCAGCCTCTCCATTGCCACCTGCAGGTCCGAAACGTCTTCTATCAACGATTTGGTCACTACCTCCACCTGCTTCACCCTTTCGCTCATTTTCTGGAGGTCGGCTCTGATCAGGGTAACCTCCGCCGCGGTCGAACCCACCGTGGCCTGCACCTGCTCCAGTGTCCGTAGCACGTCGTCCAGCGTGGCCTTTTTTGCGCCGTCATTGTCAGAACCCTTCCCCAATGACTTGCGCTGCTCAGATTGTGTGGCCGACTGGCCCTCATAGGCATATTTCCCGAGCCTCGCTTGAGCAGCATTCTGTCGCTGTCCCTTCCCCGCCATTGCTGTCCAGTGAGACAAAGTCCAAGCTGGAACGGGCCGGAGGTCCGTCGCTGTCCACGGGGGGGGAAAAGGGAATGCAGGGGGGGTTCAGCAGTGGTGGGATGCCAACGTCCGCTGGTACTATGCGAGTGTCGCCGGCCGCCGTGGAGCGTTGGCGGCCTCGGCCAATTCAGCAAAAATGGCGTCTGGTGCCGTGCAGGACCTCCGGTCCGCGTCGAGTGCAGCCAAGGGGCACAGATGCCCAGCGTCACTGTGTATTCCACGGGAGGGGTAGAGCAGCCGGCGGGGAAGGATCGCCAGCCAAAGGTGTCGGGCGATGGCGTCGTCGGCTACTTCCGGATGGTTGCGCCGGGGAGGATGAACTTCCGCCCGGCCTCAGGATTCACTCGACACCGCTGCTCGCCTCGTGTCACCAGGCCCGTCTCGCCCAAGGGATGGAGATGAAGTTTCGCCCCGAAATCGGGGTCCAGGCACTCCCAAAGTTTCTGCGCCAGTGCCGCCCGGTCACTGCACCCAGTACACCCTCTCCGGACTGAGTAGTGCGCGGATTGGCATGTGGATTGTTGCGGGAAGCCGCCTAGCTACGGGAGCCTCTCTAGGTTGCTGCCGCCATCATCGGCTGCTAGCCACGCCCCCCCTTATATTATATTTGATGGCATATGTGTCTATGTTAGTTCTCTACTCCTGATTTGGTTGCTTTATTCCCTGTTTTGTGTGTTTGTTACACCCGTTAAACATTTGTCTAAGTGTTATTTTGATTGGAACAGTCGTAGCCATCCACTGTTGATGTCAAGGCCTTGTATTGAAGTCCTTGAGGAAAAATTTAATCTCCCTCGTGCTCCTTACACGCTCCTTATTTTCCCTGCTCCCTGCTGCTTTACAACCTTGCTGTATTTATGTATTTAAAGACTTGGGGCGATATGTATCATTCCAAATTGCAATGGCAAACGCCGAAATTTGCTGAATTTCAGTGTTTGTGATCACATTTGGGCTCAGTGGTATGAATGAAAGGAAAACTGCCTTGCAAAATAAGGAATCGCAAAATTTGTGTTTCCCTATTTTGTGATTGCCTTTAAGAAATCGCAAATTGATGTTCCTTAAATGCAATGTAAGAAGCACAGAAAAGGTGCAATTTAGCCTTAAGGAATCACAAATTACCACCAACTTCAAGTTGATGGTAATTTGCATTTTCTCTGAAAAATTCACTTTTTTGCATTTTTCAAAGTGCCATGTGGCGCAGATACATGCCCTTACAGCATGTATTTGTGCCACAGTGCACACATGCACATTTCAGGGGTGCAACAGGGTGTCCTTTTGACACCCGGGCACCCTTGAAATTGCATTCTCAATTTGCGATTCTCTACTTGAGAATCCCAGATTGAGGATGTCTTCCCATTCATCCCTATAGGCCTTTAGGCCCATAGGAATGAACGAGCATGTATTCCTTAATTGCGAATCGCAATTTGCAATTCGCAATTATGGAATATGTAGGATTCACAAATTTTTTTGCAAACCCTACATACATAGCATTTTGCGATTCTCAAATAGCGATTCACAAAAAATCTCTATTTGAGAATCGCAAAAGAAGATTTTCATACATATGGCCCTTGGTTCCTTTTGCACCAATTATCTCCCCTCACACTCAGTTCCCCCTCTGACCGCCACCATCATCTGGTGAATTTCTTTGAATGATTTGTACACTCCAAGATGACTGCTCATGTGTGCACAGTCATGAAAACAATCTTGGAATGGGTGTTCTTTAAACAAAAGCATTTCATGATGGTCACTGTGCAGGCACACGTGTGCAAATCCACAATTGCCTCTGGAAATGAAAAAATGTACAGCCAAATAAGGAAAAGTCATGAGAAAGCCACCAAATGTATGCACGGTTACATTAGCATGCACAATGACTATCTTGCAATATTTTTCTTTTGCTTTGAGAAAAACACTTAAAAAGTCAATAGGTGCGCACAGACATGAGCTACTGGCGTAGCCAATGCTTGTTTTAAATGTGACATATGAAAATAATGAATAATTTCATTCTTTAAAAAAAATAGACTCAAAGCTATCCTATATATCAGAATTTACTGAATTTAATTTAATGGGTAGGCCAAGAGTCATCATGATTTGGAACAGCTACTGCATCCCATTTTCAATGCTACTATCAGCTAAGGCCTTGTGAAAAGGTTTGCCGTGTTTATGATGATGTGGGGGGTGGATGTGGTCTTTGCCTGGGTGTACTTAAAATGAAGAAAGCTGCAGAAAAGTAAGGAGAGCTCTGCTTCTCTGACATGTTATTCTTGAAAGTGTGCCATGCTTTCAAGTGGTTTGTGCTTACTGTGCTACGAGCCTGCAGTGGGCATTTTGTATTTTTAGGAAAAACTAAGGGGCATATTATCAAGGACAAGCGATACATTATTGAAGCCCATGTTAGATGTGTTCACATCTAACATGGGCTTCGATTGGAATTCATAGAGCATATCATCAAGGCCATTATCGCCGCTTTATCTGCATTTTCCTGCCGATAAAAGCGGCGATAATGTATCGTCTGTCCTTGATAATATGCCCCTGAAGGTTTTATAAGGGTTGAAACATTTAGTTCGAAGTGTGTAGAACGGTGGGTTTGTGGTGGAGGAAATCCCTTGGCACAACCCAACCTTAGTGTCATGTGTACCTAAAATATTCGTAAATGCTCTGTACAATGGTACCCTAAAACGCAATCAAGTCTGTTCACTGATTACAAGTATACAGACCGTCTTGTTCGCTCTTGCCTGAATTCTGTTGTTTTGTTTTGTTCACTGTGGGTCACGGGCCGTGCCCTCTTGACATTACTCTAAGATTCATTACTAATTGTGTGCATTTTTAAAATAAATTCCTGTCCGGCAGGACAAAGGACATACCAACTATCTAGTGTATGTCTATTCTTACCCTGATCTCTCAAGTACTAGGGTCCATTGTTTTTTGTAAAAAGCTAACCCCCAAGGTCCCTAGTGTATTACCTTTGGGTTCCCTTGACTCCCAATAACACCAGTTGTGATACAGCAGACAATGTGGGTACTTAAGAGGGCACCGCTCTCCAGGTGTATAAAAAGTAGATGGTGTGGGTCCCTTGTTGGAGGTCTTTTATGCTCCTGAGAGCTCTACAAGTGAATAGGGGGCAAGCCAACAAGCCCTTGGAGAGCACTCTTCAGGGTGACACACAGTAGCAGGTAGTCAGCTCAGGCCAGGAAATTTTCAGGAAGGGTGCATGGTCCTTTTCAATGGCAGTAACCTTCCTTGTGCTCAAAAGATTCATCTGGCAGTGTGCACCACACCGTTCCATGATCTCCGGTCCCATATAACAACAAGTATTTCATTACCAAGCTGAAATATGGCATCAGTAGTTATACTGCAGTGTGCCTTTCATGTTGAAGGAGGTTTAGAGGGTTTCCCTTTGAACCACAGGTGTCTCCTTCAGTTTCAGTCTTGTCAACCATGAGCTGTGGAATGCAGATCTTAATCTTTAGTGGGGTCATGATCTGGCTCCCAGAGGCCAAGTGTCAAAACCTCTTCTTCCAATCTATCCAGCGAGGCCCTCAAGTGGCAGAGGTTAGGTGTTCCAGTTGGATGCCCAATGTTTGTAGCTGTCTCTGGAAATGCACAGATATGCTCCCCCAGCCTCCGGTGTGGACTGGAGTCTAAATAGGTAGCACACAACGAGTTTTAGAGCAGAAAAATCCCCACAATTTCTAAGCAATTAATGAAAAATATCTCTTTACCACATGAGAGTGTTTGCTGTTGTGATTCCAATGATAAGAAACATTATGAGGCTGCTCCACTCCAAGCTTATATTGCTGCTTGAAGTAATTTCAACCATTCCCCCATTTTAACCTATGGGAAGAGCAAACCTCATAGGGAAAACACACGGGTATTCTTCACTACCTAGGCAGGGAACTCACATGTGCCCCTGCCCTTCTAGGTAGATGTCGCGTCAATCACCTTATGGAGCTTTTTGGCAAAAAGATCCCAAGCTTCACCAAACTTCTGGAATTTCTTCCTGAAGTTCCTCTTGATGGTTCAAATTGTCCAAAACACAAATCCAAGGGTCTGGAATCTCCAAAATGGTTCTTGGGATGTCTGGACTACAATTCCCACAATTCCCCTTGACAAATCCTTAAAAGTCCACTGGATGCACTCCAGAATGGGAACCTTGGTGGAGATGATGCAGATGGGCTCTCTTAACCAGTAGCTTGCGGGAGTCCACTCCTTAATCCTTCTTGAAGCAATGCAAAGCCCTTAGGGCTGTAGTACCAAAATAAGTAGCAGGTGCAGTCCTTTGGGTGCAGATCCAGACTCCAGCAGCACAGCCCTTCATCTCCTTGTAGTTTCAGGCAGGAGACCCGAACAGCTATGCAGCTCTCCCATATTTATTCACAGTTTCCGAAAACCAAGCAAGGGGGTACCCCTGACTAATGGGATGCTGGATGCACCCGGGTGTATGACCACTTCCTCTAAAATTGTGTGGCATATTCTTCTCCAATGAAAGCATAATTCTCTCAAAATCCAACATGGCTAATTTCTCTCCTGTGGGGTTAGATCTGGCTAAGCCAGCACACTAGTGTGGTTAAGTTTCAAGAGCACACTCCTTTCAACCGACTAAATAATATAATTATTGAGCCTCATGTGTAGGGGTGCAGGAAGTGGGAGTCAGGCTATGCTGGCCCCAAACTGTCACACCCCCTTTCAAGACCAGTTTGTCTGCCCCACCCTCTTCCTGCCTTTTGGCATCTACAGCTAAAGTTCTCCATCCACAGGAAATCCATTGTCTACTTTGACACTACATTGCACACCTCATCAAGCAGCTCTGGTTCAGCCTGGGAAAGGCTGTCCACTCAGGAAAGGGCATCTGGAAAGGTCAATTTTGGCTCACAGAAAAGAAAGTGTAATAACCGGTTTTCTGTGATAGTTATTATAAATCTAACAGTGGTAAGGTGTTGGATTTAACCTAACTATTAATTAGATAACTGGATGTCTTTTTTGGGTGGCTCCTGTCAATATTTACACTTAAAAAAATGTATCAATGTTAGTCTGTGGAGCCATTCACTACAATGGGAAAAAAACAGAATTGTCAGTTTCCCCTCACCAGAGCTTATAAAACAACCTTGATATTGTCCTCCTTATAGTTACAAGGCATCGTACCCCTGGGGTACCTAGGGGACTTATATGTAAACATAAGGTAGATTACTACTTTGGAAGTACCTTTAATTCCAAATGCAAACTTGCAGATAATTGCAATTTAAAAGCAGCCTTCAAGGAGGGGCTGGATTTTAAAATGACAGCAGGCAACACAACAGTTCACACTCTAGTGCAGGAAATGTACTGGATCTCTAAGCCTCCCTGCCTTATTATATACTAGGGACTTATTGGTAGTTTGAATTCCCTTTGCCTTATACTAGGGACTTACAGGGGTCTGTCATTGCCAATTATAATTATACCTAACTATGCGGCATAATATCTAGAAACGAAGTTAAAATTATCCCCTTTTTAGCAGCTGAAAACTGCCTCTATAGCGACGATAATGGGCTTGATAATATGCCTTTGAGAATTCCAATAGAGGCCCATGTTCTGGTGTCAACATGGGCTTCTATTGGAATTCTCTACAGCATATTATCGTGCTTGATAATATGCCCCTATGTACTTTTAATTAGAGTGCAGGTCCTGGGTCTTGTTAACAGAGCCCAAGGCACAATCGAAGTCAGAAAACAAGCACCTAGTAGTCAAAAGGGAGGTGAAAATTGGAGGGGGGGGGACACTGCAATCAGGTCCTGGTTTTTCACACTTTGGGTGCAATTCAGCTCCAGCTTTTTACTCAGCTTCCAAGGGCTGCTTATTTTATCTGTAGTTCCCCTCTAGTAGAAGAAAGATTTTCATCAACTTAACATGTGTGAACATTACAGAAGCTCTTCCCAAAAGTGTACTCAATATTCCTGGCTTGGCCATAAAGGATTGCTCCATCATTTTTCTACAAAACAAATACAGTAGCAACAATGGGTGTCCCGGTTCCTTACTGTCCTGATTAGAAATTGAGAGGAATTCTGTGCAAAGATTCCAGGTAGGCAACATTTGTGATAACCGTTGGAGTCTTGGCACAGAACACCCAATATTGTGAGTTAAATCTCTCAGAAGGGGGAGTAACTTGGCTGTCCCAGATGTAGGGAAAATATTTAACAGAATTCCATACCCATGGGAGTTTAACATATACATTTACCACCTGCTTTAACCAAAGTGGGAAGGGCAATATGGGGTGACCTAGTGGAGGGCATGGCAGAATGATGGATAGTGTTATGAGCTCCTGTGTACCTTGGCTGAGTGTCAGGTGGAGGCCAGAGAAAGGGTCCAAACTGTAATACTCCATTTGTCCAATCAATTTTACTGGCTGTGTTTTGGAACAGTAAAAGTGGGACTAGTGATCCCACAGATGGAAATTCTGAGCATGGCAACACTATCCAACTTGCAAATGTATGTAGTGGAATTCCACATGGCTATTACCATGTGCCCAACTCATAATTGGGGCATAATGCTTCTGATCAATGATTGCAAAAACTGTGCTTATTCTTGAGAACAATGTTTTCCTAAACATCTGATCTGCATCCCGGATATCATCATCTTTTATACACTCTCTTTAAAATTAACTTTCCCTTTGCCTGTTAAGATTGTATGTTCAGTTAATTCTGTTATGTAAGATGATTTCCTAAAAGCCCACGTATTCCTATACATCAATAAATGAAGCAGTTTGTTAGGAAATCAGGGTACCTCAAATACATTTGATCCTATGGTGGCAGCGCTCCTGCACAGCCCTGGGGAAAAATCTTCTGTAGAGGTAAAGCAGACCCATTAATTCGACCACCTAATAAACACATAAGTGATAACTCCAACGTCATATATCAAAAGTCAAGACACAGTGGAAGAATCTGCAGGCGTCCAATGGGACACTAGAGTTGGCACCTGGTACCCTGGGCTGAGGAAATGCTCACACCAGGTGTAAAGTGTTGATCAAATTTTGAGGATAATCACTTCTTCTATTCTGTTGCATAAGTCTGGATCATCCTGTACACTGGAGGAGTTTGGGACGACTTGGTTGATGGAGGCAAGAGTCAGTTCATTTCAGTGATGCTTCTCGCACAGGATAGTGCACCCAGAGGTAAGTCTTACACGAGGATATAAAAGAGACTAGGATATGAGACAAAACCACCAGCCCTCAAACTCAGAAGTCCTTCCCTACCACATTGCATTTGCAGTCTGGATTCCTATCAACGAAAGAATCCCTGCATGTGTGATCTATTTTATGGAATTTACCTAATATTTATATCAATCTAACAGACTAGAGTATGTTCTACAAAGTTCTTTTCTGGGATTGGGATACTCTGATCTCAGGATGTTGACCTCCCTCCCCAGGAAGGGTCTGCCATAAAGCTTTTGATCCAAAGTCTACTAAGAAGAAGGGGGGGTGATCAGTGGTTTCTGACCGGGCGATAAAAGGACAGATTTCCTTCCCTACTGACACTACATATCTCTGTCTGCACCATAGATATAAGATAGAGAGGAAGATACCTTGTATTGTTTTTTTGTAACCAAACAGAAGTCCTGTCTCCTTTCAGTCAAGCATACACACACTAACATATCCACATTCATCATGAAACGTGTTTGCTATTTACACATGCACTCGCCATCTTTGTTCACATGGACCTACTGGAGGACCCTCTGTAAAGCATCATTAGACTAATTTAAATGAGAGGGGTCAGTAAGTACTCTCCCACTGATAGTAACAGCAAAACAGCCTGGCATTTATGTTTAATACAATACAATCCCATTCCTTAGAGACGTTCCCAACCCAGGAAAATAACAGTAGTAACTCTCCATAGGAAGACTGTTCAATTATTGCACCCTTGGCCACAAGTCCAACTCTCGGTTTTCAGCCACTGTACATCAGAACCCTGATGTACACCTGCATGCTTGTCATGCATGCTGCAGCGAAAAACAAAACCTAGGAATATTTACTGAAAACCTGCAAAAAAGGAAAGTCAGGAAGCACACTCACAAGGTATGCTGTGGGCAAACTTGTCCCAGCACTTATGTATTCATATAGATTTAGGATCTTATTTATGAGGTTTTTGTGTAGGGCAGCACCATAAGGAATCTTGCTGCGCTGCACTCCACCAAAAGAAAATGCATCAATGCGCTGTATCTATAAGATAGGGTGCGTTCATGCCCATTTCCCCCAGGGCTGGCGTACTATGGGCTGACATGCGCCAACACAGGCCCTCTTGCACCATGCTGCAAGGATGCCTGCTTTACGGGGCTCATTGATTTTGTGCAGATAGAGACACCTTCCTGCACAAAATCAACGAATTCAGGCGATTTCCTCTTTCTATGTGTGGTGCAGAATCCAACAATATGGTATTGATTGTTCAATTTCTACTAAATTGTACAGACAAGAAGTTATAAGAATATCTTGATGGAAGGCAACATGCAGCCTTCCAGTGGTCTGGTTTGATTGGTAAGAGTTAAGTGGATTAGCCTGGCTCCTTTGAGGTGATAAATATCCCCTGGGGTTAGACAGCTGTTCTGGGAGGGCAGGGTTCTGCTACATAGGAATGCTAGAGCGGGGGGTTCCCAATCAACATTCTTCAATGGAGGGAGGAGAGAGGCAGAATAATTCGGCTTTTTACACCTCTACTCTTTTAACCTAGCCAGATGGTAGGATTAAGAAAGGAATGAGCAGATGCAAGGGGGAGAGACTATTGAGATTAACCATCCGGGGGCGGAGCAGGGGTGTTTAGCCAGCTCTTTTCTCCCTACTGGAAAATCAGCCATGATGAATTTTGGAGAAATGGTGCTCTTTGGGAGAAAATAGTGTCACACTTTGGAGGACGTTGTCATTACCTGAGGTATTTCTCTGCACCTCCTTGGACAGGAGTGCCATCCCGCTTGTCCCAGGGAACTTGGCATGAGTATCTGAGAGGGGCAGAGTCTCTCACCTCTGCTGCTTAATACTCAAGAAAGAAGAAGGGTTTATGCTGAGATGTTTGATTTGCACCAAACAGGCTCGGCACTCTGAAGTCTGCACCTGCTGCACAATCTAGAACTACCGGCCTGTGGACTACCAGGCTGCAAACTGACTAAAGAGTGGACTCCCTCCAAGCTACAGATAAACAGAGCTCACCCAGAATATCACTACCAAGAATCATCAGCCTAGAGTACTGCCAGTGGCTGGGTAAGGGGTTTGTGCAAGTAGGTTGTGGGAACTAAAGTCCCAAACGTTCAAAGACCTTCATGGAGCTTCAAGACCCTTAGAGTAATTTTTGGAAATGTTGGGACCCTTTGGGGGACTTCAGGAAGATGTTCTAGAAGTTTAGAGAAGTTTGGGGCATCTTTGGAAAAATCTCCATAAGTGGACCAACTCGACCTGGCCAGCCAAGCCCGCGACTCTCAACCATGAGCCGGACTGCCATCCAGGTTCATCCCACTAAAAAGTTCTGGCGGTACAACTTCCAGAGTTTGACCGGAGTTAGACAGAAACCCAAGTCGGTGGACCCTCACCAAAGCCGGCATGATGAAGAGCATCGAATGAACCCTGATGAAAAAGCTCTGTAAAAGTTTGTAAGTCCGAATGTAGAAATTGTGACAGGGTCCAACTGCAAGCACCAAGCTGCCCACTTTCAACCGTGAGACAGCTTGGATCCCTGGCTCAACCTGCTGGAAAGCACCGAGGTCTGAGTTGCCCAAATTTCACCGGGAGCTCGCCGCGAGGCAATTAGGCGAACCGTCACTGATTCCGGACCAGCTGAGAGCTTTGAGGGGCCCCGGGAAGAAAAGCTCCAGAAAAGTTTCTAAGACAGAAGGTAAAAAAATTGACCGAGACCTACCCTGAGGGGCTTCATCATGTTCGGTCTGAAACTTTGACCGGGTCTAGCGAGACAAGATGTCCTAAAAGGCGCTAAAGGTTTCTATGTGCTATATAGTGCTACATTTTTAAAATTCATATCTCCAGTTCCCTACATAAGATTCTTTTTCATTTTGGTGTCATTCTAAAGATAAAGATATTGCCTATTTATATAAATTGGTATTAGATTTTTATTGTGAGTTGTGTCTCAATTATTTAGTAAAATGTTTTTTGAATGCTTTACATACCTGTATTTTAAGTTAAGCCTGCCTGCTCACAGACAAGCATTAAAGGGTTGAGCATGAGAATAATTTTCTAAGACCTGTACTGAGCCCTATATTGTGTGGTGTACAGACAAAATATCGACTCCAAAATATCGACTGGACATAATATCGAGTTTTAAATATAGACTGGACATAATATCGACTGGACATAATATCGACTACAAAAATATCGTTTTTCAGGTAAGTGAAGTAATATCAACTGTATAAAATATAGATAGCAAAAATATCGAATTTTAATAATATATAATATTTTATAGTGTATTTTTATGTAATAATATGTGTGAATAGTGTGTATTAATGTTATAAAATATTTTATTAAATGAATTTTGTTTTTATAATAATTGCGTAATGTAATTCTGTAGCGGGTTGTGGGTTTATAGGGGAATAGGTTGGGAAGTAATTTAATAATAATTAATTAATTAATATATGTTTGTTAATATTTTTAATTAATAATTAATTTATAATTAATTAATATTAATTAGTTAATTAATTAATATAATTTTGAACATATTTTGTATTAGTAATTAATTGTTAATTAATTATTTGTAATTAGTTAATTACATTAATTAGAGTAAATTTTTTATATATTTAATTTTGTGTTTTTTTAAAGTAATTAATTTGGAAAAAATAATATTAATTATTAAAATAATTACAGCTAATGTTCTAATATATTTACTTTATTGTTATTGTTAATTAATAATTAATTGGTAATTAAATAATATTGATACATTTTGGGTAAAGGAGCATTTTTAGGGTTCAGGGTCAGTTTTCAGTTTTAGGGTAAAGGGGTATTTTTGGGGTTCAGGGTCAGTTTTCAGTTTTAGGGTAAAGGGGTATTTTTGGGGTTCAGGGTCAGTTTTCAGTTTTTGGGTAAAGGGGCATTTTTAGGGTTCAGGGTCAGTTTTCAGTTCATGGGTAAAGGGGTATTTTTAGGGTTCAGGGTCAGTTTTCAGTTCATGGGTAAAGGGGTATTTTTAGGGTTCAGGGTCAGTTTTCAGTTCATGGGTAAAGGGGTATTTTTAGGGTTCAGGGTCAGTTTTCAGTTCATGGGTAAAGGGGTATTTTTAGGGTTCAGGGTCAGTTTTCAGTTCATGGGTAAAGGGGTATTTTTAGGGTTCAGGGTCAGTTTTCAGTTCTTGGGTAAAGGGGTATTTTTAGGGTTCAGGGTCAGTTTTCAGTTTTTGGGTAAAGGGGCATTTTTAGGGTTCAGGGTCAGTTTTGGGTTTTTGGGTAAAGGGTTATTTTTAGGGTTCAGGGTCAGTTTGGGGTTTTTGGGTAAAGGGGTATTTTTAGGGTTCAGGGTCAACTAATAAGATTGTAAAAAATTATTTTTATTATTTTCCTTTATTATTTAATTATTATAATTTAATTTAAGTAGTTTTAAGTATATTTTAGTAATTTAAATTTAATATTAATTTAATTTAACACTGTTTTTAATAAAGTCGATATTTTTTACATCTATATTATTGTTAACGATATTTTGTACTCGATATTTTTGTACTTACCTGTTTGTAGATACAAACTCGATATTTTGACTGTCGATATTTTGTCCACGATATTCTGGCAAGTCGATATTGTGTCCGTCGATATTATTTCAGTGATCCATATTGTGTTAGTGGCCTCATTGCCAGTACTGATATACATTTGCCCCTGATAATAACCCACTTTCCAACACTGGTTTATAATCTGAATGCACACGTTAATTTCATGATATTGCAGTCATTTTACCTTTCACCTTGAAGAACGCCAGCATTAGTCATATTCTCAGCAATTAATATTTCTGTTTTGTTCTCTTGACTTAGGTGTTTAACCTCTAGCATACAGGAGTCACACTCCGGTTTTGTTTCGAGCTCTAAAATTGCTTCATTGATAAGGTAGCCAAATTGTGCACATAGATTTGTACAGAGGTTCAAAGCTCAATTATGAGATGAAAGAAAAACGAAATACATCCTCTTTGTATCTTGAACACATAATATGAGCTTAAAAGCCCATTGTTCTGCAAGAAGCTGAATAGACCAACTTTTAAAAGTATCACATGAAAAACTCCTAATTGGCTAACTTCTCTTAGGAATATTATTTAAAACTGAAGTTTGCAAGTAATACAAAATCAAATCATTTTTACATTTTAAATTTCTACTCAATTTGTATATGTACTAAGTGTAGTTATATAATATTGCCTAAAATGTATTATTAGTGTTTGGCAACAGAATATTCACATCGTTCAGATGGCTTACTGTGATTCACAAATCATTGTACTTTTCACTCCTTTTTTCACCTGTGCCTGAGGAGGAAAAACTGTCTTGCTTCTACATGCAAATGCAGGGGGGTACCATAGGTACACCCCACGTGTAGCATACTACCCCCCACCCGAAGTCACCCGCAACGGGCCCCTAAGGCATTCTCCGCCTGTCGTTTTGCTGCGGAATGTCCGGCAAAAAAGACAGGCATCGTAATGCCCACGGCGATCGCTGCCATTGCCCCATTGTACCATGTCCCGCAAGGCGGGCGGAAAAGGACCACCTTGCAGGACCACGGTGGATGGTCTTTCCATCCGCCGCTGTACCATTGCCATTCCCACTGCCATCCTGATGTGGCTGCTCTCAGGAAAAAGCTGCTTAGACCCTAAGAAGAAAAGTAGACTTACCTGGTTGCTGCAAAAAGTTCTATCACAGAAGACAGGATTGTCTCCCACTCTGGCTTGGACCTCTGGGAATAACAAGCATTTGCAATGCAATACGTCTCACCTTTGGGACCTTATAAAGATTTAGTAATGCAGCATATTGTGTGACCCCTGAGCTTTCAGGGTGCTAGGTCTCTGATGAGCAAGCAGTATCCTCTGATTTTGGGCAAATCACTCAAAATACAAGCATCGATCACGGAAGGGTGTGGGTGAGGAGTGAAGGGGAGGGAGAGACCGTATAGGGCTAGCAGGAAACAAGAGGCAATGGTAAAAAATAAAGTGGTGAGGGGGTAAGAGATGCCATGCAATGTGACTGGAACAGCATTTGAGCTTATAAATGACTCCATCTGGAACAAGTGTTCACACATGTGAAAAAGCAGCTGTTAAAACTAAAAAAAAGAGTCCCTATCCAAAAAGTAAAAAAGCGGAAGCAGACAAGTCCTGCAGCAAAAAGCGGAAGCAGACAAGTCCTGCAGCATTTCTCCAGAACCCAAAAAGTACATACAACAGATCATCCTGCAGCGAAAGCACTGTTGGGTCGACCTAAAACGCCGTTAATGGGCTGAAATTGTCGCTAGGCAGCACACAGTGCACCAGCACAAGGAGAGAGCAGAAATGCTCCATATCCTTGCAAATATAGAGCATTTCTGCATTCTCTCCTTCATGCAACGCAGTTCACTTGCTGAACCGGGGTTGGCTTATGTACATATTATAAGGACAGTGAATGATGAATCCCAGCTGGCTGCAGCACACAGGGCTCGTAGTGTAGAACAAGTGTTGTAAATGAAATAGTAAGTAAGAGTGGTAAAGGCACCCCCCTTCTCAAGGGCATTCAAAAGGTTTAAGACGACATACGAAATGCTAAAACTTTTTTGAGTTGTCGTGCTCTGTGAACTTGGTCAAAAGTAAAACAGAACATTTCTTTTAAAAAGCAACTTTTCCCAAAAACATTATTTCCTCTATTAAATATAGTCCGAGGGAATGATTTTCTTTAAATGCCAACAATGAAAGCCTCAGCACTACAACTGAAAAGAGCAGTTTAATTCCTAACGAACCCCTTTCCTCTTTTGATTCCTACTTCTGTTTATTTCTGCTAATAGATTTATCACCATTATAGCGTATACGTTTTAGGTTTCGCCTTTTTGTTTTTCTTAGCTGTGTTGCTGTTCTGGTCAGATGCTGCTTGTGACTTGCTGCTCGAGTCAGGTACCAAAGATGTGCTAGGTAACCCCCACACTAACTCGTTTAGCTTTTAAGAGCTAGAGGTGCTTTCTGGCAGCTCAGTCACACCTCAACAATATGAACCCTCTCTTTCCAATAATAGCAATTAAGTTTGCAACATACATTATTTATAGTTTAATGAAAATACAAATTGCTGTAAAAGGAAAGCGTAAAATACTTTTAAGTAAATGTTTTAAACTTTTGATTTTGGATTTCTGTGGCTTGTTGTGTAAAAAATCCCTCAAACCTAAAGCAAACAAACCTAGGCATGGATTCACAACTTGGATGGTATGCAAAATCTAGCTCTTTCGAGGTGGATATGCAAAATCTCCCACGGGGTGTCCACTGCAGTCAGAATTACCACTGTCATAATTACTACATCACAGTGAACTGTAGGGATGGAACGAATGCTGAAGGCAATTCTCCAGTCAGACAATCCCCCCGATGGCATATTTTTCACTTCTGCAAGTTTTAGATTTCACATCACTACGAGCCCTTGATCGAGCCATTGATATGGAAAACAACTGCACATTATTGATATTAAGAAAGCAGCAGGCAGTACATCTCCTGCAAAGCATTTCAAGGCAGATCCTTTGTACAGAACTTTAAGTTCAGAATAGAATATGGCAACAGCGGTGGCTTATCAACAGTAAAACCTCTTAACAAAGTATCAACGCTCAAGTAAACAAGTATTTTTCTGGGACTAATGCACGCTCGGAAATAGAAATTCATTCTTTTTTTGGACTCATCAATTCAATGAGGTCACAGCAGGAGTGTCCTGTGCTTAGGACAGAAGACTGACAAGCTGAATGCACCTCAGCTCTTCAGAAAAACAAAATACTGTTGCAGAGTGTGGAACTGTATCACTAAAAAAACAAAGGTTGAAGTAACATTATAGTTCGCTCAGAATTTCAGTGACAACGTAACATTTTAAACTAAAAAAGACTGAAAGTCACCAGTTATAGTTATCTCCATCAACTATAACTTGTGTCCTAAAATAACTGTAGTTCACGTCACCACCATGCACAGTCTTCTCATCACTGACGGTATTTCAAATGTTGCAGGGATAGTATCTATGATATTGTTGAAGATGTCATGAGGGATGTAATATGTGGTGTAATTAGGAGTGCAAGGCATTTTTGGCCCCAGGCTTCGAGGGGCAGAATATCCATGCCCTGCACCCTTCTATCTATAATTAAGATATTTTTACGGCTCCGGACTGAGACCCGAGACCTAAGCTGGCTGCGGCACATCCTTGTTGATGTGGCGGCATCCAACCAGTATGGCCGGGATGCCTGTCACCCCCTCCCAACACAATCCCCAAGGATGGGAAGACGGACGCAGTTCTGAACTTTTGGAAGGCGGGAGGGAGTTACCCTCCTGGCCGTATTTATTAAAATATGAAACAAAATTAAAACATTAAAATAACAGTTTCATATCATGTACAATTTTCATTTATTACATTACGATGCAGACACGTTCATTGGCTAACCTTAACAAATCTCTAATACAAAGGTTTTCCTAGCCGAGTCTAAACATCCTGCAAATGCATACTTTCTAAAAATTGTACATCCTAGCATTACGGGCCAACGGCAAGGTCGCAACAGGTGTCAGATCCCTACTACCAGAACTCCCCCCTCACGGTGTGAGGGGCGGGCGCACAGAGGACTGTACCTCTGTGCCAACTCCAATTTCCCTTGTCTTTGCGGGGGCCCCCTATTTAACTCGACGCTTTCTTAATGGTCGTCCGAGGACTCGTGTGAGGTGTCTAGAAGGTAGCGTGGACCCCCCTCCCACCCCACACTGTTTATCACATCCGCCGTCGCGGATATCCTGGCCCCGGGAAATTCGTAGGAGGGGCATCTAGCCGCCTCCTCCCCTGGAAGGGGCTTATGACCGCCTTCCCTTAGGCGACCCCATATTTAGTGGGTGCCGCCTCCCCGTGTGAGGGGCCAATGGCCGCCTCCCCCCGGGCGCTCCCATCCATGATGGGTGGCGCCCCCCCTCTAGGGACCTTGAAAATACTGCTCACCGATCATAACCTTACCGCCCGCCAAAAAATAAATACGACGTTTTATTTACCTATTTAAGCAAGAAAATCAACTTTACATTGCAATATTTATCCTATTATTTAAACATTCTACACATCCTTCAACTAGACTGTTATACTCCGCTCTACTAAGGAAGAAAATGTTATGAAGCAAATCATTTTACTGCAATACCAACATTGACATTTTTATTAACCACTAAACCAGGAGAGAAAAGACATTATCAAAGCAAATCAATTTCATTGCAGTACTAACGTTGCCATAAGGGGCTGGTGGGTGGGTCAAAAATTGCTCCTTGATCCGTCGAGGGCTCACGTGCAACGAGAGGGTGCAGCTTCCAAGCACAGGAACAAGAGGATGCTTCTTTGGATTGCTGCTCCTTTTATTCCTCTTCGGGAGGGCGTGTACCCTCCTCCGGTACGCCTACGGGGCGTGGCCAACGGTGTAGGTGTCTAGGACAACCCTTCTTGGGTGGGAAAAGGCGCGCCCCGGCTACGCCGCTTCGGGCATACCAGCCGAGACACGCCCCCCACCCAAAATGGCTTCCCGGGGGGATCCGGGCCCCCTACCATACGTTCGGGGGGACCGAGTGGTCGCCCCTTTCCATATGGCCGGGATGCCTGTCACCCCCTCCCAACACAATCCCCAAGGATGGGAAGACGGACGCAGTTCTGAACTTTTGGAAGGGGGGAGGGAGTTACCCTCCCGGCCGTATTTATTAAAATATGAAACAAAATTAAAACATTAAAATAACAGTTTCATATCGTGTACAATTTTCATTTATTACATTACGATGCAGACACGTTCATTGGCTAACCTTAACAAATCTCTAATACAAAGGTTTTCCTAGCCGAGTCTAAACATCCTGCAAATGCATACTTTCTAAAAATTGTACATCCTAGCATTACGGGCCAACGGCAAGGTCGCAACCGGTGTCAGATCCCTACTACCAGAACTCCCCCCTCACGGTGTGAGGGGCGGGCGCACAGAGGACTGTACCTCTGTGCCAACTCCAATTTCCCTTGTCTTTGCGGGGGCCCCCTATTTAACTCGACGCCATCTTATTGGTCGTCCGAGGACTCGTGTGAGGTGTCTAGAAGGTAGCGTGGACCCCCCTCCCACCCCACACTGTTTATCACATCCGCCGTCGCGGATATCCTGGCCCCGGGAAATTCGTAGGAGGGGCATCTAGCCGCCTCCTCCCCTGGAAGGGGCCTATGACCGCCTTCCCTTAGGCGACCCCATACTTAGTGGGTGCCGCCTCCCCGTGTGAGGGGCCAATGGCCGCCTCCCCCCGGGCGCTCCCATCCATAATGGGTGGCGCCCCCCCTCTAGGGACCTTGAAATTACTGCTCACCGATCATGACCTTACCGCCACAGGCCGGATAGTTGACCGGCTATCCGGGCCCCCCACAACTCCTACTAAAGGTCATGCTTTTACAAACCCTTTAACCATGCTATGAAGTCTCCTATGAGTAAGACATTCCCCTCCCGGGACAAATGGACCCCATCTTCGAGATACATGTGCTCCCCCCGAATACATCCATGTGGAATACAGTGCAACTGCGCCGAGCGAAACAACCTACCAAGCTTGTTATTGACCTTCTTTACTGAATGGTTCAGTGCTGATACAGAGAGGCCCCCCGCCACACCTTCCTGGGAATCATGTGGGACCATGCTATCGTGCACCCCGGGATCCTCCTCGCCAACCAGCTAACAGTAGATAGAACTCGCTCGAGTAGTACTCGCCGACCGAGTGTCACCAAATCATTGCCTCCCAGGTGTACTATGATTACAGACGGCGGTGACCTTGTCCGCCCTAGCAGTCCCTCAACAAAACATTGAAACTGGTCAATACAGAGCCCGCCCCTTCCGTGGAAGGTCACCCTGTACCCGTATTCCCCAGCTGCGTGAATCATGTCACCTGCTTTGAATACGTCCCCGGCCCGCCTCACGTATGAGTGGCCCACGACCCACACCACTCTTTCCTCAGCCGGTGGTCTCTGACCGCTGGTCCCCAGGTGTCGGGTCGACTGCTCAGTCCGCCCCGCATAGCATGCTCGCGAAACTGTAAACCAAACAGAAGACAAGAAGCGTGAGTGCATGACATTGGCTTCACAACATGTGCAACCGCACATACCTTTTATAACAGTTCGAGGACCATCGTCCCAATTGTTTCACCTCCTCAACACTCTGACCCCTGGCTGTAGCCTCTGTAGCAGCCCCTATCCTAAAGGAATGGGTCCCAAAATCGCACGGGTCCAAGCCCGCCGCTGCGATTGCCATTGTTAGCACCTGCTGAAACTGAAACCTTGTTAGTGGGGTGGCGTCGATGTGTCTCAGCAAGCTTCCCCCCCATGCTTCCGCCCTTTGCGCTAAATATTCCTCAACGCACTTCACCGGGCACCTGGGGGACCCTCGCATGCGCTGGACAACAATACTGTCTCCCATAGCACCCTGATCGGTCTTGGAGCTGGCTATTGTGACCACCATTGAATCACCCTTGATCAAAATGTGTTCTCGACACAGACCTCCCTCCACATCCTTCTTATTTTTTGCAACCAGCTCGCTCACCCGC
Source organism: Lissotriton vulgaris (assembly GCF_964263255.1). Lineage (NCBI taxonomy): Eukaryota > Metazoa > Chordata > Amphibia > Caudata > Salamandridae > Lissotriton > Lissotriton vulgaris. The sequence continues at coordinate 459,810,347 of NC_141699.1, forward strand.
ATAGCCCCATGGAACGCTAATGCGAAAGCGGCCCGGAACAGCACTGCCTCGGACTGGGAGGAACATGTCGCGGGGAGTACCGACATCAGCAGGGACAACCTTTCTAACCCAATCGGGCGCCTTTCGTCTACTCTACGACCCTCAAGGCGTTGCCAACCACGCAGGGCCTTCCTCACCAAAAAGGACGATGTGGGGTCCTTGATGCCATGTGCCTGCGCCATGAATGCAATGGCGGCCCGGTGCCTATTGGCCGTTGCCGCTGATCGGCCTGCCCTGTGTAGTGCTACTAAAAACTTTAGGACATACTCCTCCTGCCCCCATTTGTCCCCTCCCGCTGGACCCAAAAATGCACAATAGGAACGAAACGCTCCTTCGTATGCCTTCCTTGTCCTGGGGGCTAGGCTTGCTCCCACGAGGTCCTGTAATCCGGGGCACCGAGTAACCAGAGTGCTTCGGGGAATGGTGCCGCCACTAGGTCCGCGGAAGGTAGATAACCCCTGAAGGCCTGCATGTGGGAACGAGAGAGTGCATCAGCCGCCTGGTTCAGCACACTCGGCACATGCCTCACCCTAAATTGAACGTTCAGTCTCATGCAAAGTAGTACAATTTCCTTCAGTAATCTCAATATCCACTTGCAGCGTGCTGCCTGATTATTTATGCATTCGACTACGGTCATGTTGTCGGACCAAAACACCACTGAGCGATCACGAAACTCTTCCGGCCATGCCTTCAGAGCCACAAAAATGGGGAACAACTCAAGAAACCCAATGTTACCTGTGAGCCCACTGGTGTGCCACCACGCCGGCCATGTTTGCGCCGACCATCGATTACCGAAGATGGCGCCAAATCCTACGCTCCCTGCCGAGTCGGTCCACAAACCCAGCTCGTCCGAGGACGCTGGTGGCTTGCCCCACACCACTCGACCGTTGAAATCCACCAGAAATGCCATCCATATGCGCATATCCTGGCGAACCTCTACAGACAGTCTTGTGCGGTGGTGCCCTTCCTTGAGACCAACCATGGCTTGTGCAATAGAGCGGGAAAAGGGGCGGGCCATTGGTATCACTCTAAGGGCAAAGTTAAGCTGGCCCACTGCTTGCTGTAACTGATGGAGAGTAACTTTCTCTTTGCTAATGCACAGTTCCAGAGAGGCCCTGAATTTCGCTACTTTGTCCTTTGGTAAATGGAAGCATCCCTCCACCGAATGGAGCTCAATTCCAAGAAACTCGAGCGAAGTAGATGGCCCCACCGTCTTCCCCGGTGCCAATGGCACGCCGAACCGCTTCATGAGAGTGCAAAATTCCAGTAACGCCTGCTCACATTCTGTGTCACCGGCTGCCCCCAAGAACAAAAAATCATCTAGGTAGAGCATAACCTGGGTATAGCCCGTAGCTTTGGTGAACGCCCATTGCAGAAAACAACTGAATTTCTCAAAATAAGCACAAGAGATGGAGCAACCCATTGGCATACATCTATCCATGTAGTAGCATCCTTGAAACACAAAACCTAACAGACGCTGATCCCGTGGGTGTACCGGGAGCAACCGGAACGCTGACTCGATATCTGACTTCGCCATCAGCGCTCCGGGCCCCAGGCGATTCAACATGGCGACGGCCTCATCGAAGGATGCGTACCGCACCGAACAAACTCCTGGGTCAATCGCATCGTTCACCGAAAGACCCCTAGGAGCCGACAAGTTATGAATCAACCGAAACTCACCTGGGTCCTTCTTGGGGACTACTCCCAACGGGGAACAAATGAAATTAGTGACTGGCGGGTGCCTATATGGGCCAGCGACCCGGCCACGGGCAACCTCCTTTGCAATCTTTCTTTCTACCACCGCCAGATTCTGCTGAACCGACAGTTGGTTTTTACACAGTGATTCCCCCCGAAAATCCCCCGCCGGGATGTGGAAACCATACGAGAAGCCGTCCCGCAACACCCCAGCGGAGACATGATCAGGGTATTCGTTTAGCCAGGGGATCATTGCCATGATATCTACGGGGGTAGGTAGCGGTACCACATGGTCGACATTAGACCTGCTTGGCCCCTCCTCTACCCCCTGTATCACCATTCTTGGCTCTGCACGAACTCTCAGGGTGTGAAGAATGTCCGCACCCTGCACACTCATGCCTGAACTTACACGTCCCTTGTGGCCTCGTGCACTTGCCTCTGTTAATGTTCCAGCAGACCCCTTTTCTACCCCCGTTCCCACCACCCCTCGGTTGGTGGTCACCAGCGGGGCCTGCTCGAAAGGGCGCCGCCGATTGATGGCGGGAGGGCGCCGACCCATTCCCGCCCAGCGAAGACGACTTCGTCGCGCCCGGCAGGAGCTGCTTCTGCCAAGAGATGGAGTCGAGACAATCCCACGTCAGAGATGAATCGTGCTCCTTGGCCTTACGAAACTTACTATCATAACCCATCCATTCATCGCCCTCATACGTTTCATAGAAATCCATTATACGTGCCTGATAGCAGGCCAATTCGGTCAAAACCTCGGGCTTACGTTCCCCAATAATTGCAGTAAACATCGCAAAGGCCTTGGCCCAATTAGAGATCGTCTCATCAACCCTGAACCCCGCCATTTCGGCTCGCCACACACTCGGGTGCCACAAATCCTTCTGAGTTTTAACATACTCCATCTCGTGATGGTCAGTCAGGAGAGAAAACATATTCATGTACTTATCAGCCCAAATCAATTCTTTCGTGGCCAGCGGAATATGTTGGACCACCTTTTCCCTTCTTGAGGGTAAAGACCCCTCCCTTGCCATTGGCAATGGCTGCTTACCCGACTCCATAGCTGGTCCCGCTGTTTTTCCAACGCCAGCTGCTGGTCCTTCCGAGGGCACCTGTGGGGGGACAAGAGGGAGATTCGCCTTCGCGGCATCTCGCGATTGCCGCAACTGCTTTATTAGCAACTTGGCCTCTTCGGCCGTGTCTCCTGGTGCCGTAGCACCCCCTGTATTTTTGCCGAGCCAAGCGGCCAACTGGGCGGCCAACTCCGGAGGCATATCCTCCTCGTTGGTGGGCGTAACTACAACCGGAATCGGTTGGCCCGCGTCCGGGATCGGTACCGGGGCCTCAACTGGACTAACCGGGCTTGCCGGGGGTGACTCTGGAACTGGGACCTCCCCCCCTGCCGCCCTATTCCTGACCCTTTTACCTCTCCCCGCGGGGACGACTCCCGGCAATGCTGGTCCTATGACTTTCTTCGGTCTGCCCGTATTGTTCATTGCCGCCATCTGCTTTTTCATGCTCGCCATATCTTTTATCAGCATGCGGAGCATCTGGTCAGTCCCCGACTTCTTTCCGGCCTTCTTGCCAGGCATCGTTGTCGGATGTTCGACCCTTGCTGCTCAACGCGGTCCTGGATCCGAAGGTTCGGAGTCGCTGAAAGAGAAACACAAAATTACAAGTTCTCAAAAATTGCTCCTTGTTCCGTCGAGGGCTCACGTGCAACGAGAGGGTGCAGCTTCCAAGCACAGGAACAAGAGGATGCTTCTTCGGATTGCTGCTCCTTTTATTCCTCTTCGGGAGGGCGTGTACCCTCCTCCGGTAAGCCTACGGGGCGTGGCCAATGGTGTAGGTGTCTAGGACAACCCTTCTTGGGCGGGAAAAGGCGCGCCCCGGCTACGCCGCTTCGGGCATACCAGCCGAGACACGCCCCCGCCCAAAATGGCTTCCCGGGGGGATCCGGGCCCCCTACCATACGTTCGGGGGGACCGAGTGGTCGCCCCTTTCCATTCTCCCCTGAAGATCTTTCGGCCCGCAGATCTTCCATAGAGAGAAATACACAATGTTTTAGCCTTAATTGCTCTAAAAGTATGGAATGGTTTTACAACAAATCACCTAAAGCATGGTGTCTGGACTAAGATCTAGCTTTTTGACAAATTTGGAATAATTCTAAGCAGCAGTTTTTGTTGTATTGCTGTATTTGTATTGTTGTATTAATTGCAATTATCCTGTGGAAGAATGAATGGGGAAAATATGTTTTGGCACCCCAATTTTTCCTGGCTCCTACTTGACGGATCACCTTGAAACGTTCCATGAACAAACTAGGCAAAAAGGAGCACAATTTTGAAAGTTTTGATGATAATTGTCAAACTGTGCCACAATTATTGCCCACAACACACCGGAATACCGAAGGATACACAGGTCATTGTACCAGCTCAGGTGTACTCGCAGCATTGTTGCTTGACTCACAGCACCTTTCATATATTTCCAAATTGGATTCGTGTAATTAGGTTACCGCACCTCTCCATACCAGTACCCTCAATTGGGAATTGCCCCAATCCCACCCTTCCTCCTTTGCAATGCGCCAGAATGCTCAAGTGATCTAACGTACCTCCGTGCAACCGCAGTAATCCCTTCCTGGCAATATCGAAATTACCTCATTGCTTGCCCCCAGCTATTACACTTGGCTAAAATTCCCTCTGGCATGTCATTTTTACGTCTTGATCATGATCCCAATATTGTTTCTATGGGATCGAAACGTCATCCATCTTATATGCACCGTAAAAACAATTTTATGGTGGCGATAAAAATAGAAGGAAGGTTAGATGTTAGGAGAAAGAAAGGTAGAAGTGAATTGACCAAACAAGCCCATTTGGTACAGAGACAAAGCCAAAGATTCCTGTGTGTTACTCTCAATGTAATTATCTAGTAAAGGATTTGCCCTGTTCATTGTTTTGGCACTCATAGGGGCCGATTACCATGGCAGGCGGACAAAGAACGCCTGCCATCGCAGCTGCAAAAGGGACCGCCCGCCATAGGTGCAGCGGTCTCGCCATACGAATTAGGATGCACTCGCCACACTGGCGGGCGCATCCCGTATTTTTTACATTGCGGTGGGCGTCAGCACACGCCACAATGTAAAAATACATGTTGTGCATTTGAATGTACAATGTGACAGGCACCGTGAGGTGCCTGCCACCTTGTACATGCAAATGCAGGGGATACCATAGGTACACCCCATGTGTAGCATACTATCACCCACCCCCTAGTCACCCGCAACGGGCCCCTAAGGCATTCTCCGCCTGTCGTTTTGCTGCGGAATGTCCGGCAAAAAAGACAGGCATCGTAATGCCCGCGCGCGGCGATGCCTTCACGGCTCCGCAATTAATTACAGATGTATGACCGTGTCTCTACATATTGTTTGCTTGTTGCATTTCTTTATATAAGTTGCAAGCATTTTGTCCTGCCTGAGCCTTTTTCTGAATTTGTGAATTTCTGTTCATTTGTGATACTAATGAGAATTTCCAAAGGGAACAGCAGAACATAATAACCCGATTCCGAGAGAGAGGTTACAAAGAAGATACACTTACACAAGCAAGGGAGAAATTCAGGGGTATAATCCAGCAGGACCTATAATTTAAATCAATTGACAACTCCGCTAAAGGAAGCAGAAGAACTGCACCGGGTAATACTGGAGCACCAAGAATGATCACCCAATTTAGCAGAGGGGCACGAGCATTGCGCAACATATTGAAAAAACATTGGAATCTGCTGGCAGCAGATCCCATCATAGGAAAACGAGTAGGGGTTGGACCACCGGTGACCTACAAAAGAGCAAGATAACTACGGGATCCCTTAGTTCATAGCTATCCTTTAGAGGAGACAGGCACAAGATGGTTAAGAGCACCCAATGGGTTTGCGACATGTGGAACATGTAAGGCCTGTCTTTATGGCAAATATTGCAAAGAGTATGTGGTAGGCACCAGTGAAGTCAAATCCATCAAGCAAATTATCAACTGTAACAGCGAGTTTGTTGTCTATATATTGGAGTGCCCATGTGGCCTCCGCTACATAGGCAGCACCAAACTTCCCCTAAAATTGAGAATTTTGTAGCATTTACGGGCCATTAATAACAAGGAATATAATTATCCTGTGGCTCGTTACTATGCGGAATACCATAGAAGCAACAACAGCAGTTTAAGATGTTTTGGAATCAATAAAATCTTGAAACACATACGCGGAGGCGATCGGGAAAAACATCTGAGAATTCTTGAGTCCAGGTATATAATCGAGTTGGACTCTTAATTCCCCAAAGGCTTGAACGGTGGGGAGAAGTTATCCACACACATAGGCCATTAACATGCCTTGATATATGCTGATATTATGCTGATCCTCGCAATTAGTCTATTCTACATTTTAATATAGTTGGTATAAGATTTAGACAAATATTCTTGGTGATCACTAATTTTAATGGGGAAGTTGAAGGGTAAAGAACAGTACCAAGCGATTAGATTCCAATTTTGGAGTCCAGAGTTGGTGTCAACCACAATTGTGGAGATGTACTCTACTACTCAGTTGAGTTGTAACGCAGGGAGGTTACATGCCCATTCTTTCCCACTTAACACAAACACTTGGCTGTATTAATATGCACTTATGCACCTTGTAATTAGTCCCATCTCACATACAGCACATCATGCGCCATTATCCCGCACTTCCGCCCTCCGCAATAGAGAAGGTATATACCTGACTATTGAGAATAGAAGTAGCTTGATAGCCACATTAGGACCACCTCAGCACCATACAAAGTATGGTAGGTCTCGGCATACTATGATTCAAAGTGTGCTTAAATCATCCCGATAACCATACTGAAATAATATGTGGGTGATTGCGTTGTGAAACAACAACGTGACTTTGAGTGCCATTATAGTTGAAATAAAGAAAACCTGATGCATACAAAATGTATTTGTTTGTGAAATAAGGGCACTGATAAAGAATTACAAAATTGAATCGTAAAAATCGAGGCAACACAGTAGCTATATGCAGTAACTCTTCTATGACCATAGACGATTGGGCTGATCACAATGGGCATTACCATTGTTAAACTCTTTGGTTTTAATTAATCAATTGTCGACATCTGGAATAATTTCATTAATAAATTCAATATTGCATAAATTGTTTAATGTAGACATTCATGCTTGAAATTTTGAAATGTTTAGTGATCTATGCTGATGGCATTGTGAAGATTTTCTTTATGTCCATGAACCATAAGGTCTATTTCTTAGGGTGGTGGAAGTGACTTGACAAAGGCAAACACTCAAACACGTCGTCCTTGAAAGTTTGGTGCACAATAAATCGGTTGTGCAGTTTTCTGGTGTGCCGCCTCTTAATTTTTCCAGCGGGGTCAGAATTGAGGAAAACACAAGATATATATATATATATATATATATATATATATATATATATATATATATATATATATATATATATATATATATATATATATATATATATATATATATATATATATATATATATATATATATATATATATATATATATATATATATATATATATTCACTGAAAAAACCATAGGTTTCACACCAGTTATAGTTAGCTGGAAATTTTACTGATATAAAACCATTGAAATTCCCACGTTATAGTTAGTCGGACTCACTATAACTTGCGCGTGCAATGCACTGCTGATGACATCACATATTACATCACTCATGACATGGTCAGTGACATCAGTCATGACATCACTGATGACACCATCCAGTGAATATGTGTCTTAATGAAAAATAAATATTAGTGAGTTATGTTTAAATATTTAAATTCATTTATTAGTGTTTCACTTTGTGTATAAGTGGCTACATGTGTTGGTAAGTAGCTACATGCGTATGTATATGGGTTATTAGATGTTTCTCTTAGTATCAGTATGAGTGTCTATATGGTTTGGTGGGGGTATTACTTAGCACATAGATGCATGAGTGACTGACTCGCTGTTTGTATGTGTTTTGAAGACAGCATATGTGCAGGACTGTATGGATGGATGAGTGTGTATATGTGTTTGTTAGTGAGTGAATGACTGTCTCACTAGTGTCTTTATCAGTAACTACATATGTTTTAATCTAGTATATGTGAATATTGATGTATATAAGTGAGTATATGTGAGAGTAAGAGATTGTAAGAGTTCCTGTTTAAATAAGTATGTGTTTCTATAAGTGATTGTTTAAGTGAATAAATATGTGTAATTTTCAATACAAGTAAGGTGGAAGTGTGTGTATAACTCTATATTCAAATAAATGGATGTTCAATAGTTTATTTGCACGTGTGAGTATGTGTGTGAGTAACTTTTGGATGACTGTCGGTGTGTAACAGGATGTATAGGTGTATCACTTCATATGATAAGTGAGTATATGTATGAGTGACTATATAGAACTGTTGGTGAATGACTGGATGTGCATATAGATGGTGGAAGTACAGAATTGCTTGTTGTAACTGATATAGGTATATCCACTTTTTGGAAAATATTAGTTTCTATTTTTGAATATGTGTTTCAAGGGTTACATTATAGTGAAAGAAGGTCTGTCACTGTGTCACAAGGATGGTGTCATCAGTGATGTCATGACTGATGTCACTGACCATGTCATGAGTGATGTAATATGTGATGTCATCAGCAGTGCATTGCACGCGCAAGTTATAGTGAGTCCGACTAACTATAACGTGGGAATTTCAATGGTTTTATATCAGTAAAATTTCCAGCTAACTATAACTGGTGTGAAACCTATGGTTTTTTCAGTGAATTTAATAGGTTTTTTAAATGCTAATTCCTAACTATAACTGGTGTGAAACCTATGGTTTTTTCAGTGAATTTCATAGGTTTTTTAAATGCTAATTCCTTACTTTTTATTCATACTCATACCTATGTGTTTTTTAGTGAATTGCTAAAGTATGTTTTTGTAAAAATGAACACTAAATGTATATTGAGATAATATTTTTAATTTACAATATTTTTTTTATATTTCGCTTTCGGTGCGCGCACGGGTGCGCGTACCGTCAGCGCACTCACAAAAAAAAGAAAAAAAAAATGAAGGAGGGACTGTGTAATAGATAGTAAGACAGATAAAAAGTGTAAAAGGAAGTAACTGAGAAAAGAAAAATGAATAAGGGAGCAAAAGAAAGAAGAAATAGGAAGAAGACTAAAGCAGAGGTTAAGGGAGATTGTAAATGGATGTTGAAAGTAAAAAGAAGGACAGTTAAGTATGGGAATGACAGGTAGTGACGGAATCAGAGGAAAAGAATAGTAGTGATTGAGGGAAAGTAAATATCAGTGTATATAAGTAAAGAGGGGTGAAAGAGGGTACATGTAAGTGAATAAGGGTAAGACATGGGGAGTAATAGAGACAAATAAGAGAGAGAGTAAAAGTAGGACTGTCACAAAGGGACTAAGTGAACCAGTAAAAAAGGTAAGTGAAGGAGTGTGCATAGGCAGAAGTACTGAAAGAAATTGAATGTGGTCGGAAGTGAACATGGAACAAAAGAATAAGTGAGGGAAGCAAAGTAAGGAAATAGAGGTGCGGTAGGGTGACAGAAAAATAGTGAAAATAAAACAAAAGGTGATAACAAAAAAGATTTTGTAAACACACTTACCATATAATCAATGCAAACTTGTATCTATGAAAGATAAAAGAAAAAACACGTTATAATTTCTTAAAAATATATAATAAAATAGAAGCAACAGTTCATGAGGTTTAAAAATCTACAAAAGTTTACTAAGAAATGATGCAATAGTGAAGGATACAAAAACAGAAAGAAAGTAATGTAGAAAGAGAAAAAAAAAGGAAAAAGAAATAGAAAGAGAACAAATTCCTAAAGGTAAATAAGATACTAAAAGAATGTAAGATATCAAATCAAAATCAGTAAAGATAAGAAAATAAAAGAAAAATGAGTGAAAAGGAGAGAAGTCTGATTGAGAAACTATAAATAAAAAAGAGGAATAGAAGATGATTGAGAGTGAGTGAAGTAAAGTAACAGAGTGAAGGGATGAAAGGAATGAAGTTAGTATAGAACGATGGATAAAACAGGAGTGAGAGAGTAAGTACACAGAAAGACAAAAGGAAGAACTAAGTGAACTACAGTACAATGGATGCAAAAGAAAAAAAAAGGAGAAAAAGAAAGAGAGGGTTAGGAAACTAAAGCAGTGGTACTGTGAGAATATGAAAAAGATAAAAAGTGGTGGAAGGAACAGAGGAAATGCAGACAGTTCCTATTAGATTAAGAAGTTGTGAATGAAGTGCATTAAAGAAACAGCGATGAAAAAAGAGTGTAAATTAGTAAAGAGAGGTAAATAAGGTTGAAAAAGAAAATGAGTATAAGACAATGTGAACACAATATAAATTACACAATTCAAACTACACAATAACTTCTACAATATGTTACATTATTTATTTTTGCTGTTCTCAGAATATATTGAATTTCACTTAAATTAGTGAGATCAAAGTCTTCATCAGATAACAGCGGGGAAAAAAAAACACAATCTAAAAGATTGTGTTTAAAAAAACCCATTCAAACATACATCTCATATAAGTACACTAATCTTTGATTCACTTACTTTTCCGTGAGACCAAATTGCAGATAGTGAAGGTCCTTTTGGTGGAAAAAAGTCTGCTGTGCTCTATAACTTCCATTTCATCGACTTCCTATGAAAAAAGATCTAACAACATCATATGTTACACTTTCCTCACGGCCAATTTGTGTCAGATATATCAGTATTTTTTACTTTGAGATCCACTTAAAGTATCTACATGAGATTGCAGATAGTGAAGGTCCTTTTGGTGAAAAAAGTCTGCTGTGCTCTATAACTTCGATTTCATCAACTTCCTATGAAAAAAGATCTAACAACATCATATCTTACATTTTCCTCACGGCCAATTTCTGTCAGATATATCAGTATTTTTTACTTTGAGATCCACTTAAAGTATCTACATGAGATAAATAATTTCAAATATTAGATTAACTAACTAACTAACTTTTATTAACTATTCCCGTCTTCAAAGGCCAATTCCCTTTACTAAAACTTTGGTTTTAAAAACACTAGATAAGAATTTGTAGAGTCATAAGGCAAACGTTGTTTATAAGTTAAATGAGAATCATTGCAGTAACTCCATCCATTTTCAGATTTTAAGTAGCATGTATAATGTCCTGAGGTGGTCGAAGGTCCATCATGATAAATAATAGCTTCAGTTGTAAAGGTCCTTCCAGAAATTGATAACTGAGAAGCCACAAAATTTTTGATAGAAGTTGTCAATTTAGTTCCATCAGGTCTACATCGTTGGAAAACTAAAATGATATACTGCCCATACCTTTGTATAAATAATGTGGACAGCATTGTACAGTTACATTGGGTACACACCATATTATGATCTGCTGCTTTAACTAGATTTTTAAAAGACACTGATTTACAGTCTGGTAAAGTCAAATATATAAATCTTTCAGTGTCTATTGTAGTAGTACTTGATAAACTACAATTGTGGCAGTCATGCTGCCATTGATAAGAAAGACTGAAAAGATTATCTACATCTACACCTTCATCTTCCAAAACACCAAACATATACATTAAAAATTCCTGACAATCCTGCTGAATGTTCTGTGAAAATTTATCTTGACCAGAACACAAATCTAAAATATTTCGAATTTCTGTTACACTTTCTATTTGTGCTGTAACACTGCTACATTTCTGAAACACAGAATTCAATAAACCACACAATCTTTGATCCCGATTTTCAACAATCTGTTCTTGTAAACTTTTAAGAAAAAAAACAACATTAACCACTACATTAGCATAGCAGTTGACACCAGAACTGTTTTCAAACTGAAATCCAACAACATTTTCTCCACAATTCTTTTTCTTCCTGTTTTCAATTACAGTTTTCTCTACTTTTTGTCTTTTTGCAACTACCTCACTACAATTATCCTCATTTCTTCTTTTTCGGCCTACCACACGTTTTTCAAACAGAGGATATTGAGGCAAATGTGGAGCATACTCTCTTCTTAACCTATTGTATTCTTTAACACAATCTAGATCTGCAGAAATCTTTGTCTCATCACACGCAATCAAATACAATCCTGATAAAGTTCTGACTCGAGATAATGCCACATATGCCATACCCTCTTTAAACACAGATCTTCCAATGTTCACCAATGCACTATCTACACTTAAACCTTGAGATTTATGAATTGTCACTGCATACGCCAAACAAACAGGAAACTGTTTTCGGCGAACATATAAGTCTTTTACAAGTAAAAATCTAGCAGAACAACGACTTATTTGTTGTACTTGTTCAATGCCATCAAATTTTATTTTTAAAAATTCAATTTCATCTCTATTTCTGTAATTCACAAAATCAACAACATAACCCATTGCTCCATTTACCAGACCGCTTTCAACATTTAAATTCCTTCTCAAAATGATACGACAATTTAAACACACATTCAGAGTCTTTTCAAAACCAGCTGTTTTTGAAATACTTTTCTCCAATGAATGCAATTTAATTTTCAAATTTTCTGACAAAACAATTGTTGCACCCATATGCTCTATTTTATCTATTGCTTCTAGTTTCACAATCTCTTCATTTTCTAAGTCTAACATTTTTTGGTTGAAGATGGAACATTCTTGCAGAGTTGGCATCAAACATATCCCAGATTTCTTCTCAGTCATTTTTTTAAAAATATTCTCTGGAAGAATGTTTTCATTTGGATACAAATTTGAAATTAATCGACTATGCAAAGCTTTTTTCCCTTTCTCAGTCATTTTTCCAATTCTTACATCTTGTAGAATATTTTTATAATCTTCATCCTTGGCCTGTCGCATATTTTGAAGCAGTTCAGCATATTTAAAATTTAGCCATATATTAACATTTCCAATGCTTCCAAGGGACTTCCTGGTATCTTCATGCGTGAGCATTTTAAACACTGGTTGTCCTTTTACTGGAGTCAACTGCAATAGATCTCCAAAAACAATAATGTGTTTTCCTCCAAATAACACATCATAGTCTGTTTTAAGAATTTCTTGCATTCTCAAATGCACAAAAGCAAGCATTAGATTTGAGACCATGCTTACTTCATCTATGATAAGAAGTTTCATTTTCTTCAAGACTCTTGAAACTTCAGAACACGCATCTCCAGATAGCTTGTTGTAATGCAATTTATTATCATGTTCAACTGGCAGCATCAATAAACGATGTAGAGTAATCCCTTTAATGTTATGTGCTGCCAGACCAGTTGGAGCAGTTACAACACAAGACAGTGGTGAATCAGTCCTTTTCTGCAGATAACTTGCAACGGCTTTAATTAGAAAACTTTTTCCTGTCCCCGCTTCTCCACTTACATACAGTCGGACAGGGTCAAATAATATACATGAGCACTCTTTTTTGTCATGTCTGAATCCATGTTCAATCTGCTCTGTGACTTCATCATATATCTTTTTCTGCTCAATGTTTAGTTGCCTTACCAAATCTTCTAAGTTAACTCCATCCTCTTGAGCTTGTTCCATAGCTCTTTCCACCTCATCCATGGCAGTGGCAGCTTCATTTTGGATAATTGGTCCTCCTAGTGGATCCTGGCTCAATGAAGTAGAACTCTGACTATCTTGAGAACTGTTTCTAGCTATCTCTTCAGCAATTGTGGTTTCTTGCTCCATTTCTTCATTCAACATTTGCAGATAATTTAGAAAAATAGGACATTCTATGGTATCCTTAGTTGCATTAAAAGAGTCTTCATAACAGAGAAAATCTCCAAGTAGTTCCTCTTCTGTACGCCATGGCTTAAAGAGTTGCAAAAGAGCTAAGTAGTAAAATTCTCTTTTGTCTGGAACTTCACAACTCAATTTTCGATGATTAATCAAATGGCCTTTTTTCTGCTTCACTAGACATCCTTCGTAGCCAATGAGTGCATATTTTCCATTATTGATATCTTCTGTGATGTTCCTCTTATAACTGTAGTTTTGAAGAACTTCATACAAACATGTGTTCTCAAGGTGAGTACTTCTATTTGGATAGTATGTATCCAACATATTTGTCTTCAAAATATCTGTACTGTTTGGTTCTTTTTCCGCCAAATATTCAATTTCTTGTACAGATTTCAAAACTCGGTTTCGTGTAGCAGCAAGACCAAGACTCACCCAAATGATTGTTCTTGATTTGGCATAGAGACTTGCTGATGATAACCGATCAGAACATTCATATGCTCCAATTTCTCGATGCGACAACATCTTCAGACTGAAACTGTATAATTTCTTGCTTAGACTCTTTTCATGTGAAATGTCCTCCCACATTTCCTTCAGTTCTGTCTTTTCTTTTTTGGTGATGTAAGATGTCACATATCGAGCCACAGCAATAGAGTTGTCAGCAACGAACTGAATATCCATGTTAGCATTCCACATGGACAAAATCACTGGGTTGTAATCGTTGATGTACTTAGATTCTTCATTTCTTTTCAAATTATATGTGTTTTTGGGAGATTTTCTCGTCACAGTATGTCGTAGAGATGACATCAAATTATTTACTCTTCCCTTAGAAATCACTGGTCGAGGAAATGCAAAACGACATTTCGTGTAGTACTTTTCCTTGTTTTTAAATTTTCGACGACAGTACTTTCCACAACGATGAGATTGAAAACGTAAAACTTGTTGCCTTAAATTGTTTTCTTCAGTAGATTTTGGAACAGCACATGTTGAATACTCTTCAATGAAACTCATCACTGTTTCATCTGAATCTGTTCCAAATTTGGGTGCATCTTTAATCCACAACAACATATGTATATGAGGAGCACCTCTCGCTTGATATTCCTTCCTCCAAAAGAAATCCAAAACCTCTCCAAGGGGAGGATTTTTTTTGTTGGTAATAAAAGACATCATAGCTTCAAATCTATGATTAAAATATCTGCAAACATTCACTGGATCTAAAGAACACAGTTCTCCTGGTGTTTTCAATTCTATATTTGGTATGTTTTCATTTGCCTCTCGTAGAAATTGAAGTAAATCGTCCCATGCATACTCAGCACAGCTAAGAGTGAGGAACCATGTAGGAGTTCCTAAGTTTCTTAGCATACATTTCAATTCTCCATGACGACGAAACCAATACTCATTGGTTCCACGTTGACATGCCATGAGATTGATTAGCTGAGATTCCAAAATACTGTCTTGCAGATTAACTTTCTCCATAAAGTCCCTTGCACATACATTTTGCAAATGAGGTCCACTTTTTAATATATGATTAACTGCATAAGAAAGCCCAGACAAATCACTTTCAAACAGTAGATGAAATAAATATGGAATGCATTGACGAAACCTTGGATCTTCTGCATATAATCTTAGAGTCCGGTATTCAGCTGCAGGAATTTGAACTGGTCGATCATCATATCGTCCACCACAACCTGTTGGAAATAATTGTGGAAAACAACGAGCTTCCAAACTTTCTTCCCATACACTAATGGGACTTCCTTTTGCTGCCTTCATTTGAAACAAGTCAATTGCATTTCCCATTACTTCTTTGGAATGCAAAGGATGAACAGTATAATGTTCATATATTTCTTCAGTTCTAGACACATCAACTTTTTCAATTTGACCAACTGAAGAATCACTATCTTCTTCTGTAGCTGTTTCCTCAACTCCAACACTTACATGTTTGTAGTACTCATTGTTTTTAACTAAATACAACGTTGCCTTCTTGACTTTTTTAACATCCACTAAATCTTGCCAAATTTTCTTACTCTTTGTTGGAACCCCATTAACTAGAATAACTAAAGGATCTTCTTCTACTCTTTCTACACCAATTGTATTAATATTTTTCTTTACATCTAGAGGCAAATAAACAACTCTTCCCTTTAATCCTCTCACTAAATCTGATGGAGGCAATTTCCCTGTCTTAGGCTCCATGCGTACAATAGCCTGAAAAGGATGGACACATTGAATCAAAATAGATTCATAAGTATTTAGATCCATCAATTCAGAAGGAATATCTATCAACTGAAGATTATTATAAATTGCTCTTGCAGGCATTCTATTTTCATTTAATTTTTTCAAACAATAAGTGCAAATACGCTGATCCAAACTCAAATCAAAAGAATTCTCCACCAACAAATAACTTACAAAATCCTCCCATTCACTATTATTTTCCAATTCACTTTTTGCATATAAATCAACTAACCTAGTCTGAATTTTATAATGAGTCCGTCGACAACACACACAAGTTACATTAGGCCTCTCACTTGATTTCACCTTAAACTTGATAATTTCCTCATCAAACTTTTCAATACTTGAAATTTGTCCATTATCTTCTGCATTACCATCCATTACTATATCTATTTCTACACTGTCCTCTTTGTTCCCAAAATAACAAAACTCAATTTCTTCACAAATAGTCTTCACATCCACTTCAGATCCATGCAAAAGAGCACTATTTAACTGTTTAAGCTTAAGTGCAGGACTTTTTGCATAATACAACTTCCTCACTAATTTCCTTACGTTATTATGATGCACTGCTAACATCCTAAAATGATGAAAAACACTCCGACAAACTTTTCTAGAAAGACATGCTAGTGAATGCCCTTGCAAACCTGTGCTTTCTCTCACTCTGCAAGGATCTAACTCTTGCAGGATCTTCATTTTTTGTTTGAGACTTTTTTTACTATATGTACGTAAGAAATTTCGAAGCAAATCAATTGATTCCTGTCGCACACTACAAATACTACTGCATTTCCATGTGTACACTGGACCCTTAGTACGTCTCCCTAAAACTTCATCAGCTAACACCTCTTCTGCATCTCTAGGTACAAGTTTCTCTTTTTCCATCACACAACTATCTTTCACCTCATAGGCACGACCACTGGTGTCAACCGCATGCACCAAATCATTTTCCTGAAAGTAACTCTCCTCATTAAAAAAAGGCTCAGAACTTGAACTATGCATCCATTCACCAGAAAATACTTCACAAAAATTACTCCGATTAATAATTCTTTTCCATCTACTGTTCGATTTGAAAACATCCATTGCCTTATTAAGTATCCTAATTCTATTGATTATTAAAATAAATAATTTTTTCTTAACTTCAAAAGCCTGATCAACAATCTTTTCTACACTTTTCTTTTTCTTGTAAAAAGCAGCTTTTAGTTTACTTTTCTTTTCATTTTTTAGCAAATTTAAAACTACCCTATTGCGAAACATTCGCCTACGAATGTCCCTAAAAACATTTACCCTTCTATTGCTAACCATTCTCTTCTCTCCTGGTCCAATGGAAACATTTTTTGTGGGCTTCTCTTTCCTTTTTAGATTTGTTGACTTTTTCTGTATATTCACATTAGCAATTTCATTTTTTTTCCTACGACATATGTTACGAAGAAAAGACTTAATTGGCTTACCAGAAGCTTTTCTGGTGTTTTTTGAAGTAGTTGTTGAAGAGGATTCCATAAACTCTGTTGTTGATGTTCTCCTTTTCCGTATGGTATTTTTAATATTTCTTTGCCTTGAAGGCATTTTTGCTTGCTTTTCAGAAGTTGATTTGAATCTGTTGTTCTGTTAAAAAAACACATGAAAGACCACTATTAGCAAACAACAAAGTAATGTTAAAAAGCAAACAATATAAACAATAAATTGCAACATATTTAAGTTTATACAATAGCAAATCATGGCTTTATTTTTAAAGGCCTTGCGCCACCAATGCGTCACTTATTACCCATGTTTAAAGTCAAGCATCAGCTGCACATGGCATTCATAAATAAGGGCCAAATACATATACCAATCAATTGCACCCAAAAATCGATTTTTCAATAACATGTAAGGAACACTGCGCAGAACCTATGTACAACCAATCAATATCATCAAACAAAGTCAGGGCCTTATTTATGAAAGCCTTGCGCCACCAGTGCGTCACTTATTACCCATGTTTAAAGTCATGCATCAGCTGCACATGGCAATCATAAATAAGGGCCAAATACATATACCAATCAATTGCACCCAAAAATCGATTTTTGAATAACATGTAAGAAACACTGTGCAGAACCTATGTACAACCAATCAATATCATCAAACAAAGTCAGAGCCTTATTTATGAAAGCCTTGCACCACCAGTGTGTCACTTATTACCCATGTTTAAAGTCATGCATCAGCTGCACATGGCATTCATAAATAAGTGCCAAATACATATACCAATCAATTACACCCAAAAATCGATTTTTGAATAACATGTAAGGAACACTGCACAGAACCTAAGTACAACCACTCAATATCATCAAACAAAGTCAGGCCTTATTTATGAAAGCCTTGCGCCACCAGTGCGTCACTTATTACCCATGTTTAAAGTCATGCATCAGTTGCACATGGCAATCATAAATTAGGGCAAAATACATATACTAATCAATTGCACCCAAAAATCAATTTCACAATAACATGTAAGAAACACGGCGCAGAACCTAAGTACAACCAATCAATATCATCAAACAAAGTCAGGGCCTTATTTATGAAAGCCTTGCGCCACCAGTGCGTCACGTATTACCCATGTTGAAAGTCATGCATCGGCTGCACATGGGAATCATAAATAAGGGCCAAATACATATACCAATCAATTGCACCCAAAAATCGATTTTTGAATAACATGTAAGGAACACTGCACAGAACCTAAGTACAACCAATCAACATCATCAAACAAAGTCAGGGCCTTATTTA
Source organism: Lissotriton vulgaris (assembly GCF_964263255.1). Taxonomy (NCBI): domain Eukaryota; kingdom Metazoa; phylum Chordata; class Amphibia; order Caudata; family Salamandridae; genus Lissotriton; species Lissotriton vulgaris. Next base: position 459,828,799 of record NC_141699.1, read on the forward strand.
TGAAAGCCTTGCGCCACCAGTGCGTCACTTATTACCCATGTTTAAAGTCATGCATCAGCTGCACATGGCATTCATAAATAAGGGCCAAATACATATACCAATCAATTGCACCCAAAAATCGATTTTTATTTAACATGTAAAGAACACTGCACAGAACCTATGTACAACCAATCAATATCATCAAACAAAGTCAGAGCCTTATTTATGAAAGCCTTGCGCCACCAGTGCGTCACTTATTACCCATGTTTAAAGTCATGCATCAGTTGCACATGGCAATCATAAATTAGGGCAAAATACATATACCAATCAATTGCACCCAAAAATCGATTTTTCAATAACATGTAAGAAACACGGCGCAGAACCTAAGTACAACCAATCAATATCATCAAACAAAGTCAGGGCCTTATTTATGAAAGCCTTGCGCCACCAGTGCGTCACGTATTACCCATGTTGAAAGTCATGCATCGGCTGCACATGGCAATCATAAATAAGGGCCAAATACATATACCAATCAATTGCACCCAAAAATCGATTTTTATTTAACATGTAAGGAACACTGCACAGAACCTAAGTACAACCACTCAATATCATCAAACAAAGTCAGGGCCTTATTTATGAAAGCCTTGCGCCACCAGTGCGTCACTTATTACCCATGTTTAAAGTCATGCATCAGCTGCACATGGCATTCATAAATAAGGGCCAAATACATATACCAATCAATTGCACCCAAAAATCGATTTTTATTTAACATGTAAGGAACACTGCACAGAACCTATGTACAACCAATCAATATCATCAAACAAAGTCAGAGCCTTATTTATGAAAGCCTTGCGCCACCAGTGCGTCACTTATTACCCATGTTTAAAGTCATGCATCGGCTGCACATGGCAATCATAAATTAGGGCCAAATACATATACTAATCAATTGCACCCAAAAATCGATTTTTGAATAACATGTAAGGAACACTGCACAGAACCTAAGTACAACCAATCAATATCATCAAACAAAGTCAGGGCCTTATTTATGAAAGCCTTGCGCCACCAGTGCGTCACTTATTACCCATGTTTAAAGTCATGCATCAGCTGCACATGGCATTCATAAATAAGGGCCAAATACATATACCAATCAATTGCACCCAAAAATCGATTTTTATTTAACATGTAAGGAACACTGCACAGAACCTATGTACAACCAATCAATATCATCAAACAAAGTCAGAGCCTTATTTATGAAAGCCTTGCGCCACCAGTGCGTCACTTATTACCCATGTTTAAAGTCATGCATCAGCTGCACATGGCAATCATAAATAAGGGCCAAATACATATACCAATCAATTGCACCCAAAAATCGATTTTTGAATAACATGTAAGGAACACTGCACAGAACCTAAGTACAACCACTCAATATCATCAAACAAAGTCAGGCCTTATTTATGAAAGCCTTGCGCCACCAGTGCGTCACTTATTACCCATGTTTAAAGTCATGCATCAGCTGCACATGGCATTCATAAATAAGGGCCAAATACATATACCAATCAATTGCACCCAAAAATCGATTTTTGTTTAACATGTAAGAAGCACTGTGCAGAACCTATGTACAACCAATCAATATCATCAAACAAAGTCAGAGCCTTATTTATGAACCCTTGCACCACCAGTGCGTCACTTATTACCCATGTTGAAAGTCATGCATCAGCTGCACATGGCATTCATAAATAAGGGCCAAATACATATACCAATCAATTGCACCCAAAAATCGATTTTTGAATAACATGTAAGGAACACTGCACAGAACCTAAGTACAACCAATCAATATCATCAAACAAAGTCAGGGCCTTATTTATGAAAGCCTTGCGCCACCAGTGCGTCACTTATTACCCATGTTTAAAGTCATGCATCAGCTGCACATGGCATTCATAAATAAGGGCCAAATACATATACCAATCAATTGCACCCAAAAATCGATTTTTATTTAACATGTAAGGAACACTGCACAGAACCTATGTACAACCAATCAATATCATCAAACAAAGTCAGAGCCTTATTTATGAAAGCCTTGCGCCACCAGTGCGTCACTTATTACCCATGTTTAAAGTCATGCATCAGTTGCACATGGCAATCATAAATTAGGGCAAAATACATATACTAATCAATTGCACCCAAAAATCGATTTTTCAATAACATATAAGAAACACGGCACAGAACCTAAGTACAACCAATCAATATCATCAAACAAAGTCAGGGCCTTATTTATGAAAGCCTTGCGCCACCAGTGCGTCACTTATTACCCATGTTTAAAGTCATGCATCAGCTGCACATGGCATTCATAAATAAGGGCCAAATACATATACCAATCAATTGCACCCAAAAATCGATTTTTGTTTAACATGTAAGAAGCACTGTGCAGAACCTATGTACAACCAATCAATATCATCAAACAAAGTCAGAGCCTTATTTATGAAAGCCTTGCACCACCAGTGCGTAACTTATTACCCATGTTTAAAGTCATGCATCAGCTGCACATGGCATTCATAAATAAGGGCCAAATACATATACCAATCAATTGCACCCAAAAATCGATTTTTCAATAACATGTAAGAAACACTGCACAGAACCTAACTACAACCACTCAATATCATCAAACAAAGTCAGGGCCTCATTTATAAAAGCCTGGCGCCACCAGTGCATCACTTATTACCCATGTTTAAAGTCATGCATCAACTGCACATGGCAATCATAAAAAAGGCCAAATAAAAATACCATTCATTTGCACCCAAAATCGATTTTTAAATAACATGTAAAAAACACTGCGCAGGACTTATATACTAACATACAATTTCACTTCTAAAACATAACTATCTGCTTCCAAATATTCTCCATAGAGAAAATAAATCTCTATCTAAATTAAATGAATCATTACTTACCTTTAGAAATGCTTTTGGAGATTGAAAACAGTGTCAGACACACACACCAATTTTTCTTTAGCAGAGGAAAAGGTGTGCTCTCAATACACTGAAACCAAGACTGGCATAGAAAATCTCTATCTTTGTACACATATGCCTTAATTCAACCAATGAAAACTCTTCCCTCACTATTTTCAAACCAACACCCATCCCCCTCTCAAACCTTTCTATCTGTTACCATAGCAACTCCCTCCTAACTGAACTCTAAGGTTCAAAAGTTTATCTTACAATGTTGCAAATTAACTCAGCAAGGATGTTTGACCTGTCAATACAGCAGCCTATACAGGGTATTTTTGCTTTTGGTGACTTTTTTTAAACCATTCAAATTGCTTCTTTCACACAACATAACCATACACCCTAACTTTCAGTTTTCAACTATCTGAATCCACCAATCATTGCTAGTGATTCAAGAGCACAGAAACTCCACAATTATTTTTTTGTGAACTCCTACTGTTCCAACTGCCATTTCATTCCCACACTTCATCTGACTGGACCAGAACCAACACACATCATGTACTCTGTTTGGATTATTGGACATAGCTACATCCACTGGGCTCAAAGGTATGCAGCTAGCAGAAATTTTCATAACCTTGATTTATCAAATGTGGAAATCAAGTGGATTGGCCACAGAGGATTAAAATGTCACCAATTGATACCATTGGTGAAAACCTTTTTGCATCTGCCAGAACCTGACCTTATAATTGTGCACTGTGGTGGAAACGATCTAGGCACATTAACTGGGGTAGGTCTGGAAATGCTATTAAAGGACACCTTTCATCAATTGATGATACTTTTTCCCCACACTGCCTTGGTATATTCCAATATATGCCAAAGACAGAAATGGAACTGGTCCAACCAATTTGGTCCACAATTTGAGAAAGCACGGAAACATGTAAATAAATCTGTTTCTGCTTACATGAGAGACTATGGAATGGGTTCATTATACAATAATAACTTGCGTTACAACATGCAAGACATCTACAGAGGAGATGGAGTGCACTTCTCAGATGAGGGGAATAGAATATTCCTCCTGAATTTAAGAATGTGTATTGGAACCTACTTGTAGGTACCTAAATCAACCACAGAACCCAAAAGCTCTTTTCAGAGCTACCCTAACTCTGATCATTCAAAGCGTTTATTTTTTTCTAACTTTTTTCACTATTTTTCACCAAAGTACGCGTACGAGTACGCTTAAAAGTGCGCGCACCAGGCGCTTCCCCCGCGAAAAATTAATTTTTTTTTTTTTTTTTTTTTACGTTTATGAGCCTCCTAAGCCCCCCTCAGAAAACCTAGAGGGTCAAGAACTCTCTACAGTTCCCCCTTCTATCCATTCCGAACATTGTTTACCCTCCATCTTGTGTCTCGATTGTTCCGAAACACAAAATGGATGACTCCCGTTACGCTGCCCGTGCGCGTACTAGAGCGCGCACTAGTAAGCGCAAAATAAAAAAAGGTGGGAAAATAATTTACGGAAAACCCAATGGAGACACTTTCATCAAATATAGAATACGCCCTACTACATAGCAGTCCCTACCATTTGCCCAAATTTGGTGAAATTCCATTGAGACATTTAGGCTACAGGCCTGTCTAAATATCCTGAGGTAAATTACATGACAAAAACACACTTGTAATGTTAGAATTTACAACCAATTAAAAAGTATCTCTCATTTTCTACGATTTTTTCCTGTCGTTTGATTGGTTAAGTACAACAATATATATAAAAGAAGAGAGGGAAACACAGCCATTTTGACTACTGCTTCCTGAAGTACACTTGAAAACAAATTTCACTGTCAACTTCAACTAATTTCTCTAAGGTAACTTCTAATTATGGAAGTATATTGTACACGTTAAGTTTATTTCTTAAAAAATATTCTGTTAGTGATATGCTATCCCTCTTTAATAGTTAGAGATAGACATAGACTTCTCTGTAATAGTTATGGATTGAGTTAGGCTTCTCTGGTATACTAGCTCTACTAATATAGTTAATTTATATGCAATTTTCAGAAAGAAAATGGAAGGAGAAAATAAGGCAAATGATACTTCTATCAAAGTAAAGGTGGAAAAACCAGAAGATGAAAAAAAAGAAGTTGATTTCATGGATGACTCTTTGGATGAACAGTTTATAGAATGTTTGGAAGAAATTGAATCATGTACATATAATTATGAGGAAATTCCGGACAATATTATGTTAGAAATTTTATTAAATTATGAAAAAGAATCAGAGGAATAAATTTATCTTTAATAATTTCAATTGTTTCAGACAATATTCTTTTTTATATGTAATTCATGAAGTATTACCAAAAATGTTTAAAATATAAAGTGAGACTTATAGTATACTGTTCAACTATTTTTCTGTTACATAGTAAGTTTACTCATACTTACTACCTTTCTCCCACTATATTATCTCATATGAATATTTTACACCTCATTTTCATAAGTGAACAGGACAGACTACTCATGATCCCCTAGAAATTCTCAGGGAGTGCTTAAAAGATCTTTTTCACCAAAGTACGCGTACGAGTACGCTTAAAAGTGCGCGCACCAGGCGCTTCCCCCGCGAAAATCGAAAAAAAAAAAAAATTTTTTGAGGCCCCGCGGGGCCCTTTAATGACCCCCATATCAAACCTAGGGGGTCAGGGGGGGTCTACCCTGCCCCCTTATGGTCAATTCCACCCTTTGTTTTTGCCACCTCATATGACTAGATTTTACCGATAGACAAGATGGCGGCCGCTCCGGACTGTTTAGAATGTTTACAGACAACTGAGAGCCAATCAGCTTTCTGCGCGCAAGTCGCGTGTCGCGCCGGGAGCGCTCACGGGTGCGCGCACGGGAGAGCGCCTATAGATATATATATTTTTTTGAACCTAAATTACTCAAAATCCACTGGAGCACATATCTTGAGACATAGCAAAGGCACATCGGGCTACCAGTCCCTACAATTTTGCCAAGTTTGGTGGAAATCCATTCAGCCGTTCGGGCTAAAAGTGAAATCGACCGCCCTATGGAAATTAACATGGGGAAAACGCGTTTTGGGACCCCCCTTTTATCTCGGCCCCCGCTTGACGAATCCCCCCCAAACTTTCTGGGAAGGACCGGACCGCCATGAGACCATTTTCCTGAAAATTTCAGGCAGATTCGACAACCGGCGCCAAAGTTATTCAAAATAGAATGTTGAGATTTAACATTGAAAATTATCCTAACTATAACTACCTACTGGCGACCGCCAGTAGGTAATATATATATATATATATATATATTCACTGAAAAAAACATAGGTTTCACACCAGTTATAGTTAGGTGGAAATTTTACTCGAGTAAAACCATTGAAATTCCCACGTTATAGTTAGTTGGAATCAGTGATGTCATGAGTGATGTCACTGACCATGTCATGAGTGATGTAATATGTGACGTCATCAGCTGTGCATTGCACGCGCAAGTTATAGTGAGTTCAACTAACTATAACGTGGGAATTTCAATGGTTTTATGCGAGTAAAATTTCCACCTAACTATAACTGGTGTGAAACCTATGTTTTTTTTTGTGAATTTAATAGGTTTTTTAAATGCTAATTCCTAACTATAACTGGTGTGAAACCTATGGTTTTTTCAGTGAATTTCAAAATCTTGCGCCTGTTTCAGAGCAGGCGTAAGACTGATGCAGGCCCTTTCACATGGGCCTGGCCCCATGTGAAAGGATGCATTGCTGGAGTTGCATCATTTTTGTGACACACTCCAGCAATGCATCACTTTTGCGGTTACAGATACGTCTGAAATACTGACATATCTGTAAGAACTTGCGACATAATAAGTCATATATTTAATATGACGCATGAGTAGAAGACTGAAGGCCTCATTTATAAGGCCATGCGTCACTTTTACGCCACCGGTACGTCACTTTTTGTGACGCATCAGCAGCGTAAAACATGCACCTTATTGAGTTATATTTACAAAGTGGCGCATCTAGGTAGATGCGTCACTTTGTAAACCCCTGCGCCACATTATACCTACGTCTGTTGATATGTATGTAAAAGGGGAGTATTGACGCAAGAAAGGGTCGTAGAGATGACGCAGTGAATAAACTGGGTTTACCCCATGCTACGCTCCCCGGTACGCTCCCCGGTGCGCGTACCGGGTGCTCCCCCCGCGAAAATCGAAAAAAACCCTAAACATTTTTTTGCCCAGCAGGGCCCTTTTATGACCCCCACATCAAACCTAGGGGATCAGGGGGGGTCTACTCTGCCCCCTTATGGTCATTTCCCCCTTTGTTTTTGCCACTTCTTGTGTCTTGATTTTACTGAGACACGCGATGGCGGCCGCTCCGGACTGTTTTGAATGTTTACAGACACCCGAGAGCCAATCAGCTTTCCGCGCGCAAGTCGCGTAGCGCGCCCGGTGCGCTCCCCGGTGCGCGTACCGGGGCGCGGCTATAGATATATATATTTTTTTGAATCTAAATTACTCAAAAACCACTGGAGCACATATCTTGAGACCTAGCAAAGGCACATCGGGCTACCAGTCCCTACAATTTTGACAAGTTGGGTGGAAATCCATTCAGCCGTTCGGGCTAAAAGTGAGGTTGACCGCCCTATGGAAATTAACATGGGGAAAACATGTTTTGGGACCCCCCTTTTATCTCGGCCCCCGCTTGACGAATCCTCCCCAAACTTTTAGGGACGGACCGGAGCGCCGCAAGGCAAATTTGAGGAAATCTTTAGGCAGATTCCTCAACCGGCGCCAAAGTTATTCACAATAGAATTTTGAGATTTTGCATTGAAAAAATCCTAACTATAACTACCTACTGGCGACCCCGCCAGTAGGTAATATATATATCTATATATAATATATCTCACTTTCAACGAAGCCCTTTGCGTTCTACCTGCTGTTTGACCGCTCCAGCCCAAGGAAAATCAGCGTCTGGGGTCCTGCCTGCCCGCCTCCCGCTGCCTAACTCCCTGCAACATCTCGAAGTCGAGCTGCCGAGTGGAGCGTGGGCGGGGCATAGAAACTACAACCCCCAGCAGCCCTAGCGGCATACATTGACAGCTTTGCGCGCCAGGAGGCGCTTAAATTCATCATCACCCCGGTCGAGTGGGGGAATCTCACTATCAACGAAGCCCTTTGCGTTCTACCTGCTGTTTGACCGCTCCAGCCCAAGGAAAATCAGCGTCTGGGGTCCTGCCTGCCCGCCTCCCGCCGCCTGACTCCCTGCAACATCTCGGAGTCGGGCCGCCGAGTGGAGCGTGGGTGGGGCATAGAAACTACAACCCCAGCAGCCCTAGCGGCACACATTGACAGCTTTGCGCGCCAGGAGGCACTTAAATTCATCATCACCCCGGTCGAGTGGGGGAATCTCACTTTCAACGAAGCCCTTTGCGTTCTACCTGCTGTTTGACCGCTCCAGCCCAAGGAAAATCAGCATCTGGGGTCCTGCCTGCCCGCCTCCCGCCGCCTAACTCCCTGCAACATCTCAGAGTCGGGCCGCTGAGTGGAGCGTGGGCGGGGCATAGAAACTACAACCCCCAGCAGCCCTAGCGGCACACATTGACAGCTTTGCGCGCTAGGAGGCGCTTAAATTCATCATCACCCCGGTCGAGTGGGGGAATCTCACTTTCAACGAAGCCCTTTGCGTTCTACCTGCTGTTTGACCGCTCCAGCCCAAGAAAAATCAGCGTCTGGGGTCCTGCCTGCCCGCCTCCCGCCGCCTAACTCCCTGCAACATCTTGGAGTCGGGCCGCCGAGTGGAGAGTGGGTGGGGCATAGAAACTACAACCCCCAGCAGCCCTAGCGGCACACATTGACAGCTTTGCGCGCCAGGAGGCGCTTAATTTCATCATCACTCCCGTTTCGCGGGACGCCGGGCGAAGCCCGGGCAAAGGGCGGGCCTGTTTAAGCCTGTTCAAGCCCGGTTAAGACTGGACTGGGCCACCTTATTAACATTTTACTATCAAGACTTTGCACTTTATACTTTATATCATTTGTAAACGCTCAATTGCCTAAACCTATTCTTCTAATCTACCGGCACGAGAGCTTCTATCAACCCCTAGGTATTTGCCATTAACACCTTCTCTAACTGTTGTATTAGACACGTTGACCCTTACCAATAATCAGCATGAGCGCAGGGGGAAGTAGGAGCAAAACGGCTCAGGGTGTAGGCCAGATCACAGGCCCGATTGATCAATTTATCACTAGGGCAAATGATGCGATAGACCAGGGCATCATTCTCCTAGAAAGAAGGGTATCACAGGACTTAGCTATAGCAAGAAGGTCCTCTATGGGCCCCTTGGCGTCAGCTAGAACCCCAATTCAGTCAGGAGCAAGCGGCCCACTGTTGCTGGAAATTCCTGCAGACATTCATAGCATCCCCAATAATATAGAACTATCCGCATCCCAACTCTCCATGGACTCAGAAATAAGGGAAGACTTAGAGGAAACCCCAGTCCTGGTTATGAGTCCAACTCAAATAGAACCCCCAACCCAAGTAGAATCCCCAAAAAAGCTGGAATCAGGGAGGAGGGAGGGAGCTATCCCAAAACAAAGAAATAACAAGAAGAAGAAAGATCCCAAACAATTACCTACTAAAGCCCCTGCAAAGAACCAAAGACACCGAAACTCTCCCCCTAAATATAATGACTTAAACACATCCATAGTCAACCTCTCTCTTACGCCGACTAATCCAGATACCACAGGTGGGGGGGGGGTGCGTGTAACTTATGTCAATCAAATAAACAGCTACTAGCTAGCTTCGGGGAGTTGATCAAGATCCATCTACTACCCGTGGAGTGAACCCTAATGAATATCAAAAAACAACTAGCCAAACTGACTACTCACCCAAACAACTCGACCAATGCAAAAGCCCTAGGAGTTACTAATGTGGGGGTACCATAGGTATTGCTATACAAAAACAGCCAGGGCCATCAATAAAAACTAAAACACCTGTAAACATGCCCATCGTATAAGAGAAACCAAAAGTAGTCCAAGCTAATACACAGATAATACCTGATAACCCCAAAGGAACCACCCAGGCAGAAAAACAGAAGCTAATACCCCCCAAAACACCAGCACCAGAACCTGAGGGAGACAAAAAAAGGGAGGGAGGTTTAGGCGTGCCATTGACCTACCACCAGAGGCAAGTCCATTCACGGTGGTCCTCACAGGGGCCCCAGAGCTCCCCGAAAATGTGAGAGAATCCACCTGGTCTCTAAAAAATAAAGTTCAGCAATGGGTGAGCACAAATAGACCGCTTCCCCCTTATCGTAGTAGTAGAATCTCTATGGTGCGTAGGGTACCCTGGATTGGAGAAACAAAGAAAAGAATACAGGGGGATTGTATTATTATAAATTTTGATGACCCAGGCACAGTTGAATATATTTACTCATGGCCAGTACTGGCAAAAAAGAAGGAATTGATGCAAATCGTCTATCCTTCTTTTACCCTCCTACATATGCTTACGACCAAGAACCCCCGTACAACTGGAACCAATGTTCCCAATGGAACTGGAGTCAAGTAGACCACTGGAATAGGAGGAGGGACTGGGAGGCCAGGCCCTGGAATCCAAGAAGAGAACAATCCTACAGTAGAGGGCTGGAGGGGTATACAAACCAGCAACCGGTTCTCTTGCTTAGAAATGGTAGACTGAGCATCACTAAGCTTAATATCCATTGAGACAGACGCTATAAAACCCATAAAACCCAAGTCACCCACAGCCCAAAGGGGAATCCGTACCCAAACAAATGAGAGGACTCATCATCATCCATCTACACACAAACAGGGGAAAAATAATATTGACCCGTCCACTGATCAAGCATCCCCTAGCTTGCACCCATTAGTACTAAGTAGTGTACCTGGGGGGGCTAATATTCCAACCAATAATGGGGGAGAAGAGCAAGTCCTACCGGATGGCAATCGAAATAATCTTATAGTAGAAAGAACAAGCACAGGAAAAAAAGGGGGTTCAATCCAGTTAAGAGAGGAGTCAAGTCGAATAGGGCAAGTAGAAAAAATTACAGGGACAACTTATCCATTGTAACATGGAATATTGCAGGACTTTCCAAAAAAGCCACAGACCCAACCTTTCTGAACTTTGTCAAGAATTTTGACTTAATATATCTCCAAGAGTGCTGGGATCTGGAGTCCACCAACTTAGATGGCTTCAGTACTAATTTTACCCCGGCCATACAGACCGGTAAAGGTAGGAGCTTAGGCGGTCTCTGCATGAACGCTTCAAATATGGCAAACATGACTATAGAGAGTCTGGATTCTGAGCGGGACAAGAATAAGAATAAAAATAAAAAAATTGGTCACTCAATCCAGGCTTTCATAATGAACGGGAAAGGGGCCCATAGTTTCTTGTTGATTAATCTGTATAATAATATTGCGAGGGACGACCAAGTAGAATTCATGGACGAGTTATCAAATGCTCTTAAGTGGGGAATGGGACGGGACAAAGTGGAAAGATGTGTCATAGTAATGGGCGATTTTAACTGTCATTTATGCCCTCACAGCGGTACAAACGCCTGTGATATAAGAAGCTTAAACGGCGAACTAAGCACCCACTTTGAACATACCCACTTTGGAAATCTAATGAATAAACCAATGCATGATTGGGACCTAGGATTTGTAAATAAGCTCGCTGAGCCAATGGTCAACTTCCAACCCACTTTTCACGGGAGGGGGACATATTCCTTAATAGATTTCATGTTGATGTCCAATAGCCACTATCGTAGTGTTATGGGTTTTAAAAATGAAGATATTGTGATGAGCGATCATTATCCGATTAGTGCAATACTAGGGGCCCGATGTAGGTAAATCCCATTTACCGAATTTGAAATACCGAATTTTACCGATTCGGTATTTCAAAATCGGTAAATGGGATGTAGGTCCCAACATCTGGAATCGTTACCGATTCCTTACAAATTCGGTATTTACCGATTCGGTAAATACCGAATCGGTATTTGCTATTGAATCCTATGGGCCTTTGAAGCCCATAGGAATAAAGTCAAATACCGAATCGGTATTTACCGAATCGGTAAATACCGAATTTGGCAAGGGTGCAGGGGGTGTCACTTTGACACCCTCTAGCACCCCCAAAACAGGCATGTGTGCAATGTGGCACACAGACATGCCTTAAGGGCACGTCTGTCTGTCACATGGCAAATGTGTACATGCACAGATGTGCATGTACACAGGAATCGGTATTTAACCATGGATTTGTATTCCATGGTAAAATACAGATTCTGTAAGCCATGTGCTGATGGAACATTGGCTACCTACATTGCATTTTCGGTAATTTTACCGAATCGTTATCATTACCGAATCGGTAAATATTACCGATTCGGTAAATTTACCGATTCGGTAATGATAACGATTCGGTAAAATTACAGAAAATGTGCCCCTACATCTCGATAGCCCTTTACCGATCGGAAACGGCCGAAAATCGGTATTTTCGGCCGATTCCGATCGGTAAAGGGCTACCTACATCGGGCCCTTGATGTAGGCCCTAGGACTAGTCAGATATCGGATTTGACGGACATTTTATACTGTCATTCAATTTCCCTGGCACGCACAAATGGTTATTCAATAAAATGGTCCAAGGTAAACCCGAAAACCTTCCTGGAAGTTTTGATCATGGAGGATCTTGATCAATTCATGATCTGCCTCGAAGAACCCCTTAATCCGAGTACCGTAAAAGTGGCCTTTGGGAAAATAGCAGCCACAATCAAGAAAAACTTGACAAGGAAGCAAAGAGAAGCTGATAGGGCTAAGTTTGTGGGCTGGTTCAACTCTGAATGCTCAAAAGCCCATAATACTCTTAAAGAGACATTAAAAAGAGTACCCAAAGATATGTTAGAAATCAGAACAGCTCGACTGGTATACAAACAGTCGATAAAGAAGCGAAAAAGGGAACTGAAAGATGCCGCCTGGGAAGCGTTATTAAAAGCTAGCACCCTGAGGGATAGTACGGCATTCTGGAGGGAAGTAAATGCACCTTTTTTCAGGGAGAGGAGGACAAACCTCCTAGAAACTACTATAACAGAGGACGTCTGGATCAACCACTTTACAGATCTATATAAAATAGATGACCTGGTAGAACCTCACAGCCTTGATCCCTGGCTGACAAATGAAAGTGACTTGCAGAGATGTCCGACAGACATATTCCCTTTACAGATATACTTCTCACTTCCAGAAATAGAACAGGCCATTCAGGAAAGCGCAAATGCCAAAGCCCCCGGGCCGGATGGCATCCCAATCGACATATTCAAAGATAATATGCCTCTATGGGCCCCCCTCCTCACAAATATTCTCAATTGTTATAGCTTAGAAGGTTTTCCAACAACATGGCAGGAAGCCATTGTAATTCCCATTTTCAAAAAAGGAGACAGAATGGACACAAAATGCTACAGGCCGATCTCCCTACTTGATTCAATGATGAAGGTAGCTGGTAGAGTTCTGTTTTTTTTTTTTGTTGTTGAACAAACTACAATCCTGGGCCTCAGAAAAGGGAGTTCTTTCAAAATTTCAATATGGATTCGTATCGGGGCTAGGCACTATAGAGCAATGTCTTAACCTGGCCTTGATCACAAACAAATATACAGTGGCAACAAAGAGCAATCTATACATGACTTTTGTTGAATTAAGCTCAGCATTTGATTGCTTAAATCACAGCTTACTTTGGAGTACCCTCACAGAGCTAGGAATTGATTTGAACATACTTAAATTTATAAAGAAATTATACCAAGGGGCGGGGGCAATGGTCCGATATGGAAACAATGGAAAATGCACCAAGAAATTTCCAATAAAAAAAGGTGTCCGCCAGGGATGCATCCTTGCCCCGTTTCTTTTCAACTTATATATAAACGGAGTGGCAGATCACCTGACTAAGTTGCAAGTAGACTACCCCAAAATCAATGGCATGGCAGTGCCAATACTACTATATGCAGACAACGCTGTCATAATGTCAAGAACACAAATAGGTCTGCAGAAAGCACTGACTGGTTTTTCCTCATTTATGGGTTCAAGAGGACTCAGGATAAATGTGGGAAAAACTTTTACGATGTGTTGCACGTCAAAAAACAAAGTGGACTGTAACACTTTCTTAAATAAAACAAAGATAAGCTTGACAAAGACTTTCACCTATTTGTGTATAGTTTTTAATAATAAGGGATCATGGAACACAGCCATCAACACACGTAACTTGGCCTTTTGTCGAGAAATAGGCGCTCTGAAGAAATTTGCTAAAAAATTGGGTGGTAAGCCGGTCCAGATCCTGCTCAACATTTACGCAGCGAAGTGTGTCTCTACTGCGACTTATGGCACAGGAATCTGGGGCATGGCAGACTGCTGAGAGATCCAAATCAGCGAGAATATTTTTTTGAGATACTTATTGGCAGTGCCCAGATCTATCTCTACTACCATGTGCCACAATGAACTTGCTCGGGTCCATATCACTGACAGAATCAAGATAAGTCCAATAATGCTTTGGCACAAGATATGGACCTCTAGTGAAACAGACTTCTGTAAGGATGTTATTAGAGACTGTATGGATATAGCTGCCTCAAAAAACATATCGTGGCTTTCCTACGTTAGTAAATTTCTAAATTCTATAGGCCATTCAGATTTGTTTGAAAATCCTACCTCATGTTCTTTAATTTCGAAAAAGGCGTTAAAAGAATGTTGTCTTGGTCTGCTGGATGATAGACGTTCCTATTTAGAAGGAAATAAGCCAAGTGTTTCCCACCACCATCTTTTATTGTGCGGCGTAGGTATACAATTATATTTATCACCACTATACTCCGCATACACGAGACTACTACTAACAAGGATGAGGACTGAATGTTTTTTTAGGCTGATAACATTCCCTACCGTAAATGATTGGTCTGCTAAATTGGCTAACTGCCCGTGTGACGATGTTTCAAACCAATCAAACATCCATTACATTTTATTCTGTAAATATTATGAGTGGGGAAGAAAGAGACATCTGGTTCCGCTGTTAAAAGTGTGGGGCCTTAGGCAATGCAGACCAGCCTTGATCAAATTATACATGTTAAAGGATGAAGTTACTGTCGCAGCAGTAGCCAAGTTTCTGAAATACGTTGAAAAATGTAGAGCGTCGATGGACTGAACACTTTTATATAACCATATTTTATTTGTATTGTTTGATAGTAGGTTTTTATTAATTGTATAAATGTTTAACCACTTGTACAACGTATTAAATGTATAGGAATGTCTTTTTTAAAAAAAAATTGTATTTAAATGCGCTTTTATGGTTTTTATCTTCAAAAATCGAATAAAGCTATCTTTGAATTTGAATATATATATATTGTTGTTCAAAAGTTCAGCTTTTAGAAAAGCACTCCACAGCATTTCAGGTTACACCTCATTTATTGGCATACCGAGGGCGGCTTAACATCCGTATTTTAAACTTGATTGCCAACTCGTTTCTGAGCTGTCTGCTCCTTCGTCTTGGGCTCCGGCAAATCAGTATTGTTAACTGTTCATAGTCCTTTACCTCAGCTGCCTTTAGTAGTATGAGCTGTAGGCGTGTCAGCTTAGTAGCTTGGAATCTTGGGACATGTAGTACTGCTCACAATTTTGAAAAACCCACACTGGGTTCCGTTTTGCCGCAATGTTGAGCAAAATCACAGTAGTTGAATCCGGCACCACTGTGATAAATAAAGCACTCTAGTGTGCCCCAGCATGTGATTCCACCTTCGCAATTGTCGCCAGCGCTGCGCCGTCTGTGTAACCTCTGGATAGTACTGGTCTGACGGCCCCTTTCTCCAGCGGCTCCCTCCTTCATTATCCCAGGTTGGTGCTTTTCCCACAACAAAGCTGTTGTGTTGAAAATTTTGTTATACAAAAGCTCAGTTTGTAGAAAAGCACTCCACAGCATTTCAGGTTATACCTCATTTAATGGCATACCGAGGGTGGCTACACATCCATATTTTAAACTTGCTTGCCAATGCGTTTCTGAGCCGTCTGCTCCTTCATCTTGGGCTCCTGTAAATCGGTATTGTTAACTGTTCATAGTCCTTTACCTCAGCTGCCTTTAGTATTATCAGCTGTAGGTGTGTCCGCTTAGTAGCTTGGAATCTTGGGACATGTAGTACTGCTCACAATTTTGAAACACCCACAGGGGGTTCCGTTTTGCCGCAATATTGAGCAAGATCACAGTAGTTGAATCCGGCACCACTGTGATAATTAAAGCACTCTATTGTGTCCCAGCATGTAATTCCACCTTCGCAATTGTCGCCAGCGCTGCTATATATTTATATATATATATATATATATCCTACTATCGGTTGCCAGTAGGTAGTTATAGTTCCAACCTAGTTTCCATAGGAAAAAATTTTTTGATTTACTAATCACTTCCAAATCATAAAATCTACATGGACGGATCAATATTCAAAACTCCTGGCTTGGAGGAGTGGGGGACTGTTATCAGAGGAGGAATTTCGCTTCCTGAAGAAGGAACACCCAGTCATTCCCACTTTTTATTTGATCCCTAAAGTTCATAAGGATATAGAGAGACCCACGGGAAGACCGATTATTTCGGCTATTAACAGCTCAAAAGAGAACATGTCCAAATATAATTACTATTTTTTACAGGACTGGGTCAAGACATTAGATTCATATGTTAAAGACACTTCTGATTTCTTGAGAAAAATTGATCAGGTTATCTGGGGACCAGATTTGCTTTTAATGACTCTGGATGTGTCTGCCCTCTATACATCAATAAGGCACTGTGATGGACTCAAAGCAGTTGAACTTTTTCTAAACAGGCGTCCAATGAATTTTTCAACTCACAACAGAATGTTACTCAATATGGTACAGATGTGTTTGGAGCAACACATTTTCATTTTCAATAACCAAATATACCAGCAGGTTAGAGGAGTGGTGATGGGGGCCTGCTTCTCCCCCAGCTACGCATGCTTGAACATGGGGCTGTGGGAGGAGCAGGTCCTGTACGGGCAACATTGTGTAATCACTAAAAACAACATTCTTCTGTACCTGAGATACATAAAAGACCTGTTTTTTATTTGGAGGGGTCCAGAATCTAGTGCCAGGGCTTTTATTGATGAGCTCAACATCAACAATCTGAATCTCAAATTCATATCCAATATCAGTGTTAATTCAATCTGCTTTTAGGATGTTGAGATTTATGTGGAGAATAACGTCTTAGCCACTAAACTTTATAGGAAGCCCACGGCCGGTAACTCGGTTCTGCATGTGGCTAGCCATCATCCGCCCCACCTTATTCGCAGTATTCCCCTTGGGGAGATGCTGCGGATCAGAAGAATTTGCAGCTCCGACTCTAAGTTGCATTGGCACAAGAGGCCAGTCGGATCCGTTTCCTAGCTAGAAGTTACTCTCATCAGGTTTTGATTAATGCCATCAGACGTACACAGAACATGACAAGGCGGGAAGAATTAATTCCTAGAGTTAAGAAAAATTTGAAAAATGCTATAGAACCCAGCATACCGTCCCGTGTAAATCTTACCTATAATCGACAACACACGGAACTTAGAAAGATCTTCTATAAAAACTGTAACTTGGTAAAAAGTGACCCTATTATCGGTCAAAGTGTAGCAAGTAAACCGGTACTGACTTTCAGAAGGTCTCCTTCTATGGCTAAAGCTTTAGTCAGCAACAATCTGGAAACGCATATTTCCAGTGCGTGGTTGTCTTTGAGCAAGGGCTTTAAAAAATGTCCCCAATGCAAAGCTTGTCGATTTGGCATCAATAAAACCCATTACACAAGCCCTTTCAAATCAGAACCCATTGCCATTACTAAAAGACTGTCATGCAGAACCGACTATGCAGTCTATGTTCTGGAGTGTCCATGTGGGTTGTGGTATTTGGGTAGTATCAAGCTACCCTCCCACAGACAGATACTCCAGCACATTAGGGCAATCACAGGACGGGATCAGTCATACCCGGTTGCCAGGCATTTCGAAATTGAACATACAGGAAACCCAGCCCATCTCCAGTATTATGTAATAGATACAGTTTTTCCATCTAAACGAGGAGGAGATCCTGAAGCTAAGCTACGTCTCCTCAAAACGAGATGTAAACTGGAGCTCGATAGTAAGAATCCCAATGGGCTTAATGATAGGGAAGATCTACATACCTGTTTATAAGATTCTAACATGATATATATCTTTTTAGTTTCTTCGAAAATGCCTGTCCGGGGGTTTTAAGAAATATTTTTGTATGGATATTTTATTTATGGGACCTTATCAAGCTGACTAATGAAATGAAGATATACCATCTAGGGAATTTATTTATCCCCATATATTAGTAATAATGTTGCCTCTGTCTCCATTTGGTTTTAAAATTTTCATAATGTGTAACAAAAAGATTGTATATATGATTTTGAACTTTCTTGCACTTTAAGCGTTTTTTGCACATTTAGGGCACTTTTGCACTTTAGATCTACTAGGAAGGCATGTCTACCAATTAGAAAATGAATTTCAAGTACCAGTGCTATGGGCTTTATGAAATCAAAAGGCAACAATTGAAGCTTTAATAGCTAAATGAGAAATATAACAATAATTTATACGGTGTAACAGATCTATTATGCTATGTGATAGAGGGCTATATTTATTGATATTATCTTACAAGGTTTGTACATTTTTTGATCAGGGGTTTGATTGGAAGAACAACAATCAATCCTTTTTTTACTGAATAACCTGGATTTTTATCAATTTTACATGCCCCATAGCGTACAATGTTTGATGTTGTATATTACCGACAGCACTATATTGCACAGAGTGATCTCGCGCAGTTTGCACAGTATTTTATCTATGTCTATGCCTACAAGTCATTTGCACTGAATTCGTTCAATCTTATTATACACTGGCACTTTAAAAAGCCTTCAGGATTTTGCGTGGTATGTCATGTGATCAAGCTTCAGAAGGAAGCGAAACGCGTCATGGCGGGCGCGCTGGGCACAATAAAGACACTTTAATATTATAAACACCAGCAAATTTTGGGTGTACTCTACGTCATTTTGCTTAAAAAAAGGTCAGCAAGTGGTGGTGACGACTTTTCTCATATATATGTGTATATATATATATATATATATATATATATATATATATATATATATATATATATATATATATATATATATATATATCCGACACGTTCAAACCCAGCGCAATCCTTCCTAAGGTATCAGACAAGGAATTACACAGGAGCCGTGGCCTCTATTCCAGTGCAGGTTTATTGCAGACACAACGTCCTACGTGTTTCGGAGTAGGATTACTCCTTCATCACAGGCAAACTTTGTGCTTTTCATCATTGTTAATAAAGTAAAATAATGTGTCACGTGATACAACCACATAAACAAAATACTACTTCATATACTTTCATCATATGAACGTTTCGTATTTACATATTATTATAATGGTCGTGAATGCATGGGTGGGTGATACGGATTATTTCAAACATTGTTCTCGTCCCAATTGAATTATTCAACATGTAGTGACATGTAGTTATTTCCCGTGTAACAAAATCCGCTGAATACACAAGGTTTTGCTTATTTAAGTCAGAGTTGAAACTCGTCTAAATTTCTGTCCATTTTAACAAATAAATGTGGTTATCTCTCATTATTATACACACAAAAAAAAACAATATGAAATTAAACAGTTTTGATTTTAGCGCTCATAAGACTCGAACCCGTCATCTCAAAAGACAAGTCAATTTCATTCGAGTATTCAAACAATTGAGCTACGCGCAATTACTTAGCTTAGCCTTGGAAATGGCAATATTTCTGAAGTAGCATCATTATTCGAACTGTTCACAGTTAACAAGCTCCACTATGCAAGTAACCTGTTATCGTATTCATGGAGCCAAAAATTAATTGGAAAGACTCATGTTTCAAAAATCAACACATAAAGATAACGCCCATGTGGGCAAAAGTCTAAGTTGTGGTTGGGACTGTCAAGGTACTGCCCCAGTGGGCAAATGTTCAAAGATGTAGCCAGTTCATCACACCTTCTCATGCATCAGTAACCTTAAAGAAGATGAAACAAAATCCTGTTAAAATCTTCATAACGCAAAAAAGTGGTTAATGAAGAACACGCACAAAATTCTAAAAACAGCAAACTGGAAATGAGCAGCAGAATACATTACAATATGACTCAAGAATAAATTTGACATTTTAGTGTAAATGCACTGACAACTCCTCGTCCATATTTAACCCATGGGGCACAATGGTGTTAAATCTAATGATGAATTTGGACTCAAGTTTCCTGAGTTCTAGCAATCTATTGCCTCCTCTCATATTAGGGGAAACACAATCAATAGCTGCAAATTTGATAAGATTAGCATTACTATTATGGTTCTCATGGAAGTGACGGGCTACCGGGTAGGTTTTATCATTTTTGTTGATAGCCCTCAAATGCTCTAACACTCTTTTTTTGCCTTTGTGGATGGTGCTACCTATATGGTATTTTGAACACGGACACTTAAGAATGTACACAACATATTCAGTGTTGCAATTCAAATGTTTTTGTATAACCCACGGAGCTTCATTGTTATTAAATTTCACTGATTTGATACTGTTACTGAATTTGCAGGTCTTGCACTGGTTACATGTGAAAAAGCCTTTGACTGCATTATCCTTTCTTGGGTTAGGGATCATGTTACTGCATAATTGATCTTTTAGTGACTTGGGTTTTCGAAAGGTTAAGGATAGATGATCTCCTATATAATCTTTCAAGTCATTGTCAGTTTGTAAGACTTCCCAAAACTTTTTAAGACTTCTTCTAACTTCCCATGCATGTGTGTTGTAAGTGGTAATGAACCTAACAGTTTCT
This sequence comes from Lissotriton vulgaris, assembly GCF_964263255.1. NCBI lineage: Eukaryota > Metazoa > Chordata > Amphibia > Caudata > Salamandridae > Lissotriton > Lissotriton vulgaris. Next base: position 459,849,581 of record NC_141699.1, read on the forward strand.
TTAGACTTACTGGAGGATTCGTTTACAGTGGGGAATATGAGTTCCTGGCGATTAAGAGCATCTACTCTATTGATGGCCTTTTTCACAGTTTTAGCACTGTATCCACGTGTCAAAAATCGTTCTCTCATGATTTCTTTTTCCATTTCAAAGTTAGTGGTTGTACTGCAATTTCTGCGAGCACGTAACAGCTCTCCAAAGGGTATACTCTGTATAAGATTACGTGGATGGCAACTGTCCGCATGAAGTAGACTGTTGCCAGCCGTAGATTTTCTGAATAGTGAAATTTCTGTAGTGTTGTTTTGGTCTCAAGCTTGAGATCAAGAAATTCCATGGTATCTTTGCTGATTTGATATGTGAATTGGAGATTCATTTGGTTGGTATTAAGCATTTCAACAAATTCAATGGCTTGTGTCTCAGTGCCACTCCACACACAAAAGATATCATCTATATAGCGTAGCCAGAGGACGGCGTGGTTCTTGAATAGCTCGATCTTATGGACAACCTGCTCCTCCCACCAGCCCAGGTATAAACCTGTGAAGCTGGGGGCGAAGCAGCTTCCCATCGCCGTCCCCTGGATTTGCCTATAGATGTTCTTGTCAAAAAGGAAAAAACAGTCTGGAGCGGCCGCCATCTTGTCTCTCGGTAGGATCGAGAGAAAAGAGGAGGAGAAAAACGAAGGGGGAATTCAATGAAAGGGGGCAAGGTAGACCCCTCTTGACCCACTAGGAATGATGTTGGGGTTAATAAAGGGTCCCGTGGAGAAAAAAAAAATTTGATTTTTCACGGTAGAAGCGCTTCCCGGTTCGCGAACAGGTAGCGAAACGGGAATTCGCCATTTTGTATTTAGTTTTAATTAAATTACAGGGTATAAGGGGGTACGAGAGACGTATCCTGACCCTTTATGTTTTCTGAGGGTGGCTGAGGAGGCTCATATATGTTGATACATGTCTTCCAGCGGCTGCGCGTGAGCGTTTTTTTTTTTGTTGCTGCGTGACGTCTGTTAACGTTCAAATCGAAGGAAATCAGGAAGTGTTGACCGCCATTTTGACACTGCGAATAAATATATTGTTAAAAATAATTGATATAAATTAATCCGTATTGATAAACATTGTCTGCGCCATCTTGCTTTTTTTCCAATGCCACACTTTTGTCGTGCACAGCAGCCATTTTAGATGCTTGACCAGACCCACTCTCTGCACGTCGCCGATCCTCAGCATGGCTCCCCACCCTCGCAAGCATCTCCCCCATGCACTGGTCACCCCCGCTCTCGCTCTCATGCATGGGCCATAAACCTCCCCCCATCTGCGCTGTTCTTCCCTGAGAATCACACCCTGTGACCGCCCGACACCTCCCTTTCACCCTATTCACTACCGCACCCTCTGACACTCCTCTTCCTCTCTGTCTAATTGTCCAGGCCGGTCCTAGGCTATCATCTAGCCGTGCGGATGTAGTTTATGGCCCCAACTTTAAAGAATCACCCCTGTTCAAAGGAGTTACAGTAGATCAAGGCCTCCACCTCATGAGATCCGTCACAGCACACGCGTTCCTACTATCTGATAACCATCCTGTATTGTGATTGGGGAGGGGATTCTCACTGTGATGGTGTGTGGGACCGAGCCTGAAGCGGAAGATTCCAGGGATGCCTCTTTGTACATCAAAGTTTTTACAATTATGTGTCACATTAAAAATATATAGCACTCCAACAAAGTAGTAGGATTATAAAACTTTAATAACTTATAAATATATACAACGCAACAAAAACAGTAAACACATTTAAAAAATATTTTGAAAAAAGAAGCAACAATGGTCAGTAGCTGTCTTTTGTGCGAATAGTCCCAAGGCAGCACAACGTGCTGAGTTCTGGACGGCACCCAGGTGATGTCACCTGGGTGCCGCACTGGTTTTTGGTATCCTACAATGCTGCTCCGAAAAATGGCGTGGGGCGCCCCGGGGGGGGGGGGGGGGAGGCCTCGTCAGTAGCGGTCTGTTGTGCGAATAGTCCCAAGGCAGCAGAACGTGCTGAGATGTGGATGGCATCCAGGTGATGTCCAGTAAGTTGCCGTACTGGTTTTGTTATCCTACAATGCTGCTCCGAAAAATGGCGTGGTCGCCCCGGGGAGGGGGGCGGGGGAGGCGGCGTGAACGGGCCTCCCCAGGTGGAGGCTCGTCTGCTGTAGTGGGGCGCCCCTTTACCGTTTCAGTTGCCATTCCGTCCGCTTTTGGTACACTGTGCCAAAATCCGCCATTCAGCTGAGTTGCGCCCACTCTTGCGGTGCAGCGATAGGCGGCTGCCACAGGACTCTCAAAATGGCGGCAGGCTCTTCGGATTTGGGCCTGGTCCACTAAAATGGCCCTGGGACACCTTGGAACTCGGACGCTTGTCTGCTAGGGCTTGGGCCCCATTCTCGAAAGCGTCCCCTCAGCCTTGAAGATTCTACAAAAGTCTTGGGGGCCCCGACTCCCGCAGGCTTCCGGTGGGGAGCGGCTGTCATGATTGCTTGCGGAATGGCCACGACGGAGCTACGAGATGGTGGTGCTCTCATGCTGATGCCAGCTTTCAGTCTGAAACATCCAGAAACACTGTAGACTATCAATTCGATGAGTTCCGGTGGAGCCCCAAAGTGACCCGGTAGGGAAGAACTTGCCCTCCCCTTTTTTGAGTGATGGTTCTTGTTGCCTGTCCCCTCTGTTGTCATCTAACAGAACCTTTTTGGATTGCCGAGTGAGAAAAAGAAAGGTGGGGCTTTCATCGTTTGGGAAAAAAAAATGTTTTAATCCAATGAAAAGTGTTATTTTTAGGTCATATGATCAAGCCTTCCATCATTAGGAAACCAAAAGTAAAATGAACCAATGAAAAGTTTTAAAAACAAGTCACATGACCTGTTATGCGGCTTTGGGCTATAAAAAGCCAAAAAATCCGTTGGCCCGTGAGGCGGCGTCAGTAGCGGACCGATGTGCGAATAGGCCGAAGGCAGCACAACGCGCCGAGATCCGGATAGCACCGAGGTGGTGTCCAGCAAGTTGCCGCACTGGTGTGGCCATCCTACAATGCTGCGCCGAAAGTCGCCGTGGGGTGCCCTGTTGGCCTGTGAGGTGGCGTCAGTAAGTGGGGGCTGTTTGAGGATCTGACTGCATTGGAAAGCAATGGGATGCGGTGCCTCGCCCCCAAGATGGAGGCTCCTCAGCTGCAGTGGGGCGCCCCTTTGTGTTTCACTCGCTATCCAGCTGAGTTGCGTCCGCACTTGCGGCTACAGTAGGCCGAAGGCAGCACAACGCGCCGAGATCTGGATGGCACCGAGGTGGTGTCCAGCAAGTTGCCGTACTGGTGTGGCCATCCTACAATGCTGCGGGGGGGGGGAGGTGGCGCAAATGAGCCTCTCCCGCCTCTCCAGGTGGAGGCACTTCATCTGCAGTGGGGCGCCGTCTAGCTGAGTTTCACCCGCTCTTGCTGCTACATCGATAGGCGGCTGCAACAGGACTCTCAAAATGGTGGCCTGTTCTTTGGATATGGGCCTGGTCCACTAAAATGGCCCTGGGACACCTTGGAACTCGGACGCTCGAATTTGTTTCCTTTCCTCCACATGCAAAAAAGGTAAATGCCCGGTACGTTACCTGCCTCATCTGCCACGATGTACTCTCCAGAGGAACCGAAAAAAAATATAGTTATGGTAATTATACCATGCATCGTCATATGGAGAGGTGGCACCCGATTAATTATAGTGCTGCCCAAATTCGAGATTGGTGGATAACCCCCGACCTGCCAGTACATCCACCAATGAAGTGGCAGTGACAGCATCAGAGGCAAGGGAAACGGTTCTAAATCTTCAGAAGAACTTTGGACAAATGAAAATGACATGTTTAACTTGCGGCAAATTAATTTCATGTGGAGAGAGGAGTGTTAGTCTAATCAATAGAGCTTATGAACATCATCATAGTCGATGGTTGGTGGAGACATTTTGACTATATCCTGGACCTGCTCGGCTTCGCCCAAAATGGCGCCGGTATAAATGGGACTCGTAACTCCTTGTTGTGTACTGGTTGCCCAACCTTGATATCACGAGATTGAACATTTTGACATCCCTATTGATATTAAGTTCTGATGTGTTATTGATTACTGTACTATTGAAAGTTCCAAATTACGTCACCCATGGTACTTGCCCGCAAATGTATATCTAGATAATTTTATTGTAACTGGCTTGTCGTATTTTTATTATAAAATGTACGTCCATCGATTCCGCAACTGTTAGACACCTTAGTTCTTGCAACCTAATGGCCCGCCCGTTACGTTCTTCTACAGTGTAAATGTCCCCTCATCATATACGATTCCAGTTTGCTCCGTGGCCGGCCCACGTGGTTATAGGCCCGTATTTGTATACTGACATTTTCACAATAAAGGTTTTTAAAAACAAAACATGGTAGTAGTACTTACATTGGTAAAGTTTTGAATAATAGCCACTGTTTTCGAATCAGTAAAAGGCAAGTGAAATAAAGTAGTCCAATTACATGACGGTTAAAAGGTATAATACGCAGGAACGCAGTAAAGATAAATGGTCAAGGGCTGTTGTGTTTTCTACTCCTGCAACAGTGATCGATAAGAATCTGATATTCATGCCTATCAGTGACTAAGACAGCAGGCCGAGCCTCTTTTGCTCAACGGTTCCCTCATGGGACGTAGAAACGCCCTTTTTCTCGAAAAAGGAATATTTTACTTGCAGGACAGTTGTAAATTTCCCGGGAAAATACATTAGCCTGGAACATTGTTAGTGATAAACTGTAAATGCATCTGGGTCCTTTGCTTTACAAGTCAGAGTGAGAAAAAAAAAGGTGGGGCTTTCATCATTTGGGAAAAAAAAATGTTCGAAAGCAATGAAAAGCGTTATTTTTAGGTCATATGACCAAGCCTTTCATCATTAGTATAACAAAAGTAAAATGAACCAATGAAAAGTTTTATTAACAAGTCACATGACCTGTTATGCTTACGTTACGCGCCGCGCTCTGGATCGCTTCCGGGAAGCTGCGCCTCGCGCACCGGAGCATTTCCGGGTGCGCTAACGCAACGCGTCATATGACGCATTACGCGACAACGTAGGTCCAGAATGTAGTCAAATTGTCTCCACCAACCAGCGGTGGGAACACAACCCCTTTCAGTAGTCCAAATAGTTCTGTAAAATGACAACAGAAGGGACAGGCAACAAAAACCATCACTCAAAAAAGGGGAGGGCAAGTTCTTTTCTACCGGGTCACGTTGGGGCTCCACCGGAACTGATCAAATTGGTAGTCTACAGTGTTTCTGGATGTTTCAGATTGAAGCTGGCGTCAGCATGAGAGCACCCCGTGGCTACGTCGTGGCCATTCCGCGAGCAATCATGGCAGTCGCTCACCACTGGAAGTCTGCGGGAGTCGGGGGCCCCGGTGACTTTTGTAGAATCTTCAAGGCTGAGGGGACGCTTTTGGGAATGGGGTCCATGCCCTAGCAGTCAAGCGTCCGAGTTCCAAGGTGTCCCTGGGCCATTTTAGTGGGCCAGGCCTAAATCCGAAGAGCCGGCCGCCATTTTGAGAGTCCTGTGGCAGCCGCCTATCGCTGCACTGCAAGATTGGGTGCAATTCAAGTGGATGGTGGGCGAGACGCTGTAGCCGCAAGAGCAGGCGCAACTCAGCTGGTTGCGTAAAGCGCTGGGATGTACCTGAAAAACCTCCACCTGGGGAGGTGGGGGAGGCTCGTTCACGCCACCTCTTCCTTCTAGTGCATCCCACACCGTTTCCTGGCGCAGGAATATGTGATGGTCGGACTAGGGCACCGCAGGACGTGTCTTCAGGTCGAACGGATTGTGGGACAAGGTCCAGAATGGAAGAGTCACCAAAAGGCAAAAAGTTCCGCTTGACCTCGGGAGCCGGCCGCCTATGTCGGGGGCGATCTCAGGCCACACCAGGGCAACAAGACTTGGGGAGGGGGTCGGAGCCAAGCGCCCCCTCCGAGTCCGCGCCATCACACCGCCCCTCGGTTGCCTCTGTCAAGCGGTTTAGGGAGGCACCGCATCACATTGTTTTCAAATGCAGTCAGGTCCACAAACGGCCCCCACTTACTTTGAGAATAGTGAAGCTGCAGCAGGTGCAAATAAGCTTCAGACAGTGTTACAAGCGCTGCTCAGAACTCTGAACTATGGCACCCAACATCCAGGACTTATGCCATTTGTGCAAGGCAGTGACATCGAAGCAACTCAGGGACCAAAACCATGAACGTACACTCATGTATGAAAATCTTACTATTGATGCATGACTGAGGCCAAGGAGATCAGAGTGCATGAGTCTCATGCTCGATCGATTGAGCTAGCCGGATCGGGCAACAAAAATTATAAAATAGTTATGTAAATAGTTATTTAATAAAATGTTTTACTCTGTTACTTTGCTAGTGTGCTGTATATATTTATAATATTTGCATAGGGTTTGTCGTTATTTTGGGTGGGGTGGGTGGCGGAGCCGAGCTGTCTTGCAGCCATCATAGTGTGGAGCTCAGTTCATCTCACTAGTTTTGTATTTCTCATGAGGGGTTGTTGTTAATGTTTCTATTTTAGCGAGGTCAAAAAGAGATCCCATTAGTGGCCTACTGATTTTGCTCGATTCCTTTTGTTTTTTTAAACGATTTTTCACTATCTGCAAAGACTAAACAGACTATTGCGACTCTGTGCTTGTTTGTAAATAGAGAATGAACCAAAGACAACCAATTCTAAAACAGTAAATGCTTGGATAACAATCAATCAAATGGAGAGAGAAGCAGGCACGACGGATTACCACGGGGGCAAAGGCCTGCGTTAACTACCCTTCACTTTCTGCAAAGAGAGAGTATTCCTAAAAGAAAAGAGGGGGGAGGGGAGGGGGGGGGCAGCGTTCAAAGCACATCAGCGTGCATAAACACGAAAATGTTTTTACCGATCACGTACTTGACATTTGACAGCTTTTGATATTTGCTATTAAAAAACCATTGAAATTCACTGAAAAAACCATAGGTTAGAGACCATATATAGTTAGGAATTAGCATTTACAAAACCTTGAAAATTCACTGAAAAAACCATAGGTTATAGACCATATGTAGTTAGGGATTAGCATTTACAAAACCTTAATTTACTCGCACAAAACCATAGAAATTCGCATATATAGTTAGTTGCAATAACTATATATCGCGCACCCTCAATCCACTGCTGATGATGTCACATATTACATCATTCATGACATGGTCAGTGACATCACTGATGACATCACTGATGACATCTCAAATGACATCACTGATGACAACTCAAATGACATCACTGACAACATCACTGATGACATCATTCATGTGATAATACGATGAACCTCTTCAGACTCTAATATAACCTTAGATACACTCAGTGTAAACAGACACTCACAGACTGTCACTCATCCATGGAGTTACTCACACACCTAGTCAATCATGCAAAGAATCAATCACACCTCCATTTCCTCAACTATACAGTTATACACACCTTACTTATTCAAACATATACTAACACATATTTACTCTTTTATACAATCCTTGATTGAAGTTCACAATGATCCATACAGCCACTCAGACATTCACTGGCTCTTATGCACAGTTATTTATATATGTCAACTCTCACATGTACTGTGTTTTACATATGTACTTACTTTGACATGTAGCATTGAGAAATCCATTCACTCACCAATACACTCATGCACACAGTCAACCGCCCATACAGCTGTTTCCACATGCACTTTTAAACCCATACATCTAGTGAATCAACTGCTCACACATCTATGCACAGAGTCACACACCTCCCAGCCACCCACACACACACTGTCTCCCATACAAATACTTGGGCAACCAATCAATAACCCATATAGTTACTCATATAGCTACTGATTTAAACATGTAGCAGGTTACAGAACAGATATAATGATGCACAAATTAAGACAGTTTAGTCACTAACCCATGCACTCAGTGAGACACATTTAATCATTCTCTCATACAGTCAGTCATGCACCTACTAAATGCTTCATCCAGACACTTATACATCCACTCATTCCTTAATATGTAAGACATATTTTAACTTTACAGAAACATACAGTCACTGGATAATGTCATCAGTGATGTCATCAGTGATGTCACTGACCATGTCATGAATGATGTAATATGTGACATCATCAGCAGTGGATTGCGGGTGCGCGATATATAGTTATTGCAACTAACTATATATGCGAATTTCTATGGTTTTTGTGCGAGTAAATTAAGGTTTTGTAAATGCTAATCCCTAACTATATATGGTCTATAACCTATGGTTCTTTCAGTGAATTTTCAAGGTTTTGTAAATGCTAATTCCTAACTATATATGGTCTCTAACCTATGGTTTTTTTCAGTGAATATATATATATATATATATATATATATATATATATATATATATATATATATATATATATATATATATATATATATATATATATATATATATATATCCTACTATCAGTTGCCAGTAGGTAGTTATAGTTACAACCTAGTTTTTATAGGAAAACATTTTTTGATTTGCTAATAACTTGAGCGTTGTTTGACGAATCTATGCAAAATTCGCCACAAAAAAAGTCTATCCAGGCCATCTCCTATCCTGAAAGTTTGGGGGAGATTCATAATGCAAGGGCTGAGAAAAACAGGGGGGGCCCATAACGCGTTTTCCCCATGTTAATTTCCGTAGGAAATTTTGCGGCGAGCCTCAGCCCGAACTGCTGAACGGAATTTACCCAAAAAGGACGAGCTTGGTTCTGAAAGCAATCTTGTTTTAAATGGAGGAAATCTGTTCAGTACTTTTTGAGGAATTCAAAAAATAAGAGTCAAACAATCAATTTCACATAGGAAACTTTGGACAAGGCTACAGCCAAAACTACTGAATGGAATTACCCCAAATCTGGAAGAAAGGTAGTGCTTGGATCAAAAAGCAAGTTTTTTCTTAAATGGTATGAATCCGTTCAGTAGTTGCTGGGAAATTAGAAAAATAAAACTTTCGATATCTGGGTGGAGCCTAAGTGCCGAGCATGAGCTTCACTGTGATTGGCTGCCAACACTCTAAACCAGGAGGTGTTGGCAGGCGTCTTGTGACTCGGTAGAAGCGAGTCATCAGAAAACAGAGGAACAAAGGTATAAAACAAGAGAAGAGGGCAGGGTAGACACAGCCTAACCCCGAGGCCTGCTCTAGTGGGTCACAGAAGGACCCCCAGGGCCCCAAAAAATCATTAAAAAAAAAAAAGAATTTGGTGCAATTCGTGCAGGGATCGCAGGTTCCCACGTTTTATTTTAATGCGGCCACTGGGTGGGCTAGGTTCAGGGGGAATTTAAAAAAAAATAATAGCGGGGCCTCGCTGGGACTGCAGGGGCTCGCTGGGGTCCCCACAGTCCCGGGGCTCCTTTCATGTTGGGAGTGTGGTTGCGCAGGCCCCCTCCTGAAGCCCTCCATGTGCTTGTAACTTTGGCTTTGTTTGACAAATCTTTACAAAATCTTCCCAAAAAATTCTCTTTTTTTATCAGCTCCAATCTTGAAAGTGTGTGGGTGATTGGTGAAGGGGTGCTGAGAAAAAAGGGGGTCCTCAAAACGTGTTTTCTGAATGCATTTTTCATAGGAAACTTTAGACAAGGCTACAGGTCAAACTGCTGAACTTAATATTCCAAATTTGTCAGGGAGAAAGGTCTTTGTCCAGAAAGCGTGCCTTTGTTGAAATGGGGTAAATCCGTTCGCTAGTTTTTGAGATATTAAAGGAAAAAAATATATATATCTGGGTGGACCCCAAGTCCTGAGCTACTAACACTTCAAACCAGGAAGGGTCCTCTGATTGGCTGCTTCCGCTTTAAACCAGGAAGTATTAGCAGCCACCTTATGCCTTGCATCAAGTGAAAATATAAAAAAAGGTACCAGGGGCAATTTAATGTACGGAGCTCTGTCTGTGCGAGATAACACTTTCACTGTCCCTCTGCCCAACATCACCACTTTGCAGCTATGCTTTTAGAAGCCAGTCCGTCGGATCGCAGCTCTCTACGTTTGTGAGCTAGTACGTGATATGCCTTAACCTCTGTGAGCTACTACGCTGGTGTTCCTTTGGGAGTGGACTGCCCATAGTTCTCCCTCTGTGAGTCAAGCCCACAGGCCACAGTTGTCCCTCCCTGAGCCTGGGAGCAAACTGTTCATAAGTCACACTATAAGAGTATTGCAAAGCCATTTTGTGATTCAGTCCGTCAGCTGGCATCTGTCCGAGTGAATCTCTGAAAACATACTGGAGTTCTGTTTGTGCCAGATACCCCTTTCACGCAGCGGCTCCCCACATCAGCAGGTAACGCACCCTCTTCCCACATCACTAGCATACCCCCAACAACCTTCTTGGGCCCACAAGTGTCCCGCTGTGAACCACTTTTGGCTCGCAGCTCTTCATGTGCGAATTCTTGGGCCCGCAGTTGTATCTGTGAAGACAAGACAGGAAATATACTGCAGGTCTCTCTCTGCAAGATACCCCCTTCATGCTCCCTCTCCCCACATCACTGTTCCACAGCTATCCCTTTGGAAGTTGACCACCTGCACCTTTCCCTGTACCAGTCGGCCGTCAGGTTCTCCATCAATGAACCAGCCAGTCAGCTTGCAGCTCTTCATCTACAAACCAGCCCACCAGCTCGTAAGTCTCTGAGAACAGATGCAATGGAGGCAACGATCATGCAGGTCTGACACCCAACACTGCTCCAACATGCCCCAGCAGCAGCTTCTTGTCCGCCATCCCCCGTCACCCCCACACCCCACAAACAAATGTGACAGTCACGTTAGGGAATGTGGAACATAAAAAGTTGGGTAATGTCGTACAATTATTAATAAGAAGAAGCTTGTGAGGTTGGAAAAATAAGAATCTTAGTCATGTATGGATTTACAAATAAAACATTTTATTAGAACAAAACAACAACAAATAAAACTATGTACAGCCATGTCGTGTCATCGCTGTTCCATTTGAGAATCACAGCCTGCAAGACAAAAAGAAAGATAAGATGGTGTGTCAGGCGTCCAGCAAAGGAGAAAGAGAAAGAGTGAGAGAGAGGAAGAGAAAGAGAAAGAAAGAGAGAGAGCGAGGAAGACAGAGAAAGGGAGAAAGAGTAAGAGAGAGACAGAGGGAAAGTATGAGATACAAGGAAGAGAGAAAGAGTGAAACAGAGAGGAAGAGAGAGAGAAAGAGTGCGAGAGAAGAAGAGAGACAAAGAGAGAGAGAGTGAGATACAAGGAAGAGAGAAACAGTGTGAGAGAGGAAGAGAGAGAGAGAGAGGAAGAGAGAGGAAGAGAGAGAGAGATAAAGAGAGAGAGGAAGAGAAAGAGTGAGAGTGAGAGAGAAAGAGTGAGAGAGAGAGGAAGACAGAGAAAGAGTGAGAGAGCGAAAGAGTTTGATATAAAGAGGAGAGAAAGAGAGAAACAGTGTGAGAGAGAGAAAAAGAGTGAGATAAAGAGTGAGAGGGAGGAAGAGAAAGTGTGAGAGAGAGGATGACAGAGAAAGAATGAAAGTGTGAGAGTCAAGAAAGAGAGAAAGGGTGAGATATAAGAAAGAGAGAAAGAGAGAAACAGTGTGAGAGAGAGGAAGGGAGAGAGAGAAACTGTGAGAAACAGGAAGAGAGAGAGAAAGAATGAGAGAGGAAAGACAGAAAGAAGGAAAGAAAGAGAGAAAGTGTGAGAGAGAGAAAGGAAGAGACGGAGAGGGAGAGGGAGTGTTGACACTGGAGAAAATCTTCACAGCTCACCTTTCTACCACTAGCGAGTCTCCGTGAATCACAGCCTGTTAGATAAAAAGCAAGATAAGATTGTGCATCATGTGTCCATCAAAGGAGAGAGGAAGAGCGAGAGAGAAAGAAAGAGTGAGAGGAAGACAAAGAGAAAAGGAAAGAAAGAAAAAGAGAGAGGAAGACAGAGAGAAAGAGAGAAACAGTGAGAGTGAAAGGAAGGGAGAGAGAAAAAGAAAGAGTGAGAGGGAGAAAGGGAGAAAGAGTGAGAGAGATGAAGAGAGAGAGAGAAAGAGTGAGGGACAGGAAGAGAGAGAAAAAGAGTGAGAAATAGGAAGAGAGAAACAGAGGAAGAGTGAGAGAGAGAGATAAAGAGAGAGAGAGGAAGAGAGAGAGAGGAAGAGAGAGAGAAATAGAGAAACAGTGTGAGAGGAAGAGAGAGAGAAAGAGTGTGAGGGAGAGAAAGGAAGAGATGAGGAGGGACAGTGAGTGCCCACACTGTGGACAAAATCCTCACAGCTCACCTTTACACCACCGCTGTGTCTCTAACCCCGTGCCGGGACCTAGTGGAGCCCTCCACATATGAAACATAGTACCAAATTACTAATGTATATATGACTGGTACGCCTAAATCGCTGTGCTGCCTTTGTGCATCCAGGCTGCTGCACCCCATCCATTCCCGCCGCCCAGAGGTATCTGGCCACTACTGCGCACCCAAGCCACAATGCTCACATTTTCACGGGCAGGGCACCCTCCACATCATGCATCCCCACTCCACAACCCGAAAAGTCTTACATTTGGTGAGGTGTCTTTATTTTGCCGTGGAATAGGGCATACTAGTGCACCCATCATCATCGCAGATTGCACACCCGCTCAGTCCATGCTGTGCCACTTACTCAGTGACCAGTGGGGCCACACACGTAGCTGTATGCCCCCGCAGTTTTATGGCGCAGGCCTACACTGTGGTCCAGCATGTCACACAAAACAGGAGGTGTCTCGAACCACCGGGATGAGCCATCACTGTGGCGGTGTGACTGCGCTGGCCGCAGTGAATCCGGTGAGAGCAACTCTAAAATGGAGTAGAGCATTTGCGCCTAGTCTTTTTTATTGGTAGGATCACGTGTTCTGTGACGCTTGTGCTGGATAGGTGTGGTGTGGCTGTGACCAGCAGATTACAACAATGAAAATATGGGCCATATAGCATTGTAGTCCTATCCTGTAAGCGTAAACGGAGTGTCCTAGCCTGCTGTCTGCCAGTCCTGCGTGAGCCTGTGAAGAATGACTATGGAGCTATGAGCGTAGCTTTGTCATGAGCTGTATGAGGAATCAACTAATAGGAGTATCGGTGTTGTAGTGCTGCCGTTACCCGGGTCACAAACGGCAATGTGTCACTCTGTGAGCCAAGTCACCCAACATGGCCAACATGGAAGGTACAGTGAATCACTGACCCTATATTCATCCATAGTTCCACACAAGAAAGATGGTGGACATGACACATCAGTGTAGATATGAATGTTTATTGCACATTCAGTGGAGTGTTGCAGCTGTAGCAATAGAGGGCCATGGAAAGTTCAAGTTTCAGTTTTTGGCACATGGAGGGCAGCCGATTAGAAACAAACAAACTTGTTATCTGAGTTAGGCTGCGCCAACATATGTACTTCTACAATCACTTCGCCAATCCCACGTACTTTGAAATTCACTACACACTCTCCTTGCAGTACTGTAATGATCCAGTCTCTACGTACGTACTTTTACAATGACGAGACAAAGTTACATAACGAAAGTTTTCCCCCACTGTCAAAGGTAAGATGGTTGCATATGCTGTCCAGAGCACAATGTTATGTAGTAGGGCCAAGGGGCAGCATGTTGCATACATAATGAACACAAAGACACAGATAGATAGTGGAACTGGGTAGGGGCACGTGCGCTCGACTCCTATTTATTACTAGGGTCACATGTCCAGTGACTTCTGTGCTTGATGCGTGTGGGGTGAGTGTAAGCCAGCCCTCCAGGAATGGTTGGTGCTGGCAACAAGTACAACAGTAATCATTGTATCAGACACAGATTTAAGTGATTTAATTATAAAGGGTCCATGAGTTGTGCTCAACTGAGGTAGGGGCTTCAGAAGCATTCAGTGTGTCTGCAGCCAGCGAGGATGCGTGGTGCGGGCGGCCACAAAGGGAGCAATGTGGAGTGGAGTGGAGAAGTGTGGCTCAATGGTTAGAGCAGCAGACCCTGATGCAGAGGTCTAGCCCAGGACCAGGGTTCAATTCCCCGCCTCAGCGGGTCTTGAGCTCAAAATTCCACAGACCTGATAATTCCCGCCTCGGTGCCTATTGCAATCATGGAATCCCACTCTGCAACTCTGGGCAATAGCTTGCTTAATCTCCACAATGTCCCCCACAACGCTAAGGATGCCTGGCCTCCACCTTGGGGGTGCCCAGGAGTGGACGCCTCACAGGGAAAGCCAGGATAGGTTCCACAGCGGTGTTCGTACAAGTGCCTTGAGACCCTTGCGGGTGAGTAGTGCGCTATACAAGTATCAATTTACATTTACAATGTCTCTTGCCTATTGGACTGTGTCATCTGCTATTGCGACTCAATGTGAATTGTGAGCCCTGCTATCCATAGGGTAGATCGAAGGGGGTATTCAGCATAGACATTGAGGAATGCTTTTTGTGACTTCCTCTTGAGAAAATCAGACAACATAGAGTGCAGTTCACTCTACAATAAATAAATCAAAACTGAATTCAAATTGTGAGCTCTGCTGTCAGCAGTGTAGACAGACCTTCGGTGTTCATTTGGACTTGCAAGATGAATTTGGTCATTGTAGTAACGCTATAAGTGATATAAAACAAGTTCTTGAAGCAAGGATATTAAAAGGATATTGTGCAGCTTTGAGGGACATTATAGTTAGTTGCCTACTGCACTCTGCAATTAATGAGAGAAGAATCAATTTTAATTGTGAGCCCTTATGACCTCAGTGTAGGCAGGACGCAGAGGTCAGCAAGAGCCCACAGCTACGTGGCATTGAGTTGAGCTGCACAGTTATTGGGAATTCAGCGTGTTTGCAGCCAGCAATGATAAGTGGTGCACTGAGCTAGTGGCACCTGAAGCAACAAGCGTGTGTGCAGCCTGCGATGATGCGTGGTCCGGGCGGATTTGCACTGGGAGCAATGGCTTTTGCCTAAGGAATTCTGCCTTAATAAGGCTATGTGGCGATGACTTGTGGTGCAGTGAGTTACTGGCACCTGAAGCACTCAGCGTGTGCGCACCTGTGTAGTGTAGTGCCTATATTCCCAATAGGTTCTGGGCATTGGAATAACATAAACAATAGATTAGACTAAGCATGGGCGAATTTTGCGAATTTGCTTATTCCTGAAATCGCAATCATCAAAATCCGCGAACTCTCGCAAATTTGCGTATTTTTTGTTTTTTTTGTGTTCGCAAGGGTTTCTGCCAGTTCACGAGGGTTTTGTACCAGTTCGCAATTGTGAATTTACTTGTCGGCTCGCAACGGTCGCGACTATGTTGTTTCTACGTCTGGTTCATCATCACAGGTTCACAGCACCCTCTGTTTCACCACTGCCACCCTCTGGTTCACCCTTGCCACTCTCTGGTGCATCACTGTCACCCTCTGGTTCATCACTGTAGATTATGGGGGAGAAAAGCAAGCACACCTGCCCTGCTTCAACTGACATGACTTCATTTGGGGTTGATTTATTAATGTGTCACTGCATTTAAACTTCCAGTCTGGCACCTGCTTCCTTATCTGTAATTTGCTTTCTGTTGCAGTGCAATTTCATTTTCCCAGGACCTTTGTGGCCTACTTGTAGCTATTCTATGAGCCTGCTGTGAGGGTCAGAGCAGGGTCATAGAATAGTTGCAAGTAGGCAACTAAACTCTGGAGGGGCCCCTCGAAAAGCACTACAGGGAATGGTTACTAATGATGAGTTTGAACTGTTGCACCTGCTGAGTGCTTTCAGTTTTGCAAAACTCGTTTTTCTGCAGAACAGCAACTGTAATGCCCCAAACAAACTTACTAGTGAAAGTTGATTTCTAATACAAAAGTGATCCAAAGAAAGTCAAAAAGGCCTCAAATCCAAATATCCAGCAGCATCCACAAAAAGTAATCCTTGCAGGTCAAGAATCCAAATGAAAGTGACCAGCACATGAAGAAAGCACTGGGAGGAGCCTGCTGGACAGGAACAGGAAGTTGGAAACTGTGGGGCACTTCCTTCCTCCCCCCACCCCCAAAATGGACTCCTTGCAAAAAAAAGTGCAGGCAAATGTCAACCTGAGGAGGTATTTTGATAAAAATCATCATTTTCAGAAGGTTTATGCTGCTTGCTGGTGGATTTCTTGTGCAGAATTGCAAATTTTGTAATTTCGCGAGTGAGAGATTGTTGCTGTCCGCCGCATCTACATGTTCGCAATTGCGAACTCCCGCGATACGTGATCAAGGCGTACTCGCGTTGACAAACTCTTGCTGTGCAAGGTGGCAAGCTGCGATGACGTAATCGCGGTCGCCAAACTCCAGAGGGATCCCGCAGCAAGATCCAAAATGGAGCAGCACTCGCAAAATATCGAGAAAAACAACTCGGCAAATGCTGAATGACGGTAAGTGAACGCCGCGCGCCACAACATTGTATCACCAAGCAAAAAAATCCACCGCGTGCGAATTTGCGGATTTTCAGCAAATTTGCGAGAGTTCGCGGATTGCGAATTTACCGAAAATCCACAAAATCCGCGAGCGGAACGGATTTTACGCCCATGCTTAGATTAGACGTAGGACTGAAGTCGACTAGGCCTCTATTGACTATGTTAGACTTATTTTTGTATGCCAGCTAGCTCAGAGGTCACTAGAAACTTTCTTATATACACAAGAAGGGATTCGTTTCTGACAACCATATAACATGACAACTTTGTTGCCCAAAAATAAGGAATATATCTCCAGAGTCGCGGAAACAATAGATGGCTATTTCACTCAGTCAATCGTGCATGCTTCGTTTCAACAGAAGTGCAGAGAAATAGAGAGACAGGCGTTTTCAATAAAAAGGTTATTTATTGAGCAGTCTTCTTTCTCATGCAAGAGAAGTGAATTGCTACAATCGTAATACTTGCTATGAAGTAAAGTGCATACAGTAAAAGGAGTATTATGAAATAAAACTCTAAAAGCATTTATATGGTTTCTAAGCCATAAGATACATAAAATAGATAAAATACATACAATGATAAATAATGACTAAAAGTACTCAACTGGTGCATCTAAAATTCGCCTACCCCGGTGTACCTAACCTAAGTCTAGGACAAGGGAAGAAGTAAGTGAGGTGTAGCTTGAGTTAAATAGTTTCTGCCAAGAATCTATCCAAGAATTCTCAGGGTCTAATCAGCTCCGTACCTTGGTTATAGAATGAAGGATGTCTTGTATCTCTCTCTCAGGACTCGATCTCCCAGCAACCCGCAAGGGTAGAAAGGAAACACTGGAGCTGGATTTCTCGGCAGGAGAAAAGACAGCGTCTCTCAGTGCGTCAACCGGGGAGGGTCCGCTTCCTTCGGCACTCTCATACAGCAATGGCGTCGGGCAAGTAGTTAGTCGATCTGCTCCAAAACCACTCTGTGTTTTGCTAGGGCAGATGTGGGCATATTTATACCTGGAAGGTGCCGAGTTTGACATAAGGGTGGACATAATAACGTCACTAAGAACTCGAAGTTCTTTACACACTACAGGAGGTCTGGGCCAAATAAATACTGAAGCAGGGGGAATTCCCGTACTGCTGAAGGCTGGTTGTCTTCAAGAACTCATTGTACTCAGGGAGCTTAGTGGAACTAGCCATGCTGTATTTGGACTGCATTGGCTGTGTCTAAATATGGTTATTATTCTTATGCCTATATAAGGATATGAAAAGTTATACCTAAATAAGGGCATGAATCGGAAAAATTACACTACAGCCCTAGATACGTTACAACACCTGCGATGATGCGTGGTTTGGGCGGGCTGCACTGGGAACAATGTCTGCTGCCTACTGGACTGCGTCATCTGCAATCGCCACTCCATCTGAATTGTGAGCCCTGCTGTTCACAATGTAGATCGAAGGCAGTAGTCTGTACAGACATAAGTCTGTTGTGCTGTGCTGCTGGGTTCGCTGGGGGCCTGTGTCGAGGAGGCCCACGGTCATGGCAGCAGCCACATGGCAGGGTCAGGGCTGCTGCTCTAGCAGACGCTTCAGCCTTCCCACAAGTGAACCGTGCCCAGTGCCCCAGCCTATTTATTCATACTCCTACGCTGGAGTGGCGTATGTTGGGCCAGCCCACTCCACTTCCGCTTCCAGGAGGGGGACAACACAGCTACAAGACCGAGATCTTCCCCACTGCCTGAGGTAACATGGTTGTATCTATTGTCCACAACACTACAAGCACCAGCAGCATATGTAAAACATGGAAAGGTTTGTGCTCTGCATGATGAGGTCTGTCCAGCACATCACCGCTACACTTGGTATTGTGTGCATTATTATTGATGGGCGTCCTTTACACATACTTGCTTGCCACATCTGCCAACATTCAAGTATTGTGTGGTTGAGGGACCATGCCGTTTTTGGAAGATCCGCTGTCCTGTTCTGCGCTGCCTCTGTGGTTGTAGGGAGGGGGTGGTCCGGGGGGATGTCCTGAGGCTGCTGGCAGTGGGTGTTGTGGCCTTCTGGGGTGTTAGAGCTGCATGACCAGTAACTTTATGACATGTGTTGGTCTTCAGATGTGATTCTGGGCTGGGCTCCCTTTGACACTGTAGATAGTTGTCCTGGTTTAAAACAGTAAAAGGCAAATATTAGATTCCTACTTCTAACGCAGCTTATTGCCTGTTTTTAGATCGCACCCCAGATTTGGCGGCTCATTGAAAATATCGTGAAGTGTTGTTTTTGTGTTATTTTTGCACGGGAAGCCTACTCTGCATATTATTACTGTTAGTTGTTGCTCTCATTTGTGGCAATGTTTTTTTGCGGGAGCTGTTCCTGGAAAACTGGGGATAACGGCTGTTTTCAGTAGGTTGAGCTAACTTTAATTTGCGCCCCCGCAATGCACTGCTGATGACGTCGCATATTATATCATTCATGAAATGGTCAGTGACATCACTGATGACATCACTGATGACATCTTAAATGACATCACTGATGACATCATCCACATGAAAATCTGATGCACCTCCTCACACCTTAATAAAACCTTTGATACACCCACTCTAAAATATAGGCTTCTATTTTCGAAACAATAAAGACATCAATACCAGTTACTACGTACGCACTCATTGATCCCTAGGTCTACACACACATCCACTCATTTACCCATACAGTCACTCATACATGCAGTGACTCATCAATGCTACACTATTATAGGCACTCATACCTGTATGCAAACACACACACACCTTCACTCATTCAGAGTTACTCACACATTTAGTCAGTCATGCAAAGAATCAATCACACTTCTGTTTACTCACCTATACAGTTATACACACACAACCTCACTTATTCATACAGTTACTAGCATATACTTACTTTCTCATACAATCACTGATGCAAGTACACACTCGTCCATACAGCCTTTCTCATTTATATACTCCAGCTCTCACATACACTGCCTTTTACATATGTAGTTACTTGTACAAGTAGCACTGCGATATCCATTCACTCACTAACGACAAGCCACACCAGCCAGGTATGATCAAAGTTTATATATATATATAAATATGGTATTCAATACCAAAGAAGAAATCGCTGCACACTCCTTGATGCTTCAGCAGTTACTTTATTTTTCAAACGTGAAAAACTCCCTAAGCGTTTTGAACCGTAGTTCCTGATCACCGTAGCTTTAGTGATTGGTCCCTCTGCTATTTCTATGCATCTACCTGTAAACACACCCTATGATTACCTAGGGCATGCTGGAACTTGTAGTTTTATTTCAATTTTGCCTCGTAATTTGCATTACAATCTGTGGGTTTCGCATAACATTGGGGCAATTATGGACATCACATCAGATGAACGTCAATGCACAGATTTCAAACCAAAATCGAAATTTTGTACAACTCTTTATCCTGGCAACAAAATTGACACCTTTTATGAACTCGTAATTAATGAAATTGAAGAAATGCCCAAGAATTACAACAAGAACAGAAAAGAGAACTTAACTAAAGGTGAACGTCAGGCGATACATAGCCTGAAAAATAACATCCAAATCGAAATTAAACCCGCGGACAAGGGCGGAAACATTGTTGTAATGGACAAAGAATTTTACATGGAGGAAGCTATGAGACAATTGAATAACAAGAACAACTACACAGCACTAACAAAAAATCCAACAGAAACGATGAAACATGAACTTGAAATCAAACTGAATATTTGGTACCAAAAAGGCTTGATAACTGATGTAGAAAGAAAATTCCTAATGGTCGAGATTCCAATCACTCCGACCATCTACTTTCTACCGAAAGTGCACAAGACTCTCAACAAGCCTCCTGGACGCCCGATAATCTCAAGCTGTGGCAGCCTTTATGAAAATGTGTCCAGCTACGTGGACCACTTCATAGCTCCGATTGTACCCACATTAAGCTCTTACATAAAAGATACGGGCGATTTTTTACGAATTCTAATGGAAACGGAATGGCAAGCAGATTACTTGTTAGTGACCATCGATGTGATATCGCTGTATACATTGATAAACCATGATATTGGATTGAAAGCGATTAAATATTTCCTTGACCAACAATCCATCAGCCGGAGAGAACATTAAAAAATGATCATGGAAATGATCTCAATGTGCCTGCACAACAATGTATTTCTTTTTAATAAAACCATCTACGAACAATGCTGTGGAACAGCGATGGGAGTTTCCTTCTCTCCAAGCTACGCCAATCTCACCATGGGATGGTGGGAGAAAAGCGTGGCTTGGAGAGAAGAAAACGATCATCACATGGCCAAGGTGGCTCTTTGGCTACGTTTCATCGACGCTGTTTTCCTTCTATGGAGAGGCACCGAAGCTGAATTCCTAACATTTTTCAATATCCTCAATGAGAATCAAGTAGGGCTGACATTTACATACACCATCAGTGCCAAGGAAATAGTCTTCCTGGACACAAAGGTTTATATAGCCGACAAAAAAATTCAAACCACTGTCCATAGGAAAGAAACTGCGACCAACAGCCTTCTCCATGGCCTGAGTTTTCACCCCCAGAAGTTAAAAAAGAGCATTCCGTACGGCGAGCTCCTACGGATGAAAAGGAATTGTTCGGAGGATACTGAGATGGAAAAGAAATTCAAAGAAACTAAAGAACGCTTCAAACAGAGAGGATATAAAACTACTGACCTCAACTTATGTGAAACAAAAGCCAGAAGAAAGACAAGAGCGGATACGCTCATCAATAAAAAAAGCCTCACAAACTCAGCCACAGAAGTATCACCACAAAATAAAAACAAAATAGAAGAACAACCACGGATGATAATGACTTTTAGCAAAGAAAGCTACAAAATACAAAAAGCCATGATGAAATTTTGGCACGTACTGCGGAAAGATCCGGATATAGGGATGACCATAGGAGATCATCCCTTGATCACATATAAAAGAACACCGAATCTCGCAGACCAACTAACCAAAAGTCATTTCGAAATGAAGAAGCCAGAGTCCTGGTTGGATATGAGAAAACATGGATTTAGTAAATGCGCAATCTGCAAAGCGTGTAAGATTGGACGAAACATTGAGAACTTAAAGGACCCTGCGGGAAAAAACTTTGTAATCAGAACCAACATAAATGTCATTTGAGATGTCATCAGTGATGTCATCAGTGATGTCACTGACCATGTCATGAATGATGTAATATGTGACATCATCAGCAGTGGATTGCGGGTGCGCGATATATAGTTAGCGCTTCTAACTATATATGGAATTTCAATGGTTTTATGCGAGTAAAATAAGGTTTTGTAAATGCTAATTCCTAACTATATATGGCCTAAAACCAATGGTTTTTTCATTGAACTTTCAAGGTTTTGTAAATGCAAATTCCTAACTATATATCCACTATAACCTATGGTTTTTTCTGTGAATTTCATTGGTTTTTTAATAGCAAATATGAAAAGCTTTAAAATGTCAAGTACGTGATAGATAAAAACATTTTCGTATTTATGCACGCTGATGTGCTTTGAACGCTGCACCCCCCCCCCCTCCCCTCTTTTGTCTTAGTAGTACTCTCTCTTTGCAGATACTGAAGGGTAGTTAACGCAGGCCTTTACCCCCGTTGTAATCCATCGTGCCTCCTTGTCTCTCCATTTGATTGATTGTTGTCCAAGCATTTACTGTTTTAGAATTGGTTCTCTTTGGATCATTCTCTATTTACAAACAAGCACAAAGTCGCAATACTCTGTTTAGTCTTTGCAGATAGTGAAAAATCGTGTAAAAAAATAAAAGTAATCGAGCAAAATCAGTAGGCCACTAATTGGATCTCTTTTTGACCTCGCTAAAATAGAAATATTAGGAACAACCCTTCATGAGAAATACGAAAATAGTGAGATGAACTGAGCTCCACACCATGAGGGCTGCAAGACAGCTCGGCTCCATCACCCATCCCGCACAAAATAACGACAAACCCTATGCAAATATTAAAAATATAGACAACACACCAGCAAAGAAACAGGGTAAAACATTTTATTAAAAAACTATTTACATAACGTTGGTTTATAAGATGATGTCAGTAGTGGACCGATGTGTGAATAGATCGAAAACAGCACAAGGCTCCAAGATCCGGATGGCAAGCTCCTGGATGTTGGGTGCCATAGTTTAGAGTTCTGAATTTCAGCCTTTTTCAATGCCTGTGCTTTGTTGAATCAAAATGGCGGCTTGACACAAAGCTGACTCAAGCGTTGCTACTGATGCTATGCAGACCAAAACTGGTTTTCAGTTTGTACATTTTTCTAGATTTTTCAATCCAAGTTTGGTTGACTTTGTAGAACGATGGCTTCAGATTTTCAACATACGGTGTGGTGGCGCTGACTGGGAGGGGGCGCTTCGCTCCTGCCCCCTCCCCAAGTAAGATTTTCATACGTGAAAGTACGTTAATGGTTTTGGTCCCTGAGATGCTTCGATGTCACTACCATTCTCAAATAGCATAAGTTCTGGATGTTGGGTGCCATAGTTAAGAGTTCTGAGCAGTGCTTGTAACACTGTCTGAAGCTTATTTACACCTACTGCAGCTTCACTATTCTCAAAGTAAGTGAGTGTCGTTTGTGGACCTGACTGCATTAGAAAACAATGTGATATGTTACCTTCCTAAACAGCTTGACGGAGGCCCCTGAGGGGCGGTGTGATGGCCATGGACTCGGAGAAGACGCTTGGCTCCGACACCCTCCCCAAGTCTTATAGCACTGGTGTAGCCTGAGATCGCCCCCGACATAGGCGGCCGGCTCCCGGGGTCCGGCGGAACTTTTTGCCTTTTGATGACTCTTCAATTCTGGACCTTGTCCCACAATCCGTTTGACCTGAAGACAAGCTGTAGTGGGGCGCCCCTTTATCGTTTTAGTTGCCATTCCACCCGCTTTTGCTACACTGTGCCTCTTCCGCCATTCAGCTGTTTACCGCCCGCTCTTGCGACTACAGCGTCTCGCTCACCATGTAGTTGAGATGCGCCCGCTCTTGCGCTGCAGCGATAGGCGGCTGCCACAGGACTCTCAAAATGGCGGCCGGCTCTTCGGTTTTGGGCCTGGTCCACTAAAATGGCCCTGGGACACCTTGGAACTCGGACGCTTGTCTGCTAGGGCTTGGGTCCCATTCTCGAAAAGCGTCCCCTCAGCCGTGAAGATTCTACAAAAGTCTTGGGGGCCTCCGACTCCTGCAGGCTTCTGGTGGGGAGCGGCTGCCATGATTGCTCGTGGAATGGCCACGATGGAGCTACGAGATGGTAGTGGTCTCATGCTGACGCCAGCTTTAGTCTGAAACATCCAGAAACACTATAGACTACCAATTCGATCAGTTCCGGTAGCGCCCCAACATGACCCGGAAGAGAAGAACTTGCCCTCCCCTCTTTGACTGATGGTTCTTGTTGCCTGTCCCCTCTGTTGTCATTTAACAGAACTTTTTGGACTGCTGAAAGGGGTTGTGTTCTGAACGCTGGTTGGTGGAGACATTTAGACTATATTCTTGACCTACGTTGTCGCGTAATGCGTTTTATGACACGCCGCGTTAGCGCACCCGGAAGTGATCCGAGGCGCGGCGCGCAGCGCGTAACGTAAGCATAACAGGTCATGTGACTTGTTAATAAAACTTTTCATTGGTTCATTTTACTTTTGTTAATTTAATGATGAAAAGCTTGGTCATATGACCTAAAAATTACGCTTTTTATTATTTTCGAACAATATTTTTTTTTCAAACATATGTTATAATATTCCAGGCTAATGTACTTTCCCGGAAAATTTACAACTGTCTTGCAAGTAAAATATATTCCTTTTTCGAGAAAAAGGGCGTTTCTTCCTTCCATGACGGAGCCGTTGAGTAAAAGAGATTCGGCCTGCTGTCTTAGTCGCCGATACGCCTGATTATCAGATTCTTATCGATCACTTTATGTTGCAGACATGAAAAACACAACTGCCCTTGACCATTTATCTTTACTGCGTTCCTACATATTATACCTTTTATCCGTCATGTAATTGGACTGCTTTATTTCACTTGCCTTTTACTGATTCGAAAACAGTCACTAAAAGTAAAAACTTTACAAATGTAAATACTACTACCGTGTTTTGTTTTAAAAACCTTTATTGTGAAAATGTCAGTATACAAATACGGGCCTATAACCACGTGGGCCGGCCACGGAGCAAACTGAAATCCTATATGATGAGGAGACATTTACATTGTAGAAGAACGTAACGAGCGGGCCATTAGGTGACAAGAACAAAGGTGTCTAACAGTTGCGGAATCGGTGGACGTACATTTTGTAATTAAAATACGACAGGGCCACTTACAATAACATTTTCTAGATATACATTTGCGGGCAAGGAGTTACGAGTCCCATTTATACCGGCGCCATTTTGGGCGAGGCCGGGCAGGTCCAAGATATAGTCAAAATGTCTCCACCAACCATCGGCCAGACCAGAACCCCTTTCGGCCCTTTATGCTACAAGATGGTGTCTTCCATTCAGAAAATATTGTTGGCAGCATTTTGAAAGGAAACAGAAACAGCCGTTCTCCTAGTGAGTTTCACATTGTTACATTTAGGAAGAATGTTGAAGAGTAGTATGTGGAAAATCTGAAGCCATTTTTCTACAAACTCTCAATCAGACTTGGATGGAAAAAAAAAACCTGAAGAATGTACAAACTGAAAACCAATTTTTGTCTGTATAGCACCAACAGTAACGCTTGAGTCAGCTTTGTGTCAAGCCGCCATTTTCATTCAATCAATAGCGTCCCCCTGCACACATTCAGGGACCTGGTCGTGTCTTCAGATGAAACGCATTGTAGGAAAAAAAGCAGAAAGGAAAAGGCAAAAAGTTCCGCCGGACCTAGTGAAGCTGCAGCAGGTGCAAATAAGCTTCAGACAGTCTTACAAGCACTGCTCAGAACTCTCAACTGAGGCACTCAACATCCAGGACTTGCCATTCGGATCTTGGCGCCTTGTGCTGGTTCCGACCTATTCACACATCGGTCCACTACTGACATCACCTCATAAGCCAACGGGGCACCCCACGCCGACTTTCAGCGCAGCATTGTAGGATGGCCACACCAGTGCGGCAACTTGCTGGACACAACATCTGGGCCATCCAGATCTCGGCGCGTTCGACTCACTGTACCGCAACAGTGACCGCAACTCAGCTGGATACGCTGTCTTTCGGCGCAGCATTGTAGGATGGCCACACCAGTGCGGCAATTTGCTGGACACCACCTCGGTGCCATCCGGATCTCGGCGCGTTCGAGTCACTGTACCGCAACAGTGACCGCAATTCAGCTGGACACGCCGTCTTTCGGCGCAGCATTGTAGGATGGCCACACCAGTGCGGCAATTTGCTGGACACCACCTCGGTGCCATCCGGATCTCGGCGCGTTCGAGTCACTGTACCGCAACAGTGACCGCAATTCAGCTGGACACGCCGTCTTTCGGCGCAGCATTGTAGGATGGCCACACCAGTGCGGCAATTTGCTGGACACCACCTCGTTGCCATCCGGATCTCGGCGCGTTCGAGTCACTGTACCGCAACAGTGACCGCAACTCAGCTGGACACGCCGTCTTTCGGCGCAGCATTGTAGGATGGCCACACCAGTGCGGCAATTTGCTGGACACCACCTCGGTACCATCCGGATCTCGGCCCGTTGTGCTGCCTTCGGCCTATTCGCACATCGGTCCGCTACTGACGCCGCCTCACGTGCCAACGGATTTTCTACGCTTTTTGTAGCCCTATGCCGCATAACAGGTCATGTGACTTGTTTATAAAACTTTTCATTGGTTCATTTTACTTTTGGTTTCCTAAAGATGGAAGGCTTGGTCATATGACCTAAAAATAACACTTTTCATTGGTTTAGAACATTTTTTTTTCCCAAACGATGAAAGCCCCACCTTGCTTCTGGATCATTCAGACTGAAGCTGGCGTCAGCATGAGAGCACCACCATCTCGTGGCTCCGTCGTGGTCATTCCGCGAGCAATCATGGCAGCCGCTCCCCACCGGAAGCCTGCGGGAGTCGGGGGCCCCCAAGACTTTTATACAATCTTCACGGCTGAGGGGACGCTTTTCGAGAATGGAGCCCAAGCCCTAGCAGGCAAGCGTCCGAGTTCCAAAGTGTCCCAGGACCATTTCAGTGGACCAGGCCTAAAACCGAGGAGCTGTCCGCCATTTTAAGAGCCATGTGGCAGCCGCCTATCGCTGCACTACAAGAGTGGGAGCAACTCAACAACATGGTGAGCGAGACGCTGTGGCCGCAAGAGCGAGCGCAACTCAGCTAGATGGCCGCCACCTGGGGAGGCCCGTTCACGCCGGCTCCCCCACGCCCCCCCCCCGCCGGGCCGCCGCACGCCAATTTTCGGAGCAGCATTGTAGGATACCAAAACCAGTGCGGCAGTTTACTGGACATCACCTGGGTGCCTGTCGTACATGTTGTGTCAGCCATGTGACACTGGACACAGACCGCTACTGACGAGGCCTCCCCCCGCACCACCCGGGACGCCCCACGCTGTTTTTCTGTGCTGCATTGTAGGATCCCTAAACCAGTGCGGCACCCAGGCGACATCACCTGGGTGCCGTCCAGAACTCTGCACGTTGTGCTGCCTTGGGACTATTCGCACAACAGACCGCTACTGACGAGGCCTCCCCCCGCCCCACCCGGGACGCCCCACGCCAATTTTCAGAGCAGCATTGTAGGATCCCTAAACCAGTGCGGCACCCAGGCGACATCACCTGGGTGCCGTCCAGAACTCTGCACGTTGTGCTGCCTTGGGACTATTCGCACAAAAGACAGCTTCTAACCATTGTTGCTTTTTGTGTTGAGAAATGTTTAAATGTTTTTAATTTTTGTTCCGTTCGTTAAAGTTAGTAGTTAATAAAGTTTTATAACCTTACTTTGTTGGAGTGTTATCTATTTTTTTTAAAACGGGTGAATGGGGCCTTGAATCGGGTTATTGTCATGTGTGGGCTTTGGAAGTGTGCTGCTGCAGGATCGGACATTTCAAACTCAAATGCACGTTCTTTTTCTTACCTTTCCGAAGCATGGAGCGCAATAGCAGGCAGAGAAAGGGTGATGCACGTGTTGAACACTACCTGACCTGGCAAGTTGCTGGCAGTGCCCCCCCGCCCCCTCCTGAAAGAGGGCACACACACACCGCCGCCCCGAGTACTTCACAAATCTTTAAAAGACCATGCGCTTGTTCATGAGGCTTAAATGGTTTATCACCTCTTCTAGAACCCCTGCATCGACCCTCTGACGTTTCATGGAAAAATTACCATGTAACACAATACCAAGCCCTGTCAGCTGAAACCCCCAAGGAATCGTGGGGCATATTATCAAGGGGGTTTATCTCCGCTTTTTTGGCTTTAAAAGCCATGAAAGCGGAGATAAAATTATTTCCCTATTACCAAGCTGTCGCTAACACCAGTTAGTGACAGCTAAAAGGAGATAGCGACCATCTTGGGCCCCGCTTTGCATGTCAGTGATACTTATCACTAATGACATGCAAAGTGGCGTGCCAAGATGTTAGCGACTGGAAACAGTCCCTAACATCGCTACCTTCTATTACCAACTTTTGGAGATATTCGCGCTAAGCGCGAATATCTCCAAAATCTAACACCTGCCCTGAGCAGTTCTTAGCCATGTTATCCAATGGGAGGTGGATAACATGGCTAAGAGCATTAGATCGATAATACATGAATATCGCTGACTTTTCACCTGCCCTGAGCAGTTCTTAGCCATGTTATCCAACGGGAGGTGGTTAACATGGCTAAGAGCATTAGATCGATAATACATGAATATCGCTGACTTTTCTGCGATAATAGCAAGGTTTATCTGCGATAAAAATCGCCGATGTGCGGCGATAATTTTTGTCTCTAAACAAGTTAGAGACAAAAATTATCGCTAGTTGTTCGTAATATGCCCCCGGGTTTTTGCTTGCAGAAATCGGGAGGCGGGAGACTAGCACTGAAATCAGTACTCACACGCCTGAATCAGGAGGATTGGCATGTCTGAATTCTCTACAGCTGGGGCCATAAACTACATCCGCAGGGTTAGGTGATAGCCTGGGACCAGCCTGGCATCTAAAATGGCTGCCGTGCACGACAAAATTGTGGCATTCGAAAAAAGGCAAGATGGCGCAGCCGCTGGAAGAGATGTATCAACATATATCAGCCTCCTCAGCCACCCTCAGGAAACATAGGGGATTAGGATACGTCTCCCGCACCCCCTTATACCTAGTACTTTAATTAACGAAGCACAAAATGGCGAATTCCCGTTTCGCTACCAGTTTGCGGCCCAGTTCGCGGCCCGTGAAGCGCTTCTACCGTGAAAAATAATTTTTTTTTTATTTTCCCCACGGGACCCTTTAATAACCCCAACAACATTCCTAGGGGGTCAAGAGGGGGATACCTTGCCCCCTTTCATTAAATTCCCCCTTAGTTTTTCACCTTTTCTTCTCTCTCGATCCTACCGAGAGACAAGATGGCGGCCGCTCCGGACTGTCACGCAGCAAAAAAAAAAAAAAGCTCACGCACAGCCGCTGGAAGAGATGTATCAACATATATCAGCCTCCTCAGCCACCCTCAGGAAACATAGGGGATTAGGATACGTCTCCCGCACCCACTTATAACTAGTAATTTAATTAACGAAGCACAAAATGGCGAATTCCCGTTTCGCTACCAGTTTGCGGCCCAGTTCGCGGCCCGTGAAGCGCTTCTACAGTGAAAAATAATTTTTTTTTTATTTTCCCCACGGGACCCTTTAATAACCCCAACAACATTCCTAGGGGGTCAAGAGGGGGATACCTTGCCCCCTTTCATTAAATTCCCCCTTAGTTTTTCACCTTTTCTTCTCTCTCGATCCTACCGAGAGACAAGATGGCGGCCGCTCCGGACTGTCACGCAGCAAAAAAAAAAAAAAGCTCACGCACAGCCGCTGGAAGAGATGTATCAACATATATCAGCCTCCTCAGCCACCCTCAGGAAACATAGGGGATTAGGATACGTCTCCCGCACCCACTTATAACTAGTAATTTAATTAACGAAGCACAAAATGGCGAATTCCCGTTTCGCTACCAGTTCGCGGCCGCGCTTCTACCGTGAAAAATAATTTTTTTTTTATTTTCCCCACGGGACCCTTTAATAACCCCAACAACATTCCTAGGGGGTCAAGAGGGGGATACCTTGCCCCCTTTCATTAAATTCCCCTTTCGTTTTCCACCTCTTCTTCTCTCTCGATCCTACCGAGAGACAAGATGGCGTCCGCTCCGGACTGTTTAGAATGTTGACAGACACCGGAGAGCCAATCAGCTTTCTGCGCGCAAAGTTCCGATAAGCGAAAAGTAAGCGGACCGGATCGCTGCCCAGAGCGCTGTTACAGATATATATCTTGGTTTGAACGTTAATTTCTCAAAAACTACTGGAGCACATATATTGAGACCTAGCAAAGGCACATCGGGCTAACAGTCCCTACAATTTTGCCAAGTTTCGTGCAAATCCATTCAGCCGTTCGAGCTAAAAGTGAGTCCAACCGCCCTATGGAAAAATGAATGGAAAAAACGCGTTTTGGGACCCCCCTTTTTTCTCAGCCCCCCCTTGACGAAACCCCCCTAAATTTTCAGGGGCTGCTCAGAATCAAAATGTGCCATTTTCCTGAAAATTTCAGCCGATTCCGTCCACAAACGCCAAAGTTATTAGACATAGAATTTTCAAAAGTCCCATAGAGAAAAAATTCTAACTATATATACCTACTGGCGATAGCCAGTAGGTAATATATATACATACATATATATATACATTTATAATATATACAAAAATAATAAATTACATTTTTAACAAGTTTGTTTATTTGACAAGAAAAATACAATTCAATATCTGTAACAATAAAGTACATATATTTGTATTAAAAGTAATACCTAATATATTTTACAGAAACTATACAAAATACGTTTAGAACAAAAGACCAATATGCACTGATATTGGAGCATATCTGCTCCAACTTCTACACATCTTGGACATATAGCTACTGCTCCTGGTAAGTACTTACTAATTCTACTAAGTTTGAAGTGCAAATTGCAGGAAATGTAATGCTCATTCTCCAATGCTCTTCTATATTCATTGTCTCTGATTGGTTTATTTAGATCAATAACCCACTTATTCTTTAGAGCTAACAAGGAAAAGTTAATGTGAGACTTCAATGTACGATATAATATTGTGCGCTTAAAATTGCCCACAGTAGTACCAATTGTGTGACGCAATTGGTTGATCCGGTGTCCATTGAGCCCTGTTCTCCATGCGTGTTTCATTGCTGTCACAGTAGAAAATAACATACAACAGAAAATGACCTGCTTGTAAGTCAAAGACAGTTATTAGGTCTTCATATTCCAGCAATACTCCCCCCCAAAAAATATTTACAATATTTATTTAAAAATTCTAATTCCAAAACAACATAGATGGATAAATGTTTTTAAATTTAAATTGTAGCACGTGTATTATTAAACTGGGTTTTACATTTTGTATTATTACGTTTTAAATGCATTA
This sequence comes from Lissotriton vulgaris, assembly GCF_964263255.1. Classification (NCBI taxonomy): domain Eukaryota; kingdom Metazoa; phylum Chordata; class Amphibia; order Caudata; family Salamandridae; genus Lissotriton; species Lissotriton vulgaris. The sequence goes on from NC_141699.1 coordinate 459,880,563, forward strand.
ACTATACTTTTATTGAGTATTTCTTTTTTTTTTTTAAATATCTTTTATTAACAGCACATAGTGAAACTCAAGCAAGCACAATATACCATCAGAATATATACATAGTATTTATACAGAAAGGCATAAAAACCAAAAAAAAAATGTATATATACATAAATTCATACATTATAAAAAGAAGCATATTCCCCACAGAAATAAATTATATAAAGTTGCCCCAAATTTTCTCAAAATTAAGCATTGCCCTGGTACCCCTAATACGGGCTAATCCGGCTTCCATATTGTGGATTTCATTAACCAGAAACCACCACTGCATAATCTGCGGTGGCTGGGGAGAGATCCATGCCCGAGCTATGGTAAGTTTGGCACAGGATAACAAAATAGTAATTAAAGCTTTTTGAGGTAGCGTAGTACTGTGTATATCTAAAAGTACACTTGAAGCTGATAATACTGGTGGTTTTATTAGTTTAAGCTTCAGAGCTTTATCCAAATTATGCCAAAAATCCTTCAATTGCGGGCAGGAAAATAACATGTGTTCTATATTAGCACCAACTGTATCACATTTGGGGCATTTAGTGCGATCAGTATACAATGGGTTTGAAGACCATTTAAGAATCACTTCCGGGGTATGATATAACAAACAAGACATTTTGAACTGTTGTAGTCGAAGTTATGCAAAACCCACAGATTGTAATGCAGATTGTAATGCAAATTACGAGGCAAAATTGAAATACAACTACAAGTTCCAGCATGCCCTAGGTAATCATAGGGTGTGTTTACAGGTAGATGCAAAGAAATAGCAGAGGGACCAATCACTAAAGCTACCGTGATCCGGAACTACGGTTCGAAATGCGTAGGGAGTTTTTCACGTTTGAAAAATAAAGTAAATGCTGAAGCATCAAGGAGTGTGCAGCGATTTCTTCTTTGGTATTGAATGAATTTGGGACACTGCCCTGGTCCCATATCTGGCACCAACTGGTCCGTGCTCCCGCTGCGACAGGACAATTTGTGTGATTATATATATATATATATATATATATATATATATATATATACATTTATAATATATACAAAAATAATAAATTACATTTTTAACAAGTTTATTTATTTGACAAGAAAAATACAATTCAATATCTGTAACAATAAAGTACATATATTTGTATTAAAAGTAATACCTAATATATTTTACAGAAACTATACAAAATACGTTTAGAACAAAAGACCAATATGCACTGATATTGGAGCATATCTGCTCCAACTTCTACACATCTTGGACATTTAGCTACTGCTCCTGGTAAGTACTTACTAATTCTACTAAGTTTGAAGTGCAAATTGCAGGAAATGTAATGCTCATTCTCCAATGCTCTTCTATATTCATTGTCTCTGATTGGTTTATTTAGATCAATAACCCACTTATTCTTTAGAGCTAACAAGGAAAAGTTAATGTGAGACTTCAATGTACGATATAATATTGTGCGCTTAAAATTGCCCACAGTAGTACCAATTGTGTGACGCAATTGGTTGATCCGGTGTCCATTGAGCCCTGTTCTCCATGCGTGTTTCATTGCTGTCACAGTAGAAAATAACATACAACAGAAAATGACCTGCTTGTAAGTCAAAGACAGTTATTAGGTCTTCATATTCCAGCAATACTCCCCCCCAAAAAATATTTACAATATTTATTTAAAAATTCTAATTCCAAAACAACATAGATGGATAAATGTTTTTAAATTTAAATTGTAGCACGTGTATTATTAAACTGGGTTTTACATTTTGTATTATTACGTTTTAAATGCATTAACTATACTTTTATTGAGTATTTCTTTTTTTTTTTTAAATATCTTTTATTAACAGCACATAGTGAAACTCAAGCAAGCACAATATACCATCAGAATATATACATAGTATTTATACAGAAAGGCATAAACCCAAAATAAAAATGTATATATACATAAATTCATACATTATAAAAAGAAGCATATTCCCCACAGAAATAAATTATATAAAGTTGCCCCAAATTTTCTCAAAATTAAGCATTGCCCTGGTACCCCTAATACGGGCTAATCCGGCTTCCATATTTTGGATTTCATTAACGAGAAACCACCACTGCATAATCTGCGGTGGCTGGGGAGAGATCCATGCCCGAGCTATGGTAAGTTTGGCACAGGATAACAAAATAGTAATTAAAGCTTTTTGAGGTAGCGTAGTACTGTGTATATCTAAAAGTACACTTGAAGCTGATAATACTGGTGGTTTTATTAGTTTAAGCTTCAGAGCTTTATCCAAATTATGCCAAAAATCCTTCAATTGCGGGCAGGAAAATAACATGTGTTCTATATTAGCACCAACTGTATCACATTTGGGGCATTTAGTGCGATCAGTATATAATGGGTTTGAAGACCATTTAAGAATCACTTCCGGGGTATGATATAACAAACAAGACATTTTGAACTGTTGTAGTCGAAGACTAGCTGAATGAACCAAACTGTTAATTTTAGAAAAGAGAATGAGAAATCTGATCCGAGTAGATCATCAATCCGAGTTTAGAGCTCCACTTCTCCGCTAATTTAGAGCAATCTTGTTTTATATAAGAGGTTAAACAGTTATAGCCAGTACTTATTACAGATTTAGTTTTAGAAGAGTAGAGGCAATTCCAGATATCAGATTCTGAGACACTTAAGATTTTCATCCGGCGTATCAGAAAATCATGTACCTGAATATATTTAAACCTCATAGACTCCGTAAAATGGTACAAACGTTTAAGAGTCTCAAAATCTAGAAGTCCATTAGCACCATACATGTCTCCTAAGGTTAGAATACCATGGGTTGCCCAAACTCTAGCCCTACTATCATTAAATATCCCCGGGAGTCCTGGGTTATCCCAAAGCCTCAATTTTGAATGAAAAAAGGAGGTCTTGCAAAAACGCATCATACTAAACCAGATCTTAGCAGTATCTCGAGCTGTCTTAAATTTGACTCTTTTGTAGAAATTTGGGTCATTCAATCTAAGGAGAAACATTCTTGCTTCCAGATTCAGCATTATAGTATGAAAAAATAAAAATTTTAACTCAGGGTTAAGAAGGGAACGAAGGCGGCCTATAAAAGTCGCCCAAAAATAAAGTTTGAGGTCCGGGAAGCAGAGACCACCCATATCAGTTGATCCTTTTAATGAAGATATACTTTTTCGAGCTCTCTTATAACCCCAAATAAAGCTACAAAAAATTCCATCTAACTTTTTGAAAAAAATATTGTTAAGTGCCAGAGGGATAGAATGGAAAAGATAAAGAAATTTCGGCAAAATTTTCATTTTAATTAAGTTGCCGAAACTGAAGATCCCCACTCGGTATGATTTTATTAGACGCCGAAAAGGCTTTTGACCGAGTGGGGTGGGATTATCTGTGGTCGGTTCTGTCTTTTATTGGTCTCAGGGGCAATATGGTTAGTTGGATTCGGGCCCTATATGATCAACCTATGGCTAAAATTAGCTATTCAGGTCTACTATCCTCTGCTTTCTCTATAGCACGGGGCACTCGCCAGGGGTGCCCGTTATCACCTTTGCTCTTCTCGATCTCTATGGAGCCATTTCTATCTGCACTCCTGGCTCAGCCCAAGATAATCCCATTTAGCTTCGGACCCCACTGCTTGAAAATAACAGCTTATGCGGACGATATAGCTATCTACTCATCAAATGTCATAACAGCATTGGAGGGTATTATGGTCGAAGCAGAAGAATTCGGCAATGTTTCTGGCTACAAATTAAATACGAATAAAACTCAGTTAGTGGTTAACTATAAACTCTCGGGAGGAATTATGGGGGTTTGTAGGGTGGCCAACTATCTGGGGGTAAAAATTTCATCTAAGATTAATGATATAATTCCCATTAATTATGATACGCTGGTTAAATCAACTAAACAGCTTCTTAAACAATGGCATAAAATTCCATTAAACATTATAAGCAGAATAAACTTAATTAACATTTATTGAGTAGTTCTACATGTTAAAATATATTTCTTAACCTTTTTAAATTTAAATTATTACAAAATAAATGTAAAATAGCTCTACTACTTATGTTAGAAATCAAAAATATATTTCCAAAATGAATTATATGCTTTATTAAATTACATGTTTAAAAGTTTTATATACTCCAATAAAACATTTGTTTTAACATTTTAAATTAATATAAACAAATATGTATAAACCAACTACATTTCTCAAAAGTATCTTCTGATTTGAAAATATCTGCATACATTTTATTTATATATTACCCAACCAACTTTTCCAATACACCCAAAATCAAGGACAAAATTAGTATCACAAAGTAGAAAGGAATACCACAACTAAACAAACTGATAAATTAGAAATTTGCCTAATGAATTTAAAAATAAAAGACATATTTATTGGCACGTATTTTGGTAAAAATTCTTAGTTAAAAATATAACCCAATATATTTTCCAGATAAAACTCTCAAACCCCAAAAAACATTATTAACAAGTTAGTTACAAATTGATTCAACAATTAAATGCATTATTTAGGAATTACCATGGTTAAAAGAATACATAAAAAGGCATATCTTTAATAAAATGCTAACCTCCCAATATTCCAATAAACCCCAAAAACCAAGTGACAGTGTTTGGAGAAAAACTTCAAAAAACATTAGCATGATACAAAAGTATTCTGCCACAAACAGTGGGATATACACAATATTGGCATAAGGAATATCAAAGTTGAGAATATCGTTTTAATTGTTGTTTTTAATATTGTAAAAAAATATGGAATCAGAAAAATTCCATGAATATATTATCATTTGTATTGTAATGTGTTGTATTAATTTTACTGTATTGTGTTTGATTTTACATGTTTAATATTTTATTATTCATGTGGAGTAAGATAATTAATTATTTATTAAATTTTTGAGATTGGTATTTTGAGTTGTGATCATATGTAAAAATAATGTATATATCATTTCTTTTTAGGAGAAGAATTTTATTTTTTTAAGCATAAGGGTTGGGAGATTGTGAAAGTGAATATTTATATAAATGTAATGGTAATTATTCTAATAGGGTGCAAATTAATATTGCAAAATATATACATTTTGTTACACAAAGATTTATTCTAAATAATAATGTAGACTTCTTTTTAATCCACATAATAATTATATTATAGGTTTAAAAAGATTTCATTGTAAATATTAAAATAATTATTTAAATGATAACAAATTTGAGAACATTTGAAATATATTTTTTTATGAATTTTGTTTATATTTAATATTTTTGGCATCATTGTATTTTGCCTAAAATGCACAAACAGTAGTCCCAGGCAGAGCTGGAAGGTTTTAAAAATGACTCTAAAAAGGATGTGAAACTGGTTTATAATGTGGGTGAGAGCCTTATTAACAGGTATAGTCCAAGGCAGAAGAGCTATAAGGTTATTAGAAAATTCCAATGACTAAGGTCAGAATTTTCTCAAATAAAAAGGAAGAGCATAAGGCTTATACCCCAGTCATTATATTGTCATCAATGGAGCTTGCAACATTCTGATGTTCTAATTCCTGCATTGCTATACATTTTTGTGAAGCAGAAGCAGCATCCCTTAGCAGGCCTATTGTGTCTTTAGTCGAACAGAACAAGCATGTCTCTGACAGGAGCACATTTTTGTTGAGCAATTAAATGCATTTGTGCTGTTTGTTTTTAGTAATTACAATAATCAAATGCACAGAATTTTCCAGATCTTGAAATATTACATCACATTTAACAGGTTGAGAAAAGACATGCATTGTAGGGATCCCAGTCTAAAAATATAAATTGTATTAATTTATTGTTGATATTTGTTCCATGAAGCATCAGAATACAGAGAGTGTATTACCCGGCTCATACATTTTCACACACAATTTAATGAAATTCCCATTAAAAATGATTTGTCTCATTAATGTAATGACCTGTGGCATCCATCTTTCTAATGGACAATTCCCTCTAGTAAAGAGTCAGAGAGGGATGCAGTGTTATTTATATGGCAACGCACATCCCTGAAAATATAGTTTTATCAGTAGCAAATGTTCTGTCTGCCTTATGCTGCTCGCTGCCACTCAGCTTGTGTCTGGGAGGAGATCCTTTAGTACAGTATGTCAGAGAAGAACCTGGTACTACAGACAAACTTCATCCAGTACACAAACCTCATCCAGTACCAAAGCAAAAGTGCCATATACCCTAATGCATGTGACAGTAGAATGGATAATTCATGGGGAAACCTGTCTTTATACAAGTATACCCCACCCCGCTCCATAGGAGTGAAACATCATTACTTCTGTATCGATGTGAAAATAGTAAATGCCTGACAGCTGTATTTATCAAGAATTATTTACATACAGAAACAATCATCAGGTAGGAAAAGGCTGCTGTATACATAAACAATAGGTTTCATTGACGGCCCATGCCTCGTTGAATGTACTTTGCTATTGTTGTATGGCCTTTTAGGATCAGAGCGAAATTTCCTGATTCATGCCCTTATATAGGTACAATTCACATTTCCCTAATATAGGCATAGAAATCCTTCCCTTATTTAGACATAGTCTATGCAGTCCAAATACAGGCATGGCTATTTTCACCCGTACCAGAAAGCCACAACGATTTCATGGAAAAATCGGCTTGAGCAGTAGGGACATCCCCTTGCTTAAATATTGATTTGTCCAAGAACTCATGGAGTTTTCAAAGAACTACCATTCTCTTGGGGTTCTTTTCCGGGATTATTATGCCCGACTTTACGTCAAACTAGGCACCTTCTGTATAAATATGCCTTCACTCTCTCTAGCAAGACACAGTGGTTCGGAGCAGCTCGACTATCTACTTGGCCGACGCAGCTCGCTACAGCAAGTGCCGAAGGAAGCCGAACCTCCAGCTGATACACTGATTGAGACGCTGTCCTTTCTCTTGCTGAGAATCCAGTTCCAGTGTTTCCAAGCTCCCCTTGTGGGGTGTTGGAAAATCGAGTCCGAGACAAGAGATACCAGACCTCCTTCATTCTAAACTAAGGTATGGAGCTGATTAGACCACAAGAGAGAATCTTGGGAAAGAAACAAAACCTATACTACACCACACTTACTTCGTCCCTCGTACTAGACTTAGGTTAGGTACACCGGGGTAGGCATATTTTAAAAGCACCAGTTGAGTACTTTTAGCCATTGTTATTTATGTATGTATTTTTATGGTTTAGAAACCATACCATGCTTTTACAGTATTATTATATAATACTCTTCTCGCTGTATGCATTATACTTTGCAGCCTGCATTACGATTGTGGCAGTTCATTTCTTTTGCATGAAAAAGAAGATTGTTCAAAAAATCCTTTTATTGAAAACGCCTGTCTCTCTATTTCTCTGCACCTCTGATGAAACGAAGCATGCGCGATTGACTGAGTAAAATATCTATCTAGTGTTTCCACGACTCTGAAGATACGTTTATTCTTGGGGAAACAAAGAAGTCATGTTGATGCGGTTGTCAGAAACGAATCCCTTCTTGTGAATTCCAGAAAGTTTCTAGTGACCTCTGAGCTAGCTGGAACTCACAATTAGGTTTAATATATTTTATAGAGACCTAGTCGACCTCAGTCCTACGTCAAATCTATAGGATATATGATTCCAATGCGCAGAGCCTATTGGGATATAGGAACTACACTACACAAATAGGGTCGAAATGTCACCATCTCTGATTTTCCTTATCTCCCATGGCATTAGCATATTAGCCCATATTCAAATTACTTAGGGTACAGATCCTTTGAGGTGTCTCTGTTCCTGACCATCTAATGTATCAAGCATTCGAAAACAGTTTTTTTATTAAAGTTTTTGGACAACTATTCATCACTGTCTGATATATGGGAAGGTCTGATATGTGGGATTCACTGAGTACTGCACCATCACTTTATCCCATTATGTAGGTGTATAGCATCTTTTTAAATGTTGTTTCTAGTATAAAAAACTACTTGCTATGCATCTATCTATCTTTTTATCTGCTCAAATACATACAGTGTTCATTGCTTTGCCTCATATGAAGGAAGGTGAGTGAGGAATTATTTTGGGTTCCCTCCCGTAGTACCATGTGAGTTAGCAGTGACAGATCCCTTTTGGCTCCTGATGGACTCCATAGAACTGTCTGTGACGTAAGTGTTAGAGCATAGTGAAGTGAATGAAGCTTTAGAATGTTGTGTTTGTGGTTACACACGAATGAATAAAGATGTAATACAAAGCACTGGGTGCTGCATAGTCATTAGCGGGTACCCATACTGGGGAGGACTCTACAACTGGTAAAAACGGAGGGAAGAAGTAACCTGAAGTTTGACTTTGCACTCCCAAATGGTTTGCTATGTCCAGCAAGTTGCTCATGTGTGCCACCAGTGCCTCAGTGGAAGTGCAGAATCGATGTTAGGTGTATGTGGTGTAAAAGTGCAACTCCAGACTCTGTGAAGCATTTTAAGATAATGAAAGCCTCACTGAAAAGTCTACACATCATTGACTAAGAACATGCTGGCAAGGCCATAAAGAGAGGTACCACTCTACTATGTAACCTAAAGCTATAAAACATACAGAGTGATAAAATTAAAGGCAGATAAAACCAGGTTTTGAAAGAGCAGCAAATTGGAAGATATGATCAGAAGAGGCTCCTAAACACAAAGCTATTCAGATACAAGAAACGGTCATCTGCTTACCAGAACCAATTAAAGAGAGTCATCATAGGCTATCCCAACAATTGTGTGTACTAACAGATATGCACCATTGGCCCAGTAATTTGTAGCAGTTAGTGGGAGAGCACTCTCTCCAACCAACAACCTGATTCCAATAACGCTCATTTATCTCCTCATGAGTTTTTGCTTCAGGAAGGAATTATATTGTTCCATTATTATGGGGGGAATTCTTTATTAAGAGCAAGAGGAATTTTAACTGCTAGTGTTTCCAAAGGTTTCAGAACAGAGTCTGTATGGAGAGAGAAACCTGGAAACAGTTTAACATTCATACAAAATGACAAACAGGAATTTTCCGCACTAGTGCAAGGGTTTTACACTAACCTCAACTCAGGAACCTTGAATACCGTTGGTAACTAATTGAACATTTATTTTATTATCACAATCACCCTACCTAGGCTTCCACAACGCCGGAACTGCTCCTCCTCAGCTGAAATCTTCGGTGAAGTGCACCTTAGAATGTTGGAGCGCACTTCACCAGGCAGAGATTTGACAGGGAGAACTAGACCGCTAAACAGCGGTGTGCTGAAGAATGTTGGCGGCCATATTGTAATTCCAACAGTGCCAACAAGCTCGCCAACTCAAAAGAAAGGGGGACACACTAGCCAGTGTCAGGTAGGAGGGAGGAAACCACCCGTGAGCCCTGACACCTTTGTTGGAAATCCACAAACTTTGGCAAAGATTTACAATACTTTTGAAGATATTCCAACTCCTTATACAATTTTGCAAATACATTTTAACTGGCTGAGAAGCTAGACATTCTCTTGAGTAAAATCCCTCGCAAGAAAGAATTATCCAATACCACTTAGCACTCCTCTCTCAATCCCTGGTGTACCAAGGAATGCTGTACGGCAAAGCACCAATTGATGGTGGCCACTCGGTCTAACAATACAGAAAAGTTAAGAGCCAGCAGGACTCAGTATAGGAAACTATTAGCTCAGGCAAAAAAGTTTGCAAGGAAAGTAATTGGAACAAATGACTTGTGGCAGCCAAAAATAAGGACCATATGGAATTCTGGAACTTGCTAGCCCTGGCCAAATAGGCATGAAATACTAGTTTGGACTCCTATTTAGACAAAGGCACATGGTATAATCATTTTTGGGCTTTATACTCAGATCCTGGCTCTCCGCCAACAACTGACAAGCTCGCCAAGGGAGCAAGTACTGAGGTAGCCGATTGACATGGACTAAATAGCATTCCCTACTTTCTTAGGTGAGACAGTCATAGCATTAAAAGCAGTCAAGCCAGGGAAATCCATTGTCCCGAAGAAGATTCCAGGTGACCTGGCACGATATCAAGGTTTGGGCACATTATGTAAATTTACTCTGTAATTCTGCAGGGGCAGGTACATCAATACCTAAAAAATGGAAGGGGGCCAAAATAATTCCCAATTATAGGCCAATTAGCTTAATAAAAATCCTACAGAAGATATATGCTAAACCAATATTACTTATGCTTAACACCTGGCTTGAGGAAAACAATATTATGTCACAATATCAAGCTTGGTTTAGAGTGAGAATAAGCACAATAGACCAGGTATTTAGACTGGTATGTATAATATGGAAGTTTACCAAACTGAAGGGAGGACAGATGAATATAGACTTCATAGATTTGAATGCTGCGTTCGACCCCTAGGGGCTCCCTGTGGAACTCCCTAAAAATCCAGGGACTACCTGATGACTTTCTTTCCCTAATAATATGTCTTCATACAGACCATTATACAAAAGTTAGAGGGGGACCTAATGGTGAACTTGCTGAGGCGATTTCTATAAATTATGAGTAAGACAGGGATGCATACTGGCACCCACCCTTTTCTCATTATATGTCAACAATGTTGTGAAACATCTCCAGGAATCTAAGTACGACTTACCAAAGTTAGGTGGGGTGCCAGTACCTGCCTTACTCTTCGCAGACAACACAATATTACTATCCCAAAAGCCCAGGGTCTGCAACATTTTTTGGAGAGTTTTGGTGCTTTTTGCATGGAAAAAGGAAAAGGTTTACAATTGAATACAAGCAAACCCAAATATGTGGCTCTAAATCAGCACAAATTATTTAAGAAAAACATCTTCGTCGGAAAGCAAGAATTGGAATATGTGCCGAGCTTTAATTATTTGGGTATCACACATGACACCAAATTGTCATGGAAGCCGCAAATGCTCAAATGTAAGTCAGCTTTGGTTCAAAATTTCATGGCAATTTGTGAAAAAGCATCACAAACGTACACCCAAAGCAGCATCACGGGCCCTAGATCTTTACACTTGCAGGGCACAAATAGCAACCCTTTATGGTGCAGAACTCTGGGGCATCAACAACCAAGATAAGCTCACTGTGGAAGAGAACACATTTATAAGGATGTAAATGTATTTGAGCTTATATAGTGCACAGCTACCCACAGTGGGTTTCCCAGCGCTTACTTAGGGAACCCGTCCTGGTATTCCCCTGTGAGATAACCCCGGCAGGGTATCCACAAGGTGAAAGCCAGGCATCCCGCCGCAAGGGGCTGTTGTGGAGATTAAGCAAGCTATTGCCCAGACTCGCAGAGTGTGAACCCGTGAGTCGAGAAGGCACCGGAGCGAGAATTATCGAGTCCGTGGAATTTTTAGCCCAAGACCCGCCGAGGCAGGGAATTGAACCCTGGTCCAGGGCCGATCTCAGCTTCCGGGTCTGCCGCCTCTAACCCCTGAGCCACACTTCTCCACAAGGATGTTATTGCAGCTTCCAGTGCGTACACCTATGATCCCCATAATCCAAGATATAAAACTTAGGGGAATTGAGTCCCAAGCCGTAAAGACCTTTGTTACTTTGGGTTCATCTGTCGACCATACTAGAGCTCAAACATTGTAAAGATGGGCTAATCCAGATATTGGGACTCAACCACAATGTAACTCTTCCATGGCTGCAACATGTGCACAGCTGGTTTTATAAGTTGAAGTTAAATAGTTATTGGGATGACCGTCAATTATATACACTCCACTTAAAAAGAACCTTGAAAAATTCCTATTGGATTAATATCCAGGATAGCATACATCTCAGCTCAAAAGTGGGAAGGATGACCACGCAGTTCTTTGTTTGAGGGTTACCTGGACAAAATACAACACCAACTAGTGAAGTCCTTGTATATGAAGTTTATCTTCGATATGTTACAGAACACATTTAACACATCCAAGTGGTTGTGTAAAAATTTCAATGATAAGGAGGTCATTTGCACTTTCTTCCTACAAAACACTGTAGAAAATGATCTGCGCATACTATTTTTTGCCCAACATACACAATCCTAGGGAAAAAAATGATTAAACCTATTTGTATTAATATGGGACTCAAGTTACATTTAGGAGCATTACGTATTTTAAAAACAGACACATCACAGCACATTGTTTTCAACCTTAGTAGATATCTATTAGCACTTTATTATCTACATGACTATCTTAACTATCGATTTTAGCACTGCACACTTTGTATATAATCCCTTGTTTATGTATATTATGTGCTTGAAATTGATACTCGTTCGATGCATTAGCACTTTATTATTTACCTGATTGATTTTGCACTTTAGTGTCTTTAAATCGAATAGACATATGACTCATAGCGCCAAGAAATATTGACTTAATGGAAATGGAGGAAGTGCTTCATGCATTTGCACTTTACAAACCTTACGGTTGTTCCCCTATTCAATATCCAGGGTTTCTATATATCACCTGTGTTTTATAATGCCTTACATGTTATTTTAAACAATGATATCTATGTCCAGACTGATCGTAATAACTTAAGAATAGATGTTAGGTACTAACCTTGTAACCATTATGTGTGGGTTTGGATTATCACATTATACTACGCATTCAATTTGGCATGTGTTTGATATGCATGAAATGTTGGAAATTGCTTCTTTTATGATTTTTTAAATCGAATAAAGATTAAATTGGAAGTGGAGTCATCATATCATGGCGTTGGTGGAAGTGACCCAACAAGCAGTGTCAGGGCTGTGCTTATGGAGCTGTCGACACCTGTAGCAGCACGTCACCAAAGCTGCTGGGTGTGTCTCAGAACAACTACTAAGGTCTCCAGAAAAAGTGAAAGGCTCCACTGGAAACAAGAGGGAGATCACTGTTCCGGAGGCTATCCCAGATCCCCAAGAGGCCAGAACATTACAGGGCCTTAGAGATGGCATGAATTAATCGGAACCTAGTGGACAGCAGACAGCATCAGAGAGAGCTCCACTCCCAGTGTCAGCATATTCTGAAAAAGGGTTTTAATGCCAACGCCTTCCTGAAACCACCATCATCAATCAATACCGCCAAAAAGCAGAATATGTGTGACAGATGAACTGCTTAGTTAGAGACATTTGATGATCTCATTGATGTGCCAGATAACAAGAAAATTGTCAAATACCTTAAGAATCTTGCTGGTCAAGGTGTAAAAGAAGTCATAAAGAAAATCCTGCAAGCTGATGAAGTTTGATACCGTCAAATCAAGGAAGCCCAGAATCTCAACTTCAATCCAATGGCAAATGTAGATTACAAAAGGTACATTTTCTGCAAAGCATGACAGAACGTTGGCGAAACCATCGACCAATTTGTTTAGTGCCTGGATTCACTCATCAAACACTGTATGTTCAATGAATTTAATGATGAGGAAGCTATACATCGCAGAGTTATTGATGGAGGCATTCACACAACGAATGCTGAAAGAAACTCCTAGTCTGGACCAAAACCCTCATAGCTGCACGAGCTGAAGAATGTGCCAATTGACAAGCTGCTGACATGGAGGCCAGGGGTGCCAGGAATGAGTCAGTCATGAACATGAAAAGTAAGCAAAAGCACAAGGCAAAAGGATACAAAGTGCTGTCTATACGGAAAATGTAGTTGTGCTTTAGGTGTGGATTTTCTTTTCCATGCAATTGTAAATGTCTGTACGTTGGACAGATTTGCAAAGGCTGTGGGTTTGAGAACCACTTTGTAATAGTTTGCAAGGCAAAGGAAAAAGTAAGTATGTCATGGAGCGAAGACAAAATGGCCATCCGAACGTTCCAGAAGCAACATTCAACGCTCCCCCACAAGGCTAAGCAATACCACCAGTTGAGGCAAATCAACACCAAAGTCAATCATTACCTTAATCCAAATCAGTTCTTCAGTATCAATCTCAAGTGAAAGTGAAGAAGATGGCTCTGGTTTACCTCAGAAAAGCATACGCATGTTGGACTGGCTGCATGTGAAGAAAAATCCAAGTCAAAGAAAAGTTGAGAGGAAAACCACAAAAGTAATTTAAACATTGTCCGTAGATTACACTAAAGGTAAACAGTTTCCCAATACCTTTTTATTATTGACAGTGGTGCCTTAATAAACATTATGCCTGAGGAGAAATACAATGAACTTTCTCCATAACCGCGACTAACGACAACAAAAACTACATTATACACATGAGCTGCATCAACACTGTTAAAAAGTCAAGGTTCAATTGTAGAAACGATGAAACACAAGAAAATGAGAGTACAAGCAACCACCAGCACTTGAAGGTACTGTGTCAAGAGCCTGTTCACTCAACTTCAGCACAGCTGCTGATATGCAACTAATATCAGTGAAACATAATATGAATGCTCATCACAAAATAATGTCAGTACCCTTCTTTGCGTCATGGGTTAGGAAAATTCAAGAGTATCAAAATTACAATGCACATTAATGAGTATGTTCATTCTGTTGCTCAAAGACACAGAAGAATTGTATTTAATTTACAAGAAGCTGTTGTAAATGAACTTGAATCATTACTCAAATATGATATCCTTGAGCATTCCACTGGTCCAACGCCATGGGTTTCTCCACAGTGGTAGCACCCAAAAGGGACACTGAAAGAGCTGTACACATAGATGTTGATATGTGTCAAGCGAGCAGGCAATTGAAAGAGAACTACATCCAAGTCAGCAAATTGCCGACATGATGACAATTGAATGGTGCAAGTTCTTCTCTCACCTTGATTTGAATAAAGGACATCAGTTGGAACTTTAGGACAATTACAAGTACAAAACCACCTTTTCTACACATATTGGTCTGTTCCACAATAAAAGACTACGTTTCGGTGTGTCATCAGCTGCAGAGATCTTTCAAGATGTCATTAGACATATCATACAGCATGTAATTAATTCTTTCAATTATAGTGATGACATATTGGTCTCCGTAGCTACCCAAAAGGAGAATGATAAAACTCTCATGCCAGTGTGGCATTTACTAGCTGATGCAGGTTTAACTTTGAATTCTGAAAAATGTGAGTTCCATATGACACAGCTACAATTCTTTGGCCATATTATTCTGATGGGGGTTTGACACCCAATCGAGCTAAAGTACAACTGTTGTCAACTGCCAGTCCCCACTAGATGTTTCCATGTTATGTTCATTCCTTGGCATTGCCAGCTATTGTTCTAGAAACATATGAGATTTACCACTGCAAGTGTTCCTTTGAGCGAGGTGACAAATAAGAATGTTTCATTTAATTGGAAGCATGAATATAAGCAAAGCGTCAAGAAAATCAAATGAGCTATTGAGAATGCTAAAGTAATGGCATACTTTGATCCAAAGCTTGATACAGAGGTTGTAACCATGTTGGGTTAGGCGCAATCCTTGCACAGCACAGAAGACTTCCAAATTCTCAAAGACATAGTGTGACATATGCAAGCAGATGTTTGTCACAAACGGAATGTGCTTATTCACAACCTGGGAAAGAAAGTTTAGCAGTGGTGTGGTCTTGTGAACATTTACACGTCTTCTTATATGGAAAGCCATCTCAGCATGTGACAGATTACCAAGCGTTTTTTGACCAACTTTGCCAATCCAAAGGCCATGATTCCTCCTCGCATTGAACTTTGGGGTTTACAATTACAAGAACAGCACTACACAATTATGCAAAATACAGGGAAAGATGAAACCCTGCTGACTAGTTCTCATGAGTGCCTCTAAAGTGCTATGGTACACCTTCCAAGATGGCTGAAGCCTTCATAAACTTCAGTGTGTAATCAAGCACACCGGCTGCCACCTTGTGCTAGGAATTGCTAATAGGTTAAAGACTTGTCGTGGCTCCATTGTTGTGTCAGAGAAATAGGTTACTGTGCACCATCAGATTTGGGCATTGATATATTTTGTCAGCTCTCACACCTCATGCCACAAGTGTGTGCCCAAGTGACTGCCTTCTAACATGCACAATTCTTCAACAACAAGCAGTGCTTCAAGCTGTAACCCTCAAACCTGGAACTAATCACTGTAGTTAAACAGTCAGGTTGATGGAGCTTAGATGAACAAACACTGATGCCATGTAGCCCATCGATAATCCCTCCCTCAAACATAACCTATATTCTCAAATAGATTCACTGGACAACGTCCTTCATTGTTTCTTTTACTGCCTATCCAACTGGCACCAGTTCACATACATAAGCACATACACATTCTAGAAGCTCCCTACCACCTTCATAGGCCACCAGGGTTCTATCTACAAACCTTCCATCTTTTCAAGAATCCACTTATGTCTCTACTCAAAGATAAAAATCACAAAATTCATCAATACACTAGCATACCATTCTACTTGAACACCTACTTGACGTTAAATACCTCAACCAACGTCTGCATCTCATGCAGACAGTCCTGTACCTACCTGTAACTCAACCACCCCAAAACAAAATTCCTACTATTCACCAAGAAGTAGCAACAAGCCAATACGTGGCTCAACCACATGAACCATAAACCCCAACTATTACTGAAAGCCAGGTCATTCAGAATTACCCTTGACTCCAGCATCATTCTAACAGAGCAGCTCAAAATGGAGATGAAAATATGTGGAATATGCATTTGCTCTAATGATTTGATATCTATGATGTGTAGAAGTGTATTTAACGATGTATTTTAGGCCACCTTTCTATGTAATGCATCATCTTAAACAAGATGGAAGTTATCTTTCACTCACTCGTGCCTCCCCCCCCTGCCCACATCCTCTCCCCTCAGGCTTAACAGCACACAGTTAAGCGGATACTTGTGGAGAAGTGTGGCTCACCGGTTAGAGGAGGCAGACCCAGAAGCAGAGGTCGGCCCGGGACCAGGGTTCAATTCCCGACGCGGCAGGGTTTGGAGCCCAAATGTCCACGGACCTGATAATTCTCGCTTCGGCGCCTACTTGAATCAGGGGTTCACGCTCTGCAACTCTGGGCAATAGCTTGCTCAATCTCCACTACAGCCCCCACGGCAGGATGCCTGGCTTTCACTTTGGGGGTGCCCAGCTGGGCTATCCCACAGGGAAAAACCAGGACGGGTTCCCAAATCAAGCGCTGAGATACCCTTTGTGGTGATACGTGCGCTATATAAGAAACTGCAATATCATTTATTTATTTTTTTACCATACAGTTTATTTTCAGTGCTGCTATTGTTCTGCTTACGATGAACCTTTTATAGTTGGAGGTAGTATTATTACATGGGGCAATGTTTTCAATTTCTTCACTGGAACTTTCATTTGATGAAAGTGTTATTGTCAATGTTTCATGTTTGAACATCTCCAGATGACATTAGAAAATAGGGTGTTAAATAATTACTCAAACAATCGGGCTAGTGCTTGAGAGTTAAGGTATTGATATTTATTTTAATGTGCTCTGATTTGCTGAAGAAATTATACATTTGCTCACACTACAATGAATTTGTTGAAATGTTGATTTAATATGCAATAATTCTGTATTTAAAAAAAATTGATTTTGGGGTTAAGCCAGAAGTCTTTCTTGTTCGGCTAGAGATGCCCTCTGTCTTCCTAATGACTTTGCTTCCCTTTGGGGCTTAGAATATCTTCTGATTATGCATACTCTATATAACTTTACCTTTGAGACCCTTTATGGTGTTGACTGTGTGCCGCTTATTTTTGAATTTTGTAATAAAATGCTTTAACTTTTCAATTATCTAGAACACAATTAATTAATGGGCCTTCAATTTAATTTTAATAAACTGTATTTTGATGCCTTGAGAGGTGCAGTAATGCCAGGGCACATTGCCTCATGAAATTGAGGTTCACCGTTGCCTCCAGTACAGTAGGCCGTGGATGGTCCAGTTGAGGGTAATTTTGGCAAGGGGCGACCAATCGGTCCCCCCGAACGTATGGCAGAGTACCACGATCCCCCCGGGAAGCCATCTTGGGCGGGAGGCGAGTCTCGGCTGGTATGCCCGAAGCGGCGTAGCCGGGGCGCGCCTTTTCCCGCCCTAGAGTGGGTTGGCCTAGACACTGACGCGGCTGGCCACGCCCTTGGGGCAGGCAGGGGCGGGTTTACGCCCGCCCTGAAGACGGATAAAAGGAGGAGCAAGACCAGAAAGCATCCTCTTGTTCCTGTGCTCTGAAGCTGCACCTCCTCGCGGCACGTGAGCTCGAGACGGAACGAAGAGCCATTTTTTGAGCGTTGTAATCTTTCTCGTTTGTTTTACAGATACTCTGTCGGAGAATGCCGAAGAAGGCGGGAAAGCGAATGACTACCGAACAGATGCTGCGTGTTCTCATGAAGGAGATGACCGACCTAAAAAGGCGGATGGATAAAAATGAGGAAGGGGGCCCGAAACGTCCTTTGGAGGGAACGGCCCCGGGAGGAAAAGGCAAGAGGCCCAGGAGAGGAGCAGCTGGGGGAGATACCCCGGGTCCCGGTGCCCCGCTCGAAGCACCCACTCCTGTGCCGGAGGAAGGGAATCCGATTCCCGTGGTGGTCACCCCCGTGTCCGGGGAAGACATGCCGCCCGAGCTGGCAGCACAAGTAGCAGCGTGGTTGGGTAAAAGTAGCAAGGGCGCCACGGCTGTCGACGCGCAGGTGTTAATGAAGCAACTGCGGGAAACTCGTGAAGCAGCGAAGGTATCCACGCCGGCTGCGGCCGTAGAGAGGCCACAGGGGACGGTTTTGTTCGCAGAGACAGCGTCCAGTTCAGGTAAGCGGCCATTGCCGATTGCGAGGGAAGAGTCGGCTCCCTCTCGAAGGGAGAGGTTGGGTCAGCATGTTCCTTTAGTGATTAAAGAAAAGATATGGGCAGGGGAATATGTGAACATCTTCTCGTTGCTTACTGATCATTATGAGATGGAGCATGTTAAAGGTCAGAAGGATCTCATGCATCCGAGTGTTTGGCGCGCAAAGATGGCCGCCTTTAAGGTTAATGAAAACGTTGGTAATTGGGGCAAGGCATGGGGAATTTTCACATCGATCTTGGGAGAACGGAGGCCCGAATTGCTACCCGAGTTGCCGAGTTATCAGTCACGGATCATGGGGTACTCGGTATCACACGAGGGTAATCATTGGTTTTGCTATGATAATCTTTTCAGAAAAGCAAAAGAACATGATAAAAACTTAACTTGGGATTGTTATGATTCTGTGTCCTGGTCCAAAATGAAGGAGACTGGTATGTTGAAAGTGCCATTAGTAGGGAGTAATGTGGGCGAATCCTCCCGTCAGTATGCGGGGACGCCTTTTCGATCAGGTACGGGTACCGACAATCACTCGAGGCCTACCGGTAATACAGGTAAAAAGGGGGTTTGTTGGAATTTTAACAGGAGTACATGTACTAGGCCCCAGGGATCGTGCAAATTTAAACACGAATGTAGTGGGTGTGGGCAATCATCCCATCCTGAGTCCACGTGCAGAGCCAAAACGGGTGATAACGGGGGTAGAGGAGGTGCCAAACAGGTCTAACATAGTCCGAGGGGCGCCTTTACCTACCCCGATTGATACCTTGGCAATGATTCCCTGGCTCAGTGAATACCCGGATCGTGCTTCCGCTGGGGTGTTGCGGAACGGGTTTTCATATGGTTTCCGCATCCCAGTGGGGGACTTTCAGGGTGTGGAAAAATGCAAAAATCAGATATCGGTCTTGCAGCATACGACCGTGGTACAGGAAAAGATCTGGAAGGAGGTTACTCGAGGTCGAGTCGCCGGTCCGTTTAGTGTACCCCCGGTGGCTAACTTTGTCTGTTCGCCTTTAGGAGTGGTCCCCAAGAAGGACCCGGGTGAGTTTCGGCTGATACATAATTTGTCAGCCCCTCGTGGTCTTTCCGTAAACGAAGCGATAGACCCGGAAATGTGTTCGGTACGGTACGCATCTTTCGATGAGGCCGTGGCCATTTTGAATCGCCTGGGGCCCGGGGCGCTGATGGCAAAATCTGATATCGAGTCAGCGTTCCGGTTGCTCCCGGTACATCCAGACGATCAGCGTCTACTGGGTTTCATGTTTCAGGGTCAGTATTATATGGATAGATGTATGCCGATGGGATGCTCAATTTCTTGTGCCTATTTCGAGAAATTCAGTAGTTTTCTACAATGGGTCTTCACAAAGAAGACGGGTTTTCAACATGTGATGCATTATCTCGATGATTTTTTGTTCCTGGGGGCCGCCGGGGATCCGGAATGTGGGCAAGTTTTGGCTGCATTTTGTGTTTTAATGAATCAGTTTGGCGTGCCATTGGCACCAGGTAAGACGGTGGGTCCTTCGACTTGCCTCGAGTTTCTGGGGATCGAGTAAGACTACGGAGAAGGTTGTTTCCGTTTACCAAGTGATAAAGTGTTTAAGTTCAGGGCATCCCTGCAAATGTGTCTGAGTGAAGCTAAGGTTAAGCTGCATCAGTTACAGCAGTTAGTGGGCCAGTTGAATTTTGCCCTGAGAGTTATACCTATGGCCCGCCCCTTTTCCCGTTCGATCGCTCAAGCCATGGTCGGATTGAAGGAGGGCCATCATCGCACGAGGCTCTCAGCCGAGGTCCGCCAGGACATGCGCATTTGGTTGGCATTTCTGGCAGATTTCAATGGTCGAGTCGTCTGGAATAAACCGGCCGTGTCCTCTGAGGAGCTGGGGCTGTGGACAGATTCGGCAGGGAGTGTAGGTTTTGGTGCCATTTTCGGTGCTCGATGGTCTGCACAGAAATGGCCGGCATGGTGGCATAACAGTGGACTGACAAGTAACATTGCCTTCCTGGAACTTTTCCCCATTTTCGTGGCCCTGAGAACGTGGCCCGAAGGGTTCAGAGATCACTCTGTGGTATTTTGGTCTGACAATATGACCGTGGTTGAGTGTATCAATAGTCAGGCAGCACGATGCAAATGGGTTTTGAGGCTGCTCAAGGAGATCGTATTACTGTGTATGCAACTGAATGTGTTATTCAAAGCAAGACATGTCCCTGGGGTAATGAACCAGGCGGCTGATGCCCTTTCTCGTTTTCGTATGCAGGCCTTCTGGGGTTTTCTGCCCACAGCGGACCCGGAGCCGGCACCCTTTCCCGAAGCTCTTTGGTCTCTCGGTGCCCCGAACTTCGTAACCTCGTGGGAGAGAGTTTAGCACCCAGGACGAGGAAGGCATATGAAGGGGCGTTCCGGTCCTATTTAGCCTTTTTGGGGACTGCTAGTGAGGAGCTTTGGGGCCAGGAGGAAGGGGTTGTGAACTTCCTGATGTCATTACATCTGGCAGGAAAGACGGTGGCCACGGCCCAGAGGCATCGGGCTGCCATTTCCTTTGTTGCTAGGGCTCATGGGATCCAGGACCCGACAGCGTCTTTCGTTGTGCAAAAAGCGCTACGTGGGTGGCAACGCCTTGAGGGTCGCAGAATAGATGAGAGGCGCCCGATAGGTTTGGATAGGTTGGCCCAGTTATTATCCAGACTCCCTACAACATGTTCGTCTCAGTTTGAGACAGTGTTATTCCGAGCCGCTTTTACGCTGGCATTTCATGGGGCTATGCGGGTAAGCGAATTAGTGGCAAGGAACAAGCAGGATGTGACGGGAGGACTGTGCGCAGAGCACGTTCACATCAGAGGGGAGACGATGACTGTCTCGTTTGTGAGGTCCAAAACCGACCAGAGTGGGATGGGTGAATGCATAATTATACGCAGGATTCCCGGGTCGTCCATGTGCCCAGTGAAGTGTTTAGAGGACTATTTAACACGAAGGGTGGCATCATGGGGGGGGACCTTGTTGAGACACGCGGACGCCACCCCACTGACAAGGTTTCAGTTTCAGCGGGTGCTTGCGATGTCGATTACAGCTGCGGGCTTGAACCCGGGCGAATTTGGGACCCATTTCTTTCGGATAGGGGCTGCTACAGAGGCTACAGCCAGGGGTCTGAATGTGGAACAAGTTAAACGTGTGGGGCGTTGGTCCTCCAATTGTTATAAAAGGTATGTGCGTTTGCACATGTTGTGAAGCCGTAATGATGTACTCACGCTTCTTGTTTTTGTTTGGTTTTCAGTTGCGCAAGCCTACGAGGCGGGGCGGACTATGCAGTCGACCCAACACCGGGCCAGCGGTCAGACATCACCGGCTGTTAAAAAGGAGGTGTGGGTCGTGGGCCACTCATACGTGAGGCGTGCCGCGGACGTATTCAAGGCAGGTGACATGGTGCACGTGGCTGGGGAATACGGGTACAGTGTGTCCTTCTACGGAAAGGGCGGTCTCTGTATTGACCAGTTCCAATCATTTTTCGAGGGTTTGCTAGGGCGGACGAGGTCACCGCCGTCTGTAGTCATAGTACATCTTGGGGGCAATGATTTGGTCACCACTGGTAGACGACTTCTCCTGGAAGCGATGCTTTCCACTGTAAGTTGGTTAGCGAGGAGAGTTCCAGGGTGCACGATTGCATGGTCCCATATGATCCCACGAAAAGTGTGGCGGGGGGCTTTTTCGGTTTCTGCTCTTAATCACTCTGTGAGAAAAATTAATAACAAAGTAAGTAGGTTGTTCCGTTCCAATGCACTGCATTCTATCGCGCATGGATGTATTAATGATGACAGTATGTACTTGGGGGATGGTGTTCATTTGTCTCGGATGGGGAATGAGTTACTCATAGGAGACTTCATAGCTTGGCTGAAGACGTTAAACATGACCTTTAGGTAGGAGTGTGGTGGGGGGTCTGGATAGCCGGTCAACTATCCGGACCTGTGGCGGTAAGGTCATGATCGGTGAGCACTAATTGGAAGATCCCTATGAGTGGGCGTCACCCATTACGGATGGGGGCGCTCGGGGGAGGTGGCCATTGGCCCCTCAACGGGGAGGCGGTCCCTTCTAAGGATGGGTCGCCGAAAGGAAAGGGAAGGCGGTCAAGGCCCCTTCATGGGTAGGAGGGGTTACAGCCCCCTCCTGGGGAATTTCCCGGGGCCAGTACGTCTGCGACGGCAGATGTGGTAAGTTGTGTGGGGTTTGGGGGGGGGTCTACGCTACCTTCTAGATACCTCACACGAGTCCTCGTACGACCTTTAAGTGGCGTCGAGTTTTATTGGGGCCCCCGTCAAGTCAAGGGAAATTGGTAGTTGCACTTGAGGTAAGCCTCCGTGCCGCCCCTCTCAAGTGAGGGGGATATGTCTGGGTTAGGGATCTTGACACCGGTTACGACCTTGCCGTTGGCCCTTAAACGTTAGGATGTACAATTTCAAAAGTTAAGTAAATGTTTGGTAGGATGTTAGTTCGGCTAGGAGAACCTTTGTACTAGAGGATATGTTAAGGTTAGCCAAACATCGCAATGTGGTAATGAAATTGTACATAATATGAAACTGTTTATTTTAATGTTTTAATTTTGTTTCATATTTTAATAAATACGGCCCGGGAGGGTCACTCCCTCCCGTCTCCAAAAACTTCAGAACTGTTTCCGGTTTCCCATCCTTGGGGATTGTGTTGAGAGGGGGTGGCGGGTATCTCAGCCATATGGCAAGGGGCGACCAATCGGTCCCCCCGAACGTATGGCAGAGTACCACGATCCCCCCGGGAAGCCATCTTGGGCGGGAGGCGAGTCTCGGCTGGTATGCCCGAAGCGGCGTAGCCGGGGCGCGCCTTTTCCCGCCCTAGAGTGGGTTGGCCTAGACACTGACGCAGCTGGCCACGCCCTTGGGGCAGGCAGGGGCGGATTTACGCCCGCCCTGAAGACGGATAAAAGGAGGAGCAAGACCAGAAAGCATCCTCTTGTTCCTGTGCTCTGAAGCTGCACCTCCTCGCGGCACGTGAGCTCGAGACGGAACGAAGAGCCATTTTTTGACCCACCCACCAGCCCCTGAAGACAGCGTGTGGTTTTAATAAAGTTTGATTGATAATTCTGATTCTCGTTTACAGGTTGCGGTATTATCGTGAAGATTTTGAGTATGCAATAAAGAATGATCATTTTGTGTTATGTTTTGCAAATAAAGTAATTCTGCTTTAGTGTTCATCAGTAGGCATGCTTTGAATAAAGTTGTTGTTGCTACTGTCTGTTATATTTAGTCTTTAGTTATTTAGTTATCTTTGTCGTATTTATTTTGGTCGGGCGGTAAGGTCATGATCGGTGAGCACTAATTGGAAGATCCCTATGAGTGGGCGTCACCCATTACGGATGGGGGCGCTCGGGGGAGGTGGCCATTGGCCCCTCAATGGGGAGGCGGTCCCTTCTAAGGATGGGTCGCCGAAAGGAAAGGGAAGGCGGTCAAGGCCCCTTCATGGGTAGGAGGGGTTACAGCCCCCTCCTGGGGAATTTCCCGGGGCCAGTACGTCTGCGACGGCAGATGTGGTAAGTTGTGTGGGGTTTGGGGGGGGTCTACGCTACCTTCTAGATACCTCACACGAGTCCTCGTACGACCTTTAAGTGGCGTCGAGTTTTATTGGGGCCCCCGTCAAGTCAAGGGAAATTGGTAGTTGCACTTGAGGTAAGCCTCCGTGCCGCCCCTCTCAAGTGAGGGGGATATGTCTGGGTTAGGGATCTTGACACCGGTTACGACCTTGCCGTTGGCCCTTAAACGTTAGGATGTACAATTTCAAAAGTTAAGTAAATGTTTGGTAGGATGTTAGTTCGGCTAGGAGAACCTTTGTACTAGAGGATATGTTAAGGTTAGCCAAACATCGCAATGTGGTAATGAAATTGTACATAATATGAAACTGTTTATTTTAATGTTTTAATTTTGTTTCATATTTTAATAAATACGGCCCGGGAGGGTCACTCCCTCCCGTCTCCAAAAACTTTAGAACTGTTTCCGGTTTCCCATCCTTGGGGATTGTGTTGAGAGGGGGTGGCGGGTATCTCAGCCATATGAGAAGTCTCCATTTTGAGGTACCCTCGATTGGTTCTCAGTGTCAAAAAGAAGAAAAAAACAAGGCAAAGGGTTTCTCCAACAACCAGTATGTAGTTTAACATGCTTTAATACAGGCACCAGGAATGCCACAACCCTGATCCAACTTATGAAAGAGCAGATGGCATACATCTTAAAGACACTAGTTACATTACGGTGCATTAACAGTCGACTTCCCCTTTCAGAATCGAACTATCCCTCCGAACACTCGTTGACTGAATTAGTGCCTTTGGTTCTGTATAGTGCTCCGTTTCCTTTCTGCTAGTTTTGCGCTAAGCAAATATCACATACATGTATAAATGTTCTTCAAAATATTCTCCTGTACCAAAGAAGTGTAAAGCCAGTTTTATACTAGGCCCTGTCTTTGAACTTAAAAGGAAGTTCATTCACATTTGTGAAGTCAAATAACTTGGTCAAGTCTTCCATTACACTACTGTACATATATTCAATATATGTACAAATCTCCTTTGAAGCATGTGCAGTTCGCCTAAAATTGAAATGTGCAATAGCTTCAGCTAATCACATTTTATGGACCTCTCCACGTCGCCACACATAAATATTACCAGGAGAGATTGATTTTTGTTGCTGGGGATTCCTGCGTCTTGTTTTATGAAGTTAAGCAAAGGAATAGCTTTACCCAGCCAGCTTCATTTTCTGCAACGCTGGTTCAGAGGACAGTGCGTGATGGATAGCGGAGGCCGTTTGTCACATCTGATCTGCCGTCTGCCGTGGAGGTGCAAGTCGAGTGGGAGAAAGAAGTCTTGGGTATGCTCTTTGTTGATTCTGACGCCACGTAGTAAAGTTGTCGGTTCTTCTGTGTTCCCCGGTGCTTTGCTCTGCTGTTCCCTGTAAGCGCGATGACCGTCTGCTGATTGAATGCGATTAAAAGGTTGGTCCCTGTCTTTATGAACAAGCCGGCTGGCTTGAAATTCTTCCCCTTGGTTTAAGTTCCATTCTTATCCACTAGTGGGAATATGTATAACGCGCTCTAAATAATAAATTCCACAATAATACGTTTTACAGCACATTTGACAGCTTAATTTTAGGGAAAGGTAGTATTACCATCCTTGTTAAAAATACATGCTAGCCACCCTATCTGCTGCAGCACTCGTCACTACGATGTCAAGGAATTTGACTACACCCCACCTCCATGATGGAACGCTGCAGGCTACCTTTGCTAGCTGCAGCATGGTAAAAAATAACCACATCACCTACAAAGCTATCAATGTGCGTATATATATATATATATATGTGTGTGTGTGCACATGTATATATATTACCTACTGGTGGTCGCCAGTAGGTAGATATAGTTAGTACCTAGTTTCCATAGGAAATCCACAACTTTCTAATTGGAATAACTTTTGCACAGATGGACGAATCTTAGCGAAATTCTCCCAGAAAATGGCCTGCTCCGCTCCTTCCCTGAAAGTTTGGGGGTGATTCATCAAGTGGGGGCCGAGAAAAAAGGGGGTCCCAAAACGTGTATTCCCCATGCAATTTTCCATAGGGACGTTTAGACAGGGCTGGCGCAGCCTTCTGGCGCGTTTGCAGAGGGGGAACTAATTCCCCTTGAATACTAGGAGTCCCTGGAGGCCAACTAGCCCACCAAGAACCTCCAGTATTTGCCAGGGGGCTGCCTTGCAGAGAAGTGTAAAAAGGGGTGTGGCCTCTTTACATGTCTCTGCAAGGCAGCGCCCTGGCGCTTTTGCAGAGTGGGAACTAATCCCCCATAAATACTGGGGGTCCCTGGGGGCCATATAGCCCACCAGGAACCTCCAGTATGTGGCCTGTTTACACGTCTAGCGCATACTGGAGGTTCCTGGTGGGCTACTTGGCCCCTAGGAACCCCCAGTATTCAAGGGGAATTATTTCCCCCTCTGCAAATGCGACAGGGGGAGCGTTTGTAGAGTGTTGCCTTAATGGGTTTTTTTGGGATCGGCAGGGTACGTACCCTGCGCGTATCACAGGATTTTAAGCACCACGGAGCTGCGTTGCCGAGTGTTGTAAGAAGGGGGTGTGCCCTCTGAACACCTCTCTGCAACACAGCTCCCTGGCGCATACTGGAGGTACTTTGTGGGCTACTTGGCTCACAGGGGACCTCAGGATTGAAGAGGAATTAATTCCTCGATCTAAAACGCGCCACATGGCATGTTTGCACACATGTCACCTCAGTCCCGCCCCCATCTTTGACTATTGAGCACAATATTCCTCTAAAATCATCGGAACAACAAATTCCGATTTACTCACCTGTTATCACAAGAGATGTCAGTGCTGCATCTTTGCGCCCAGTACGGACCCTGAAAAGTAAATCTAAGCGTACTTACCAGTAACTTGTATTTCCTTCCATAGGAATCTATTGTGTGTCCAGCCCGAACTGCCAAGCCATGTCTTGGCAGTTTGGGGTGGACTGTTCCCATAAGGCACAGGGTCAGACTGATTTGCATATGGCCATGTCTGAACTGTGGTGGCGGAGTGAGCTAAAGAATGGTGATGGATTAAACTCAGATCAGTTGAATGGGGGTGAGTGTTTGATTTACTCAAACACTTCGTCCATCATCCCCTTTTGTATTGCTTTGTTCGCCCTAAGTTGGCAGGGTATGCTCAGATGGAGGAGGAGGAGTCAAGATGGCGGGTTGAAGCTGCCAGGTGAAGGAGATCTCATGGAGTAGCTCCCCACCGCTTCCAGAAAAAAAGCGCTACAATCTGTCGAGACTGGATTAGTCAAGAGGGGCAAATATAAAAACTTGGAGCTTGCCTTGCGTCAATACCCTTATTTACGATAAACTGTCTTCAAGGGAAAGAAAAAA
Organism: Lissotriton vulgaris; assembly: GCF_964263255.1. Lineage (NCBI taxonomy): Eukaryota > Metazoa > Chordata > Amphibia > Caudata > Salamandridae > Lissotriton > Lissotriton vulgaris. The sequence continues at coordinate 459,908,146 of NC_141699.1, forward strand.
AAAACTTACTCAAAATACTCCTGCAGGGGAAAACACCCGCAATTCTGTTGTAGCTGTCTCTTACCGTGGCTGGATTTGGATGCTGCAGTTTGTTTGCCGGCTGAGCAGAGGGGTTATGCCGGTCTGGAGACTCAGAACGACCGGCCCCCTCCGAACGCTCGGCAGGGCCTGCAACGGGGCGGGTCTTGGTTTACTCTCCTCTCAGCTGTGTGTTTTGCTGAGTGAAGACCGAACGCCGTATCCACCAACAGAGCAGCCATCAGAGCCGAGACTCGCTGCAGCGCCGATGACATCGAGGCAGAATACCCGCTCCACTAGAACTGGAAGAGCTGGGAAGACGGGGAAACCGGTCGGCTCAGGTATGATGTCTGTCAGCGATGCTAAAGCGGCATTGGGGAACTCTGCTGTAAAAGTCAAGACCGTTACGGGTGTTACGGGTGTTAGCACTGGAGGCAAAGGTATAGCTAAGGTCACGATGGACAAGCAGTCACCCTGCCCAGCTACAGTACATTTGATATAAGCGCCAGCAACAATTTCGAACTACTGGCTCTTTGTGATGAAACTTTAAACCACCAGATCTTGCCTTTTTGAAGCGAATTAGAGGGGGCAGGCAGTAATGAAGTAAAAGTTATAAAAACAATCAGCACAGCCCATCTTACCATCTCTGACATAGGTAAAGTGACCTTTAAGGGAAAAGATAAAGGCAAAGGCAAGACTGATAAGGTTGATATGGTTGATAAGGCTGAACTTCGCACCGATGGAGATTCCGCCCTTGAGGTTGAAGCCATAAGGGAAAAGGAAAGCGACATAGTAAATCTAGAAGTTGTTGCGGCTGAAGGGGATGCAAAAACAAATGCAAATACAAACGTCTATTTAGATACTGTGCCAGCAATACCTCATGCTACTATAAATACATATGTCGATCCAACCAGCCATATGGACATAACACAAACTACTCAAGTGGCTGACTTAATCACAGCCGAAACTACCTCTGAGAAGCAACTTGGCGAAATCCTACCGGTAAAGAATATCTCAGACTGCTTACATATCAATGAAATTGAGAGGGCGGAAGAAAGCTCTAATCCTGACTACGAAGAAATCTTTGATGAGGGTGAAACCGTTACGGAAATTTCCAACAACAGACCTAATGCTTGTCGAGTATCCGGCTTAAGAAAAGCAAAACTGAAAGCTAAAACTAAACAAAAAACCACAACTCGCAAACCACTGAATAAAGACCCTATTGTAACTAAGAAGGGACGTAAGGCTATAGTTGATGATAGCCCGTTGAGAAAATGGATTGAAGCAAAAGGAGGTGTGAAGGGCACGGCTTTAAGACTTTCTGGAGCAAGTCCTGAGGAAGATTTGAATTTACGAGACAAAAACATACTTCCCAGAATGGAGACCACAAAAACGCCAGTATCAACGAACGTTGATATAATAGCCTTACCAACTCTACTGACCAACAATGGACCTAGTGACGTGGGCTCCACTACGGAAATACAGCCAGATACCTTAGCTCCAACTTTATCTATGAACATGACGAGTAGTCCTGCAACTAACACCGTCATCGATCCACAAGCGGATCCAACAAGTTTAAAGATAATCTCAACTCCGAATGAAATTGACTCTGACAATTGTCCATTGGAATGATCAAATGCTGAAAATATTGAAATGGAGAAAATAAATGTGGGCCCTAGTTCTCTGGTGGCTAGTAATTTGGCCACAACATCAGATCACAGTGATACACTAAGCCAACTGCAAACCCAATCAGTAATACGCATGAGATGGAAGATCTAAAACAACGAGTTGTGGAAGTAGAAGAAGGCGCCATTTGATCGGAATGAACAACAAGATCCCATTCAATACGCGTATCTAAATTGGAGGCTAAAGTGGAGGACATGGAGAATAGGGCGCGCAGACACAACCTTAGACTGTTTGCAATTCCTGAGGGCACGGAGGTGGCTGATCCCAAATCCTTTGTTGTGAAACATTTTCAAAAGGACTTTAACGATTTATCGGATTGGCACTGGGACTCCAAATTACAGCGGGTACATAGATTGCCCATCTTTCAAAAGAACTAAAATTCCCTAGACCGTTTTTGATTTATTTTGGGAACTTTCTGCTGAGACAAGCAGTGTCTCTTAAAGCTAAACCTAATAGCCCAGTCACTATCGATAATATTACTTTTTTGTGCGCTCGGACTTGAGTAAGGGCACAATGGATCGACGCTGGGAGCTTCGCAAATTGATTGACTCTTTTAAAGCTATAGGCTGCACGGTCTATCTACAAGAACCTGCCCGCCTTAAGGTTATTAGAAATGGCCAGTCATTATTTTTTACTGAACCGGAAGAGGCGATCCAGGCTCTAGAGAAATTCACAAGAGAGCGAGACAAATGAAATAACATTTTCATTAACAGGACATAATCCTGATTATTTGACTATTTAGAAAATATTTGAATTTGCACTGTCAAATGGAGGCACACTTTGGTTGAAACTTTTTTCTTTCCACACTCTTTACTTCTTTTGTCTCTCTCCTTTTTCTTTTCTTTTACCGCTTTCCTTTTTGATGAATCTATGACTTTAGTTTGGAAGCGGAAGGGGCAGTCTCCATGCCTATCACTTCACTGTGCTGCCCTTCCAGCGGAAGCAAGGGATAGAGGGGTGCTCCCCCTTAGAGACCTGAGGGTGAGAGGGCGGGTGGCATGGGTCAGGGTTCTGGTGTGGGTTGGGGTTAAAAGGGGGAAAAAATGTATTGCAAGAATAGAATATGGGCAGAAACAGAAATTAAAGATTTTGAGTTTTTGTATATCAAGCAATACATTATGCAGAGGAGGTCGAGAAATATAGGTACAGGTCATGTCTTTTCTTAGATGTTTGGTGTGGAATGTTGCTGGACTCAATAATAAATTTGAGAGGAGAGTGGTACACGAAGAAATGAACATGTATAAACCACATATGGCATTTATTTCTGAAACTCATATTGGGTTTGAAGATCGTAAGCTCTTATCACAAATGGGCTATTACCTTGTTGTTTGTACAACGCTAGGGGGTAAACATAGTTTACAACGATGTTTTCACAACGCGGTACCTTTACACCGCGGCTGTGACAACGCAAGTCGTTACCACGACTTGCGCTGGAGGGCGCTCAAGGTCTAAAAATAGATAATTTACTATCCTAACACCTTCCCTAGGGTCCACGGGGACTGGTGTTAGAATAGTAAATTAAACTATTCGAAATCCGCGCCCCCACAACGCAAGTCGTGGTAACGACTTGCGTTGTCACGGCCGCGTTGTAAAGGTATGCGTTGTGACGGTACGCGTTGTACCGTCATATATCCCGCTAGGGGCATCAATTCGGGGGGTAGCTATTCTGAAACAAAATGGTTAAGAATGAATACATTAAAACCGCAGCTGATGCCAAGGGGAGGTGGGCAATAGCACAGCTGCAATTTGATAAAAAATGCTAAGTATTTTGTATTGTATATGGTCCCAATATTGATGAACCTAAATTATATGAGCAATTGAATATTGAGTTACTTGATTGGGAAGGCTAACTGTTGATAATGGGGGATTTCAATTGTGTCATGAACTACAAAATAGATTCTACAAGTAAAGGAAATAGAACTAGGATGGGTAAAGTCAGGACAGCCATAATAGAACTGGCCAGGATTCATAATCTGAAAGATGCTTGGCGTATTAAACATCCCACCATAGCTGGTTTTACATACTATTCGGCGCCACATAAAGCCTGCTCTAGAATCGATATGATATGGGCAACAGACAATATTCTGGAGCACTGTGACATATAACTTTGCCCTAAAGTTACTTCCGATCACAATCCAATACTGTTTGAATTTAAAACTTTGGATAGAAAACAAGCCCCCGACAGTTTACATTCCCTAGATATCTATTAACAGATTCTGAATTTATTCTTGGTATTAAAAGTCACATAAAGGAATTCATATTATTGAATATTAATTCAACAACTGTTAATTTTGCATGGGATGCGTGTAAATGTAGCATTGAAGGCTATGTACAACAATACATTTTAAGGGACAACGCTGAAAAATGTGGCGTAGAAAAATTGACTACATCTAATATTCTACTTGTTGAACAACAACTGTCTGATGCTATAATACAGGAAAAAACTAATATCGAAGAGCTAGGATTAGGATTAGTGTCATTGAGGGCGGCATTAAAGAAAACCCTCAGGGAAAAATACAGCTCCAAAATACAAAAATATACATGGCACAGTGCGAAGGGGGAGACAGAATTGGTAAAATTTTGGCTTACAAGGTAGCTGATAAAAAAGCCAGATCTTTAATAAAAGTAATAAAAGGGCTAGACTCTAAGGAATACAGAAAATCGGAGCAGATTCTAGACCAATTCGCCAAATATTATTGCCACATCTATACTCCAGAAAATTCACCTACTTCAGAAGAAATGAGACTTTATTTAGAGAAACACCTACCCGGGAGATTAGATGTAGAATCAATGAGACAACTTGGCTCCAAAATTACAATCGGCAGGGTATGCTCAGACGTGAGTCCCTTGCTCATTTTGCCACTGGATTCAAGATAGCCTGGCTGATGAGGATTATGAATCCGAAACCGGTACCAGGATGCTTGTTTCCGGACCAGGGAAGACATGGCTTGGTAGTTCGGGGTGGACTGTTCCCATGAGGCACAGGGTCAGACTGATTTGCATATGGCCATGTCTGAACTGGGATGGCGGAGTGAGCTAAAGAATGGTGATGGATTAAACCCAGATCAGTTGACTGGGGGTGAGTGTTTGATTTTCTCAAACGCTTCGTCCATCATCCCCTTTTGTATCGCTTTGTTCGCCCTAAGTTGGCAGTGTATGCTCAGACATGAGTCCCTTGCTCATTTTGCCACTGGATTCAAGATAGCCTGGCTGATGAGGATTATGAATCCGAAACCGGTCCCAGGATGCTTGTTTCCCGTCGAGGGAAGACATGGCTTGGCAGTTCGGAGAGGACTGTTCCCATGAGGCACAGGGTCAGACTGATTTGCATATGGCCATGTCTGAACTGGGGTGGCAGAGTGAGCTAAAGAATGGTGATGGATTAAACCCAGATCAGTTGACTGGGGGTGAATGTTTGATTTACTCAAACGCTTCGTCCATCATCCCCTTTGGTATTGCTTTGTTCGCCCTAAGTTGGCAGGGTATGCTCAGACGTGAGGCCCTTGCTCATTTTGCCACTGGATTCAAGATAGCCTGGCTGATGAGGATTATGAATCCGAAACCAGTCCCAGGATGATTGTTTCCGGTCCAGGGAAGACATGGCTTTGCAGTTCAGGGTGGACTGTTCCCATGAGGCACAGGGTCAGATTGATTTGCATATGGCCATGTCTGAACTTAGGTGGCGGAGTGAGCTAAAGAATGGTGATGGATTAAAGCCAGATCAGTTGACTGGGGGTGAGTGTTTGATTTACTCAAACGCTTCGTCCATCATCCCCTTTTGTATTGCTTTGTTCGCCCTAAGTTGGCAGGGTATGCTCAGACGTGAGTCCCTTGCTCATTTTGCCACTGGATTCAAGATAGCCTGGCTGATGAGGATTATAAATCCGAAACCGGTCCCAGGATGCTTGTTTCCGGTCCAGGGAAGACATGGCTTGGCAGTTCGGGGTGGACTGTTCCCATGAGGCACAGGGTCAGACTGATTTGCATATGGCCATGTCTGAACTGGGGTGACGGAGTGAGCTAAAGAAAGGTGATGGATTAAACCCAGATCAGTTGACTGGGGGTGAATGTTTGATTTACTCAAACGCTTCGTCCATCATCCCCTTTTGTATAGGGGTTAAATATATGGGCACCCTTGAAAAGCTGGAGAGATACACGGGTGCAGTGATAAATGAGTATATGTAGTGCAATCTATTTATGTGTATAGTGGTTTTATATTATTCCCCCGATCATGGAATCATATGTAACTAAATAACTGTGTATTTATTGTGTTTTCTCTTTCTTAATATCGCCAGTCGTAATAATGTATATAAGAAGTTTATGGCTAATTTTGTACCAATTTTAAATTCTCAATAAAAAAAATAAAAAAATAAAAGGATAGGCGGGGCTTCAAGTCCCCTTCTGCAATCTCCTCTCTCACCATGTGGCTCGCCGAGCGAGCAGCGCATGTACAGCAATGCTAGGTGAGACCTAACAAATGGAGAGGCAACAAAAAACAGTACAATTTATTTAAGTCCAAAAGCCAAAGAAGTCCTCAAGTCTTTAGGGATGTGTACTTTATTGTTCTTCCGATGAACATAATCAAACTCAGCAAGAGGCTTTTACATCACCAATTTGTATAGACAATTTAGTTCTTGTCTAGGATGTGTTGAAAGCAGGAACTTTCTTATATGTTTACGAGGTTGTGTGAATAGATTGTGGGGAATGCCTTTTATGTGTATATGTTTCCAATGAAAAATAAATGCTTTTGTTTTTTTTTAAATAAAAGAAAACATTTGTGAAAAAAATGACTTGTTTGGTATTGGGCTGACCTGTAGACATTGACAGTTGTTGTGCTTGGTATAATGCAGCGTTGTCATTTAGTATTTTTGGGGATACAGCATGGCACAACATGATGCAGGCTTGCAGGCATAGCCAGTGTTGATCAATCAAAGAATCTGTAATATTATATATCAGTTGCTTCTTGAGTTTTGCTGTTACATCAGGAGACAACTGAAGTTTGGTCAGGGGCTTAAAAGTCTGATTCCAATAGGTAAGACTTTACTTTGCAGAGCAAGGCAAACTGAGGCCACAAGCAAGCAGGAATTGATCTCAGATTCAAAGAGCGGTGTAAAATAATTAGTAAGCTCATATTTGGAAACAAAATGGTTGCATTTTTACAATATATATTTAAAGTGTTATTTGAGCGATTATTTGTATTGAGTTCAGAGGCCATATTGTTGATCGTGGTTCCTTATTATGACTGACACATTGTTCTTTGTGGTCTCTGTAAGTAGTACTGCACTATGAGTCTGTAAGATGTGCCTGAATCTGTGCTTGTAATTGTGAAATTTGTATAACGTTGGATTTTTACACCCAGTCTTAGATAGAGAAATGAGAATCTACTTTGAAGGGGAAGAATGGCATAATGAGAGAAATTGGAAAGTAGAATTCGGTGAAAAAAGGTGTTGCATCCAACTTGAAAATGTATACCCCATGTGCAACTGCATGGCCTGCTTTTTATTTGCCTGTATTACATATAGCTCTGTATAAAAGCTGCAAGGAAATATTGCAGGAAAAAGCACTATTTTATGATAATTGTCTCAAAGTTTTCATGAGTGGAATCAACATCCCTGAAAATAATAGGTGCACTCCATTAATAACAATTTAGAACATCTGGAGTTTTAGCAAATTTATGTAGGAATTATGCTGAAATACGCCACAATTGTCCATAGATTTCAAACATTTTCTCAGGACTGGGGGGACATCCAACCGCCTCCCCACTCAATGAAGTTGGGCACGCTCTATTCTTCCTTTCACGCTGTGTGTTGGTGGGAATTTATGTCCTACCCCTTTCTAAATTCATCAGTCACCTCTTAAGTATATTTTACCTTGGTTCTTGCAAACTTGTAAATGCTATCTTCATTTTTCAATGTGAATAAAATATTCTTGTTTTTGTTTCACATTCGTAAGTAGTGTTCAGCAGAGCCGGGGCTCTTCACATTTCACATTGTTCAGCAAAGTGTACACCAGCCAGAGAAATATAAAAAAAAAATCAAATATAAATAACTCTACATTTACATGTAATTGCATTTCTCCTCTGGCAGACACTTAACTACTGGATTTATCTGACGTGTGCCCAGGGGAGACAAGTGCTGTTCGCGCCCCTCTACGTGATAATAAACAATCATTTTCAGTGCTTTCAAACAACCATTCACACACCTCTTAAATGGTCAATTTACTTTCATTTTACCTGTCGAAAAATGGCAAGATTCATACAGCTTCACGCAGACAGCTATCATGAATCAAATAAAGAAAACGTACCGTTCTGTTTGTGTTCTGTCAGGGTACATAAAGTGATGTCTGGGATTTTAATGTCTCTATGGATTAGGGTGCATTTATTTGTTTTTGTCTCTGCTGTGTTCTCGAAAAGGTGGGACTAGACGGCAAGCATTGGAATACAGAATTTACTGTGATTTCACAGATCTAAACAGCTACTTTAAATGCTTTCTGGACGGAGCACTTTTGGACTGTATTAGGCAGACTAGTGTCTTAAATAGTTAAAGAGCTGGATCAGCTCTATTTTACCAACTTAAGACAGTGGTAAATGGTTGCTTGTCACAGCAACTTTAAAGGCATATGTTGTTTTTGGCTGGAAATGCAGCAGGCCTAAATTAAACAGCAGTACCTAACACAATAACATATACAGAGCAACATAACAAGACAATTTTTCTCTTAAATGCAAAGACATTTCATACTGCTGAGTCCATTTTTGCTATTTGATGTACTTCATGTCTTCATATCGTTTGTTTTTCACATCGGGTACCCTCGTCAAATTTGTGTCCTTATTTTAGAACATTCTGAAGATGCTAAAGGCAGGCCAGTTTAACGCATGGGCGCGCTGGGCAGTTGGTTGGGGCCCCATGAACCAGTGGCATACTAATTGCCACCTAGGTGATCCCTGAGTTTGCCGCCCATGCAGGTAAGAGCGGGGGGGGGGAGGGAGTGTTGACTGACAACTTGTTCCCTGGGGGGAAGGTGGGTGGCAGTAAACAGATGACTTGTTTTTGGCGGGGCAGTGGTAGTCGTCAGATGATATGCTCACCTCAGTCGCCCCATTAAAAAGATTGCCGCCCCGACCACTCCCTAGCTACGCCCCTGCCATGAGCATAGGGGCCCCACGCTAATCTGTTTTATCAATAATTTACATTTTAATTCCTGTGAGTAGTTGTGTAGGCATGGTCCAGTGCACTACTTTCCCCAGGGGACTATAATGCTGTTAAGAGGGCCCTGGCTAAAGGTAAACAGGGTTTGTAGATTCCCCTAAAGAGAAAATAGTCGAAGTATAGCTACATTTTTGTTATTTTGGGAAACATGGGAAAAAAGATCTGTGCAAAAAATTGTAGTTTTTTTTCCAAAAATGCCTTCTGTAAAAAAATAGCTGAACTAAGATGACCATTTTCTAAACTTTCAGGAACAAGCAGAGCTGTATCAAAAAATGATTTTCTTAGCACAGTTTTGGCATTTTTCCATTTTTTTAAAGTGGGAACAGGTTAGGGTTGTGTGGGTGGGCCTGGCACCCATGAATGGAAAGGCACCAAAACACAAATTAGACAGGTCAATACTTTCCATTCAAAACTAACCCGTTTTCTACAATTTGGATAAGTGGATTTTGGATCTGGGCTCAGCAAACCTGTCCAAACCTAGATATTTCTGAAACGTAGACTCCCGTCGGAGTCCCGAGATGTGTAAATTATTTGGATATCGCAAGGTATTTTTGCCTAGTACCCGTTGCAAATCTCAAACTTTGGCAAAACACATTTCCCTCAGATTTCTGTGAGAGAAAGTTCCGGAATCTGCAGGGATCCACACATTTTCTACCATCGGACATTCAATGGGTCAAACCAGGGACAATTGGAATTCTTTTCACAAAGAGCTCACATTGTCCTGTCTTGATGCGTTCCTGCATCGGGCATTAAGCCCGCCACTCAAGTGGGGTAGCATTTGTAACAGGACAAGTGTAAGAATTCTGTTTGGTAGGAGTTTTTTTGATCCTTCAGATTCCAGAATTTGCATGATTTTAGGAAAAAGTTGAGGTTTGTAGTGCACAGTTCGCAAGAAAACGTTGTAAGATCAACACAAGGCACACCACTTTATGCTCCCCAGGATGTCTAGTTTTCAAAAATGTCTAGGATTCCTAGGTGGCTGCTGATCCTGGGTCCGAATACTGCAACAACTTCTACTCCTGATGTCTCCATGTAGCATTATGGAGCCTTTTGTATTACTGTTTATCTAACAACGCTGGTCGTTTTTTTATTGTGAGAAGTGTGGAAACACAGGGTAATAAAAATGTTGTAGATACCAGCAGATTCTGGAAGTTTCTGCCACAGAGGTAAATGAATGATTTTAATCAATTAGGAAAAGGTTGAATGGTGTAGGGCATTGTGGGTAAGTGAGTAGGGTCAATGCATGTTATACCACCCTACACTCCTCGGGTGTTCAGTTAGTAGTAACAGGATCAAAGAAAAATACTAATAACAGTGTTGGAATCATGAACCAACTATTTAGTGGTAGTGAGTTGTAAAGCAACGTCAAGGCACCAACCATGTTAAGGTCCAGTCACATGCCTTATGTGTCCATCCACAAACATATTTACATCACCAGCCACATGCCCAACACAAACAACACTCACATCAACAAACCACTGCCATTCAAGGGCCCATAACATTCATATGACCACAGGACTAAAGCACTGATCACACTGCGACTCCTCCACCAGTCATCAGCCTACTAAGATAGACACACACCCGTATAAAACCAATAAACAAGTTTTGCCAGCCAGCAGCCACACATACCACCGTAACAACAGCAACACACTTTGCCACCCAATAGCCACACATTCCACCAGCCACCAGCTAAACATATCACCAGCCAACATCCACATATTCCATCACCCAACAGCCTCACAATTGCCACTGCATACATTTCACCAGCCACTGTTGAGGGTTGATGTCACAACGAGAGTATTACTTCGACCATGACCATCTGCCTTCTAACTACAGAAGAGTCCTAGGATAATAAGCCTATGCTAAGCTTTGACTATATGTTCATGTTTGTATTTGTATTGCATTTCAGATTTATAAAGCGCACTGTAACCCTACGGGCATCCTGGTGCTGCGGTACAAATACTCCATCACCACGCTTCCGGGCTCACTGTTTGCTAGTCTCGGCCTGTCCTTTAGGGAAAAGCCAAGTTTCAACTTTGCCCCTGAATTTCATCAAATCCTGCATCTGTCCAAACTCAACTGGCAGAATATTCCAGAGGCGTACTGCTGTATAGCTAAATGCTCTTCCACCAAATTTAACTTTCTTAATCTTGGGTTTATTCACCAGAATAGTCGAGGAGGACCGAAGGCTTCATATGGGATTATACCAGTTGAATTTAGACTGCAGCGGTATTGGTCTCATCCTGTGCAGTGCCTTGAAAACAATGCACAGTGACTTAAATTGAATCCTCTATAGTATCGGAAGCCAGTGCAGCTCCGACAATGCCAAGGATGTGGATGACCGTCGTGGTCTAGATAGGGCCAATTTAGCCGCCACGTCTGTACTCTCTGGAGTCTCCCAATCAGGTACCTAGGGGTTTCCAGCAGTAGCGCATTTCCATAGTCTAGTCAGCTCAGAATAATGCTCCTTACTATGTGTGCTCGCACCTGTAACGGCCGGATTCTCGGACCAGATAGGATCAGCTCCTCAGAGCACCTCCAACCCAGCCGGAACGTAACCACCTCCCTCCTCAGGACCCATCTGTCCAGGCACCTGGGTACCTACCTGAGGATGGGGAACTCGCAATATACAAGCTCATATCATCAGAAACACCACTAAATCTATAGCGATTACTAGGAATACTCACTGATTACTAAGGACGTCCATGCCCTACACCACACTCATACCTCATAGTCTCGCGACCACATGGGTCCAGACTAATCTACCCTGGGGCAGTTCTGATCATTTACCATTACACACTGGTTACACCCAGTGCTCGCTCAAGATAGACACTGTATCCCCCCAGTGCTCTCACTATTTCATCCAGGGCCCAAGCCACAATCCTGTGGGTATACACACTGACCACAATCAGTGATCTCACTAATGCCACTCTCTCTCTAGCAGCAATCTCACTACACACCGTGTCCTTCCGGTGCTCTCATTAACAAGCCACAATCCGGTGGGTATAACGCCGCATCCCAACGACGATCACTTTCCTATGAATACCTTCAGCTCTCTCTCTCTATGTTGGAAAGTTTCTCTCACTATTCACTAAAGGTTCACTACTACAATAATATTATGGAATGGCCGAATTACTTAGTGTATAACGTATTCTCCTAGCTCAAGGGCTCCTCTCTCTCCCTAATTATTCAGTGGCTACTTACCTGATCAGGGGCAGCATCTGTTCTGGCTGTAACACCTGACTAGAAGGAAAGGTTACCTGCGCTTTAAGAACAAGAGACACACACTGTATGCAAAAGTTAATCCCTGATTTAAGCGCTCCTATTTCCTTTTGATCCATCAGTTGCTATATATAGCATCTGGTTAGAAGAAAGGTTAGCTCTATCATAAGAACAACACATGCACACTGGTTCACTAAGAACTGGGGTATCTTTATTACAATATCAATAAAATGGTAATAGACACATACACAGATCTGCGGGGTCTCTATTAATATACCACATCCACATGTAACTAACAGGGACTGTCACACCGCTGAAAGAAAAAGGATTAGCAATACAATAGCCTAGGAAATAAAAGACAAGATTAAGGTGTAAGTGTAAAGCAAACTAGTTCAGACTACCTCACCTATTAGAAGGAATGTTTCTCTCCCTCTCTGTGGAATCAGGGCTCTCTCTCTCCCTCCGTCACCACAGCTTCACTCCTCTGGCTCAACTGCTCCAGCTGGCAGCTTCAACTCCTCCATCTGCTTTAATGCATTCTGATAATCTGGCAGCCCCAGCTGATAGTTCCAAATGTGTTCATATGACTGCTCTCTCCAGCTTCAGCAATTATCTGCCTTCTCTCTCCATTCCAGAAAACCAATTGAACTGAACTGTACTCTTCAGCTCCAGCAACCATCCTACTCCTCTCTCTTCAAGAACCAAACTGACACCCCTCCTCTCCTGCAATTCGCTAATATGGAATCCTCTCCTCTAGTGGAAAGTTCCAGCCAGTAGCCTCCTCCCACCAGGTCCATGCACCGGGCTCCTTGCTCTAGACGCTCCCACAGTGATCAGATGCTTGTTTCGTCTAGAGACCTGAGCCCAGGGACACTTCTTGATTAGATTCAGCTCTGGCCGGTTCTCTCCGGTTCGCTTAGGACGAACAACAGTTCAAAACAAAAACATTACCTTTACCCTGCAAGCATCTCAGTTCTGCAGGGATAGAAAGCAAAATGGAGTCTCTCTAGTTCTGGGCCTTGTAGGCCTGAGAAGGATGTTATAACACTTAGCTCTGTCAAAGTACCTACACAAACCATACCAATATGTAATATAAAGTCAGGACTACAGGATCCACCCTCTACTATAGGCAGGATAATGAAAGGACACATAATTATGTCAAAGCCAATAGGCAATAGATGGATAAGAATCAAGAATAAGGGATCTATCATCATATTAAGCAGCTATCCTCTAGTTTATGCTTCTAGGTCTGGAACAAGGCTTTAAAAGGACCAACACAAAGCAAGAATACAGATTATAGATGTTAGCAAGCTTAAAGTCATCATCACTCCGAAATAGAGCCAAAAACCATGTCAGGACAGCACCTAATATGGAAGTAGCGTCAGAATCCTCTGGAGAACCCTGATCAGCGAAAAACAGCTTCCCACATTTTTATTGACTTGGGTTTCAAGGTTCAGTTTATCGTTCAAAATGATCCCAGGATTGCGTACCGTCATGACTGGTAGCAAAGGGGTCTCCGTGGGAATGGGCCAAAAACCCGACGGGAGAGTTTGTCTAACCTGAAGTTGCCATGTGCCATGTGCATCATTACTAATGCCTCAGGCTGAGAAAGATTTTTTTGCATGTGCCTATAGTGCACTCTCTGTACTAAGGGACTTTGCGTTTGATGGACAGGGTACTCAGTCAAAACATGGCACATGTTTCACCCACCATTATGTGCAGTTCATTGACCGAAAGAGGATGAAGGTGACAAACAGGCCACAAGTATGAGAATTGTGACTAGTGGTGGGTAGAGTGATCCGCCTTTTACCTACACAAGATCCCGATACAATCAAACCTAACTAAACTTTGAATATCTGTTCATGTCTGTCTCTCACCCATAGCCCTAATAATAGCACCTATACTAACCCTTCTCCATTGGCAGCCTGCTTAGTCTCAGGAACACTGGCGTTTCATGAGCTGTTATTACACTCACTGCACTAAATCCAACTCTTTCCAGTGTGTGGAAGTAAGTTGTGAGTGTCTTTGGGTGCACTTAGGGCCCAGTTGTCAGACAATGCCTAATGGAACCCAGATCATCAATCAACTCACTAGAAGATTACAAACGGCTCAGAGCTAGGCAGATAGACTCATCCTCAACCTCCGAGAGAGAACTCATAATGCACCACTTTTAAGGGACTTCCACCAGATCCCGAGACTCAAACACGTTCATTATAATTAACTTACACACACACATTCAAAGCACTACACAATTTAGGCTTCACCAACTGAACAGTTGCATATCCTTCCACCAACCACCTAGGAGCATCTGCTCCACAGGACTCATACCAATAGACATTCTGTGCATACACAGAACCAGCTCAGGAGGACGAGTATTCACTTACATCACTCCTAAAGCATGGAATGGCCTCCCACTTCACATCAGAGCCTCCTCTAGTCCTTTTGAATTCCACAAGAAGTAAAAGACCTGGCTTTTCAAATAACAAGTATAACATGGCAGGGCTACACAAACACACATGCTCAGAACCAGGATATGCTTGCGGGTAAGCATGGGCGAATTTTGCGAATCTGGCATTTGCGAATTTGCGTATTTGCGAACTTGCAATCTGCAAAATCCGCGAATTCTCGCGAATTTGCGGATTTTTTTTGGTTTTTTTTGTGTTCGCAAGGGTTTCTGCCAGTTCGCGAGGGTTTTGTACCAGTTCACAATTGCGAACTTACTTGTCGGCACGCAACGGTCACGACTATGTTGTTCTACGTCTGGTTCATCATCACAGGTTCACAGCACCCTCTGTTTCAACACTGCCACCATCTGTTTCACCCATGCCACCCTCTGGTACATCAATGCCACCCTCTGGTTCATCATCACTGTAGATTATTGGGGGGAAAAGCAAGCACACCTGCCCTGCTTCAACTGACAAGAATTAATTTGGGGTTGGCTTATTAATGTGTCACTGTTTTAAAATTCCAGTCTGGCACCTGCTTCCTTATCAGTAATTTGCTTTCTGTTGCAGTGCATTTCTTTTTTCCAGGACCTTTGTGGCCTACGTGTAGCTATTCTATGAGCCTGCTGTGAGGGTCAGAGCAGGGTCATACAATTGTTGCAACTAGCAACTGAACTCTGGAGGGGCCCCAGTCAGGAAGCACTACAGGGAATGGTTACTAATGATGAGTTTGAACTTTTGCACCTGCTGAGTGCTTTCACTTTTGCAAAACTCGTTTTTCTGCAATTTCGCCTGATTCGCGGTGCGCGAACTTGCACGAGATTGAATTCGGAAGACGCGAATTCGTGCGAATATGCGATTTGTTTTTTTGCGGCGTGTTCGCAAGGTTTTGTGCGTTTTACCGAGCCGCTTGTAGCGCAACGGCGCGAAGTTACCCTCGCGGTCGTTCACGGGCGCGGCCATCCTGTTTGCATGACGTATTTCCGTTTCCGGGCGCGATGTGTAATCTCGCAAAGTGTGCGGCTCGCTAGTACAATTTTGCGTGTGTTCGCGAGCAAAATCTCACGCAAACTTACCCACGCGGTCGTGAACAGGCGCGGCCATATTGTTTCTCATTCATTGCTATGGTTCTGGGCATGCTTCTTATATCCTCTCTGAATCTCTGCCATCCTTTGCTTGTTTGAAGTTTTTTTTTATATATTTTACTTATTATCTATACCTCTATTTTTCTAGCTCTATATTTTTGTGTTTTCTGCTACTTTTGGTTAATTTTAAACTACTTTTTTAAACTATTTTCTTTTCTTTTCTTCCCTATTCTATTTTCTTTATTATTTAGCTTCCTTTCTGCCCAGACCATGGTAAAGAGAGCCGGGAAGCAGCCCGAGAAGGGGAAGGGTCCCGCACCCCGTGCCCGGCTCCCGTGCGGGCGTTTGAGGGGGGAGACAGTCGCACCCCGGGAGATCTTCAGCCCGGAGGAGGTGGCCGCACTAATTTTTTATGTTCAGCGCCGCCTCCCCAGGACCATCATGGCAGGCTGCAAGATCGGTAGCGGGTACGGGATCCGGGAGAGCCGTAAGCGGTGGGAGAAGGTGTGCCGGGCCATGTACCACCACTCTCGGGTCCGGCGCACCTACAACCAGGCCACCCACCGCTGGACGGATGTCCTGGACCGTGAACGCGATCTGCTCGACCTGCTTGGCGTTGAGATCCCCGGGCTTTGTGAGTAGTAGTAGTTATTTCTTTACTACTCTGTTTTCTCCTGCTCTGTGTGTTATTATATTGCACATTTTTGTTTTTTACCAAGAGCAATAATGCTGCTGATTACATTGTAGGTAAATTATATTTCAAAATCTTCTGTGCATTTCAGGTGCACTGCTCTCCTTCTCAGTAGTGTTGCTACTATGCTTATTTGTTTTCGATTTTGTGTTCATTTAATTGGCCTGTGAAATTATGTATGAGTGTTGTTCAAAGAACTGCGTAATGCTAGACACTAAGGTTCAGATTTTTAATTACCAGCGCATCCCTGCAAAGTAGCAGGGATGCACCAGTAATTGTGCACCACGCCACCATCACCCATGGTGTGCCGTACTTACAATGCGGCGCACCATGGGCCCAAAATGTCACCAAAGCGTTACGCATCTGTGCCGTAAAGGCGGCGCATTGCTGGAGTTGCGCCGCAACGATGGCACAGCTCCATCAATGCTCTGGGGTGCCCTGTCTCCCCAATGCTGCGTCAAGCCGTACGTCTGCTTCAAGCAGGCGCAGGGTTTGAGTCACGCATCATTGTCCTTAAAGTGACTGATTGAAATCTTGTAGATTTGCCTCAGCCACTTTTAGGATGCGTTCCTGCGCAGGAACGCCCTCCCTTGCGCCGGAACGCCCCCTAATGGCGCAGGGCTTTACAACGTGATGCATCTCCCATGTGCGTTACGTTGTTAATATACGCTGCACCATTGCGCCTCTTTTGTTCTGCCGCTGCGTCACAAAAGTCACGCAACAATGGAGCAAAAGAGCCGCAAGGGGCTTCTAAATCAGCCCCTACAGACTCAAGTCCAGTCCTTCCTTTGTACACATGGCGATAAGAAGAAATAGTGATGGTGGATTGATAGTTTGAGTATTTTTTTTCATGACTGGTTAATGTAGTAGGAAACTTTAGTGTTGTCGCTGATCTGCAATCACGACGGACTTTGTCTGTCACTTCGCGTGCTGCGGACTGCTGCCTGCCAATCCTAGGCAAACCTTTTTAGTACTTTATTTAGTGAGTTACATAAGAACTTTCCAAGTCGACGGTCCGCAAATCAAGCAATACTCATAACGTAGACAACATGAGATCGGTCAATATATCCCGTGGAATAGTTGTCTATTTCCTATTTCGCCAACATTTTTTGTAATTGTTCTTTTGAAATTGGTTGACAAATATCATCCATGTTTTCTGGCCTTTCTTTCTTTCATGTTGTACATCAGCTCCCCCCAGGGGCAAGAGGACACAGGAGGAGGAGGAGGGTGCTGTTGAACAGAATGCAGGCCAGGATCAGGCAGCCGAGGCTCCTTTGCTGGCCCCAGTAAGTTTTAATTTTAATATAGAGTACCTATTTTTTCCTAGCGTTCCTCATTCGATTTTTTCTAAATCGTCTTTGATCTTCTTGTAGACTGGATCTAAATTCTTATCTTGCCTCGACTATGATTCCCTGTGGAATTACTAGATTATTCTTATTAGTCTGTCTGTGTAGCTAACTAAGATTGCACATTTGGCAATTCCATTGGACTCCCATTCGAGTCAGCAATAGCTCTATGCACTGAGTGCAGTCCTCTGGGATTGTCCATAATGTCTTTTCAAGTCTTCTAAATGTTTATGCTTTGACAATTGCCAACAATAAAAAGGTGAATGACCACCAAGAAAGAATAAGATACTACTTTACTTTTGGTTTGGATAGTAGGACAATCCATTCTACTACTGTTGCAGGGACAAATCTGCACAAACAGAACTATGGACACTAAATAATGCATTGCTTAGCTTATCAATTATAATAGGTGCTGTTAGACTTTCCACATACCTCAGTGATAACAGACTTTGTAGTTGAACCCCTAATCTCCTTACTGACTAGATAGTGTGGCAGAGTCATTTAGCTCCCAAAGTCACCGATGATTGATCCCCAATGATGATTAGATTATCCAACGCAGGACAAGAGTACGGAGTCAGAGTCAAGAAGTGTCAGAGGCACGGACTCCTGCTTGCAAAAATTCCAAAACCTTTAGCTCATCCACTCTAGTCTGGAGGACCAAAAACCACAGAGTCTATTTAAGTTTAAAAGCTTTATTAAAAGTAAACACATTTATTAAAATCAAGTTTGTCATAAAACTAAACGTTTAACTGAAAATGGAAAAGTGCTAGGTGCTGACGAATAATTGGACACATTTCTTGTGGTCGAGCCGAGCTCTCACCTGGTTTGAACTTGACCCTGCTCGTGTTCTTAGAAGTCAAGCTTCTGTCTGTTAGGAGAAAAAGTGGTGCGTGTTAAAAATAAAAAGCAAGCATTCATCAATTGTGCCAAAAAGTGCAGCAAGACAACAGCCATCCCTGGAAAAAGGGAAATTTTTACTTTAGAGTAGACAGTCACAAATTATTACATTGTATTCTGTTTTTTTTCACATTTCTTTATTCCTCCTAGACCAAATATTATATAGTAGTGAGTGGTGTATTCTAACATTTTTAAATGTACTTTGTAGGTGGAAAATCGGGTGGCAGGGCCAGCGCGGAGGTGGTGGTATTGGACGAGGGGAACAACTCTGGGGAGGAGGCGGTGCAAGTGCCGGACGTGCCTGTGAGGGTTAACACGGTGGTGACGGGCAGAGGTAAGCTATATATTCCTTACTTATTGAGATTGAAGACTGCAGAGTGTGCTTTCTGCACGGGTGTATTATAAATCAACCAGGTAGTAGCCTCCTCTAAATGTACTTCGACTTAGCTGTGAAGTTTTTGGCGAGAAGAATCCCAATCAGATCTGAGATGAACTTGATGGATTGGATGAACGAAAAGTGAAAGAAGGGTGTAAGTAAGTGTGGAAGGACGAGAAATTTAATGATGACTGGCAAAGAAGAATGATATGTGTTTGCTTGGTCCCCGAGGTGGCTGGGAAGGTAAGAATATGGTATGGTGCATGGCTGGGTGAATGATGAAGCAAGGATGGGTGGAAGGAGAACAGCCTGGGTGGGTGAAACAGAAACTGTATGTGTGCATGTACTTTGAATGGATGGATGCCTGGATCATGGTACTATCTGACTCTTAGATAGCATATGTGTATCTAGAGAGAGTAGACGGTCACTGGATGAACTAAGTGTTACTTTGAAGAGCATGTAACACCGCACTTGCACGTCCGTTCCAGTGTAGGAAAGGCAAGAAAAAGAAGCTGTAATTTTGTCCAAATACTATCATGAATAGTAGCAGTAGTTTGTATTGCAACTGCAAGCACAGCATATATCCGGTTATTACGGTGGACACTCCCTACCTCTCTTAATAACTTTAGTTTAGTAGTAGTACGTCATTCATGTGTGGGTGTATCACTGTTCACTCAATAATAAGCAAAGCACCTAAAGTCATCCCATATGTCATCAAATACATCCCATGTGAAGTGATAGATAATCAGATTATTTAGCTTCTTCATTTTCCTTTTCTAGATCTCATTTGCACTGTAGGGTGAAAGCTAAATTAATTAAGCAGTAGCCCTTTTAACAGAGTATTCTCAGCGCCACCCGTTATAGAAAAGTAAGAGCTTCACCACCTGCATGTACTGGACCAGTACAGTAACGCAAGTCTGTCTCACTCATCATGGTGTGCGTCTGTTTTTCTCGGGTGCAAGTTCACTGCGCTGGCATTATGCCGGCTTGCATAAGATAACTTACCAATTTTCCTAAACAAGAGAGAAGAAGAAGAATAAGACTGTTGTACTGTCATAGTCGACTGTAATGGAAGTCCATAGTGCTCGTAGAATTTGTTCCTTAAACTCCCACTAATGTTAGAGCAAGGATGAAGAAGTGGGAGGTTAGATAGATACTGTCCTCAATAGTTATGTACTGTGCTTTCAATTTGCTACTTGTACTGTGACACAACTTTCTCCTCAATCATGTTGTGTTAATCTTAAGGAGCATTGGTTACAGACTATGTCTTTCATTCTTCATATAGTTGCTCCTTCCAAATCAAACAGACCATCAAGGAGGGAGCTTGCTCGAATGGCCCGGCAACGGAGGCTGGATGCCACTGTCGCCGAATATCGAAAACCTATAAGAACTTGGTGGAGGGCCTCCGCTTCGACCATGCCACCCTCCGCAAGGATTATGATGCCCTGGCGGCTAAAGTCAACAGTACCCTGTCGTAGTGTCCCTTGTCCCTTTTTTAGAGACTTTTGGGGGGTGGGAATTGTGAGTTGGGTTGTTTTTGGGACTTTTGAAGGACAATCGTTGGGGTTAGGAAGGGTCTTGCGGGAGATTATTTTGTTGGGGCTACAAAAATATACTTTTTGAAACTTTATCTGACCATATCTGTTTTTTACTGCTTTTGAGTCTGGTGGATGGGGGTTTAACAGTAAGTTTGTTTTCCTGAAGAGTCCTAGGACTTTAGTAGTACTACCGTCAATCTCTCGTTTCTCCTAATACTCCATTATACTACCTCCCACCAAACGCTTATCTTAACTGTAATTTGTGTTTGAAGGTAGGTCTAGGCCCAGGGCTGGCTCCACGGGAAATGGCGATTAAGGTTGGCAATCCTGGGCGGATGAAATGTCCTCCTCATTGCGGTGGTACTAGTGTTGTGACACAGTGGCAGTTGAATGCCTATGGAAAAAAAGAAAATGAAACCTGGTTTGTCCTTACTGTAGCAATACAACGGTACGATAGAGAATATAGCAGGTGACAGTACACTAGAACAGTGCCACAATGTAGCCTAACAAATGGTAAAGTATTGAAAGTATGTAATGTAATGTAAAATTGTATTTATATCGCGCAGCAATCGCTCCAATGGAGCATCTAGGCAATACCTCCGGCAAATTACCAGATGACAAAGTGACTCAGAGTATAACTTGTACTTGTGTTGGATTTCTTTGACATTGGCTAATACTACAAGAAATAGTACTGAAGCTGAGTAAGTCTAGAATATATCCTCGGATTCCTTCACCATGACCTTATCCTCCCCAGCAAGTATGTGGAATTATTGATGTCATTTAGTCACACATCAAGCAAAACCACACAGTCCGGGGGAAGAGGGTTAGGGTTTGGAAAATGGATAAGAATGGGGGTTTCTTTTTGGGTAGGTTTAGTTGAGAGAAGAAAAAAAAAGCACAGCATGGACAAACAATAATAGAAGATAAAGAAATCTTTGGGTACAAAGCTAACCATAAATCTTTTAAGTGACATAAAGGAAGTGCATGCACTACTGCATGCATTGTTACTGAAAAGTAAGTAGTACTAGAATGCGACAGTACAGGGTTGCAGCGTTTTCACTTGCCTATCTCTGCACTCAGAGAAACACTTCTTACATTAAATTAGGTTCAAAAAATAGCCGAAGTAAAACCCATAGAATGGCTGTAGGGATCAATTTAGAAGCAGAGAGAGATCCAAGAAATGCAGTCACACTCATAGAAGAAAACAACGGATACTGTATCTGTATGTTGTTGTAGTTGTCCTGTTGAATTTGGTAAGTAAGTTGCATGCAGCAAAAAATTCCTCTTATTAGCGACACTCCTCCATTCCAGCTGACGCTTCGTCCATCAATGTTGGTGACCAGAAGACACCCTGTCCACTGCCTGCCTGGCAGATGCTGAAATGCAGCTCGCTAATGTGAAGCCTGACTCCATCCTTTTTTCCCCATTGCACAGACTGAAACCCGGCCTGTAATTATTGAACGAAAAACAGGAAGTGATATTACAACACCACTGATAAATAAATATAAGGTATGTACGCTGTGTAGTGCAAAAAGTCACACTTTGATTTTCCTAATAGACAGTACAATATTTTTGAAAGTGCGTACTCTGTCTGAGTCACCTTTTGAAGGATAAATAGGTATGGGCAAATTAATTTAGCGGGTCTTTCCCCTCAAGCTAGGTGTACTGTAAACTGTGTTTTAGAACAAAATTAGGCCTTCCCAGCAGTGCTCCCACCCAGACCCTTACTAAAGCCAGTCGCAAAAATTTAGAAGACCCCCAATCAGATCTCAAACAACGAGGCCTAGCAGAAAACTGGTGACAAAATGTACTTTGAAAGTAAATGTAGGCCCAAATACCCCCTTACCCACCGTGGATTGTATTCAAACCACTTGCAAGCAAGCAAAAGTATCCATAGCCAGCATCGCTCCAAGACTCGAAAACCCCCCCACCCAAACACATGCAATAAAAATACTGCTAACCCTAACGAGCCCTAAGTTAAGAATAGTGGCAAAGGCTTTCTTTAACTATGCCAAATCCCCCCTTTCCCACCATGAATTTTCTTCAAATGACTTGCAACCAAAATTACACATTCTCACGAGTGCTCCAAGACCCCAGAACTCAGGTGCAAAAATCTAGAACACCCCGAAACACATGCAATCCTGCTGCTAGGGCTAACCCTAACGAACCCTAAGTTACAAAAAGTGCCAAAAGGCTTTTCCTTATGGATTTTGTCCAAACCACTTCTATCCGGTATTAGACCTTCCCAGGAATGCCCCAAGACCCGCCAACCCACCCGCAAAAAAGCACAACACCCCCAAACAGCCAAAAAGGAAAATCTCATACTTACAATATTTCTCGGCCTTCGGTCCAAACGCGCTGTGCAGCTAGGTCATAACTCCCGTTTTCCACCACGGATTTCCTGAAAAGCAAATGCAATCAAGATTAGACTGTCCCAGCAGTGCTCACAGACCCCAAAACTCACCCACAAACACCCAGAACCCTCCCAAAGAGCACCTCAAAGGCAAGCAAGTCAGCAAAAATGCAAAAAAATTCCGCCTCCGATTTGGTCCAAACCACTTTTATCCGGTATTAGAGCTTCCCAGCAATGGCCCCAGAGCCGTCAACCCAGGCGAAAACTAGTAGAAGTCCCCCAAACAGCCAAAAAGCAAAAGTACAAAAATGGGGACTTAATCATTTTCTTGCCAATTTCCAAAATCACTCCACGCGCGCTCTGCAGCTAGTCCCTAACTCCCCTCTGCCTCCATGGATTTTCTTCAAACCTCTTGCAAACTAAAGTATCCATAGCCAGCAGTACTCCTAGACCCCGAAAGCCACCCACAAACACCAGGAAGCCCCCCAAACAGGCCCCCGAAAACGCTACATTGAGCAAAATGTCAGAAATAGCAAAAAAAAATTCTGCATGGATTTTGTCCAAACCACTTCTATCCGGTATTAACCCTTCCCAGGAATGCCCCAAGACCCGCCAACCCACCTGCAAAAAAGCACAACACCCCCAAACAGCCAAAAAGAAAATCTCATACTTACAATATTTCTCGGCCTTCGGTCCAAACGCAGTGCTCCCAGACCCCAAAACTCACCCACAAACACCCGGAACCCCCCCAAAGAGCACCTCAAAGGCAAGCAAGTCAGCAAAAACGCAAAAAAAAATCTGCCTCCGATTTGGTCCAAACCACTTTTATCCGGTATTAGAGCTTCCCAGCAATGGCCCCAGAGTCGTCAACTCACCCGCAAAGAAGTAGAACACCCCCACAAGTGCTGAGTCTTTCTTCATTGGGCGTAATCCAGCCCTCTGCTTTGAAGGAAATAGGAGTCTGGAGGAGGAGGATAGAGGAGCATGTTCTTCTGAACTTGTGAACCTGAGGAATGCAGACTGCGGCACCTTCAAATCAATAAGCAAACAAGTGAAGACAGTTCTGCTGATGGGCTTGTTTTTGTGATTAGGTGATTAAAGTTTGAATTAAATTAACTGTGCAAAACAAAGAAAGACAGACACACAGGAATAAAAGTGAATAAGGACGAAAAAGAAAGTTATTGATTCATTGTCTCATTTTCAGGGCTCGTTGTCTGGAATAAGAATAAGAGTTCGTCATCATACTCTGCGAATTCAGGCAGGGTGAAGTCAGTGTCACCGAACAGAGAACAAATTCCCTCATCTACGTTGCTGTCCTCCTTGTCTTCATGCGGCGTGCTTTCTCATACTTTGTAATCTGGTGGTATGACGTGCTGATTCATCTTGATCATTGTTAACCTCTCCACATTTTTGGGCAAGAGGCGGCTCCGTTTGGGAGCTACAATGCCACCAGCAGCACTGAAAACACGTTCAGAAGACACACTTGCGAGTGGGCAAGACAAGTAGTTCATAGCCAGGTTGGAGAGCTGGGGCCACAATTCTTTTTTCCCATGCCAATACGCCAATGGGTCAGCATTAACATAGACCTCTGTTGAGTCATTCAGATAGTCCTGCACCATCGACTCAAGGTCCTCCAAGGTTCCTCCACTTTGCTTACTTTTTGCTGTGACCTTTTGAGAACCAAACCCAAGCCACATTAGCCAATCCTCTTCAGCATCCAATGTTACTGTTTTGTCTGGTGCAGATGATCCGGTTGCCGGTGTCTTTAACGGCTGAGAGGTCACTTGTGCCACAGCCACAGGTGCAGAAGTGGATTGTTTTGACTGGGGATGGCCTGCTGATGCTGATGTACTGTCTTTTCCTTCAATAAGCTGCTGTTCTCTTTCAAACCTCTTGGCTGACAAGGCTAGCAACGTTTGTACTTTGTAACATCTTCATCAGCAAACGGAAAGAATGCTCGGCCTGCCAGCGCCTTTTTGTAGCGTGGATCCAGAATAGTAGCACAAATGTAATGCGGTTCTGAGTGGATAATTTTAAGACGTTCATCACCACATAGGCGCTCTAATAATTTCTCCGCCAAAACAAAAGGGTCTTGGTTTTTTTCATCTTTTACAAACACAGAAGACACCGCCTTCAGTTGGTGCTCCAGCATGCACAACAATGGGATAGCTTTTCCCAAATTACAGTCCTCCTTGCTGACTGCACGCGTGAAGACCTCAAAAGGACGAAGCATGTCTGTCAGGCTTTTAACTAGGTCCCATTGTGCCGCATCCATCCTCAGGTCCTTCTGAGCTGTACCCTGTTTTAAGAAATAGTGATCGAGTACCGTATACTGCTCATACAGACGCTCAAGCATGTAGAAGGTTGAGTTCCAACGTATTGGCACCTCCTGGATGAGTGCTTTCACTGGCATTCGACGTTCATGTAGCAGGCTCCTCAGATGCTTCCGGGCCTTAAAAGAATGGCTGAAATGGTTGTACATTTTTCGGCAGGTGGCCACTACCTCGCACGCTGGACTGTCGTCATCACTCAAGAATTTTTTAACAACCAAGTTTTTACAGTGCGCCAAACATGGCACTCTGAAATAGTCACCCAGCTCCATGGCCTTAACTACATTGGCGCCATCATCCGTGGAAACATAACCAATCTGGCATTTTTTTGGGGACAGCCAGTGAAAGACCTTTGTGTTAAACTCATCCAAAATGTTTTGTGCTGTGTGACGTTTCTCCAAGCCAAACATGGCTAGTGTTGCATGTTTCCAAGCAGCTTTAAAATCTTGGTCCGGGTCAACACCTGCGTTTACCTTTGCTTTAACCCCTGAAAAAGAGACCCAGTGTGCAGTGATGCTCATGTAATAAGCGCCTGCGCCACTGGTCCACATGTCTGTTGTCAGATGTATAGTGTGAACAGCACTCTTCTGCAAAGCTGCCCCAATCACCTCCAGCACATCTTCATGTAGTGCTGGAACCGCAACTCTGGCAAAATAGAACCGGCTAGGAACCTTTTATTTAGAGCAGAGTGCTGCCACTAATTCTAGAAAACCAACCCCTTCTACAAAAGAAAAAGGGAGAAGGTCCAGAGCTAGCATTTTAGCCAGCTTAGTGTTATACATACGCGTCAGTGGGTGGTTGCGTTCATATGGAGTGTCTGAAAAAAGCATGTTTATAATGTTGCCCTGGACCAAGAATTTACGGGATGATGATGATGATTTCTTTGACCCAGTTACGCTCGCTGATGAACTTTTTTGCAATGGTGTCTCACTCTCTCCCACACTCTTAGTGTGGCTCACATGGGGTGTGCTGCTGACAGGGTTACTGGGTGTAAGTGAAGTGTTTGACACGTCTTCTTCCTCCTCGTCATCATCAGATGAAACATCAACGTTTTCTTGACTTGCAATTCGGGCTTCCTTGATCTCCTTTAGGTGCGCAAACCATTGGACAGCGTGCTGTCTCTCAAGATGACCTCTCTGGCCTCCGGTACCATAGTTGGTACCAAACTTACCACGACTAACTGCATGCTTACAAATGCTACAAATGGCGAGGTTTTCCTTTTTTGGGCAAACACTAAAGAATTCCCAAACTGCGGACTTCAAATGTCTTTGGGGGCCGGAGGAGGCGGCGATACTGGTGGTGAAGGTCCTGCTGCTAATGCCAGATGAAGTGGAGGATGTGGATTGCCGAACTTTAGTGCGTTTTGCACTTTCACCACCACTAATTGAGGTCGAGGTGGATGGAGGTCCCTTCTGGCGAGGAAGACATATGGAAGCGGTACGTGTTGGTGTACTAGTTAACTCCAATGATTGTGGTGTTTCTTCCATTGCCTCCTCGTCGACAACATCATCACGCTCAGCAGCTTCTCGGGCTAGGGTCAAAATGTCTGTTTGCTGCATGCCCGCTGGGGCTGCAGTGACCTTTATGATGACTGGGTCGTCGTCGTGACAGTCTTCATCAGCAGCAGTATCCACCACTTCTTGTTAAGCCTCATCACACTCCATAACTATGAGTTTTTCGACGACCTTCCTTTTACGCTTAACTACCTTTGTCAGATCATGGTGTGCCTCACTCTCAGACGGCAGTGATGGTTCCCAATTTAGATTCGTATCATCAGAAGGAGGTGGGCTTGAAGAAGATGTAGACACCGCCCTTGATCTTTTCCTTGCTAGGGATGTGGAAGACAATGAATGATCATCAGGAGGAGTGGCTTCCTCAAATGATACCTCGGCTTGATTGTCGATTTCCTGATGTGCCCCTACTTCGGGAGGAACAACTATTGTGGGCACTTGTGACCCTCCATGCACCTCTGCTTGCGCATCTCCTTGCGCTGCCTCTCCTTCCACATGTACTTGGGCTTGTACTTGCACATGTGGTTGTTGTTGCGGCTGTGGTTGTTCAACACTCGTCAGATGAGTTACAACAACCTGTGTTGATTGAGGGACATTGCTGCTACTTTCTTGCGATGAGCCAACATCACTGGTCGATGGGGATTGAACAAGTACACTGGCTGCCTCTGCAGCACTCAAGGGCTTAGACTTAAGTTGGCGAACTTGGTGTGGTGGTGGTGGTAGCACTGAGCCCAATGGAGCGGGGTGCTGCTCCCAGCTTGGTCCCCAGCAGATCCCGCTGCTGCTGCAGGCGTACTTTTTTTTTTACTCCCAAAAAATGTGGCGGGCGGAACACCAGTCTCCTTGGTAACTTGCTTTTTCTTCTCCTTACTGGCAACTTTCTTGCTAGAGGAGCTACGGGGAACTTTTTTTGGGGCCATCTTCTTCAGAGCAGGTCAGAATAGCAGGCCACAGTTGCACGAGTTGCAGAGTTGTCTGTGGCCAGACGTGACGTTGCGTGACGTTATGCTGCACACACACACCGCTGCAGGACTTCTTCCTGGCACTAATGGTTCTCTTGAGTCTTGTGTACCTTAAAGCAATGGAAGACAGAGGAACATCAGTTCAGTTATACACTCCAAAAAAACAAAAATCACAGAAAAATAAGCACAATCCCAAACCATCCTGGCCCTCCATGATGTTTAAATTCAAGACACCCCACAGAAAGACTTGGCCCATGCATCACTCACTACCCCTGGGCATAAAGGTTGAAAGCTAGGCAAAATGGATGCAGACCTAAGAACACTGCCTGCATTCAAAATGGCCCCCTGCCTCCCAGCACATGGCCAGGGCCTGCCTGTTGCAGCACTCAAAATGGCCCCCACCCACATGGCCTGTCCCCATGAACACCCCCAAAAATCGAAAAACACAGACAAATCAGCACAATCCCATGCCATCCATGCCCTCCATGATGTATAAATTCAAGACACCCCACAGAAAGACTAGGCTCATGCACCACTCACTACCCCTGGTGAAAAGGTCACAACAACAGCCCCAAAAATACGAAAATCACAGAAAAATCAGCACAATCCCAAGCCATCCAGGCCCTCCATGATGTTTAAATTCAAGACACCCCACAGAAAGACTAGGTTAATGCAACACTCACTACCCCTGGGCATAAAGGGTGAAAGCTAGGCAAAATGGTTGCAGACCTAAGAACACTGCCTGCATTCAAAAT
Source organism: Lissotriton vulgaris (assembly GCF_964263255.1). NCBI lineage: Eukaryota > Metazoa > Chordata > Amphibia > Caudata > Salamandridae > Lissotriton > Lissotriton vulgaris. The sequence continues at coordinate 459,936,565 of NC_141699.1, forward strand.
GGCCCCCTTGCCTCCCAGCACATGGCCAAGGGCCTGCCTGTAGCAGCACTCAAAATGGCCCCCACCCTCATGGCCTGTCCCCATGAACACCCCAAAAAATCGAAAAACACAGGAAAATCAGCACAATCCCATGCCATTCATGCCCTCCATGATGTTTAAATTCAAGACACCCCACAGAAAGACTAGGCCCATGCACCATTCACTACCCCTGGTGAAAAGGCCACAACAACAGCCCAAAAAAACGAAAATCACAGAAACATCAGCACAATCCCAAGCTATCCCGGCCCTCCATGATGTTTAAATTCAAGACACCCCACAGAAAGACTAGTCCCATGCATCACTCACTACCCCTGGGCGTAAAGGTTGAAAGCTAGGCAAAATGGTTGCAGACCTAAGAACACTGCCTGCATTCAAAATGGCCCCCTGCCCCCCAGCACATGGCCAGGGCCTGCCTGTAGCAGCACTCAAAATGGCCCCCACCCACATGGCCTGTCCCCATGAACACCCCAAAAAATCGAAAAACACAGAAAAATCAGCACAATCCCATGCCATCCATGCCCTTCATGATGTTTAAATTTAAGACACCCCACAGAAAGACTAGGCTCATGCACCACTCACTACCCCTGGTGAAAAGGCCACAACAACAGCCCAAAAAAACGAAAATCACAGAAAAATCAGCACAATCCCAAGCCATCCAGGCCCTCCATGATGTTTAAATTCAAGACACCCCACAGAAAGACTAGGCCCTTGCAACACTCACTACCCCTGGGCATAAAGGTTGAAAGCTAGGCAAAATGGTTGCAGACCTAAGAACACTGCCTGCATTCAAAATGGCCCCCTGCCTCACAGCACATGGCCAGGGCCTGCCTGTAGCAGCACTCAAAATGGCCCCCACCCACATGGCCTGTCCCCATTAACACCCCAAAAAATCGAAAATCACAGAAAAATCAGCACAATCCCAAGCCATCAAGGCCCTCCATGATGTTTAAATTCAAGACACCCACAGAAAGACTAGGCCCATGCATCACTCACTACCCCTGGGCATAATGGTTGAAAGCTAGGCAAAATGGTTGCAGACCTAAGAACACTGCCTGCATTCAAAATGGCCCCCTGCCTCCCAGCACGTGGCCAGGGCCTGCCTGTAGCAGCACTCAAAATGGCCCCCACCCACATGGCCTGTCCCCATGAACACCCCAAAAAATCGAAAAACACAGAAAAATCAGCACAATCCCATGCCATCCATGCCCTCCATGATGTTTAAATTCAAGACACCCCACGGAAAGACTAGGCTCATGCACCACTCACTACCCCTGGTGAAAAGGCTACAACAACAGCCCAAAAAAACGTAACTCACAGAAAGATCTGCACATTCCAAGCCATCCAGGCCCTCCATGATGTTTAAATTCAAGACACCCCACAGAAAGACTAGGCCCATGCATCACTCACTACCCCTGGGCATAAAGGTTGAAAGCTAGGCAAAATGGTTGCAGACCTAAGAACACTGCCTGCATTCAAAATGGCCCCCTGCCTCCCAGCACATGGCCAGGGCCTGGCTGTAGCAGCACTCAAAATGGCCCCCACCCACATGGCCTGTCCCCATAAACACCCCAAAAATCGAAAAACACAGAAAAATCAGCACAATCCAATGCCATCCATGCCCTCCATGATGTTTAAATTCAAGATACCCCACAGAAAGACTACACCCATGCACCACTCACTACCCCTGGTGAAAAGGCCACAACAACAGCCCAAAAAAACGAAAATCACAGAAAAATCAGCACAATCCCAAGCCATCCAGGCCCTCCATGATGTTTAAATTCAAGACACCCCACAGAAATACTCAGTCCACCCACCACTGAGTACCCCTGAGCAAAAGGCCCCAAAACAGCCCAAAAATCGAAAATTTCAAATTTGTAGTTGCAGCAACTGTAATGCCCCAAACAAACTTACTTGTGAAATTTCTAATCCAAAAGTGATCCAAAGAAAGTCAAAAAGGCCTCAAATCCAAATATCCAGCAGCATCCACGAAAAGTAATCCTTCCAGGTGAAGAATCCGAATGAAAGTGACCAGCACATGAAGAAAGCACTGGGAGGAGCCTGCTGGACAGGAACAGGAAGTTGGAGACTGTGGGGCACTTCCTTCCTCCCCCCCCCAAAATGGACTCCTTGCAAAAAAAGTGCAGGCAAATGTCAACCTGAGATGTTATTCTGATAAAAATCATCATTTCCAGAAGGTTTATGCTGCTTGCTGGTGGATATCTTGTGCAGAATTGCAAATTTTGTATTTTCACGAGTGCGAGATTGTTGCTGCCCGCCGCATCTACAAGTTCGCAATTGCGAACTCCCGTGATACGTGATCACGGCGTACTCGCGTTGACAAACTCTCGCTGTGCACGGTGGCAAGCCGCGGTGACGTAATCGCGCTCGCCAAACTCCCGCGGGATCCCGCAGCAAGATCCAAAATGGCGCAGCACTCGTAAAATATCGAGAAAAACTACTCGGCAAATGCTGAATGATGGTAAGTGAACGCCACGCGCCGCAAAATTGTATCACCAAGAAAAAAAAATCCGCTGCGTGCGAATTTGCGGATTTTCGGTAAATTCGTGAGCGTTTGCGGATCGCGAATTTACCGAAAATCCACAAAATCCACGAGCGGAACGGATTTTCCGCCCATGCTTACTTGCGGGTGATTGTGCACTTTATAAATGCACATAACTTAACAGTGTGAGAAATCAGCCTTTGAAAACCGGGCTAAAAAAGTTTGGACTCTACTAAGTTCCCTAAAGAGGGCTTCTGGAAAGATTAAGGGCTTTGAGGTTCATAAAAAGGGTACTCAGTCAAAACATTTTGCATGGTCTGTCCACCACTATGTACAGGGCGTTCACAGCAATGCACATATAATACAACAGCAGATCATCCGCCATGTTTTGATGGAGGATAAAGGTGGCAAGCGGTCAAAAGCAAGACCAAAATGTGCCGCTTTACTGGAGTCAGATAAGACATGACAGCTCAAACCTGATACAGTAGAAAACATTCTTGGATTAGACTCCCTGGGCCATATGTGTCATACTACTGTTTAGCGAATTCCAAATAGCGAATTTTAAGGAATCGTTATTTGGAATTCGCCAAACGGTATGTATGTACAAAATAGCTATTAAATAGCGATTCTTTACCATTCCTAATTTACGATTAGCAAATTGCTAATCGCAAATTACCCATTCATTTCCATGGGCCAGGAGGCTCATAGGAATGAAGGTGCAATTTGCGATTAGCAATTAGCTAATCGCAAATTAGGAATTTCTTCAAGGGTGCAGGGGTGTCTCAAGAACACCCTGCTGCACCCCTGAAAAAGACATTTGGGGGCAGAAATGTGGCTCAGGGATTAGAGGCGGCAGACCCGGAAGCTGAGATCGGTCCTGGACCAGGGTTCAATTCCCCGCCTCGGCGGGGCTTGGGCTCAAAAATTCCACGGACTCGATAATTCTCATTCCGGTGCCTACTCGACTCACGGGTTCACACTCTGCGACTCTGGGCAATAGGTTGCTTAATCTCCACTACGGCCCCTTGCGGCGGGATGCCTGGCTTTCACCTTGTGGATACCCTGCTGGGGTCATCTCATAGGGGAATACCAGGACGGGTTCCCAAGGCAAGCGCCTTGATGCCTTCGGGTGATACGTGCGCTATATAAATCGCAATACATTTACATTACATTTACATATGGCGCACATACATGCCCTAAGGGCATGTATGGGCGTCATATTGCACCTTTGGTTTTTTGGAAAAAAGCTTTATTAAAAGAATTCGCAACTTACCACCAACTAGAAGTTGGTGGTAATTTGCGATTCCTTAATGACATTTTTTTCATATTTTTTCTTTGATACATTGCATTTAAGGAATCGCAAAATGTGCGATTCCTTAAGTGCAATCGCAAAATAAGGAATAGCAAATTTTGCTATTCCTTATTTTGCATCAAACATACCATTTGTCTAATTAGCATTCGCAAAGGCCGAAATTCGCAGAATTTCGGCCTTTGCAAATGCTAATTAGCTTGATACATATGGCCCCTTGTTCACATATAAGATGAAAGAATTTTTAAAAACTATTAATCGAATCAAGTAAAGGGCCATGAAAGTATGTATCAATAAACAGCCATTTGGGGCAGATAATAACTCTTAATCTGTGTGCTCCACTTCAGGCAATTTCCCAGAACTTCATGTTTGTGTGGCACAAAGCGCAGCTAGTTGGAAACCACAGACCAGGCTAAAATGGGAACTGAAAACTGCCATACTTTTTTTTAATCTATTTCTTTTAAAGTGATTTGTTAAGTGCTCATACACCAGGTGGTTTCTTGGCACTAAAGAGAGGACGGTTGCAGTCGCAAAATAGTGAGTTCAGTTATATGCCTGGGAGAATAGACAAGTTTTAAGTGATTTCCTGAATTGGGTGTAAGAGCTTGCATACACAGTTCGGGAGAAAGAAGTTTCCAGATCTGAGGAGCCAAGGTTGTGAATCTAAGGCCCCCATGTTTCTTTCATTTGAAGGGATTGGGGGACAGCAAGTTCTTGTTAGAAGAGTGTAGGTCACATGAAGGAATGTACTGCTGGAACTTTGAGGCGATAAAGGCAGTACCATGTCCTGAAAGAGCTCTATAGATTTGACAGCCTAGGTTGAATAGACATCGTTGGGACACAGGAAGCCAATGGAGGCTTTTCAGCAGTGGTCTCAAATGTTGGTGTTTCGGCTGACCAAAGATTAGCCTAGCCGCTTGGTTCTGAACTAATTGCAGCTGATGCGATTGGTAAGCTGGTATACCAGCATACAGAGAATTTGCGTAGTCAATACGCAAGATTACCAGGGCAAGGACGGCTTGACTCAGGGCCTCTGTGGACAGAAATCTACTGATTTTTCGAATTAGTCGCAGATGAAAAAACCATGCGGACACCACTGAGCAGATCTGAGCCTTCTTTGTTAAATCATTACTGATCACAATTCCCAGGCTTTTTACAGAACTAGTTGGGAGTGGGAGACTCCCCAGTAATGGAAGCCAGAAGTTGGAATTCCAAGGGTTGGCCGACCCACCAGTACAATCACCTCGGTTTTGTTGGGGTTTAATTTGAGCTGATTTATATTCATCCAATCATTCTGGATTGGAAACTCACAACAGATGATGCAGATAAATCAATGTTAAACACCAGCTGAAGATCGTCGACATAATTGAAAACAATAACCTCTCTTTTACGCAAATCCAGAATCAAAGGTAAAATGTATCAATTAAAAAGAAGGGGTGTGAAGGAAGGGCCCTGTGGGACCCCGCAGATCAATTTTCTTTGTTCTGCACAAATATTAGCGCAGCAAACTGATTGGAAGCGGTTGTCGGGAAAGGAAGTGATCCACTGCAATGGCTGACCCTGGATCCAGGCTCAGCCGACATGGTCGATCAAAAGGTGGTGGTCGACCATGTCAAAAGTGGCAGACAAATCCAGGCGCACCAGGGTCTGAATAGTGCTCTGATCAGCCCCCCTTTCCATTCATCCAGGACTGCCAACATGACAGACTCAGTTGAATGTTTAGGTGTAAACCCTGCTTGATGAGAGTCCAGATAATAAGAATGCTCTACAAAAGAACTGAGACAATTAGCAATGTGGACTTCCAAAATCTTGCTTAAGTAAGGCAATAAAGAAATGGGGCGGTAATTACCATGAACCAAAGGGTCTAAACTGGGTTTCTTAAGTATTGTGACAATTTCTGCTTTTTTGATTAAATCTGTAACAATCCCTTGAGCAAGGGAGTTATTAAGAAGCAATTGGGGGGAGGGGTCCGTGCAGCATAGAAATGCTTCCTGAAGGATGTGAGGGGGGCAACTATCTGTAGGGGAGCCAGAGCAGACTTTTTTAAGTAGGGCAAAAGAAATGCGATCTAAATGAGCGTGGTTTATCTAGGAGCGTGAAAGGACCAGGGGTTAGGAGGGTTTAGGAATACTGGCCTTAATGATGGCAATTTGCTCAATGAAGAAAAACTTGAGAGAATTACATACAGTTTGTGATGGAACAGGGTTTGCCATGACCCGATCCAATGAAGCAAGTTTGTTCACAATAGAGAATATGTCCTTAGCTTTGTTGGCTGAATTTAATATTTTAAAGGAAAATATTCTGCTTTGGTCTTACAGATAGCGGTTTTATAGTCTCTCAGTAGAGACACAAAAGCGGCTTTTTTGGCAGGGCAGTAGTTGAGGCGCCACTTGCGTTCAGCTTGTCTCAGTGCAAGTTTCTTTGATTTTAGATCTGCGGAAAATCAGTGTTGTTCATCATGGGGCCTCCTTGTTTTAAGTTTCCTCAATCTATCCTACTATCTCTGACCGAGTCCAGCCAAGTATTAATGTTTTCCGCTTCAGTGTGAGGAGACACGTCTAGGGCAGTGGGCGCTGAAGTAGTTAACAATGAACAACATTCTTTGATGTCCACCTGAACCCAGTTTCTGGCCATAAAATTACCTGGCAGAGGAATGTTAGTTGGACGGACATTGGGAATGACAAAGGGAATGAAGTGATGGTCCGACCATGTAGAAGGGTAAACCTGCAAGTGAGAAATTTCAAGGTTGGCGGTCCAGACCTGGTCTAAAATGTGCCCCTTGATATGTGTGGCTACCTTTACATGCTGAGTGCAATTCAGGCCCACTAAGAGTTCAGTGAATTCAATAGAGCAGGGACTTTCTCGTGCGTTATAGGGCCAGAAGTTAAAATGCCAATAATCAAAATTCGGGAATGGTTAACCACCAATTAGGCTATCATATCATCTAACAAGTGGGGGAATTTGGGGAAATGATGTGGGGGTCTTTAACATAGTACACATATGAAAGAAGAATGGTGTGATTCAAATTTTAATAGAAGGGTGTCAACTGAGGGGATACCTACAGATACTAATGATATAAATTTGTGCTTCTGTTGAAATATTGCTGCAACCCCTCCTCCAATATTACCTGCAGGTCTCTTAGCCTGGAGGATATAGTAATTGCCTGGAATTGCTGCAAGAATTTCAGGAGCAGATTCCACTGTCAACCATGTTTCGGAGAGGAGGAGGATGTCAGGTTTGTCAGCATCTAGAAAGTGTAAGATCTCAAGCTTGTGTTTCACCATTGAGCATGTATTTAAATAGCAACTACTACTCTCCTGCCTCTGCCTCTTTCCTTGCTAAGACCAAACTCTGCATTGGAGATAATAATGACTCTTTTGCTCTGCTCTAGGAATGTGTTTGTTTGGCAAATTGCAGATCCTAGAGCCTTGCAGCGTCTTCCACAACAGATGAAGTAAAAGATCCTACTTCTACAGCAGTAAGAATTTCAATAACAACTTAAAGTTAAGGATGGACATCAATCTTCCTGTGGTGGTCTGGAGATAGGCAAAAAATTGAAATAGGTGGGTAGTCAACTTCTTATACCATGTGAGAGTTTTATGACATTAAATAGTTGAAGAACCTGATCATTTTACCCACTTCACTCATATACTTGATATAATCAAGTATACACCTGGGCTTGTGGACTTCTGCCAAATGATTCCAACCCATGACCATCATGAAGTGTAGTGAGTACTTATAATTCATGCCTGTCTGAAAATTTGACAGCCATTGATTCACACTGCTCAGGACTTTTAGGGCTTATCCTGCGAAAATCCTTTGCAGTGTCTCTAATTGTACAGAAAGCCAAAGTGTCTGCTTTTTACAGTTCACTAAACAGATGAACTCATATATAGAAGTTATAAACATACAGGTTAAAACTTCTACAAACGAGAGATTAGACAAACTCCCATTCGATCTTCTCTCTAAGTCCTAACGTGGAAGGGCAAGCTGTAGGATTTATTGTTGAGTCCTTCACTGTATAAGCTCTCAAACTGAACACATAAGCATATGAGCTTTCACACAGCATGTATATGTTGATGCCATAACAAGCTCTTTAATCCGGTATGTACTGCCTGAATTGCTGAACTAGTGTACAAGATCAAAGGCTCATCACCCGCTATATTCTTTTCAGGAGTAGAAATCTGGAAACTTGGGAGTCAACTATTCCACAATAGGCTGAATTTTGGACACCCTGTCATGGTTTATGTGGTACTGCTGCAGTACAATAGATGTATAGTTGAAATGCATCATACAATGCAAAATCAAAACCCGTCTCTGCTCATGACCAGTGTAAAACTGGGTGTTGCCCAAACTTTACGATATGACCAGTTGGACTGTACAGTGGGTTTGTGCACTATTCCCATTTTCAGTGTTAGGCTTAACAATGTTTTCAACTCCCCAAGTGCAATGTGCAAGCCTACATATATGCTTTAGAGTGAGGTGTCATAGTGCCTCGATGTTCCAATAAAACTTTTTTGCATGCAGATTTGTAGGGTGCACAATTTGCTCAAGGAAGTCAAGGAAGTCTTCGCCCAGAATAAGATGGACATAGTAGATAGGCAAAAAAATTCAGTACTGACCTTGTATCAAGCATCTGCAATGAGGAAGGGCAATTTGTGGCTGAATTAAATTAGGAGCCTGCCATGAGGGCATTCTGCCTGAGCTCTGTGTGGTACTTGCCTGCAGTCTGGATTCGTTTAGCATGTCACTGTCTCTCTGCTGCACAGATTATGCTTTCAAAGGGACATCACGACTGTCATGGCCAAGATCATCTGACCTGCTGGAAGATGAATAATCATCAAAGAATCAGTTCCAGATTCTACTCCCTGACCTTCTCCATCAGAAGCTGTAGAAGTATCAGACCCTGCCTCAGAGCTCACCTTGATTATTTTAGTTACTGCCTTGGAAACAGTCATCCATGAGACGGCATCTCTGCTTTCTATCAAAACTTTCTGGCCGAGGTAGACTGTCTGCGTGTCTGTGCTATGAACTGAAAGAATGGATGGAATTAAATGCTATGAGAATAAGAATGTAGTAAAATGTGATAACTACAAAAACAGTCTTAAAAGGGAAAACGCACTTATCCAAGTCAACACTGCAGCGAGCATCACCAAAAAGATTAACCCGGCAAAGAACTTCTCCAAAAAAGCTAAGAGAAAAAGAATGAAAAAAATAGTCCAATTTGCAACACACCATATAAGGCAATAGCACGTTATGCAAAATGTTTCCCAATGCCAGCAGAAACTTTTTGGTGGGACATTCTTCTTGTGAAAGAGCAGAATGCTACTGAATCACAATGAAGTTAGCCATGTGCACCACTTGCCCGTCTGCTTCCACCTTCCACAGCACATATCATTTTGTCAGTCCATGTCAGCCAGTGATCAGTTGATGTGCCATTAAAGTTTTACTTTTCGCTAGCACAGCCTCCATCATTGCGTAAATGGGTGAGAACACTACATTCATTTATCAATTATTTTGCCATTCAACTGACACTTCTACTAAGCATGGCATACATAATAGGGCAGTAGCTGAAACCACTTCAACCAACGATCACTAATTCAGCCATTTACATTTTGCTTGTACCCACATCATCATAGGGCGGTGTGTCAGCCCACTTCAGCTACAGATCAATGATTGTGCCATTAATTTTACTTATACCCATTGCAACATACATCATGTGGAAATGGGTAAGCTGACTTCAGTCACTGATCAGTAATTGTGCCATTCACATTTTACTTCTATGCAGCACAGAATATATGGCTTGTGGTGTACCAGCTTCTGGATTGCTGTGCACCTCCAACCCATGAACCTGGATTTGTTTGAAAAAGACATTGCTGGAAAGTGTGGACTCTCCCCTTTCCAGCGAAGCCTTCCTCAAATCTCAACATGCCAGCTGATAGGATCTATCCTACTGGATACGTGTGGAGCTTCACTCACTCACTCCTACTGGCGCCATCTGATGGGATCTGTGATATCAGCACACCATATGACCTGCTGATCTTCACTGATAGGTGGTGGAAGTGGTGAGGGCTGATGTGGAAGTGATTCTATGTCAGTCCCCACATGAGCTCACATGTGAGAGCAAAGCCTTTGGAGGGAGCACCAGAACTTCTCCATCACATCCCTAGGAGAAAGACCCGTTGATGTCCTTCACACTAGGGGGGTTTGCAGAGGATGTCAACGGGCAATCGTCTGCATTAGAAAGGTAAAACTTAGGGCATATCACAACATACAGTAAAAAAGGGGTGCAACATAATAACCACAGTACAACAAAACATCACATTGCAATAATGAATTACAAGAACTCAGCAGCAAAAAAACAACAAACATATCATCACCCCAACAAAATGCCACAAAAAATTGTGCACAAATGTTCTTGTCACTTATAACACCTACAGAATCCTGTTTTAGTAATGCGGTGGTATAAGGTGTTTAGAGCATGTACTGCCTGGAATTTACACCTTTGACGTGAAATGGAACCAGTCAAAAATGTTTTGTAATCTGGGCCCTTGGCTCTAATTTTATGTTTTTCAGAATTACGGCACAGTGTATTCCACTTATTGAAATACAGATTCTTCTACTTGAGATTTTTCTCCAGGCTCACATTTATGTCACAGATTAGGGATGAAATATTTGAATGGGAAGAATCTTTTAGTCAGCTATATCACAGCAGAATGTAATACATTTTACTTCATTCTGACTTATTTTCCCTGTGTGAATTCCTCCAGTTTATATCTGGCAGTATTTGTGTGTTAAAAAACACCAGAGGATGTATCCTGTGTTCCTGGTGTGTGCAAATTGACTTAATTTAATCCAATATTACTCTGAGTTGGTGCTTAATTTTCACACTAAATGGATTTGAAACAAAAAAGGCAAACCTGGCATATTGTTTCTGAGGCGTTCTATCTGAAAATAACAATATTGAAGGAAATCCATAGAGAAATGGAGATGAGTGAGTAGGGTATTCTAAGATTCAAGGACAATACAGAGATGGCATAGCTCCTAATTTCCAGAATCTTCGACCAAGAGAATTAAGAGGAAGAGGAGAAACGTAGAGACAAATTTTGTCCTTAAGGTACAGTGGAGAACTTGACTTAGACGTCTTCATTGATCAGGCACATATATTGAAAAGCAATATGGCAAGAAACGTGAGGTTAATAAAGAACATGCAAGGCAAGCTTTCCAGAATCAAACCGGTGGGATTCAGCAAAAAGGAGTGATGCAAAATATCGAGTCACTTTGAGTCTGGTTAAAAGTCCCTTGGAAAGTACCAGTTGGAGGGAGTTTTCATGATCAAGTCTAAATCCATCCACAGCTGTTCCAGCTGAGATTCTGTTGGCAGGGGAGAAACAAGGCAGAACTTTCATTAACATTGTAAGCTGAATAAATTGGTCTGATAAAACATTTGCAAACTGATAGCTTTTCAACAATGGAGAATTAGTTTTCCATTGCATGTCCAAGCCGTCACTCAATAAAGATTTTGCCGGGTTGCCATTTAATGTAAAAGCTGGAAGATCTTATGGGCATTTGGACTGTAGTTCAACAATGAATTTGCATATGGGGACATGTTCAGTTGCGACTTCCACTGATTGAGCATCTTTAAAAGGCACTGATCAACCACGTTATCAGGTTAAGCTATCAGGTCAATGTATATCATGAAAAGAAACCAATTGGCATAACCAAGATCTTAGGCTTCTGATTGTAAAACATTAGATTCCCATGAAACAGCTGCAATTCTTATCTACTTACTAGCTTGAAAAACTGCTTACGTTAGCTATCAGTGATACTTAAGTATAATCTATCCTTAACTGGCAAAGTTAGCTAGATGATTGTGAGGACCTTGGAAAACTGAATTATCCTTCTGTGCCTTTTTCCCTAACTATACGTAGCACCAGAAAATTGTGTCACACCTCAGTAAGCAGTTTTCTACTACCTCACAATAGCTGGAAGCCTGACCACATTTTTCACAGTAGATAAAAGGCTTTTAGGTGTCTTTGCAATTGATGGACCTCTACTTTTCTTTAATGTTTTCTGAAGTGCCTCGTCAGGTAGAGCTACAATCCAATTTTAACAGTTTCATCAGATACTATTTCCAACTTTGAATTTTGCCTCTGGATCTACAAAATCAGAGCTGTTAAAATTCATTTAGTGAAACACTCACATAGGCAGTAAGCTGCTTTTGGCCATCTGTGTCTATTGAACTGTTCAGGTCCTTACTAATGTCTTTTTAATATTGTTATACATAGTTTTAGCATTGCAGTAAGATCACTTTTCTTCCTCTTTGGAGCAGTCCCCGTTCCACCGCAGCATTTGCCGTTTGAGTAGAGGGCCCTGTCTTAGCTCCCCCATGTTTAAAGGAGGTCTGTCCTGACTGCTTTTGCTATTCCTTCTTCGTGGTCAGAGAACTAGATTCCTCCATTTTCCTCCCCCCACCTTACAGCTGTGGGCTATATAGGGCCAAAACTGGCGTGGACACCCCCAGGACCCCTGCATCTTTCCCCACTGTCGGCCACCACGAAAGATACCTTCATGCCACAGCTTTACCACTCGAGCACAGAGTTAAGGAAAATTAGGGCCCCAGTCGCAGAACTTGAGGGCCTCTATTATTGTAAAAAGTGTGTAATTTCAGTTACACTCCTTCTCTACCAAAAGTCTCAGGAATCAACGACAGAGGTCAACAGCCTGAATTTTAAGGCTTACATTGAAATGCACATTCAATTCCTAAACACACATTAGAGTTATGGAATTCGGTGGACATTCAGCAGCCTTCCCAGACATTTCACTAGCCTTTCACCTTGACTATAAATTAATTAGGCAGGACAGAGGGAAAAAATAGGAAGGGGTATTCCAATAGCCGCTGGCAATCGGATAAAAGTCACCTTTTTGGAGTCGCACATCACAGAGTGGGCAGAAATATGTATTTTTAGACTAGAAACACCTGGGAAAGAAACATGGAGAGGGGTACTTTTATTTAGACCCCAGGGGATTTTAGTAATAAATTGATTGAATGCCTAGCCCCCCTACATCATTGCCAGATATATTTTCCTACTGGAGGGGGACTTTAATCACCATGCAAAACTAACCACAGACCCACATAGCACTCATTTACTTATGGATTTAGAATCCTTAGGCCTATAAATGAAGGTCTTCAGAAAACAACAAAGACAGACTAACCTATGAAAGGGCCCTTAGAAGCTATCTTGACAACATCAAAACTGCCATGAAAGCACATATTGTAGATAGAATCGATAATGCAGCTAATTTGCATAAAGAACTGTATAAGATTCTAGAGCACTTGACATGAGCATCAGTTACATTATACAAGGATACATTCATGTTTTGGTAGGCACAGAAAGATTAAGTGATTTTTGCCCAGAATGACAGGATGTTGAGCAGATGCCGAGACCTGGTTCCCCAGTTCCAAAGTAAGCAGCTCTGACCATTATGTCACATCATGGATGGGGACTGTTCACCCCGTGCTAATTGAGGAGTTTACTGCAGTGACACAAGATGAAGTTATCGCTCTGATACAGTAGAGTTAAGTTTGGATCTCCAGTAGACTTTGCACTTCTGTATTTTATATCCACTGTGGACCCTGACCTTCCTTGTAGGCTCACTGACCTGTTCCTTCCCTCGTTGAACTTGGAATCAGTTCTAGCTAGATTGAAATTAGCTAGGCTTAAACACATCCTTAAAAAGCTGGGAAATGTAAGAACCAATACCCTACTTCCCTTTCTGGGGACCATTATGGAAACATTGGTGAACAAGCAACTTATGGCATTCTTAGAAATAGTGACTGTGGGTGAATGATTGCATTGTCCAGCATTCCGTTCATCAATTGTTTCTTTTGCATATGCCACCCTAAGTATGAAGGGTATGCCCAGACGTGGGTCCTTTGCTCACTATACCACTGGATTCAAGCTAGCCTGGCTGATGAAGGGTGACGTTCTGAAACTGGTCCCAGAATGCTTGTTTCCGGTCCAGGGAGGACCTGGCTTGGCAGTTCAGGCTGGACTGTTCCCACAAGGAACAGGCTCAAGACTGATTTGTACATGGCTGGGTCCATACTGGGGTGGTGTGGTGAGCAAAAGAATAATGGATTTCACCTAGAGCCTTGTGACTGGGGGTGTATGTTTGCATTGTCCAGCATTCCGTCCATCAATTGTTTCTTTTGCATATGTTGCCCTAAGTGGGAAGGGTGTGCCCAGACATGGGTCCCGTGCTCTAACCCCACTGTATTCAAGCTAACTTGGCTGATGAATGGTGATGCCCTGAAACCGGTCCCAGGATGCTTGTTTCCAGTCCTGGGAGGACCTGGCTTGGCAGTTCGAGCTGGACTGTTCCTACAAGGAACAGGGTCAAGACTGATTTGCAGATGGCTGGGTCCAAACTGGGGTGGTGTGGTGAGCAAAGGAATAATGCATTTAACCTAGATCCTTGTGACTGGGGGTGAATGTTTGCATTGTGCAGAATTCTGTCCATCAATTGTTTCTTTTGCATATGTTGCCCAAGTGGGAAGGGTATGCCCAGATGTGGGTTCTGTGCTCACTACAACATTGGATTCAAGCTAGCCTGGATGATGAAGGGTGATGCCCTTAAACTGGTCCCAGGATGCTTGTTTCTATTCCACGGAGGACCTGGCTTGGCAGTTCGGACAGGTCCAAACTGGGGTGGTGTGGTGAGCAAAAGAATGATGGATTTAACCTAGACCCTTGTGACTGGGGGTGAATGTTGGCATTGTCCAGCATTCCGCCCAACAATTGTTTATTTTTCTTAGAAAACCGCCATCTGCTCGACCCATCCCAGTCAGGTTTCCGGGCATTGTATTGCACAGAGACGACACTGGTAGAGGTCTTAGACAATATAAGACTTTCCTTCGATGATGGACATGCAGCATTGCTAGTTTAATTGGATCTATAAGCGGCTTTCAAAAAAATCTCTCACGCAGTCCTGATCGAAAGACAGGAAGAGATTGGTGTCGGCGGGAAAGCCTTAGGCTGACTAAAGAAATTTCTGAGTGATCATACTCACACGGTGCAGTTAGACTCCTTTGTCTCCCGAACCATATCCTTGGACAGGGGAGTACCACAGGGATCCACATTAAGTCCCACTCTTTATATTATCTATGTGGCACCACTCATAAAATGATATGGGCTCAAGATCTGCTTTTATGCAGATGACACTCAGCTTGTTATCACAATTGGACCAAATCTGGAGTCTTCTAAAGTAAGATTGCGAGACTGCATGGATCATATTGCCACATGGATGCAGCAAAACTACTTGCAACTTCATGCAAGCAAAACTGAGATTTTACTGTTTGGGAAGGCCCACTCGCTCTGGTCAGATGACTGGTGGCCTTCTAGCTTAGTCATAGCTCTAACTCCTAACATAGTGATGAGAAACCTGGAAATCATGGTGGATGAGATCCTATCCATGAAGGAACATGTAAAATATATTATGGGCACATATTTATTATGCAGTGATGGCTGCCATCAAGCTGCACAGGTGGGGTGGAGGTGGGGGCCAGAAAAATAAATACAAATTACTTACCTTTCAGCCGGACCAGCGCCTCACCTCGAGTCATCCTCTTCTGTTCCTGATTGGAGCATAAAGCACAAACAAGCTCCCCTATCCAATCATGATGCTGCAATGCAGCGTTGGGATTGATCTGGGCATAGTGGTTTGGCACTCGGACAGGCAGTAGGAGCCTGTGCATGTTCCCCACCAGGCTGTGTGTTACAGCCTGGTGGGGAGCATGCAAAATGTGCATTACTGACCGACCCAAGACAGCCAGCCAAACAGTCATGTGCCCTTAAGTGACCACCACTCCTCCCATTGCTGGCCCTGACACAGCCAAGCCCTGCCCGCCCTGCCCTATAAACCGGAAAAAGAAAATGATAATAACATAGTTTAATATCATTTTATTTTTCCTTTAGCTACTGCTCAAAATGCAGTGTGGCGACGCTCCTCCACCTTAGTAGAGGAGAGGCCGCTGATATAATGCATCATTTAAGAAAAGTATGTCAGTGGTTACCATTTCAATCAAGAAAATCCCTAGTCCAGGCCCTTATAATTAGTCACCTATGAATAAAGGTTTATTTTAAAATCTTTGGGTGGTCCAAAATACAGCAGCAAGTCTAGTTTGTCACCCTCCAGCAGTATTGCCTTCAGAACCCATTCTAAGAAGCCTTCACTTGTTGCCCATAAAAAAGGATCATGGTTAAAACATTTTTGTTTAGTCTACAAATCCCTTTATGGGAATGGACCTCATCATTTAAAGAAAAAAACTCAATTGGTATGCCCCCACTAGGAACCTTAGGTCCTGAGGGAAATGTTGGTTACACCCTTGCTGCATCTGTACCACGAGAAATAGGGGCAGATCATTCTCGTACCTAGCCACTCAATACTGGAACCAGATCGAATATATCTTCTTGTTAACACCTACAGTATAAAAAAGCTCTTAAAACATGGATGTTTTAGCCATGCCATTAGTCCACAACTCTTAATACATTACTCTGTAGCCAAACCTGAAGATATGCAGCAACACCTAGAGACACTTTCAGGTTGATTTGTCGCACTTAATAAGTAACACTAACAATAAATAATCATTATTATTACATATCATGCTTAGAGGATCGTAAAGAAAGATACAGCCGAGAGAAGTGCTGGGTCTAAGTTGGACATTTTCAAAACCCCACCTTTACTCCTAGGACACAAAGCTGTTCCTCAACCAGTTGTCAATACAATAGCTTCAAAAGGTCCAAAATGAATGGAACATGCAGGCAAGACCAACTATGAAATAAAAACAACAGATGAATCCATGGTCTTGAAACATACAACAATTTAGCTGATACTCTTCAGAATTGTCTGTAAGTGAAGGCAACCCAATAATCCCTTGCAAGCATGGGTATAAACTATAAATGAAGGCTACCAAGGAAATAATTTACGAGAAAATATTTGAGAAAAATGTACAACACTTATCTCTCCTAACATTGACAGTGGAGGATAAATCACACTAAACTTAAATAATATTAAGAAAGAATCCTAAACATCCTAAAGAAAAGGCGTACACAGAAATCAAATCGATTATTGTACTAAGTACCTCAGATTTAAGGGTACCAATCAAAAAAGAAATTCCACACAAACAACGTTGTCTGATAATTTGCAGTATCCAAATTAACAAACAAAGAGTAATGTCCATACATTCCACTCTCGTCAAAGTTAATATATCCAGTGCCGGATTAAATCCTCTGGAGACCCCTGGGTAGTTAACATTTTTACCTCCCCCCTCGCTAATTATCTCCTAATATGCTTTTAATTTTACCAACTAACAATTTTAATAAACCAATTTTATTACACAAAGCTCAAATCAATATTATTTTGATCCATTGTCATAGGGCCCCTAAAAGGGGTGGGGCCCACAGGCTGGTGACTACTTTGTCCAGTTGGTAATACTGAACTGAATAAAGCAACAGAATGGTGAGGATCCAGTAGATTTGTGTGTAAAGAGTTGGACTTGGCATCAACGTTTTGCTTTCCACGTGACCAAACTCAGGACCACCATAAAATACTGGAATTACAAAGATGATCCCTGATGTACTAGAAATATTAAAAATGAAAAAAACTAGATTGACTACAGCTATGCACCTATACAATACACGGAAAGTCCCTGTGAATTAAAAGTGCCATATACCAGCAACAAAAAAAGAGAGACAAAATATTGACATTTAAGTAATATTTTCTCAATACATTTTGACATAAGCTTACCTCTGTAAAACAGAGAACCATGCCTCCTAGCGAATTGTCACGCCCACATCTAAATGAAAATACTTTTTCAATATCATTGTTAACCTGCAATAGTGTGATATGACACAACATGTATGTCTTTTTTCATTTCCTGCTCTTCTGTCTTGGCTCCCCATCTGTTCAAGTTTTTTCTGACATGTTCTGACTCCCTTTCTACTGCAGAACCTACAGTCCCACCCCAGTCTTGCTAATATTAATTATTTGCTTAGCATCTCGGACAGCTGATCTCTTCACTGGACTAAACTGGTGGGTTTGTTCACTACCTGCTGTAAAGTGGTTA
The DNA here is from genome assembly GCF_964263255.1 of Lissotriton vulgaris. Classification (NCBI taxonomy): domain Eukaryota; kingdom Metazoa; phylum Chordata; class Amphibia; order Caudata; family Salamandridae; genus Lissotriton; species Lissotriton vulgaris. The sequence goes on from NC_141699.1 coordinate 459,954,541, forward strand.
GTGCGTTACGATTTTTTCCGCTTCTTAATTTGCACATTTTAGGGGAAAAGTCTGTTTTTTGAGGAGGCTACCATCTTTTGCTAGCTTTTTGAATGGGCAGTTAGTAGGTGTGAGGATCTGAGGTGTCGGGACTTTCCAATTAAGGCTAGTATCCTCTCATCGAAATCCTAAGGCTATAAATTATATTTCCCCCGAATGGAGAATAACTCACTGATCCAAGAATACCAGGACCCTTTCCACATGTTTTATCAATTCCGGTAAATATAAGGGTTCCAAATCTGTACCATTTATGATCTGCCGGAGCAGATGTTAAATGGCATTAGGCGCCATTTTGAGCACCATGGTGTGGGTGGCAAGGCTGGGGAGACAGATTTAGGTCAAAATAGTGTCTAGAAGCACAAATCGCCAACTGTGACTATCTCGTTGTGCCAGACCAGGACAAACTCAAAAGTTCAGCCCAACCATGATGGAGCATGGGCTGGATACAGAGACCAAGTTAGCCCTGCTGAACATGGAGCATTGCAAAATCCCTGTTGGAGATTGCCCTTTTTGTAGGGTTATCCCTAAACGTTTTGCTTCTTCCTCCTTTTTTCCTGACCTGCTGTTGTTGGTTTTAGGACTCTGGGCACTTTACCACTGCTGATCAGTGTGAAAGTGCATATGCTCTCTGTGTAAAATGTGTATGGATTGGTGTTTCCATGATTGGCCTATTTTATTTATGTGTTAGTCCCTAGTAAAGTGCACTGTGCGTGCCAGGGCCCATAAATCAAATGCTATTGGTGGGTTGCAGCACTGGATTGTGCCTCCCACGCAAACATCCCGTAAAGTATAACTCTGGCCTGCCATTGCAGAGCCTGTATGCAGTCTGGGACTGCCATGTCGACGTGGCAAGTGCACCTACTTGCCAGTCCCTAAATCTTCCCTTTTCTACATGTTAGTCACCCCTATGGTAGGCCCAAGGTACCCCTGTGGGCTGGGTGCATTTTATGTGAAAGGTAGGACATGCCCTGGTATGTGTGGTATGTCCTGATAGTGAATTACAGCTGATTTAGTTTTCCACTATTGCAAGGCTACCTGTTCCCATAGGCAAGAATAGGCAGTTTGATTATAATATCTTATAATCCTAAGTGATCCGGGGAACATGGTAGAAATACAAATTTAGTATGCCTGAAATCAGAATGATAAAATACGTCTTTTAGTGAAGTTGGTTTTAATATTCTGTGTTTGAAAATACCACTTTTAGAAAGTAGGTATTTTGTTGGCTAACTATCCAGCCTGCCTCTGCTAGGTTGTGTATTGCATTTCTGGTTTCTGAGTGACAGGGGCTGGGGTGGCTCCAGGAGACAGGACGAGTCAGCACAGGGCTGAATAGGCCCATCTGCATGTAGAGTGTTGGGAGGAATAGCACATGGGTCTAAATAGGGCTGTGCCTGCCTTCCACAATGCTGGCTCCACCTCCTGTGGTGTGTCTGAGGACCCTGGCCCAACCTGACTATGAAAAGAAGGAGTCTTGTAAACAAACTGCTCCAATACTGACCAGGACTGGTTTGGACTAGGTACAGGACCCTCTGCCTTCAGAGGGCGAATGATTTGGTGGTATGAATATTGGGGCCCAAACCCCAGAATTTTTAAAACTCTTTTGGATCAAGAAGACTGCCAAGAAGAAGAGCTGGAGAAGCTGTGAGGAGGAACTACCACTTTGCTGTGTGCTTTGCTGTGTTGGCCTCCAGTGGCTGTTTCTGTCTTGGGCAGTGAAAGGACTGGACTGAACTTTCTCCAATCTACTTTTGTGAGTTTCTCCAAGGGCTTGAGGTAGAGATGTCCCCTTGTTCTAGAAGTCTCAGGAACAACAAAGACTTCAAGCTCATCTGCGCTCAGCACGGGGAACTGTGTGTTTTATGCTGCAACAGAAGAAAAGCAACTCAACGATGTCGACGGCTCCACTGCCGACTCCGTGTCCTGACGGCACAACCAAGGGCACCGCTGGAGCACCGCACCACGACCCTGGTCTCACCGATGACGCCTGCTGACGCCGCCACCGAGCTACTGCTCGCACTTTAACCTGTGGGCACCGCACTCCGCACCGCCTCGCTTCACGACAACACCTTGGTATCCCTAAGGACACCGCTCCAGGCCAGATTTGATGCCGCTGCCTGCACTGTAGTTAGAGGGCACCACTCGTAAAGTTACACGACACACCACCCTCATCCCGCACTTCAGCCTTGGCCTACTGATGCCGGTGCCATCGACTCCAGTTTGTCAGCCGACGACAGCGCTTCAGCAACAATGATGCCGCTGCTTGCACCGTGACCTGCCAGCACCGTGACGAGCACTGCCTTCATTTCACACCCTGACCCTGGTCTCACCAATGATGCCATCTGATGCCGCCACCGAGTCGCTGCTCACACCGTGACCTGATGGCACCGTACGCCGCACCGCTGCACTTCCCACTGCAGCACCCGACGCCTGCCGACGCCAGTGCTCCTGACTTCAACAGAGAGGAGATTGACCTGCAACACGCGTAACTTTGAGGGCCCGACGACTCCAGCACTGACCTCTGGAACAGACGCCTGCAGATGCTGTGCTTTTGGAAGCTCAACGAGAGGTCACCGATGCACTGCATTTCTAAAAGGTACTTCCCAACACAGTAGCTGGCCCGCGACGCTGCGGTCAGACAGAACTGTTTGGATTTGTTTACTCACGACACCATGATGGCCCTGGACAAAGCTATCGACATCAAGGAACAGTTTCTCAAGGGTATTTTGATAACTGAAGAGTTTTAAGTGCTGTATTGTGGATTTTTAGCGTTTTGGTCTTGTCTTGAGTATAAAAAATATTGGATATTTTTATAAACTGGTGTGGGGTCCTTTTGCAGTGCTTACACTGTTTTACTGTTGGTTATGTGCAAATACTTTACACACTGCCTCTAAGATAAGCCTGACTGCTCGTGTCAAGCTACCAAGGGGGTGAGCAGGGGTTATTTTACGAGTGAAACTCCCTTATCCTGACTAGGAAGAAGGATCCCTATTTGGACAAAGATGCAAGCCCTTGCCAACTAGAGATGCCCATTTCTAAGAATCCCACATCGGTGATGCCTCGTGCACTGACGGTTCTGTGGAAGCTGTGGGGCTGTGATGGGAAGTCCTGCTTCATTGTTGAGGATGCCGTTGGCAAGGGGCAAGCAAAGCAAAGTCCTGCCTTGAGTATGCGCCACACAGCGGCGGTTCCAAGAAAGCTGCTGGCTGCGATGCAAAGTTCTGCATTGTCATCGATGATGCTGTAGAAAAGATGCTTCGATGTATAATCCCTGCGTTGAGGATGCATCACACAGGCGTGGCTTTAAGGAAGCAGTGATGCAAGTTCCTGCATCAGGAATGTGTTGTGCAGCAGCAGTTACGATGCAGCTGAAAAGAGATGAATCAGGCTGCATCAGGTCTGCTCAAAGGATCACAGCTCGACTGGTAGAGAACATTCAGGCCCACTTCCAAGACTCCAGTGCTGGGGTGGCACCACTTGGGGGGATAGGACTCACAGCATACAAAGCCCAGGGGCTGGAGTCAAGGTAGTTGGAGTATTCTCTGTCACTGAGGCTCTGATCAAGAAGGCAGCCTACTAGCCCTTGAGTTCACATTGGTGAGCCTGGGTTCAAGTTGCAGGTCCAGTCCTTTTCACTCAGGCAGCACATCAACAGAGTGGCAGCCATTCTTGCAGAGCAACACAGCAGTACTTCTGAGTCTTACACAGGTCTAGGGGTGTACTGAAGCATTAAGCTTGAGGGGCCAATATTTATATCTGGTGCCAGCTTTGCAGTAGAAGAAGATTCTGGAGTTTCCCACCCCCTGATGTGTCTGGAATTACCTGCCTCCCTGCCCTGGCCTCAGCTTGTCTAGGGACACAAAATACTAGTATTGAATCATTTGGGAGTGGGCTCAGGCAGAGCCTTTGTGATGTGCAAGTGTGAAAGGTGGCAACTCTGCCTCTCTATAAAGTCAAAAAAGGCTCATTCTGCCACCAACTATTCACCCTTTGTCTCACTGTCTGGGAGCAATACACAAACACAACATTCCAACTATGCTTTGTAATGTGACCCAGGATAGAGGCTGCAAGTTTCAAATGACTGGGACAATAAAATGGCAAGTTTTCAAAAAGTAGCATTTTTAGAATTGTGACCTAAAATCCACCTGGAATTTAGGGTTTAAATTACAATTCTTTACACACCAAACTTGAGATTCCTACTTGCTCCCAATTTAAATAATCACTTAATAAATGTAATAAGATAACCCATTTTTGAACTATGGAAGCATGGACTTTGCAGTAGTGAAAAACAAATGTAACAGTTTTTCACTACCAGGACATGTACTAGGCAAAAATGTCCAACTTTTTAAATTCACCACACCCTGCCCTATGGGCTTTTTAGGGTCTACCCTAAGGGTTACTTATGTTTATTTAAAGGAAGATTTAGTCCTGGTAAAAGTTTTTTTTTGCAAGGTTGACATGGCATTTTAGAATTGCACATACAGGCTGCAATGGCAGGCCTGAGTCATGTATTAAAGTGCGGTGGACCCAAGAGTTGCATTAAAAGTTCAATCTATCAATCCATATTTGTAGAGTGTAGCTAATCAACCACATAGGTATCCGGACTGCAGAATGATGGGCTTAGTAGAAAAGCTAGGTCTTGAGTGTCTTCCTGAATTCCACCAGAGAGAGTAGAGGGGAAGGCCTTTCCAGGATTTGGTGATGAGGTAGGAGAAGGAACAACTTTCACTGATGTTTGGGTGGATGCAGAGTGTCTGTGCGAGAGCAAGGGAGGCGAAGCAAAGGTGTCTAGAGGGTTAGAAGAAGTTCAGATTGTAGTTGATGCATGCTGGTCCTTGGTTGAGGAGGGCTTTGCAGGTGTATGTCAGCATCTTGAATTGGCATCTTTTCTGGATGGGGAGACAGTAGAGGTTCCTAAGTTGGGAATGATGTAAGTCTGTTTGGGCAGGTTGAGTATGAGTCTGGCCACAGAGGTCTGTATCATCGGGTGTCTCCTCATGAGTTGGGTTATGGTTCCTGCATACAGTGTATTGCCGTAGTCCAGTTGGCACGTGACTAGGACTTGAGTGACAGTTTTCTTTGTGCCACTGTGGAGCCATTTGAAGATCCTTCAGAGCATGCGGAGTGTGTGGAAGCATGCGGGGGAGACTGCATTAATCTGTTGATTCATGGTGAGTATGCTGTACAGGATAATGCAAGGTTGAGGGCCTAGTCTGTCAGTGTGGGAGTAGGTCTGAGTGTGGTGAGCCTCCAAGTGTCTTGCCACAGGGGCTTTGTTTCTCAAGCACTTCAGCCTTGTCGGTGTTGAGCTTCAGATGGTTGTCTTCATCCAGTCGCTGTTGTTCATCATGCAGTTGTGGAAGTTGGTCCTTGTGGTGGAGGGGTCTGCTGAGAGGGAGAAGATGAGCTGGGTGTCATTTGCATAGGCTATAATATTGAGGTTATGGGTTCTGATTATGTCATTCAGGAGTGTTGTATATATATTGAAGAGGGTGGGGCTGAGGGATGAGCCTTGAGGGATGCCGTAGATGGTGCTCTTTTGTTCTGAGACAAAGGGTGGCAGGTGGACTATCTGCTTTTGTCCTGTGAGGAAAGAGTTAATTTATAAACCCTGGGTATATGTAGTAGCACTTTAATATGGACTTACAAGTAAACTAAATGGCCAAATTGGGTGTAAGCCAATGTTACCATGTTCAAAGGAGAGAGCACAAGCACTTTATCAGCAGTAAAGAGCACAACGTCCAAAAGTCAGCAGAAGCAGGAGGATGGAAAGCAAAAAGGGGGATCACTAAGGATGCCGGGTCGAACCAGAAGCTACTATTACTGGTAACATCTCTAGACTTTTTGTCTCTGAAATACCCTAATGTTGCAAACACCTCAGTAACTACATAATTCTGGTACAGTGAAAAAATCCACTTGAGATATTCATGAGTGCCCCAGTACACTGTGATTGAACAAAGGCATCTCCCAACAACTTATGTTAATTATTATTTGTTCTACTAGCTACAGATCATTAGCCCAAAAATAACCTAAGAAACTCCTCTCACCTAACCAAATCATAACCTCTCCAATCATTTCAAAGAACTTTGGAAGAAATTACAAATACAAGGTATCTGAAGACTTTTACAAAACTCATGTCTGACCAGTACTACTGCTTTTGTACTGAAGAAAACTGAAAACTGGCCTAATTTTTTTCTGCTACAATACTGAACGAATGTGAGAGATTGTCTGCAGCTTATTAGTATTGGACAGGTAGCAAACCTTCGACTCCCAATTTACTAAGGAAATTGCCTCAAAAGTCGTAAAGTCCTGAGTCGAGATCTGCTCAATAAATAGCATTGTGCAGGTCACTACTTATACGTCTCTGAAGCATGCAATATAGATAAACAGCCTTGACCTTTGTTCTAAAGGTTTGCAGTCAAAAAGTAAGAGTATGCCCTTCCATTCCTCTACCCAAGAAGCTCTTGTACCTTGGTATTACTCCCCTCTTTTGAGATAGATATCATATATCGCCCCTTCATATATTACACATGGTTCTCTCCACAGCCCAAACCCAAGAAAACTCAGGCACCATGAGTGCTCATGAGTAGCGCCTGACTCCAATATTTTCTCTAAGTTAGATACTCTTCTAGTACAACCAAGGGGGCTTTCTCCAGACCTCAGTGACACCCAGTGTGGATGATATGCCCTTGAATGATAAGTAAACTCCAATCACCTTATGTGGAGCTCTCTTTCTCTAAGTGCTCCTAGTTTGACAATCAACAGGATGAGAGCTTACAGTAATAAATGCTACCAGCTGAGCAGAACCTCCCTGTATTTTTACAAAAAAAGACATCAAAGAAATGTTAATGAATTATGCCAATTTAGAATCTATCAGTTATCCTTGAGGACATTACAACATTCACACTATTGTGGGTGCCAGAGTTCATTAACTGAAACCAAATACAAAATGGTCTAACCCCAAAAACGTGGTCAAATTCAAGACAATACACTTCACCAGCACAATACACTTCTCATTCAATTACCTTGAACATAATAGTAATTAGGCTGCAAATACAGATTCCACATCCCAGGCTGAACAAAGGCCTACTCTTTCAAAGTGGAATGAGTTAGAATGTGTTTTCTCAGTCAATTGTGACTTACTGATGGCTTCCGACTACTCTACCCCTTATTTAGAATGGAAAGAGAAAACAGGTGAATGAGTAGCAGTTATGTGAGTAGGAAAATTAACAATTCCACACCTTCCAGTGTTTTTGAAAGGAAATATAACATGACCAGACCCCTACTGAATGCCATCCTATTTATCATAATCCTGGCAAAAAAACCAAGGCTTTATCAGGACATTATTGGTCTCTTCGTAGCTAAACTACATTCTATGAATAAACATCACTTTGGGAACTTCATTTACTGGGAGACACAATGACACACCTCTTTCCAAGTTGGCATCATTCCTATCCAGCAGTAACCTTACATAATACTGTTTTACTTCCACCCACATGAGTGATGTAATATTTAGCTCTCAATATCAAGATAAGGAATGAAAACCAAGGATTTTACAAGAACATTATTGGTCTCTTCTTGGATAAACTACATTTTATAAACACATACTCCTTTGAGAACTTAATTTACTGGGAGACACAATGGCCCACCTCTTTCCCAATTGGCATCATTCCTGTCCTGCAGTAACCTTACACATTACTTTTCTATTCCTAACCACATGAGAGATGTTATATTACACCTCTCAATAGCAAGATAAGGAACACTTAAGACTGAGACACTGATGTTAATTGACTAGTTGCATCATCTGTTCGTGCCATTCTATCTTATCAGCTCCATAGCGCTTGGAGTTCAGCTAAGGAACACACATAAATAATAGGTCAAGGATTCAAATATATATTAGTCTTGATATACTATAACCTGAAATCTCTTTGCCACTACAAATAACCCTGGCTTTCCAGGCGGTCAAGAAGCTAAAACAAACAATGAGAGAGATAATGACTAAGACCATAAGTGAGTTGGCCCTTAAGCGCAAAAAAGACAAAAAAAGATATCTCCCAAGTCGCATTAGAAACCGCAGAATGAGGATAGAATATCGTTCTGAGCCAGAGAGTATGTGGAGTATAAATTCCTACATTAATAAACATAGACAAACTCCACATTGAGAGAAACATAAGCTAAAACCTCCCTAAAAGCAATTTGAACATTATACGAACTCTCCATAATATATTACAATTATCTATAAGACTTATACCTGACATGGAATTCACTTGCCACTGGGAAATGGCAAGGGAAATGGGCAGAAGGAAGTTCCTATAGTTCATGATTGTGCACCTATGTTTTCAGGATTTAGCCATATTTTCTCATGGAAGATTTTTCCTGTGTGAAGAGGAAGACTATTCTATATGTTAGGACCAAGGATCCCGAAAGATGTTCTGCCCTATCTAGTCAATTTAAACTTGAGAACAATAAATAGTTTTGACATGCAGATCTGAGGCTGTGCTCATGCAAATATCTAGTAAAGTGCTGTGCTAAATGTGAAGGTTTGCAAGAAGACAAAATGAAGGCAAATGCAAGAATAACTATTTTTTCAACAGAAAAATAATGCAGCTGTTAATGTTTGTCTGCAATGGTTTCACATTTTAGATGTGTTCAAATGTAAGATGTTTTTTCGAAGTAATGATTTTATGTGCTGTAGATAAAAAGGAAAAATTATCTTAAGAAAAGCGAGTGGGACAAAGCAACTACTAACCACAACAGAGATATGAGAGTATGTGGCTGAGGCCAGAGATTCTGTTGCAAAAGGTTGGAAGAGTTGCGAGTGATCAGGATCTAGGTTTTGGAGGGATGTAGCTATAGAATATTGGAGGTCATCCATACTTGTAGGCCATGTAGTACTGTAGGAAGGGTGCTGCGAACATTCTAAATTCTCATTACCACAAAAATGCAAAAGTATCTGCATGCCATTATCATACACAACAAAATTCAGGCCCAGCCAGCATAACTAGCAAGCCAAATAGTCTCCATATCAAATTATAAGAGAGTGAGGGCCGAAACCGTTGTCACACCCGAGGGGACTGGCATAGGCCATGAGATGAGAGGTATAATTTAGACTCATTACTTCCTAATATTAGGAAAGGAATTGAACCACTTTAGTACCAATCTACTAATGGAAATATCAGACATACCCTGAAACAAGATTTGATTACCTGAGGTGTTGAAGGCTACTGATTTATCCAATAGAACCAGCACTCTGACACCTTCTCTGTCCATGTTAGTTCTGAACTAATCCTGAACCAAGGTAACTACTAGTTCTGTGCTAAATTCCATGTAAAAACCTGGCTGATTATTGCAGAAGTGGAGGAAAGAACAGGCCAATTGGAAGACGAAGTCTCTCAGTGGAAGGAGTTCAAGTCGGCGCAGGAAAACTTCAACGAGGATTTACAATGGAAGGCAGAAGATGCGGAAAACAGGCAGAGGAGGAATAATATTAGGTTACTGGGGATTCCAGAGGGGGTCGAGGAACAGAACCCTAGGGCCTTTGTGGTCACCTTGTTAAGAGAATCATTTCCGGAGATCACAGCCTGGAACTGGGACGTTGAGGTACAAAGGGCCCACAGATTTCCTCTGACAATGAAGAAATCATATGGCGCTCCTCAGAATGAGAGACCAAGAGCTATGCTCATATACATTGGGAATTTTCTGGCCAGACAGGAGATTATGGACAAGGCTAGGCCACAAGATCGCCGGGCCTTTAAAGGAAATTCCTTCTTCGCTCGACCGGACTTTTGTCACGCTACGGTGGAGAGGAGATGGAGATTACGACAAATGATAGATCCGTTTCAAAAAGCTGGATGTGAGGCCTACCTCCTGTTCTCTGCAAGGCTGAAAGTATTACTAGAGGGGCGTACTAGAATGTTCTTCTCGGAAATTAAAGCAAAGAGCTTTTTGACTGAACTAAGTGAAAAAAGAGAAAATAGAAAATAGAAGAAAACAGAATTAGATAACAAAGGAAGAGATACTAACTGACCAGATTGGAAAGGACACAATGCGGTGATGGACCATAGTATTCTGTATATACACAGAGGGAATGGCTCTGGGGAGACACAATGTAGGGGGCAAGGAACACTTAGAAGGGGCTTGTGTGGACATATTTAAAAGTTATACTATTTTCTTTTGTGTTTGTGGCTAATAAAGGAGCATAAATGTAGGGAGAGGGGAGGGTACAGCATCACTCAAGGGGATTGGGAACCAGTCATACGTAGGTCAGGATTGACCTAGTTGCCTGTGGAAAGGGGGGTCGGGGGGGAGGGATAGGGGGGGGAAGCACCAGAAAGAGAGAGACAGGGGGGTACAGGCAGGTTGTGGGCAAAGAAGGGAAACAAGATTTCAATTCACAGTGGGGGAAAAGAAAGAAATTGATGAAAATAAGGAGAAGTAACAAAAATAAGAGCTGCGCAGGTCACTGGGGTATAGGAGTAGGGTTAAGAGATGGGCAGTTCAGAATGCTGGAAGATCTGAAAATTTTCCTATGAGCACAAACATTAAAATCGTGACGATGAATGTATGCGGGCTGAACGATAGAACAAAAAGGCAGCGGGTATCGCTATTACTGAAAAACACCGGGGCGGATTTTTTGTGCTTACAGGAAACACATGTCGAAGGGAATAGGTCATTTTTGTTGGAGCAAATGGGATTTAGGTTACTAGCTAACTCCAAACAGGGGGCCAGAATTAGAGGGGTTGCTATCCTGACAAAACACTCAAATATAAGAACGTTGAAGAAATTCGAGGACCAGTGGGGGAGATGTGCCTTGATCGAGTGCTTCATAGGGGAAGAATGGGTCACTATAGGCTCTATCTATGGGTCGACAGAGGATGATCCAGAGTTGTTTGAATTCCTAGACATCGAACTACCTGCGTGGGCACCAAGAGCTATCTTGGCAGGAGATTTTAATATTGATGGGGCTAGGGGATTGGGGATAGACTCTATGGGACAATACCAGGGGAGAAAAAAGAGGGTATGTAGGGCAATTCAGAATCTAGCCAGAAATAACGCATTGACGGATGTGTGGGGGGCCAAGAAACCTTCTGATCCTGGCTATACATTTTTTTCGGCTCCGCATCGGAAATGCGTTAGATTAGATTATTTTTTTGTATCTAGGACACTATTAGGTACTTCAGCGATAGATAGGATGCCAAGGATATTGTCAGATCATAATCCCCTAAAGTTAACAATAGAAGGAAGTGGGTTCAAGAGAGTGACAGGATCATGGACATTTGAAAGGGGATTATTGAAAGATGACGACTACATTACACATATGCACTTGTGGATTAGGGATTTTTTGGGACATTAATAGGGGGCGCACCACCATTGGGAATGACTGGGACACATTTAAGGCAGGGGTAAGAGGCGAAACTTTGAGCTACTCTATCGCCAAACGAAGGAAGGAAAAAATAGAGGGTGAACGGGTAAATAATGCCCTGAGAATAGCGGAAGCAAGATTGGAACAAGCCACATTAGATCAGAGCGAATACAATGAGCGGGTTTTGGAAGTAACGATAGCAAGAGCAGAGGCTGTAGAAGGGGTGGCAATTAAGGCTGCTAGATTATATGATACACAGAGAGAAAGGTGCTATGAATTTAGTGAAAAGATAGGACATACCTTAGCAGCACGTACAAGACAAAGGGTGGCTAAGGGAGAGATTAAAGAAATAAAAGACAACACTGGGCGTTTAATCACAGATGAGAAGGGTATAGCAGAGGTATTTAGGGAGTTTTACAGCAAGCTATACAAGGAAGAACAAGTACGGGACAGGGGGGAAATATCGGACTACCTACAGAATATCCCGTGCAAGGTTTTAAATAGGGAGGATAGAGAGTTTCTTGATGCTGACCTGAGAGATGAGGAGATTAATGAGGCTATATTGGGTTTGCCAAAGGGGAAAGCAGCAGGTCCAGACTTGATACCAGGAGAGTTTTATAAGGTATTCCTGCACTCAATATTTAAAGATTTAGCAAGAACATTTAGGGGGGTGTAACATGGCCAGGCAATACCGGTAAGTTGGGCCGGGGCGGACATCGTAATAATATTGAAAAAAAGGAAAGGATGCAACAGAACCAGGGTCGTACCGCCCCATAACATTAATTAACGCAGATACCAAAATATTCTCGAAAATACAGGCAGATAGATTCGCTAAGATAATAACCCAATTAGTCAGCACTAACCAACATGGCTTTATACCACAAAGGGGCACTACACTTCATATCAGGAAAATGATAACACTCTTTGATGTTCAGGAAGTAGAAGGGAAACCTATAGCGGCCATGTTATTGGACGCAGAAAAAGCCTTTGACAGGGTGGCATGGGAGTATTTGTGGGCGGTTTTAAGAAGGGGAGGGGTAGGTGAGGTTTTTGTCAAAGTCATTCAATCACTCTATACGAACCCTACTGCCTGTGTTAGGGTGAACTCTGGCCGCACTAGACCCCTGGATATTACAAGGGGCACTCGGCAAGGATGCCCTTGCTCGCCCCTATTATTTGCTATGTACATCGACCCCTTGATTTTGAGGTTAGAGCAGAACGATCGAATTAATCCAATAAACACTAGCAGGGGAGATATTAAGGTCCTAGCATATGCAGATGACATTGCGGTCATTACACCTAGCCCAATAGATGCAATAAGGGAAATAGAATTAGAGGCAGATCGGTTCAGAAGAATAGCAGGGTATGCTCTGAACAAAAGCAAGTCACAAATTATAAAGAATGTCTACACAATATGTACAGATGCAAGGGTGGTTGAGGAGGGGATGTATTTAGGTGTTAGGATCATGGCTGAACTGGAAAAATTGGTGGAAATTAACATTAATCCCATTATTACAAAAGCAAAGAAAGATCTGGATAGGGTAAATAATTTACATATGTCCATAGTAGGTAGAGTAAACTACGTAAAAATGAACTTGTTGCCGAAATTTCTGTATTTATTTAGAACAATTCCGCTGTTTTTTAGTATGAGTTGGTTCAATAAGTTGGAGAATATGGTAAATCGATTTGTTTGGTCCCAGGGGAAGACGAGAAGAGCATTGAAGTACATGTCATTACCATGAGACAGGGGGGGATGGGCGTTGCCAGATTTCAAAATGTATTACTGGGCGGCAGCATTACAGCAGATGACGGGTTTATTGGGAGGTGCTGAGGGGGAAATTGAGATTCCTACGGGATCAACAGAGGTGTACGGGATAATACTTGGCGGGGAGACAAACAATGCTTTCCTTAGATACTCGGAGCCAAGCTATTTTAAGCGGACCAGGTTCAAGACGCTAGAAGCTGCTGGTAAAATATGGAAAGCATTCAAGAAAAGTTTTGGCTTGGGAAGACTTCATGCACACACTAGATTAATGGAGGATCCAATGCTGCCCACAGAAATATTTGCGGATGCTATATTCAAGGAATGGGTTCGTTTGGGAATTAAGAACTTGGGGGATCTAATAGGGGAGGCAGGGGTAAGGCAATTCACAGAAATCCAGCAGGAATTTGGTGTCAGCAATAGGACCTTTTTTAAATATTTACAACTAAGAAGCTTTCTAGGTAATAAACGAGGTGGACCGATGGGTTTTAAAGCAAATCCGATAATACAGATGGTTGAGGGGGGCCAATCTTGCTCAATCAAAAGGCTGTATGCTGAACTAATAGAACATCGAGGGGATGACCTTGAAAAATATGAGACTAAATGGAGGGAAGCAATAGGAGTAACAGAGGGCGTATTTTTAAGGTCACTAAGATTAGGACGGGAAACCCTGTGTTCAGCGGCACTGCAGGCACAACACTACAAGACGCTATACAAACTCTACTACACACCTGCTAGAATTGCCCAGTGGGGAGGAACACAGGGGGTTAGGTGCCCTAGGTGCGACAGTACGGAGGCAGATATAGTGCATATGTTTGCGGGGTGCCCAAACCTTTCTCCGCTAATAAAAAGTATTGAAACATTTTTTGATAACTCCTTGGCATATAAATTGAAGCTGACACCAGAAGTAATACTACTAGGACTAGAGGGGAGTAACTCACAGCAAAATCAAAATGGGGGGGTTTTGTTTGTGGCCATGGCTGTTTTGCGCCTATGTATAGCAGCTGCTTGGAAAGATAAGATACCACCCCCGTTCCAGCACTGGGTGGCTAGGTTACTGCATATGTATAATCTGGAGAAAGCTATCTATGCCAGAAGGGGGAAAAAGGGTAGAGCCCTGGGACTACAGCTGTGGAAGCACATTTTAGAATGGAAAAGAAGGATGGCAAGTGTCTAGGGGGTGTAGAGCTGGATGTGATAAAATATATATACGCCTTACATATGCCTCTTCGGGGTATCTTTTGTCCCCTTTATATTTCCCTTTAACTGCGTTTTATTAATGTTTTCTTTTCTACTGTGTTCTTCTTTTTCTTCCCCAATTCGTTTTGTTTTGCTATAGGAAGTATATATTATGGAGTATGCAAGTACGCAATGGAATTGTTTTATGTGATTATTCAGAAATTTACCTGCTGTTGAAAGATATTGACTGGTGCGGGGGGGGGGGGTAAAAAATTGCTGTAAAAATCGTCAATAAAAATATTTAAAAAAAAAAAAAAAAAAAAAAACCTGGCTGATTAGGGTTAAGAATGGAATTATTTCCTGCAAAAATCCATCCTACAATAGGTAGGTAACTGTCTTTTCAAAAGTTTGGAAATATAATAATACAGAAAAATAAGGTGAAAATTAGAGGGTTCCTTGGTTAGTAACGGTGTTTCTTTTAACAGAAGTCTGAATATTGCAGTCTTGAAATCAGAAGAAATTATACCTGAGGATAGGGAATTCACTGGGCCAAGTGGGTTAACGGATTTGCTCATTCTTTTTTTTAAACTTTCTCAGGGCAAATATAATATGCCAAACCTGATGGTTGCTATTGTTGATGATAGTCTCAACATCAGCAGATTCTAATGAAGGCGGGTTATGTGTGAAAGGAGACAAAAAGTTAGAAAGGCATTCTACAATTTCACCAGGTGGCATAATATATTTAGCTGTAGCAGTAGGGCTAGCTAATGTTTGAAATATCTAAACATAATTTTATCAAAGTAAAATATAAACATGATTTCTTTAAAGAAAAATTGTATACGTTTGAACTCTCCCTCTCTCATTCACCCAAGGCCCATGTTAACTTTGACCCACTAATGAAACCATAGGTCACATGTTGAGCTTTCCTGGATGCTACTTAAACTGACCTGTGCAAACGTATTTCAAAGCTGAGACCATCAAATCATTTATGAATCCTCCTCAAAGTCCATCTGTCAAACCAGTGATTTTCCAAAGAGCTGAATGAGGATTGGAAAGTCACTTTGAGGCAGAGCAAGTTCTAGCATATTAATCCTTCCATGGAGAACCTAGAAAAAAACTCTGCGTTGAGATAACCTACGAAATCTCTGTATCAGGAGAAAAATAGGCCAATTAAAATTGTGAGGATTCTTTCTTTAAAGAAAAAGTGGATGCGTTTAAACTCTCCCTCTCCCATGCATCTTATGAGCATGTTAACTTACAGAAAACTTCGGTAACATTGCTTTCGAAGAAGTTACCTAAATTGACATGCACAAAACTATTTCAAAGCTAAAACCATCCAATCACCTGTTAATCCCATCCCAATGACTTTCCTCAAAGGCATCAGTCATCTGGATACTCGATTTGGTTAACAGGGAGTTGTTCCTGACAACATAACAATCTCCATTCCATTGAATAAACAGGGTAAGACAAAGAGTGCCTGAACAATTTCTTCCCTGTGTCTAACCAGACCTACATACCAAAACCCAGGGAAAGCTATATGACTTTCCATCATGTTTCAGGGCTGGTTGCAGCACATACAGCCTGATTCATGAAGTAAAATTGCGCCCGCAATCGCTGCGAAAATGCAATTGCGGGCGCAATTTCAGTAATCGGCATTCAACATCAAAAAAGCGAATTCGCAAACACAGAATAGCGAATTCGCTATTATATTCGCAGAATCCCGGCAGGTGAGCATTAGCGAATCGGAAAATGCGAGAAACCACGTATTCTGCAAAAGAAATAGCGAATTTGCTATAGAATCGCAATCGGTATTCAAGAAAAATCGCAAATAGCGAAAAACCCAAAAATTGCATTTTGCGCCGCGCAAAATCAGGACAACTCAAAGCAGGTGGTAACCATAAAAGCCATGCAAAAATTACATTTAAAAAACCATTGTCCAATCACCAACAGGTTCAAGCCTGACCAATCACACATAAGGACAATCATCAGCAGCAGCATTAGGAGTCCCACAATGCCTGGAATGTGCATGGTGGTGAGGCGTCGAAGGCTACAGCGATTAGCACGGAGGAGACGCAGGATCCAGGACAGGATATTCCGCCAGCGGGTCACCTTGCTAGGCCAAACCAGAGAGCAGATATATGCTAAATACAGGCTGAATGGGGAAATGATAATGCAGCTAATACAGGACCTTGACCCCCTGATGCAGCACCCAACAAGCCGTACCAATGCGGTGCCTACACATGTGCAGGTATTGTGTAGCCTGCACCTCCTGGCCTCCGGGAGTTTCCAGGGGATAGTAGCGGCTGCTGGGGGGATATCCCAGCCCACCATGTCACGCTGCCTCCACACTTTTGTTGACGCCATGCTCACCCAGCTACACCGTCACATCAAATTCCCCGACAGCCAACAGGAATTGGACATGACCAAGCTACAATTCTACAATGTAGCCCATTTTCCACATGTGCTCGGATGCATAGACTGTACCCACGTCGCCATCTGCACACCAGCTGCCATGGAGTATATGTTCCGCAATAGAAAGTCCTACCACTCCCTCAACATCCAGATGGTCTGCAATGCTAAGACATACATCACTGACATTGTCGCACAGTACCCAGGGAGTACCCATGACTCGTTCATATTCCGGCACAGCGGCCTCCACACACGACTGGTCAGGGGAGAGTTTGGGGAAGGACACCAACTTGATAAGTACACTTTGTGGAAAATGTCACATTGCTAAGATGTAACAGCGCAGCACAGGCAATCACCATCTGCTCCTCTCATTCAGGTACAGTGGCTACGCCCTCCGTGAATACCTCCTGACCCCATACCTCAACCCTGCTACACCCCAGCAATGGCGCTACAATATTGCACACATACGGACAAGGAATTGCATAGAAAGGACATTTGGCCTGCTCAAGAGCAGGTTCCGCATACTGCACAAGACAGGTGGGGCCATGTATTACAGTCCTGCAGTGTGCTGCCGCATTGTGGCTGTCTGCGCAATACTACATAACATTACAACCAAGCGCCGGATACCTGTCGACATCTCTGGCAGTGAATCTGAAGGGGACAACCGGCCACCTGCACATGCGTGCCATGCATGTGGGGAGAACCCAGCTGAAGGCCACAGACGTCGCAACCACATCACAGTGAACAGTTTCTAGTACACCCTCTTCCATCACCCCACAAATCAACAATGCATGCAAAATGTAATGATGACACAACGCTAATGTGTGTAGCAAAATAAATGTATTTGTTCAATTCACAAAAAAAAAGGTTTCAGTACAACTATCTCCCACAAGCAGTATTACAGCATACTGCTGTGTCATAGAACATGGCAGGCTTAAAGTCAGCCTGTGCCAATGAAAGTCAAATGTTCTCAAGTGCGCCTACTGCGCGTTGCGCCCAAGCGCCTCTGAGGGGCATCCTCCTCCGGGGCTTCTGGACCTGGCGTGGGCCTGGTGCTGCGGCTGTGTGGTGGGATTTGTGAGGCTGAGTGGCTGCTGATGCTGGATGCCCCCTCACTAGCATCATCACCCCCCACAGTGGATGGTATTGCTGGAGGGTGTAGTGCCGTAACGGCCGTGGTGAGGTGCTCCAGGAGCCTGGTCATGTCCTCACTGCACTGGACAAGTTGGTGCTGCTGTGTTAGGGACCGCCGCGCCAACAGAGAAGTTGCATTGGCAGCAACATAATTCGACCTGCTGTAGGTGGCCAGCCGGCTCATGAGTTGACGGTGGCGGCGGCGTGCTGCACTGCGCTGTGTGGACATCGCAGCGGTGTTGGCCTCCATGGCTGCAGCCATGCGGGCCATTCCCTCACCCACACCTGCCATGGCTGCAGTCATGTTGTCTATGCGCTCCCCCACACCTGCCATGTGGTCCATGTGGTCTGCGACTGTGGCCACATTGCGCCCTATCTTATGGAGCTGCAGCTGAATGGCTCCTTGTGTCGTGCCTGCCGCTGGTGTATCCTCAACATGCGTCTTTCAACGCTCAAACGCGCCAGTCCCTGTCCATTGCCCCTCCTGCTTGCTGGAGTGGTGTGCTGGCGAGACCTGCCACGCCTGCCCTGCTGGCCTGAGTCTGTGGCTGGCCGCTGTGTCTCAACTGGCGCAGGCCCAGATGTTGTAGCGACAGCTGCTGGGGGTGTGACAGCTGGTGTTGCTGGTGCGCCAGATGCAGGGGGCACAATGGTAGCTGGCCTGGCGGCGGCTCTAGGTGGTGCAGCAGTAGCAGGGGGCACAATGGTAGCTGGTCTGTCTGCGGCTCTAGGTGGTGCAGCAGTAGCAGGGGGCACAATAGTAGCTGGCCTGGCAGCGGCTGTAGGTGCTGCACCAGTCGCAGGGGGAACACTGCAGGTGGATCTGGCTGCTGGTGTTGTAGCAGCGGCAGGGGCTGGTGCCTGGGTTGGTGGTGGCGCCTCCTCCTCCTGGACCTCCTCATCAATTTGCAGCCTTTCACTATCGCTGCTTTCGCCGCCACCTGTGAGGGTAAGTGGAGGATCATTAGTTGCATGTATCTGGCAGACGTGCAGTTGCTACATGCATGCTGGGTGACATTCCCTGAATGGCTGTGGCTTTGTGTGCTTTGGGACCTGTCTGTCTGCATTGTGGTACTACTACATTGTGGCCACACTACATCTCCCACAATGCATCAGGACATTCCTTGATGTGCAACTATGGCATGCCTCTGGGACATTAGGGGAGCCTATTTGGTCATGGACATTCATAGGGGGCAGGGTCGCAGTCGCATGCCACTTACCTTGGGTGTCTTGGGTGGTGCGGGATGAGTCAAGACGTGTGACGCCTACACAGGCCTCCCTCTCTAGGGTGTTCTCCACCTGGTCCTCCATGGCTGTGTTGGGAGGGACTGTTGGTCCGCCACCTCCAGTGCCCGACGACTCTCCAAGGCGCTCCGCCACCTTCTCCTTGGCACGGCCTCGGAGGTCGTACCACCATTTCTTCAGCTCCTCTAGGGACCTGTCGGCCACTCCCACGGAGTTGACAGTGGAGGCAATCCCCTGCCATATCCTCCGTTTCTCTTGCTCAGGGACCCTCCTGGAATCTTTTCCGAAGAGTTTATCGTGGTTGGCCACCACCCCCTCAATCAAGTGTTCGAGCTCCTGCTCGGAAAATGTGAGCTTCCTTTTGCGCCCAGAGGAGTTGCTGGGGCCAGGAACAGGTTCCTCTGACATTGTAGCAAAGTAGTAGATGTGTAGTAATCTCCTGTATTGCAGCAGCTCTCCAACTTGCTCCCTCCAGGTCTGCCTCACTGTGGTGAATGGGGCTGGGAACAGGCTGCTTCCTGGTTGTGATGTCATCACTGGGCTTGAAATGCGACTTCCCGTTTTCCCGATCTCGCAAGTTTGCGATCTCGCAAATAGCGATATCGCAAATAGCGATATCGCTATTTGCGAGTTCGCAATCCTGGCGCGGGTAGCCGAAAATAGCGATTTTTCTGCGATTATCGGTAAACGCTACCGGAATTTGCGATCGCGTGCGAATCGCTTTTTTTAATCGCTAATCTTCATGAATTCGGATTTGCGATATCTGAATAGCGATTCGCATTTTTTCGCTATTACAGATTCGCAAATGCCGTTTTTCATGAATCTGGCGGATAGACCACTATGGTACAAATCATAGGTGATGGCACACATTTCCCCATGGGCCAGGAAAGAAACCATGTACATCTAGTGGCCGAACTTCCCAATGTGAAACCAGGAAGCCTAGATAAATCCAAACTTAAACAATTGAACAAATTGTGTGATCCTATACAATTATTTTGTTTAATTTTCCCTCCTTTTCCTTCAGTCTCACATATACGATGACCTCCAAATACATGACTTCAGGATGCACATTATATAAAATCTTCCTCTGTGTTGATTTAATAAACTATAATGTTGTTTCTATATTATAGCAACCTAGGACACCCAAAGGATGCACATAACAACTGAGTTGCCTCTTAGTTAAATATGGGCATTCTTGTCTGGGTTGGGGGAAGCATGAATGTTTCTGATTTCATGTTTGAAAACTATCACTTTTTAAAAACAACTACTTCTCAATGCACTGATATAATCAGATGTACTGAGGTGAAATGATTCTGAAAAGTAATGAAACACACTTTTTGAATTTTAAAAATACTATCATATTTATACAAGTTTGCTGCAAGATGCCATTATAAATGTAGGTGTTCCTAAATTTAAGTATTGCAGGTCACCCTAGTTACTTCCTTTCTTGAACCTTACTTAAAGACATGATTGAACTTTTACTGAACATATTTTAAAGTTTAGTCAAGTAAGCAACATCCCAGTCAGAGCTGCTACTAACCAGGGGGCTGCATGCCGTCCCGTGGCCGTACTTTGAGTATCACCGGTACAAATAGTAGGTGATGCTCTCTGTATCTTGGACAAAAGGAAAAAGACGCTCCTATCTTCCTGTCCTCTTTGAACCTGTCAGAGGCAGTCTACAGGATTACCCATCCATTTTAGTAAAAACTACTGAAGGGCAGAATCGCAAAGGTTTAGGCAGCTTTTTGACAATCCATACCAAGGGACAAATACATCTAACCAGTCACCTCCACAACAACTAGTTCCTCAATGATGATTCTCCCTACCACCAAATTGTACATGGAATCCCTAGGGACCTTTCTCATACCTCCTACACACACTATCACTTGTATGCTAATTACAGCTCTATTTATCATTGTCTGCCTCTCACTGATTCACCTCAAACGTAAGCCTCAGAAAGTGGATATGCTGCTAATATAACCTCACATATGCTCTGGGCTGAATACACCTAACTGACTCTAAAACTACCTATCTTTGAATGCCCAAACCTCTGAGTATTATGTTAGATAGAATGTTATGTTCACATCATTTCCTTACCAAGAGAAGCACAGCTCCAAAACAGACTACTACAAGGAATAAAACCTTTCTTTCCATTGAAGACTTTAAATAGGTGACACAATACCTTGTTTTACACAGATTGCACTGCACCAACTTTTTCAAGCAACAACTTTCTCCTCACAAGGCAGCCTAGAATGCAGCGCCCAAGCTTGCTATTGGTTCCAGAAAATATGACTTTACCCCAATTATGATCTCACTGAAGTGGCTCCAGATTGAGGTAGGAGTACTTTCAAATAGGCCTGTATTGCACATATAGCTCTCCACTCTAGACCCCTGAATAATCTAGCCAGCAATGGAAGCATGTGGTCAATGCCAGCTGTCTGAATACTCAGGACCAGATTCACAAAGGGTCTCCGTACTCATGGTGGAGGCCCCGCAGACGTAGCAGGGAGCCTGCACTCATGGCGGGACCTCCGCACTGCAGTTACTTCTTGTGGCAGTCCTGGCACGAGTGTGAGGCCCCCTCCATAACTGTGGGCCCTCTGCCACGAGTGCGGAGGCCATTTGTGAATTGGCCCCTAAGTCTTCTAAAAGGGAAATACTCTTAAACAATCTTTCTTGTGGAGTGCTCCCAGGGTAAGTACCTCTGTTTTGCCAGAACACAAACGTCCTACTCACTCTTCAAAAAGAGAGAAAATAAACTTGTTTTTTCCAACAATTTCTCTTTATGAGCTGTACAGTGTTCAGAATTAGACCCTGAAACACTTCTCTTTTCGACACCTCTTCTCTTTTATCTACACAATTTGAAACATTATGGTGGCTTGTGGCAACCTACTGCTGACCTATGTGAGATATTATCAGTGTCCATGTGCATTTTAGAATGATGTGTTATGCTGTATTCCACTCTAACTTGAAAATATGTACTTGATGTACTGGAATGTATAGTTTCATGTATGTTCTTTTACACCATAATCATGTAAAGCACTCTGCTGCCCTCTCGGGTCTTAGATGTACTACAAAGAAACCTCGCTCTTTTGACAATTGTACATAGTTCCTCCCAAACTGGAAGGTTAACATGCTTCAGATATTGTATCAATCTATCAAGATCTTTATTTCGCATTTAAATATAATGCATAAAAAGTACATAAAAACGAGAAAGACATAGTTTACAAACAAACGATAAAAACATCCAAACAGCTCATCATGCAGGATCACATTGTACCATTTACAATTCATAAAACGAAAAAAATATCAAAAAGCAGCTAAAATGACAACTTGTTAACATACAAGGATATATTTTATATCTCAATAACATTGTTAAAACAGATAAAAAGAACACACAGTGAAAACGTTCCAAGTGCTATAGCTTTAAATACGTATAAGCATTCCCAGAATCAGTACATAGGTGGTCTTAGGGGCTAGCCATTATAACAGATTATTCACCGTTCTAGTCCTTAAAACAGCCAATAAATAGGACGCTAGTGTGTAACATACATAAGGGGATTCAAAACCACATATTGCTTCCAATTCCTGGTTATACGAACGTAGACTGAGTTTTTTCAGTAGAGGGATACTGAATTAAGCTATCTCAGCCTTACAGAATGGACAAAAAAGATCAAATGTGAAATTGATTGCTTGGAGAGACCATTACAGGGACACCGATACAGATGAGCTACCGAATAGGAATGTGCAGGGTACCCAACCATTAGCAGAAAGAAATTCATTGTAAATCTCACCAAAACAAAACAATGTTTTTTATTGGTGACAAAAGACAAATAGGAAAGATGTCCAGTTCTCCATGGAGGTAATGCACAATAGGCCATTACTGAGATTTTGGATTGATTTTCTTGCAGTCTATCCTGGAATTGTTTGGCAATACAATTTTCCTTCAGTCTGGATTTGAAAAAAGATAAACAATGGGAGGGAGTGTCATACAAAAACCAAAGATACAGTTCACTAAAGGATTTTTTCACATAGGCTAACCAGGGAGTTAATGAAGCTCTATTCAGGGATAAAATATCCTTTATCACTCTTTGGTTAAGGAGGAAAGTTTCCTCTTTCCAAATCGAAAGCCACACCATCAGAGGGACTAGGTTAACAGTATCAGAGATAAACGGAACACCCAGCTCCACATAGACTAAAATGTTTGAACAGGAGCTGGGTATTGCCAGCAGATTTTTAAGAAATGTGTCCTCTGTTACTTGGAGGGACTCTACCCGTGCTATGCACAAAACTGTGGCACCGTACGTAACTTTACATAATGTTTTTGCAGAATAAATATCCAGCATTTCTTTTAATTAGTTTATCTTCCAAGTTTGGGGCAAACTTCCATAGGGCTGCTATACTTCTGGACATCTGATTCAATCTATTTCTAACCATTGGAGATCAATTTGGTTTATCGTCAAAAAGAATGGCCAGGTACGCGAAGTTCTCTATTCTATCTAGGCGTCTGCCACCTACAGGAAAAGAAAAACCAAAGGGCATGATGTACGGATTGTTGACAATACAAACACTAACCCCCAGTCAACTGATCTGGGTTTAATCCATCACCGTTCTTTAGCTCACTCCGCCACCCCAGTTCAGACATGGACATGAATCAAGTTTCCCAGGACTGGTTTCTGGCATTACTGCCATCTTCAGCCGGTCTTGCTTGAATCCAGTGGCAAAGTGAGCAAGGGACTCACGTCTGAAGAATGGATTCAAGATAGCCTGGCTGCTGAGGATTATGAATCCGAAACCGGTCCCAGGATGCTTGTTTCCGGTCCAGGGAAGACATGGCTTGGCAGTTCGGGCTGGACTGTTCCCAGCAGGCACAGGGTCAGACTGATTTGCATATGGCCATGTCTGAACTGGGGTGGCTGAGTGAGCTAAAGAATGGTGATGGATTAAACCCAGATCAGTTGACTGGGGGTGAGTGTTTGATTTGCTCAAACGCTCTGTCCATCATCTCCTTCTGTATCTATAGGAAAAGGCATACATTTTTTTCTTTTTCCCCAAACCCACAACCATCACGTAAGATTTAATGCATAAAGCATACCGGATAACGATATGGGGCATTGATACAATTTTAATGCCAGACCTCAGCTAAATTGTTCGTATACATGGAGAAAAGAAAGGGGGTGAGAACACAACCCCCTTTTAAATTCTGAAGTGTTTTGTGCATTCTCCATTTTTTCCATAACGAATCACAGCCTCTGTATAAATATCTGATCAAAAAAGTTATGGAGGGGTTCATACCCATTGAATCCACGATGCCCAATAGTTTACTGTGGGACACGCAGTCAAAGGCCGCAGACAGATCCATAAATGCCATATATAATTGGCTTTTCTTTGCAATGGCATATATGGCAGTAATTAAGGCGAGATTGAGACATTTGTCTGTCATACTCTTACCCTTTCTAAAGCCATATTGGGCTTCCGCATGCATATTAATTTTCATTGGCCCATTACTCCAGCCTATTTAATAGCAATTTGCCCATCATTTTAGCTATGCTGTCAAGGAGGGAAATTGGGCAGTAATTAGCAGGATCTGCACCGTTCCCTTTTTTGAAAATAGGAATGATCACAGACTGTCTCCAGGAGGGGTGAGGACCTGTTTTGGCAATAGCAGTAAATGCTATATTATTTAATATTAAGAAAAGCATCTGTTGGGACCCGTCTGGTCCTGCGGCCTTTAATGTAGGGGATTGGGACAGTACTAGAGAAACCTCCTCCAATGCAAATTCCAATACCGGTGGAGCAACCGGCATGTACTCAAAAATGCTCCATTAAGTTATCTGTCTGTTTTTGAAATATTTTGCGAAAATGAGACAACCATGTAGCCTCAACTATGTGGGGGTCTAGAGAGGGCCCGCTATTTCCTTGAAGAAACAGGGAAATAACCAATTGCCAGAAAGCATTGGTGTCTTTAGATAGTGAGACTAGTCTTATATTCGTCCATGCTTCTACAGAGAGTGCCTTTTTTCTTACCTGCCTTGCGTGTTTGTTTTTGGACCTCAGGTTTGTAGTAATAATAGGGTCCCTTGGGGATAGTTTAAGTGCCTTCCGTAACACCACAGATGCTTGAGAACATTGTTTATCAAACAACTTAATTGGCGGGCACAATTTCCGGGAAAAATGGAGGGTTAATACATCTTTCATCATAAGACACCTTTATAGCTTGTACACTATTAGTTGTTTGGTCTATGCATAGACATATCTCCTGATAAGACAAAGACAGAGTTTTACATAGTATTTCACTGGGGTCTATATCATCCCATTTTAAAGGGTAACCACTTTTCTTAGATAGAGAAGGTTCAGGTACAACTTTAATTTCCCCCTTCTCATGGGGTGTCCAATTGAATGAGAAGAATAATAACGCATGATAGCTATGTTGGGCACCACAACCTCAAATTTATTAGGAGAAGTACTCAGGGACAGAGGAAACAGGATAAAATCAATGCACACGTTGGTGCCTGACCTATAGAAAGTTGGGGACATTTGCCCCGAGCTAAAACTAATTTGATTAGCAATTTTCAGGTCCCAAGCCATCAACAGACTGTTCAGGGCGTTACCATAATCGTGGTGGTTAAAATGGACAAGCATATTCCTATTCAGATCAGTTACCCCACAAATGTTTGAAACAGAGTGTTTACAGATATGAGTGTTAAAATCACCCGCCCAAACAATAAAAAGTGGTTTATAGTGGTAAGAGATCAAATCCTCCATAGAACGGGTCAAATCATCAACCACTTCTGCTTGATTTACAAAGTTATTATTATTAAAATGTAAAATCAGTAAAACTTGCCTATTTTGACCGCTAGCCACAATGATTATTGGCAATAGGAGTTAAAAGGCCCCTGTTTGCTCTACTGGAAATCGAGGGGACAGCAATATTGGGTTTCGTTTCCAGGTTTCCTGTAGGCAAATTATTCCAGCATTTCGCAAATGTTTTACCCATGCCCCCTGTCATGTTTATTACTAAGACCTGCTATATTCCAGGAGAGTATTGAAATCTCCCCACGTTCAGGCTTTGGCGTAGGGAGAGGAAGAAAGCTATGACTCATGGAGGCTGATCCATCATTACTCATTCGGGCCCCGCAGCTGTATATTTAATAGGGGCTCTGTCCTCAACTGAAGTGATCTACGGCAGTGTGGCCGAGTAGGGGGTCAGTCAGTCACAACTAGCCAATCCCCCCAGGGGGACAAATCTATTTTCCAGGGGTATACTACTATAGGCTAACTGAGGGGCACAGGAAGTGTGAATATTTACATGGGATCTCAAATGTTGTGTATATTATTGGGAATAGCAGGCGGTTTGTAGAAAAAAAACAGTGGCACTTCAAAAATCTGGGAGTTGGAAGTGGGGGCTGGTGGTAATTGACTCAATAAATCTCTCACCAGCCATCAGTTGTTAAAGATGAGGACAATATAATCATTTTCAAATAGTTTTGAATCTGGCCCTACCCATGAAATTCTTTTGGTCATGATCAGATGGTGCAGTATTGGTTTGCCTACTTTAGCAGCTTGCGACAGCCAATGGCGAGCTTTGTTCAACAATTGAAAAGTTGTTTCAATTTGGTCAACTTTAAGAATAGGGAAATTGACCAAAATTATTACGAAGGGGCAAGCCACAAGGGGGTAGGTTCAAGGATGTGGGTTTACTTCTCTTACTGGAACTTGTGTGCTGGACATGTGGCAGGCCTGAAAATGTTGATGACCGTGGGGAGAATTGAATAATTGTACTATTTGCCTGCTGCGTGTTGTTATCAGCACTAGGGCAAGGTAAAGTTTTTGAATCTGTGATTCGTGAGAGGCCTATATGTGGGGTATGTTCACTATGTGAGGGCACAACCTGGTTGATTTGGAGCCCATCACATGATTATGTGTATTAGAATCTTCAGAAACAATTACATTAACTGAAGGTGGTGCCAGAACCCCCTCCCTCAGTATTTGGGACTAAATGTGTCAATGATCTATTAACTGCTAAACCAGCAAGAGTACGATCAATACCATCCAGACGAGAAATGAATGGATCTAATGCGTTTTTTAGGAGCTCTTCAATGTCTTGAATGTTCAGAGTCAATTTGATATCACACTGTTTAGAGGAAAGGTGCTGTAACTGATGGGAGCATTCCCCTTCTTGCTTTTTTAACAGAAGTTGGTGAAGTTGCTTTGGATGTTCCCCTTTTCCTTTTAGTAGTAAATGTGGCGCAATGGAGGAGGGCTGGGCTACTGTAGAACACAGATGTGCAGCCAAAGCAGCCGGATCCACCTGGGTGGGCTCGCAAACAGAGGGCTGATCAACCGAGTCCCCCAGCCTTGCAAACAACAGCAGATCAATCAATCAATCAAGCAGAAATTTGTATAGCACGCTACTCACCCGGAGGGTCTCAAGGCGCTTGGGGAACAGGGGTCCACTACTACTAGAACAACCAGGTCTTAAGTTGCTTTGTGAAGGAGAGGTGGTCTTGGGTAAGACGGAGGTGAATGGGGAGGGAGTTCCAGGTCTTGGCTGCCAGGTAGGAGAAGGATCTTCCTCCCAAAGTGGCTCTTCGAATGCATGGAACGGCGGCGAGGGCGTGGCTGGTCGATCGTAGCTGGCGGGTGGGAGTGTAGAAGGTCAGGCGGTTATTGAGGTACCTGGGGCCCAGCTCGTGGAGGGCCTTGTGTGCGTGGGTGAGGAGACGGAACGAGATTCTCTTGCTGACGGGGAGCCAGTGCAGGTCTCTCAGGTGTCTGGAGATGTGGCTGTGTTGGGGGATGTCCAGGATGAGTCGTGCGGAGGCATTCTGGATGCGTTGGAGTCTTTTCTGCAGTTTGGCTGTGGTTCCGGTGCAGAGGGTGTTCCCGTAGTCCAATCGGCTGCTGACGAGTGCCTGGGTGACCGTCTTCCTGGTTTCGGTGTGGATCCGGCAGATGATCTTTCGGAGCATTCATAGGATGTTGAAACACGATGATGAGACGGCGTTGACTTGTCTGGTCATCGAGAGGGAGGAGTCCTGGATGAAGCCCAGGTTTCGTGCGTGGTCCGTTGGTTTGGGTGCGCTGCCCAGGGCAGGGGGCCACCAGGAGTCATCCCAGGCAGAGGATGAGGACTTCCATCTTGTCTGAGTTCAGTTTCAGGCGGCTGTTCTTCATCCACTCGGCTACGTCTTTCATCCCTTTGTGGAGGTTGGTTCTGGCGGTGGCGGTGTCGTTGGTGAGGGAGAGCATCAGCTGGGTGTCGTCAGCTTAGGAGATGATGTTGAGGTTGCGTTGGCATGCAATGGCCGCGAGGGGGCTCATGTAGATGTTGAAGAGGGTGGGGCTGAGTGATGATGTTGTGGTACGCCGCAGATTACTTTGTTGGCCTCGGATCTGAACGGGGGGAGGCGGACTCTCTGGGTTCTTCCGGCGAGGAACGAGATGATCCACTCCCGTGCCTTCTTTTGGATTCCAACGTTGCTGAGGCATTGTACTAGGCTGCGGTGACTGCGGAGAGGTCCAGGAGGATGAGGGCCACTGTTTCCCCGTTGTCAAGCAGGGTTCGGATGTCGTCAATGGCTGCGATGAGGGCGGTCTCGGTGCTGTGGTTGGCTCAGAAGCCAGACTGTGAGTGGTCGAGGGATCCGTTCGACTCGAGGAAGGTGGCAAGCTGTATGCAGACGGTCTTCTCGATGACTTTGGCCTGAAAAGGGCGGAGCGAGATGGGGCGGTAGTTCTTGAGGTCGGTGGGGTCTGCTGATGGTTTCTTCAGGAGGGCGCTGAGTTCAGCATGCTTCCAGCTCTCCGGAAGGTGGCGATGTTGAAGGAGCAGTTGATGATTTCCCGGAGTTGGGGTGCGATGACGGAGTCGGCCTTGTTGAAGAAGTGGTGGGGGCATGGGTCCATTGGCGATCCGGAGTGGATGGTGTTCATCGTGCGGATGGTGTCTTCGGTGCTGACCGGGGACCAGGTGTGGAGGGTGGTGGTGGGGGGTGTTGGTTCTGTGGTTGGGTGCATGGTCTGTTCGTCGAAGCTGTTGTGTATGTCTGCGATCTTGCTGCGGAAGAACGAGGCGAGTGAGTCGCAGAGGTCTTGTGAAGGAGTGATGTCGTTGTTTCCGGCGCTGGGGTTGGAGAGCTCTTTGACGATGCTGAAGGGTTCCTTGCTGTTGTGTGCGTTGTTGTCTAGTCGATCCTTGAATGCTGACTTCTTGGTGGTGTGGATCAGCTGGTGGTGTTTGCGGGTGGCGTGCTTGAGGGCGGTCATGTTCTCTGTAGTCGGGTTTTTTCGCCAGGCTTTCTCGAGGGTACGGTAGTTCTTGTTGGAGTTCTTGAGGTCGTCGTTGAACCAGGAGGTTTTCTTGCTTCCGGGCCTGCTGGGATGGTTTTTCAGGGGTGCAAGGTCGTCAGCGCAGTTGGTGATCCACTGTGTGAGGTTGTTGGCTGCTTGGTTGGGGTCCGTTGATCTGGCTGGAGGGTTCTGGTTCAGTGATGTGGTGAGCTGGTCGGTGGTGATCTTATTCTAGCTCCTGCGAGAAACCTGTTGCGGGTGGAGGTGAGTCGTGGTCTTTCTGAAGCTGAAGTGGGCGCAGCTGTGGTCTGTCCAGTGGAGTCCGGTGGAGTGGCTGAAGGAGATGTACTTGCTGGAGGAGAAGACTGGGTCAAGCGTGTGTCCGGCGTAGTGGGTGGGTGTGTTCACCAGTTGCTTGAGTCCGAGGTTGGCGAGGTTGTCCAGCAGGGTGGTGGTGTTGTTGTCGTTGTTGTTCTCCAGGTGGAAGTTGAGGTCCCCTAGGAGGATGTAGTCAGTGGAGGGGAGGGCGTGTGGGCTGATGAAGTCTGCGATGTCTTCGCTGAATTGTGTGCGGGGTCCTGGGGGTCTGTAGATGAGGGTGCCTCTGAGTGTGGTCTTGGGGTCGGTGTGTATCTGGAAGTGAAGATGTTCGGCGGCTGTGAGGGTGTCGTCGGAGTTGGTTGAGATGCAGATGGTGTTCTTGCGGACGATGGCGATGCCTCCTCCTGTCTGGTTGACGCGGTCCCTCCAGGTGATCTTGTATCCGTCCGGGATGGCGATGGCGATGTCGGGCGCTGAGGAGGCGTTCATACAGGTTTCCGTGAGGAAGGCGACGTCTGGAGATGTGGTGTTGAGCAGGTTCCATAGTTCCACGGCGTGTCTGTGGACGGAGCTGGTGTTGAGCAGGATGGACCTCAGGTGGTTGCTGTTGGTGCTCGGCTTGGCGGGTGAGGGTGCCGTGCCGGTCCGGATGCAGGAGAACTTGCAGGATTGGCAGGTGAAGGGTCCGTGGGTGCGGCCTGGGGTGGCTCTGTGGCAGCCGAGGATCCGGCCGGTGTTGAGTGCATTGAGGGTGGTGGCGTCGTACGTCCGGCGGGTGGGATGGCATATGCGGGAGCCAGGGGGTCTGGCGCTGGGCGCGGGCCAGGCACGGATGGGCGCAGACGGGCTTGCCTTTGGCGCACCTTCGGCGCACATTCGGTGCGCCCGCTGCGTGTACGCACGAACTCTGCCATAAATGGAGAGTGGGGGGGGGCGCAGCAAGGGAGGAGCAGCTGGGAGGCGGGTGCGGGGTGGCGAGTGGGTAGGGGAGCGGATCGGAGATGCTGGAGGGAACAAGGGTGGGGCCGCGGGGGAGCAGCGGCAGGGAGTGGGGAGCGGGGTGGAGGGGCACAACAGTTGGCGAGAACACAAGAATACAATTTACTGGCACAACATACAATGCGGGCAAAACATACAAATTACTGGCACAACAGGGCAGGTACAATACGGTTTAAGGCAAGATCAGGGGCACAACAGAGGCACAACGGGCGGCGGTGGCGGCAAGCGGAGACCGGGCACACCAAGGATGGGCCACACGGCGGGTGGAGCGACCGGCTCTGACCAGGTCAGGTCAGGTCACAGCTCCCTGCCTCGCGGACACAACCTTATGTTTCCAGTGGGAGGGAGGAGCAGCTGGGAGGCGGGAGCGGGGTGGCGAGTGGGGAGGGGAACGGATCGGTGATGCTGGAAGGAACGGGGGTGGGGCCGCGGGGGAGCAGCATCAGGGAGCGGAGAGCGGGGTGGAGGAGCACAACAGTTGGCGAGAACACAAGAATACAATTTACTGGCACAACATACAATGCGGGCAAAACATACAAATTACTGGCACAACAGGGCAGATGCAATACGGTTTAAGGCGTGATCAGGGGCATAACAGAGGCACAACGGGCAGCGGCGGCGGCAAGCGGAGACCGGGCACACCAAGGATGGGCCACGCGGTGGGTGGAGCGACCGGCTCTGACCAGGTCAGGTCAGGTCACCAGAGTGGTGGTGCATTCTCACAGAGCCTGTTCAGCGCGTCCCGCTCTGTGGCAAGCGGCTGCGATGTTTGGCAGGGAGGATGCTCCTCCATCTCCCTCTCCCTCTGTTAGGTGATGCAGGCTGGGGGACCGAGTCCCACCCTAGCAAACATCAACAGAGTGGTGGTGCAGGCTAACAGAACTTGATCAGCGCATCCCCAGCTATTGTGTATAATGTTTCTTTTATCACTTTTTGGTTTGGCATTATAAATTATACCTTGAGTTCTGATCCTTTTTACAGAAGAATCTTCAAAAATATATTTATTTAAAAGAAGAATGATATTCCATCCTCAGTGGTTTTACAAATATCCATTGAATATATACGAATCATGTGCCCACTGTCTCCTAAGTATGTTAGGCAGTGCTTTATTGTCCATCAGACATCGTTTTAACCCATTTTTTTGTGTTTTTCTTTTGGACGAAATCTAGGGTGTCCAAAGTTTTTCATTGCATTTTTTATTTAGGAGTTTTCGGTATTGGCCAAGGTTTGTGGTTCAACCTTTCATGCTGAGCACCTTGTGTATCCTCGTTTTGGCTGGTCTGAACTTGCTGCTTTTTTTTCTCTCCTGAGTCTCTTAGATTGTTATTTTGTATGTTTTGTTGTATTCTTTGATATCTGTATACCTTCTCTTTGTCTCTACAATCTTGTAAACATGGTCTTGCATTTAGAGAAAATAATCCTCAACTATCTCTACTTGTTTTACAGTCAACAACATTTGACCTTCATTTAGATAACCATAAGTTTGCAATTACTTTTTTAAAAACATGATTCAGATCTGCTATGGAATCTGCTATCCCTTACCTCTCTTGACTAATTTGGTTCCATACATGCCATCGATTGTCTTCTGTAATGGTAACTTTGAAAACTGAGGTCAAATCCAATCAAGGCACGGAATAGATACATAGTCTTACTGTCATTATCAGTATTGACCATTTCCTTGAGAAAATTACCTTTGCTACAATATTATCTTGTTGACATTCCATTATGCACCATTATCTCGCCAAAGGGGTTCAAGTATTTAACGCTCATGTGTCTCAATTTAATTTGATGCAATTAGATACAATGAAGCATAATAAAAACAGTAACATAACAATATAATTACCATCGTCAGAGATTTTGTTAAGGTTGGCATTGTGGGGTTATAATAAGGCTAGCCTTGTTTCTAAATGATGTATCCCATATTACATTATTTTAAATAAATGAAACGTTTGTTGAACAAGCATACCCTTGTAAATGCTATAGTTACGGGTTCTAGTAAAATCAGCGTAAAGATTACATGATTTGGAAAAGTAAGGTAATGTAATTTAAATGAATTGCATTCCAGCAAAACAAAGTCATAAACATTGTTTAGCAACAACGTTAAGTCCAGGATTAGCATCATGGGTGGTAAGGATACCAATGTGTATACAAGCATGGAATGAATACACTTCAATTAAATTATTTTGCATGACAATGTTATGCTTAGCATTAGATTTAAGGTAAAAGATCATCCCTGCTGGGCAAGACATCTGGTTGGTGGGATTGGAATGAGTGAAAGTGAAACTATCCCCCGGTGAAGAGGGCGAGTTTCATACTTCTGTGTGTAGTGCAAAATTCCCTGACTTAGGGCCATATGTATGAAGCGTTTTTCTTGTCGCAAACGCTGTGAATCGAAAATTCACAGCGTTTGCGACAAGAAAAACGTGAAATGCGATGTATGAAATTATCGCATCGCAAATACCATTGCACAAGCATTTAGGAAATCGCAAAATGCGATTTCCTAAATGATATGTATGAAATATTTAAAAATTGCGATTTTGGAATAAGATGTCGCAAATTACCACCAACTTGTAGTTGGTGGTAAATTGCGAATTCTTTTCAAAAAGCATTTTTTTTTAAAACAAAAGGTGCCATGTGACACTCATACATGCCCTTTGGGCATGTATGTGCGCCATATGCGCACACATGTCATTTTCAGGGGTGCAGCAGGGTGTTCTTGAGACACCCCTGCACCCTGGAAAATTCGCAAAATTTGCGATTAGCAAATTGCTAATCGCAATTTTGCCTTTCATTTCTATGGCCAAGAGGCCCTTAGAAATGAATGGGATGTATTCCTTATTTGCCAATTCGCAACTTGCGAATTCACAAATAAGGAATTATTGGAAATCGCTAAAAAATAGCGATTATTTACATACATACCGTTTTGCGATTTCCAAATAGCGATTCCTTAAAATTCGCTATTTGGAATTCGCAAAACGATAGAATGATACATATGGCCCTTAACTCTTACTCATTTCCCCTGTAACAACGCAGACATCCAACCTGATGATACCCTTCTGAGCTTATCAGCTGTAAAATACATGGGAGCCTGCAGTACTTGTATAAAAGCCTGTCTCTAATTTCCTTATTAAAACTGACATGTGGCATTTCTAGTTGCCTGTAATAAAGAAATGGCATAGCTGCTCAACTGTAAAAAGTCATTATAAAAGAGTTCTTACAGAGCCAGCACCCAAGGTGAAAGGTAGTTTCACAGAACATCATTACAGCTGCAATTAAAACTATGAAAATTAAACCTGAAAACAGAAAGGAGATATTTATGGCAGTATGGTGATTTGCTGCATGCTTTAATATAGCTAGAATCTTTCTGCATGTTTCTACGCATTTTGAACTACAGCGTTTTTAAATCTGTGATTCATTAAACTGATCTTTTTTTCAACAAGTATATAACTGCTTTTCGGTGTGTTTACTCTTTTGCTATAGATTCTATTTATAATCTTAGGGGCAGATTTATAAGTCCTTTGCGCCAATTTTGCATTACTTTTCCCATGTTAAAAGTGACGCAAAAGTGGGTCAAGGGGCTTGTAAATCGGCACGTTAATCTCTGCAAACATCCTATCTCAGTTTGTGGAAAATGTGATTATGTGATAATGTACCATAAAGAATAAAGTACCTCCCACTATAGATTATATGGGTATTGCAAGTCACCTCAGAGTTCCATGATATTACAAAGGAAGTCGACCTTTAGCGTTGTTCATCTATAAGGGCCCAGAACTCTTCACTGG
Organism: Lissotriton vulgaris; assembly: GCF_964263255.1. NCBI lineage: Eukaryota > Metazoa > Chordata > Amphibia > Caudata > Salamandridae > Lissotriton > Lissotriton vulgaris. Next base: position 459,989,063 of record NC_141699.1, read on the forward strand.
TTTGCAATATTTTTATAAAGTATGGCAAGGGGTACCTTAGGCCATTTTTTGTGTGTTTTCATTCTGTTTACAAATTCAATTGGAGAGCTATCATTACCTAGAAAAAAATCACATGAGAGAAATAATATTTGGAATAGTTCATTTCTTATTCGCTTGGAAGCTAGTTTCTCAGTTTCATTATGCAGAACACATTTTTAATGCAGTAAAAGCATCTGTAGCTGACAATTATGTATTTATGAAGTGGTTTATAAAGCATGGGAAAAGAACACCCTGGTTAGTTTAGGTAATAATACACACAGACTGTATCTAAAAGGTTTTGGCATGCAGCATAAACTTTTATATTTTATTGTGGAGTTTTAAATAGCAGAGCATGCTGCTTTTTAGGTTTAGCAGAACAATTTATACCACTGTAGACATGGAGAACAAAAAGAAAACAGGAATGATTAACTAAATGTGAGTCATATTCACAAAGCACATTTTGTAGCATGTTTTGTAGTACCACAACGTATTCAACAAAATACTATTCACAAACCTTCATGTGGATCTTACACCTCTGACTCTCCTATCTTTTTCTGTGCAGAGAGACCTCTGTTCGAGTGAGGGGTCTCTGTACATGTAAGTACTGAGAAACTTAGGGGAATAGCTGGAAAATGATGAACATATTGTCAACGCAGTGTTTCAGTGGACTTCAATTCATTTTACCACCTTCTTCAGGACAAGCTTGATTTAAATACAGTATTTGTTCAATGTGCAAATGATGATCTTTAATCAGTATGTTATTCTCAAACTTAATGGAATAATCCATGGGTATGGATATATCAACTCATGATCAAAAGGCCAGACAATAGAGACGCGAGTTCGCTACCAATATATATTTGTGGGCAAGGACCTTCCCGAAAACTACTGGGAGAATAGAATCTATATTTAAAACTAATAGCACAATTCCTTTATTGATGACCGGAACATGTGGATACAAGTTTTGATTCTTGGACCTACAAGGAAAGAAAAGGAAATATCTTCTGGTACATTATATGTCCTGGATAAGATACTTATTCCATTAAGTTTGAGAATAACCTACATGCTTAAAGATAATCAGTTGTACATTGAACAAATACTGTTTTTAAATTAAGCTTGTCCTTAAGAAGGTGGTAAAATCAAATGAAGTCCACCAAAACGCTGCGTCGACAACTTGTTTCTAATATCTATGTTTTATATATTTCTTCTTTTTAAAAACTTTTTTTCTTGTTCATAGAGGATTGATGGATTTCTGATGTATGTATCAATTGCAATTCATGAAAAGTGACTCATATCAAAACCAGTGGACAAAGTGTTAACTGCTTAAATATGAGATATGAATATACTACGACTGATGAACTGTTTATGAAAAACTCCTTGGTCTACATATAGGATCTCATTCCTATGATTTTGTGTATTGATATACATGATTCCATGTTTTAACAGTGTATATTATTATTACATATTAGTTACAATTTTTAATAAAGGAGGAGATCCTTTTTTTCCAAAAAACAGGACTTGTAGTGTATTATGAAACTTGTAGTGTATTATGTAACTGTATGCATGAGTGGTAGAAGTTAGTGAATTAGAAGGGTGCTTCTGACAGCCAAACAATCAGCACAAAGCGAAAAGGCATTGTTGTTGGGTTATTTGAACTTGGTTACCTTTGTTGTACAACAGGTTGCTCTCTATTTTTTCAGAGTGAAAAATTATGAATTCTTACTACTAAAAGGGAGTAGAATACGGTGGAGCAAGGAGGGGGTTAAAGGAGGGTCATTTAGGGGTTTAATGAAAAGAGTAAGCCCGCTATATTTACAAAGTGCACTTCTAAAGTTATTACAACCACAAGAGACCCAAAACAGTACTACATTACTCTAGCTCAGAGTTGAGGATAGTCCTGCACGACACATGGCCAACCACTGATACTGCAGCCAGCACACTCCCATTGAAATCAATGAAGTTGGAGTCTTAAAATAAATCCCTTAGGAAATAATGCTAAGTTAAATCAAATTAATTAAAAAATAAAAAATATAAATGTTGAAACATATATATAAAATAGTACATATTTTTTATTTAATATTTTAATAACTGTGCTTACATTTTAAAATTAATGTAATAAAACATGTTATTAGATATAATTTATTTCTTAACTTCTATTTCTTTAAAGAGTTTTCTAAAGTACAAGCATGACCCAAGGGTTTAAGAGAGCAGAACAAGACAACAATCTAACAAAGCAAGTTCCACATGGTCAAAATAATACAACCTAGCTCAATACAAGTAGGGAGACATCCTAGTCTATCATAGTCTGTCAGCTGCATACGATCTCAGACTCCCTACTGTGATGTAAATTGAATTGAACTGCCCAGGAATTTCAGATTAGACCGTGGTCCTTGACTTGGGGGGAATTTCAAATGATCATCCCTCATGTTGCATGTAGGAGGAGTGAGATAAAGAGCAAGAGACATTATCCATTGTCATTCTAGTTGGGTGCTGTGTTTTATTGTCATCGACCTCCATGATTGCAGCATCAGAGGAGGTTCAGCCTGGGAAGAACAAATTTGACCTCTTCTTGAACGTAATAGCTGTTGGGTTTGTATAGATCTCAGGAGAAAGGGAGTACCATATTTTGGGGGCTAAGCCAGAGAAGGGGCAAGCACATGTTCTTTTTTAAAAAAACTTGGTGATTCCAGCTGAAAGGAGTTGGTGCTGCATAGGGATCCACTTTCTCCAGAGGTGATGAGTCTGTGCGCTAAGTGCTTAGGGCTACCAAGGTGTAGGGCTTTGTAAGTTCTGCCTTTGATGGGAAGTCACTGGATTTATAAGAGAAAGGGTGTGATGTGGTCATAGCATCTAGCTCTAGTTTCTAGCCTTGCTGCAGCATTCAGGAGTGCATTAAGAGGCTTGAGGTGTGTTTCCAGTATTCCACTTAGGGTAGTGATTCCATAGTCTAGTCTGGATAGGACCAAGGCTTATTTGAGATTTACTGGTGAGATGAATGGTTTAACCTTCTTGACTTGAAGAGTCTGAGTGGAAATAGAGCACTGTGTGTGGATGCACGGATATGGGCTTGCAAATTCAAATTTTGTCCATGGTTATCACCAATGATTAGTTGATTCAATAAATATGGGCTTGCATTCAAGAGCATCAAAGTATTTATCCATTCCTGCTCTGGATCAGCACTACGATGAATGATTATGGGTTTGCATTGAAGAATATCCAGGTGCTTAGTCAGTCCTACACCTGACAGGATCTCTGTGGGTAAAGATGTGGAGGAATTGAGTCTTCAGGGAGCTTAGTTTGAGATGGTTTTGGTTAAGCCTCTCTTGTACTTTTGTGAGAGGGTTATTGAGTGTCATTTGTGTGCATGTGGTATGCAAGATTTAATTAATGGAGGATCACCATCATTTGTTCCAAGTAGAGATTAATGAGTGTACCAGAACAACAAAAACTGCCAGGCAAACTTTTATTATTAATCAGGTGGAACAAGCCAGTAACTCCTCAAAAGCCTTTTTCAGCATAGTACAGGACTTTATCTCCTATACTTATGTAGTCAATCTCCAGAGGAATCTCAGGAGTTTTGTGATTCATTGCCTGCCTACTTTCAGGAAAAGATATCTAATATCTACGCAAAATTCACGGCTGCTCCTCTGCAGAACTCCGTGACCATCACTAGGACAGAAGAGTGAGAAAAAATAACCCCCAGTACTTTGGACTGTTTTGTTTTCAGCCTGCTACTCTAGAGGAAGTATACAACTCCCTGGCCACAGCTAAATCAGGTACACATCGAAATTCATGCTCTCCCAAGACTTCTAGCCACTTGTTGCGCCCTCTTGATTCAAAAACTGTTCAACTGTTCTATACAAAAGGGAATTATCTCTATGGCATGGAAGGAAGCATGTGTATGACCCATATTGAAAAAAGCCACACTGGACCATCAAACAATCATCAACTATCATCCAATGTCCCTGCTGCCTCTTCTGGGTAAGCAATTGGAAGGCCTAATAAACAGGCAGCTGTGGTCTTATCTTGAAACAAACAATATCCTGGATCCCTCACAATAGGGGTTCCACCCAGGATTTAGCACAGAGACTGCACTCTTTGCCGTGACTGATTCACTCAGACAGTGGATGGATGTAGGAAGTCCGATAATACTGATATTATTGGATCTGTTCACGGCTTTCCACACCATCTCACATCTAAGGTTCATGAACAGATTGCAGGCCAGCAGCATCCAGGAAACAGCACTAAAATGGCTGCAGTACTTACTGTCAGATAGACAGAAGACAATCATTTTAGGCCCATACTCGCCAGGCAAAATGCAGTTGAACAAGGGTGTTCCTGAGGGATCGTGCCTAAGCCCGATGCTGTTCAAAATATATATATGGCCCGCTGGAAAAGATTGCAGAGCAATTTGGCTTTGGGATCATCTCATACACTAATGATGCCCAGCTTATGTTTACCATGGCCGTAGACCTAGAATCAGAGAAAAAGCGTTTCTTAGCTGGAATGATAGCAATCTCTAACTGGATGACTGAGAATTGTCTCCAGCTTAATCCAGATAAAACTGAGATTTTGCTACTTGGGAAAGCCCCCGCCATCTGGTCGGACGACTTGTGGCCATACGAATTGGGTACCATTCCCGTGCCCCAACAAAAGGTAAAAAACTTAGGAATAAAATTTGATCAAGCCCTAACAATGAAAGACCATATTGCTGCCACCACAAGCTCCTGTTATTACAATATGCATCTCCTGGGCAGAACCTTTGCCCTCCTCCCCACAAACGCCCGAAGAACCCAGGTCCAGCCTATGGTGCTCAGTAGACTGGACTATATGAATGCCCTGCTGGCTGAAGTGGGTTTTACCCTGCTTATGAAGCTACAGGTGGTCCATAGCACCACAGCAAGACAAATTCTGAACCGCCCTGCAGGTACCCCTTCTGTGCCTCTGCTGAGGGAACTGCACTGGCTCCCAGTAAAGAAGCGTTCCCATTTTAAAATCTGTTAATTCATGATTAATGACCTGAGAGGCAAAGGTCCACACTATCTTAAAAAAAAACTCACAACCTACGTCCCTGGCCGAATCTTCGATCAAGTACCCAATCCGTCAAACCAGATCCAGGGGCAAGGCTTTCTGATATTTTGCCTCACTGTTCTGGAACAAACTGCCTATAGCACTCCGAGAGACCCCCAAATATAGTAAATTCAGGAAACAACTCAAAGCTTATCCATATAACATTTTATTTGGGCAGGATCCCGGGAGATACATGTTCTATAGCAAATAACACTAACATAACATAACATAACATAACATAACATAACATAACATAACATAACATAACATAACATAGGTGAGAGGGTACTCCAAGCCTGATAAGCAATGGGTTGGATTGGGAGCCTTCCAATTTCATTAGTTGTGAGTGGTTATTTAGATCGGAGGAAATAGGAGAAATATTTGAGTGAAATTTCTGTCCTAGGTCCTATTCTTTGTTCAAGACCCTCTAGCAGATGGCCTGAGGAGAATTAGAATTCAAGAGTTGTTTTGATACATGATTTTGAGAGCTACATCTATTATGTGTAAGATTGCCGTTTCTGTATTGGAACCTGACCTGAAACGACATTAGAAATTTTCAACCAGGTCGAATTGTTTAACAGAGTTGGTTGTGAGCAAATTTGTCTCGTACCTTCGCCAGGAATGGGATGATGGTTACTGGATAATAGTTGTTTGGTGATGCTGAGCATCAAAGTATTTAGCCATTCCTGCTCTGGTTCAGCACTACGATGAATGATTATGGGTTTGCATTGAAGAATATCCAGGTGCTTAGTCAGTCCTACACCTGACAGGATCTCTGTGGGTAAAGATGTGGAGGAATTGAGTCTTCAGGGAGCTTAGTTTGAGATGGTTTTGGTTAAGCCTCTCTTGTACTTTTGTGAGAGGGTTATTGAGTGTCATTTGTGTGCATGTGGTATGCAAGATTTAATTAATGGAGGATCACCATCATTTGTTCCAAGTAGAGATTAATGAGTGTACCAGAACAACAAAAACTGCCAGGCAAACTTTTATTATTAATCAGATGGAACAAGCCAGTAACTCCTCAAAAGCCTTTTTCAGCATAGTACAGGACTTTATCTCCTATACTTATGTAGTCAATCTCCAGAGGAATCTCAGGAGTTTTGTGATTCATTGCCTGCCTACTTTCAGGAAAAGATATCCAATATCTACGCAAAATTCACGGCTGCTCCTCTGCAGAACTCCGAGACCATCACTTGGACAGAAGAGTGAGAAAAAATAACCCCCAGTACTTTGGACTGTTTTGTTTTCAGCCTTCTACTCTAGAGGAAGTATACAACTCCCTGGCCACAGCTAAATCTGGTACACATCGAAATTCATGCTCTCCCAAGACTTCTAGCCACTTGTTGCGCCCTCTTGATTCAAAAACTGTTCAACTGTTCTATACAAAAGGGAATTATCTCTATGGCATGGAAGGAAGCATGTGTATGACCCATATTGAAAAAAGCCACACTGGACCCTCAAACAATCATCAACTATCATCTAATGCCCCTGCTACCTCTTCTGGGTAAGCAATTGGAAGGCCTAATAAACAGGCAGCTGTGGTCTTATCTTGAAACAAACAATATCCTGGATCCCTCACAATAGGGGTTCCACCCAGGATTTAGCACAGAGACTGCACTCTTTGCCGTGACTGATTCACTCAGACAGTGGATGGATGTAGGAAGTCCGATAATACTGATATTATTGGATCTGTTCACGGCTTTCCACACCATCTCACATCTAAGGTTCATGAACAGATTGCAGGCCAGCAGCATCCAGGAAACAGCACTAAAACGGCTGCAGTACTTTCTTCGATCAAGTACCTAATCCGTCAAACCAGATCCAGGGGCAAGGCTTTCTGATATTTTGCCTCACTGTTCTGGATCAAACTGCCTATAGCACTCCGAGAGACCCCCAAATATAGTAAATTCAGGAAACAACTCAAAGCTTATCCATATAACATTTTATTTGGGCAGAAGAGAGAAGTTCGACTCCCATGTATTCATAGGTAGGGAAGCTATCCACAGAGAAGGCAGAGATATTTAGGTAAATGTGGTTTATGACCATCACCCTACTTTTCAGATGATCGTCCTGGTCCATTAGTTTGATGGACAAGTTGGGGGGTACTAAGATATCCATCAGCGGGGTGGAGGAATAATTATGTTTTCATTATAAATACCTTGTCTAGCTATTGCAAGATGATTTCTTGGCAATGTCATGGCATGCTTATCTGCAATTCTGAATCATGCACTTCGGTACAATAGCTGCCACCATGGAAGGAGTTGTGTGATCGGGAATTAAAGGGATTGAGATGATGTGTGATGGGTGCTGATCATGACTATTACTGTATCGTCCATGTGTGTTAGTGTCAGCAAGAATTTTTATGTAATGTGACGGTTGTATGGGAAGTAGGGACATTTCATTTTAGGGGTGTAGGACGGATTTCAATTCTGCATCTGAGAGCCATTGATAGCAAAGGAAAACGAAGTGCCTTCCCCTCTCCCGAAGGTCCTTAACACAAGAACCACAGCATCAAAAGGATATCATTTTTGCCATCAAGGGCTTTGCAACAAATGTGGGTGCTGCCATGGACCATCCGGCAGTTCCTCCAGTAAATCAAGCTCCAGAATGGCATTGCGCAATGTTTCAGCTTCCTCATCGGAGGTCCTGCCATCTGGGTTGGATAAGGATAAATCCTCTGCCCTGCCTTTCGATGGTCTGCCACGAACAGGTCTGGTACACCACCTTCTAGTTCTTTGGGTTTTTCACACTTCATCTCAGGATGATTGGGACGTGCATTGAAAGCAGGGGCGGTTGGTCCATAAAGGGGTGCTAGAGCAGTGCCCCACTATCATCTACAGAAAACAGAATTACTTTCTGCAGCTCCGGTAGCAGAACTGTAAGTAGACGAATTGACAACTTTCTTAGTTTGTAGTTTGTCTGTTTACTTTTCCAGACCTGTGCTCCTGACAAATTAAAGTGTGCATGTCAACGCACAGAGGAGGAAAGAGCAGAAGTTCAAGGACTGCGCATGTATGGAGCACTTTTCAATTCAGCTCCTGTATCACATTGACGAGGCATTAGACATACTGTGCATGCTAAGTGATGTTAAGTTGCATGTCCTAAGATTGCATCCTGCTCTGGCTGCAACGTGTGTTTGACGCAATCGCCCCATATCCTGTCAAATGTTAGGATACAGCAGAGTGAAGAAGTGTCAGCCCCCAATTGTATCCTGCCTTCTGATTTGACATTCAGCAATCAGCTCCTGATCTCAAGACGCAGCATGGCTTCAGAAGGCCCGTTGAAGCAGCGGAGAGGATCCATTACGAAGCCTGCCTGCAGTAAGTTGACTGGAAAGGTGGTGTTTGGGTCAGTATCACATCAGTTCATTTTAAGAGTTTTCCTCATTAAAGACAAGGCGCATGAAAAAATAAACATGTTAAAAGTTACTTTTCTTTTGAAAGTAAGGTGATGTAAACAATAGTTGGTATTGCGTGTCTGCAGTGACCCAATTTGACCTCAGCTCACAGCTTGGGCTTTAGTACTCTGTGAGAGTTACGCCTATTTTACTTAACTTTCTTTCTCTAACTTTGATTCCCTAAGGCTTAGTTTTTACTATTTGCCAGCGCGGTGCTGGGAGGGATTTCTTCCGTCAACAGACATTGTTAGATCCTCAGACAGTTGAAGGGCTGAGTTAGTCGTGCTATAAATCAATCTAGTGAATGATTAAGGACAAAACGGTAGTGTGATGCATTTATTGCGACCAAATACAGCAGGTGAGACCTAATATACCTAGGAAAGGCAACGCCTGCCCGGCACATCACAAAAATATTCAAAGATGCCACTGGGGTGACAAAACTTGAGGGGGCCCCCTGCAAGGTATGTGGAGGGGAGCTGTCCAGCAAGAGTAATATGCTGAGGGGGCCCCCAGGATCATGGGGGCCCCACGCATTGTGGGGGCCTGTGTTACGCCACAGGAGTATGCATCGGTGTCCTTTCAAAACCTTTAGATTTCAGGCTAATTCATGTGGAGATTGGGCTCCAAAATTAACAATTTGCCCCTATTTTTAACAAACTGCTTGCCGTGGAGAACTCTTTTAGTAGGCTCTGCTTTCTAGTTTTGCTTGCTTGCTTGTTCAAATTAGAAGAAGGTACTTATGCCTTACCACTTTCAAAGTTGACCAGCCGCCACTGATTGAAAGTCACCCCTAGTTTCCAGTCAGGCCCATGCCTTTTCTGAGGATTGGAAGAACAGTGTGTCGTTGTCTGACATGTGTTGAGTTTTTACGGAGTTATGCCCAAGTAAAAACTACCAGGCCTGGGTCAATAGTACAGTACGTTTACACAGTTGGTCGTTGTAGTCAAAAAGTCAAATATACATCAAAGTGCAAAAAGAACAAATGAAAACAGATCACCACAAATCAAAGTCAGTTCAAGAACGGAAATTTTATTTCCAATGTAGCGCCAGCATTAAATGCGATTGTCAGTCAAAGCTTTAATGGGTCAATATGCATTACTTATTGGTAGTGCTCATAGGTGTAGGAAGCAAAAAGGGAAATTAGGGCAGTGGTAGTGAGTTGACGAGTGAGGGACAGGGTAAAGGTGTTTGTGACAGAAATACAATACACAATATATACAAATTGGCTTTTCCAGCCTTTAAAAGGTCAGTTAGTTCCTATATACATTGCTGATAGGTACATCTTCAGTTGATACATTTTGATCTATGAGCATGTGGGGGTTTGATAATACGGTCTACGTTTCAACCCCAGCGGAGAGGAGGGTTAGTGGTTGCCTCACAATGGGGTCTTCATCAGGACAGATGAGCACTTATGTGCTCGAGCAAATTGTGAGTTGCTCGAAGATTGAAAAGTCTTCGACCAACTCAGCCGCATGACAGAGACTCTTATCCGGATTTACCAGTGACTGCATCAGGAGATTGATTCCCTATGCCCTGCTAGACCATTAACTCATTAAGCCAGAATCCCAGTGAAAGCCTTTTCAGGATTGAACGTTGCCCGTCCCTCCTATACACAAGTGCTCATCTGGCATGATGGAGACACCGTTGTGAGACAACCACTAACTCTCCTCTCCCGGCTGGGACGCTCTCCGATGCCCCTTACCAATCACAACTTTGTGATTGGGGGAGGGAGGGAAGCTGCCACGAAGATACAGGAATTGGAAAAGGCAGGACGACGGGAGTCAGAAGTTGGACCCATCCAGAATGCAGAAGATGAGGTGGCAGCGGCACAGGACGGTAAGTTACGTTTTATTTTATTTATATTTTTATTAAATGACCATATCCCGCCTCCCCCGTGACAACCCCATTTTCATCCCCCTCCTCTACCCGCCAGTCATGCCACGACTGTAGCAAAGCAAATTTGAAGAAACACAAGGCCAGACCATCAGAATCTGGATGAAAAGCATATCTCCCTAATTGTTGCTGTACTTTATTTGATTATATTCTGAGGATCACAAGACATGATCAGAAGTACAATTGTAATTGAATTCTGTGTATAGATTCTCCATATCCTTTCAAAGTCAGATAATGTATGTGAGGCTGCGAGCCAACACATTCACCACACTGCTGATGTCACTGACTGGCCATCTTCGCTAAATAACAACTTCTGTTTGTATGAACATTTCTGTCTTGCATATATATATTTTTTAAATAGCTCAGTTTCTGCAACAAGAACATCCTGTGCAGTTTGTTCGGATTTAATTGATCCCAAAAGCTACCTCTAAAATGCCAACAAAAGAAATAAGCAATCAGCAGCCTCCCTTATTAGGTTTATGCGAGATAAAAGTGTCTTACTTAGCAAAGCAATCAATTTAAAATGCTAACGATTTTGATGTCAGTAAATCGGATTCCTTCAAATGTGTTGTACACATCACAAATTTTGAAATCTGCCTTTGCAGGTTTGAAACTAAATTTAAAGGAGATTTCTGACTTACTAGAAGGTGTATCCATGAGTCATCGTAAAAGCTCTCTGATCCGGAATCTCATGAGGCGGCAGGATGGGCTTGGCCAAGGCGTGTGTTTGTTGTACCTTTTGTTGCAGACTGACTTGAGGATGCGTTTCTATTGCACTGGGTTCTAGGGGTCATGAGCTACACTGGGAATGTCATGGTGTCTGATTTGATGAAAGTGGAGTTTGGGCTCTGGCTAGAGGAAAGGTGATATTGGGTCCTTGTTTTCAGAACGCACTTTTCAGATAGGCTAGGCTGATTGCAGTCATGGGCCATGGCGTAACATGTTGTAGCAAGCACAGTGAGTGAGGTAATTTGAAATTGAAACTACTTGTGACGGGCCTGGGGGAGCAGCAGTTATCAAATGCAGACTGGCTGCAAAAAACATAGGTTATTGTAAAATTACTATTATCCCACGAGGCTGCAAGATGGACTTGGACGCAACATGTGTATGTTGTTTGTTGTACCTGTTGCTGGACTGCAGACTGCCTTGCAGAGGACTTTTCTGTTGTTTATGCTGTGAAACCCAAGTCAATTTATTAGTGGTAGAGCACAGAATGTTTTGCCAGTGACTCTGTGCCAAAGCGTCTTTCGACTACAAACTGCATGCTTGATTTATTACAGCAAAGAAGACCAGTATTGATTTTCCCAGGAAAAGTAGATTTTCAAATTAGAATATTATTATATTGTGCATTGCCACTACTAGTGGCAATGCACAATCAAATTAATATTTTACAGCGCTGCCACTCAACCGGATAAGCAGGAATGCAGCCTCATTAGTAAGAATGCTTCCTCGTTGGCAGCATCATCCTAAAGTACTCTCACTCAGCCACACCTTTTACGCCTCACCACTTTCAAATGTCAGCAGCCGCCATTGCTGTAAAGTAGATCAATCTAAACAGATGTGGTAGCTAGTCTCCTCTGTCTGAACTCCTCCAACCGTTTCAAATGTTCATAATGACTGTCCTGCAGTCTTTCCACCCTTCTCTCTCTTTCTCTAAAGGAATCCTACATTATCCTGTTTGTGCCATTTGCATGCCCTTATCATTCCTAACAAAATGATAACACAGACTACAACAAGTATGATTGGCTTTAATATGTATCCAAGAATTCTCTTTCCTAGGTAAGCAAACCAAATTCCAACTGTTCCAAATCCCTTTCCATCTTATACCAAACTCCCTCAGATGCCAGATCATGTATCTCATGGTGTATCACTGTGATGTTACTTATATATGCCCTCAGTTGTTTACTTTTAGCAGGAATGTAAGTACAACACTGTTGGACCTTAAGCATCCAACAGACTCCACCTTCTTTTGCTAGCAACACATTTAAGAATGACGGTTTTCAATCACCATCGCCCTTATCGAAACCATTTCTCCATCTATGAGTAGGAATAAATGAGCTGTGTTAATCAACAACTTATCCACAATGGTAGACAATTTTCTAATCTTGATGTCATACAGCAATATTCCCAGACTAAGTATCATCGCTCAATATATGTCTCCTACAATATCGCCAACACTCAGTCCACGTTTTTCTTATGGTTCAATTTTCCCTCTAAACTTCCCAAAACCTCCACATGATATAGATTAGGAAATACTACAGCCACTTAACAAGTAACATTCCAATTGTTCAGAAGCCAAGCATATGCATTCTTCTCACACACAAAAAATATACTCCTGGCACCACTTGCACTGCTTCTTGCAAAAACTTCTTCATTGAAACATAAATTAGAAAAATGTGGCCATACATACTCTGTCCAACAAAAACAGTGTCATATCAACTCTGCCCTTGGCAAATGCAAAGCTTGCTTCTTTTTTCCTAATTCAAAGCTATTGGATCATAACCTCCTTTAGCCTTGTGCGCTAATTCCTCCTTAGACTATCCAAACTTTCCTCCCTATTATCAAACTTAACAGTTAAACCTCTATATCTGTCTTCTACTTGAACTACTAATTTCATTTTTATATCTGTTAATGTGCAGGTTAAGCTGGGTCTATATGCGTAAGCAGTATCTAATGGTAATGTAGGTACAAAATATTTTACCATTCTCTCTTCTTGATCGTAGTAATCATATTTGTTCAAGTGCTTGTAGACTGGTACCTCTGAGAGTACAAGATCATAATTCCAAAAATAATACTCAGAATTCCCCTTTTTATAAAACATGCTAAGAAGCAAACCACATGTAATGCTATACGTCAAGGATAGTTGATGATATCTAACCCCTTCAACCGAAGCAGGCAGTTGCTTACACAAATAACAATCTCTCACATCCGTACTATTCACATATTTATACAGCAACTTCGCATAAGAATTCACGGTGTGATCACCGTTAGACAAATCTACATTCAGAAAGCGACTTGTTTGCTCGATTAAATCTTTATCAGATCCTAGTGTACCCTCTTTTGAGGCAACAGGGGTGGGTGTGGATGACCCTTAAACCCCCACTCCCTGTTCCCCAGCTTTGTGTGCGTGTAAAATGAACTCAGTAATGACTACAGCTATCACTATGATTACTCTGACAATAAGTGTACCTGTAATACATTTGTGCCTAAGACTCGAATTTCCAGGCTCCATTTTTAGAGTGGCTCGGATTGTAGCAATAAGAGGATCAACACACAGAGTCTCTTTTTTCCACCTCTTTATCACTTGGAACAAAGTCTTGAGCAGTTGCTTTTGGATCTTGAAAAACAGTCCTTGGCACAATATTTACAGAGCTTGGAAGACTTCCCTAGCCCCCTTTCTTCTTCTAAATGTAAATTTCCTATTTTGATTTGTCTTCCTAGGGCCTAGGTTACCTTTTTCCAAGCAGTTTTATTTACAGTTCAAAGTACAATTTTATTCCCTTATGAGATCAGAGCCAATCTCCTCAATGACTTGCTGTAACAGTATAGCTCTCAAAGATGCAATCTCTTGAGGAGATGATGGATCTTCCTAAGAAGTCTCCCCACAGACAATGGGTCATATAGCATGAAGCTACCAGGAAAGAACCTATTTTAAGATGCTTTCTCTCCAATGGCAAAGGAATAAGTGGACATTTTACCTACTCCAAACATCAGATTATTTCAGGTATCTGTCCCAAGAGTCTTTGCGGGTCACGCCATCTGCTGTGGGTAAAATACTAATGGTAGTTTTCCATGGGATAACTTTATTCGTGTTTTGCAATAGTTTGTCTTTGGTTTTCAGGTCTTCTCCTGTGTGAAGTACAACAGCCTTCTTTTATAGACTCAAGTTTACAATGTAACTTCTCTCCCTGCTTGACTAGTAAAACAAAGACATTATTCTAGCTAACAAGAGCGCTTCTTTCACCTGCAAAAACAAAACATGAGAAAGACCAAATTCTACAGCACATACTAAATTCTGCTATTGAGTCTAAAGTGAGAGTTTCCAGGGCAATGCATTTCAGGCCTATCAGATTCATCTAACATAAGAAAACAGCATATGAGCTTTATGAATTTGCATAGGAAAATAAGGCACATTCAATTAAAGCATTTACCTACATTAAAATCACATGATTAATAAACACGTTTAATACATGAATAATTGTCAGTTTTAAAATACAACTTCTTCACGTTAATGTTTTCTGGTAGTTACATTCAATTTCTATTCAATTTCTATGTTAATTCTCCGTGTTACTTTTCATTGACCTAAGCACACGACGTTTCGAGTAAAAGCAATTAAAATTTTACCACTTTATGTTAATAAGACAAAAGATTATATGTGGGTGCGCTTTACACGTGTGATTATAATGCACCCCAACAAATAAAAGCAGTACTGTGTTTCCCTGGAAAGGCTGCAGCATTGGGCAAAGACTCTGCATTCTCAAGTGGCAGGAGGGGCGGGAGAGGTTTAATGTGTCCCACCAAGTCCAGCTCACTGTGTCGTGTAGAGGGAGCACCGGCAGCAGGGGTCACTTACAAGCCCATTGGGGAAGCATCTGACTGCCAGATGTAGTAGCGAGGACACCTAGACTCTGACTCTGGGATCGGGCAAGGCACCTCCCCTGGTGGGAAATACAGGCCACAGCAGCCTTTTTCGAGCTGTCGCTGCCATACGCCAAAATCATTCACCAGAAGTAAGGAAGGTAGCAGATTTGCCTCTCACAAGCAAGGAGTACAATTTTCAGGCAATGTACTTGTGAGGAAGGGGGGATATAAGTGGATAAATGTGGCAACGGGTAGTGCCTTCTGAGTCTGTCCTTTATGCTGTTTGCCCCAAGTAGAAAGGTGGTTTCCTGTCTGGTTGTAGCAGTGGAGTCCTGCTGGGCTTGCATGGCCATGGTGTCAGTATGGAGAATAATTGTCTGGAGGCAAGGGAGTCTTCAGTTTGTTAAAATCACCCTTCCCCCTACTGTGCTGCAAATAAATGCCTTTATTTGTTTTTTGCACTGCTGTGGCAATGTAGCTTTTGCTTGTGAGACTCTTGAATAATTGTATTCATCACTTGTAATAGTTAATAATGCATAACAAATATTTTTTTCTTTAGGTGGGACTTCATTTTGTAATTAAAATTTTAGAAACCATTTTTTAATTTAATTTGATATGTTTATATTAATTGAAGCTCTTAACAATATTTTTATAATCTTTTCCCAAGTTTATTAAACTTGTTTTACTTTTGCCTATATTTTAACATAGGTAGATTTCTCAGTAGGGGTGAAGGTCTCTGCATGATAAAGAAAAGGGAACATTCTCTATACTTTACCATGGGGAGATCTACGCAGCCGGGCTTTGCATAATGACATAATGGAGTAAGAAATAATTGCCTCCCGAGTGAATATTTTTTTCCTTTAATTTTAACAATTCTATGAAATGCAGCAGAGTGCTACAGATCATGTGAGGGCTGTTATTCACTGAAGAAACAAGTGGATAAAACATAAATTCTACATTTGGACTGATTAAATATGTATATAAGTTGTTGCACAGCAACATTGGCTGTTGGCCAACTCCATTTTAAAAGAAAAGTGTATTGTTTACATACATCCGTGGGGAGCATAGTGTATAAGCTGAGTGTCTAAAATCACCAGCACCAAACCAAATCTCTGTCCCTCAATTAATTGAGATTTGGCGCAGCCAAACTGGTGTCAAAAATGCATTTCTGTTTTAAATGTTTTATTTTAAACCTATACCACGAAAAAAAGACAAATAGGAAACACAGAGCTGCCAAAACTTGGTGACTGTATATTTTTAACAACAATTTTAAATAAAAAAATTAACCATTGCTCATAATTATTTTTGTAACACAATGTTACTGATTTTTGCCAACAACTCGATAAATAAAACAAATCATAAGCAATACAGATAAAGATAAGACACCGTGCCCCTCTTCCCCCCACCATGCGGCCATCATCCTCCTTCAACAAATCATAACAGAGAATACTACATAGCTATACACAAAGTTGACCATCATAAAAGTATGATTCTCTCTCCCCCCTCTTTTACGTGCATATTTCAAGCCCTTTTCACCACTCTTCCACAGAGGGAGAGTGTATAGCTTTCCATCGATTGTCCAGATTCCTCTTAGCGATCACAATCCCCAACCAAGCCAAGCACCACATATGATTTTGACAGCACATGTATTTGTGATCAAGTGGTTGCACTTAGAACAGTTTTGGAAATTCTTATTCATTTTAATGCACATCACAGGAAAAAATGGCACTGACTGATGCAAAGAAATTGCATTATAGGTTTTGAATTACTGTAGCCACAGTTTTAAAATAGAGGGATGAATGAAAAAGGAAAATAATATAAGATATGGAATGAAGAAAGCATTGTCACAATAAAGTATTGGCTCACAAGCCTGGTAGTGAACTTTTTCGGGAGGATGCGCACATGTGATCAGGTTAAATGCTGTCATTCACAGTATAAGAGACCCAGGTGTTGAAGTGGGCTTACCAATTCCCCTATAATGTATAATGTGTTAGAGGGAAACAAAATGTGAATGACAATTGAGCAGACCAATGAATGAAGGGTTTTACCGAAAGCACCAGTTTTTATTGAATGGAGGGGCATATTACCAACGTTTAGCGATATTTACCGCTAACGATGCTTAGCAACAAATTTTTTAACGCTAAGCATCGCCGGAAATTATCGCAGAGATAACTTGCTATTAGCAAGGTTTATCTCAGTAGTGATAAAAATCCTCGCGCTAACTGCCAATTGAGAGATTATCTCTGGAAAACCCAACGATAATCTCTCGAAGTTTGGCGTTAGCTTGATAATAGGGGCTCACAAACTTAGCCATGATATCCACCTTCCATAGGATATCATGGCTAAGTCAGGAAAATACCAGGTGTAAAAAAAGCAGTGCTAACCGCGGTTAGCGCTGCTTTTTTTATCACTAACAGTGTTAGCGAAATCCTTGATAATAGGAGAAATGTCGCTTAACAACATTTCTCCTATTATTTTTCTCTGGAACGCCTTTCTCATTAGAGATGCAAGGGGAAGCTTAGAGAAAAAGGGTGCTAACATGCGAATGTGCGTGTTAGCACCCTGTTGCTAATAGGGAGATAATTTTATCTCCGCTTTCTTGGCTTTTAAAGCCAAAAAAGCGGAGATAAATCCCTTGATAATATGCCCCGTGGTTTTTTTTTATTTGAGACCGCTGAGCAGTTAAAGATGTCTCTTGGCCAGACCTGAAAATTGGCCCTGCACTATAGCTACAACATTCCTGTTGCTGTGTGGGCCTGTGAGGATGCTGCTTGCCTGCAGTTCATCATAGTTTTGAAGCACCTCTGAACACTTCTCCTTTCCCAACCACTGGATGTTGAGGGCAAGGTTTCCAGAAATGAAAAGTAGAATGATGCTGCAGCAGAGCCATGGCTATTCTCCTTCCAGTCTGCAACTCAGGGTTGGCGCAGCCCTAACTGCCAGTGGGAAAACTCAATTTCCTTCATCTTGATGGATCATACATGTTGGGTGGGACATCTGTCTGTCGGGAATGGAATGTGTGAAAGCGAAACTATGCATAAGGTTAGGGGGGGGGATTTCACCCGTGTGTGGGAAGCACAAAGTTCACTTTGGAGCTTGTCAACTTTTTAATACATGGGAGCCTGTAATCCATGTATAAAAGCCTATTATTATTTTCCATATTATAGGCACCAAGTGACATCTGTAGTGACCTGAACGAAATGACATAGTTGCTCAACTATAATAAGCTACTACAGTTGAGTTCTGACTGAGTCAACACCCAAGGTGAAAGTTGGGTTCACAGAGCATCATTACAGCTGCAATTTAAACTATGAAAATGAAACCTGGCTTTTCCTTCTCCAGATCTATTTTTCTAAATCAACAGTGATCAGCAGAAAAGAGACATTTATGTCAGCACATGTATTTTTGCACTCTTTGGTAAAGCTAGAACCTCTCCACATGTTTCTACATATTCTGAGCTCCAGCACTTTTAAATTTGACTTTCATTAAACGTATTCTATATACCTTTTTCAACAATTATTTAAATGCTTTTCGGTGTGTTTCCTTTTTCATAATAGATTCTACTTTTAGTTTTTACGCCTGCAAAGATTCTCTTTGATATAAAAGAGCAACACTCCAAGGATTTAAGCAGCTTGTGGGCAGTGTAATGAACTGACCATGTATTATTATATCAGGAATAAAGTAGCTCCTACTGTACATTATATGGAGATTGCAAGACACCTTACAAAGGAACTCAGTCTTTGCCCTCGTTTCTATATTTAAAAATGAAACTACTCTGTGACTTGCAATATTCTAAATAATACACAGCAAGGGGTACTTCAGCCCATTTTTCTTTTCTTTAATTCTATCTACGTATTCAATCGGAGAGTTATCATTAAATACAGAAAAAATCACCTGTGAGGAATAATATCCTTATTAATTAATTTACTTTTCTCCTTGGAAAATAGATTCTCAGTTTTATTATGCCGAACACATTTTAATGCTGTAAAATCATGTGCACATGACAATTATGTTTTTATGAAGTGGTTTATAATGTATGGGAAAGAGCACCTAGGCTAATTTAGGTAATAATCAACACAGACTTGCATCTAAAAGGTTGGTTTTGGCACACGGCATAAACTTTTATGTTTCATTTTGGTGTATTAAATGGCAGAGCATGCTGCTTTTCAGGTTTATCAAAACATTTTAAACAACTGTAGGCATAGAGCATAAGAAGAAAAAAGGAGTGATTCATGAAATATGTGTTGTTTTCACAAACTGCATTTTGTAGTGCATATAGTTGAACTACAATATGATCTAGTTTTTTTTGGCCTTAGGACTTTGTGCACTTAATCACTGATAACCAGTGCTAAAGTGCTTGTGCTTTCTCCTCTTAACATGGTAGAATTGGCTTAAATCTGCTTAGCATATTTAATTTACTTATAATTCCCTAGTAAAGTGGTTCTACATATGCCCAGGCCTATAAATTAAATGGTACTAGTGGGACTGCAGCGCTAATTGCGCCACCCACTTAAGTAGCCCTTTAAACATGTCTCAAGCCTGCAATTGCAGACTTTGTAGGCAGTTTGAAACTGCCATTTCAACGAGGTAAAACAATCTTTTCTAGGTCTAAGCCTTCTTTTTTAATACGCAAGCCATAAATAGGGCAGGCCACAAACAGCCCACATGGCAGGGTGCAATGCATTTAAAAAGTAGGACATGTACTTTTAAGTTTTACAAGTCCTGATAGTGAGAAACTCTTACATGTGTTTTTCACTGCTGCAAGGCCTACCTCTTCCATAGAATGACCTTATTACATTATTAAGCTGTCACTTCCAAATAGGAGCAAGTAAACAGCTCATGTTTGGTGTCTTTGGAATGGTAATGAAAAATATTTTTGGGGGTAAAGTCAGATTTTCAATTACAATTTTGAAATTTTAATAGATCAGAAAGAACTACATAAACAGCTTTTCCAGAGCAAAGCACGCTCGAAAATGATAAATAATGAATTTTACCAATAACCCCCTTCCCTAACATCCCTCGTGAACCTCCCCTTGCTCACAACCCTAAAAATGTATCATACTAACACAAAAAGTGAGAAATAAAAATGCTCTAACTAACCCTTGTTATTGATAGCAGCCACAGAAAACAAACAGTGCTCAATTACCTTAAGAAGCCCAACCGGCAGTTTAACATGTGCATGTCTCCCTTCTTATTCAGAAAATTATCGACTTCTTTCTCTCCCGCCATCGTTTTATTTAAAGCCTACTTGCACACATTTCCCTAATCAATCCCTAATTAAATCCAAGCCCTTGACCTGTTTTAACTTGCTTGCTCATGAAAAAAACTCCTGCCTAAAAGTCCCATAATGTACTAAGTCAGTTGTCAAAAACCGTGAACTCACAGAACTACAAAAATCCATGATTAATTATAAAAAACAAATAAATGTCAACATCTAATGTGTGAAAACATATGCAATCATATATGCAGCGTGATACATTAATCAATACAATATTGTGACTTAAATCAATTATACATTTGTACGTAGCGCCACAGTCATGTACTTTGCAATTGAAGAAATAATGCAATGCGTATCACCACCAGCATGCCCTGTATCAGGAAGAAACGAAGCAATGCGTCATGCTACAATCCTGTACAGTGCAATGAAGAAATAATACACTGCGCCACGTTATAGTCAGATACTGTGCCTGAAGAAATAATGCAATGTGCCACATTCCAATCAGTTAATATGCAAGGGAAAAATAACGCAGTGGTTAGCTCACCAGGCATGTATTTCGTCAGGCCCAAATGAGGTCAGGCGTCATACGACAGTTCGATTGTTCATTAGCAGCAATAATGCAAAGTGTAATACGACAGGTTTACGTGCTCCATTAACAGTGCCCCCATTATGGATCAAATGATGACACAAAAGTACTGCTTTCCCTTTGGTCCCAGAACTGTCCCTCCTTGGGTCAGCACGGGTCAGGATCCGAACAGAAGCAACGGCTTGTGCAGCTGACTGAAACAGGAAGCCGAGAGAGTGTCCCTCTAAGCCTGCCCCCCACCCCAGGTTTTGATCCATGTTACCTGGGAGGGCACAACCCCACTCTTCTCCCCGACATCAGCGACTTGGGCCTTGGTCCAGAACTCCGTCACGGGGTGCGGCGGCTTGTGCCGGCAGCTCAGCTGTTCCATGGCTGCCAGTCCAGGCTGCTGCGAATGACTCCGAGGACCCAATAACTTGTCCCGCCTTCTGGCGGTCTCAGTCCACACCGAGATAATTCCTCAGCACTGTGGAGACTTTACTTCCAATTCGGTGCACCCCCTACTCAGGCACTCCTCACTAGCACCTCAGGCTGCACTTCAACATGCACACTGTATGTCTGAGACTTGCCTCTTTTATGGTGCTCACGATGATCCAGCGATGTTCACCAATGCTCCGCTTGCACCTCAACACACACCCTGTGCGTTCGATTCTCCCCTTTTCTCTCGGTGCACACAATGTCCAGGCAATCTTCACCAATGCCCTGGCTACAACACAACACGCCCTCTGTTCATCCAAGTCTCACCTCTTTTCCCAGTGCACACGATTTCCAGGCCCCCCTCACCAACGCACTGGCTGCACAATGACACGCACTGAATGCGTCTGAGGCCCACTTCTTCTGTTGGTGCCTACGAGGCCCAGGTGCTCCTCACCAACACCCGGACTGCACCACAACACGCACACTGCGCATAAGAGCCTCATCTCGTCTCCCCGTGCACACCACGACTAGGTACTCCTCACCAAGGCCCTGGCCTGCACTTTGACACGCATCCAGCATGTCCGAGACTTAGCTTATTTCTGCGTGCCCACGATCACACGGCACAACTTCTGAGGGTCTCAAGCTGCAAAAGCACGCGCACACCATGTTGCTTGGGACTTCTCCAGAAACGTTTATGATCCTGTATTTCCAAACAGGGAGCCAGCTCACCTCGGGCCCTTGGGGGTTACAAAACACAGCACAGAGCACACTTCTTCAAGCAGGGGGACCCAACGCCTCCAAGCACAGTCCCAACAGCCTCTCCCTTAGTTAGAACAGCAAACTGTAGACCAGCCCTAGATCACGAAGCATGGATTGGTCTTTCCACTGCAGTCTCTTCAATTGCTCCTTCTTTAGCAGAGGTTCCTCTTGACCACAGAATGGGTACAAACCTTTACAGTGTCAATCCATATCGGTTTTATTCCCACTTTCAGGGGTTTCCACTCTCCTAGTTATACCCCCTAATGTCTTTGAAGTTTGTATGTGCTCAGTGGTCTCTGATCCCTCTCTAAATCAGTTCTGGGTGTCTCCCTCCCAGTGGCACCTCTTTCTCTTTGATACTTGGGTTCTGGATCCATAATCACTCAGCAGTATATGGGTCAATTGGTTTATAGCACCAGCTCAGGCCTTTTCACCTCCCGGGCTTCTCCTCCCCACTACGCTCCAGATGTAGGGCAGCCTGGTGCCATCTCAACCCCTCACTGGGTGAAGACCTCTCCCAGCTCCTCTCACCTTTCAGTTCAAGACAGACAATCCACATTTCAGAGACACACAGAAATGCTCAGAGCACAAAACTCAGCCACTTTCTAAATGAGTGGTTTATGAACACACAGTGACAAAACCACCTTCACAGAAAGATGTGTTACATCGCTGTGAGTTCATACATACTAAACTTCACCTCTCCATTTTAAATAGGCTAATAAACACAACACCCAGCCTCACCCATTCTGTCCCATGGGCAGGATGGCCTTTCAGCAGTGAAAAACGAAATGGAGAGTATTTACTGTCAGAACATAGCACAAACCTTAGTATATGTTCTACCTTTTACCTACACTGCACCCTGCCCAGGGGTTACCTGGGATCTACCACGGGGTGGCCAACATGTATGTAAAAGGGAAAGTCAGGCCTGACAAGTGGTTTCACTTGTCAGGACTACATGCTAACTTAGCATTCTGTGCGCAGGCCCTACACTGAAGGCCTGAGTTCCCTTCTCTGCGCACCTTGCATTACTAGCCCTGACACACACAGTGCACATCACTAGTGACTTTACTAGTAAGGCAAACATACCATTCATGGCCAGCCAATCACCATTACATTTTAAACAGGGAACTGTTGTATTTTGGCACTGATCAGCAGTGGCAGAGTACCTAAAGTAGGAAAACAGTCTAGGAGGATAGCAAAAAGTTTAGGGAACTATAGCCAAAAAGGCCAAGTCCTACAACAACTAACACATTGCTGCCGAGAGGGAGTGATGTGTCTGAAAAGGTTGTGCTGCAGTGCCAAAGTTCTAAAGGCCAAGGATGCACCGTATTCACGGTATGCGCACCATGTCGTAAGGACCCATCAAATAATTTGGAACAAATGTCACAGAGAAAAGTGACACATGTGCAACCACATGGACTCCAGGCTGCTTTGTGGGTTGTAAAGCAATGCTTATGTGCTACAAGCCAGCTTTGTACCACATTGGAGTGCGTCATGCATCAAAAAGTGACGTATTGGAAAAAACGTTTTCCAAAACCTCACATAGGAGACATGGAGCAAGCAGCAGCAGTTAGTGCAAGAACCCCAACACCAGCCAGGATGTCCAGACAGAACCCCAAGGGAAGAAGAAGAGTAATTTTAGTGAGGAATAGAATAACATTTTAATAACAGAAGTTACAAAGCATGAACATCAGCTCTTTGACACCTCAAAAGTGAAATAAGGGAAGAAAGCAACTGTTTGGCAGGCCATAGTGGAGACGAATAACAATGTAAGGCAAACTAAAAGGACCATTATGGAGTGCAAGAAGTGCTAGCATGACTATAAGCACAGGACCAAGGAGAAACTGGCCAACAACCTGAAGGCAGTCATGCGGACCGGAGGAGGAGTACCTCAAGAGCAGGAGGTGCTGGACCTCTTGGATGATCAGGTGACATCAGTCATACCAGCAGAGGTGGTGGCAGGGGTTGCTGGACAGAACAGTGCTGTGTGAAAGGACAGAAAGATCTACAGTGTAAGTGGCTACAAAGGGACAATATGGTGAAAATTGTCATGTTTTGTATCTAACTTTCTGTGCTGCACTGTGCTTTGTGCAAAGGAAATGTCTGGAATTTCCCACTTGTTAATTAATACATCCCATAACTTCAAGTCATACTGCACAGTCACATGTTCTATTTAACAGTCTGCCACTGTCAAGTATGTTCAATCAGTGTGTGACAAGCACCACCAGTCCAGGTTCACCTTTGTATTCTGGGACTTGTAGTGGAGTGTAGAACACAAGGCTTCAATTATTGAGGATTTGGTGAAGGCAGCACAGGAAGTCACCTTGCTGTACTGCCCTATGCCATAGTGAAAGGGCAGGTCTGCATTGTGTTTATCCAATACGGTGCATTCCTGTCCTTTCAACCTGCCCTTGTGCCCGTTTGGCAGCCTTGTGCCAAAGCAGTCACCGTTGCACAATGGTGAAAGGGTGTATGTGCTGTTGGCAGGATTATTTTTGTGCAGGAAGGGGCACCTTCCTGCAAAAAGACAATTCCGAGAACCGTTGTCCTCTTTCTATGTCTGCTGCAGAATGCAGTACACATTGAAAGAGGAAAACATTTGTAGAAATAGAGATATTTCTTCTTCTTAAGCCTCACCTTGGGAGATGCAAAAATTAAATGCATTCTCAGGTTTACAAGACAGTGCAAATCTGGGCCTGGTAATTGTGTGGAAACACCCAGGATAGTGCCCATGAAATGCCTCCTGCACAAAGTAAGGCAACACAGTGATGTACGATGTGTTAGTTTACTCAAGATTTATGAGGCCACTCAAGACACACAAGGTGTCTTTGCATGACTTCATAAATCAGAGTCAGAGCCTTGCGTCATGCATGCACAATGTTGCATGGTGCAAATGTGAATCAATGCTTTAGTAAATATGCCAGTGAGTCAGCAGGTTGCACGTCACACTATACAAACCCAAAGATCCAGGCTTGGAGCAGCACATCATGCATGGACACTTGAGACCCGACTGTGGCAATGCTGCCCCCCTTGCACAATGAGGCTAGTGTGTCCAATTTGGGTCCATGCTGCCAATTCTGGACTGTATTAAATGGAATGGGGTTGCTAGAGGATCGACTCCTTATCTGGGAGGAGGTCAGGTTTGGAGTTTGTGAAGTATCACCAAGTAGAATTTTGCACACAGCCATGTAACTCCTGTCATGTTCAAGTGTATACTGGGGTTGTTGTGCATGCAAAGGATGCACAGTACAGGACCATGATTGTTAGTTGCCTGAATAGATGGTGTGTGTGCCTGGTGGACTCCTGATTGAACTGGCACTGTCTGAATCGGGAGTCATTGCACAGCAAGGAGGTGAGTTGTTATGTGTGTACTGCTCTTTAGCCAGAGTGTTAATCATACACTGCTGTTTCTGATAGTGTTACACTTGTCTTGCAGCTGTGAAGGGATTCTGCTGAAGAGGTTATTGGTGTACTACATTCTACATATAATGTGGACCACGGTGAAGATGTAGTATGTATGAGGATGAGAGTCCTAAAAACAAATGTCTCTTTATGCCATAAACATCAAAGCAGGATGATGTCAAACAGGAAACAGTGAAGTCACAGGATGAGATATGTTTTCATGAAGATGGGCAGGATTTAGCAATGATTGGAGGGTGGGTTCTATGGGCCTAGTTGCGTGGCCAACCTGGGTTGGTACATTGTCACAGAATATCAATCATAATAGCATGTGGGCTACAGCTTGAGCCATAGCCCTAAAATACAAGCAGGGATGTTGGTCAATTACATATACTGACTTGCATTGGTGGTGTTTGTGTCACAATAGAGTCAATGTTGGATATCTGTGTCATCAGTGTGTGACAGTTAGTTGAGTTACTGGGTTGAAATGAGGATTTCCAGAGAAATCATGTACTGGTAGAAGTGAGCAGGGCTGTGTTAAGTGAGGTGTGATACTCTGCAGATAACCAACTCTGGCAAAGACAAAATGGGGTGAGCATCAGTTGTAGCAATCTTCCTAGTTTGCCTGTGCCTATCCCCGCAGAGTTGGTACAAAGTGCCAAGAATAGGGAATTATGGAGACAACTGTGTGGGTAATGAATTCATATGAGTGTACACAAATAGGAAAACCATTGTAAGTATATGTCCTTACAAATTCCTGGTTGTTAGCTGTGTAGAGTTCTGTGAATGCTTGTGAAATATGAGCTCATGGCCGCATGAATGCACAATGAGCATGTAAGACATCACTACAAGGCCGACTAGTGTGATGTACTGTCCGAACCCAGGAGCTGTCTGCTGACTTGTGACTAGACAGAATGCAGGCGTCCTGTGACTAGGTGCAATGTGCACTGTAGTGATGTCAGACATCATTAATTAAGAAAGCCAATCAGCACGACAGATGTGGACCTTACCTCAACTTACCTTCATAGGCAGGACAGGGCAGGCCAGTAAGCTGTGTAACGTTTTTAAAATGTGTGTGTTGACACAAAAACTCACCCTTTTCACACAGTGGTCGTGTGAACAATGTTGAGATTTTGCCATCAGAAAGCCAACTACACTACAACTTTTCCTCAATTCCTATGGGTAACATGTGTCATTCACATCAATGTTGGAAAGAAAGTGAATGTTAATAAAGTCTGTATGTCAGCCATAATTACACATGTCAACATCTAGCATAGATCACCATTAACATATTACAATTTCATTGCAAAGGGATAAAAAACAACTACTACCAGTCTGTCCTGGATAACCAACCTGTTGGAGATGACATCCTGCCCCCTGTGGACTGTTACATCTTCCAGAAACTCCTGCACTCCATTGGAACACCTTTTCCTGTCACGGCAAGGGAAGACAGCATTGCTGGGTCCCCAGAGGAACTGCCTACATGAGGACATGCCCCATCTACCGGCCCAATCCCAGCCCTAGACTCCAAAGAGCCACAAGTTGACTTACAACGGTGAGTGGTAGGAGTCCAGCAGCAGCTGGTAGACAATTCAGTTGGAGATGGAGACCATTGCAGGTACCCTAGAGGAAGTATGTATATGCTGCAGTCCCAATAAGGACACCTCTGAGGCAATGAAAGTCCCCAACTCTTCGCTCCTCAGAACAGAAAAGTCCCTGGCTTACATTGCTAGTGTCATGAGGTAGAGGCCACAATAACAGACCTGCCAATGTGGCACCAGTGAGTTACCCACCCAGCTGAGGCAAATCATGCCATGCTCCAACTTATGGAGTGCAAACAGGACTCCTGTATTGCAACAATGGATCCCTTCAACAACGCCCATTGCTGTTGTTGACAAGTTATCAGGCCCGTGTCAGCTCTGTGCTGCCTTCCTTGCTGGCACAGACAAATGGTGGTGGGGACAGTGGAGCCACATTTTACACCCCTAATGTGTGTGTGTGGCTCTGATCCCTCCCACACAAACACCACAACCCACAACACACACCAAGGAGGAAGAAGTGGAATTCACCAATTGTCAAGTGTAAAAGTGCCCAGTAACATGTGTCTGTGCCACTAGGCTAGTTTTACATTGTACCTGTGTTTTCTCATCATGCCACTGCCCTTTTCACCTGGTGCTATCCTCTTTTTGTATGCTCACCTGTTATTCTGATCAATGTGTGGATTGTTGATGAAGCTCCCCTTCCCTAATGGCAATTTGGACCTTCTCATCACAGGAATACTCCTCAGCTCGACATGTCACATGACATGTATTCCCAATGGACTTTGTCTAGACATCCTTTGGTCTCGAACAATGTTTGGTGTTTTGTCGCAAGACCGGCTATTTAGAAATTGCCTTGTGCAATTATGCCAATAAATGCATCACTCTGAAGCAGTGTGTTGTATGTCTTTTGCAGATATGAATAACTAAACAATGGTGGATATGTATATAAAAGAATACCTAGCATCTGGATGTAAGTGCGCTACTGCCCCTATCACATGCTCTGGTTTGACATTTCCAAGCATCTTATACATCCACTGCCATTGCATTATATGGACAGTCTATTTGAACTATTGAAAGTCATGGAGTGACCATAAGCATCAGTAAAATGTCTAGATCTGAGTGAAAAAAAGTCCAAGTAATCATAATAATTAACTTGTAAATGCAGATATAGGGGAGAGGAGATGGCCTAATGGCTACTGTGGTCGACCTTAAATCTGGGGAACCGGGTTTGAGTCTCGGCAAGGATGCAAATATCCCCATGCCTAACAAAAATGAGTGTGTCCTCATGTAAACACAACTGGTGCTTGTGTAAAGCACTCTGATACCTGATACTTTCGGGTCAAGTTTGTGCTATATAAAACTCCATTAAAACTCCATTAAGAAAAAATCACACAATTGCCTACCTGCAGAAATTGGGTCCTACTAGGCATGTGAGCCACTAACACATTTTCACTCAGCCATAAATATTTTGCTCAGTGATCACGAAAATGTGATCATTTCACATATGTCAGGTTCAATGTTTATGCTGAAGTTTTCCTATACGTATCATCAGAGATCTGACGGGAGAGCATGGCGGTCGGAAGCTGACGGTCGCGGCGGAGCTCCCCAGTGTGTGGCGTTTAAACCATCGCCAGCGGCTTCCACTTTTGTTTTTTTTTCTTCTCTTCTCCTAAAAAGCTCTGCTGTAAGGAATGCTTCCATGAAACAAGCTTTTGCTAACACTTACCTGTGTTAGCGCTCACGCCTCATCTCTGTGTCCCTCGGGGTTCACCGGAGCGCTTAGCCAGGCTGCGCAGGCTCGATCTGGCATGGACTCAATGATTTGTGGAGCCGGGGGCGGAGCAGAATTGAAAACTCTGTGGTTCCGGGAGTTGGGCGCAGCCAGAGAGTGGCGGAGAAACCCCAGGAGGCTCCCTAGGCATTTCGGTCTCGGAGGACCGGTTTTGGCTGTCTGTAGAGGAGCGGCTGGGCCAGTAAATTATGGAGTAAGTGCCGGGGATGTTAATTGGGAGGAGGTTGAGGACTGGTGCCCCATTTAGGAAAGGCTCGCTGTGACTGAGTTTCCCTGGCCTGGAATTTGACGTGAGGCAGTTCCACGGGACCCAAGGGGCTCCGGGTTCGCTTTTTTTGTTCCTCTCCTCTCGAGGGGTTTGGCAGTCACTCAGGATCTGGTTGTGTGTACAGGCACTGGAGTCCCGGTACAGCTCACAAGGCCCCTAATCTTTTTGTCAATGCTGCCGGGGGTGCTTTAAGTGGGTACGAGAGTTCTGCATGTAGAAGAGAGCTCACAGTGCTGCGAGCAGTAACCTTAGTAACCCTGGATGTTCCTCGATAGTGCCTGAGTCTGAGGCTAGGATAAGCCGCGACACATTAGGCAGTAGGACTGCTAACATTGCTAACAGCGTGTCAGTCCCACTTAATCCAGCTGTTGTTTCACCTCCCTTTGTAGAAATCAAGGCAGTCTCTAGACAAGGGAAGGAGAGTCATATTGCCGAAAATACTCCCCCAGGTAAAGGAAAGCACAGGAGGAAAGCTAGAGGGGACCTTTTATTGGGCTTAAAATTCCGCCATCACTGAAGTCCTATTACAGGGTCCTCTCTTCAACTAACTCTAAGTGGGGGAAGGACAAATCGGCTGTATGGCTACTGCCACTGTCTCTAAGCCATCTATAGCTTCTTCTGCCCTCGCGGGCAGCGCCTCTCAGCCTTCTCCGGGGCCCCTGGCCCTCCCTAATAAAGCAACGGGGGGCTGCATCACAAGACCAGCAGATTACTGTCCATTCATCTGTAGAATTATCAAATAGTTTTTCAGTACTAGAAAACCAGGACACAGACCAGGGAGAAGCCCGCAAAAGCACACCGGAAGAAGAGGTCCCTTTGTCCTCTGTTCCCGAGCTAACAGTACTTGCTCCCCAGCCTCTGACGGTACCTGGGACATTGGCCGACATCTTGCTAGGTCTGAAGGACGACATTGGTAGGAAATTTACAATTTCAGAGGTCAACCAGGTTGCTATTCAGGCGTCATGCGAGCTATTAGCCCAGAAAGTTGAGGAGGTCTCGCAAAGAACGGATGCTCTTGAGGCAGAGATCCCCAAGATCAAGGGCGCCTTATGTTCTTCCTCCATAGCAATGGACAAACTGGCTCAACAGAACCGGGAGATGAAGGATGATATTGAGCGTCTCAAAAACCACTCCAGGAAAAACAGCGTCAAAATCCTAAATGTTCCTGAAGATCTTGAAGGGGGGGACATAAAGAATTTAGTGGTTTCGCTTCTAAAAGTAACACTTCTAAAAGACTCCCCAGAGGCGGATCTGGAATTAATGGGTGACATTCCAAGGGTTCATTGTGACCCATATAGGAGAAACCCCGGGAAAGGGTGTCCTAGAAAAATCTTGGTGAACTTCTTCACTTATGCCATCAAGGAAAGAATTTTGTCTTTGGCCTTGAAAGCTGGTCATATAAAGAGCACTTTCATTTTTAGCCCTTTTTCCTTTTCTATCCGTTCAGACGTCTCCCATATTACCACCACGAAACAGTGGGAGCTGGGCAAGAGAATGGTAACTCTGAACTCATTAGGGGCCCGGACCTAGCTAAAATTCCCCGCATCTCTTCAGATTATGTGGAACAATCACATGTACAACTTGCGCCAAACAGAGGAAGTTGATATCCTAATTGACAAGATTAGAAAAGGAAGTGGGAGCGGAAGCGACAGCGGGGTCTAACTAGCAGGGATCCACCTATCATTTGGCTACTAGGGTGAAATAAAAGGGGAGAAAATATATAAAATAAGAATACAGAAATCATTGGGGAAGAGTATAGCTTATTAAAATGCCGCCACTGCTTTGATCGGTTCTTATCATCTTCAATTATTTACCTGCTGCTTAGCCACACACGGGGGGCTCTTGGCCAAGAGCATATGCTCAGAGAAGAAGGGAGGGTTCCCCTGGTCGGTGAGGGTTGTTTGGGGTCATGGGGGGCGGGAGGGCTGGGAGGGGGCGCACGGTGGGGTCGCAGTGGGAGAAAATATAAAAATTAGTCCTCATTTCCCTTATTTCCTTCTTTTGAATAAGATGTTTACGTGGTGCCTAGCCAATGGGAGGGAGGCAGATGAACTAACAATTCATGACGACTTCTAGGATGAGGTTCATCTTGTGGAACATTAACGGGCTCTGCTACTCACGAAGACAAAGGCTGATAATGAAATGCCTTGAACAATCCCCAGCCCAAGTTTTCCTCCTACAAGAGACCCACTTAAGCTCCGTTGAGAGTAAGATTACTTTTGGAAATTACAGATGGTTGGGACTGATCTGCTGCTCCGAACAGACAGTTTTTAATAAGGGAGTTGCAGTCTTAATTAGAACAGGAGTGGGAGGCACCATAAAGTCCACGTCGACAGATCACACGGGCTGGTTTATTATGGTACAAGCCGGCTTCGGGGGGTTGAGTTTTCTATAGTATCCGATTATGGCCCTAACATTGACGACCCTGCCTGTTTGCTCAGAGTACAGACCAAGTTGGTGAAGGTTACCACCCCGGTGGTTGTTGTGAGAGATTTTAATGTTCTTCTCAATCCCCTTCAAGACGGGTCAAACCATAGCCAGCATATTGCTGCCCCCGTACTCGTAGGGCAATGATTAATATGATTCATGAGCTTGGATTGGTGGACGTTTGGAAGGCTAAGAAGGGGCAGAGCCAGGTTTTCCATACTTCAGTAAAAAGCATGGGCACTCCTCAAGAATTGATTATATTCTTATGGCTAGATCAGGCTTAGAGATTTTGGAAGATATTACTATACTTCCAAGCATCTTATCTGACCATGCTCCTATTTCATTTTCACTCTCGATGGGTCGGCCTAAGCCTAACTTTGCACCCAGATGGACCTTTAAAAGGGTAATTGTATCTAAACAGGAAATAGTTTCCGCCGTTAGAACATCTAATATGAACTTTTTTTCTGACAATAAGCATTCAACGT
Source organism: Lissotriton vulgaris (assembly GCF_964263255.1). Taxonomy (NCBI): domain Eukaryota; kingdom Metazoa; phylum Chordata; class Amphibia; order Caudata; family Salamandridae; genus Lissotriton; species Lissotriton vulgaris. The sequence continues at coordinate 460,020,911 of NC_141699.1, forward strand.
CATTCGATTATGTCTGGGACGCATTTAAGGCCTATACTCGTGGCCTACTACATAGCCTTATATGCGCCAAGAATAGGGAGGAGGTGCAAAAATTCAGAAAATAAAAGCAGATCACGTAAAAAAAAACATTAATAATTTGATTATAGACAAGTCAGGGGCTACCTCTTGTAACCAAGAGGATATGCAGAGGTGTCTGCTCACCATGTTATCTAAACTCTACGAGGAGGCGGCCACTCTAAGCATCAATAGCATTCAAAATGGTTGGAAAATAAGGCCTTACCACGTCTGACAGCCGAGGGCCGAGACATGCTAGATAGCCAATTCATGGAGGAGGAAATCAAGCTCCATCTACATAAAATAAAGAACAATAAACCCGCAGGCGCTGATGCCCTTCCAGGTGAAGTTTACACGGCCCTCCAGGAGGTTATAGCTCCAAGGTTATGTGAGCTTTTTAACTACATATACTCTCAGATGGGAGGGTACCCCTGTCGTGGAAAGAGGCCATATTAGTGCTTATTTTGAAACCAGGGAAAGATCCCCTGAAAGCAGACTCCTATAGGCCAATCTCCCTGCTTAACGCGGATTATAAGATCTTCACCAGTATTTTGGCAGGGAGATTGGTCAAGGTGGCCCCACAACTGATTAATGCCAACCAAAGAGGCTTTATTCCAGGCAGGTATATTCAGGAGCAAACTCTGCAACTAATAGGCAGTATTGACCTAGCGTTGGCACGGTCTGAGCCCTTGGCGGTGGCTGCGTATGACGCAGCCAAGGCCTTTGACCGTGTCAACTGGGCCTTTCTATGGGAAGTTTTAAGAGCGATGGGATTTGGTTCAACATTCATACAAACTCTCATTAGGTGTTATGAGGGCGCCTCTGCTGCTATTCTTTTTAATGGTTTCTTGACACCGAGTTTTAGTATAAAAAGGGGAACACGACAGGTGTGCCCCATCTCACCCCTTTTGTTCGATATATATATCGAACCCCTTGCACAAGCATTGAGATTAGATGATCGGATCACCCCCTTTATAGCCTCTGAATACTGCTTCAAATTAGCTCTATATGCTGACGACCTGCTGGTCTATACCAACAATCTAGCGGAGGTGCTACCCAGGGTGGAGGCTACTCTGAATTAATTTGGTCTGTACTCTGGGTACTCGGTCAACACAACTAAGACTGAGGTAATGTGCTGGGGTGTTGGCAACTGGCTGGGCATCTGTAGTAAAGAGCTCAAGTACCTGGGAATAGCCATAGTACATGATCCAAATAATTTGTGTATATTTAGCAAGGACCCCCTGAAGGTATGAATTGTATAATTCCTAGGTCAGAGAAAACAATGTATCTGCAAAGTAACAACCTAGGCAATCAAAATTTACACAAACCTATTTGGTAAAGAATAATAAACAAATAGCTACAACTGACTAAAAGACATCATTTTTTATTTTTTCATAATTAAAACAGTAAACATTTCATTCGCATAACACACAGTTTAAAAAAATCACAATAGTATTAACAAGTTAAAAATTAATTAAACAGTAAACAGCAAATTCATTATCTATAGTAGATGAGTGGCAAGGTTATATGACTCTACGCGCGTTTCGGCGGCCAGCGCCTTCTTCCTGGAGTAGCCACGTAATATCTATAAGAATAGAGATGTATATCATTTCAATTTCATACATATAAACAATTCTATACAGGAAAGATTTAACATTTAAAACTTTGTCCTTTAGTAGCTATAGTATTACAAACATACATGATTTAAAAAAAGCAATCTAATCTATATTTTCCTCTATTCTTGTCATTTCCTTGTACTGATCCAGAGGGGAGATGAACTAATTCATGAATGATGACTGAGGAGATTGACATAAATATCTGTCAATTCCACTATGACTAATAAAGTTTATTATGGTTCATATATTCAATATATGTTTTTTTGGGGTGAGGAGCAGGCAATTTTTCAGGTCCCAAAGGAGTGCTGTATTGGTTTAAGAAGAGTCCAAGTAGATATACAATAAAAGAATATGTACAACATTTAACATTGTTATCTATTCTAAGTTGGTCACACTTGAAATACTCATATCTTCTAGGATAGATACGTACTACTGGTAAGGAAAATTACTTTTGTCTTTTCAAAAGGGGCGACCAAGTTTAGAATGCCATTTTTCTTATTATGACTTCTGTCGCCTCAGGGATTGCCGAAGCTTGATGGAGGAGAAAAAGTGGTACCGACTGTTAATTTTTAAATAATCTAGTTGTCATCAGTATTTAAGGGAATTATTTTCAGGTGACTTTACCTAATTAATGTAAAGGATAGATAGTCAACGTCCACCACCGGAACCCTTAGTGTTGATTTGTGCTCTGTATGGTCCACCAATTAGCTTTTCTTGAATTGTCCTTGGAGTCTAGTCTTTTGGAGAATATGAATATAAAGGGAAAATAAGAAGGTATTTATTTTATTTCCTCTATTTTTAATCAATTCTCAATGATGGTAATAGAGGTAAGGTTACTCATAGATGATTGGAAACTAGTATCTGATTCCATTATTCGTAGTTGTGATTAAGCTTACCCATTAAAATTATATCGTTCTTGTAATCGTTTTTATATGTTCTTCAGTCATAGAAGAGAAGAGGATCACAAGATGTTGTTTTGGGAAAACTTCCTATTCGCCTATAGAAAAAGGGTAAATACAAGGATTCATTAACTATCTCCTATTTTGTCCAGTCTAATTCTCCAAATATATTATTTAGCCATCTTACCTAGAGGCACGAATTCTTTTGTTTCAAGGATAAAGATGAAAATTGTAAGGGATTCTGTAATGTTGGGCAGATAGATGATATTTAAAAGATCTCCCTGCCTGTAAGGGAATAGGGAAATAAAGTGGAAGAATATATTATTTCTTATTGGGCATTGCATTAAATATGGTATCTCAGGGCTTGGTTCAGTCCTCAAACCTACCTGAGGATGGTCGGCAGGGCTCCGTACGTCCGGTGGCGGGTAGCTCGAACTGGCAACTGCAAGCGCGGCAAAATAATGAACAGACGCCTGTTAGAAGCTCTAGTTTATATATACGTCTTAATTGGTTTAGATTATGATCACCTGAATTACCTCATGTTGCTGATGGGGCGGCGATATCCTCGCGTAGTTGTCAATGTTTACACGGAGTTTTATGTCAGCCTCGCTGATTGGTGGATTGTGTTAGCGGAGTTTTATCTGTGGTTTAACGATTGGATGACCTGTGATCCTTCATTCCAAAACATAAACATGGATCGTATTTTGAACGCGGTATTTACCTACGTTGAAGTATTCGTTTCCTGTTAGATGGATTATATATTTATTACCTCCGTATTATATTTTAGTAATCCGATAAATTCGGACCTTTGCCGATTTTTATTTTTCAAAACAGACCATATATTTGACATGGCGTTCCCATTTTGTTTTAGTTACGTCTTTTCATTTTTCTATACTAGAGAGATGGTAGTATCTCTGCTCAGTTTTCACCAAGGTCATAAATATTCGGGTTGATGTCATTTATTGTTTTTGGTCGCATAATTATTAGTCGATGTTCAACAAAATGGGAACGCCATGTCAAATATATGGTCTGTTTTGAAAAATAAAAATCGGCAAAGGTCCGAATTTATCGGATTACTAAAATATAATACGGAGGTAATAAATATATAATCCATCTAACAGGAAACGAATACTTCAACGTAGGTAAATACCGCGTTCAAAATACGATCCATGTTTATGTTTTGGAATGAAGGATCACAGGTCATCCAATCGTTAAACCACAGATAAAACTCCGCTAACACAATCCACCAATCAGCGAGGCTGACATAAAACTCTGTGTAAACATTGACAACTACACGAGGATATCGCCGCCCCATCAGCAACATGAGGTAATTCAGGTGATCATAATCTAAACCAATTAAGACGTATATATAAACTAGAGCTTCTAACAGGCGTCTGTTCATTATTTTGCCGCGCTTGCAGTTGCCAGTTCGAGCTACCCGCCACCGGACGTACGGAGCCCTGCCGACCATCCTCAGGTAGGTTTGAGGACTGAACCAAGCCCTGAGATACCATATTTAATGCAATGCCCAATAAGAAATAATATATTCTTCCACTTTATTTCCCTATTCCCTTACAGGCAGGGAGATCTTTTAAATATCATCTATCTGCCCAACATTACAGAATCCCTTACAATGTTCATCTTTATCCTTGAAACAAAAGAATTCGTGCCTCTAGGTAAGATGGCTAAATAATATATTTGGAGAATTAGACTGGACAAAATAGGAGATAGTTAATGAATCCTTGTATTTACCCTTTTTCTATAGGCGAATAGGAAGTTTTCCCAAAACAACATCTTGTGATCCTCTTCTCTTCTATGACTGAAGAACATATAAAAGCGATTACAAGAACGATATAATTGTAATGGGTAAGCTTAATCACAACTACGAATAATGGAATCAGATACTAGTTTCCAATCATCTATGAGTAACCTTACCTCTATTACCATCATTGAGAATTGATTAAAAATAGAGGAAATAAAATAAATACCTTCTTATTTTCCCTTTATATTCATATTCTCCAAAAGACTAGACTCCAAGGACAATTCAAGAAAAGCTAATTGGTGGACCATACAGAGCACAAATCAACACTAAGGGTTCCGGTGGCGGACGTTGACTATCTATCCTTTACATTAATTAGGTAAAGTCACCTGAAAATAATTCCCTTAAATACTGATGACAACTAGATTATTTAAAAATTAACAGTCGGTACCACTTTTTCTCCTCCATCAAGCTTCGGCAATCCCTGAGGCGACAGAAGTCATAATAAGAAAAATGGCATTCTAAACTTGGTCGCCCCTTTTGAAAAGACAAAAGTAATTTTCCTTACCAGTAGTAAGTATCTATCCTAGAAGATATGAGTATTTCAAGTGTGACCAACTTAGAATAGATAACAATGTTAAATGTTGTACATATTCTTTTATTGTATATCTACTTGGACTCTTCTTAAACCAATACAGCACTCCTTTGGGACCTGAAAAATTGCCTGCTCCTCACCCCAAAAAAACATATATTGAATATATGAACCATAATAAACTTTATTAGTCATAGTGGAATTGACAGATATTTATGTCAATCTCCTCAGTCATCATTCATGAATTAGTTCATCTCCCCTCTGGATCAGTACAAGGAAATGACAAGAATAGAGGAAAATATAGATTAGATTGCTTTTTTTAAATCATGTATGTTTGTAATACTATAGCTACTAAAGGACAAAGTTTTAAATGTTAAATCTTTCCTGTATAGAATTGTTTATATGTATGAAATTGAAATGATATACATCTCTATTCTTATAGATATTACGTGGCTACTCCAGGAAGAAGGCGCTGGCCGCCGAAACGCGCGTAGAGTCATATAACCTTGCCACTCATCTACTATAGATAATGAATTTGCTGTTTACTGTTTAATTAATTTTTAACTTGTTAATACTATTGTGATTTTTTTAAACTGTGTGTAATGCGAATGAAATGTTTACTGTTTTAATTATGAAAAAATAAAAAATGATGTCTTTTAGTCAGTTGTAGCTATTTGTTTATTATTCTTTACCAAATAAGTTTGTGTAAATTTTGATTGCCTAGGTTGTTACTTTTTTTTCCAGATAAGCTCTTAAAAAGGCTCACTTTTACGTTCTTAATAGACTGTATTATACGCCTAAAAAAATTGCAAAATGTGTTCTCTGTCCCCTGCCTAAGTGCTCCAGATGCGACTTGGTTGAGGCCAATGACATTCATATTTTTTTTGATTGTGTTACTTTGAGCGACTTTTGGCTTAGCGTGGAGAGGGCTCTGGAAGGTATCTTTAAAGTTAAGCTGTGCCTCAACTTAGCTCGAGTTTTGTTTGGCTTGGATATGGATCTCATAAGTCTGTTATCTGTGGCGCAAGTGTTTTTTTTTTTCTGTCTCATCTTGATCGCCCACAGGGAGATTTGTAAACTGTGGAAAGATCCTAGAACCCCACTTTACGAAAATTGGTTGCGTGCTGCATTAGGCACGGCGCGTCTAGATTTGGTCTTGGCAGACAATGGCAATAACAATGTCTGGGCACCTTTGATTTTGTGGGGCAAAGAAATGAGGCTGGTCTAAGGCCTCAAAGGTCCTATGATTACACCATGCCTCGTACAAAGAAGCAGGCCTGGTTGGCCCAAGGCGAACGCAAGAACATTGCCCTGGGCACCCAGGTTGGAACGGGCCTTTATTGATAATTTTGCAGATGCCAATGGTAAAATTAGGACTAAAAGAAAAGTCAGAGTGAATGCACTCATAACATGCAGATACAAATGCACTGATTCATTCTGATTTAGCATCATACCTATGCCACTCAGTATGTGAAAGCTCAGTGATACACCTTGGATGTCATTAAGCTTGAACTGCAGCTGGTAAGTATTTGGGATCCTGTGTCAAATGATAAATGGTGTAGTGAGGCATTTTGGAATATATAGGAAGAATGTGTTCTTTTACCCCCTGAGAGCCCTCACATGCATTGAGTGTGAGTGTAACCACACTTGACGTAAATTGTGCCATATACACACATAACAATAATTAGGATCCAGAGCACAGACCGAATAACTGAGCGACATATCCCAAAGAGGAAACTTGAGGCTAATGGTTTTCTAACTTAGCAAGCAGTTGCACAAATTCACATGCAGGAAGTGCCACACCTAGCAAGTGCTCACTCAATGCCAGGGATGATTGGCGTTTCAGGGCAGGTGGGGGCTACAATAATGGCAACTAACTAGCTAACAACAATGACCCACTAGTACAATGGTGCAAGGGTGAGTGCATAAGTAGCAGGCACAAGCGCGTGCCCCAGCACAGCCAGGATTAGGCACTATAAGGTGACAGATTCCTCCCTATTATACATGTAGCATCACTTCCACACACAGTGCTACAGTAGACGACTATCTGTGTTGGGTTGTGCGTCAATTCACATGAAAAGAACCACTCATGGTTCCAAAAGAATGTTGAAGATTCCTTAAGTGATTCAATTGCAACGTAGACTGACTCTTGTCCATAGGCGTCTCACAAAGTTACACATATCTGCAATCACTGCAGAGAATTGCTACATCAAGTAACCAACTCAACCTAAGTAATTATGACAGCTATCACACAGGAAATTATTACCCATTGTGAAAGTAGAAAAAGTATGTATCTATAAATATGTTCTACTCTCAAACTAGCACTACCTATCTTACACTAACTTACACTATATAAACTAAGCCTAAACTAACTTAACCTAACTATATTACACAAACTTATCTAAGCACTACCTTAACCTACCTTAACTTAGCTACAACTATCCTATACATTTGACACAAACAACATGTTAAACATCAACCCTCCGTCTCTTAACACACATAGACAAAGACATGACAAAATACTAACATCAACTACACCTATACATAAACTTACTAAACATGTAACCTTAACAAATACATATTTTTCTGTATTTTTTTGTAATTTATTTTTTATAAAAAGGTCTAAACATTAACTCCCTATCCACTAAAACCTCAGAAATAGAGAAAAGGATAAAAGATATGTACCTACAACATTTAAAAACCTAATTGATCTAAACCTAACCTATTCACTGACTATGACCTTAACTATAAAATTACCACTTCATAAAAACTACAACAATAACATGTATGTAAAAAAGTTTAAATTAGTTAGGAGAGCTGTTCCATGGCCTCATTCATGTTTGCCATCCTGGGGCGTAAGTTTGCCTGCTCCCCACGAATAGCATCAACTTTCTGGATGAGCATCCTGAGTTCCTTTATGATGATGAAGTGGAACACAGATTCACTCCCCCTGGGACTCCCGGGCTGTGAGGGTATACGCTGTGTGGCAGGAAAGGCAGCTGGTGTGATTGGTCTTTGGGGTGGCTGTTGCTGCTTTGGACCTGTTTTGTCCTGCCTAGGGGCCAATGTTGCCATTATAGGTGTGATTGGTCAAGGAGCGATCCAGTACCCCACTGTCATTGCACAATCATACAGCTTGTGCATCTTTCAATATGCCTTGGAAATGTTCCTCACAATCACAGCACATCTCATAAGTACATGTCTCATCAGCTGTCATGTTTTCTAGGGGGATAATGGAAAAAATAGTTATCACATGCAGTACATGTACATGATATCTGTGATAAATAGTCTGACATTGTAACACAATCACATGTCCCTGACCAGCCCAATACAAGCATTAGAGATGGCTATATGGACAATATGTTGTAACTACATAGACATCCCCTGCTAGTCATGTGCCATCTGTGTGGGTTCACAAAATGTAACAGCAATCACAATATGGTGTATTCCATCAGGGCTAGACTGGGAACCCAAAGCAGCCCTGCCAATTTTATTGGACCAGCCACTCCGGGTCGGAGGTGCGGGGGGATGGGTGCATGTATGAAGCACTGCTGCTTTTGCTACTGGGAGCAGATATGTCAGCACTGCTGATTCCACCCCCCCAAGTAACAACAATGGCCCTACTGCTGCAAAACCAGCCCAACTCTTCCAGCCTCCTGGGGAAATGCATGATGCCCACTACGGCCAGTCCAGCCCTTGAGAGTGGATACCATATTATACAGGACAAAAGTTCAATCACATGTAAATGTCTTGAACAAATATTGGACACATGGGCCTGCTTACCCTAATTTTTAATTAAGAGTCGCATCATGAAAATGTGCTTATCATTGATCACCAAATTAAGCATAAGTGGATAAGGTGATACAGTAAAGGCAATGTGGCTTGGCCTCGCATACCACATCTGGAGTATCACAAGGCTGCACACGTTGCTCCCCTCACTTACTCTGTGTCAGTTTATCCTTAAATGGATAAGGGGTTGTTATATACCTCCTGTAGACTATGATTGGGAAACCTAAATAACATTTAACATCTGGCAATTGTACGGAGATGTGAAAATAATCCCCTGCATCAGATTTGCAGGGACAATCATGAGGAGCCATACTTAAACATGCTTATATACACACATCATCCCAAAGCTGCTTTCAGAGCCATACATCACAAATTGAAAATAGCATCACAGTAGTGTGTGCATCCTAGTCAGACTACTCATCTGGCCTTAAAATGTATTTTATGTGATGCATGGACCTTTACAACATATCTCTGAGGGAGGTTCAAGTACCACTGAGGCAAAATTACAACAGACATATGCCATGGTAGGCTACCATATTGAAGTTCTATATGTCCATACTATAATGAACTAATACATGAACAGACACACATATAGGCATGTCATTTGTTGTCTGTCATGGCCCTACTACATTACTTATGGTATGTAGGCCCATCACCAAAAACATATGCTGCAACTATCATAATATTCAAAAGTGTTTAGATTACAATGACAACCCAGATGCCACTGACATACATGCTTACATAATTCTATTATTTTGCAATACTGCCTCAGGGAAAAAGCTTTTTTTTACAATGATAACATGTCTTACACAACAGGTATGTTTGACCACCCTTATGGTCAGTGAAACTGACATTTCCTATCTGGAGAGCGCTCAAGCATGCGGCATGTCTGAACCCATTTTGCTGCTTTGTGATGAAACACATGTGGTATAATCACTCAGTGTGTGAATCTGATTCCATGATACCAATCCTGTTGATGATTGGTAACAGTGCCTCTGTATATATTTTGCTCATCTTCTGCCCCCAGGACCTGGCCCACTAGGGGGTAAAGTGAAAACAAGCCTGTTTTTGATGGCATAAGTCTGCCATCAAAAACAGTAAGGAAAATGCGCCACTAGTCCAGCACTGGAAGGAACAAGGACACAGAGTACAAGATATTAGATGGGTAATTCTGGAAAGAATCAAAGAGCAAATCAGATTAGGCGACAGCTCCAAAAGAAAAAACAACAGGAGCAATGGTTCATGATTAAATTTGACACCATCAAGCGTGGCCTGAACTCTAGGGAAGAATGGGAGACCCTAATTTAAGAAGAGGTTGTGTCTAATATCCACCCTTGAATCCTTTAATTTCAAAAATAGAAATACTGTAGCCGTACAGGGATTAAAAAGTAGAGGATCACGTTTACAATATGACAAGGTGAACTAGGGCCATAAACATACTAGAATATGGAGGCGTGTCAAAAGAAAATAAGTAGCCCGGAACCCCTTCAAATAATATAAAAATAAAGAAACCGAGCAATATATCAAAAAAATTAGAATCACGATAAAAATAATCTGACTGTCCTTGAACTCAATTTTTCTCAAGAGAATAAATAGGAACTAAAGAAAACTAAATTATATATTATATGAATATGAATCAGGTCATGCCCCATTAATACTAGTTGAATAACAGTCCATTTTAAGATGGCGCCGATTTTCGTGTGCCCAAGCGAAACCGCGATAAATACAATACTTGATTATATGTAAACGGTTATTTGAACATGATAACAAACAGAAAAAATAGAAAATGAAATACCATGGTATATAAATATAAATCAAGTTATGTCCCACCAACATCAGAAAAATAATAACCCATTTAAAGATGGCGCCGACTTTCGTTGCCCAAACAAACACTACGGAGCATGCGCGATCTACAACTGCAATCAATTGCAGGGAATCAGCGCGTTATAAAAACAAGAGGCGGGGAGCTCATTGCCGGTAAAGGAGACGAATGAGGCAAAAGTCCAGGATGCCAGAGCGACAGGTAAGCGGAATAACGGGTGCGTTAAACTACCAAGGGAAAGGGCAACGGGAGGGCTGAGATTACGCCCCGGGTTCAGATGGTAAATTGCAGCATGCAGATACTGATAGTTACAATGTGCGGTCTTCTACCGCGAGGAGGTCCACAATTGGGAAAAAGAGTGAGGAAACATGGAGGCTTTGAACCTATCTTTCCCCCCCCCAAAAAATATAAAGTAATGATGGGCAATTACAAAATAACTCTGTTATAAGGAATAGTTAATATGGCCACTTCATAGGAAAGAGCCAGTATTTAAGCAAGTCCAACATTCTGCACTATAAAGACTCCGCAGAGATATCAAAAAATAAAGAAGTTAATAAGAAATAAAATGCAGAAAGACAAGATTTCTTATAAAATAGCACAACATTTAACAACCCTATCTTATCCATAGAACACATCCGGTTTAAAAGTCGAATTAATGACATCGATATATGCCCGTTCATGAGAGCGTTTTATCTACAAAAAGGGAAGATAGAGGGGAAATGTACAGTATATTATTTTTTCTCCTATATGAAACTCTGGCTAATTATAACCCTTACACATACAGAGTTCTCCCGCTGTGTGAATTTATAACTTTCGAGAAGAGAGGGAGAAACATAGTCTGATAGTCTGCCCACACAAAGGAAGGACTCTCCTATCCGGAGCAGGTTCACTAATCTTAAGGTAACTAAAAGACATCATCATAGCTGGGATGAAAATCAACATGAGATCTAAAAACGCACCAATGATATAAACCCAAAGTGTTACCCTATAGGCACAAGCCATAGCAAACAACTGAAATTGTTCATAGAAGTCTCCTCGAGGACGGATGCCCCAGGGGAACCTATATACATTTAAAGGGTAAGGGGAATTCCTTAATCCTTTTCAATGGTAGATGACAGAAGAACGAATGAATGTGACATGTGAGAGTGAATGTAACTCCAAATAGGTTCCACATTAAAAGAAGCGGAGGGATGTAGATGCACGGTTACGATGACCAAGCGCCTAAAGGTTATTGCGAATATCAAAAATGTGAATCCATGTTGTAAGAACTACCACAACACACAAAAAATGCGTACTTTGTATTATCTATGTAACCCAGACAGAAAGGCGCAAAAAGGTTATTGAGAATATCAAAATTGTGAAACCATTTTGTAGGAACTTCCACCAGATTAGAATAAAAATGCGTACTCTGTATTATCTAGGTAACCTATACAGAAAACTTTCTTTTTTAAATTGTGAATGGATAGGTTTTGTCACAGTAAAGGAGCAAGTGGGGGTGTAGCCAACCAGATACTGCATAGTACGATAGAAGAATACGCCCCCAGAACAGTGACATTGTTTTCTTTCTATGTATCCATACAGAAATTACTTAAATATAAGTGTAGAAGACGGTGACCCCAAAGAGACGGCAAGTTCTGATGAAGGTGTCACAACATCAAGTGCAATAACACCGAAATGCGTCAACACTTTTTCTGGCTAGAATCCTATAAAGGTCAAGGAGGTAGCGGATATCCATAAATTATAGATACTGTCTACTGTACCAACACCATTAACGTAAAGACCTGAGGATCTATAGGATTAGTGGCAAAAAATATCAGGGCCACAAGTTGAGGGTGTGTGTGATAATAATCCATTTGTCTTTTCCCTGTAAAACTGTACTGATTGAATTTTTCTCCTTTATTTTGTTATTCCCATGAATGTGATATTAGGTTTTCTATGTACTATGAATTGTTTTTTACATGTTGTTTAATATTTTATTGTACTGATCCAAAGAATTGTACTTTGGTTTTTTAACTCATTTTCATGCGATATGAAATTTTATTTTTTTATAAAAAGAGTGTAAACGTTTACTTTTAGTGTGGAACTCCTTATCTAAAGATCTCACTTTGTTTAAATATCTCTTCTCTGTACCTTTATAAGGAATGTCTGCATGAGTGGTTATAACCCATTTAGTGCCCATAATAGATTCAGCTTAATGTACACCCAGGGATTTCTCTTTGACTAAGAAACTTGCTTTTTGGCCAGGTGGGGTCCTTGGGGGACCCTAGCACCAGGCTGAGAAGGTCAGGGTATTCCTACCATGTGACTTTTTGTTTAGGAATCAGCTCCTAGTCCGAGTCTAAGTCCAAAGATTGCTGTCAACACTCCCTGGTTGAAGTGTTGGCAGCCAATCAGATCTCCACACAAGATTGTGAGGATTTGCAGAGGGGTTGCATCCCCAGTTATACAAATTTGTTTTTTTCTTAATAACTCTAAAACTACTGAATGGATTTACACTAAATTTCTGGACCAACATCTAGATTTCTGTCAAATTTGGTGTGATTATATTCAGCAGTTTGGGTTGAAGTCATGTCTAAAATCCCTATGGGAATGATCATGGGAAATGCATATCTTTTGAAAATACCTACACGCTTGACTCCTCTCAGAATGGTTTCTGCCCAGGCCACAGTAAGGAGACTGCCCTCCTAGCCATAACCGAACATCTGAGGGAGGCCCCAGATGCCGGACGTACATCGGCGCTGATACTTCTTGATCTCAGCGCCCGTTTGACACGGTATCTCATCAGATTCTGTTGCAACGTCTGAAGGAGGCTGACATTGAGGGTCCGGCCCTGGGCTAGTTTGCCTCTTTTCTCTCTGAGAGAATATTCCAGGTGTCAGCCCCTCCTTTTACCTCCCTGATACACAATATCAATCAAGGGGTGCCACAGTGCTCACCGTTGAGCCCAACTCTATTCAATCTACATGTCCAACCTCTAGTAGCAGCTGCCAGGAGAAGAGGAATAACAGTGGTATCATATCCTGATGATACCCAGCTGATAGTAACACTGTCTGAGGATACAATGCAGGATCCTCTCAAGTTCAGGAGTGATCTCGCAGCCATTGCAAAGTGGATGAAAGACAACTGGCTCCAGCTAAATGCTAGCAAAACTGTGATTCTGCTAGTAGGTACAGACAGTGAGCTGTGGAGTGAGAGCTGGTGGCCTCCGACTTTGGGCTGTGCTCCTGTTCCTCAACAGGTGGTCAAAACCTGGGTGTATTGGTCGATTCGCCCATTAGCTTCCAGGCCAGACCAAAAAAATAGCGGGGTACGGCTTTGGACTCCTGCGGGGTCTCAAATCACTGTTGTTTTTTTTTATCACGCAGTCCGCCAAGTATTCATCCAGGCCTTCATCTTATCTAGGCTGGGCTATGCAAGTTCACTTTACCTGGGGGCGCAAAAAGGCTGAAATTCTACGTTTGCAAGGGCTCAAAATGTGGCTCCCAGAATCCTACTTCGCCTTTCAAAAACTCTCTCTACTACCAACGTCATCTGCAAACTACACTGGCTGCCAGTGGCAAAATGCATTGAGTTCAAGGCCCTCTGCATTGCCCATAAAATCATGAATATTTCTTCCCCAGATATGCTGGCGAACCAGCTCTCATCCTACATACCTACTCGCTAGCTATGTTCCATGAGCCATCATTTAGTGGTTGTCCCTCGGTGAGGAGGGAGCGTGCAGGAGAATGCTTTTTCCCGGTCCTGGTGGCAAAACTCTGGAACCTTCTCCTGTTGCACCTCCACAGCATTACCAACTACATGGCATTTTGCAAAGCCATTGAAACTTAACTTTTTGCCATACTATAGGCTCTGTTACTCTCAGTTTCTTCCCAATTACTGCTATAGTTAGCACTGGGACGCCCCTTTGCTGGGGCAGCTGTGCGCTCTATAAAACCGGTAATATAACACATTTTGACTCCACCCTTTTTCTCGGGCCCCGCTTGATAGATCACCCTGAAAATTTCCATGCACAATAAGACTCTCTGGTGCATTATTTTTGGGAACTTTTATGAAGATTTGTAAACCGGTGACAAAGATATAGGCAAGTCAATAAACGGTCCTGACAATAAGTATATCTGGTGACCGCCAGTAGGTAATGTGTATATGTATATATAATTTAAATGTGTAATGAAATTATCCTTTAACAAAGACATGATGGATGACAACAGGATCTGTTTTGCAATATATCCCTGTAACTTTAATGCACAGAAGTGTTTCGGACTGAATGAAAATGGTGCTCTATTTTTTGCAATAATGGGAGAACCCATGGTGGTATCTACATTTATGTGTTTTCGATATATAGTACTTTAGAAATAGAAATCCGAGTTCATGGTATAGAAATGAGTGAATGTAAAATAATGAACACGGAGATAAATGTGTCTTTTTATGTCTATTTCTGAATTGTTAGCTGACATAAAAAAAACACATTTATGTCAACATCAATATTGCAGAGTGAATAATATTTGGGCTATGTACATGTAATACATGTTATACAAAGTCTGTGCTCATATTTTTGCTTTTTATGAAGTTTATATGTAATTGTTAAAGTTGCAATGTAACCAAAAGAAGTACTAAACCACAATTCCCAGAATGCCCCATAATAGACAGGACAGGTAATGTGTATTTAAAGATGAAATTGACAAAGGACTCACTAACCGTGAGCAAGACTCAGTAGAGTTGCAGTGCGTAGGTGTTTGCTACTTTAAATAAACAATTGTAGAATTTCTACCAGAGAATGCAGTGCAGCGTCCTTTTCAACAGTGGATGTGGTATATATATATATATATATATATATATATATATATATATATATATATATATATATATATCTATCCTGAAAGTCGTCTCACCCACAGGAATACGATCTCCAAAGAGACGACGCGGACCCAAAGTCGTGCTGCAATATTTTTTATTTTCTTTCACCCAGCACCTCAGCCATGACGCGTTTCGGCCCTCCTCGGACCTTTATCACATGACAAGTCACATGGGGAAGCTTCGTTCAATTTAAAGTGCAAGTGCAAATTAAAGTGCAATAGAAATGGACAACAGACTGGATGTCAACCACAACATAGTAATATCTGTAAAATACAGGAAGTCTGAACGCGCAAAATTCTACACATGTGCAAAGTGCATGACATAAATATTTACAATAAATATTTAAAATCATCATGAATGCAATTATAAAAAGCCATGTAATAGGAAAACTAATGAATAAAACACGATTAATTAAAATCTGTGCTTAGAATTCCTAGTTGACTAAAATTGCAGTATGTTAATAAAGCACAAAGTTTAGTGCACATTTGAAAATAGCAGCGTCAAATACATTTGTGGCAATGACACAAAGTTAATAAAGCCCAAGTGGGCAATGCAAAAATGTGTCCAAGTAAAGTGAAAGTGTAAATAATGTGTGTACCCAAACCTAAGTTAAAATATAATAGTGAATAAAAGCTATGTTAAATATATGTTTTTACAGCAAGCGGCAAATTTTGAATTCATTGATGAACAGGCACTCAAAGATATTTACATTTAAAAACAGAATCATTTCATAAAAATGTAAAAAAATCTTCGGTGGAATTCAATCCATTCGGACTTTTGGTATCCATCTCCAGTATATACTTGGTCTCTAATTTTCTCAGTTTAGCATTTCTATCGCCTCCTCGTCTCCATGGGGGAATGCAATCCACTATATATTATCTCAATTCATCTGGGTTCTTGGAATGAATAGCCTCAAAGTGTCTGGCGACAGGGTACGTATCGTCACCATTTTTGGATTGCTCGTAAGTGCTGGAGTATCCTTTTGTGACATTGGGGTTTTGTGCTCCCCACGTATTTAAACCACAAGGACACTCCAGCACGTATACAGCATATTCTGTGCGGCATGTCAGTTTTTTATCTATTTTGATGGGTTTATTTTTGAAGGGGCTATGATATTCAGTTTTGTTAACCCCTTGTTTGCATGCCTTGCATGTTGCACACTTTATGTACCCTTTACTTCCCAAGATCAACAGATCACTTGTTTTTATTTCTGGACTACTGGAGACTAGAGTGTTACTCATGGCATTAGCTCTTCTAAATGTCAAGTTGGGAGAACGTGTAGGTTTCTCCCCTAAAGTGGGATCATTTCTAATCAGAGGCCAATTCTTCGTGATGATTTCTCTAATAGCCAGATGTTGATTGCTATACGTTAGTATCAGCCTCAGCGGTTGATCCTCACTAGGGTTTTGTGCTCCCCACGTATTTAAACCACAAGGACACTCCAGCACGTATACAGCATATTCTGTGCGGCATGTCAGTTTTTTATCTATTTTGATGGGTTTATTTTTGAAGGGGCTATGATATTCAGTTTTGTTAACCCCTTGTTTGCATGCCTTGCATGTTGCACACTTTATGTACCCTTTACTTCCCAAGATCAACAGATCACTTGTTTTTATTTCTGGACTACTGGAGACTAGAGTGTTACTCATGGCATTAGCTCTTCTAAATGTCAAGTTGGGAGAACGTGTAGGTTTCTCCCCTAAAGTGGGATCATTTCTAATCAGAGGCCAATTCTTCGTGATGATTTTTCTAATAGCCAGATGTTGATTGCTATACGTTAGTATCAGCCTCAGCGGTTGATCCTCACTAGGGTTGGTTCTGGCTACACGTCTAGTCTCCAAAGCCTGAGATCTATTTTGTGTATTTGCTCTTTTTGTTGCTTTGTCGATCATAAGAGGACTATATCCCCTTTCAATGAATCTTGACCGACACTCCCTTTGTGCTTTTAAGCAATCTGTATCCAGGCTGCAAATTCTCCTAATCCGCAGCATCTCCCCATAGGGGATGCTGCGGATTAGGTGTGCAGGATGATTACTCTCCACATGCAGCAGGGAGTTGCCTGCCGTACTTTTCCTGTGTAACCTGGTGTTGAGGAGAGTATCTGAGATAAATATTTCCACATCAAGAAAGAACAGACTTGCTAATGTTGCTGGTAAAGTGCAAATTCATGTTGTTGGTATTCAGAGAGTCAATGAAGATTTTAGCTTCACTCTCTGTGCCTTTCCAGATAAATAGCAAATCATCTATGTATCTGAACATTTGAGCAATGTGGGTATCAATGAATTGGTTGTCCTCTGACATTAACACCTGTCTTTCCCATAGCCCCATGTACAGGCAGGCGTAGCTAGGGGAAAAACATGCCCCCATAGCTACGCCTCTGATCTGCTGATAAACCTGTTTGGAAAACAAAAAATAGTTATTTTCGAGGCACATTATGATTATAGCCATCAACATTTTGTTATGTTCTAAATAACAAATTGGACGTTGCCTAAGAAAGTATTCTACTGCCTTAAGACCATCCCTATGATGTATGCTGGTATATAAGGAAGAAACGTCCATAGAAATTAGTAGCATATCATCACTCCATAACACATTCTTCAATTTACGTAGCAAGTCACCAGTGTACAGTATGAATGATGGCAATGTTCGTACAGATTCTTGGAGGAAGTAATCAACATATTTGCTTGCATTTTCCATAATGCTACCACATGCAGATATTATTGGCCTGCCCGGAGGACAGGTCTTGCTTGTTCTTGTGGATTTTGGGTATAAAATATACCACAGGCATTATCGGATTGTCATTTTTGAGAAAGCGAAACTCATCTGTTGATAACAGTCCAGTACTTTTCCAGGCTATTAAGCTCGAATAAAAGTTGTCCCAAGAGGCTCTTACTTGTTGTCATATCACTACGCCTGTAACAGTCCATATCACTTAGTTGGCTCATTGCCTCCTCCACATACAAACTTTATGGCCAGAGAACGATGTTCCCACCCTTGTCTGCTTGGCGTATAATTAAGTTCTTGTTAGATTTTAACTTTTTCATGAGCTTAAAGTATGCATCATCTCTTGCAGTATACCTACTTTTAGCTTCATTCTGTTTTTTGTACAAAGTTTTTAGCTCCTGTTTTACCTTGTCGTGAAAGATGTCAATATTATCATATATATATATTTATATCAATATCAAAACACAAGGTTGCTCCCAACTCACAAAGCCACAACTCGGCGTGGTAGTCAATATACCTAGGTAAGTAGCAGCCCAGCGATATGCACAGTTTCTGCCATACGTGTTTCGAGCTTGTATCAGCTCTTGCTCACTGGCGGAAAGGAGACAGGATACGGAATTCAAAACATGCGATTTATTTTGATAAAGAGTCTCGCCCCAATAGGCGCAGTGGCATGCTGGTTTTAGTAGTCTTAATACCTGCCACCCCTACTCAATGTTCATTAACCAAGTGGCTCCCTGCCTGGCTCCCAGATAAATAAACACCCGGTTGGGCATGCGCTCACTGCCTGGCTTGCATCAATACACCCTGCCTGCCTTGGCCACGCCGTCCCTCCATGCCTCCTAGTATTCTGCACAGAGGTCCCGCACGTGTCGCGGTGGGGCTTCGTCGCGGCTGGAACTGCCGCTAAACATCAAAGCACAAGGTTGTTCCCAACTCACGAAGCTACAACTCGGCGTGGTAGTCCATATACCCAGGTTAGTAGTGGCCCAGCGATGTGCACATGTTTATTTATTTATCTACACCCAATACCGGGACTTCCGTAGCCATAATGCTTTGCGGATAATTGAACCAGCTCATCTGGGGGCGTGAAAGTGACATTATTGGCTGAGACCGGAGCATGCATTCATTCTTGCAACTGCCTTTGAAGAGATGAACTTTCGAAACACGTCGGTGTATTGCAATTTGAATGACTGTTAGAAGGAAGCTATTAACAGGAGCCTGCTTGTACCCTTCAAATAAATGTTTGCCACCTTCAAAATGCATTTTGGGTGCTGCTCAAGTGTGGGAAAAGTTGGAGCGTGATATGGGACGGCTGCCCGGTCATCGAGCTTGCACCACCCAGAGTAAAGGAGGGGCCCATGCGGCTTGTTATGTTCCAAGCGGCTTTTGGGAAGCGCTTATTAGGGATTTAAAGTGGACACTGTTCATGGCGGCCCATCTGAGGGCTTGAAAAGGGAACAGTAATTAGTGCACCATCGAAGGATTGTAATACCAGGACTTCCGTCGCCATAATGCTTTGCAGGTAATTGAACCGGCTTATCTGGGGGCGTGAAAGTGACATTATTGGCGGAGACTGGAGCATAGATTCATTCTTGCAACTGCCTTTAAAGAAGAGAGATTAACTTTCGAAATGCGTCGGCGTATTGCAATTTGAATGACTGTTAGAAGGAAGCTATTGATAGGAGCCTGCTTGTACCCTTCAAATAAAGGTTTGCCACCTTCAGTGTGCATTCTGGGTGCTGCTCAAGTGTGGGCAAAGTGGGAGCATGATATGGGATGGCTGCCCGGCCGTCGAGCTTGCACCAATCAGAGTAAAGGAGGGACCCATGCGGTTTGGTATGTGCCGAGCGGCTTTTGGGAAGCGCATATTAGGGATTTAAAGTGGACACTGTTCATGGGGGCCCATCTGAGGGCTTGAAAAGGGAATAGTAATCAGTGCACCATCGGAGGTTTGTAATACCGGGACTTCCGTAGCCATAATGCTTTGCAGGTAATTGAACCGGCCCATCTGGGGGAGTGAAAGTGACATTTTTGGTGGAGACCGGAGCACACATTCATTCTTGCAACTGCCTTTGAAGAAGAGAGATGAACTTTTGAAATACGTCGACGTATTGCAATTTGAATGACTGTTAGAAGGAAGCTATTAACAGAAGCCTGCTTGTACCCTTCAAATAAAGGTTTCCCACCTTCAATATGAGTTTTGGGTGCTGCTCAAGTGTGGGAAAAGTTGGAGCGTGAGGTATATATATATATATATATAAATATATATATATATACTACTGGCAGTCATTATTGTTGGGACATAGTTTCCGTAGGAAAATAGTTTTTTCTTTTCCCAATAACTTTTGCGCCAGTTGACAAATCTTCACAACATTTTCAAAACTAATGACCCGCTCTGGTCAGCTCCTGTCTTGAAAGTAACGGGGTATTTCGTCAAGCGGGGGCCGAGAAAAAAGGGGGGTCCCAAAAAGTTTTTTCCCCATGTTATTTTCCATAGGAAACTTTAGACAAAGCTAAAGGCCGAACTGCTGAACGGAATTACACCAAATTTGGCAAAAAGGTATGTCTTGGTTCAGAAAGAGACCTTTTGTTAAATGGTTTAAATCCGTTCAGCAGTTCCGGAGAAATTTGAAAAAGATAACGTTTCGATATCTGGGGCAGCGGTGGGTTCGCGAACCCTCCCGACCACAAACTTCATTCTAATTGGCCGCCAACACTCCAAACCAGGAAGTGTTGGCAGCCATCTTGTGACTCGGTTCTAAAAAAACTGTAGAAAAACATTAAAGAACAAGAAAAAGAGACAGGATAGAAAACCCCTGACCCCCTAGGCCTGCTCAGGGGGACCCGCAAGGACCCCGAGGGCCAAAAAAAGCATTTTAAAAATAATAATAATAATGCAACATGACAAAGTCTTGTTCCATGATGTCTATGGCAGAAGACACAATGCTGCCAATGAATATATCCTGGACGACAGAGTCATTAACCCATTGTCTACTACAGAGAGAGGTTTCTCTAAATTAATACAATCAATTTCTCGTTGAATGTTCCATGAACTGTTACTATGGAAACTGGCATTAAGCAGGAAGGGTGAAGAAGTCAGTCGCTAAGCGTTTACATGTGCAATCAATGGAAATGTGTTTTACAATTTGAAAATCTCTGGGAAGCAATGTTATTTGTTGCTTATGTGTATTTGTATGAAGAAAGAGAGGGAAACCTTGCCATTACTGGTTTTACCTTGCTGAGTCTGGTGCATCACATTGATTGTGTGTAAAAGAAAGTCCTGTCTGAGTGTGGGAGATTTTTCATTCAACACATTTATTGGCAAGGTGAGTTATACATTTTTGAAGTTTATTTAAAAACGATTTGACATTATTCTAAAACTGTTGTTTGAAATATATTATTAAATGTAGAGATGTATATTGGAATTATTTTCATTGTAGTTGAATGCTGTTTAAAAAAGTGTCTGTACAGTAGCATGTGTATTTTTTAGGATGATTACTGATATATTTCAATCTTGTTTTTAAAGTCTGATCAAAGGTATAGTTGAATGATGCCGCATATTTTTAGATAGTTTGTTGAAGATGCAGTACAAATGTGTAATTTGAAAGATGTTCATATAAGCTGTAGTTTATTAGCCTTCATTGTTTGTTCTCTCTACAAAGGTATAGTTGAATGTTACTGCATAATTATAGATATTTTGGTAAAGATGCAGCACAACTGTGTTATTTGAAAGATTAAGATGTTAATAATTAGGTTTCTGTTATTAGTTTGTACAGAAGGTAAAGTCAAATGATGCAATACATTTTAAGATAGAATGGTGAAATAAGGTGCTGTAAATTAGGTTTCCTGTTGTAGTGTGAGCAAAGGTAGAGTTGAATGATAACACATCATTTTAGATACAAAGGTGAAAATGTATAATAAAAGTGTGGTTTTAAAATGTTCATAAAAGGTGTTATTAATTACCTTTTTTCTTAATCTTAAGTCTGTTGAGAGGTATAGTTTAATGATGTTGCATATTTGTAGATTGAATGGTCAAGATGTAGCTCAAAGGTAAATACCACATACTACCCTTTCTGGCTTGTTGTACTTATCTACTTAACTAGATAGTATGTAATGACTCATCAATGTGTTCAGATTCTATTCATACAGTTATAAGTATGCTAAGTGAACAATTAAGAGATGCCTGACCGATTACAGGAGTGCATATGTAGTGAATATGTGATTTAAAAACAACATGAGTAATAATTGACTGGTTCCATATTCTGTCATCACCCAGTTAGTATCCAAGCTCTACCTATTCACTCATGCAAAGACCCAGGCACTAACTCATGCAGTGGTATAATCCCTTGAACACTACCCATGCAGTCCCTGTGCACTCTTCCAGTCACCCAGCCAGCACCATGTCCTTATCCAATTACTGTGCCAAAACCCAAGCACTAATAAATTCACCATGCACTCTCCTTGCCGGGCTCTAATCATCTAGTCACTACCCATGCACTCATGCAATGGCCCAGGTACTAACTCATACAGTGCTATAGTCCCCAGAGCACTACCCAGGCAGTCCAGCAACCCCCTGTCACTTCCTGTGCACTCTTCCAATCACCCAGCCAGCACCATGTTCTTATGCAGTCACTGCGCCAAAACCCAAGCACTGATAAATTCGCCATGCACTCTCCTTGAAGCACTCTAATCATCCAGTTACTACTGACTACCCATGTACTCATGCAATGACCCAGGCACTAACATATGCACTGCTACAGTCCTCTGAGGCCTACCCATACAGTCCTCTAACCACCTGCACACTACTGATTTACTCCTTCAATTACCCAGATAGTAACCATGCAGTCCAGCAATACCCTTGTCACTCCCTGTGCAGTCTTCCAGTCACCCAGAAAGTATAATTTCTTTATCCACTCACCACCAAACCCAAGCCCTTATAAATTCACCATGCACTCTCCTTGCAGGACTCTAATCATTCAGTCACTACCCATGTACTCATGCAATGACCCAGGCACTAACTCATGAACTGCTACAATCCCCTGAGCACTACGCATGCAGTCAAGCTATCACCTGTCACCCCCTGTGCACTCTTCCAATCACCCAGCCAGCACCATGTCCTTATCCAATCACTGTGCCAAAACCCAATCACATATAAAATCACCATGCACTCTCCTTACAGCACTCTAATCATCCAGTTACTACCCACATACACATTCAATGACCTAGGCACTAACTAAGGCAGTGCTACAATCCCCTGAGCACTACCCATGCAGTCCAGCAATCGCCCTGTGTGAGAAGTTGGCCTGACATATGCTGTCCACTAGTTATAGTGGGCACCTTGCACCAGTCCTAACAACACCTTAGAGGTGATAGGTTAAAGACAACCTTAATATTTTGAAAGCTATCCTAGTGGTAGCTATGGAGAGCAGCCTTCAGGCTAAGTCTTCAAGGAATGTAACGCAGCTTGTTTTACCAGTCTTTTAACTCTTGAATGACTAAATGAAAGGACAACCACATCAGGTATATATATAAAATATATTTATTTATTCTAATCACACCCTACTAGTCTCTTTATGAGGATAGAGGTCAAAGCACATATGTTACATTTAATATATCACAGTAAATTAGTACAATATATACGTTGAGCCCGAGGGGCGTACCAAACCTTATATTAGGAAAGTGGTGTAAAAACCATGACTTGACTAGACACAAGGCCTAGAGGCTGTAGAATTGCTGGGACTACAAGGAACCACCCTAGGTAGTGACACAAGGGACCACCGGGGACGCGTGCAGTGTGAGAACACAGCCACAAGACGCCGTTAGCTTCTATGGGGAAAGTCGCGGATGGAAATTTAAAGATTAAGGACACTTAGGAGAGAATTTGGAGCAAACCCCTTTAGACATAAGGGGATCTAGGGCCAACACCCACAAGAGTACCGGAGTACTCTTGTTACCTCACCCAGGGAAGCCGGGTGCATAGGTGTCTTTTGGTGTTGGGAATCGTCGTTGATTCCAATGGCAATCTGCTGCAAAGTGCTGCTGCCGTCGAAGTGGAAAATTTCCGGTGTGATCCAAACCTGGATCGAAGATGAGAAGAACCTGAAAGCAGAGGGGACAGAGTCTGGGTCACTAGCCAGTTACCAGGGGCACCATAGACGAATGCCCACCAATGTCAGGGGATTTCAGGTTGAAGAGGTGAAGCTTGACTCTGCAGCTGCGAGGACCAGGACGGGTTCACGACAACAGGAGCGAATTCGAGCTGTCCCACATAGGATGTTGAGTGCTGTGGCATTGGACCACTAGAGGGAGCTCGAGAGCTGCGAACTGCAAATGCCAGAACGCCATTGCTTTGAGGCAGACACAGTCCTTACCGCCTCCGCTGAGCTGAGTGATAACAGAGTAGAATGTTGGCTGCCCAGTCCTGCCCAGTCTCTGCTCGGTCCGTTGTTCGTTGGCTGTCGACAATCAGCTCGCAGCCTGTGCCGGCGGGGGCTGGGGGCCGTTGACGGGGGCGCTGGACTGTCGGGTCCCTTTGAGCGGCGGCAGCCTAGGTCGCGAGGAGCGCGAGGAGCGCGAGCAGAGGTCGAGGAGCAGCTGACAAGGAGCGGTCGCTGCGGACGGGCGGGCGCCGAGCAAGGCAGAGTGAAAACAGCAGTGCCTGAGCCTCGCCTCACCTCCTCTCTCTGCTTCTGGTCTTTCCACAAGATCCATCTGTCTACCATTTCTTTGGAGCAGCAGAAACTGCCTCTGCAGCAATAAGGACAACTAGCCACATGCCACACACGAGAGAAGCAGCAATCACAACAACTACAGGTGAGTGTGAGCGTTGAGAGCATAACGCTTAACCTGGTGTCAAGCGCTGCGATAACAACACCACCGTAGTTTTGTCCCACGACGATAACAACACCACCATAGTTTTGTACCACGACGCCTGGCCCCCCCACCAGCTCTACTGCTGACGACCCGCGAAAACTCGGGGACAGGATTTCTCGAGAGCAGCGTCAGAACGCTCAGGGAAGTGTTCCATCTGTCATAGTCGGATCACTGAAATAATATCGAGCCCATTAATATCGACTTGCAAAAATATCGATGAGAAAATATCGATGGACAAAATATCTAGTTTCTATCTTTATACAGGTAAGTACAAAAATATCGACTCTAAAATATCGACTGTAAATAATATAGACTGTCAAAATATCGTTTTTTTATATGTCTTTAAATTAAGTTAAAACTAATATAAAAATAAATATATTTAATATAAACTTAGTTAAAATGATTAAATAAATGTAATACTAATAAATAATTTTAATGTAAATTACAAAAAATATATATATATATTTATATATATATAAATACATATTATTAACTAAACATATATAATATTTTTACCGTAGCATAGCAAATTCGTTAAAATTTATTGTAACAACTATAGTGAATTCAACAGTAGAAAAACGCAGGATAGCGTAGGGGTAAAAATTACTATTCCCACTCCAGTGGGTGCAACAGTAGGGAAAACATAGGATAGCGTAAGGGTTAAAATTACTATTCTCACTCCAGTGGGTGCAACAGTAGGGAAAGCGTTGGATAGCGTAGGGGTTAAAATTACTAATCTCACTCCAGTGGTTGCAACAGTAGGGAAAGCATTGGATAGCGTAGGGGTTAAAATTACTATTCCCACTCCAGTGGGTGCAACAGTAGGGAAAGCGTTGGATAGCGTAGGGGTAAAAATTACTATTCCTACTCCAGTGGGTGCAACAGTAGGGAAAGCGTTGGATAGCGTAGGGGTAAAAATTACTATTCCCACTCCAGTGGGTGCAACCGTAGGGAAAACATTGGATAGCGTAAGGGTTAAAATTACTATTCCCACTCCAGTGGATGCAACAGTAGGGAAAGCGTTGGATAGCGTAGGGGTTAAAATTACTATTCCCACTCCAGTGGGTACAACAGTAGGGAAAGCGTTGGATAGCGTAGAGGTTAAATTTACTATTCCCACTCCAGTGGGTGCAACAGTAGGGAAAGCGCTGGATAGCGTAGGGGTTAAAATGACTATTAATTAATTAACAATTAACAATTTTAATTAATTTACATAATTAATTAATTATAATTAATTAACTTCCCACCCTATCCCCCTATAAACTCACAACCCACTACAGAAAATAAATTACTAAATATTAATTATTTATCAATTAGATATTTATTATTAAATACCAATTATATTTTAATTAATTACCAATTAATATTTATTTAACAATTATTATTAATTTACATAATTAATTAATTATAATAAAATTACTTCCCACCCTATTCCCCTATAAACCCACAACCCGCTACAGAAAATAATGTACTAAAAATTAATTAGTATTTATTTATTATTTTTTACCAATTATATTTTAATTATTTACCAATTAATAATTAATTAACAATTAATAATAATTTACATAATTAATTAATTATAATTAAATTACTTCCCACCCTATTCCCCTATAAACCCACAACCCGCTACAGAGTTATATTACACAATTATTAAAAATTATTAATAACTACCTTATTTTCGATTTTTTTTGTCTATATTCTATCTAGTCGATGTATGTATGTATGTATGTATAGGCATTTATATAGTGCACTACTTACCCGGAGGGTCCCAAGGCGCTTCGACCACTGCGAAACCCTTCCTGGCTTCCCTGAGAGATGGTCCCTTAATGGGTGTCTCCAGGGTGAGACCAGGCATCCCCGGCGGTCTGGTGGGGCCGTTAGTGAAGATGAGGCAAGCTAATGCCCAGAGTTGCCGAGTGTGAACGCTGATCAGAGTGGGCACCGAGGCGAGAGAATTATCGAGTCCGCTGACCCTGGTCAAGAAACCTGCCGCGCCGGGAATCGAACCCTGGTCCCGGGCCGTCCTCTGTTCTCGGGTCTGCCGCCTCTAACCAGTGAGCCATGACTATGTCTAGTCTATATTTTTGATTCAATATTTTGTCTATTAATATCGATATTACTCGATATTTTTGTAGTCTATATTATGTCTGGTCGATATTTTTCCTAGTCTATATTTTTTACTCAATATTTTGTCCAATCGATATTTTGGAATCGATATTATGTCTGTTTACCGTCATAGTCCTCCCAGTCCTAGTGCAGTTGTGCAGTTGTTTTCATCTCTTGTAATTTTCGGCTGCGCTGCATTACCCCAACGAGCACTGAGGGAGGAGGCACGGACGGAGCACAGAGAGCACAGAGATCACGAACGCCAAATACAAACACCCGGCGGGGAGAGGCTCGGCGCTAGAAACCACCAGATACCGCGGCACAAACCAGGCTTAAAACCGCGCTGCATCTATAAGTTATTATGCGATCTGGCAAAGTGAGAAGGGCCCCAGGAGACAAAACCAACGTCCCAAAGGGGCCTGCAAAGCGAAGGAGGATTGATAAATCTAATGATAACAAGGCAAACAACCCCCCGAAAAATCCACTAATCTCGCCAATTCCATCCTTATTTGAAAAATCTGCATTAAGAAAAGACACAGCAATTAGTTTGCGATTTCAATTTTTAAAGGATCCAGGATCAGTACTGTTCTCATCAACAGGGGACGTTGAAGGACTATCGTCCCCCTTAGCCCCTGTTAAAATATTAGTAGCAAAAAATCAAAGCGAGGCGGATGCAAGAGATGCACCCCTTGCAGGGAAATCACACCTCCATTAACATCCACAAAAGGCCCGGATCAACAAGTTAACACAGCCAATAAAAAAATCTCTCCTGATGCTGACAGATTAGTTACCACATCAGCAATGGTTCATTCAGCCATCGGGGATCTCAACACTACCACTATATAACCAACACCACTCACAAAAGCAGTGGATTCAAGAGCAAGCCAGGATCATATACAAGTTATGCACTCAAGCCTCGACAAGCTCTCTCACCTATGGCCTGACCTTAGCCAGATAGATTGCCACGGCAAAGAGAATGATCGTTCGGCCAATATAAAGCATATTCAGGTGGAGGAAGATACTCCAGCTGAAATCAAAAGCAGCGAACCGGATCCGCAATTTCCCAGCCTGGGAAACAGCGAAAATCACATGACTACATCAAATGAGAGAAATGTTAATCTATCAAACACAGATACCAATAAACAGCTTAACAAAGACAATGGACCTTTGGCTCTCGCTGCGCCTTTACTACAAGCACTTCAAACATCTACAACAGCATTAATAATGCAATCCGATAAGCTGGATATTCAAATAGATCTAATGAACGTAATAGCTTCCTACATAGCAGGTATTAATACAAAATTGGATAACCTAAATAATCTGATTATTAGAGCACACACTAATGCCTTTCAACTCGAATCATCATGTACCTGTGGTCCAGGACTCGATAAGTTAAGTACATTGCCTACAGTTTTAGACCAGATTCTTACGTTAAAGAAGCGCCTCATCCATCCATCCATAGAGTCTGACCAGTCTGGCAAAGGTAACACTCAGAGCTCGAACTTAAAGATGACAACCTCTCATTAGAGAACGCCAGCACAGAAAAAAACCCCAAGTCCGGAAAAATCCCAATCAATGAAGAAACCCATAAAGTTATTAAAACTGATGTAACCAACTTAGTTCCTACAAAGCTAACAATGACAAAGCGACAAAGGAAAAAAGAACGGAAAGCAGGGAACAAAAAAAGTGAAGTAGGTTCACAGTCAAGCCTCAACATATATCCCATTTTTGTAAACTCTAATACAAAGGCACTAACAGAGGATAGCACTATGGAATCTTGCACAGACGAAAGGGCCAATGCTGACATGTCCACCAATACATCACGGACGACGACAAAGGCTCTCAAAGGCCAACAGCCAGCCAATAGCCTGACTAGTTCGAAACAAACGACTGATAAACTCCATAATATACCGCAAACAACAAACAATGGGCCAACCCCAGGAAGTGAAAATACTTCTGAAAAAACATCTCACTGTGGAAAAGGCAAAGAATTCCACTTAGATCAGAACCCCTACCCTCACCAAGAAAGCAACAAAGAAATTACTACATCGCAAGTCACCACTTCAGTTTAGGCGAATAACAACAAGCACAGTCACCTACTAGCTCCAGGATCAAAAGGAAACTTCAATTTTCATAACCAGCATGACACAATTCTCCCAGCTGGAGACAATAGGGCAGTAAATGATGATACCAATCAAGTACAAGCAGCTGCCCGAACAGAACCAGAGGAAAAGGGTCTTTTCGCTTCTACTTTTCAAGCATTGTCTGAACCCGGAAAACATAATCTAGAAGTCAAAGTTTGCCACGATTCTCAAAGATTGATACTCGAAACCCTGGTTGCCTTAAATCAAGGCAAACTAAGTATAAGTATAACAAACAAAGACATTAAACATACAAGTGGAGAAATGAGTAAGAACACAAGGAAAGATCTAAACGAGCCTGCAGATGTTCACTGTCAACTAATTTTTACTCCCGAATATAAGACACAGGGCAGGCATGATACATTAAATAGGAGTAACATCTTGAAACTCATGGCAGAAATTAAAGAGCTAAGTAACATAAAATCCACAGACCTGGAACAGGTACAATTTCAGAGAGAGTCAAAGGATACATGCAACGAGCAAACATTGACCACTTGGAAAACCCCAGGGATTGCCCAATTAATATTAGGGTGCTCAGACCGGTTTCTATCATGGGGCATACAATTATCAAGACCCACTGCCCGCGTTATCCGTTGCCATTAAAAAAAGAAAATGGTACACGGTTTACCAGGAAAATTACAGACCTTGCAATCCAGAAACCAGTCTACTCAATCTTACACAACGCCAAAGTTAAAAGCAATCTAACGCTTACTCAGGGAGTAACAGAAGAGAAAAAAGTCGAGGAATTTCAACACTCAATGGACCATTGGAAGTGGCTTCCCAGTATGCTGAACAACAAGCGGAGGTATTGACCAAATAAAGAAACGCCGAACCAAGATGCATATGGGGGAATACACGTAATATCTTGGAATATCGCCGGAGCAAAAAGACTTCTGGAGGAAGGACAAGCATTAGATGAATGGGCAAACTGCGATATCATCGCATTGCAAGAAACCTGGTCGCAAGAAGATATCGCATTGGTAGGTTTCACCCACTACACTGTAGCTGCTGAAAAATCCCAAACCCATGGACGAGCCACTGGAGGCCTAGCAGTTTACGTGTCAACCACCCTAAACATTAATTCTGAGCAGCTTAATTCCTCCGACCCAAGCATTCAAATAAATAAATTATCAGGACAAAAGGCAACCGACAACAAGACAACAATCCTGATTAATTATTACACACAACCGAATTCAAAAGTCAAAAAGAAAAAAAACGTAGTGCTGTGCAACGCAATAACGGGACTTCGCTCCACTGAGCCCTCATGGAATATAATATTAATTGGTGATTTTAATTCTAATTTGATACACTCCCCTAAGGAAGACGAAATATTATCTGCAGACAACATGTACTGGAGCGTTCCAAAGCAAATATGCAGCGTGTCGAGAGCTCGTACGGATCCGCTTGGCTTACACCTTGTGGCAGAACCTTAGTATCTAGGTATGCGCGTCTTGAATGGCAGGACCAATGAAGATCGTCCTCCGAAAAAAACTTACTACGGTCCACATTCACATCCAACGTTGGATTTCACAGTTGTAAGCCTACCACTAATTCATTTAGTAGAATCCTTCTACATTGAATACACGTCCTTGAGTGACCATGCGATGCAGCACATTAAATTTAACCTCTGTACGGAAAGATTCCAACCATCACACATACTGGAGGGTCACCTAAGCACAATTAACCAAAAGCACATTAATTGGTCGGAAGCAAATAAAATGGTCTGGTTTTCAACAATAGAGGCCACAATGAAAGATGTGGGTGACGAGCCAAAGAATAATATCCAGGCATGGAATCTTTTTCTGGATAAATTTATCACAAAAATGAAACTACCGGGTAAACAGGCTAAAACAGTAAGGCCCAACAATAAACTACCGAAATCACTCCTAGAACTAAAGAGGAATTTGCTAAGAACTCAAAAGAAGCTACAGACGCAGGATAAAGATGCGCCGCATTGGGACACTTTTTACGCACAAAGACGTCTATATAAAAAGAAGGTCTGGGAACATAAAAGGAGGTCCAACGAAAATTTCTGGACTGATTTGTTGTTTTGCTCAAAGCTTCCAAATTCAAACAAATTCTGGAAAATTGTAAACAAATTAACAATACCGCTCAATGTATTGACCTCAAATGTCCAGGAATCCGAATGGGTCTCCTTTCTCTCCTCCAAATTTAAAGCTCACCGAGCAATAGCCATCGGGAACACACAGCTATCATTGCATCAACAAATAAAGACATTGGAAGAAGCCTGCACCAGTCAATCACCAATTACCAGCCAGCCTAAATGCCCAACTTCTGTCACATTGCATGGAAAAAAATCTGTTGAGGAGATAATGAAAATAATTAAAAAGGGCAAAAGTAACGGGCCCCTGGGCCAAACGGCATACCGCTAGCTGCTTTCAAACATGCACCGGAATATTGGAGCCCATTGCTTGAGAAACTCTTTGTAGACATCCAAACATACAACCTAGTGCCTGAAAGCTGGCATTGTTCCATCACAACACCAATATACAAGGGCGGTGAGAGATCCAACCCTGCTAACTACAGATTAATCGCCCTGCATCATCGAAGCCAAATACTTTGCATCACTACTATTAGTTGATCTGGTAAAGTGGTCAGGAGAGAGGGACTTGATCCCACTTAACCAAACAGGATTCAGTGAAGGGATCGGAACTATAACAAATATTCTATCCATCTCCATGATCGCGGATAAATGTAAGCGCATCAAACAGGATCTGAACTTGTGCTTCATTGACCGCCAAGCAGCCTTTGACAGCGTGGATAGGAACCTACTATGGGCGAAATTAAGAGCCTGGATGATTCCAGAAAACTTACTAAGGGGTCTGCTGCTATTTTACTCCGACACCTGGACGCAAGTAAGGCTAGGGGACGGGTCACGACTATCAAAAAAAGTGCGCACAACATCTGGCTTAAAACAGGGATGCGTCCTGGCTCCGCATCTGTTTAATCTATTTATTTCGGACCTCTCAGCAAAGTTAAATGGATGTAACGCCCACCCGCCAAAATTAGGCGACTTACAATTGACACACCTGGCTTTTGCCAACGATATTGTCCTCTTGAGTCAGACAAAGGTTGGCTTATCAAGACAGCTATCGGTTCTATCAGCTTTTCTGTCTGCAAACAACTTGGCTCTTAATTTCTCAAAATCTGAAACAATGCTAATTACCAATCGGCATATAACATCACACAATGTTTGGCTAGAAGGACAACAGTTGGAAAGGGTGACAAGTTACAAGTACTTGGGATATTACATTGATGACAAGCTCACCTTAAAGGCCCAGAAAACCTATTTAACTCATAGATCAAGAGCACTAACATTTGCACTTAGCAATTTATCGAAAAAGCTGGAAGGTCCCTCTCTAAAACCTTTACTTACGGTGATTGCCAATAAAGCTCTTCCAACCCTAGCCTACGCTAGTGTAGCAATGAATGGCAAGGATTCCATTCTCCTAAACAGTTTAATTACCAAAATTTACAAACAGGTACTACAATTGCCGAACTCTGCTTCGCCAGCGCAAATTCGCCTAGAGTTTGGACTAAAGAATGAAAGCTTTACTCATGCCTAAAGGAGTGGTATCGGATCAAAAAGAGAGACGCAGCTAATAATTTGAACAAATATCTATGGCAGGAATTAGAAACTTAAAAAAAATCAGAAGCAAACAAATATCTGACTAGTGCATTGGAGATAACATGCACCGCTAATCTTTGGGACAAAAACTTGCCATTTTCAACATTCAAACTGGCACTAAATAAGGCCGCAAAACTTCACTCTCTGATTATGGACAAAGGCATTTTCTCACACCGCTCACATTCCTGGATCCTGATCAATAGCTACAGATCTTTAACCCCAGCAGCTTATCTGGATGCAACAAACTCTGTCTTTATCAAAAGAAGGCTGATGGCATTGAGGTTTGGTAAATTCCCAACATTGGCCGACGAGCCAGCCTGGACACATACAGAATCCGTCTCTTGCCGCCTCTGTGGACATGTAAAAGAAGATCTTATTCATATAATATGTATCTGCAAACCGTTGACAACGGAGCGAAGGTGCTTTTTAAGGAACATATTCCTGGCAAGGAAACTACGTACTTGTAGGACTGCTGTAATTGGTTGTCTGGACGCAACGTCACCACAAACAAATTGCAAGATTGTAAAGTTCTTGTGGACTTTCGAAAAACTTGTGAACGCAATGTAAAAACTATGTTAAGGGAAGAGGTGTGGCGCCGCGGCTAGGGTCAACTGACTCCGGAATCTGGGGATCACAGTTCGATCCCTAGCACCGGCGGCAGATTAGCCCAGCACCATGTGACTCTGGGCAATAGCTTGCTTAATCTTCCCGACGGCCCCCAGCGCCTAGAGACCCTTACGGGTGATTGTGCTCTTTACAAATGTGGATTATTATTATTATTATTATTATTATGTTTTTGTTTTATTTTTTTACTAATTTTAGTTACTTGTTTAATTACAATTATTAGGTTTTAAATAGATGACTAAACTCAATGATAAAAATTTTAATTTAAGTTGAGATGATAACGGAAAAGCATTGTATCTGACCTTATTCAATGATCACATTTTAATTATGCTTAAGACCGATAATGGAAATTTTTGTTAAGGTTTTAATTAACTGAACAATAAAATAGTAATACATAATACATAAGAGTGCTGTGGCGTTGGTGACCTGATTGGACCCAACAAGCCTTTGCAACTGCAACCCACGCAGAAAGAGAATAAATGCTTTGATGCAGACCAGCAAGGTCAGAGGGACTCTCCAATGGTGGAGAGTCAGGGCATGTCTGGAGCAACCAGGGAAACACAATGAAAGTCAAAGTTGCCTTCTCAGGGACCCACCAGTCAGCGGACCAGGGATCACGACGGTACCTCAAGCGAAAACACGAAGGGCCGGCCCACGGAACACTTGTGGAGTGTAGACCAGCAATCTTCAGTGGAAAAGGTGCTCGGGGTCTGGGCTACAAGTAACTCAATGCACAGCCTCAAGGAACTTCGAGAAGCTAATGCACTTGCACGGTGTCCAGGGTAAGCATTGGCAAATTTTGCGAATCTCGCGTTCGCAAATTTTGCGGATTTGCGAACTCGCAATCCGCAAAATCCGCGAATTCCCGCGAATTTGCGGATTTTTTTTTTTTTTTGTGTTCGCAAGTGTTTCTGCCAGTTCGCGAGTATTTGGTACTAGTTCGCAATTGCGAACTTACTTGTCGGCTCGCAACGGTCACGACTATGTTGTTTCTACGTCTGGTTCATCATCACAGCCTCCCAGCACCCTCTGTTTCACCACTGCCACCCTCTCTTTGACCCATGCCACCCTCTGTTACATCAATGCCACCCTCTGGTTCATCATCACTGTAGAAGATGGGGGGGAAAAGCAAGCCCACCTGCCCTGCTTGAACTGACATGAATTAATTTGGGGTTAGTTTATTAACAACACCTGCCCTGCCCCAACTGACAATAATGAATTAGGGGCTAATTAATGTGTCACTGAATTTGAAGTTCCAGCCTGGCACCTGCTTGTCTGCTCCCTTAGCTGTAAATCAGGACCTTTGTGGCATACAGTTAAGGTCAGAGCAGGGTCACACAATAGTTGCAAGCAGGCAACCGAATTCTGGAGGGCCCCTTCAGGAAGCACTACAGGGAATCGTTACAAATCATGAGGTTGACCTTTTGCACCTGCTCATTGCTTTTGCTTTTGCAAAATTCGTTTTTCGGTTTTTTCGCGCTATTCGCGGGGCGCGGCGTCGTGCGAAACCGACCGCGGAAGCCGCCAATTCGTGCGAATGAGCTTTATATTTTTTTGCGGCTTGTTGTTTCGCGAGTTTTTTTGCAGTATTCGCGAGCCGCTTGCAGCGCAACGCGCGAATTTACCCCAAGGTCGAGTACGGGCGCGGCCATTTTGTTTGCGTGACGTATTTCCGTTTCCGCCCGCTATGTATAATCTCGCGCAGTAAGCGCATTGCGAGTACAAGTTCGCACGAGATCGCGAGGAAAATCTCGCGCGAACTTACTTTCGCGCTCGTGAACGGGCGCCGGTCATCTTGTTTTTCATTCATTTCCTGTGTCTGGGCATGGTGTTTAATCCTCTTGCTATCTTTGCCATCCTTTGCTTGTTTACAGTTTTTTTTTAACGATTTTGCTTCTTATCTATCCCTCTCTTTTCCTAGCTGTATATTTTTGTCTTTTCTGCTAGTTTTCTTTACTTTTAAACTACTTTTTTAAACTCTTTTCTTTTCTTCTTCCCTATCCTATTCCTTCTTAATTTTCTACTTCCTACCTTACCTGCCCAGACCATGGTGAAGCCAGGCGCCGTGAAGCTGCCCAGGCACTTGAGGGCGGCAGCGGCGGCGGGGAGGAGGAGTCCTGGACCCAGTGCCAGGACACCATGCGGTCGATTGAGGGGGGAGCAGGTGATGCGACGGTAGATCTTCAGCCCGGAGGAAGTGGGCGCGCTGGTCTACTTCGTCCAGCGCCGCCTGCCCAGGACCATCGCGGGAGGTGGCAGGATCGCGGCCGGCGGCTACAACATCCGGGAGCGCCGGAAGCGGTGGGAGAAGGTGTGCTGGGCCATATCCCACCTCTACGGGGTCCAGCGCACCTACAGCCAGGTCACCCATCGCTGGACGGACCTCCTGGACCGGGAGCGCGACCTGCTGGACCAGCTCGGCTTGGAGATCCCCGGGCTTGGTGAGTAGTAGTAGCTATTTCATCACTCACTACTATGATGTTTTCTCCTGCTCTGTGTTGTTGTATTGCAAATATTTGTTTTTTACATGGAGCAAGCCAATAATGCCGCTGATGACGATTACATTGTAGTTAAATTATATTTCAAAATCTTCTGTGCATTTCAGGTGCACTGCTCTCCTTCTCAGTGGCGTTGCTACTATGCTTATTTGTTTTCTATTTTGTGGTCTCATTGGCCTGAGTAACTATTATGTATGAGTCTACTTTACAGAACTGCGTAATGCTAGACACTAGGGGGCAGATTACATTTACAAGCCCCTTGCGCCACGTTTACGTTGCCTCGCGTGACGCAACAGCGGCGTAAACGTGGCGCATCCCTGCGAGTCATTTACAGCATGACGCATCTAGGGAGATGCGTCACGTTATAAAGCCATGGGCCTGCACCACAATGGGTGCGTTCCTAGTACGCAGGGTGGGCGGTCCAGCGGCTGTGCGCCTCGCAAAATTGCCTGCGTGAAATCTACAAGATTTAACGCAGGCACTTCTGCGAAGCTGCTACGTCAATTCAATTCCTTATGCCTGCTTGAAGCAGGCGTAAGGACTGACACAGCATGTTAAGTATTGGGTGGCCCTGAGCATTACTGGAGTTGCATTGCGTTGGCGACGTGACTCCAGCGATGCGCCGCTCTTACGTGACGAGATGCGTCACGCAAGTGCCTACCCTTGCGCCAGGGCGCGACGCATTGTAAATGAGACGCATCTGCCGTGTCGCAAGGGTAGTTTTGCGTGACGCATTTGATCTGGCGCAACGCGTAAGTAAGTATGCCCCTAAGGGGCAGAATTGCAATTACCGTCGCATCCCTGCAAAGTAGCAGGGATGCGCCATTAATTGTGCGGCCCGCTACCACCACCAAACATGGTGCGCCATATTTGCAATGCGGCGCACCATGGGCCCAAATTGTCACCGAAGCTTTACTACTGGAGTTGCGTCGCAACGATGGCGCAGCTCCAGCAATGCTCTGTGGTACCCTATCTCCCCAATGCTGGGTCAAGCCGTACGTCTGCTTCAAGCAGGTGCAGGGTTTGTGTGACGCATCATTGTCCTAAAGGTGACTGATTGAAATTTTGTAGATTTCCCTCAGCCACTTTTAGGATGTGTTCCAGCGCAGGAATGCCCTCCCTTGCGCCGGAACGCCCCCTGATGGCGCAGGGCTTTATAACGGGATGCATCTCCCAAATGCGTCACGTTGTTATAATATTATACGCCGCACCATGGCGCCCTTTTTTGTTTAGCTGCTGCGTCACAAAAGTCACGCAAGAACGGAGCAAAAGAGCCGCAAGGGGCCTAAATCTGCCCCTTCCTTTGTACCCCTGACAATAAGAAAAATAGTGGCGGTGGATTGATAGTTTGACTATTTAAATGACTGGTAATGTAGCAGGCAACTGTTAGTGTTGTCACTGATCTGACTGAAATCACAATGGAGTTTGTCTGTCACTTTGCGTCTTGCCTGCGGACTGCTGCCTGCCAGTCCTAGGTTAACCTTTTTCACTACTTTGTTTAGTGAGTTACGTGACTTTCGAAGTCACAGGTCCGCAAATAAATGAAAACTAACCCTAATCAATATAATTTCGCGGAAATATTTTGTTATTGTTCTTTTGAAATGTTTGATTTGGTTGACATTGACAAGCAACAATCATCCATGTTTTCTGTTCTTTCTTTCATGTTGTATGTCAGCTCCCCCCAGGGGCGAGGGGAGGACACAGGAGCAGCAGGCGGCGGATGCTGTTGAACAGGGCCAGGATCGGGCAGGCGAGGGCTCCTTTGCTGGCCCCAGTAAGTTTTCATTTTAGACTAGTACCTATTTTTCCTAGCGTTCCTCATTTGATTTTTTCAAAATCGTCTTTGATCTTCTTGTAGACTGTATCTAAATTCTTATCCTGCCTCTACTATGACTCCCTGTGGTATTACTAGATTATTCTTATTAGTCTGTCTGTGTAGCTAACTAAGATTGCACGGTTGGCGAAACTCCCATTCTAGTCAGCAATAGCTCTATCAACTTAGTGCAGTCCTCTGGGATTGTCCATAATGTCTTTTGAAGTGTTCTATCTGGACTCATGCTTGCAAAAATTGCAAAACCTTTCGCTCAGTCACTCTAGTCTGGACCAAAAAACACAGAGTCTATTTAAGTTTAAAAGCTTTATTAAAAGTAAACACATTTGTTAAAATGAAGTCATAATAAAACTAAACGTTTAACTGGTAATGGAAAAGTGGTTAGTGCTGATGATTAATTGAAGACATTTCTTGTGGTCGAGCCGAGCTCTCACCTTCAACTTGATCTTGTTGTTAGAAGTCCATCTTCTGTCTGTGTGGAGAAAAATGGTGCGTGTTAAAAAACCAGCCTTCATCAGTTGTGCCAAAAAGTGCAGCAAGACAACCTTCCCTGGAAAAAGGGACATTTTTTTTAACTTTAAAGTAGACAGTCACAAATTACATTGTTTTCACATGTCTTCATTCCTGGACCAAAGACTAGTGAGTGCTTTATTCTAACATTCTTAAATGTACTTTGTAGGTGGAACATCTGGTGGCGGGGCCAGCGTGGAGGTGGTGGTGCTCGACACGGAGGCGGAGGGCAATTCTTCAGGGGAGGAGGCGGCGGCTGTGAGAGTTGAGACGGTGGTGGTGGCGGCCAGAGGTAAGCTCTTATATATTCCTTACTTATTGAGATTGAAGACGTGGCTGGGAAGGCAAGAATATGAGATGCATGGCTGGGTGAATGATGAAGCAATGATGGGTGGAAGGACAACAGCCTGGGTGGGTGACACAGAAACTGTATGTGTCCATATACCTGGATCATGCTACTATCTGACTCTTAGATAGCATATGTGTATCTAGAGCAGGGGTACTCAAAGTACGGCCCGCGGGCCGGTGGTGGCCCGGCAAGCCTTCCTTGGCGGTGCGCAGACCTTGCAGACAATCACTGCTCCCCCGGCCCCCACAGAGCAGAGGCTTTGTTGTATTTCACCTGTTAGCGCCCCTGCATCTCCACTCTGACAATCACTGCTCCCCCGGCCCCCACAGAGCAGAGTGGAGATGCAAGGCCACAAAGAGGTGAAATAGAACAAAGCCTCTGCTCTGTGGGGCCGGGCAAGCAGAGCCTCAATAATATGTTAATGGTCTTTTAAAGACCTGTTAAGTACTTTGGTGTTGTTGTCTGTGTGTGCGCGTTGAGGAAGCGGTCTCAGCCCGGGCTGAAGGCTGACACAGACAGACACACACACAGTGAGATGACAGAGGGGGAGGGAGAGGGAGGGCAGGAGGGAGAGAGAGATGGAGAGGGAGGGCAGGAGGGAGAGCAGGAGGGAGAGAGATGTATGTAAATGCTGGGTCTGATGGCTCAGTGGATGAAGGCATCTGCTGCAGGGACCTGTGTGCAACCTCATGGTCACAAGTTTTCGTTTTGCTTTAGCCCCGCCCCCTCTGACTCCGCCCCCACCAGTGCGGCCCTCGGCCTCAAACTACACTGTAAATTTAGCCCCTGAGAGAAAGTTTGTGAGTACCCATGATCTAGAGAGAGTAGACGGTCAGTGGATGAACTAAGTGTAACTTTGAAGAGCATGTAACACTGCACCCGCACGTCCGTTCCAGTGTAGGAAAGGCAAGGAAAAGAAGTTTTAATTTTGTCCAAATACTACCATCAATAGTAGCAGTAGTTTGTATTGCAAGCACAGCATAGATCCGGTTATTACGGTGGCCACTCCCTACCTCTCTTAATAAGTTTAGTAGTACTCAGTCATTCATGTGTGGATGTATCACTGGTCACTCAATAAAAAGCAAAGCACCTAAAGTCATCCCATATATAAGCAAAAACATCCCATGTGAAGTGATAGATAATCAGATTATTTATCTTCTTCAATTTTCCATTTCTAGTACTCATTTGCACTGTAGGGTGAAAGTTAAATTAATTAAGCAGTAGCCCTTGTAACAGAGTATTCTCAGTGCCACCCGTAATAGAAAAGTAAGAGCTTCACAACCTGCATGTACTGGACGGGTACAGTAACGCAACGCAAGTCTAGGTCACTCATCATGGCGTGCATCTCTTTTTCTCGGGTGCAAGTTTACTGCGCTGGCATTATGCCGGCTTGCAGAAGATAACGTACCAATTTTCCTAAACAAGAGACAAGAAGAAGAATAAGACTGGTGTACTTTCATAGTCGACTCCAATGGAAGTCCATAGTGCTCGTAGAATTTGTTCCTTAAACTCCCACTAATGTTAGAGCAAGGATGAAGAAGTGTGAGGTTAGATAGATACTTGCCTCAATAGTTATGTAATGCGCTTGCAAGTTGCTAGTTGTACTGCAACACAAATTTCTGCTGAATGATTGAGTTAATCCTAAAGAGCATTGGTTACAGACTATGTCTTTCTTTCATCATATAGATGCTCCTTCCAAACGAACAAGGAGGAAGGAGCTGGCTAAAGCGGCCCGGCAACGGAGGATTGATGCCACTGTGGCCGAATATCGGCGGCTGGTGGCCCTGGAGGACGAAGAAAATGTGCAGTCGACCACAACAACAACGTCGTCTGCATCGGCCTCCGTGCCCCCACGGGCTGCCACCCAGCACAGTGGTCCACCCAGACTGAGCCGGGCTGCCAAAGCCAAACGTCACCGCCGAGTAGCAAGGACAACAGCTTCCTCTCACAGCCGTTGCACCTGCAAGGCACTGAAGGCACGCCTGCTCCGCAGTACCGTGATGGTGTCCCGCCTTCAGCAGGAGCTCCACCACTTTTCAAACATGTTGGAGGGGCTCCGCGTAGAGCACGCCTTGCTCCGCCAGGATCATGATGCCCTGGCCCAAAAAGTAGACAGCATCCACCCATAGTGTCCCTTGCCCCTTTTTTAGAGACTTTTGGGGGGTGGGAATTGGGAGTTGGGTTTTTGGGGACTTTTGAAGGACAATCGTTGGGGTTAGGGAGGGTCTTGCGGGAGATTATTTTGTTAGGGATATAAATATACTTTTTCAAACTTTATCTGAGCATACCTGTTTTTTACTGCTTGCCTGGTGGGTGGGGGTTTAACAGTGACTTTGTTTTCCTGAAAGTTTAGTTCCATTTTCTTCCTTTAAGTGTAAATGCCCAAATGTTTTCAACACTAAGTGCCTCTCACAGAGTAAGTGAAGTGAATTCAAGAGTCCTAGGACTTTAGTAGTACTACCGTCAGTCTCTCGTCTCTCCTCCTAATACTCCATTATACCCCCAAACCACCAAACGCTTATCTTACCTGTAATTTGTGTTTGAAAGTAGGGCTAGACCCAGGGCTGGCTCCACGTGAAACAGCGAATAAGGTTGGCAATCTTTGTCTGATAAAATTTCCTCATAGCGGTGGTACTAGTGGTATGACACAGTGGCAGTTGCATGCCTATGAAAAAAAAGAAAATTAAATCTGGTTTGTCCTCCTGAGCAATTCAACGGTACAATAGAGAATATAGGAGGTGACAGAAGTACACTAGAACAGTGCCACATTGTAGCCTAACAAATGGTAAAGTATAACTACTAATTCGGTTGAAGTTCTTTGACATTAGCCATGGGTCTTTGTCAAGCAGAGTAAGAATATATCCTCGGATTTCTTCACCAGCCTGTTGCTATCACCTTATCCTCCCCAGCAAGTGTGTGGATTTATTGCTGTAATTTAGTCACACATCAATCAAAACCACACAGCCCGGGGGAAGAGGGTTAGGGTTTGAAAAATTGATGGGTACGGGGGTTTTTGGGAAAGGTTTTGGGAGACAAGAAAAAATAGCACAGCAATGACAAACAATTGTGAACATAAACAAATCTTTGGGTACAAACCTATCCATCAATCTTTGAAAGTGCATGCACTACTGCATGCATGTCAGTGAAAAGTAAGTAGTACTTTCGACAACTGTGGAAGAAAGAATGCGACAGTACAGGGCGTGTGTGGAATTATTGATAACTATATTCAACATAAGGTCTCTGTTGCCAGATACCTGAGAGCCTTGCTGGTCACTATAAATCCATTCACAACACTCAATGGGGTTGGTCTGGAAGGTATAGTAGATAGAAAAGGAGAAATTGCTTTCTAGGTGTCCCCTCACTCACCAGGGTTGCCCCTTGGTGACATGCTTCATCATTGGGGCCATACCAGTCCTCTACGGGCTGGGGCGTGCTGCGACTTGAGAATTACGTAGGAGCAGTTACCAATGACTGTGTGGTGCAGATGTGATAGTGGAGTGGACTAAGTGATGTGTTAAGGGATCAATTTAGAAGCAGAGAGAGATCCAAGAAATGCAGTCAGAGAGAAAGGCAAGGGATACTGTATCTGTATGTTGTTGTAGTTGTCCTGTTGAAAGTGGTAAGTAAGCTGCCTGCAGAAAAAAAATCCTCTTATTAGCGGCACTCCTCCATTGCAGCCGACGCTTCGTCCATCGATGTTGGTCACCAGAAGACACCCTGTAAAAAAGCACAGCATGGACAAACAATTGAACATAAACAAATCTTTGGGTACAAACCTATCCATCAATCTTTGAAAGTGCATGCACTACTGCATGCATGTCAGTGAAAAGTAAGTAGTACTTTCGACAACTGTGGAAGAAAGAATGCGACAGTACAGGGCGTGTGTGGAAATATTGATAACTATATTCAACATAAGGTCTCTGTAGCCGGATACCTGGGAGCCTTGCTGGTCACTATAAATCCATTCACAACACTCAATTGGGTTGGTCTGGAAGGTATAGTAGATAGAAAAGGAGAAATTGCTTTTTTTCTAGGTGTCCCCTCACTCACCAGGGTTGCCCCTTGGTGACATGCTTAATCATTGGGGCCATCCCAGTCCTCTATGGGCTGGGGCGTGCTGCGACTTGCGAATTACATAGGAGCACTTACAAATGACTATGTGTGGTGCAGATGTGATAGTGGAGTGGACTAAGTGATGTGTTAAGGGATCAATTTAGAAGCAGAGAGAGATCCAAGAAATGCAGTCACAATCAGAGAAAAACACTAAGGATACTGTATCTGTATGAAGTTGTAGTTGTCCTGTTGAATTTGGTAAGTAAGTTGCATTCTGAAAAAAATTCCTCTTATTAGCGGCACTCCTCCATTGCAGCTGACGCTTCGTCCATCAATGTTGGTGACCAGAAGACACCCTGTCCACTGCCTGCCTGATGATGAATTGTGGCTCGCTAATGTGAAGCCTGACTCCATCCTTTTTTCCCCATTGCAGAGACTGAAACCCGGCCTGTAATTATTCAACGAAAAACAGGAAGTGATATAATATTACAACACCACTGATAAATAAATATAAGGTATGTAGGCTGTGGAGTGCAAAAAGTCACACTTTGATTTTCCTAGTAGACAGTACAATATTTTAGAAAGTGCGTACTCTGTCTGAGTCACCTTTTGAAGGACAAAAAAGTAGGGGCAAATTAATGTAGCGGATCTTTCCCCTCAAGCTAGGTGTACTGTAAACTGTGTTTTAGAACAAAATTAGATCTTCCCAGCAGTGCTCCCACGGTCCCAGACCCTTACTAAAGGCAGTCGCAAAAATGTAGAAGACCCCCAATCAAATCTCAAAAAACGAGGCCTAGCAGAAAACTGGTGACAAAACGTACTTTGAAAGTAAAAGTAGGCCCAAGTACCCCCTTACCCACCGTTGATTGCATTCAAACCACTTGCAAGCAACCAAGCAAAAGTATCCATAGCCAGCATCGCTCCAAGACTCGAAAACCCCCCCACCCAAACACATGCAATAGAAATACTGCTAACCCTAACGAACCCTAAGTTAAGAATAGTGGCAAAGGCTTTCTTTAACTATGCCAAATCCCCCCTTTCCCACCATGGATTTTCTTCAAATGACTTGCAACCAAAATTACACATTCTCACGAGTGCTCTAAGACCCCAGAACTCAGTTGCAAAAATCTAGAAACACATGCAATCCTGCTGCTAGGGCTAACCCTAACGAACCCTAAGTTACAAAAAGTGCCAAAAGGCTTTTCCGCGAGGATTTTGTCCCAACCACTTCTACCCGGTATTAGACCTTCCCAGGAATGCCCCAAGACCCGCCAACCCACCCGCCAAGAAGCATAACACCCCCAAACAGGCCAAAAGCAAAATCTCATACTTGCAATATTTCTCGGCCTTCGGTCCAAACGCGCTGCGTAGCTAGGCCATAAGTCGGGGTTGCCACCACGGATTTCCTGAAAAGCAAATGCAATCAAGATTAGAGTGTCCCAGCAGTGCTCCCAGACCCCGAAACTCACCCACAAACACCAGGAAGCCCCCCTAAAAGCACCTCAAAGGCAAGCAAGTCATCAAAAACACAAAAAAAATTCCGCCTGGGATTTGGTCCAAACCACTTTTATCCGGTATTAGAGCTTCCCAGCAATGGCCCCATCGCCGTCAACCCAGGAGAAAACGAGTAGAAGACCCCCAAACAGCCAAAGAGCAAAAGTACAAAAATGGGGACTTTGTAAGTTTTTCCCAAATTTCCCAAATCACTCCGCGCGTGCTCTGCAGCTAGGCCCTAACTCCCCTCTGCCACCATGGATTTGCTTCAAATCTCTTGCAAAGTAAAGTATATATAGCCAGCAGTGCGCCCAGACCCCGAAACTCACCCACAAACACCTGGAAGCCCCCCAAACAGGCCCCCGAAAACGCTACATTGAGCAAAATGTCAGAAATAGCCCAAAAAAATTCGGCCTGGATTTTGTCCCAACCACTTCTACCCAGTATTAGACCTTCCCAGGAATGCCCCAAGACCTGCCAACCCACCCGCCAAGAAGCATAACACCCCCAAACAGGCCAAAAGCAAAATCTCATACTTGCAATATTTCTCGGCCTTCGGTCCAAACGCGCTGCGTAGCTAGGCCATAAGTTGGGGTTGCCACCACGGATTTCCTGAAAAGCAAATGCAATCAAGATTAGAGTGTCCCAGCA
Source organism: Lissotriton vulgaris (assembly GCF_964263255.1). NCBI lineage: Eukaryota > Metazoa > Chordata > Amphibia > Caudata > Salamandridae > Lissotriton > Lissotriton vulgaris. The sequence continues at coordinate 460,065,802 of NC_141699.1, forward strand.
GTGCTCCCAGACCCCGAAACTCACCCACAAACACCAGGAAGCCCCCCTAAAAGCACCTCAAATGCAAGCAAGTCATCAAAAACACAAAAAAAATTCCGCCTGGGATTTGGTCCAAACCACTTTTATCCGGTATTAGAGCTTCCCAGCAATGGCCCCATCGCCGTCAACCCAGGAGAAAACGAGTAGAAGACCCCCAAACAGCCAAAGAGCAAAAGTACAAAAATGGGGACTTTGTCAGTTTTTCCCAAATTTCCCAAATCACATCGCGCGCGCTCTGCAGCTAGGCCCTAACTCCCCTCTGCCACCATGGATTTGCTTCAAATCTCTTGCAAAGTAAAGTATATATAGCCAGCAGTGCGCCCAGACCCCGAATCTAACCCACAAACACCAGGAAGCCCCCCAAACAGGCCCCCGAAAGCGCTACATTGAGCAAAATGTCAGAAATAGCCAAAAAAAATTCGGCCTGGATTTTGTCCCAACCACTTCTACCCGGTATTAGACCTTCCCAGGAATGCCCCAAGACCCGCCAACCCACCCGCCAAGAAGCATAACACCCCCAAACAGGCCAAAAGCAAAATCTCATACTTGCAATATTTCTCGGCCTTCGGTCCAAACGCGCTGCGTAGCTAGGCCATAAGTCGGGGTTGCCACCACGGATTTCCTGAAAAGCAAAAGCAATCAAGATTAGAGTGTCCCAGCAGTGCTCCCAGACCCCGAAACTCACCCACAAACACCAGGAAGCCCCCCTAAAAGCACCTCAAAGGCAAGCAAGTCATCAAAAACACAAAAAAAATTCCGCCTGGGATTTGGTCCAAACCACTTTTATCCGGTATTAGAGCTTCCCAGCAATGGCCCCATCACCGTCAACCCAGGAGAAAACGAGTAGAAGACCCCCAAACAGCCAAAGAGCAAAAGTACAAAAATGGGGACTTTGTCAGTTTTTCCCAAATTTCCCAAATCACTCCGCGCGCGCTCTGCAGCTAGGCCCTAACTCCCCTCTGCCACCATGGATTTGCTTCAAATCTCTTGCAAAGTAAAGTATATATAGCCAGCAGTGCGCCCAGACCCCGAAACTAACCCACAAACACCAGGAAGCCCCCCAAACAGGCCCCCAAAAACGCTACATTGAGCAAAATGTCAGAAATAGCCCAAAAAAATTTGGCCTGGATTTTGTCCCAACCACTTCTACCCGGTATTAGACCTTCCCAGGAATGCCCCAAGACCCGCCAACCCACCCGCCAAGAAGCATAACACCCCCAAACAGGCCAAAAGCAAAATCTCATACTTGCAATATTTCTCGGCCTTCGGTCCAAACGCGCTGCGTAGCTAGGCCATAAGTCGGGGTTGCCACCACGGATTTCCTGAAAAGCAAATGCAATCAAGATTAGAGTGTCCCAGCAGTGCTCCCAGACCCCGAAACTCACCCACAAACACCAGGAAGCCCCCCTAAAAGCACCTCAAATGCAAGCAAGTCATCAAAAACACAAAAAAAATTCCGCCTGGGATTTGGTCCAAACCACTTTTATCCGGTATTAGAGCTTCCCAGCAATGGCCCCATCGCCGTCAACCCAGGAGAAAACGAGTAGAAGACCCCCAAACAGCCAAAGAGCAAAAGTACAAAAATGGGGACTTTGTCAGTTTTTCCCAAATTTCCCAAATCACATCGCGCGCGCTCTGCAGCTAGGCCCTAACTCCCCTCTGCCACCATGGATTTGCTTCAAATCTCTTGCAAAGTAAAGTATATATAGCCAGCAGTGCGCCCAGACCCCGAATCTAACCCACAAACACCAGGAAGCCCCCCAAACAGGCCCCCGAAAACGCTACATTGAGCAAAATGTCAGAAATAGCCAAAAGAATTTCGGCCTTGATTTTGTCCCAACCACTTCTACCCGGTATTAGACCTTCCCAGGAATGCCCCAAGACCCGCCAACCCACCCGCCAAGAAGCATAACACCCCCAAACAGGCCAAAAGCAAAATCTCATACTTGCAATATTTCTCGGCCTTCGGTCCAAACGCGCTGCGTAGCTAGGCCATAAGTCGGGGTTGCCACCACGGATTTCCTGAAAAGCAAATGCAATCAAGATTAGAGTGTCCCAGCAGTGCTCCCAGACCCCGAAACTCACCCACAAACACCAGGAAGCCCCCCTAAAAGCACCTCAAAGGCAAGCAAGTCATCAAAAACACAAAAAAAATTCCGCCTGGGATTTGGTCCAAACCACTTTTATCCGGTATTAGAGCTTCCCAGCAATGGCCCCATCGCCGTCAACCCAGGAGAAAACGAGTAGAAGACCCCCAAACAGCCAAAGAGCAAAAGTACAAAAATGGGGACTTTGTCAGTTTTTCCCAAATTTCCCAAATCACTCCGCGCGCGCTCTGCAGCTAGGCCCTAACTCCCCTCTGCCACCATGGATTTGCTTCAAATCTCTTGCAAAGTAAAGTATATATAGCCAGCAGTGCGCCCAGACCCCGAAACTAACCCACAAACACCAGGAAGCCCCCCAAACAGGCCCCCGAAAACGCTACATTGAGCAAAATGTCAGAAATAGCCAAAAAAAATTCGGCCTGGATTTTGTCCCAACCACTTCTACCCGGTATTAGACCTTCCCAGGAATGCCCCAAGACCCGCCAACCCACCCGCCAAGAAGCATAACACCCCCAAACAGGCCAAAAGCAAAATCTCATACTTGCAATATTTCTCGGCCTTCGGTCCAAACGCGCTGCGTAGCTAGGCCATAAGTCGGGGTTGCCACCACGGATTTCCTGAAAAGCAAATGCAATCAAGATTAGAGTGTCCCAGCAGTGCTCCCAGACCCCGAAACTCACCGACAAACACCAGGAAGCCCCCCTAAAAGCACCTCAAATGCAAGCAAGTCATCAAAAACACAAAAAAAATTCCGCCTGGGATTTGGTCCAAACCACTTTTATCCGGTATTAGAGCTTCCCAGCAATGGCCCCATCGCCGTCAACCCAGGAGAAAACGAGTAGAAGACCCCCAAACAGCCAAAGAGCAAAAGTACAAAAATGGGGACTTTGTCAGTTTTTCCCAAATTTCCCAAATCACATCGCGCGCGCTCTGCAGCTAGGCCCTAACTCCCCTCTGCCACCATGGATTTGCTTCAAATCTCTTGCAAAGTAAAGTATATATAGCCAGCAGTGCGCCCAGACCCCGAATCTAACCCACAAACACCAGGAAGCCCCCCAAACAGGCCCCCGAAAACGCTACATTGAGCAAAATGTCAGAAATAGCCAAAAAAATTTCGGCCTGGATTTTGTCCCAACCACTTCTACCCGGTATTAGACCTTCCCAGGAATGCCCCAAGACCCGCCAACCCACCCGCCAAGAAGCATAACACCCCCAAACAGGCCAAAAGCAAAATCTCATACTTGCAATATTTCTCGGCCTTCGGTCCAAACGCGCTGCGTAGCTAGGCCATAAGTCGGGGTTGCCACCACGGATTTCCTGAAAAGCAAATGCAATCAAGATTAGAGTGTCCCAGCAGTGCTCCCAGACCCCGAAACTCACCCACAAACACCAGGAAGCCCCCCTAAAAGCACCTCAAAGGCAAGCAAGTCATCAAAAACACAAAAAAAATTCCGCCTGGGATTTGGTCCAAACCACTTTTATCCGGTATTAGAGCTTCCCAGCAATGGCCCCATCGCCGTCAACCCAGGAGAAAACGAGTAGAAGACCCCCAAACAGCCAAAGAGCAAAAGTACAAAAATGGGGACTTTGTCAGTTTTTCCCAAATTTCCCAAATCACTCAGCGCGCGCTCTGCAGCTAGGCCCTAACTCCCCTCTGCCACCATTGATTTGCTTCAAATCTCTTGCAAAGTAAAGTATATATAGCCAGCAGTGCGCCCAGACCCCGAAACTCACCCACAAACACCAGGAAGCCCCCCAAACAGGCCCCCGAAAACGCTACATTGAGCAAAATGTCAGAAATAGCCAAAAAAAATTCGGCCTAGATTTTGTCCCAACCACTTCTACCCGGTATTAGACCTTCCCAGGAATGCCCCAAGACCCGCCAACCCACCCGCCAAGAAGCATAACACCCCCAAACAGGCCAAAAGCAAAATCTCATACTTGCAATATTTCTCGGCCTTCGGTCCAAACGCGCTGCGTAGCTAGGCCATAAGTCGGGGTTGCCACCACGGATTTCCTGAAAAGCAAATGCAATCAAGATTAGAGTGTCCCAGCAGTGCTCCCAGACCCCGAAACTCACCCACAAACACCAGGAAGCCCCCCTAAGATCACCTCAAAGGCAAGCAAGTCAGCAAAAACACTAAAAAATGTGCGCCTCGGATTTGGTTCTAAACACTTTTATCCGGTATTAGAGCTTCCCAACAATGGTCCCAGAGCCGTCAACTCACCTGCAAAGAGGTAGAACAACACCTCCACAAGTGCTGAGTCTTTCTTCATTGGGCGTAAACCAGCCCTCTGGTTTGATGGAAATAGGAGTCTGGAGGAGGAGGATAGAGGAGCATGTTCTTCTGAACTTGTGAACCTGAGGAATGCAGACTGCGGCAACTTCAAATCAATTAGCAAACCAGTGAAGACAGTTCTGCTGATGGGCTTGTTTTTGTGATTATCTGATTAAAGTTTGAAATATATTAACTGTGCACAACAAAGAAAGACAGACACACAGGAATAAAAGTGAATAAGGACGAAAAAGAAAGTTATTGATTCGTTGTCTCATTTTCAGGGCTCATTATCACGGTCCAGGAATGAGAATAAGGCTTCGTCATCATACTCTGCGAATTCAGGCAGGGTGAGCTCAGTGTCACCTTACAGAGTAGAAATTCCCTCATCTATGTTGCTGGCCACCTCGTCTTCACCCGGCGCGATTTCTCGTACTCTGAAATCTGGTGGTATGAGGTGCTGATTCATCTTGATCATTGTTAACCTCTCCACATTTTTGGGCGAGAGGCGGCTCCGTTTGGGAGTTACAATGCCACCAGCAGCACTGAAAACCCGTTCAGAAGACACGCTTGCGAGTGGGCAAGACAAGTAGTTTAAAGCCAGGTTGGTGAGCTGTGGCCACAATTCTTTTTTCCCATGCCAATACGCCAATGGGTCAGAATTAACATAGACCTCTGTTGAGTCATTCAGATAGTCCTTCACCATCGACTCAAGGTCCTCATCCAAGGTTCCTCCACTTTGCTTAGCTCTTGCTGTGCCTCTGACCTTTTGAGAACCAAACCCACGCAGAGCTAGCCAATCCTCTTCAGCCTCCAATGTTTCTGTTGTGTCTGGTGCAGATGATCCGGTTGCCGGTGTCTTTAACGGCTGAGAGGTCACTTGTGCCACAGCCACAGGTGCAGAAGTGGATTGTTTTGACTGGGGATGGCCTGCTGATGTACTGCCATTTCCTTCAATTTTCAGCCGTTCTCTTTCAAACCTCTTGGCTGACAAGGCTAGCCAATGTTTGTACTTTGGAACATGTTCATCATCAAAAGGAAAGAATGCTTGGCCTGCCAGCGCCTTTTTGTAGCGTGGATCCAGAATAGTAGCACAAATGTAATGCTCTTCTGAGTGGATCTTTTTAAGACGTTCATCACCTTGTAGGAGCTCTAATAATGTCTCAGCCAGAAGAAAAGAGTCTTGGTTTTTTACATCTTTTTCAAACACAGAAAACACCTCCTTCAGTTGGTCCTCCAGCATGTACAACAATGGGATAGCTTTTCCCAAATTACAGTCCTCCTTGCTGACTACATGCGTGAAGAACTCAAAAGGACGAAGCAAGCGTGTCAGGCTTTGAACTATGTTCCATTGCGCCGCACCCATCCTCAGGTCCTCTGTACCCTCTGTAAGGAAATATTGATCGAGTACCGTATACTGCTCATACAGACGCTCAAGCATGTAGAAGGTTGAGTTCCAATGTGTTACCACCTCCTGGATGAGTGCTTTCACTGGCATTTTACGTTGATATAGCAGGTTCCTCAGCTGCTTCCGGGCCTTAAAAGAATGGCTGAAATGGTTGCACATTTTTCAGCAGGTGTCCAATACTCTGTACGCTGCACTGCCTTTATTACCCAAGAATTTTTGGACAACCAGGTTTATACAGTGCGCCAAACACGGCACTCTGAAATAGTTACCATCCCTCATGGCCTTAACTATATTGGCGCCATTGTCCGTGGAAACATAACCAACCTGGCGTTTTAGTGGGGACAGCCAGTTAAGGACCTTTGTGTTAAAGACATCCAAAATGTTTTCTGCTGTGTGACGTTTCTCCAAACCAAACATGGCTAGTGTTGCATGTTTCCGAGCAGCTTTAAAAACAATGTCCGTGTCAACACCTGTGTTTAGCTTTGCTTTAGCCCCTGAAAAAGAGACCCAGTGTGCAGTGATGCACATGTAATCAGCGCCTGCGCCACTGGTCCACATGTCTGTTGTCAGATGTATAGTGTGAACAGCACTCTTCTGCAAAGCTGCCCCAATCACCTTCAGAACATCTTCATGTAGTGCTGGAACCGCAACTCGGGCAAAATAGAACCGGCTAGGAACCTTCCATTTAGGGCAGAGCTCTGCCACTAATTCTAGAAAACCAACCCCTTCTACAAAAGAAAAAGGGAGAAGGTCCAGAGCTAGCATTTTAGCCAGCTTAGTGTTATACAGATGCGTCAGTGGGTGGTTGCGTTCATATTGCGCTTCTGTAAACAACATCTTTTTAATGTTGCCCTGGACCAAGGATTTACGGGATGATGATGATATCTTCGACCCAGTTACGCTCGCTGATGAACTTTTCCGCATTGATGTCTCACTCTCTCCCACACTCTTAGTGTGCCTCACATGGGGTGTGCTGCTGACAGGGGTACTGGGTGTAAGTGAAGTGTTTGAATCGTCTTCTTCCTCCTCGTCATCATCAGATGAAAAATCAACGTTTTCATTACGTGCAATTCTGGCTTCTTTGAACGCCTCTAGGTGCGGAAACCATTGGACAGGGTGCGCTCTCCTAAGATGACCTCTCTGGCCTCCGGTACCATAGTTGGTACCAAACTTACCACGACTAACTCGAAGCTTACAAATGCTACAAATGGCTACGTTTTCCATTTTTGGGCAAACACTAAAGAAGTCCCAAACTGGAGACTTGAAATGTCTTTGGGGGCCGGAGGAGGCGGCGATACTGGTGGTGGTGGTCCTGCTGCTAATGCCAGATGAAGTGGAGGATGCGGATTGCCGAACTTCAGTACGTTTTGCACTTTCACCACCACAAATTGAGGCCGAGGTGGATCGAGGTCCCTTCTTGCGAGGAAGAAATATGGAAGCGGTAGGTGTTGGTGTACTAGTTAACTCCAAATCCAATGATTGTTGTATTTCCATTGCCTCCTCGTCGACATCATCATCACGCTCAGCAGCTTCTCGGGATAGGGTCAAAATGTCTCTTTGCTGAATGCCCCCTGGGGCTGCAGTGACCTTTGTGATGACTGGCTCGTCGTCATCGTGAGAGGCTTCATCACCAGCAGTATCTGTCACTTCTTGTTGAGCCTCATCACACTCCATAGCTATGAGTTTTTCGACGACCTTCCTTTTATGCTTAGGTACCTTGGTCAGATCATGGTGTGCCTCACTCTCAGACCGCAGTGGTGGTTCCCAAGTTTGATCTGTATCATCAGAAGGAGGTGGGCTTGAAGAAGATGTAGACACCCCCCTTGATCTTTTCCTTGCTAGGGATGTGGAAGACAATGAATGATCATCAGGAGGAGTGGCTTCCAATGATACCTCGGCTTCATTGTCGATTTCCTGATGTGCCCCTACTTCGGGAGGAACAACTATTGTGGGCACTTGTGACCCTCCATGCACCTCTGCTTGCGCATCTCTTTTTGCTGCCTCTCCTTCCACATGTACTTGGGCTTGTACTTGCACATGGTGTTGTTGTTGCGGCTGTGGTTGTTCAACACTTGTCAGATGAGTTACAACAACCCGTGTTGATTCAGGGACATTGCTGCTACTTTCTTGCGATGAGCCAACATCACTGGTCGATGGTGATTGGAGAAGTACACTGACTGCCTCTGAAGCACTCAAGGGCTTTGACTTAAGTTGGCGTGGTGGTGGAGGCACTGAACCCAATAGAGCAGGGGTGCTGCTCCCAGCTTGGTCCCCAGCAGATCCTGCTGCTGCTGCAGGCGTACTTTTTTTTTTGCTCCCAAAAAACGTGGCGGTTGGCACACCAGCCTCCTTGGTACCTTGCTTCTTCTGCTCCTTACTAGCAACTTTCTTGCTAGAGGAGCTACGGAGAACTTTTTTTGGGGCCATCTTCTTCAGAGCAGGTCACACAGCAGGCCGCAGTTGCACGAATTGTAGAGTTGTCTGAGGCCAGACGTGACGTCGCGTGACGTTATGCTGCACACACACACCGCTGCAGGACTTCTTCCTGGCACTGGTGGTTCTCTTGAGTCTTGTGCACCTAAAAACAATGGAAGACAGAGGAACATCAGTTCAGTTATACACCACAAAAAAATCGAAAAAAACCCAGAAAAATCAGCACAATCCCATTCCATCCATGACCTCCATGATGTTTAAGTTCAAGACAGCCCACAGAAAGACTAGGCCCATGCTAGACTCAAATACCCCTGGTGAAAAGGCCACAAGTACAGCCCCAAAAAACGAAAATCACTGAAAAATCAGCACAATCCCATTCCATCCATGCCCTCCATGATGTTTAAATTCAAGACAGCCCACAGAAAGACTAGGCCCATGCAAGACTCACTACCCCTGGGCATAAAGGTTGAAAAGTAGGCAAAATGGTTGCAGGCCTAACAACAAAGCCTGCATTCAAAATGGCCACTTGCCTCCCAGCACATGGCCAGGGCCTGTAGCAGCACTCAAAATGGCCCCCAGCCACATGGCCTGTCCCTCCCCATGAACACCCCCAAAAATCGAAAAACACTGCAAAATCAGCACAATCCCATTCCATCCATGCCCTCCAATGTTTAAATTCAAGACACCCCACAGAAAGACTAGGCCCATGCTAGACTCAAATACCCCTGGTGAGAAGGCCACAAGTACAGCCCCAAAAAACGAAAATCACTGAAAAATCAGCACAATCCCAATCCATCCATGCCCTCCATGATGTTTAAATTCAAGACAACCCACAGAAAGACTAGGCCCATGCTAGACTCGAATACCCCTGGTGAAAAGGCCACAAGTACAGCCCCAAAAAACGAAAATCACTGAAAAATCAGCACAATCCCATTCCATCCATGCCCTCCATGATGTTTAAATTCAAGACAACCCACAGAAAGACTAGGCCCATGCAAGACTCACTACCCCTGGGCATAAAGGTTGAAAAGTAGGCAAAATGGTTGCAGGCCTAACAACAAAGCCTGCATTCAAAATGGCCACTTGCCTCCCAGCACATGGCCAGGGCCTGTAGCAGCACTCAAAATGGCCCCCGGCCACATGGCCTGTCCCTCCCCATGAACACCCCCAAAAATCGAAAAACACTGCAAAATCAGCACAATCCCATTCCATCCATGCCCTCCATGATGTTTAAGTTCAAGACACCCCACAGAAAGACTAGGCCCACGCTAGACTCAAATACCCCTGGTGAGAAGGCCACAAGTACAGCCCCAAAAAACGAAAATCACTGAAAAATCAGCACAATCCCAATCCATCCATGCCCTCCATGATGTTTAAATTCAAGACAACCCACAGAAAGACTAGGCCCATGCTAGACTCAAATACCCCTGGTGAAAAGGCCACAAGTACAGCCCCAAAAAACGAAAATCCCTGAAAAATCAGCACAATCCCAATCCATCCATGCCCTCCATGATGTTTAAATTCAAGACAACCCACAGAAAGACTAGGCCCATGCAAGACTCACTACCCCTGGGCATAAAGGTTGAAAAGTAGGCAAAATGGTTGCAGGCCTAACAACAAAGCCTGCATTCAAAATGGCCACTTGCCTCCCAGCACATGGCCAGGGCCTGTAGCAGCACTCAAAATGGCCCCCAGCCACATGGCCTGTACCTCCCCATGAACACCCCCAAAAATCGAAAAACACTGCAAAATCAGCACAATCCCATTCCATCCATGCCCTCCATGATGTTTAAGTTCAAGACACCCCACAGAAAGACTAGGCCCATGCTAGACTCAAATACCCCTGGTGAAAAGGCCACAAGTACAGCCCCAAAAAACGAAAATCACTGAAAAATCAGCACAATCCCATTCCAATGATGCCCTCCATGATGTTTAAGTGCAAGACACCCCACAGAAAGACTAGGCCCATGCTAGACTCAAATACCCCTGGTGAAAAGGCCACAAGTACAGCCCCAAAAAACGAAAATCACTGAAAAATCAGCACAATCCCAATCCATCCATGCCCTCCATGATGTTTAAGTTCAAGACAACCCACAGAAAGACTCAGTCCACCCACCACTGAGTACCCCTGGGCAAAAGGCCCCAAAACAGCCCAAAAATCGAAAATTCCAAAATTTTTGTTGCAGCAACTGTAATGCCCCAAACAAACTTACTTGTAAAATTTATAATCCAACAGTGATCCAAAGAAAGTCAAAAAGGCCTCAAATCCAAATATCCAGCAGCATCCACAAAAAGTAATCCTTCCAGCTCCAGATCCAAATGAAAAGTGGCCAGGAGATGGACAAAGCACTGGGAGGAGCCTGCTAAACAGGAACAGGAAGTTGAAGACTGTGGGGCACTTCCTTCCTCCCACTCCCCTCCCCCCCTCCCCAAAATGGACTCCTCGCTAAAAAAGTGCAGGCAAATGTCAACCTAAGGAGTTATTCAGATAAAAATCATCATTTCAAGAAGGTTTATGCTGCTTGCTGGTGGATTTCTTGTGCAGAATTGCAAATTTTATATTTTCGCTTGTGCGAGATTCTTGCTGCTCGCCGCATCTCAAATCTCGCAATTGCGAAGTACCGCGAGACGTGATCTCGCCGTACTCGCGTTGACAAACCCTCGCTGTGCAAGTTGGCAAGCCGCGATGACGTAATCGCGCTCACCAATTCCCGCGGGATCACACAGCAAGATCCAAAATGGTGCAGCACTCGCAAACTATCGAGAAAAACAACCCGGCAAACGATGATAAACGCCGCGCGCCGCAAAAATTGTATCACCAACGCCGCGCGCCGCAAAAAAAATCCGCAGCGTGCGAATTTGCGGATTTTGCGGGAAATTCGCAAATCTCGCGGATTGCGAATTTCCCGAAAATCCGCAAAATCCGCGAGCGTAACGGATTTTCCGCCCATGCTTAGTCCAGGGGTTCTGATTTCAAGGTACTCCTGTGGGCTGTAGGTCTCAGCATTGCTGGGGATGCAGGTCGGCCTTGGAGAAGTCTGGAAATTCACCTCCTGTTCTGCAATTACCTCGGAGTCCATCGGGAGCTTCGGAGATGCAGACCGGTCAGATGCGTCTTTGGTGCCTGCCAAGCAGGAGAGTAACTCCCTTACTCCAAGGGAGATTCTTCAGTCATCTAGTTGTGTAGATCGTCGAAGTTCCAGGGTATCTGTAGCAGAGTTTTGTCCAGGTATAATCTAAAGTCCTGTAGTCAGGGGTTCCTTTCTTATACCCACGGAAGGGGTTGAACTAACTCTGGGGACCCACCTATGGGAGGGTCTGGAAAGAGGGGTGGCTACACCTATTTCCTTTGTCCAGTTTTGTGCCAGAGCAGGGACTGGTAGCCCCTTCAACCAGTTTGAACTGGGCTATGCACCGGGACACCAAATGTGCCCCCAGTGAAGACTTTCTGGCACTCTCAGAGTGCACCCACCCAGCCCCAATACACTAAAGCCTGTCTGGGAGGTGGTTACACCTCCCTGTGACAGGAAACCTATTGTTCAGGCCAGGGCTTGTTTAAACTATTACCGGGTAGACCAGTGTGTACATGTCTCACCCTCTAGAAGAGTGGAATTATACCCCCACCACCAGGACTGGCAGGGGGTAGGATTGCAAAGTGTTTGACACCAAACACAACATGTTTCCATGCAGCCATTCCAAAATTAGCAGTTACCTAGTATACCATATAATAGGGACTCACAAGTGTATCCAAGTCACCAAACTGGAGTGTACCTATAGTACATGCAATCAATTTAGAGAGGAAGCAGCTAGGCTGGGTTCCTGGATAGCTGGGCCCCAGCCAGACTAAAGTTGAAAAACAGTGAAACATCAGCAAAAAGTTGGGGAAACCATAGTAAGCAGATCCTACACATTCGGCGACGGCCTTCATTCCTTCGTAGAAGTTGGTTTTGGCGATGGCGAGCACTTTGGTGAGGGAGAGGATCAGCTGGGTGTCATTGGTGTATGAGATGATGTTAAGGTTGTGCGATCAGACTATGTTGGCGAGTGGCGTCATGTAGACGTTGAAAAGGGTCAGGCTGAGGGATGATCCTTGGTGTACGCCGCAGGAGATCTTGGTGGGTTCGGATCAGAAAGAAGGGAGGCAGAATCTCTGGGTTCTATTGGTGAGGAAGGAGGTGATCCAGTCCAGTGCTTTGTCGCGGATCCCTGCGTTGTGGAGGCGTGTGCGTAGGGTGTGTTGGCAGACGGAGTCGAAGGTGGCTGAGCGGTCTAGGAGCATGAGGGCCACTGTTTCGCCCTAGTCCAACAGGGTCCTGATGTCGTTGGTGGCTGCAATGAGGGCGGTTTTCGGTGCTGTGGTTGCTGGAGAATCCAGAATGGGATGAGTGCAAGGTGTTGTTCTCTTCAAGGAAGCAGGTCAGTTGTCGTTTGATGATCTTCTCAATGGCTTGACTGGAAGTTCCTGAGGTCCTTTGGGTCTGCCTTGGGTTTCTTAAGTAGGGCGTTGATCTCTGTGTGTTTCTAGCTTTCCGGGTAGGTGGGGTCTTGAAGGAGTTGTTGAAAATCTTTCAGAGTTGGGGTGCGATGATGGAGCTCGCTTTGTAGAAGATGTGGTGAGGGCAGGGGTTTGACGGTGATCCAGAGTGAATGGTGTTCATGGTTTTGATGGTGTCTTCATCGTTGACGTGATCTAAGGTGTTGGAGGCTGTTGGGGTGTCTGAGTGTTGAAGCTGTCATGGATGTCCATGATCTTGCAGTGGAAGAAGGTGGCTAGAGAGTCACAGAGGTTTTGTGACCGCGGGATGTCATTGGAGCAGGAGCTGGCGTTGGTGAGTTCCTTCATGATAATGAAGTGCTCTTTGCTGTTGTGTGCGTTGTTGTTGATGCGTTCCTTGAATGAGGTCCTTTTGGCGGTTCAAATGAGTTGGTGGTACCTGCGCTTGTTGCTCTTGAGGGCTGCGTGGTTGTCCGGTGGCTGTTCGTGGTGCCATTTCTTCTTGAGTCTTCAGCAGTTCTGCTTGAATGCATGAAGGTGGGTGGTGAACCAGATGGCCCTTCTGTTGGTGCCTCTGTTTGAGGGTTTTTTATTTGGGCGAGAGTGTTGGCGAAGTCATCGATCCATTGCCTGCGGTTGCGGGTGGCTGTGTCGGTGTGGTCAGTTGGTGGGTCTCAGGCGAGGGTGGTGATTAGCTGGTCTTCGCTGATCTTGTTCCAGCTACAGTGGGGGATTCGTTGCAGGTGGTTGTGATGGAGCAAGGATTCGCACGCAAAGTGCCTTGCTCACATACAAGAACCTCACCTAATGTATAATCATATTAATCCAGTTGTTCGTCATTTATTAAGCGTTTTCCCAAACACGCGGGTGTCCCCAGGATGCTTGCTTGTATGTCTTTTGCATACTAACGAAGCTTGCACTAAAGAAACGGCTGCTTTGCTGAAATTCAGTCTGCGCATGCGTCGGTCATACCCATGTGATGTGACGCACTCGCATTCTGGAGGGAATCTATTGCACATGCGCACTGTTGCAAACATGGCCGCTTGTCTTTTACCACGCTCCGTGCTTGCTACAGCTGCTTCAGCCTATCTGTCTTTTCGCACTAAAACTGTAATGCTATAGTTATTATAAAGTAAGGGATGTTTAGAATTTTATCATGGTATACAGTGTGATCATTTTATATGTGATTTCAATTTGTTCTCGCTTACTTTTCATGTACCGCGTCTCTGGGGCTGGGAAATTCGGGAGCGGAGCCATACTTGAGGCTCTGCTGGGCTCCGACATGTGACCAGGGAGAAACTCTACTGCGCAGAAGCTGAAACAAGCCAGCTGGCTCCTGAAGCACAATGCGCCTGAGAAACTCTCTGGGAAGACCAAATCTCACCTTGGAAGAAGCAATTCTGTTGCTACCTATTGTGAACTTTACTGTACTGCTGTATTCTTATGCATGGGAATGTGAACCCAAGGGGCGGGTAGGAAAATTATAATATTGAGGGTGAGAAAGTCGAATTCTAGGAGGTGGTAATGACCGCACCACCTCTCCTGACCAATCATAATGTGGGAAACTGTCACTTGCAACATTAGTGGGTGGTCTGAGGGACCCCAAAACAGTATAACTGCCCTAGTTTAGCTTAGGAAAATTGTCCGACTTGTCCGAGTAGCAGACCTGTCACTGACCCTACGAACTCTATAGGTGCTCAATCTGAGAGTGCTGCGGAGCACTCTGTCCATACTTTCCACAAACTCCTAAGGGGTGTAAATAATCCTAAGTGCTGGCGAAGCACTTTGCTGGGGAAATTTGAAAACCCAATCGGGGTTGCTGGCGGATTACTTGCAGGAGAGGGGTAATGCAGGCGTTGCTGTCCGAAGCTGTAGGTGTTGGTCGTACCCTGGGAGGCCCAGTCTTGACCCAAACCTGAGGGGTATCCTGTCCTGAACTGTCCTTGGGCTGTACCTGCTCGCATTCTGGTATTCCAAATCCTTGAGGGTCCTTGTCCCCGTCTTTCCAAACTGACCCGTGGCCAGGGTTAGTCCTCACTCCTATTTAGGTAAATATAACAGTGGGTTTGCGTTTTCTCATAGTTTTCTCTCACTTAGACTCATATCTTTTTCTCTTTCTTAAGGGAATATTCTTGACTTTGATATTTGTTTCTGAAATGCCAAATCATATATGTTTTGCTTATTAGATTTGTTCCACATCTCTCCCTACCTTTAGTACAGCACTAAACTGTCGAATTTATTAGTATGTTCCTATTTTTCCCTTTCCTTTAGTACGATTGCGGTGAACTTAGCAAGAATAGTCTAAAGAACTTAGGTTAAGTACATGTTCAGGTCCCATTCATATCCTATGTCCTAGTATAAAGTTGCAGTGACTAGTTTGTTCTAAAATTCCTACCTTTAGTCTTCCCATATACTCAAATGGCCCTAGCTCTAGTTCATAGCTACATAGTGGTTTTGATCTTAATGATTGACGTGTTACTCTGCATATCGCTTATTGCCTTGGCATATTTTCTTTGAACTTCTATATAAAACCTTTAACATCATCAGGTGTCTGTGGTCATTTTACAGAAATTGTGGATAAGTATGTTCTGATTTATAAAGGGTATTTTTTCCTAGGTCTCCTGTCTACTATTCCCTGATAGCTCCAGATCTGTCATAAGTAATGTGCCTGTGGTAAGTCGGGTACATGGTAAGCAGAGGTGTGAAGCCAAACTTTAATTGCTCA
Source organism: Lissotriton vulgaris (assembly GCF_964263255.1). Lineage (NCBI taxonomy): Eukaryota > Metazoa > Chordata > Amphibia > Caudata > Salamandridae > Lissotriton > Lissotriton vulgaris. Next base: position 460,081,283 of record NC_141699.1, read on the forward strand.
TAGAAGCGCGCAGGAGGAGAAAAAGAAATCATTCACCCGGTTCACCCAAATGTCATTATTGTATTGAATGCACGCCAGGGCCCAGTGCGTGTAAGAGATTGGTAACCTCGGTGACTCGGGTGAACTGCGCGCTCTATCAGTAATTTTCTGGTAGCAGAGGATGGTTTGGACTAGTTAGATTAGGTAGACAGGATAGCTGATAAATAAACCGTGAAAATAAAATGTGCTGCTGAAATTTCTATGCTGCTGATTTTTTTTATTACATTGATTTAAAGATTTTGAAAAGTTTTAAGGATATATATGTCTATGTATATGAATGTTGCATTGCTGCTATTAGAGTGTATGCTATATTAACAAAAGAATTGTTTGTAAGTGTTCAGTGTAGTCCGAATCCCCGAGGAAGTATTTAGCTAACGGTGAGCAGAATCCGGTTAGCTGTTGAAGTCACTGGTTTGAGTCATTAGTGCAGGGTTAGGAATAACTGGAAGCACTAATTAGGACCTTTGCTTGCATCTGAGTAAATGATAGCTACGAGTCCTTTATAAAACTTTCATTGCGATATCACCTAGTAAGGGTCGCATACGGAAGGAGTAGTAGGGTCTCCGAGGCTTGAATGGTAAGTAAATTAGTCCGCTGGTGAAAGCCTGACTTAGTATATATCCCAGAAAGAAGTGGATAAGTCAGGGGAATAACAGGTTCTATTTTACGTATGTGAAAGGTTAGGCAAAGAAGTCTACCTCGAGTGAATGAAAAGTAGACAGAAGTGGTTTACTAGCAGCGAAAGAAAATTATTTTATCTCTTTAGAACACTCAGACATAGTGGCAAACGTTGCGTGTTGTTGACTAAGATTTGCATTCGCACTTTAGGGAGAGTAAAAAGTTTCCGTTACCTTGTGAAGGAGGGAGTCGGTTGGAAGACTGCTCTGACGTCACTCCGTGCCGCGCTGGTATTGGTCAAGACAGCGGGTGTGTAGTGAAGCCGAATTTGTGAAGGAGGTGTGAGTGCCGAAGCGTGAGACTCTGTCTTGCGAAAAGGCCGCGCACCCATTGGTTAAGGATTTTTGTATTCTCTGAGTTGATTGGGTACTACGAAATAAAAGTCGCGCTAGCATTGGAAGCACAAAGGTAAACAAAATTAATCAGGCCGAGTTAGAAGCGAGTCTGGAAAGTTGTATGTGGAATCCAGATTTATACCGAATCCAAAGTATCTAGGATTTCATAAGGAGCAGATTGTACGAGGTAGACCGCACATGATGTATGGAATAAAAAGGAAAATGTCATTTACTGATAAAATAAAGAATTTTTTCAAAACTGACAAGCCCATTAGAACGAGGGAAGGCGTGCTCATTCCCCCGCCAAATACTCCTGCCTCTTTCATGATGTTTGATAAAGGGTACTATACCTGTGTATGGTTAGAAAACTGGGCAAAGTATACTGCAGATGACGGAGTCCTAGCATTCCCTGTTGAAGGTACATTTAATGGTCGGATCCTGTTTAACTTAAGGACCCGCATGAATGAATTACATCCTAGACCTAGGTTGACCCAGTACGAAGCCCTGGAAGAATGGGAGATTGAGGCTCTAGAAAGAGATAGACCCCGGATGGACAAGGGAGTAAGTAAATGGTATCCGAGGGTTCAAGCGCAAACCAAAGAGCAGAAAATGAAACAGTGGAGGCAAAACATGATGACAGAAGGATTGTTTCCAATGATGGGGGTTGCAGAAGAGGGGAAAGGAAAAAGTAAAGAAAAGACCCATCATTTAATGCCCGTGGGGGACTCAGAGGATGAGCACCTAGAAGATTTGTTAATGAAAAATCCACCTCCCTATGTTGCAGAATCAGAACCTGTGCATTCTCCAAACCCATTTTCGAAATATCCCAGATGTCGGAGGGATAGTGATACAGATGGAACGGGTACAGACAGTAAAACCAGTAATGGGGATGGGTTTTGCAGACCTAAATCTACGGTCCCAAATTATCAGCCGTTCGGAGAAGGTCCACCTCGATTGGTCACTCCGACTGCTCCAAGTATTTATCCTCCCTTGGTACCTCAGGTATTGCATGACAATTCCGCAGAAAAGGCTTTACAAGAAAAGGAAAAAGAAGCCCTGACTAGACAGCGAGATGATTTAGTTCGAACCATTGCCCAGATACATCCCCATCCTGATTCCCTGACTATTCCAGTAACTATTGGTCCTGCTATTCCACTGTATAGGGATGACCTGGCTAGTCCTCGTCCTCCTGTTATCACCCCAATAATGCCAACTCCTAGCATTCCACTCCCGAGAAAAGAAATGCTCATAGATGATGATCAAGAAAGTGAATGTGAATCAGTGGTTCTGATGGATATGCCCATCAGGGAAAACAGAACTAGCATGTTAGGATCCAGAAGTCAGAATAAGGCAAAAGAGGTTCTGATTGGGAGTACGTCGGGGTTAGGAGTGCCACAGTAGTATCCCCAGAAGAATTAGACAGATGGACCAAAGAGCTGGAGAAAGAGACCACTCCCCAACCTAAAGCTTTAGAAATATACAAATTGAGAATAGAAATAGAAGAGATGATGGCTGGAAATGTGGGAGTGGAACGCCTGAACTCTTTCAGTGAAGAAGAGTTACTGTTCATCAGTAAAAACCTTACCCGAAACGCTAGGTTGCTCCATGAAAGGTTATTGGACACTGCCACAGAAATGGGGATAGATATCAGCCGCTCCAAAATTCTTCAGAAACCCTACAGAGTAGATTTTTCTGACAAAGACTTGGAAAGCTTAAATGTAATGGGAAAACAGATCCAAATAAAAGAATTACTGAAACTCTTACAGAAATGGGGGGATGTAGGAAAGTGGAGAACCCGGTGGGCAAAGAAAAAGGAAGACAGTAGAGTGAAATCACAAGCTTCAGAATATGTACTGAAAGAAGTAACGCCCGCAGAAAAATTGTGTCCCATGAGAGAGGTCCCGGGGGGAAAATATGTCCATGTCCCTTGGTCCCGACAGGATATTGTGTCATTTACTAATGACTTCCCGAAATTACGGGAGAAACCAGTCTACTGGTACAGACAGGTCGAGCGATTCGTAAAAGTTCAGAAATGTCTGTTGAAAGACCTGGATGGGTTTTTTGACATTGTGGTTCCTGTAGATTTGTGGACCGACTGCAAAATTGAAATTGATTGGCCCAGGGAGGAATATGCAAGAGACGACAAAACAGGAGCTCCCTCGCCTGAAGTAATGAGGAAGTATGAACAAGTCATACACTACCTCAAGAAAAAGGTGCCCGCAAAGGAAACAGATTGGACCAAAATAGATAGAACCACCCAAGAACGTGATGAAACTGTCCATTCCTTTTATGAAAGGTTACTGCAAGTATTCAAAACTTACAGTGGTATCGATAATGTAGACATGAAAGACATGACCCATTTCAGTTACAGATTTGTGCTAGGATTAAGGCCTGAAATATCACAATGGATTCGAGATAATAAAATCAGTTGGCAGGGAAAACCTATAGATGATGTCTTGAAATACGCAAAATATTGCGAAGATGAAATTGAAAATAAAAAGAAGGCTCTCAAGGAAAAGGTAATGTGGGCACAGGTGAAATTGGCTGAACAGCAGGAAAAACAGTTAAGTAAATTAAATTCCAATATTAATGCTCAGAATGCCACTGCTGGGGGAGGAGGGAAGCCCCGAGCTAAAATGAGTCGGGAAGAGGCTATGAAGAAGTTTCCTTGCCATGGGTGCGGCCAGATAGGGCATTGGAGAGACGAGTGTCCACACCTGCAGGCCGGTAATGCCCCTGTAAATGGTTTAAATCCACAGGTGCAGAAAGAGGGGACAAGAAAGAACCAGCAACAGGTAAAATTACCTCCAGTACCTCGCGCTCCTAGACAAAATTTTAAGAATCAGGGTCAGCAGAATGAGAGGGCGGAAGTATGGGAAGTCGAGAATGAAAGAGATGCAGTCATTCCACAGTATTTGTTGAATGATACCTTCCTCTGTGAAGATCAAGATTGACGGGCCTGAGAGGGGAGGACGAGGAGTGCGTGCTTGGCGCCTCCTTACCGGTAGACCAGACTGGACCATACATTGAAGGAAAGGTTGAAGGAAAAGACGTCACCTTTCTGTTGGACACTGGTGCTACCAGATCTACTGTAAGAACAGTGGATGTTCCTAACCTACCCCTCTCGGGAGAAGCGATTCAAGTAGTGGGTGTCTCCAATCAAATAATAAGTACTCCAGTAACTGAACCAATGGAAATTTCTATAGGAAATTTTAAAGAAATGCACAGATTTGTGGTCTGTGATTCCAGTCCTGTGAACCTGCTAGGACGTGATTTGTTGTGCAAGATGAATTGTACCATCTATTGCACACCAAAAGGCGTCGAAATTCAGACCCCCGATGAAGATGGTCTGTACAAACTGATGTTGGTCAGTCAAGATTCTGATATTAAACCTTTAACAGTTGAGGATTTACCTGAAGAGCTCCAGTTAAAAGTAGTACCAGAAGTGTGGGATTTCACAGGAAAGGATGTAGGCTTAATGGCAAATGTGGACCCAGTTAAAATAACAATAAAAACGAATGCTGTATACCCCAAAACCAGACAGTACAAAATGAGTGCAGAAGTGAAAGCAGGAGTCGCGACTGAGATTACCAGGCTGCTCGAAGCAGAAATAATAGAGGAAGTGATGAGCAGTCCCTGTAATTCACCTATCATTGGGATCAAAAAAGCCTAGTGGAAAATACCGGGTGGTGCAAGATTTGCGCAAGGTAAACCAAATTGTTGTGCCTTGCTGTCCTGTTGTGCCCAACCCTGCAGTGATACTATATCAGATTCCCTGGAATGCAGAATGGTTCACTGTCATCGACCTGTGCCATGCATTCTTTTCCATCCCATTGCATCCAGAAAGCAAGTTCCTTTTTAGTTTTGAATTTGACAGTCATATCTATGTCTGGAATCGTGTCCCCCAGGGGTACACCGAAAGTCCATCGATTTTCAACCAGATACTAAAGAAGTGCCTTGAAACCCTAGTGCTGCCGAGAGAGAGTGTTTTGGTGCAGTACATAGATGACCTATTAGTGGCATCTAAAACCCAGACGGACTGTGTCACCGACACAATTGCCTTGCTGAATCACCTAGGAAAAGGAGGACATAAAGTGTCGCCTGACAAGTTACAATTTTGTAAGAACTCAGTGAAGTATCTGGGGCACCAGATAGAAAAAGGAATCAGGAAAGTTACTACAGAAAGAATCAAAATAATTAAAGCAATGGAACTGCCCAGAACTCAGAAAGAGGTGAGAATGTTCCTAGGAGTTGTGGGTTACTGCAGACAATGGATTGTAGGATTTGCAGCTCTAGCAAAACCCCTGATAAAAATGACCAAGAAAGGAGTAGAAGACCCCGTCAGTTGGGACAGTGAAAGCATGAACGCTTGGGTAACTTTGAGAAACTGTCTATGTACCGCTCCTGCATTGGGTATGCCTGATTACACTAAGTCCTTTGAGCTATTCTGTGACACGAGAGAGAATTGTGCTCTTTCAGTCCTGACCCAGGAGCACGGATTAGTTAGACGGCCGGTGGCCTATTTCTCAGCCACCCTGGATCCGGTGGCTGCTGGATTACCTGGTTGCCTGAAAGCAGTGGCTGCTACTTGCGTCAGTCTGGAACAGAGTGAGAACATTGTCATGGAACATCACGTCACTGTATATGTTCCTCATTCTGTTGTAATCCTACTGACTAGAACTAAGACCCAGTACCTCACACCTAGTCGGCTGACTAAGTATGAGAGAATTTTGATTGGTGCTGAAAATGTAACCATTTCCCGGTGCAATGTCCTAAACCCTGCGACCCTGTTACCTGTTCCTCTGGATGTAGAAAATGAAGAGGGAGGGGAACATAATTGCATCGATTTAACTGAGTTCAGTACCAAGCCCCGTCCTGACATCCGTGAGATAGCTTTACTTGATGGAGATCTTACCGTCTTTGTAGATGGCTCGTGTTTAAGACATGAAAGTGGAAGACTGTGTGCTGCATATGCTGTGGTCACATTGACGGAAACCATAGAAGCATCTTACCTATGCGAAGTGAAATCTGCACAAGTGGCAGAGCTCATTGCGCTAACAAGAGCATGTAAGAGGGGTAAGAACAAAAGAATAACTGTTTACACCGACAGCCAGTACTGTTACGGGGTTGTTCATGACTTCGGCCAATTGTGGTTGCAAAGAGAATTCATGACTTCCTCAGGCACCCCTATCAGAAATGGAAAAGTGGTGCATAACTTACTGGAAGCTATCCAATTGCCCAAAGAATTGGCTGTGGTCAAGTGCGCGGCTCACAAATCTGGAAATGATGATGTGACCGCTGGTAATAGGTACGCTGACCAAATTGCCCAATTTTGCGCCCGATACCAAATGTCCCTCCAAATTGCGTTGTGGGGTGGAACCAGCTGCCAACTTATGTTGTTTGAGAATGTGTCAACGTGGGAAGAATTAAAGGATTTGCAACAGGCAACAGACAGGCAAGAAAAAGGCAGGTGGGCAGCAGATGGATGCAAATTGAGAGATGATGGTGTGGTGGTAAACTCGACTGGGGTGCCTGTACTGCCTGATAGCTTGATAGACCGCATGATCAGAATGATACATGAACCAACACATATGGGAAGGGACGCAATGTGTCGGGTGTTTGACAAGGTGTTCTATAATTCAAAATTCAGGAACCAGGCGGAAAGGCTTTGCCAGAGGTGCCTAGTGTGTCAGCAATTCAATGCAGGAAAAAGGACTGTAGTAGAACAGAGTACTATTGGAAAGGCAGTAGGTCCCTTTGTCAGAATGCAGGCAGACTTTATAACAATGCCTAGGTGTCAAGGGTACAGATACATCTTAGTCATAGTTTGCCTATTCTCCCGGTGGGTGGAGGCCTATCCCGCAAAGAAAAATGATGCCCTAACTACAGCCAAATTATTGCTCAGGGAGTTGATACCTAGGTACGGAATTCCTGAGACAATCGAAACGGACCAAGGTGGGCATTTTGCCAACGATGTCCTAGTGGAACTCTGTAAAGCATTCAAAATGAAGCAAAGACTGCATTGTGCCTACCGTCCAGAGGCTTCTGGGGTAGTGGAGCAAATAAATGGCACCCTGAAATCCAGATTGGCCAAAATGTGTGATTCCACAAAGATGAACTGGATAGAGGCTTTACCCCTTGTGCTGATGAGTTTGAGAAGTATCCCGAACCGAAAAACTGGCCTGAGCCCCCATGAAGTGTTAATGGGAAGAGTGATGCGGCAGGCATGGGTACCCGGACACAAACTGCTAAGCATTTCTGATGATATGGTATTAGAATACTGCAAGCAGCTGGGTGACCAAGTGCGTTCTCTCTCTCAGCAGATTGGAGAGACAGCTGACGAATGGCCAAAGCCTCCAGCACATAAACTGCAACCAGGAGATTGGGTGGCGTTAAAGAAACACACCCGGAGCAGTTGCCTGAAACCGAGGTGGGGAAAGCCAAGACAAGTGATCCTCGTCACTACAACTGCTGTAAAGTGTGCTGGTGTACCGAAGTGGATCCACGCCAGCCACACGAAGCGGGTAACTGGAGAAAACGTGACTGGAGCTGAAAGCAGCACAGCTGAGGAGGCTTCCGAGGAGGAGAGTCCAGAGCTAGCTGACATCGAACTGCCGAGCCCAAGTCGAGACGTTGAGTGGTTCCCCGCCGACGACCAGGTTCATGATCCAATACGAACCAGGAAATATTCCTACTTAGACAGTGAGTGGGATAGCCCAGGTGAGCTAGAAATAGAAGAAGGAGAAGGTCAGGTCAACGAGAATCACATCACACCTGATCAGGAAATAGGCCAAGTAGGGTCAGATCAAAACATTGAGACTCCTCCTGAAGCTCCGGAGTCTGGAGAGGGACAGATAATAATTAGAGCTGACGTTCATGCAGAAGAAAACGAAGAAATCAAAGAGCATGAACAGGAACAGATAGAAATAGACCAACGTGTTCAGGCAACCGAAATAAAATCAACCGGAAATAAAAAGCAAGTACGATTTGAACCTGAACAGGATCAGATTAGGGACCAGGCAGAAGAAATAGATGAAAGACCTGGAACTAGTCAGACAGGTAGGGAAACAGAAGTGCCACAACAAAAAGTAAAAAGAGTGCACGAGGAAGGCCAAGTTTCCTCAACTACTGGGAGGCACGGGGGCAGAAGTGCACCCCGATACGTCAAAAGACTGAGGCTCAGACTAAAGACAGTCGAAGAAAAACTGACAGACCGAAAAAGGTCTGAAAGTGAAAGAAAGGCAGCCCAAGGCAAGTCGCTAAGAAAGAGCGACAGAGTAAAGAAACAGAACCGACTGTATCGGAGCCCTGAATGGACTTACTTTGTGTTGGAGGAAATTGATGAGCCCCACCACAGTGGCAAAAGTGACGAAGAGTCCATCACTGATCGGAGTTCTGACGAAGACCCTCCTTGAGAGAGCCTCGAAGTGAGCCCCTGGTACAAAGAAACGAAGAAGGATAGCAAAAGCCACCTGTAAGCTAAAATGTCTGATTCGAATGTCTCTGGAAGGTCCAGATTTGGGTGTTGCAAAACCTGTTGTAATATATGCTTATGTAGTATAGCTATGCTGATAGTAATGTGGATAGGACTAACAGTTTTCTTACCTTTTATGATAAGTAAAAATCCTAACTTGTCCCCTACTGAACCAGAAGCAGTTGATGTAGGGGCCGTACAGACTGCAGAGACACCACGAAGCTTAGAAAGACGTGAAAAACAAGTGAGTCTGACACACACACGACCTAATTTAGAAGCATCAGATGAGGATGGACTACACTTTCACAAAATGAGAAACAGGACGCATTTAAATGTTTTTGCTAACTTTTTAGTGCATTACGTAGAAGCTATGGAAATAGAGGACTGTTATGTCTGCATGAAGCTACCAACCTCAGTGGCTGAAGGCGTGACATATCACCATCTACCTTTAACCTATGGAATTTCCTGTAGTATATTAGCTAGCTTGTTTTATAGGAGCACTTTGCAGTACTATTATTCAAATGCTGACGTAGTATTTTCTGAACTTCCCATTAGAGGACACCTGAACCTTGTACATGTTAGGAGTGAGGTGACCCGTTATATGGGAGAATATTTTCTGACTATAGGCAACATAGATTTAGACGAAGCAAGACAAGCTAATCTGACCTGTTCACTGCAAGAGCAGGAAAAGATGTTCATAAAGATGGCAGACAGAAGGAGAGAAAAGTTTCAGAAGAAGGCAAATGACGAAAAGGATAGAGTCCCTAGGTGGGCTGAGCACATGGATAACACCTCGCAAGGCGAAGCTAATCCTGCCTTGTTATTGGATTTTGAACGAAAAGGGAAACTTTGTATCCATAGGGAAAAGACAGAGTACTATAAAAATGTATTCATCGGTTCCAGCGAGTGTGAACATAATTACAAGGTAATTGGAGGTTGGGGTTTCAAAAATGGGTCAGAACCTGTGTTTCCCGGAATATATTATATATGTGGGAACAAGGCTTATTTCAAATTACCGGACCACTGGTATGGAAGCTGCTACTTTGGCATTGTTTTCCCGAAAATATACCATGTGAATAATGCAGCTGGAAGCGATGAAGAGACTAATGGCTTAGCGCGTAGTAAACGTGAGAGTGTAGGTGAAATTATAGGTGATATTTTTAGTGCACTGATACCTGGAATGGGGGTAGTTCTGAATGAACTACCCACTTGTTCCCACTGGTATGGAAGCTGCTACTTTGGCATTGTTTTCCCGAAAATATACCATGTGAATAATGCAGCTGGAAGCGATGAAGAGACTAATGGCTTAGCGCGTAGTAAACGTGAGAGTGTAGGTGAAATTATAGGTGATATTTTTAGTGCACTGATACCTGGAATGGGGGTAGTTCTGAACACTCATAGAATCTGCAAATTGTCTACAGTAGTGGACCGGTTATCAACGGACACTGCTGCTGGATTCCTGATGGTCAATACTGAAATGGTTGCGATCAGATCAATGGTTTTGCAAAACCGCCTTGCTCTTGACACCCTATTAGCAAAAGAGGGCGGAGTCTGTAGAATGCTGAAAGCGCAACATTGTTGCACTTACATTCCTGATAAAAGTATCGAATTAAAGCAATATGTGAAGAACATAACTAATTTGGAAAAAGAACTCAAACCATTGGAGGTTGACAGTGCCTGGACGAGACTGACTGGAGGTCTCTCCTCTATAAGTAGTTGGCTTTCTAACCTAGGTAGAAATGTTTTGTGGAAAATACTGATGCCAATAGTTGTGATAGGTGTGGTTGTATTGATCATCTTCATCTGCTGCAAATGCCAGAAATGCAAAAAGAAGTACCAAGTAAATAAGAGGGGGGTGAAGAGAAATATTGATGAACTAGAATTAGAAGAATTAAGGAATGAAGTCTACAAAAAGGTGAAAAATCACCACTCTCATAGAGAAGATGAAAGAAAAATCAACAATAAGTTTGTTGAAATACAAATGAGTGATGTGGATGAATGAAAAGTTGGCATCTGTTTCCTTTATGTGGTGATGATAGTAAATATCATCAAAGAGGGGTTTGATGGAGCAAGGATTCGCACGCAAAGTGCCTTGCTCACATACAAGAACCTCGCCTAATGTATAATCATATTAATCCAGTTGTTCGTCATTTATTAAGCGGTTTCCCAAACACGCGGGTGTCCCCAGGATGCTTGCTTGTATGTCTTTTCCATACTAACGAAGCTTGCACTAAAGAAACGGCTGCTTCGCTGAAATTCAGTCTGCGCATGCGTCGGTCATACCCATGTGATGTGACGAACTCGCATTCTGGAGGGAATCTATTGCACATGCGCACTGTTGCAAACATGGCCGCTTGTCTTTTACCACGCTCCGTGCTTGCTACAGCTGCTTCAGCCTATCTGTCTTTTCGCACTAAAACTGTAATGCTATAGTTATTATAAAGTAAGGGATGTTTAGAATTTTATCATGGTATACAGTGTGATCATTTTATATGTGATTTTAATTTGTTCTCGCTTACTTTTCATGTACCGCGTCTCTGGGGCTGGGAAATTCGGGAGCGGAGCCATACTTGAGGCTCTGCTGGGCTCCGACATGTGACCAGGGAGAAACTCTACTGCGCAGAAGCTGAAACAAGCCAGCTGGCTCCTGAAGCACAATGCGCCTGAGAAACTCTCTGGGAAGACCAAATCTCACCTTGGAAGAAGCAATTCTGTTGCTACCTATTGTGAACTTTACTGTACTGCTGTATTCTTATGCATGGGAACGTGAGCCCAAGGGGCGGGTAGGAAAATTATAATATTGAGGGTGAGAAAGTCGAATTCTAGGAGGTGGTAATGACCGCACCACCTCTCCTGACCAATCATAATGTGGGAAACTGTCACTTGCAACATTAGTGGGTGGTCTGAGGGACCCCAAAACAGTATAACTGCCCTAGTTTAGCTTAGGAAAATTGTCCGACTTGTCCGAGTAGCAGACCTGTCACTGACCCTACGAACTCTATAGGTGCTCAATCTGAGAGTGCTGCGGAGCACTCTGTCCATACTTTCCACAAACTCCTAAGGGGTGGAAATAATCCTAAGTGCTGGCGAAGCACTTTGCTGGGGAAATTCGAAAACCCAATCGGGGTTGCTGGCGGATTACTTGCAGGAGAGGGGTAACGCAGGCGTTGCTGTCCGAAGCTGTAGGTGTTGGTCGTACCCTGGGAGGCCCAGTCTTGACCCAAACCTGAGGGGTATCCTGTCCTGAACTGTCTTTGGGCTGTACCTGCTCGCATTCTGGTATTCCAAATCCTTGAGGGTCCTTGTCCCCGTCTTTCCAAACTAACCCGTGGCCAGGGTTAGTCCTCACTCCTATTTAGGTAAATATAACAGTGGGTTTGCGTTTTCTCATAGTTTCTCTCACTTAGACTCATATCTTTTTCTCTTTCTTAAGGGAATATTCTTGACTTTGATATTTGTTTCTGAAATGCCAAATCATATATGTTTTGCTTATTAGATTTGTTCCACATCCCTCCCTACCTTTAGTACAGCACTAAACTGTCGAATTTATTAGTATGTTCCTATTTTTCCCTTTCCTTTAGTACGATTGCGGTGAACTTAGCAAGAATAGTCTAAAGAACTTAGGTTAAGTACATGTTCAGGTCCCATTCATATCCTATGTCCTAGTATAAAGTTGCAGTGACTAGTTTGTTCTAACATTCCTACCTTTAGTCTTCCCATATACTCAAATGGTCCTAGCTCTAGTTCATAGCTACATAGTGGTTTTGATCTTAATGATTGACGTGTTACTCTGCATATCGCTTATTGCCTTGGCATATTTTCTTTGAACTTCTATATAAAACCTTTAACATCATCAGGTGTCTGTGGTCATTTTACAGAAATTGTGGATAAGTATGTTCTGATTTATAAAGGGTATTTTTTCCTAGGTCTCCTGTCTACTATTCCCTGATAGCTCCAGATCTGTCATAAGTAATGTGCCTGTGGTAAGTCGGGTACATGGTAAGCAGAGGTGTGAAGCCAAACTTTAATTGCTCATAGAAGCGTGCAGGAGGAGAAAAAGAAATCATTCACCCGGTTCACCCAAATGTCATTATTGTATTGAATGCACGCCAGGGCCCAGTGCGTGTAAGAGATTGGTAACCTCGGTGACTCGGGTGAACTGCGCGCTCTATCAGTTGTGTGTGGTGTTTGTCTTGAAGGAGAATTGAATGCAGTGGTTGTCGGTCCAGTGGAGTTTGGTGGTGTGGCTGATGGTGACGTGGTTGCTGGCGGACAAGATGGGGTCAAGCGTGTGTCCGGCGGAGTGGGTGAGTGTTATGACGAGTTGTTTACGTCTGAGGTTGGCGAGGTTGTCAAGCAGGGTGGTGGAGTTGTTATTGTTGGCATTCTTGTGGTGGAAGTTCAGGTCTCCAAGGAGGATTTAGTCTGTGGAGGCCACGGCGTGCCAGCTGACGATGTCTGTGATGGAGTCGCTGAACTATGGCCAGGGTCTGGGGGGTCTGTAGATGAAGATTCCTCTATGGGTGGTGTTCGATCGATGTGAATCTGGAAGTGCAGGTGTTCAACGGTGCTGAGGATGTCTTCAGTGTTGGTCGAGATTCAGAGGGTATTCCTGTGTACGATGTCGATTCCTCCTCCTGGTCTATGGGTGATCTTATAGCTGTCTGGGATGGATATGGCAATGTCGGGTGCCAATGAGAGGTTCATCCCAGAGTTCGACGGCGTGCTTTTTGACAAAGCGGGTGTTGAGTAGTATTCATCTGAGATGGCTGTGGCCTGCCCGAGTTGGAGGGGTGGGTCATACTGGTGTTCGCTGGCTGATGTAGCTGCAGTTCCGGCAGGTGAAGGGTCCGTGGGTGCGTCTCAGGGTGGCCTGGAAGCAGGTAGATGAACAGCCAGAGTTGAGTGAGTGGAGGAGGTTGAAGTCAAAGTAGTGTCAGGTGTTGTGGCTCTCGCGATGGCCAGGGGCACTGGGCATGGTCCAGCTGTGGCCGGGCACAGACGGGCTTGCCTCCATTGGCCAGGGGATGTGGAAGCGAGGATCAGCTGGGAGGTGGTGCGGGGTGAATGGGCGAACAAAGGGGGCAGGGCCACAGGGAACACAGCAGCAGGAAGTGGTAGAAGGGAGAAAAGAAATGGCAGAAAAGGCACAAAGGGTATGAAAAGGACAGCAGGCAGCAGACAAGAGAAAGGCACACAGCATAAGAAAAAGGACAGCAGACCGGTAGATATGGGCAATTACATAGAGCAGGCAATTAACAGAAACGAAGAGAGCAAGCACAGGAGGCACGAAGTCGTGGCAGTAGCGGGAGCGTAAGTACAGGCTCAGACAGTTGGAACTGTGCCAAGTGAGGGGCGGCCTGCCTGGAGCAGGGTCAAGAATCACTAAAAATTCTCCATACGCTCTCCTTGCAGTACTCTAATCAACCAGTCACTACCCAAGTACTCATGCAATGACCCAGGCACTAACACATGCACTGCCACAATCAACTGCATTACCGATGCAGTCCAGCCATCTCTCTGTCAGTACCCATGCTCTCTTTCAATCAATAATGCTCTGCACTTGTACTCAAACAATCACCCACACATTAGCATGAAGTTATTTCTCTTTTTTAACCAAATAAGTTAGTTCTGAAAATAACTCTTTTTCTTCTTCTTTTTTGTTTTTTTAAAACTGTTTTGTCAAATTCTTTGGTGTTTTAAAAAAAGGAAAAAAACAACATACACAACTTTTAACTTTTGGAATTATATAGTCATTCCAACAGAAAAAAAAAAATTGCAGCAATGATTTCTTTGTGCAAAACAAACAGCGTAAACTGACTACTCCCCACAACAAAAAATTGCCTTGCATTTCATGCAATGCTGTTCTAGGGTTGCAAACTCTACACGAATATCTGGATCACGAGATGTGGAGTTTGAGGCTCCAGAAGTGCTGGGACCAGCTCCCTGGTCACTTTGCTGAGTGACTTCTTGAGCACGTCACAGCTGTTCCCGTGCAAGATGTCTTGGATGTATAGTTTGTAAATGTTTATACATGCTTGAAGTCCCGCACAAATGCTTCTTGTCACTGCCTCTCGAAAGAATCCTGGGACAAAGTGTGCAGCTCACCTTTCGAGCATTTACCTTTTTTTCACCATCTGGGATGGTGAAAAACTTCAATACAATTGACTCCGGTCTTTTCTTGGAAGGTGAATTCAAGTCTTCATCATCAGAAGGATGGTCTATTTGTGGATTTGAGGAAGACATTGTGAAAGTTTTCCAGCAAACACCAAAAAATTGTCAATTTAGCTACCAAAAACACAAAAGGTGTCTATCCCGTGATGCTTCAGAGACAATGACTACAATGGGTGAGGTCCTTCAACTCTTAGAATGGTAAACCTTAAGAACCAATCAAATGCTTTCTTTTAAAGTCACATGGGAGTCGTGCACCCGGCACGCAACCAGCATGCACCCGGTGCGACTTCGCAAAAATAGATTTAACAATAATATACGTTTATTATTAAGTACAAATACATTATTTTTATAAATAGTTTAGATAATCTCTTGCTCTCATATATACATTGAAGTTATAAACATATAGTTTTTAAACATAATTTTTTTATGGGAGTCGCCCACTCGACGCGACCCAGCACGTATATGACGTCACACGGGTCCCGGCACCGCGCACTTGTCGCATACCAAACGGGCACATGACGCGATACCATACGTATGTCACATTACGCGGGGCCAGGCACCGGGCACCCGTGGCATACCAAATGTGCATATGATGCAATCCCGTATGTATACCACATTACGTCGGGCCAGGCATCGCGCACCCGTTGCATACCAAACGCACATCCTTCTCCACTTTAGCAATTTGGCGGCTTGCATGCGTGCACCCACCCTGGTAGGTAGACGATGTGTAAGCAACTCCACAATTTATGCAAAAAAATATTTATATTTTTAAAGACAAAGGACATTAGATATTTGAAATAAAAGGAAAAAATAAGAGAAAATTATTACAGCATATTACAGTTACAATGTATCATAAAAAAAACTTCAGAGAAACATATATTTATTGTAAACATTATACTTACAAATTAGCTTTTTAAAAACATTTGAAATTCACTGAAAAAAAACATAAGTTTCAGGGACGTTATAGTTAGTTGGACATTTCACTCATACAAAACCAGTGGAATTTGGTCGTTATAGTTGGTTCAGCTAACGATAACTTGCACTCCCGCAAGGCACTGCTGGTGACGTCACATATTTCATCATTCACGACATGGTCAGTGACATCACTGATGACATCACTGATGACATCTCAAAGGACATCACTGATGACATCATCCACATGAAAATCTGATGCACCTCCTCACACTCTAATATAACCTTTGATACACCCAATGTAAAATACGGACTACCATTTTCGAAACCATCGACACACCAATACCAGTTACTACATATACACTCACTGATTCCTAGGTCTACTCACACATCCACTCATTCACCCATACAATCACTCATACATGCAGTCACTCATCAATACAACACTATCATATTCACTCATACACCTATACAGACACTCATACACCACCACTCATCTAGAGTTACTCACACAACTAGTCAGTCATGCAAAGAATCAATCACACTTCCATTTACTGACCTATACCGTTATATACTTACCACATCACTTATTCAAACTTAAATAAAAGCATACTTACTCTCTTATACAATCACTGATACAAGTACACACTCGTTCATGCACCCACTCTCACAGTCACTGACTCTCGCGTACAGTCATTTATATACTCCAACTCTCACATACATTGCATTTTATATATATATAGTTACTTGGACATGTACCACTGTGACATCGATTCACTCACCAACACATCCATATACGCACTCACCCACCCAAACAGCTGTCTCCACATGCACTCTTGAACCCAGACACCGAGTGAATCAATCACTCAAACGTCTTTGCACAGTCACATACCTTCCACCCACCTACACACAAACTCAGGCAACCAATCAATAACCCATATGGACACTTATGTAGCTACTGACCAACCCATGCAGCAACTTATAGAACAACAGCAGACTGTCAGTAAGACACATGTAATCACTCACTTAAACAGTCAGTCACGCACCTACTAAATCCTCCATCCAGACACTTACACACCCACTCATTCTTCAATACACCTTGACATATATATAATACATGTTTAAACTTTAAAGAAACCCAGGCACTGGATGATGTCATCGGTGATGTCATCAGTGATATAATTTGAAATGTCTTCTATGATGTCATTAGTGATGTCACTGACCATGACATGAATGATGCAGCATATGACCTCATCAGCAATGCATTGAGGTGCCGCGAGGTATAGTTAGCTGAACTAACTGTAACGGCCAAACATCACTGGGTTTTCTTGTTTTGTATGAGTGAAATGTCCAACTAACTATAACGTCCGTGAAACATATGTTTTTTTCAGTGAATATATATATAAAGCGGTGTTCTGCAATTGAGGAAGTTCTAGGAAGAACGAAACGCGTCTTGCAACAATGCTGCGCTAAAGAATGCAATAGAAAATAAAGAAACTGAGAAACCTGGTTGTCGCGTGCAGCTCCACCTCCCTCTGTGGGAAAACAGTGAAAATAAATGATCGGCTTGGTTCCGCCGAAGGAGACTGCGCTGCCATCTAGAGCGCCATACACCCTCCAATTGAACCTTCTTTGTTGATCCGGTAAAACGGCTTAGGAGGTTGTGGTGCTCCCGGGTACTGATACCCGGTATTGGACTCAAACAAGCTTTTAAAGGAGCTGATTTGGGGAAACCTGTTGTCGGACAGAAGTCCAAGAAAGAAAAAACATTGTCGGCATTGAAGCAACACCGTGCCCACTGGAGGGTAAAAAAACATTAAAAAAGACCCGGGGAGCCGCTTGCACTACAGGTACCATAAGGCTTACAACAGGAAGTGACCTGCCAAATGTTGCCATTGGAGGCTTTAAAATAATGAAATCACGAGGTACTTATAGCAACAAGCTGGCGTTCCCGGAAAAGCGGTGTTCTGCAATTGAGGAAGTTCTAGGAAGAACGAAACGCGTCTTGCAACAATGCTGCGCTAAAGAATGCAATAGAAAATAAAGAAACTGACAAACCTGGTTGTCGCGTGCAGCTCCACCTTCCTCTGTGGGAAAACAGTGAAAATAAATTATCGGCTTGGTTCCGCCGAAGGAGACTGCGCTGCCATCTAGAGCGCCATACACCCTCCAATTGAACCTTCTTTGTTGATCCGGTAAAACGGCTTAGGAGGTTGTGGTGCTCCCGGGTACTGATACCCGGTATTGGACTCAAACAAGCTTTTAAAGGAGCTGATTTGGGGAAACCTGTTGTTGGACAGAAGTCCAAGAAAGAAAAAACATTGTCGGCATTGAAGCAACACCGTGCCCACTGGAGGGTAGAAAAGCATTAAAAAAGACCCGGGGAGCCGCTTGCACTACAGGTACCATAAGTCTTACAACAGGAAGTGACCTGCCAAATGTTGCCACTGGAGGCTTTAAAATAATGAAATCACGAGGTACTTATAGCAACAAGCTGGCGTTCCCGGAAAAGCGGTGTTCTGCAATTGAGGAAGTTCTAGGAAGAACGAAACGCGTCTTGCAACAATGCTGCGCTAAAGAATGCAATAGAAAATAAAGAAACTGACAAACCTGGTTGTCGCGTGCAGCTCCACCTCCCTCTGTGGGAAAACAGTGAAAATAAATTATCGGCTTGGTTCCGCCGAAGGAGACTGCGCTGCCATCTAGAGCGCCATACACCCTCCAATTGAACCTTCTTTGTTGATCCGGTAAAACGGCTTAGGAGGTTGTGGTGCTCCCGGGTATTGATACCCGGTATTGGACTCAAACAAGCTTTTAAAGGAGCTGATTTGGGGAAACCTGTTGTTGGACAGAAGTCCAAGAAAGAAAAAACATTGTCGGCATTGAAGCAACACCGTGCCCACTGGAGGGTAGAAAAGCATTAAAAAAGACCCGGGGAGCCGCTTGCACTACAGGTACCATAAGGCTTACAACAGGAAGTGACCTGCCAAATGTTGCCATTGGAAGCTTTAAAATAATGAAATCACGAGGTACTTATAGCAACAAGCTGGCGTTCCCGGAAAAGCGGTGTTCTGCAATTGAGGAAGTTCTAGGAAGAACGAAACGCGTCTTGCAACAATGCTGCGCTAAAGAATGCAATAGAAAATAAAGAAACTGACAAACCTGGTTGTCGCGTGCAGCTCCACCTCCCTCTGTGGGAAAACAGTGAAAATAAATTATCGGCTTGGTTCCGCCGAAGGAGACTGCGCTGCCATCTAGAGCGCCATACACCCTCCAATTGAACCTTCTTTGTTGATCCGGTAAAACGGCTTAGGAGGTTGTGGTGCTCCCGGGTACTGATACCCGGTATTGGACTCAAACAAGCTTTTAAAGGAGCTGATTTGGGGAAACCTGTTGTCGGACAGAAGTCCAAGAAAGAAAAAACATTGTCGGCATTGAAGCAACACCGTGCCCACTGGAGGGTAGAAAAACATTAAAAAAGACCCGGGGAGCCGCTTGCACTACAGAGACCATAAGGCTTACAACAGGAAGTGACCTGCCAAATGTTGCCATTGGAGGCTTTAAAATAATGAAATCACGAGGTACTTATAGCAACAAGCTGGCGTTCCCGGAAAAGCGGTGTTCTGCAATTGAGGAAGTTCTAGGAAGAACGAAACGCATCTTGCAACAATGCTGCGCTAAAGAATGCAATAGAAAATAAAGAAACTGACAAACCTGGTTGTCGCGTGGAGCTCCACCTCCCTCTGTGGGAAAACAGTGAAAATAAATTATCGGCTTGGTTCCGCCGAAGGAGACTGCGCTGCCATCTAGAGCGCCATACACCCTCCAATTGAACCTTCTTTGTTGATCCGGTAAAACGGCTTAGGAGGTTGTGGTGCTCCCGGGTACTGATACCCAGTATTGGACTCAAACAAGCTTTTAAAGGAGCTGATTTGGGGAAACCTGTTGTCGGACAGAAGTCCAAGAAAGAAAAAACATTGTCGGCATTGAAGCAACACCGTGCCCACTGGAGGGTAGAAAAACATTAAAAAAGACCCGGGGAGCCGCTTGCACTACAGGTACCATAAGGCTTACAACAGGAAGTGACCTGCCAAATGTTGCCATTGGAGGCTTTAAAATAATGAAATCACGATTTACTTATAGCAACAAGCTGGCGTTCCCGGAAAAGCGGTGTTCTGCAATTGAGGAAGTTCTAGGAAGAACGAAACGCGTCTTGCAACAATGCTGCGCTAAAGAATGCAATAAAAAATAAAGAAACTGACAAACCTGGTTGTCGCGTGCAGCTCCACCTCCCTCTGTGGGAAAACAGTGAAAATAAATTATCGGCTTGGTTCCGCCGAAGGAGACTGCGCTGCCATCTAGAGCGCCATACACCCTCCAATTGAACCTTCTTTGTTGATCCGGTAAAACGGCTTAGGAGGTTGTGGTGCTCCCGGGTACTGATACCCGGTATTGGACTCAAACAAGCTTTTAAAGGAGCTGATTTGGGGAAACCTGTTGTCGGACAGAAGTCCAAGAAAGAAAAAACATTGTCGGCATTGAAGCAACACCGTGCCCACTGGGGGGTAGAAAAACATTAAAAAAGACCCGGGGAGCCGCTTGCACTACAGGTACCATAAGGCTTACAACAGGAAGTGACCTGCCAAATGTTGCCATTGGAGGCTTTAAAATAATGAAATCACAAGGTACTTATAGCAACAAGCTGGCGTTCCCGGAAAAGCGGTGTTCTGCAGTTGAGGAAGTTCTAGGAAGAACGAAACGCGTCTTGCAACAATGCTGCGCTAAAGAATGCAATAAAAAATAAAGAAACTGACAAACCTGGTTGTCGCGTGCAGCTCCACCTCCCTCTGTGGGAAAACAGTGAAAATAAATTATCGGCTTGGTTCCGCCGAAGGAGACTGCGCTGCCATCTAGAGCGCCATACACCCTCCAATTGAACCTTCTTTGTTGATCCGGTAAAACGGCTTAGGAGGTTGTGGTGCTCCCGGGTACTGATACCCGGTATTGGACTCAAACAAGCTTTTAAAGGAGCTGATTTGGGGAAACCTGTTGTTGGACAGAAGTCCAAGAAAGAAAAAACATTGTCGGCATTGAAGCAACACCGTGCCCACTGGAGGGTAGAAAAGCATTAAAAAAGACCCGGGGAGCCGCTTGCACTACAGGTACCATAAGGCTTACAACAGGAAGTGACCTGCCAAATGTTGCCATTGGAAGCTTTAAAATAATGAAATCACGAGGTACTTATAGCAACAAGCTGGCGTTCCCGGAAAAGCGGTGTTCTGCAATTGAGGAAGTTCTAGGAAGAACGAAACGCGTCTTGCAACAATGCTGCGCTAAAGAATGCAATAGAAAATAAAGAAACTGACAAACCTGGTTGTCGCGTGCAGCTCCACCTCCCTCTGTGGGAAAACAGTGAAAATAAATTATCGGCTTGGTTCCGCCGAAGGAGACTGCGCTGCCATCTAGAGCGCCATACACCCTCCAATTGAACCTTCTTTGTTGATCCGGTAAAACGGCTTAGGAGGTTGTGGTGCTCCCGGGTACTGATACCCGGTATTGGACTCAAACAAGCTTTTAAAGGAGCTGATTTGGGGAAACCTGTTGTCGGACAGAAGTCCAAGAAAGAAAAAACATTGTCGGCATTGAAGCAACACCGTGCCCACTGGAGGGTAGAAAAACATTAAAAAAGACCCGGGGAGCCGCTTGCACTACAGAGACCATAAGGCTTACAACAGGAAGTGACCTGCCAAATGTTGCCATTGGAGGCTTTAAAATAATGAAATCACGAGGTACTTATAGCAACAAGCTGGCGTTCCCGGAAAAGCGGTGTTCTGCAATTGAGGAAGTTCTAGGAAGAACGAAACGCATCTTGCAACAATGCTGCGCTAAAGAATGCAATAGAAAATAAAGAAACTGACAAACCTGGTTGTCGCGTGGAGCTCCACCTCCCTCTGTGGGAAAACAGTGAAAATAAATTATCGGCTTGGTTCCGCCGAAGGAGACTGCGCTGCCATCTAGAGCGCCATACACCCTCCAATTGAACCTTCTTTGTTGATCCGGTAAAACGGCTTAGGAGGTTGTGGTGCTCCCGGGTACTGATACCCAGTATTGGACTCAAACAAGCTTTTAAAGGAGCTGATTTGGGGAAACCTGTTGTCGGACAGAAGTCCAAGAAAGAAAAAACATTGTCGGCATTGAAGCAACACCGTGCCCACTGGAGGGTAGAAAAACATTAAAAAAGACCCGGGGAGCCGCTTGCACTACAGGTACCATAAGGCTTACAACAGGAAGTGACCTGCCAAATGTTGCCATTGGAGGCTTTAAAATAATGAAATCACGATTTACTTATAGCAACAAGCTGGCGTTCCCGGAAAAGCGGTGTTCTGCAATTGAGGAAGTTCTAGGAAGAACGAAACGCGTCTTGCAACAATGCTGCGCTAAAGAATGCAATAAAAAATAAAGAAACTGACAAACCTGGTTGTCGCGTGCAGCTCCACCTCCCTCTGTGGGAAAACAGTGAAAATAAATTATCGGCTTGGTTCCGCCGAAGGAGACTGCGCTGCCATCTAGAGCGCCATACACCCTCCAATTGAACCTTCTTTGTTGATCCGGTAAAACGGCTTAGGAGGTTGTGGTGCTCCCGGGTACTGATACCCGGTATTGGACTCAAACAAGCTTTTAAAGGAGCTGATTTGGGGAAACCTGTTGTCGGACAGAAGTCCAAGAAAGAAAAAACATTGTCGGCATTGAAGCAACACCGTGCCCACTGGAGGGTAGAAAAACATTAAAAAAGACCCGGGGAGCCGCTTGCACTACAGGTACCATAAGGCTTACAACAGGAAGTGACCTGCCAAATGTTGCCATTGGAGGCTTTAAAATAATGAAATCACAAGGTACTTATAGCAACAAGCTGGCGTTCCCGGAAAAGCGGTGTTCTGCAATTGAGGAAGTTCTAGGAAGAACGAAACGCGTCTTGCAACAATGCTGCGCTAAAGAATGCAATAGAAAATAAAGAAACTGACAAACCTGGTTGTCGCGTGCAGCTCCACCTCCCTCTGTGGGAAAACAGTGAAAATAAATTATCGGCTTGGTTCCGCCGAAGGAGACTGCGCTGCCATCTAGAGCGCCATACACTCTCCAATTGAACCTTCTTTGTTGATCCGGTAAAACGGCTTAGGAGGTTGTGGTGCTCCCGGGTACTGATACCCGGTATTGGACTCAAACAAGCTTTTAAAGGAGCTGATTTGGGGAAACCTGTTGTCGGACAGAAGTCCAAGAAAGAAAAAACATTGTCGGCATTGAAGCAACACCGTGCCCACTGGAGGGTAGAAAAACATTAAAAAAGACCCGGGGAGCCGCTTGCACTACAGGTACCATAAGGCTTACAACAGGAAGTGACCTGCCAAATGTTGCCATTGGAGGCTTTAAAATAATGAAATCACGAGGTACTTATAGCAACAAGCTGGCGTTCCCGGAAAAGCGGTGTTCTGCAATTGAGGAAGTTCTAGGAAGAACGAAACGCATCTTGCAACAATGCTGCGCTAAAGAATGCAATAGAAAATAAAGAAACTGACAAACCTGGTTGTCGCGTGGAGCTCCACCTCCCTCTGTGGGAAAACAGTGAAAATAAATTATCGGCTTGGTTCCGCCGAAGGAGACTGCGCTGCCATCTAGAGCGCCATACACCCTCCAATTGAACCTTCTTTGTTGATCCGGTAAAACGGCTTAGGAGGTTGTGGTGCTCCCGGGTACTGATACCCGGTATTGGACTCAAACAAGCTTTTAAAGGAGCTGATTTGGGGAAACCTGTTGTTGGACAGAAGTCCAAGAAAGAAAAAACATTGTCGGCATTGAAGCAACACCGTGCCCACTGGAGGGTAGAAAAGCATTAAAAAAGACCCGGGGAGCCGCTTGCACTACAGGTACCATAAGGCTTGCAACAGGAAGTGACCTGCCAAATGTTGCCATTGGAAGCTTTAAAATAATGAAATCACGAGGTACTTATAGCAACAAGCTGGCGTTCCCGGAAAAGCGGTGTTCTGCAATTGAGGAAGTTCTAGGAAGAACGAAACGCGTCTTGCAACAATGCTGCGCTAAAGAATGCAATAGAAAATAAAGAAACTGACAAACCTGGTTGTCGCGTGCAGCTCCACCTCCCTCTGTGGGAAAACAGTGAAAATAAATTATCGGCTTGGTTCCGCCGAAGGAGACTGCGCTGCCATCTAGAGCGCCATACACCCTCCAATTGAACCTTCTTTGTTGATCCGGTAAAACGGCTTAGGAGGTTGTGGTGCTCCCGGGTACTGATACCCGGTATTGGACTCAAACAAGCTTTTAAAGGAGCTGATTTGGGGAAACCTGTTGTCGGACAGAAGTCCAAGAAAGAAAAAACATTGTCGGCATTGAAGCAACACCGTGCCCACTGGAGGGTAGAAAAACATTAAAAAAGACCCGGGGAGCCGCTTGCACTACAGAGACCATAAGGCTTACAACAGGAAGTGACCTGCCAAATGTTGCCATTGGAGGCTTTAAAATAATGAAATCACGAGGTACTTATAGCAACAAGCTGGCGTTCCCGGAAAAGCGGTGTTCTGCAATTGAGGAAGTTCTAGGAAGAACGAAACGCATCTTGCAACAATGCTGCGCTAAAGAATGCAATAGAAAATAAAGAAACTGACAAACCTGGTTGTCGCGTGGAGCTCCACCTCCCTCTGTGGGAAAACAGTGAAAATAAATTATCGGCTTGGTTCCGCCGAAGGAGACTGCGCTGCCATCTAGAGCGCCATACACCCTCCAATTGAACCTTCTTTGTTGATCCGGTAAAACGGCTTAGGAGGTTGTGGTGCTCCTGGGTACTGATACCCAGTATTGGACTCAAACAAGCTTTTAAAGGAGCTGATTTGGGGAAACCTGTTGTCGGACAGAAGTCCAAGAAAGAAAAAACATTGTCGGCATTGAAGCAACACCGTGCCCACTGGAGGGTAGAAAAACATTAAAAAAGACCCGGGGAGCCGCTTGCACTACAGGTACCATAAGGCTTACAACAGGAAGTGACCTGCCAAATGTTGCCATTGGAGGCTTTAAAATAATGAAATCACGATTTACTTATAGCAACAAGCTGGCGTTCCCGGAAAAGCGGTGTTCTGCAATTGAGGAAGTTCTAGGAAGAACGAAACGCGTCTTGCAACAATGCTGCGCTAAAGAATGCAATAAAAAATAAAGAAACTGACAAACCTGGTTGTCGCGTGCAGCTCCACCTCCCTCTGTGGGAAAACAGTGAAAATAAATTATCGGCTTGGTTCCGCCGAAGGAGACTGCGCTGCCATCTAGAGCGCCATACACCCTCCAATTGAACCTTCTTTGTTGATCCGGTAAAACGGCTTAGGAGGTTGTGGTGCTCCCGGGTACTGATACCCGGTATTGGACTCAAACAAGCTTTTAAAGGAGCTGATTTGGGGAAACCTGTTGTCGGACAGAAGTCCAAGAAAGAAAAAACATTGTCGGCATTGAAGCAACACCGTGCCCACTGGAGGGTAGAAAAACATTAAAAAAGACCCGGGGAGCCGCTTGCACTACAGGTACCATAAGGCTTACAACAGGAAGTGACCTGCCAAATGTTGCCATTGGAGGCTTTAAAATAATGAAATCACAAGGTACTTATAGCAACAAGCTGGCGTTCCCGGAAAAGCGGTGTTCTGCAATTGAGGAAGTTCTAGGAAGAACGAAACGCGTCTTGCAACAATGCTGCGCTAAAGAATGCAATAAAAAATAAAGAAACTGACAAACCTGGTTGTCGCGTGCAGCTCCACCTCCCTCTGTGGGAAAACAGTGAAAATAAATTATCGGCTTGGTTCCGCCGAAGGAGACTGCGCTGCCATCTAGAGCGCCATACACCCTCCAATTGAACCTTCTTTGTTGATCCGGTAAAACGGCTTAGGAGGTTGTGGTGCTCCCGGGTACTGATACCCGGTTTTGGACTCAAACAAGCTTTTAAAGGAGCTGATTTGGGGAAACCTGTTGTTGGACAGAAGTCCAAGAAAGAAAAAACATTGTCGGCATTGAAGCAACACCGTGCCCACTGGAGGGTAGAAAAGCATTAAAAAAGACCCGGGGAGCCGCTTGCACTACAGGTACCATAAGGCTTACAACAGGAAGTGACCTGCCAAATGTTGCCATTGGAAGCTTTAAAATAATGAAATCACGAGGTACTTATAGCAACAAGCTGGCGTTCCCGGAAAAGCGGTGTTCTGCAATTGAGGAAGTTCTAGGAAGAACGAAACGCGTCTTGCAACAATGCTGCGCTAAAGAATGCAATAGAAAATAAAGAAACTGACAAACCTGGTTGTCGCGTGCAGCTCCACCTCCCTCTGTGGGAAAACAGTGAAAATAAATTATCGGCTTGGTTCCGCCGAAGGAGACTGCGCTGCCATCTAGAGCGCCATACACCCTCCAATTGAACCTTCTTTGTTGATCCGGTAAAACGGCTTAGGAGGTTGTGGTGCTCCCGGGTACTGATACCCGGTATTGGACTCAAACAAGCTTTTAAAGGAGCTGATTTGGGGAAACTTGTTGTCGGACAGAAGTCCAAGAAAGAAAAAACATTGTCGGCATTGAAGCAACACCGTGCCCACTGGAGGGTAGAAAAACATTAAAAAAGACCCGGGGAGCCGCTTGCACTACAGAGACCATAAGGCTTACAACAGGAAGTGACCTGCCAAATGTTGCCATTGGAGGCTTTAAAATAATGAAATCACGAGGTACTTATAGCAACAAGCTGGCGTTCCCGGAAAAGCGGTGTTCTGCAATTGAGGAAGTTCTAGGAAGAACGAAACGCATCTTGCAACAATGCTGCGCTAAAGAATGCAATAGAAAATAAAGAAACTGACAAACCTGGTTGTCGCGTGGAGCTCCACCTCCCTCTGTGGGAAAACAGTGAAAATAAATTATCGGCTTGGTTCCGCCGAAGGAGACTGCGCTGCCATCTAGAGCGCCATACACCCTCCAATTGAACCTTCTTTGTTGATCCGGTAAAACGGCTTAGGAGGTTGTGGTGCTCCCGGGTACTGATACCCAGTATTGGACTCAAACAAGCTTTTAAAGGAGCTGATTTGGGGAAACCTGTTGTCGGACAGAAGTCCAAGAAAGAAAAAACATTGTCGGCATTGAAGCAACACCGTGCCCACTGGAGGGTAGAAAAACATTAAAAAAGACCCGGGGAGCCGCTTGCACTACAGGTACCATAAGGCTTACAACAGGAAGTGACCTGCCAAATGTTGCCATTGGAGGCTTTAAAATAATGAAATCACGATTTACTTATAGCAACAAGCTGGCGTTCCCGGAAAAGCGGTGTTCTGCAATTGAGGAAGTTCTAGGAAGAACGAAACGCGTCTTGCAACAATGCTGCGCTAAAGAATGCAATAAAAAATAAAGAAACTGACAAACCTGGTTGTCGCGTGCAGCTCCACCTCCCTCTGTGGGAAAACAGTGAAAATAAATTATCGGCTTGGTTCCGCCGAAGGAGACTGCGCTGCCATCTAGAGCGCCATACACCCTCCAATTGAACCTTCTTTGTTGATCCGGTAAAACGGCTTAGGAGGTTGTGGTGCTCCCGGGTACTGATACCCGGTATTGGACTCAAACAAGCT
The DNA here is from genome assembly GCF_964263255.1 of Lissotriton vulgaris. Lineage (NCBI taxonomy): Eukaryota > Metazoa > Chordata > Amphibia > Caudata > Salamandridae > Lissotriton > Lissotriton vulgaris. The sequence goes on from NC_141699.1 coordinate 460,108,540, forward strand.
TTTAAAGGAGCTGATTTGGGGAAACCTGTTGTCGGACAGAAGTCCAAGAAAGAAAAAACAGTGTCGGCATTGAAGCAACACCGTGCCCACTGGAGGGTAGAAAAACATTAAAAAATACCCGGGGAGCCGCTTGCACTACAGGTACCATAAGGCTTACAACAGGAAGTGACCTGCCAAATGTTGCCATTGGAGGCTTTAAAATAATGAAATCACAAGGTACTTATAGCAACAAGCTGGCATTCCCGGAAAAGCGGTGTTCTGCAATTGAGGAAGTTCTAGGAAGAACGAAACGCGTCTTGCAACAATGCTGCGCTAAAGAATGCAATAGAAAATAAAGAAACTGACAAACCTGGTTGTCGCGTGCAGCTCCACCTCCCTCTGTGGGAAAACAGTGAAAATAAATTATCGGCTTGGTTCCGCCGAAGGAGACTGCGCTGCCATCTAGAGCGCCATACACCCTCCAATTGAACCTCCTTTGTTGATCCGGTAAAACGGCTTAGGAGGTTGTGGTGCTCCCGGGTACTGATACCCGGTATTGGACTCAAACAAGCTTTTAAAGGAGCTGATTTGGGGAAACCTGTTGTCGGACAGAAGTCCAAGAAAGAAAAAACATTGTCGGCATTGAAGCAACACCGTGCCCACTGGAGGGTAGAAAAACATTAAAAAAGATCCGGGGAGACGCTTGCACTACAGGTACCATAAGGCTTACAACAGGAAGTGACCTGCCAAATGTTGCCATTGGAGGCTTTAAAATAATGAAATCATGAGGTACTTATAGCAACAAGCTGGCGTTCCCGGAAAAGCGGTGTTCTGCAATTGAGGAAGTTCTAGGAAGAACGAAACGCGTCTTGCAACAATGCTGCGCTAAAGAATGCAATAGAAAATAAAGAAACTGACAAACCTGGTTGTCGCGTGCAGCTCCACCTCCCTCTGTGGGAAAACAGTGAAAAAAAAAAATATATATATATATATATATATATATATATATCGAACAACTGCAATCTCCCAAGCTCCGACCACAGAGACCCAGGAAATCACGCGGATCCAGTAATTATAAAGCACAGGTTTTTATTCAAAAGCTGAACCAAGCAATCTGACGCGTTTCGGGCATCCGCCCTTGCTCACAGACAGTCAGAGTTGGAAATGCATGCGTTTTAAATAGTAACCGCTGAGCAGTGAAAAAAGTGCATTTTTTTCTCTCTTTTTTTCAACATACACCTCGTGATAATAGACAGCGAGGACAAACTACTAGTAAAAAATAGCCTAGTCTGTTTTCCAAACAGTTTTGAAATGGCAACAGTTCCAAAAGTTCATTAGCAGGTTTAAATCCATATGTTAAATAGACAAAAATAGATACCCATGATAAAAAAATTTAAAAAGATTTTAGAAAACTTTTTTAAACAGCATAGAATGCAAATACCAAAGAATTGTATATAAGAAATATATATACATAGAATTAGCCCTCGCCTATATTTAATATTGATAGTGCAAAATAGCATATTAAAGTGCAAGGTGCATTATTAAAATTAATGATTGTTGTTCTAACAGATGCAATAAAAAAACAGCAATAGTTCTGTTGGTTATGTGCAAAATACGCTTAAGTGTAAACAGTATAATGTTACATATGTATCTATCAAAGTGCAAAACAGCATAATAAGTAAACATATGACTGTAGCAGCATAATTGTAAGGCATGGGCTATTTGGCATGATAATCATGGGGATATCATAGTCAGAAAAACGAACTGTTGCAAAAACATGTTTCCACATGAATCACAGAGAAAAACTTATGTCTATGTCCTCGAATGAGTGTACCCAAAAGACAAATGCAAGTACTTAAATAATAAATCACTGTGAAATAATATAAATAAATGATACGTGCAACAACCCAATAAGGAGACCAATTATTGAACACGTGGGGGGGGGCAGCAGCCAACTAAACCCCACCACCCAAAGTAATGCAAAACGAGGTGGGCAAAACAGGGCTTGATTTATAAAAACACATGTAGGTCTTCCGTGTTATTAAGACCATTGGGGATCTACTGTCTAATTCAAGAATGAAATAAGATTCCATTCTTCTCAGCATCTTAACCCTATCTCCGCCTCTTCTGGGTTTGTCTATTGCGGAGATGACAAAGTAAGAAAGGCACTCCAGATTGTTATTATGTATTGCCTTGAAGTGCCTGGCTACAGGGTAGGCTGGGTCATTATTGACAATGGCACGTAGATGCTGGAGGATCCTAACGTGTACTGGTTGTCGTGTACTACCGACATACCTGAGTCCACATGTGCAAGTTAAAACGTAAATGGCAAATTCAGTCTTACAGTTGTATTGGCCCTTGATTTGAATAGGATCTGGACTGAATGGCGTGTTGTATTGCCTAGTACTTTTGCCAAATTTACAAGCCCTGCAGGAGGTGCAGCGTATGAAGCCTGATCTTGTTTTCAACCATTCCTGCTTTTTTCTTAATTCAGGAAATTCATGGCAGACGTGGGATCTGAGTGAGGGACCCTTCCTAAAGGTGACAATAGGGACTTCTGCTAATTGAGGTTTAAGTACAGGATCTGTGGCAAGGACTGGCCATCTTTTAGACAAAATAGATTTTATTTGTCTGGCCTGTCTGCTATATGGCGTAAGGAACCTGGGGTTCAAGGTATCCTCATCTGAAGTGCAAGATGTATTAGCACTTCTGTTGATTTCAAGTAAGGAAGCACGGGATCTAGTCTTGGCTTTGGCCATAGCTGTTTTAAGGACTGATTCACGGTACCCCCTAGCACGAAACCTAGTCAAAGCTTCATTAGTGCAAGATACCAAATCAGAATCTGTACTGCAGATTCTCTTGATTCTTAAAAGTTCACCTAGGGGAATGTTGTCAACCACATGGCGCGGATGTGCACTGCTAGCGTGCAAAATACTATTGCCCGCAGTGCTTTTTCGATGTAATTTGGTGGTAAATTGGCCATTGCGGATCTGGATTTTAACATCCAAAAATTCTGCCTCACAATCACTGATAGAACTAGTGAATTTCAGATTTTCATTATTAACATTGATGGAATCAATGAACAGTTCTGCACTGTGTTTGTCACCCTGCCATAACAAAAAAACGTCATCAATATAACGAAGCCAAAGTAAAACATGATCAGAAAAGACTTGAGCATGTTGCCGTCTGAGGACATGTTCCTCCCACCAGCCCACGTGCAAGCACGCGTAGCTGGGAGAGAAACATGCCCCCATCGCGACCCCATGCCTCTGCAGATATAGATCACTCCCAAAAAGAAAGAAATTGTTGTTGAGACACCATGATGTAAGCTCGATCAATACTTTGTTGTGCTGGTAACAATTTATGGGCCTTTTACCAAGAAAATACTCAAGAGCTTTGATACCACACACGTGCTCTATGCTCGTATAGAGCGATTCTATGTCCAAAGTGATCATGAGCATTTGTTCAGTCCACCTGATGTTTTGGATTTTGGCCAGGAAATCGCCTGTGTCTCTAACATACGTAGGTAGTTCTTGGACCAGGTTTTGCAGGAAGTAATCGATGTATTCAGTGACATGTTCAGCCACTCCTGCAATAGCCGAAATGATGGGTCGGCCTGGCACTGGTCTTGATAGTTTGTGTATCTTAGGGAGCAAATAAAGTTTGGGCAATACAGGAAACTCGACATGGAGGAATTCGAATTCTTGTGAGGAAATCATACCTTCCCTTTTATATTTGAAAAGTAATTTCTTGAGTGATTCCCTGGAAGTTTCAAAGTGTCTCATGTTGGTGATCGAGTAGCAAGTATCATCACCAAGCTGTCGCTTTGCTTCCTTGATGTATTCCTCCTGGGGCCAAATAACCACATTGCCCCCCTTGTCGGCCATGGTCACTATGATGTTATGATCACTGCTTAATTTTTTAACCAAAGCATGATAGTCAGTTTCTTGTTTGCTTCTATATCGCTTTTTATGCTTAATCTGGTGATGTAATCGGTTCAGATCTTCTACTACCACGTCCTGAAAAACATCAATGGAGTCTCTGGGCATGGTGGGATTGAATTTAGACGTTTGTTTGAAAGGACTGGTGTTGGCTCCAATTTGTGGAATGTCGGCTGCCCTCAATTCATCCTGTGTGGATGCAAATTCGTTGGTGAGAGCATCATTGCCCAAGAGATTCAATACTGTAAGTGCTGTTCGAGTGTCACTGGCCGGAAGCATGGGCATACTTGGAAGAACATTAATGGTTGCTCCAATTCCTTGTGTTGTTTTGTTATTCAGACCTTCCTTGATCTCAAAGAATTTCTTGAGCTTCTATTTTCTTATATACATGTAGACATCTATGCGGGTCTTAGCATAGTTAAAATCAGTAGCTGGGCAATATGAGAGACCAAGGCTTAAAAGTTGTTGCTCAGCCTTGGTAAGGTCAACAGAGTAAAGATTTACTACAGTATTGTCACTCACTTGTTTTTGCGCCAATATTGCCGCTTTGGTTTTTTGGGCACTTTTGTGTTTTTTCCGGCGCTGGCCCCGTCTTCTGTTGTTCCTGGCACGCTTTGCTGCTGCTGCTGCCCCTTTGTCTGCTGTTTGTTCCGGGGCCTTAGTGACTGTAGTCTTTCGTTGGATAAAAAATCCACTTCCTCACCTAAATCTAGGATGACCGAGCTTGCCTCCCAAGTGCCACTGGCATCGTCATCCGAGGTGGGGGCACTTGTCAGTGACTCGTTGTCGCTATGTATTTGGCTTGTTCCGGCTGTTGTTGGACCCTGAGCTTGTCCAGAGGTAGATGTTTGTCCATCCGGTTTCCCCTGTTTAGCCTGCTGTGTTTGTTGTGCAAATTTGGAGCGCTTCACATTATCAAATTTGCGCGCAAATGTAAATATTCTTCCCTGCGCGTAGTCTTCCTTATCACGCGCAAACTTATAAATCTTGCGGGCTTTGATTTTTTCCTCTTGCTTGGCAATGCGCTCATCGATTTCTTTTCTCGATTTGGTTATTAGGTCATGTGGTTCAAATTTACCTAGCTCCTCATTGATATCTGAGATCTCTTTCATGAGCTGTTCACGATCTATTACTGCGTATTTAACCAAAATTTGCAACAATTTTGCAGATGATTCCAAATTGGTTTGGCCCCATTCTTTAAGCATATTAGGGTTGGGTCTGTCGTAACTCGGTGCCAATAAGATACGCAAACCTCTGGGAACTCTATTTTCTTCCAAATACATGGTTAAAGATTTATGCTCCCACCATTTGGACATTTCCGAATACATGCATTTCTCAAGTCTTTTTAACGCAGCACGTATTTGAGTCTCTATTGTATTGGAGCCGCCAGTTTGATCGGTTTTGTTGCTGTCACCTCCCCCACCCGTTGTTACCTTGGGTAAGTTGGAGTATAGAGCGGCCGCCGCCGCTTCCCTGCCACGGAGGATCTCCTCTGACATGGCGCCTGGTTCAAATTGCTTCAAAATGTAGTATGCACCGAAATACCCGAGCTCGATAATCCTGCTCCCAGGGTAACGTGCAAGTGCTTAGTATTCCTCTCCACCGTGCCGCCAGAAATGTTGGAGCGTTTTCCGTTGGATTCGGGCTGGTCAGGCGTTTTTGGCGCCAACGCGTCTTTTCAAAATTTCAAAAAAACGCCGCCGATATTTTCCAACATACAGCTGATATCTCTGCTGGCACAGGGGCTGTCGTTGACGAATTTTCCTGGCAGGAAAGGCTTTTGTGATGATTGAACACGACAGCCAACTTCAGGAGAGTGGATCCACCTCGGAAGCAATCACCTTCCGAATTTAACATCGAACAACTGCAATCTCCCAAGCTCCGACCACAGCGACCCAGGAAATCACGCGGATCCAGTAATTATAAAGCACAGGTTTTTATTCAAAAGCTGAACCAAGCAATCTGACGCGTTTCGGGCATCCGCCCTTGCTCACAGACCGTCAGAGTTGGAAATGCATGCGTTTTAAATAGTAACCGCTGAGCAGTGAAAAAAGTGCATTTTTTTCTCTCTTTTTTTCAACATACACCTCGTGATAATAGACAGCGAGGACAAACTACTAGTAAAAAATAGCCTAGTCTGTTTTCCAAACAGTTTTGAAATGGCAACAGTTCCAAAAGTTCATTAGCAGGTTTAAATCCATATGTTAAATAGACAAAAATAGATACCCATGATAAAAAAGTTAAAAAGATTTTAGAAAACTTTTTTTATATATATATATATATAACTGGAAAACATCTCCTTTAATAATTTCAGCAGCAAGAAACATTCTTTGCCTTCCAAACCGTTTCAGCAATAAGTCTTGTTCACAGGGCATGGCAGAATCAACGGTTAACGGTTACTGTGCATCACACAGGTGACTTCACTTTATATGTTGCAGAAGATTAAGTAATCATGCAATGCATCCTAGTCACAGCAGTCCCTGCAAAACAATCATTACCCACCATTAGGTGAAATAATGTAGGATTGATGCACTGAATAAAAACAATCAAAGAGTCAATTTTTTCCCGTCTCCAGCCTGCAATCATCAATGGCTCGGACAAGCCCCAAATGCAGAAATCTGCGGTGACTTGGACCACCTGTTAGAGAATTCCTTGGGCAGCCTTTTTTTCAATTGCGGGATGCAAAAAAAAACCGAAGCGCCGGCTTCCACGCTTCATTTTTAATTAGGCCACCAGGGGCAATGTTTATAATGTAATGGGTGCCCAAAGGAGCCCCCGAGCCCCAGGGACCGCTACCCCGGGGCTTTTCAAAAATATTTGCGGGGGCTAACGCCCCCTCCACAGCCCCAGGGACCGCCACCCCTGGGGTTTGTGTATTAAATGGGGGGGCTCAAAGGCCCCCCCAAGCCCCGGGACCGCCACCCCCCGGGGCTTTTCTAAAATATTTGCGGGGGCGCATGGCCCCCTGCAGCCCCGGTAACCTCAGTGGCCTCTGAACATGGTCTGGAGCATACTGGAGGTACCTGGTGGGCTAGTTGGCCCCCAGGGACACCCAGTATTGAAGAGAAATTAATTTCACAACTTAAAACGCGCCACAGGGCATGTTTACAGACATGTCACCTCAGGCCCCGCCCCCTTGCTTCACCATTGTGGCGAGTTGTAAGTTGAAGAATTGATTCCCCTTCAATACTGAGGGTCCCTGAGGGCCAACTAGCCCTTCAGGTACCTCCAGTATGCGCCACGGAGCTGCGTTGCAGAGAGGTGTTCAGAGGCCATGCCCCTTTTTACACCGCTCTGCAACGCAGCTCTGTGGTGCTTACTGGAGGTACCTTGTGGGCTAGTTGCACCCCAGGGACCCTCAGGATTCAAGGGGAGTTAATCCCCCAACTTAAAACGGGGTGAAGGGAGTGGGGGCGGGGCCTGAGGTGACATGTGTGCAAACATGCCCTGTGGCGCGTTTTAAGTTGGGGAATTAATTTCTCTTTAATCCTGAGGGTCCCTGGGGGCCAACTAGCCCACCCGGTACCTCCAGTAAGCCTCTCAGAGCTGTGATGCAGAGTGTTAAAAAGGGGCGTGGCCTCTGAACACTGTCTGGCGCATACTGGAGGTACCTGGTGGGCTAGTTGGCCCCCAGGGACACCCCGTATTGAAAAGAAATTAATTTCACAACTTAAAACGTGCCACAGGGCGTGTTTGCAGACATGTCACCTCAGGCCCTGCCCCCTTCCTTCACAATTGTGGCGAGTTGTAAGTTGTGGAATTAATTCCCCTTCAGTACTGAGGGTCCCTGAGGGCCAACTAGCCCTTCAGGTACCTCCAGTATGCGCCAGGGAGCTGCGTTGCAGAGAGGTGTTCTGAGGCCACGGCCCTTTTTACACCTCTCTGCAATGCAGCTCTGTGGCTCTTAATGGAGGTACTTGGTGGGTTAGCTGCACCCCAAGGTCCCTCAGGATGCAAGGGGAGTTAATCCCCCAACTTAAAACGGGCCACGGGATGCATTTGCACAGGGGTGAAGGGAGGGGGCGGGGCCTGAGGTGACATGTGTGCAAACATGCCCTGTGGCGCGTTTTAAGTAGGGGAATTAATTTCTCTTTAATCCTGAGGGTCCCTGGGGGCCAGCTAGCCCACCAGGTACCTCCAGTAAGCGCCACAGAGCTGTGTTGCAGAGTGTTGTAAAAAGGGGTGTGACCTCTGAACATGGTCTGGAGCATACTGGAGGTACCTGGTGGGCTAGTTGGCCCCCAGGGACACCCAGCATTGAAGAGAAATTAATTTCACAACATAAAAAGCGCCACAGGGCGTGTTTGCAGACATGTCACCTCAGGCCCTACCCCCTTCCTTCACCATTGTGACGAGTTGTAAGTTGGGGAATTAATTCCCATTCAATACTGAGGGTCCCTGAGGGCCAACTAGCCCTTCAGGTACCTCCAGTATGCGCCAGGGAGCTCCGTTGCAGAGAGGTGTTTAGAGGCCATGCCCCTTTTTACACCGCTCTGCAACGCAGCTCTGTGGCGCTTACAGGAGGTACCTTGTGGGCTAGTTGCACCCCAGGGACCCTCAGGATTCAAGGGGAGTTAATCCCCCAACTTAAAACGGGCACGGGGTGCATTTGCACAGGGGTGAAGGGAGGGGCGGGGCCTGAGGTGACATGTGTGCAAACATGCCCTGTGGCGCGTTTTAAGTTGGGGAAATAATTTCTCTTTAATCCTGAGGATCCCTGGGGGCCAACTAGCCCACCAGGTACCTCCAGTAAGCGGCACGGAGCTGTGTTGCAGAGTGTTGTAAAAAGGGGCGTGGCCTCTGAACACTGTCTGGCGCATACTGGAGGTACCGGGTGGGCTAGTTGGCCCCCAGGGACACCCATTATTGAAGAGAAATTAATTTCACAACTTAAAACGCACCACAGGGCGTGTTTGCAGACATGTCACCTCAGGCCCTGCCCCCTTCCTTCACCATTGTGGCGAGTTGTAAGTTGGGGAATTAATGCCCCTTCAATACTGAGGGTCCCCGAGGGCCAAATAGCCCTTCAGGTACCTCAAGTATGCGCCAGGGAGCTGCTTTGCAGAGAGGTGTTCAGAGGCCATGCCCCTTTTTACACCGCTCTGCAACGCAGCTCTGTGGCGCTTACTGGAGGTACCTTGTGGGCTAGTTGCACCCCAGGGACCCTCAGGATTCAAGGGGAGTTAATCCCCCAACTTAAAACGGGCCACGGGGCGAATTTGCACAGGGGTGAAGGGAGGGGGTGGGGCCAGAGGTGACATGTGTGCAAACATGCCCTGTGGCGCTTTTTAAGTTGGGGAATTAATTTCTCTTTAATCCTGAGGGTCCCTGGGGGCCAACTAGCCCACCGGGTACCTCCAGTAAGCGCCACGGAGCTGTGTTGCAGAGTGTTGTAAAAAGAGGCTTGGCCTCTGAACACTGTCTGGCGCATACTGGAGGTACCTGGTGGGCTAGTTGGCCCCCAGGGACACCCAGTATTGAAGAGAAATTAATTTCACAACTTAAAACGCGCCACAGGGCGTGTTTACAGACATGTCACCTCAGGCCCCGCCCCCTAGCTTCACCATTGTGGCGAGTTGTAAGTTGAAGAATTGATTCCCCTTCAATACTGAGGGTCCCTGAGGGCCAACTAGCCCTTCAGGTACCTCCAGTATGCGCCACGGAGCTGCGTTGCAGAGAGGTGTTCAGAGGCCATGCCCCTTTTTACACCGCTCTGCAACGCAGCTCTGTGGTGCTTACTGGAGGTACCTTGTGGGCTAGTTGCACCCCAGGGACCCTCAGGATTCAAGGGGAGTTAATCCCCCAACTTAAAACGGGCCACTGGGGCCGTTTGCATAGGGGTGAAGGGAGGGGATGAGGCCTGAGGTGACATGTGCAAACACGCCCTGTGGGGTGTATTAAGTTGGGGAAATACTTCACCTTCAATCCTGAGGGCCCCTGGGGGCCACCTAGCCCACCAGGAGCTTCTAGTAATCGCCACTGTGCTGCATTGCAGAGAGGTAGTCCATTCCGTGCCCTTTTTTCACCTCTCTGCAACGCAGCTCTGTGGCGCTAACTGGAGATACCTGGTGGGCTAGTTGGACCCGCGGGACACTCAGAATTCAAGGGGACTTTATCCGCCAAATTAATACGGCCACAGAGTGTGTTTGCACACATGTCACCTCAGGCCCCCCTCCCGTCACCACTGTGCAAATGCAACCCGTGGCGTGTTTTAAGAGGTAGTTTTAATCTCCATGCCCAATTATGTACTATGGTCTTACAGCGGGGGTCATGGTAATTACAGGGGTACCCCAACGCATAGTGTTCCCTAGTGTATATAGGTGTGGTCACTGTATTCTAAGTGTCTTTTAGCATAGCACTGACTCTAGGACTGGTTTGTCAGAGTCAGTTACCACTAGTCCCCATCTGAAAAAGTTGAGGGTACAGGATGATTTTGCAACAAAACCTTATTCTGCTCCTCTGTTTGTTCTTGAGGACTTCTGTTGCATTTCTTTTTTTCTTTCTGTGCGTTTTTTCTTCTTTCTTCACATGTCTTACCTCTGTAGGCAAAGTAGAAACTAGCATTTAAAAAAACTTTGAAATTCACTTAAAAAACCATAGGTTTCAGTCATGTTATAGTTAGAAATTAGCATTTAAAAACCCTTTGAAACTAACTGAAAAAACCATTGGTTTCAGCCACGTTATAGTTAGAAATTAGCATTTAAAAAACCTTGGAAAGTCACTGAAACACCATAGGTTTCAGGGACGTTATAGTTAATTGGACATTTCAATTGTACAAAACCATCGAAATTCTACCGTTATACTTAGTTCACCTACATATAACTCTCACGCATGCAATGCACTGCTGATGACGTCCCATATTACATCACTCATGACATGGTCAGTGACATCACTCCTGACATCACTGATGACATCTCAAATGACATCACTGAAGACATCATCCTTATGATAGAGGGGAAGACCTCCTCTTACGCTAATATAACCTTTGATACACTCAAAAATAGAAACTAACATTTTCATATGGGTCGGGATGCCCGCCACCCTTTCCACCACCAATCCCAATGCGAGGAGACAGACACAGTTTGAACTTTTGAATGGCAGGGGGGCCTCACGACCCCCCCGGCCGTATTTATTAAAATATGAAACAAAATTTAAACCTTTACATTAAAAACGTTTCATGTATCATGTACAAATTCAACCTCCATTATATTTGATGAAGACAGGTATTCTGGCTAACCTTAACAAATCTCTAATACAAAGATTTCCTAACCGAGTCTAACATCATGACAAATGCATTATATACAAATTTGTACATTCTAACGTTAGGGGCCTACGGCAAGGTCTTAACCGGTGTCAGATCCCTATTACCAAATTCCCGCCCTCATGTGTGAGTGGCGCATGCGCAGAGGACTTTACCCTGATAGCCAACTGTAACTTTCCTTGTCTTGGGGGCCCCCTTTCACTCAACGCCATCTTAATGCCGTCCGAGTTCCCGTGCGGGGTATCCGTAAGAAGGACATCGTGGATTTCCCCCCTTTCCCCGCACTCTCTTCCGCCGGAGCGGATATCCGCCCCCGGGAAATTCTGGGGAGAGGCATATAGCTGTCTCCCCTTGGGAGGGGCCTATGGCCTTCTCCCCCTGGGCGACCCATCCGTAATGGGTGCCCCCCCCGTGGGAGGGGCCAATGGCCGCCTCCCCCCGGGCGCTCCCATCCATAATGGGTGGCGCCCCCCCTAGGGACCTTGAAATCACTGCTCACCGATCATGACCTTACCGCCCGACCGAAGACTAAATAAATACGACAATTAGTTACCTACTATGGGAACGAAACCTGTGCTTACTCTTTTAGTACAGCTCGATATATCCACTGACTTTAACATTGCTACAAACGAAGAAAGGTCCTATAGCACAAAACAATCTTTATTGCATGCATTCCTTAACATTTCTACAAAGGAAAAAAGGCCTACAAGCAAGTATTCAGTTACATGCATACTCTCGTCATCAATTTAAGATGAAAGAACGATTCCAACAAAACATGTTTTATTACAATCAAAATAGCAACATAGGACTTTGTTCACTCCAAATATTTTGCAACAGGGGCTGGTGGGTGGGTCAAAAAACTGCAGCTTGTTCCCTTGAGGGCTCATGAGCGGCGAGTGGTGCAGCCTTCAGAGCGCAGGAACAAGAGGACGCATTCCCGTGACTTTTATCCAGCAGTGGGAAGGCGGGGCCGCGCCCCCATCCCGCCCATTGGTACACGGACTTCCGGGCGGGTGTTTAGGACAACCCTCTTAGGCGGCGGGGGCGTGCTCTGACCACGCCGCTATGGGCATACCGGCCGGGAAACTCCCCCTGCCCGCAACGGTTTCCCAGGGGATCGGGCACCCATCCATACGTTCGGGGTGACCGAGTGGTCTCCCCTTTCCATATGGGCCGGAATGCCCACCATCCCTTCCACCACCAATCCCAATGGGGGGAGACAGACACAGTTTGTATTTATTAAAATATGAAACAAAATGTAAAACTTTAAATGAAACACGTTTCATGTATCATGTACAAATTCAACTTCCATTACATTTGATGAAGACAGGTATTCAGGCTAACCTTAACAAATCTCTAATACAAAGATTTCCTAACCGAGTCTAACATCATGACAAATGCATTATATACGAATTTGTACATCCTAACGTTAGGGGCCAACGGCAAGGTCTTAACCGGTGTCAGATCCCTATCACCAAATTCCCGCCCTCACGTGTGTGTGGCGCATGTGCAGAGGACTTTACCCTCGTAGCCAACTGTATCTTCCCTTGTCGTGGGGGCCCCCTTTCACTCGACGCCATCTTAAGGTCGTCCGAGTTCCCGTGCGGGGTATCCGTAAGAAGGACAGCGTGGACTCCCCCCTTTCCTCGCCCTCTCTTCCGCCGGAGCGGATATCCGGCCCCCGGGAAATTCTGGGGAGGGGCATATAGCTGTCTCCCCCTGGGAGGGGCCTATGGCATCACTCCCTCCCAAGACCTCTGCGATGCGTTATCCTCCTTCTTCTACAACAAAATTGCTGACATCCACTACAGCTTCGAGAATACTCCCAGCGATCAACCCTCCCCACCCCACTCAGATCCTACTCCGCCAACTAACAACCACAGCGCCTGGAACCCAATCACCACTGAAGACACCATTCGCCTAATGAACTCAATCCACTCTGGCTTGCCTACCGACCCCTGCCCCCACCACATCTTCAACAAAGCTGACTCCATCATCGCACCCCATCTCTGTGATGTCATCAACTGCTCGTTCAACTCTGCCACCTTTCCAGAAAGCTGGAAACACGCCGAACTCAGCGCCCTTCTGAAGAAACCCACAGCAGACCCCTCTGAACTTAAAAACTACCGACCCATATCCCTCCTCCCATTCCCGGCCAAAGTCATCGAGAAAGCCGTCAACAGCCAACTCGCCGCCTTCTTTGAATCCAACAACTCCCTTGATCCATCTCAATCCGGGTTTCGAGCCAAACACAGCACCGAAACCGCCCTCATTGCAGCGACCGACGACATCCGAGCAATCCTGGACAACGGAGAAACAGTGGCCCGCATCCTACTCGACCTATCCGCCGCTTTCGACACAGTCTGCCACAGCACCCTTATACATCGCCTCAGCAACATCGGCATACAAGGAAAAGCCTTGAACTGGATCATCTCATTCCTCGCTGGGAGAACTCAAAGAGTCCGACTTCCCCCATTCCACTCAGAAACCACCGAAGTCATCTGCGGCGTACCTCTAGGATCCTCACTCAGTCCCACCCTCTTCAACATCTACATGAGTCCACTCGTTCCCATCGCGCGTCAACACAACCTTAACATCATCTCTTACACCGACGACACCCAGTTAATCCTTTCCCTCACCAAGGACCCCAACACCGCCAAAACCAATCTTCACGAAGGCATGAAAGAAGTAGCCGAATGAATGAAACATAGCCGCCTTAAACTCAACTCAGACAAAACGGAGGTGCTCATCCTAGGATCTTCCCCCTCAGCTTGGGACGACTCTTGGTGGCCTTCCGCTCTGGGCACAGCACCCACACCCACAGACCATGCACGTAACCTTGGCTTCATCCTAGACTCCTCTCTCTCGATGTCCAGACAAGTCAACGCCGTCTCGTCCTCCTGCTTCAACGTACTTCGCATTCTCAAAAAGATCTTCCGCTGGATCCCCCTCGAGACAAGAAAGACTGTCACCCACGCACTGGTCACGAGTCGACTGGATTATGGTAACACACTATACGCCGGAATCACAGCAAAATTACAGAAAAACTCCAGCGCATCCAAAACGCGTCAGCGAGACTCATATTAGACATCCCGCGCCAAGATCACATCACCGGACATCTAAAAGACCTCCACTGGCTTCCCGTCAACAAAAGAATTACTTTCCGCCTTCTCACCCACGCACACAAGGCCCTCTACAATCTAGGACCCGAATGCCTCAACACTCGACTGTCCTTCTACAAACCCACCCGCCAACTAAGATCGTCCAATCAAGCCCTCGCCGCAGTCCCGCGCACCCGGAAATCCACCATGGGTGGCAGATCCTTCTCCTTCCTGGCTGCCAAGACCTGGAACTCACTCCCCACCCACCTCCGCCTTACTCAGAACCACATCTCCTTCAGAAAAGAACTTAAAACCTGGCTATTCGACAAATAACGAAACCCTTCCCCTAGCGTTTTGAGACCCTCTGGGTGAGTAGTGCGCTATACAAATGCCCGAACTTGAACTTGAACTTGAACTCACCGATCATGAACTTACCCCCACAGACCAGATAGTTGACCGACTATCTGGTCCCCCCACACCTCCTATAGGTCATGTCTCCTCAACCCCACTAGCCAAGCTATCATGTCTCCTATCAACAAGTCATTCCCCACCCTGGACAGGTGTACTCCATCATCCGAATAACACTGATCACCCCGGATGCACCCATGAGATATGCTTTGAAGATGAGCAGAGCAAAACAATTTCTCCATTTTATTGTTGACCCTCTTTACCGAATGGTTCAACGCTGTAGTGGACAAACCACCCCGCCATACCCTCCTCGGAATCATGTGAGACCAGGCTATTGTACATCCCGGAAGCCTTTTTGCTAACCAGCTAACTGCAAAAAGTATTTGCTCAACTAAAGCTCGTCTGCTCAGTCTTACCAAGTCATTGCCCCCAATGTGCACTATGACTACAGATGGCGGTGACCTGTGCCACCCTAGTAATTCTTCCACAAAACTTTGCAGTCGGTCAATACACAGGCCGCCCTTCCCGTGGAAGGACACCCTGAACCCACATTCCTCAGATGTGTGGATCGCATCACCTGTCTTGAATATGTCCCCGGCACGCCTCACGTATGAGTGGCCCACGACCCAGACCACAGGTCTTCCATTCCTTATTCCTGAAGTGGTGGTTAGCTGATGCTGGGCCAGTCCCAATTTCCGCCCTGTGTCACAGGCTCGTGAAACTGTAATCCAAACAAAAGACAACAAGCGTGAGTGCACTTCATCAGTAACTTACAACATGTGCAGTCGCACGTACCTCTTGAAACAGTTCGAAGACCAGCGGCCTAACTGCTTAACCTTGTCTGCCTGCAGACCTTGAGCCGTAGCTTCTGTAGCGGCCCCTATCCTGAATGAATGGGTCCCAAAATCCCTTGGGTTCAAGCCCGCAGCTGCAATCGTGATTGCCAGCACCCTCTGAAACTGAAACCTTGTCAACGGGGTGCCGTCCGTATGTCGCAGCAAGGCCCCCCCACACGTTGTCAACCTTTGTTTTAGGTAATGTAATGTAATGTAAGCCGAACTTTTTGAGCGCACGGCTACCCCGAAAGGGTGTCCCGGCGCTTTAGCAAAGAGGCCCAGAGAAACAGGAAAACCAAAGGCATACACACTACAGTTAGCGCGGGTTACTTGGTGAAGAGCAGAGTCTTCAACTCCTTCCTGAAAGCCAGGAGGTTATTCGCTTTCCGAAGGGAAAGTGGGAGCTCATTCCACAAGCAGGCTGTCACGTGTTGGAAGGAGCGACCTCCCATCCGGACACGTTTGACCACAGGCACCTCCATTTTGGCCAGGTCCGCCGACCGCAATGACCTCCGTGGCACATAGAAAGCAGTACGCTTCCTTAGATAGTTAGGACCAATCGCATGGAGAGCTTTAAACGCCAGAGTGAGGAGTTTAAATCTGATTCTCCCAGAGATTGGCAGCCAGTGCAGCCTAGCCAGGAGCGCTGAGGCGCTGGCTCTCCTGGGCAGGCCGTAGATGGCTCTGGCCGCCGAATTCTGAACAATCTGCAGTCTGGATAACAGATACTTAGGTAGGCCTGCAAAGAGCGCATTTGCATAGTCCAGGCGGGATCCCACAAGCGCCTGGACTACATTCCTACGGTACTGCAGTGAAAGCAGAGGAAGAAATTTCCTAAGCATCTTGAGGATGCTGAAACATTTCCCTGCTAATCCCAGAATGTGTGGACGAAAGGAAAGATCATCGTCAAACACCACTCCGAGATTTTTTACCTGAGTAGATGGTTTCTCTGGGGGGAACATGTCCTGGGGCCACCATGTCTTCCAGCCCGGGTCAGGGGCACAGCCGAAAAAGAGCAGCTCAGACTTGTCTGAGTTGCATTTCAGGCTGTGCCGCTGAAACCACGCAAAGACTGCACTCAGACAGTCCTTAATTCTGCCGCCGTTGAAGACCTCTCCCTTCCTGCAGGTGAACAAGAGCTGGGTGTCATCAGCGTATGAGATGACCCGGGCCCCAAACGCCTCCGCTACCTCCGCTAGAGGGGCCATATATATGTTGAAAATGGTGGGGCTCAAGATAGAACCTTGAGGCACCCCCACCTCCAGCGAAGGCATTTCGGCCGAGAACGGCAGAGCCCAGATCACCTGTCGGCGGTCGGCAAGATAGGCCTCAACATGCCTTACTGGACAACCGGGACTACCTGGAGCGCGCTGCAACACAACGCTATTCCCCTGGGCCTCCTGGTCCGTCTTTGACCTGGCTATCGAGATCAGCAAAGAATCCCCCATTACTTGGATGTGATCCCTGCGCAGACCTCCTTCCATATCTCTTTTGTTGGCAGCCACTAGCTCGCTCACCCGCAGGGCCCCATAGAACGCCAATGCGAACGCTGCCCAGAATAGTATACCCTCGCTAGGTGAGGAGCATGTCTCCTCTAGTTTAGCCAGCAAGGAGGTCAATTTGTCAAACCCTATTGGGTGCCTGTTATCCTTTCTGCACCCTTCTAAGCGCCGCCAGCCGCGCAGAGCCTTCCTGACTAGGAAAGGAGTCCGTCGGGTCCCTGATCCTATGGAGCTGAGCCATAAATAATATGGCGGCCTTATACCGACTTGCGGTCGCCGCCGACCGGCCTTCCTCATGAAGTGCTATTAAAATTGGACAAAGGACTCCTCCTGACCCCATCTATGCTCCCCTGCCGGGCCCAAAAAGGCACAGTACGAGCGGAACACCCCTTCATAAGCTTTCCTTGTCCTGGGAGCTAAACTGGCTGCCAGGAGGTTTTGTAGTCCGGGGTGCCGATTTGCCATAGTGCTTCGGGAAAGGGAGCTGCCACTAGCTCCGCTGAGGGTAAACAATCCCTGAAAGCCTGCATTTTGAAACGAGAGAGCGCATCAGCTGCATTATTCAGTACACCCGGCACATGTTTTGCCCTGAATTGTACGTTTAATCTCAAGCATTTCAACACAATTTCTTTCAACAATCGCAACATCCATTTGCAGCGTGCTGCCTGCTGATTAATGCACTCAACCACAGTCATGTTATCGGACCAAAATACAACCGAGCGGTCTCTGAATTCCTCCGGCCATGCCGACAGAGCCACCCAGATGGGGAAGACCTCTAGAAAGCCAATGTTATTCGTCAAACCGCTTGTTTCCCACCATGCTGGCCATCTCTGGGCCGACCACTGGTTTCCGAGGATCGCGCCAAACCCCACGCTGCCCGCCGAGTCGGTCCATAAGCCTAGTTCCGCCGACGAGGCCGGGGGTTTGCTCCAGACCACTCGGCCGTTGAAGTCCGCCAGGAATGCCAGCCAGATGAGCATGTCCTGGCGAACCTCTGCCGACAGTCTCGTGTGATGGTGCCCTTCCTTGAGGCCTACCATGGACTGGGCAATGGATCGTGAGAAAGGGCGAGCCATCGGTATCACCCTTAATGCAAAGTTAAGCTGACCCACTGTTTGCTGTAATTGGTGCAATGTCACTTTCTCGTTCCGGAGACACTGCAACAAGGACGCCCTGAATTTGGCGATCTTCTCCGTCGGCAAGCGGAAGCAACCCTCCATGGAGTCTAGTTCTATGCCCAAAAACTCCAGGGAGGTAGTCGGCCCCACTGTCTTACCTGGCGCCAATGGTACCCCGAAACCCCGCATGAGCATGCAGAAGTCCTGCAATGCCCGTGCATAGTCCCGAGTGCCCGCTGGGCCAAGAAAGAGGAAATCATCAAGATAATGCATCACATGTTGGTGCCCTGTGGCCTTTGAGAACACCCACTCCAGAAACGAGCTAAACATTTCAAAATAGGCACACGAAATTCAACAACCCATTGGCATGCACATATCCATGTAGTATTTCCCCTGAAACGTAAAACCCAGCAAGCGCTGATCTTGGGGATGCACCGGAAGCAACCTGAATGCAGATTCAATATCCGACTTTGCTAACAATGCACCGCGGCCTAAGCGATTCAACATTACCACTGCGTCATCGAAAGATGCATACTTTACACTGCAAATGTCAGGATCGATCGCCTCATTGACGGAAGCCCCCTTCGGTGCCAACAAATTATGGATGAGCCTGTACTCCCCCGGGTCCTTTTTAGGGACCACCCCTAATGGGGAACATACAAAATCAGCTGTTGGTGGGTCACAAAAAAGGTCCTGCAACCCGCCCCAAGCTAACCTCCTTGGCGATCTTTTTGGCGGCAACCGCCGGGTTGTGCTGAACGGACAGTTGGTTCTTACATGAGGGGGCCCCCCGAAAATCACCCGCAGGGATCCTGAAGCCATGTGAGAAGCCATCTCGCAGTATCCCAGCGGACGCATGATCAGGGTATCTGTTCAGCCATGGGGTCAAAGCCAGGATATCTATTGTCGAAGGTGTGGACTTCCGGGGCACCGTATAAATCCTGCTTGGTACCCCCTTTACCTCCGGTACCATTGGCTCTGGATCGGCAGCAACACACTCCTCGCTTACTTCCGTTCCCGCCCAATCTAGCCTGAGACTCCCCCCCGTAGCTTGGCTGAAAGGGCTACGACTGTTTCTGTGGAAAGGCCCTAGAGCCATTTGTGCTCGACCCTGAACCACCCGCTGATCCCGGCAAGAGCTGCGCATGCCAAGATACCGTATCTAAACAATCCCAAGTCAGTGTCTCATTAAACTCTTTTGCTTTTCTAAACGCCATGTCATACCCTTTCCATTCTTCTCCTCCATACTTCTCATGGAAGCTCATAATCCTGCTCAAGTAACAAGCCAGGTCCCTCTACACTTCTGGTGTACGTTCAGTGATAATCGCGACAAAAATAGAAAAGGCCCTCATCTAGTTCATCATCGACTCCTCTACCCTGAATTCCGCCATTTTTGCCCGCCATACACTGGGGTCCCATAAATCCTTCTGAGTCTTGGCATATTCTAACTTTCGATGATCAGTTAACAATGAAAACATGTTAATATACTTATTGGCCCACACCATCTCCTTAGTAACCATGGGAATATGTTGCGCCAAGCTTTCCCGCCTTGAGAGAACCGCGCCCTTACTCATCATTGGGAGTGATCTCTTACCGGCTTCCGCCGCACCTCCAGCCGTGTCCGCTGACTTATTCTGGTTTTCGCCCGAGGCCACCTTCTCCACCTGTGGAGAAATAGAAGGCACGTTCGCCGCCCCAGCACCCCTTGTCTGCCTTAACCGCTCAATAATCAGTCTAGCTTCCCCGGCCGGGTCTTCTACAGCCGCGGATCCCCCCGCTCCCTTCTTCAACCAGGGTAACACAGCCGCCAACTGAAGCGCTAATTCGGGAGGCATTTGGTTGTCATCCAGCGGTGTGATAACCACAGGGATTGGGAATCCCCCATCCGGTGTGGGTACCGGGCTGGACGCTGGTGCTACTGGGACCGGTGGGACCTCCATCGGGACTGGGGCCTCGCTAGGACCCGCTTTCCCCTTCTTTTTCCCCTTATCCCCCTGGGGTAATGTTTGGCAAAGCAGGCCCTACGATCCTCTTAGGTCGCCCTGAGGGCCCCGCTTGGGCCTCAACTTGTTTCCTGAGGGCCGCTAAGGCGTGACCCAGCTGGTCTACTTTACCGAACTTCCTGTCCATCGCCGACACTTGGTACACCAATGTGCGCAGCATACGTTCCATCTTGGAGCTCTTTCCAGTCTTCTTACCTGGCATGTCCGCGTTCAACGTTAGCTCAGCCTGTCCTCCAGAAGTGACTTGGATTCCAGCTACATCTTGATGACTGAAACAGAAAAAACAACGATTATACGTTCAAAAAACTGCAGTTTGTTCCCTTGAGGGCCCACGAGCGACGAGTGGTGCAGCCTTCAGAGCGCAGGAACAAGAGGACGCTTTCCTGGATTCCCGCGCCTTTTATCCAGCAGCGGGAAGGCGGGGCCGCGCCCTCATCCCGCCCATAGGTACACGGACTTCCAGGCAGGTGTTTAGGACAACCCTCTTATGCGGCGAGGACGTGCGCCGACCACGCCGCTATGGGCATACCGGCCGGGACATGCCCCCCACCCGCAACGGTTTCCCAGGGGATCGGGGCACCCATCCATACGTTCGGGGTGACCGAGTGGTCTCCCCTTTCCAAAACAATGGACATACCAATACCACTTACAACATACCTGTTCAGTAATTCCAAGATCTATACACACATCCACTCATTCACCAACAGTCCTATACAGTCACTCATACATGTACTCACTCATCATTTCTACTCATACACCTATATATCCTGTTACACACCAACACTCATCCATAGAGTTACTCACACACATAGTCACACATGCAAACAAAATATCAAACATCCATTTACTTGCATATACAGTTATACACACCACCCCACTTACTTCTACAGAAACGTATACATACTTACTCTCTTAAACAATCACTCATAGAAACACATACTAATTTATACAGGAACTCTTCCAATCTCTCACTCTCACATATATTCACTTATGTACACCAATACTCACATATACTGGTTTAAAACATATGAAGTTACTCATAAAGACACTATTGACACAGTAATTCACTGACTAACACACCCATACAGACACTCATCCACCCATACAGTCCTGCACACATGCTTTCTTCAACACCTACAAACAGTGAGTCACTCATTAATGCATCTTTGCACTAACTAAAACCCACCACCGAATCATACATAGCTACTCACCAACCCATGCAGCCACTTATACACAGAGTGAGAGACTGATAAAGATATTTGCATATTTAAACATTATTCACTAACCCATGTATTCACTAAGATACACTTAATCAGTCAGTTGTATAATCAATTTTACAAAAAATAAATCATCCATTTAGACACTTATATACCTATTTATTCTTCCATCAACCTTGAGATATATCTATATATTAATTTTCAGAAAAACACACATTTACTGAATGTCATCAGTGATGTCATTTGAGATGTCATGAGTGATGTCACTGACCATGTCATGAGTGATGTAATATATGATGTAATCAGCACTGTATTGAGGATGGATGAGTTATGGTTAGCTGAACTAACTATAACGGGGAAATTTCTATGGTTTTGTACGAGTGAAATGTCCAACTAACTATAACGCCGCTGAAACCTATGATTTTTTCAGTGAATTTCAAAGATTTATTAAATGCTAATTTTTAACTATAACGTGCCTGAAACCTATGGTTTTTTCAGTGAATATCGATATATATATTCACTGACAAAACCATAGGTTTTGGGAATGTTATAGTTAGCTGGACTTTTCACTCATACAAAACCATTGAAATTCCTCTGTTATAGTTAGTTGTACTAACTGTAACTCTCGCGCCTGCAATCCATTGGTGATGATGTCACATATTACATCATTCATGACATGGTCATTGACATCTCTGATGACATCACTGATGACATCTCAAATGACATCACTGATGACATCACTGATGACATCATCTAGTGAATGTGGTTTCTTCCATATTTAAATATGTATTATATATATAGCAATCTGCATTGAAGAATGAGTGGATGTATTAGTGTCTAGAAGGACGATTTAGTACCAGTGTGATTGACTATTTACTTAACTAATTTATAGTGTCCCACAAATATATTGGATAGTGACTAAACTGTGTGAATATCTGTATTACTTTCTCAGTTGTTGTGTAAACTGCTGCACCATTTAGTTACTAGCTATGTGAAAGTCCATATTAGTTATTGGTTAGTTAATGGATTATTTGTATGGCAGAGTGAATCTGTGTGTGGTTCGGTGGGGGGTTTGTGTCTGCCCAAAAATGTGTCAATAGTTGCTTCAGTAAGTATATGATTGTTAAGAATACTTGTTATAATACTCGTGTGGGTGAGTGAATATGTATATGGATGTGCTGATAAGCAAATATATCTCTAAATGGTACATGTCCAACAAACTAGAATAATAAAAGGCAGTGTATGTGACATTTGTTGTATATAAATAAGTACACATAACACTCAGTGATTGCATGAGTGACTGTATGGATAACTGTATACTTGTAATAGTAATTTTATAACACACTAAGTATGAGCTACTATCTATATGATTAAATGAAGTGGTGTTTGTATAAGTGTGTAGCTCAGTAAATATAAGTATGATCCATTGTTTGCATAAGTGAGCAGGATGACTGCATAAGTAAATAGGATGTGTGCTGGTGTGTAATGTCAATATAGGTGTATCCGTGTATTTCATAGTGTTCTAATGATCATTGAAAGCATGAATGAGAGAATCTATAGATAATTGATTACACATTTGTGTAGATCTAAGAATGACTGAGTGGGGTTTTAGATACTTGTATTAGTGTGTCAATGTTATGTTATGTTATGTTATGTTATGTTATAAAATATTTCTAGAGCGCACTGTCACCGATTGGTTGCTTGGCGCTGTGATCAGCAATAACATGAACATAGAGGGAAGAGGGTTATAAAAATGCTTGTCTGAATAGCCAGGTCTTCAAGGCTTTCCGGAAGGAGAGGAGATCTTGACAATTCCGGGTCTCCATCGGGAGAGAATTCCACAAGCAGGAAGCAAGGGTAGCAAACCTACGACCTCCTGCACGCTTTAAGTTGAAGGAAGGCGACTGCAGGAGGTTCTGATGGAGTGAGCGTAGGTTGCGGGACGGGGTGTATTTGGAAATCAAGTTGTTGATGAATAATGGGCTTTTACAGTGAAGGGACTTGAAGATTATGCAACCAGTTTTGAAGGCACATCGCTGGGCCACAGGGAGCCAGTGTAGTTTCCTAAGGAGGGGGGTGGCTGCCTGACGCCTAGGTTGGTTCAGAATTAGCCTTGCGGCATGGTTCTGTGCCATCTGGAGTCGCTTAACTAGGTAGTTGGGAAGGCCTAGGTAGATGGTATTTGCGTAGTCCAGATGGGGCAGTACAGTAGAAATCACCACCTGGGTGAGTGCCTCGGGTGTAAGCAGGCGGCGTACCTTCCGGATTTTCTTCAGTTGGAAGAAACACTTGGAGACCACTTGACCAACTTGGGTTTTAAGAGATAGGTCACGGTCCACAGTGACTCCAAGTGTTTTAGCTGACAGGGAAGGTATTGGAGCTTGACCTAGTTCAGAAGGCCAATAATGCGGGCCCCAGTACTTGCTGCTTTCACCTGTCAGGACTAGTTCCGTTTTACCCGGGTTTAATTTAAGCTGGTTCTGGTCCATCCAAGTTTTGATGAAGCTCATGGTGAACTGGAAGTGCCGTATGGAGTCTTCGGTGTTGTCGATGGTGAACAGCAGCTGTAAGTCGTCTGCAATGGATTCAAATATGGTACTCTATATTTTACAGTGAGTGATGAAACATTATAGTAGTGTTTGATGAGATGTATCTGATTGTCACTTTGGATGATGTCATCAGTGGTGTAATCAGTGATGTCATTTGAGATGTCATCAATGATGTCATCAGTGATGTCACTGACCATATCATAAATGATGTAATATGTGACATCATCACCGGTGGATTGCGGGTGCGAGAGTTACAGTTAGTACAACTAACTATATCAGTGGAATTTCAATGGTTTTGTATGAGTGAAATGTGCAGCTAACTATACATTCCTGAAACCATTGTTTTTTTCAGTGAATTTCTTTTTTTTTTTTTTTTGTCCTCATATATGCCACCAGAATATATATGCTCTAGATGGGTCTCGCTGTTGCCTCTTATACTGTTGTTTTTCTTTCGGGTCCACCATGGAAAACAGTATCATAGCGAACAGGGGTTCCCAGAGGTAGGCTGTTTTCCTTATCCTACTCCTCCAGACCTATTTTAGGCACCCTAGGCCTGGTGGAGGACAGGACCGACACAACCTCTGGCATAATCACAGGACTGCTCACCTATTTATCCAGACCATCAGTTTAGACCAGACATTCTCCAAGCTCTCGCTGCGGCCAGCCTGATCCATTTTACACACTTCCGTTAGGTACTTCAAACATACTGCAAATCTAGGGGGAGCCGCTGACTTCCACTCCATACAGATTTGTCTCCTTGCGATAATTATTGTGTAAAAAATGAATTGAGTATCCAGGTTCTTGATATTATATTCTTTCAGAAAACCAAAGAAGACTAATCTGCGAGAACATGTAATAGTTATTGAAAGTGCGTCTCCCAAAAAATCCATTATCGCTTTCCAGAAGTTTTGAATGGCTGGACATTCTAGAAAAATGTGGATATCATCAGCGGCGTTATGATTACAACGGGGGCAATAATAGTTGTTTCGTGTTATCTTATGTAGTTTGGCCGGAGTCCAATAGACTCTGTGAGCCGTAAACAAGTGATTGCGGCTTAAATTAGCGGGTTTAATTAGCCTCTGTGAAAGGGAAAAAGAGTCTAACCATGCCTTACAGACTTCTTCAGGGGGCTCTGCTATACAGTTTCCCCATAACTTTATTATCTCCGGATACAGTTCACTCTCCTCTTCTTTGACCATTGAATTGTACCAAAAAGATAACTCTTTTACCCATTTCCCCCTTCTGCCAATTGCCTCAAGAATATCTGTATCTTCCTCCCTTTGCATACTTTGACTGGACCACCAAGCGGACAGCTGGTAGTATTTAAACCTAGTCAACTGTCCCTCCGTAAGCTGTGCCAACGTGTTCCAACTCATTAGGCCCGAGTCTGCCCAGAGGTCTCCCCATTTTTTGAAGCCAGCTGTTTTCAGGGGTTGTGATAGTTGATCCTGGAGGCATTGAGGTGTACCAGGAGAATCCCATATTGGGGAGTGTGTGTGATAATAGGAAATATTAAATGTCTTCCTCATGAACCCCCAATTTTTTAATGCAGTCTGTAGAATTTTAAAGCGAATTTTTAAAAAAAATTTCTGGTCTCCAAACTTGAAAATAAAGTAATCATGGTCATAGGATAAATCAGTTAACAAAGCTTGAAACAGGCGGCCCTGTGATGATGCATCCAGCTTGTTTGCAAGAAGCCTAAAATTTTTAAAATGAAATGCATGACAGTATGACAGAATGTCAGGGAGGGCAAGCCCTCCTATTTTTAAACCCCTCCTCAATTTCTTCCATGCAATTCTTGTTGACTTGCAGGCCCAAATAAAGGATCCAATTTTGCACTGTAGAGTGTTAATGTCTTTCAGTGAAAATGATAAGGGGATGCAGTTAAATAAAAAGGTCAATTTAGGAAGAATTGTCATTTTCTAAGGTTTTTTAAATGCTAATTCCTAACTTTAACCTGCCTGAAACCTATGGTTTTTTCAGTGAATTTCAAGGGTTTTTTAAATGACAATTTCTACTTATTATTTTGATGACTTTCCCATATTTTGAACCAGAAACCAAATCTGTAATACTACGTAAAAAATCAGGCAATAGTTTCACTTACCACTAACAAATTAATATCAACATTTAACTACTGTAAGAACATCGAACATGTACTACATGAATTACATCAAACTTAAAACCATGTTTAAAAAGCAATATGTGTTAGGGATTGTAATTATACACTTCTGACACCCAACAAAATCAAAATACTCAGCTCTACTACCACAACAACCACACCACGGACCTCTCCTTCCTACTACCTCAGAGGCAGCGCAAAACAGGACAACAAACCTTTTCAAAATAATATATCCCCTCAACAGCACACTAGCTTATCCTACAGAGATGCGGCAACCAAGTATGTATAAGGGAAAGAACTCGAACATCAACAATAATGTGCATATGGCTAAGACTACTGGTAAAATACTATACACAATTCACTATAGAAATCAAAAACTTTTCAGTGTGTAGATATACCATTGATACATGTAGTGTACTGAATAGTGGACGCAACCATATTATCTCAGACACTGGGTAATATTTCAGTCATGTAGCTGTGTTCACCACCCCCCCTTTGAAACAGAAGCGGAGTAGGCTAATCCAACGCAAACAACATCAATGTACAACTATAAATAATTAGGATATGCCTTTGGGCATGGTTCACTTCTGCAAAGAGAAGAAACTGCAGCGCAGCTAAGGTCCCCACCCTGCCACATGGCTGCCGCCATGACCACGTGCTTCCTTGATACAGGCCAATTGCGAACTCAGCGCCACAGCACCGCACACTTATGTCTGTATCGACTAGTGGTTTCCATTGACACTGCAGACAGCAGGGTTCACAACTTGAATTCAACTTTGGATCTAAATTTGTCATCAGTATCTGTGCTGAGAACTGCCTTCAATCTATTCTGCGGTCAGTAGAGTTGACAACTTGATACCAATTGAATTCAGCTTTGCATGAACACTACGGACAGCATTGAATCCAGCCTTGCTTTATTTAAGGCAGAGGCAATTGTAATGTGTCCTCAGATTCTGTGACAAAATAGCATGCTTCGTTCTTTGTGTCGACTACTCACTTAAATCTACACTGCGTACAACAGGGTTCACAACTTGAATTCAGCTTTCCATCTACACTACGGTCAGCATTCAAGATATCCTTGATTAATGTAAGGAAAAGAATATTTTCTTAAAGGATGCCACAAAAAACATTCTTCACTGACTGTAGTGAGTTCTGTTTTTTTTTCAAATGTACACTGCGATCAAAAGATTTTACCGCTTGATACCAGTGGCGCATAAGCACTACAGACAATATAAAATTCACTCTTGATTTATTTAAGGCAGAAAAATAGTACTGGGTCGTCAGATTTTGTTAAAGTATGTAACAAAAAAAAAGCATATCTCTGGGGGTGTGGCTAGCTGCCGACAATGGCGGCAGCAAACTAGAGAGGCTCCCGGCATAAGGCGGCATCCCGCAACAATCCGCATGCCAATCCGTCTAATACCTTGCTCGGAAGGGGTGCCCCGGGTCTGGTGACAGAGCGGCAACCGGAGGAGAATTTTTTGAAGCAGCGGAGCACCAGGAACTAGCAGGGAGACAACGCGACTGAAGGGGCCTACTGCCAGCCGGCGAGCAGCGGGCAGTAGCAGAAGCGGCGCCCGGGCGGAAGTGAGGCCTGGGCGGGGACCGACTACCAGAAGTGGTCGAAGTGAAGGTCAAATCGGGAAACATCGGTGAAAAGCCTGGGGAGCCTCACGAACCACCTGCGATCTGTGAGTGTGATCGCGCTGCGGCATAGCATTGCGGGAAGGGGCGGCACAAAAGGGAAACGGGCTCCGCAACGCGAGTGATGGCGCCACCATTTCACAAGACTGCAGCATCCCGGGCAAAATACCCTTTGGAAGGCGGACGCTAGACACCCGCGTTGAAGACTCCGCGGGTGTCACAGAGCGGAAGAACATAAGGCACGGTGGCTGAGAACGTGGCACACACCCCCAGTTGAGCGCCTCAACATATCGCCCACACAAGATAACACGGGCGCAGTGACCATTGAAATAACTGATGCGCAAACTGAGCACATGTGACCCCCCTTCTGTGTCATTGAGGCAGCACTCGGCCGCGTAGCAGTAGGTGAGGCAGGTCCGATAATGCCTACGACGGGCGTAAGGAGTAGCGAAACGCAGCGTGCCTGCAGACTCCAGCGACTGGCCCACACATCTGTCTGAGTGGGGAAATCAATGGACAAGGTGGTAGTGAGAAACCCCACATCCTCCTTTGGCCAACGGAACTAGAGCCACACGGACCGCGCAGGAGAGCAGTGGGCTTGGTGCATCACGACACCTACACAATACAGGGAAGAATCTGACCTGGTGAGAGAAGCCACTCGAAGGGCTCTAAATGGGACAGAAATTAGTAATGGCTGCACCAACCTGGTAAACGCGAGCGTACTCAGTCTGGCACCTGCCGCTCAACACTTAAGGGTGGGTACACAAGGATCGGACAGCAGCACAGAACCCAAACAAGAGGAGTGTGTGAATAACCCCCCTCCAAATCGAGCGACACACCCCTCGGTGGCGAGAAGAATCCTAGGTCATAATCATGGCGGGCAGGGGATCTAAACATAACTCCACACAAGCCAAGCTTGATAAATTCGCCTATGACAAGCAGAATCCCTCTCTGATGGAACAACGCAAGTCCATGGGGAAAACGGCAGAGAGCGAAGTGGCAAAGAAAGCCACGCTGGACGACGTGCTGAGCGACCTAGCACAGGTGCAGGCGACGGTGGGGGCAACGGCGACAGAAGTTTCCCTTATACGTGCGGACCTCAAAGTGACACCCCCTGCACCCTTGTGAAAATCGGTATTTACCGATTCGGTAAATACCGAATCGGTAATGCCTATTCATTCCTATGGGCTTCAAAGCCCTTATGAATGAATGGGCATTACCGATTCGGTATTTACCGAATCGGTAAATGCCAAAATCATCCGATTCGGTATTCCAGCACATCTGGAATACCTACATGTCCACCCCATAGATTTACCGATTTTTAATTACCGAATCGGTAAAATTCTGTAATTAAAAATCGGTAAATCTGCAAAAGTTCTGAAATGGGGGAGTATTACTGGAATCAAATGCAATCGGTGTAATTTAAGAGGGGCCGACACTTTACATATGTTTTACTCATGTGCAAAACTTGATGGATTAATTTGTGATGTTCAGAAATTTATTGAATACATTCTTTGTAAAAATATTGTTTTGTCACCTGAACTTATATTATTTGGTGTTTCTAAAGATTCAAAAGACATTGAACAAACCAACTTTTTATTTATCATGATGGCTGAATTTCGTGCATGCATATCTCAGGATTGGATTAGTCCAGAATCACCATCTTTCTCTATATGGAGGGGACGTCTCCTAGCTAGATATAAATTTGAATCAGCAATATATGCTACCAAGGGGAAAAAAGGAAACAACTTGGGTTAAAAACTTGGTCACCAATTCAGAAATGGACTGATGAAGTAATGATATAATGAACTTTCTATATTGGTTATTCATGTATTTTCTATTTTCTGATATTCTGTATTGTTTTGCTTTATCTTCTTTTGTATATGCTGTATAACACGCATTTTTAATATCATTTCAAGAAGGAATTATGTTATAATCTGTATAAACTTGCAACTCAAATATCAATAAAAAAAAAAAAAAAATCGGTAAATCTATTTCACCTACATCTGGCCCTAAATCCTTAGTAGAAGATGTGTCGGAGCTGCAAGTGGAAATGGAGAAAATGCAAGATGATAACAAATTACTCAGGGAGAAGCTGGACAACCAATATTAGGAGTTCCGGAGTCGGAAGCTACAGGAGCTATGGACCTCTATGTGGAGGATTTGATTAAAAACCAGCTCAATCCCAAGGGACTCTCACACTTCTTCTCTGTGGAAAGGGTCCATAGGGTGCCAGGAGGGAAGCCGCAGCCGGGGGCCCCACCGAGGCCAATACTAGCGCGACTCTTTAACTTTCGCGACCGGGACGCCATCTTGCAGGCAGCCAGAGTGGCACCGGCCATCCAAATTCAGAACTCCGGGATATCCTTTTTCCCGGACTACACGGCGGAAGTGTCGCAGAGAAGGAGGACATTTCTTGAAGTTAAAAAGACGCTGCGAGAAAAAGAGCTGCCCTACTCAATGCTGTTTCCAGCCCGACTTCGGGTGGTCGCTGACAAAAAGGTCTGGTTCTTCGACAACCCAGATGCAGCCAGGGACTGGCTCGAGGGATTGCGCACCGCGGGACCTCCACGCAGAATGCACAGAACAAACCACGGACACCGCGACGACAGCCGGACCGAGTCACAGACATCAGGCAGAGGAGGCGTGGGCAGTTCACCGACACAAGAACTAACTGAGGCCGACGGAGGAGAATAACTCGGAGCACCCGGTGCAACAATGGACGCTGACTTTTTCTACTTGAACTAATTGCTCAATGGTCGCGATTGGACGCTGGTCTCTGTCACCCGGAAGAGTGCAGGGATGCCGCCTGCCTGGGGAGATACTCTCCCCCAACACGCAAGTACTCTGGTTTTGGGATGGGTTAAGCGCTCTGCTCAGTTGGGGAGGCGGGCAGTAGAAGGTCCGTTAAGCAGGGAGGCAGGGAGGGGGGAGAAGGGGGATTGTTTAGTAGTTGTTAGAAATCCACATGTAGGGTCAAGATATAATGTTATACATTTACACTGCATAGATGTCAGGAAGAAACGAAGAGCCTGGGCCGCAAGGCACGACAGGCGCACACTCGAATACATGACTATCTATGGCAGACTGTCTGATACGTAGTGCGGAAGGGGACGAGTCGGAATCACAGGGCGCCCCTCTCCAAATGCTGACATAGAATGTGAGAGGTCTGGGGGATAAGGTAAAGCGCGGCCTGGTACTTTCCGCACTGAAGAGACAGAGGCCATCCTAGCACTCCTACAAGAGACACATTTAACGGGAGGGGCATCCAAGGCTCTTGACTGGAGAAGATACAGAATGATAGTACATTCGGAGTTCACTTCTGGCTCTCGAGGTACTGGCATTTTAATCAAGAAGTCCTCACAATTCATATCATTAGGCACTAAGACTGATGAGCAGGGATGTTTTGTGGCTCTACAGGGACAATGGGAGGGACGACTCATCAACGTGGTCTCGTTGTACATCCCCCTGGCGCTTCACTCGGTGAAGCTTCCAACCTTGGGTGAATTTCTCCTGACCCTTCAGGAGGGAGATGTTATACTTGGGGGGGACTTTAATGCCACAATAGACACCCAGCTCGACAAGTTCCCGGCAACGGCCCCAACTGGGGGACCCTCCCGCTTCCAACGATTCTTGACGGCTATGGGCCTAATGGATATATGGCGACATGCACACCCTCAAGAGAGACAATACACCTTCCACTCCACTGTCCACAACAGTTTGTCGAGAATCAACTATTTCCTAGCGCTGGACGATGGCATACAACACGTAGACACCATAGACATCCACCCTAGAGGTATATCAGACCACTCTCCAGTAACCTTGACAGTCTCCACCCAAGAGAAATTGCGTAACAGGATCTATCCCATACAAGCTTCATATCTTAAGGTCCCCAAGGTCAGGAAGGCACTCAAAACGGCGACAACACATACTCTTCACCGAAAATGTCACATCGGTGCGATCCTCCGCGATTCTATGGGAGGCATATAAGGCGGTGTTAAGGGGACAGGCCATAAATTCGATCACGGGCTACAGAAGGGAAAAAGCATCTGAACTGGCTAGGCTAGAATTGGCACTGCGAGATGCGACAGTAACTCACGAGGCACACCCCACACCTGACACGTCCCATACACTACACCTCCAACAACAAATGTACACAGAACATTTGCGACATCCAGTGAAGGGGCAAATAACTGACACACAGAACAGGATTTATGATATAGGGGATAAGGCGGGTAGGATGTTGGCCTGGCTGGATAGGAAGGGGGGGAGCTCCAGGGGTATCCAACAAGTGAGAGACAAACGTGGTGTGGTTCACACAAGCCCTGAACAGATAGTGGAGGCACTCGCGGTTCACTTCGAGGGGGTCTACACTCCAGAAAGGGAGGTATCAGCTGAAATGGCCAGGGCTGCTCTAGAACCTTTCCAGACTCCGACGCTGCAGCCAGAGGCATCAGCAGAGTTAGAAGCTGATACAACTACAGAAGAGATACAAATGGCTATACGAGCAAAATAGCCCGGTAAGGCACTTGGACCAAATGGCATCCCAATAGAGTGGTACCAGGCCACGCCGGAGATGCTGAGTAAGCACTTACTAGCTAGATATAAGGAATGTTTGGAGAAGGGCGAACTTCCACTGGATCAAAGAGTAGCAACCATAGTAGCAATCCCCAAACCTGGGAAACCGCCAGAAGATTGCACTTCTTACCGCCCCATTTCCCTGCTTAACGCAGAGTCAAAATCTTGGCCAAAATCCTATCTACCCGATTGATGGCACATCTACCCGACCTCATACATCTCAACCAGTCCGGGTTTATGCCGCACAGAAATACGGCGCTGAATTTACGCCTGGTGCACGGGGTGTTGGCAAGGGCGGGATCGATCCCCGAACCAGCGGTAATACTGGCACTCGATGCAAAGATGGCTTTCGACCTAGTGGAATGGAACTACCTGTTCGAGGTCCTGACATATCTGGGTTTCGGTTCATAGCATGGGGCAGGCTGCTGTACACAAAACCGGTAGCACATGTGGTAGCAAATGGTCACATTTCGCGAACATTCCCTTTGGGGAGGGGCACCAGTCAAGGATGCCCCTTGTCGCCATTACTCTTCGCAATCGCTTTGGAACCCTTGGCAAACTTGAGCCGGTCGACACCACTACTGAAAGGGATACCCTGGGAGGAGGGGTGGGAAGACCGCCTCTCACTTTATGCGGACGACATGCTGGTGTACCTAATGGAACAAGAACGTGGTGTTCCAGCGCTCCTGACACTATGTGATGAGCATGGTAAAGTCTCGGGATACACGCTGAACTGGACTAAATCGGAGATGTATGTTCTGAGAGGCCCGGTCCCGGCGTTGAGCGCAGACTGCCCCTTAAGGGCAGGTGGCTCTTCCTTTAAGTATTTGGGCATCCATGTTACCATGGACCCAACGGAATTTATGAAGACAAATTTGGTGCCACCCATGGAACGGCTTAAGCAAGACGTTAAATTTTGGGCCGGGCTGCCCCTAACGATGCTGGGAAAAGCAGCACTTTATAAAATGATGTCATTGCCCCGTTTTTTATACGTTCTAGAAAATACGCCGTACCTGGTGGCGCCAGGATACTTCAGGAAAGTATCGGCATTGGTGTCTGGTCTTCTATGGAGTAATCGCCCGGCATGCATTGTACAGGCTAAAATGCACAGGGGATGGTTTGACGGGGGGATCGCACTGCCGAATCTAAAACTGTATTATTGGGCAGCGCAACTGAAACCCAAAAACCAATGGATTCATGCTCCACAGGACGACCCAGCATTCCAGTCAGACAGGGCGCAGCTCGGAACAAATAGTCTGCTGGCCCTGCTATATGACCAACGGATGGTGGGCAAAGTGGTGGGACCCACGGGACTTACCACAGCGCTATGGCATGCAGCGCTGGCGGTGCTAGGTTGGAAAGGGAGAATAACCAAACTCACATCACTGTGGGACTCTCGGGAACTGGGAAACCTGACGCACAGCAAGGGCTTCTCTCACTGGGATACTATACAGATATCTACGGTGGGAGACTTATGGGAAAAAGGAGCGGTAATTCCATTTGACCGACTAAGGGCACAGTATGACCTGGGGATACAGGAGTCGTTCCGCTATGTTCAGATACGTCACGCACTGCTTACAGCCATCTCCCCTGAGACGGAAGTACCAGAGGCCTCCCCGCTTGAAGATCGCCTCCTTACGGACTACATGACTGAGAGAGCGATGTCACTCATATACCGTAAGTTAAATAACAACTTGCCGGACCCCATGATTAAACTGAAAGACAAGTGGGAGGGTGACATAGATGTTATGGATGTACATAAATGGAATGAAGCACTGGCGTCGCCAAAAGAAGTTGGCATCTCTGCTAAATTAAGGCTCGTACAGCTTAAAATTTTGCATAGAGTATATTATACGAGATTGACGTTACATCTCATACACCCGGCACAGCATCCCTACTGTCTTCGTGGTTGTGGGGAGGAGGGTACATTCTTCCACACGATATGGGACTGCCCGCGCATTCAGGAATACTGGAAGCAAATAATGCGCACAATATCACAGACCTTGGAGACCTTCCTGGTCCCGAGCCACGAAAGTGCTTACTGAATGTGTGGGGACCCAACGATTTGTCCAGACATGGCCAACAGTGGATAACTTTAGGCATGATAATCGCCAAAAGGGATATAGCGCAGAAGTGGGGGGCGGTGGAGGTACCAACGAAAACACAATGGTGTATGAACATGGACAGAATGATGATAACAGAAAGGGCAGTATACATTAGCCTGGCCTGTCCAGGGAAATGGAATAGGATTTGGACCCCATGGAATGTGTACAGAGGGAATATCTGTGAACCCCTATCGGAGGATGACCCACTAACATCAGATGAGGAAGGGGAGGACGACTAACGGAATCTGAAGGTGGAAAGAGGGGGGGAGGCAGCGGGACACGGGGGAGAACTGAGGACTTAGATGACAAGGAATTGAGGGACCAATAGGGCGAGGCCCCAGAAGAATCACATGCACGCGAGCACACACATTCCCAGAACTTGTGACTGTGGCCAGACCTAAGGGAGTAAGTGCAGGTATACTCAATGGTAACGCTCAATGACACAGCTAGTGCGCAATTAATTAATTATGGATGACCGCAATGTGATTTCTTTGTGTTTTGCGTTGTTTATTGTTATAAAATAGAAAACCAAACCTACATAGATCAGCAAGCTATTGCGAATTGTGTACCTTTACTGTATTGCGAAGTTGCCGAACCCAGAAAATGGCGGCCAGTATGAGGTGATATCCTGTTGATCTACATTTGTCTGGATAAGATTGCGGCCGGCCCCCTGGGTTGTAGGCCAAAAGCAGTGTGAAACTGTAAGGTGCAATAAAGGTTTTTTTTTAAAAAAAAAGCATATCTCGATGTGTCTGTCAACTACAGCCTTCGATGTACTCTGCGGACAGCAGGGTTCACAACTTGAACTCACCTTTGCACGTATACTATGGACAATAAGGAATTCAACCTTGATTAATTTAATGCAGAGACAATTGTATTGTATGTGTTCAGATTTTTTCAGATAGAATGATGTTTGCACATCACGCATTCCAGTAAACAAGAGACATTATACCACTGCGACCCCCCCGAACCATGAATCATCACAGGGTACACACACGCTGACTTCTTTCAATACCACTAAATCACTGCACCACAATTCATATCCCCATAGTCTTACTAAAGCAGAAATCCCCAGGCAAAAACATTGCTCCCAGTACAGCCCCCCTACATTACGCATTATCGCAGGGTGCGTACAAGCTCAGTGCCAGAGATACTAGTAACTCAGTACACCAAAAATGATTATTATGTGGCCTTACTAAGGCACCGTTCACAACACAAAAAACATTACTATCAGTACCGCCTGCCCGGACCACGCATCATCACAGGAACCACAGAACCTTCTTGTTTTAGATACCACTAACTCAGTAGAAACCAAACTAAGTAGAACACCTATCAAACCCTACACAATATCCCTTTATTATGCTTCCTTGAAAAACGTATTTTATAACACTAATATATTTAGTTGAATAATAAAATGCATGCTGCATACATGTTCGATCTTCCACTTTCACTATGATTTCTGATGATGCACTCCACCTAGACGGTAGGAAATTCAACCTTGATTTATTTACTACAGAGAGAATTATACTGTATGTATTCAGATTTTGTTAAAATAAGTGAAAAAAACAGTGTTCTATAACTGTACTGACTACTACCTTCTATGTACACTGTGCACAGTAGAGTTTTCAACTTGAATTTACCTTTTCATCTACACTACTTACAGCATTAAATTCAGCCTTGATTTATTTAAAGCAGACAAAAAGTAGTACTGTTGCACTGCTAGTATGTGCAAGCACCAACAATAGCTGCATCATATGTACTATGATAACAAACAATGTACAAGATTGCGCCAAAATGTACCTCCACCACCAGCAATAACAAGTTCCTCTGGGGTATCACCTTCAACATCCCCCCAAGACATAGGTCCCCAGTTTGTGAAAGTTACATTGCACTGCGTGAAGAGGAATTGTGTAATTTGTTGTGAGGAGCAATCAGTACACCTAGATTTCACAGCAATTGATAACCATTGATGCTAGGTTTTTTTTCCCCCCTCAAAGTTCATATACTCCAGTAGGCAACAGTGAATGATTTCTGCGCAGCCCGTTCAGACCACGCATCATCGCAGGGTGAGCACACAATAAAGACCAGACGTACCACTAACTCAGTACATCGGAAATAATCGCCACATGCCCTTGTAAAGGCAAAATTTAATTGTCAAAACACATTTTTACAAGTGCGGTCTGCCTGAACCACGCATCATCCCAGGCTCCACACAAACCGCCCCTACGTTAGTCCACCTCAACTTATGAACTCTTTACGATAGAATCTTCTGTGTTTTATTTGACATACAATACTCCTACCGTTGTACAGCAGAAGTCATAAACCGTTAATGATTAAATATCTGTATTTGATATCATGATTACTATTCTACTTCTTACCAACAACAATGTAATAAAATGGAGTCGAGCACACGTACCCGTACCCATTTCAACTATCTATCTGTGTCTGTGTATTTATTGTGTTTGTAAAATTCTGCTCCTCCGTCCTACCACATTATATTGTGCTATAAATAGCGTATGCAACCATCTTACCTGTGACAGTAAGTGTGGGCTATTCCTCCTTTTTTTTCTTTTTTAGCATATTTACATAGTGGAAAATCAACCTAAAACAAATACATTTCATGGCACACATACATTACGTCATTACTCTACAATAACAGGATGTGGACGCAACTCCGAGGCTCGAACACTGATTTCCAGCATCAAGTTCTACAGTGTACCTAAATAACCAAATAAGTATATATATTAGATGCTCTTTATGTGCCAAAAACTGCAACTTGAACCTTTTACAGCCCTGTATTACTACAGCTACAACACTCCACTGAATGTACAACAAAGATTCATAATCGCAGAAATACGTCATGTCCACCATATTTTATGTGTGCAACTATGAACGAATATAGAGTCAGTGATACCCCGTACCTTCCATGTTGTCAAAATTGTGGGACTTTACAGATATAATGACACATTTCTTTTTAAAACTCGGTTGACGTCAACAGTACAAAACGGACACCCGAATCACTTGATTTCTCATATAGCTCACCACGGGACCACGCCCATACCTCCGGAATAATGATTCAGAGCCTCGGGCAGCACTGGCATACGTCAGGCCAGCTCACTCCACTTACGCTTCCAGGAAAACATAACAACGAAACATTGCCCAGATTTAATTGTAGTAATTTCTTAGCTCCGGGTCTAATTGTCAGAACGGTACACCCACACTCTCTCATGGCTGGTATACACCCACTCCACACCCATCCAGCACAGGCATCACAACACACATGACCCTACCAATAGAAAAGACAGGGCACACGTGCTCCACGCCATTTTAGAGTTGCTCCCATCGCAAGCGCTGTGATGGCCCATCCTAGTAATTCAAACGCCTCATGTAGACCTGAACCACCGATTAGGGGGACCCACCACTACGTGTGTAGCCTGTTTGGTCACCAAGTTAGAGGTAAAAGAAGCACTGAGCGGGTGTGGAAACTGCGACGATGATGGGAGCACGAGTGTGTCGTTAGCCATACCGATATGAAGACGCGGCACCATATATGAGACTTCTTAGTGGCAGATCGGGACTGCATGATGCAGAAGGTGTCCTGTCCATGAAAAGGTGAGTAGTCGATGGGCTGCAGCAGACTGGATACAAAAAAGCGACTCAGCGATTTAGACAAACGTAGTCCTATATAGTGTATGAAATGATATGTAAATTTTTTTTCCAATAGCAGGAACGTTTTTATAATCGCTCAAACGTCCGGAATATAAACTATACAAATAGTTCTTTTAAATGTGGGAGGGAAACTGTGTGAAATGCCGATGTTATTCAACTCCACATTAAGATAGTAACAATTACCAAACATAACATCTTTCTTTTACTATCTTTTAGATGCAGAGCTTCAGGGTGCATTATGTTCCAGCACGTGGTGAAAAACACACTGGTGACAGAAAGTTGAGCTGCGAATCTTCTTTGCAGTCACTCTCTCACTTCCTCTCCCCTTTGACAAAAAAATTACACACAATGTTAACTTACTTTTTATCTTACAGGTTGTGTTTCACAAATTGGCGTCCCCTCCCCCACACCTCTAAAACTCAACGTTCAAGGATTCTGCGATGATGCGTGGCCATCATAACAACGTTTGAGAAGACTGCTACAACACATGGTGCACCCTCTTTGAATCAAGCCAATGGCACAAGGTGAGCAAAAAAGCTTCTTTCCGAAAGAACGACAAGTCATCCGTGAAAGGAGAGAGTGGGTAGTGTGCAGCAGCTTTACTGCGTAGGAATGTACAATTACTTCCGAGCAGGAACAATAGATAGATTACAACAGTCTGAGAGGCAAATCTGCAAGCCCCTTTTGCCACTTTTGTATGTGCTATACTATGACTAACTCTATATACTATCTTTCAGATCACTAAACTGGAGGGTCCACAATGAACCAGCACATACTTGGAAACACAACCAAGGCAAAAGGTGAGCTACTACTATTTTCTCCACTATTAACTGCTCCATCTATAACTTTCACTCTCTCTCAGTTTTAATGTACTTTTCTCTCTCTTTCTCTCTCTCCCTCTCACAACATTTCTCTTTCTCTTTTAAAGTTATTGATGCTGTTGTCCACTCTGCCGTGACCAACTAAAGCTGAGTTCAAGTTGTGAACTCTGTTGACCACAGTGTTTACACAAGGTAAGCAGAGCTACCTAGATATACAATGCCTCTGATTAAATGCATTAGAAATGAAAGACCTTATTTACAACCCCTTTGCGACACTTTTGCATCACTTTCAAAATGAGAAAAGTAACACAAAACTGGCACAAGAGTCTTGTAAAAATGCCCTAAAGAATAGTGCCCTGCATAATCACTTGATCTCTCACCTAATTCTGTCTCATCTCTGAATCATTTTAAAGACCTGTTGATCTGTAATGTAAATGTGATGCAGTAGGCTCTTCTATACAGACACCGCTTGAACGCAAGCCTATAAGGCAAGTGAAATGTATCAGGCACACTGCACACGTTAAAAGAAGGAAATATCTTCAACTGTTAATTTGACTTGCAATGTTTGACCCCATTTAGTCACATCGATCTAATTTTAAACACTAATTTTCTTTTTTGTTCTGCAGATTACCTACCGTACATCTATTGGACTCTATATCACATTTTGTTTATTGTATTATTTTGTTAAAGTTATGTTTCTAGTTATTTATTGTATTGTTATCTTTAAGTTACATTTCCAGTTATTTACCGTTTTAATAAAAGTTAATTCTAAAAAAGTATATAAGTCTTTTATTTTTGGTGGGGGGGTGTAAGCGGTTCCCAATAGAAATGATATTTATAATTTGAAGTATAATTCTGAGGCTAACTCTTTGCCAGATCTTTACCAGAGTCTATACCTACGATTAACGGTTCCTATGGAAAAGTTTAAAAACTCCAGCACAGTAACTTTTTTCCATTACCAACATAGTGTGGTGAACTTCTAACCTCTGTGCTCATTTAAGTGCTCCATGAACTGTTACTATGGTAACAGGCAGAACGCCATTTGATGGTAGGGTTGAAAGGTACTGGCTGTACAAAAACTGTTACATTAACCCTTGATCCTCTACAAGACCATAAAGGAAAGCAAAGTAAAACAAAACACTGTGTACCAGATTTACAACCCCCTTGCACCACTTTCGCGTCCAAGCCCCCCCCCAACAAAATTAGAAGTGTGTGGGCCTCAACGACCCCCCTCAAGCCCCGGGAACCACCACCCCCAGAAATGTGTGTATTGTGGGAGACAGACTGCTTGACCCCATGCCTAGAGCCCTGGAGAGCCCTGGAGACCGCAACGCCCAACGGCTCATGCAGTGTCCCGGGGTGCCTACCCCTGGGACACTGCTGTTTGCTTTGAGAGGGCGGGAGTCTCACGGCTCCTGCCCTCCCATAGCAAACTGGGGGCCATATTATCAAGAAAGGGAGATACATTATCAACGCTTTTATTGGCAGGAAACTTCAGCTAAAGCGGCGATAATGGGCTTGATAATATGCCCTTGAGAATTCCAATAGAAGCCCATGTTCGACCAGAACATGGGCTTCTATTGGAATTCACAAGGCCATTTTATCAAGCCCATTATCACCGCTTTAGCTGCAGTTTCCTGCCAATAAAAGTGGCAAAAATGTATCGCCTTTTCTTGATAATATGGCTCTTAGTTTGCATTTTGAAAGACAGAGCAGAGAAATCTGTTCTCACTTTCAAAATAAAAAGCAGATTGCATTTCCACATACAAGTTAGCATCTCTCCTTTTGGAAAAGCAATTCCGACTCCAGAAGAATGCGGGAAGCCGGCGAGACCTGGGGGGCATTGTAGCTCCCCTCACGGTCCCCAACATTTTTTATAAGACCCGAGGGATAGGGTTCCCGGAGATATTAGAAATTACTGATACAGTCTATTTTTTATGGTAAAATTACAAGTCGCACACCCAACGCAGCGCTCAGTGCGGCCCCCTAGTGTGCACGCGCTGGATGCATGACGCGTTTGGGAGCCGGCATTACTTTTCCACATCATGAGCTACTAACATACAACTCCCCATGTGGAAAAGATTTTGATTTTGAAAGAGAAAACAAAATTTCCTTCCTATGGGAGGGTGAGATGGACACCCTGGAACACTGCAGGAACCGGCCCTCCCACAATACATAAAGCCCCGGGGAGTAGTGGTCCCCGGGGCTTTCGAGACCTTACAGTCCCCCCTTTCTAGCCATGCTTTTTTTTGTAGCCCCAATGGGTAATGGGGCCCTCGAGTGCCCCAGGAGGGGAGCCAAGTAGTCCCCCTCCCACAGTATATAAATCCCCGACGGGTGATGGTTCCTGCGGCTTTCAGGACCTTCTACCCTTCCCCCCACCATTTCTTTTCTTTTTAGCCCCGGGCGCTGACAATCCCCGAGGCTGGGCGTTCCCTCTGGGCCCCACATAACATTTCATATTTTGCCCCCGGAATGTAACCCCCTGGAGACGAATTATTTTAAAAAAACCTCCTTTTTATTTTATTTATTTTACGACACAGTCCAGGCATCCTACTGCATCCCGTTTTTAACAAAATAAATAATGTGGGCCCTGGGGGTCCTTCTAGGACTCCCTAAGCAGGTCTACAGGGTAAAATAATTTCTACCCTGCCCTCTTTCTCCATTTTGAACACATATTCCACTGACTTCCTCAGTCTCGCTTCTACCGAGGCACAAAATGGTTGTCAACAGTTCCTGGTTTTCAAATGTTTACAACCACTTGACAGCCAGTTATCATTGAGCACGTGATCGGGACGGTGCACTTATGCTACGATGCCAATCCTCGCACAATTTGCGGATCCACTGCGCCCATAGATATATGAATGACTTTAACTGTAATTTTCTCAGGAACTACTGAACAGATTGACACCATAACAGCAAAAGGCACAAGTCGGAACTGAGGACTACCTCTCTGCCGAATTTGGTGTAATTCCGTTCAGCCGTTCAGGCTGTAGCCGTGGCTAAAGGTCCGATGGGAAATTGCATGGGGAAAACACGTTTTAGGACCCCCCTTTTTTTGCAGCCCCCGCTTGACCAATCACCCCTAAACTTTCAGGGAAGGAGCAGAACTGAGCTGGCCTGAATTTTGGAAAATATCAAGCAGATTTATAAATCAACGCCAAAGTTATTGGTAATAGAATGTTTTCCTATGGATAATATGTTCTTACTATAACTACCTACTGGAGACCGCAGTGCAGTGCGGGGGCGCAAGTTATAGTTAGTTCAGCTAACTATAACAGCTGAATTTCTCTGGTTTTGTGCCTGTGAAATGTCAGCCTAACTATAACGTCCCTGAAACCTGTGTTTTTTTCAGTGAATTTCTAAGGTTTTTTAAATGCTAATTGTTAACTATAACGTCCCTGAAACCTGTGTTTTTTTAGTGAGTTTCTATGTTTTTTTGAAAGCGAATTGCTAACCATACCATCACTGAAATCTGTGTTTTTGTATGAATGTCTAAGGTTTTTTCAATGCTAATTTCAAACTGTGCCTACATAGGTAGGACATGTGCAGAAAGAGGAATAAAGGCACAGAAAGAATCATGAGAAGTGCAGAAAGAGGCAGGAGAGTTCAGAACGAGAAAGAAAGGTGCAGAATTAAGCAAAAGAAATGCAGAAAGAGGCAAGAGAAACACAGAAAGAGGAAGAGAGGTGCCGAAAGAAGCAAGAGAAGTGCAGAAAGAAGCAACAGAGGTGCAGAAAGATGCTTAATTCAACAGTACCTTTCCACAGACTCACACAAAGTGGAATACTCACCCTCCCCGATGGCACTCTTTACGTTGGAGGGGACTTTAATCTCACCCTGGATGACTCGAGTGACTGCAATCAATCAATCAAATAATTTTTAAAGCCACTACATTCCCGCAAGGGTTTCAAGGCGCTGAGTGTGGGGAGAGGGTGTGCTGTTGCTACTGGTCGAACAGCCAGGTCTTGAGTTGTCTCCTGAAGGTTAGAAGGTCTTTGGTTTTGTCATAGGATGAGGGGGAAGGTGTTCCAGGTCTTGGTGGTGCGGCGGGAGAAGGATTTGCCTCCAGCTGTGGCTCTGCGGATGAGTGGGAGGGTAGCCAGGGAGAGGTCTGCGGAGTGGAGTTTCCTGTTGCGTACGTAGGAGGAGAGTCGCTGCCTCCTGGCCTATGAGCCTCCGGATCTCCCGACTGGCCCACAGGAGAGACTGCTGATGAATTTGTCAGCGCCTTCTTGGGGACGTTGATGGAAGGGGGGTCCTTCATTTCTCCCTGGAGAACTACCCAGCTCCACTCCTTTACCATGATCGCTGGCCTCCCGGACTATGGGATCATGACCATGCCTGTGGACGCCACAGCTGTACCCACTAGATGGCATGGAGAGTATCCGTAGGAGGACGCTGGTGGTGGGAATTCTCATCCCTTTCTCTCTGAGGTTTGTCCTTACTGAGATGAATTGCTGAACCGAGTGAGAGGTGGGCCACGCCCTAGGCTTGGAGCCTGCCCTGAGGTGCGTTGGAAGGCCACTACCTGGCGAACACCACCCTGGAGCACTGAACTGCCCCCTACAGTACTCTCATGTCATGGGGCCCATTATCAGAGCTATAGCCATGTCTGAACTGGGGTGGCAGAGTGGGCTAAAGAACGGTGATGGATTAAACCCAGATCTTTTGACTGGGTGGGAGTGTTTGATTGATTCAGATGCTCCGTCCATCACAGTGGCAGGGTATGCTCAGACGTGAGTCCCTTGCTCACTTTGCCACTGGATTCAAGCAAGCCGGGCTGAAGACTGCTGGAATGCCAGAAACCAGTCCTCGGAAGCTTGTTTCCGGTCCAGGGAAGACATGGCTTGGCAGTTCGGGCTGGACTGTTCCCATGAGGCACAGGGTCAGACTGATTTGCATATAGCCATGTCTGAACTGGGGTGGCAGAGTGGGCTAAAGAACGGTGGTGGATTAAACCCAGATCTTTTGACTGGGTGTGAGTGTTTGATTGATTCAGATGCTCTGTCCATCACCACCCCCTTTTGTAACCGCTTTTGGCCGCCATAAGGTTGACAGGGTATGCTCAGACGTGATTTCCTAGCTCACTTTGCCACTGGATTCGAGCAAGCCGGGCTGAAGATGGCTGGAGTGCCAGAAACCGGTCCTCGGAAGCTTGTTTCCGGTCCAGGGAAGACATGGCTTGGCAGTTCGGGCTGGACAGGCAGAGGGTCAGACTGATTTGCATATAGCCATGTCTACACTGGGGTGGCAGAGTGGGCTAAAGAACGGTGATGGATTAAATCCAGATCTTTTGACTGGGTGGGAGTGTTTGATTGATTCAGATGCTCCGTCCATCACCACCCCCTTTTGTACAGCTTTTGGCCGCCATAAGTGTGGCAGGGTATGCTCAGACGTGAGTCCCTTGCTCACTTTGCCACTGGATTCAAGCAAGCCGGGCTGAAGACGGCTGGAATGCCAGAGACCGGTCCTTGGAAGCTTGTTTCCGGTCCAGGGAAGACATGGCTTGGCAGTTCGGGCTGGACAGGCAGAGGGTCAGACTGATTTGCATATAGCCATGTCTGAACTGGGGTGGCAGAGTGGGCTAAAGAACGGTGATGAATTAAACCTAGATCTTTTGACTGGGTGTGAGTGTTTGATTGATTCAGATGCTCCGTCCATCACCACCCCTTTTGTACCGTATTCATACACTACAGCGCCCACTATTGGAAGGTGGCTTGGGAGTACCTGGCCTAGAATGCTACTTTGGTGCAAAGGCCCAAGCAGTGGCTACTAGGTAAAACTATGGGCGAGAATAAATTGATTTGCTACAAACTCAAGGGCCTAGGAATATTGAAATGGCTGCTATTGCCAGAAGGCCCTTCAGGGG
This sequence comes from Lissotriton vulgaris, assembly GCF_964263255.1. Classification (NCBI taxonomy): domain Eukaryota; kingdom Metazoa; phylum Chordata; class Amphibia; order Caudata; family Salamandridae; genus Lissotriton; species Lissotriton vulgaris. The sequence continues at coordinate 460,153,263 of NC_141699.1, forward strand.
TATGTGCAGACCGGCACGCAAAGCGAAGCAATGATGGAATAGATTTATTCAATCACATTGGGGCACACCACCGGACGCCCCTCAATTGCCACAGTGGAAAATTCCTGGGTAGCGAACCCTTATGGATGTCCATGACCCCACACCTTAGCGGGAGGCAGGTTTGACATGCCTCATGACTTCTACCCTGATGAAGACCTACACACCTTTCAAGGGCTGCAGGACAGTACTGAATTGGGAGCTGGTCAATTCCTAAAATATAATGCCTTGATACTCGATATACAGAACATCTTCATCGTGGGACAGGAGGCCCCTACCATTCATAATGGATTATAATGTATACTGATGCATGGATTGGGGTGCAAAGCTGTTTCAGTACTCTCTGCAGCGTTGTAAGTGGCAGATGTGGATCTAGGACTGCTCGGCAAGCCCAGATGGGATGCCTGTTTAAGCACCATCCTGACTCCTAAGCAATGGAGAATGGCACTAGAGCAGGTAAAATGGCGTTCGCGTAATGCTCGCTTGAAGTTTATCCAGTTCAGTTACCTGCATCAATCTTATCTCACCCCTCATCGTCTCCATAGAATGTTCCCGGGAGTGACTCCAGTGTTCCCTAGAAGTAGTCACCATGATGCATCTCTTATCCACATGGTGTGGGATTGCTCCCCATTACTGCAGACATGGGGACAAGTCATGGCGCATATCTCCGAAATCATTAATGTGCGATTACCTACTAATCCCTTACATTGCCTGGAAGGCATTATGAAATGCACGAAAAGCACTAAAGATTACTTAAAACTTTGCCATTGGCCTCTTCAAATGCCTCATAGCAATGTCATGTAAAGCCATGCTGCCACCTTCGGTAGATTGTTGGCTCCAGGTACTACTCAAATGGGCATTGGCTGAGGCTAATGTTATGTCAAGAGAAGCACTCATTTGGGGTGGGGCTGGGGCTGCCACCATCTGGAACACCCATGTACTTGAGCTGCCAGATAAGTTGGAGGCCTTCTTATGATCACTGTTAGATTCAGGAAGGCCTCCAGCTCCCTACTCTCCGCGACACTTATGGTCTTTGGAGAGTCTAGAAGCGGAACTCTGTTATCGTCCACACATTCATGACATACGTGGCACAACCCTCTTCTCCAATTTTTTCCTCTGCTCTGTGGACAGACGGACAAGAGGGTGCTATCTCATGCATGTGCAGTTCATTATGGCCCGCTATACTTCCCACTCTCAAGCCTCACACAACCAACTCCCCTGGTTCACCCGATTGCCCCCTGTTGTTAAGATTTTGATTGTTTGTTTTCGACAATACACTTTATTGGTCACTATTGTTGAATCATCACAAACTGTTGGTACCTTTACACTGTCTGTAATGTGATACTTTTCCCCTTCCTTCCACAGGTGATGAAATTAATTTGTGGGTCTTACGGACAGTATTTCTTGCAAATGTTTCTCGCTGATGCCTCATATTTACATTTTCTCAGGCTATGATTTTTGCAATTGTGGGAGCTGTTGTAACCGATATGCCTATGACATTATACCAATGCTTTGACATTTGATGAACTGCCATGATGTTAAAATGCCAATAAAGAAATGTTTAAAAAGAAATGCGTATGACTGACATCAAAACATGATGGCCATCCCATCTAGCCAATGTGTGAAGAGAGCCCACCCAAACAAGCCAATTGCTGAAGAAGAAAGAATATAGCCATTTTCTGAGTTATGTGTTGCTGTGTGAAGTATGTGTTATCAGCTTAGGATGACATGGCGTCCTAACAGCTATATCTGCATATAGTCAGACCTAAAAGGCCTCCCTCATTTGGAGAAATTACAGCTGTATGTTTGCTTCAAGGGTTTACGTTAGAGGTAACTATTTGCCAATCTGACTTCTAGTCTTCGAAAAGTCAGCATTCTTTAAGATTTGCATAGATTTAGTAGCTGTTTGGTGTCACTTGTATTAATCACTATTGTAAACAGACTGCACCCTTCCATTAGCAAGAAAACGATTGTTGATGAACGAGGTCAAATGTTTGTGTGCCGTCACTTCTACTGATGTCATCAGGAGGTCAAGGAGGATGAGATATCATATATGTTCTCCATACGACTTCATTGAAATTATGCCAACCTGGTCTTCTCAGTCGACTTGACTTTCCAAGAATTTGAAATCTGGAGAGGTCGGACGAGACCAAAGAATACAAACTGAAAGACTGAGTGCAAGTGAAAAGAAACAATGTTAAAGACTTTAAAGAAAATAAAGATTAAAATCAAATGAATGAAAAATGCTCCAAAGAAACAAATATCGACCTTTTCGTATCAAAATATGCAGAATGTCTGCTAAAGGCTAGTGAAATAAATGCATTCAATTGAAAGGAATAGAAAACAAAATTGAACTAGACCATCATTCAACAAGTGTTAATTTACTTGAAATTTGCATTCTTTTTATCTCCTGAAATCACAAAAAGGTATTAAAAACAGGGGCGTGCACATTTCGGTTTGCTGCTGAACGTTCTGATTTAGTGTAGGCACCTTTAAGAAGCATTAGGAGGCCTATAATAAGGTTTTTCTGTTGTTTTTTATCCTGAATTCCAGCATGCGTGGGAGAAAGAGAAAAGGCGTCTGTGTGCGATAACCCACTTCTTTAATGTCATTCAGCCTTCAGCCGGACCATTCATCATTCCAAAAATCAATATCAGTATCCACCAAAGTCTAAGAAGAAATGCAAAGATTGATTTCAGGGTCCACCACGCAGCAGGTTAATGTAATCTAGCTGTAAAGGCGCAGGAGACCCGGCTGCTGGTTCGACCACTGTGTGAGACAACTGAAGTTCAACAATTGAAGGAACATTTCTATTTCAACCGACAAACAGCTATCCAAAAATATGTGTCATAACTGGGTAGCTGCAAAGCCTGTGCAACAAGCCCAGACCTACTGCTGAGAGTGTTCTCCAAGTCAGCAAATTGATTGAGTAAGTAGCTGAAGGAGGAGAATCATTGAATTGCTGCTATAGCTCAGTGAACTACCTTTGTGTGAAGTAAATATAAAAATCACTTCCTGGTCATTTGTCTCAAAATAGACAGTGAGTCATTTAGATACCAACGGGTAGTCTTAGCTGCTGCACAGTAGGATCGTCTGGCTGTCCCTGGCTTGCACATTGTGGACTATTCTGGCGGCCATTAGAGCCGTCAAGGGTCAGTTATGTTACATATTTCCACCTCTTTCCCGCAAGCTAAGCCTGGACTCTACAGACATTTTATTTTTCTGAGGAACGTTCTGCCACATCTTTCTTCTGCTCACCATCCTTATCTCTCTCTCTCTCCTTCCTCCCCCAGATTTCTGTGTACTGCACAACCCCCTTCCTCTCTCTGTAACTTTTGCCAGAAACAAACGAGGAGATGTGGAAAAATGGCTCAAATACGAGATGATCAGAGAGACTTATCAATACCTTCTATTTGTTAATGTCTTTTGTATAAACAGGACGCTGTTGTAAGAGCTATGTGTCATTAAATGAATAGCTTTTAACATTTCCTTGTGCCTGTCCTTCCTTTGTGATTACAGCCTGAAGATCTTCGTATGCAGAACAACTAGACATATTATTCCCTCTTTCAACAAAAAGCTTTAGCTAGATTACTGTCTAATGAGTTCTGTTGAATATGTGTGCTTTGTTCTCCTTACTCTAAGGATAGAGGTCTTCCAGAGGTAGGTGGTAGCATTTTTGTCGGTAGGGACTGCGTGTACTTTTTGTTTCTTTGTTGCATTGTCTTCTCTGCCTCCTCTAAGTCACACTTCACCATGACGTGAGTTAAATGTTAGGCTCAGCAGGTGATAATAAAATTCAATGCACAAAAAATAATTGCCTTTGTTTTCACTACACCAATCGTGAGGATACATTTTATAAACTAAAAACAAAATAATGGTAAAAGAGACATTATACCAATTTAAAGTAAAAAAGGATAACTGTTAAATGAAAAGGGTTCATAATTTAATGGGGCAGGATAGAATGAAAGGAGCATATTTCAGTAGTTAAATGTAAGTAATTTCTCAAAAATAGTGACTTAGGACATTATTTATGAGGCCTTGCGACACTTTTGCACTTCCGATGCGTCATTTTTTGTGACGCATCGGTGAGGTAAAACATGCATCCTGTTGCACCCTATTTACAAAGTGACGCATCTAAGCAGATGTGTCACTTTGTAAACCCCTGCGCTACATTATACCTATGTCAGGTATAATGTATACACGGTGGGCTTTCCCACGTAAGTAAGCCTCGCGGAAGTGACAGAGTGAAATCTACGAGATTTCACTGCGCCACTTCTAGGTGCAATTGCGTCATTATCTTACGCCTGCCTGACAGCAGGCGTAAGACTGATGCAGGCCCTTTCACATGGGGCTTGCCCTATGTGAAAGGGCCTGCTTCTGAATTCTAGGAGTGAGCCAGGAGTACTCATCTGAAATGCGTTGAAACATGATGGGTTGGCGCTCACTTTTCTTATTAATTAATTCAATATAGTTAATAAACAATAGGCATTTGCTTTTTGGACTGACGGGTAAATTGTACCATTTCTCGCAATGCAATATTTGAATAATGTATGCCTTTTTGCCAGTCACATGACGTGAGCTTTGTCATATCATGCATTACCGCATTCTGAGGAGAGCTAGAATCAACATATTTCATGGATATACTTATCATTAGGAGGAAATCCTTTATTTCTACTGGTTCTAGAGGAATACCCCAGAATAGATTTTAGACATCTGAATATACCTAGGTATGAATTTCCATGAGTAAACCACACTTATTAAAGGATATAATTTTTGTGAATTAGGCCTGATTTGTTTATCTCAATGAACACTGATCTGCTTTCATTGAACTCAAAATATTAACTGGATCAGAAGGAAAAAATTAACTTGGGTCTGAGCAAAACAATTAAAATGATTATCTTAACAAGATTTCCATATTTTTGTACTGGTAGTTTTTTCAAGGCCTTCATTTGGGTAGAGATCAAGGGACATAGGGGCATATTACCAAGGGGCTTATCGCTGCTTTAGCGGGAATCTTTCCTGCTAAAGCGGCGATAATTTTATCGCCCTATTACCTAGCTGTCGCTAACACCAGTTAGCGACAGCTAGTAGGAGATAGCGATCATCTTGGGGCCCACTTTGCATGTCAGCGATAATTATCGCTAAAGACATGCAAAGTTGGCGTGCCAAGATGTTAGCAACTGGAAACAGTCGCTAACATCGCTATCTCCTATTACCTACTTTTGGAAATATTCGCACTAAGCGCGAATATCTCCAAAAGCTAACGCCTGCCCAGAGCAGTTCTTAGCCATGTTATCCAATGGGAGGTGGATGACATGGCTAAGAGCATTAGCTCGGTAATGCATGAATATCGCTGACTTTTCAGCGATATTCATGCATTTCGGCTGATTTTTATCGCTTTTGAGATAAACCTTGATAATAGCAAGGTTTATCTGCTATAAAAATCGGCGGAGCTCGGCGATAATAATATTGCCGCTAAGCCAACATAGCGATAATTATCGCTAGTTGTTGGTAATATGCCCCATAGTTTATTAATTTTAACCATTTCAATTATACAAAAAAGAGGTTTTGGTTTTCCAAATTTAAGAAACCTGGGGGCATATTTACAAGCCCCTATCACACAGGAACATCGTTTTTAGTGACGTTCGTGTGGCATATGAGCATTGCCTTATTGACAACGTAGCTTTGAGCCTCTTAAAGTGACACCTTCTTGCACATATAGAATCCTTCCCCTCAAAGCAGGCACCCTTGCAGTATGGTGCAAGGGTGCCTGAGTTGGCACTAGGCTGCTAAATTTAGCACCAGTGCAGGGAGAAACACAGGGCTGCACCGCATTCTTGCAAATACTGTGCAGCCCTGCATTTCAGAAATGGCGGAGTGTGGTGTTAAGGCAACAAGGCAAACTCTGTGCTCTGACATTTCTTTTGTAAATATGCCCCCTAGAGTTCGGCATTTATTGCTTATTTATAACAGTTATCACTTTGAAACGTTACAACAGTAATACCTGTGTCCTGCTTGAAAGCGATACATTTGATGTTTGTGTCCATTTTCTTGTGTTTATTTTTCCACATACATTGTTACATCAATGAGGTAAAAGCAATAATAATGTCAAGTAAAATAGCATATAAATAGGTCTTTAAGTTTCATAAAATCAAATAAAAGATGTAAAATGTTTTTGGGCCTCAAGGATAAGAAAATGTGATGTAAGTTGCAGAAGAATGTAACTTGTGCCCAATACAAACTTATTGTAGGCCCTCAATAATCAATAAGGGAATTGAAAAGCACGCTACTCACCCATGAGGGTCTCAAGATGCTGGGGGGGTGGTGGGGGTGGGCAGCTCTGCTCAGTTGAAAAGCCAGGTCTTGAGTGTCTTCCTGAAGACGTTCAGAGAGGGGGTGCGTCTGATGTCAGTCGGGAGCTCGTTCCAGGTCTTGGCCGCGATGTAGGAGAAGGCTCATCCACCTGTTCTGGTTCTGCGGACACGCAGGGTTTCGGCGAGGTCGGAGGATCGGAGGTTTTCTTTGGGTACGTGGAAGGAGATTCTCTTGTTGAGGTATTGGGGTCTGGTATTGTGGAGGCATTTGTAGGCGTGGGTGAGTATCTTGAAAGTTACTCTCTTCTCGACGGGGAGCCAATGGAGGTTCCGCAGGTGTTGGGTGATGTGTTTGTGTCGAGGGATGCCAAGGACAAGTCTGGCTGGTTTTTGGAGCAGAGACTTGTTGATCCTGGCGTAGTGGGCGTTTCCGCAGTCTAGTCTGCTCGTTATAAGTGCATGGGTGACGTTCTTTCTTGATTCAGAGGGGATTCATTTGAAGGTCTTTCGGAGAATGTGGAGTGTGTTGAAGCAACTGGAGGTGACGGCGTTGACCTGTTGGGTCTTAGAGAGGGAGGAGTTGAGTAGGAGGTTGAGGTTTCAGGTATGGTCTGTGGGGGTGGGGGGATTGCCGAGGGCAGAGGACCACCAGGTGTTGTCCTGTGTAGAGGGAGGCTCCTTCATTCCTTCATGGTAGTTGAGTCTGGTAGTGATGGGGTCCTTGGTTAGGGACAGTATGAGCTGGGTGTCATCGGCCTAGTATAGTATGTTGAGTCTGTGTTTCTCTTGATGGCGGCGAGGAGGGCCATGTAGATGTTGAAGAGCATGGGGCTGAGTGACAATCCTTTGGGGACTCCCCAGTTGATTTCCATGGGTTCGGAGAGGAAGTGTGGCAGTCTGATTCTTTGTGTTCTGCTGGTAAGGAAGGAGCAGATCCAGTTGAGGGCAGTTCCCTGTATGTCAGCGTTGTGGAGTCTGGCGGTGAGTGTATGGTGGAAGACGGTGTGAAAGGCTGCAGAGAGGTCAAGTAGGATCAGGGCCTAGGTTTATCCTTGGTCGAGGAGGTTGCGAATGTCATCTATGGTGGCAAGTTGGGCGGTCTCTGTGCTGTGGTTGCTGCAGAATCCGGATTGGGAGGTGTGGAGGATGTAGTTTTCTTCAATGGATTTTTTTAGTCTGGTGTTGACAGTCTTTTCAGTGACTTTGGCTGCGAACGAGAGGAGGGAGATGGGTTGGTATTTCTAGAGTTCAGTGGGAACTGCTGATGGCTTCTTGAGCAAGGGTCTTACTTCTGTGCGTTTCGAGTCGTAGGGAAAGATGCCATTTCGAAGGTGGCGTTGATGGTGTGTCGTAGTTCTGGAGCGATTGCAGTGGCAGCTCTGTGAAAGATGTGCGGGGGCAGGGATCCATGGGTGCTCCTGAGTGGATGCCTTTCATAGTTGACTGGTGTCTTTGGTGGTGATAGGGATCCATGAGGAGATGGTGGGCTCCGAGGTTGGGTGTTTGGTCGTTGAAGTTGTCGTAGAGGCCCTTGAGTTTTAGATGGAAGTAGGCCAAGCTTGTTGCAGAGGTCCTGGGATGGGGTGATGTCCGTGGTTTCGCTGAGGGGCTTGGTGAATTTTAGATGACACTGCAGAGTTCCTTGGAGTTGCTGGATTTGGTGAGGATCTTGTTCTGGATGAAGGTCCTTTTGGTGGCTCTGATGCATTGGTGTAAGGATATTTTGTAAAAAGAAAATGCTTTCTCCAGAACTGAGAATAAACTAAATGTTTTTCGTAGATATATTTTTCTGGAGAGCCAAGCGGAAGCATCTTGCATTTGGACACATTTTGTGATGTTCTAATTGGGTTAATGCCTTGGTTGAGTCCATAAAAAAATTCTATTATTTATACTTTCCTGAACATTATGGATGTCATTGGTTTCAGGATGGTTAAACTAAATTAAAAGAAGATATCCTTCTTGTCATAGTGCTGGTAATAACCATGTTAGCAGCTGCAATTACGATGGGTCCAGAAAAAATTAAGGTACTAAGACAAAATCTTTCATTGAGATGGAATTGGACGATGATTAGTATGGTTGAGGTGTGGGATTTCTAAGATGGCTAATTGTTGAGGATGTGAACAACCCAATGCTAGTTGAGTTAATTATTTGCTTGAGTGTCTTAAACTGTGTTCACATTCTCAATGGATATTTGAGAGACTGGCTTAGTTTAATAGACAACGTTTTTCACATCAGGATTTAATTTTATTGGACACATAGAATGTGAATAAAACCACTGGAGGTTCCGCAGGTGTTGGGTGATGTGTTTGTGTCGAGGGATGCCAAGGTCAAGTCTGGCTGCTGCGTTCTGTATGGTCTGGAGTTTTTGGAGCAGAGACTTGTTGATCCTGGCGTAGTGGGCGTTTCCGCAGTCTAGTCTGCTCATTATAAGTGCATGGGTGACGTTCTTTCTTGATTCAGAGGGGATTCATTTGAAGGTCTTTCGGAGAATGTGGAGTGTGTTGAACCAACTGGATGTGACGGCGTTGACCTGTTGGGTCTTAGAGAGGGAGGAGTTGAGTATGATGTTGAGGTTTCAGGTATGGTCTATGGGGGTGGGGGGATTGCCGAGGGCAGTGGACCACCAGGTGTTGTCCTGTGCAGAGGGAGGCTCCTTCATTCCTTCATGGTAGTTGAGTCTGGTAGTGATGGGGTCCTTGGTTAGGGACAGTATGAGCTGGGTGTCATCGGCCTAGTATAGTATGTTGAGTCTGTGTTTCTCACGATGGCGGCGAGGAGGGCCATGTAGATGTTGAAGAGCATGGGGCTGAGTGACAATCCTTTGGGGACTCCACAGTTGATTTCCATGGGTTCGGAGAGGAAGTGTGGCAGTCTGATTCTTTGTGTTCTGCTGGTGAGGAAGGAGCAGATCCAGTTGAGGGCAGTTCCCTGTATGTCGGCATTGTGGAGTCTGGCGGTGAGCGTATGGTGGAAGACAGTGTGGAAGGCTGCAGAGAGGTCAAGTAGGATCAGGGCCTAGGTTTATCCTTGGTCGAGGAGGTTGTGGATGTCATCTATGGTGGCAAGTTGGGCGGTCTCTGTGCTGTGGTTGCTGCAGAATCCGGATTGGGAGGAGTGGAGGATGTAGTTTTCTTCAATGAATTTTGTTAGTCTGGTGTTGACAGTCTTTTCAGTGACTTTGGCTGCGAACGAGAGGAGGGAGATGGGTTGGTATTTCTAGAGTTCAATGGGAACTGCTGATGGCTTCTTGAGCAAGGGTCTTACTTCTGTGCGTTTCGAGTCGTAGGGAAAGATGCCATTTCGAAGGTGGCGTTGATGGTGTGTCGTAGTTCTGGAGCGATTGCAGTGGCGGCTCTGTGAAAGATGTGCGGGGGCAGGGATCCATGGGTGCTCCTGAGTGGATGCCTTTCATAGTTGACTGGTGTCTTTGGTGGTGATAGGGATCCTTGAGGAGATGGTGGGCTCCGAGGTTAGGTGTTTGGTCGTTGAGGTTGTCGCAGAGGCCCTTGAGTTTTAGATGGAAGTAGGCCAAGCTTGTTGCAGAGGTCCTGGGATGGGGTGATGTCCGTGGTTTCGCTGAGGGGCTTGGTGAATTTTGGATGACACTGCAGAGTTCCTTGGAGTTGCTGGATTTGGTGAGGATCTTGTTCTGGATGAAGGTCCTTTTGGTGGCTCTGATGCATTGGTGTAAGGATATTTTGTAAAAAAAATGTTTTCTCCAGAACTGAGAATAAACTAAATGTTTTTCGTAGATATATTTTTCTGGAGAGCCAAGCGGAAGCATCTTGCATTTGGACACATTTTGTGATGTTCTAATTTGGTTGATGCCTTGGTTGAGTCCATAAAAAAAATTCTATTATTTATACTTTCCTGAACATTATGGATGTCATTGGTTTCAGGATGGTTAAACTAAATTAAAAGAAGATATCCTTCTTGTCATAGTGCTGGTAATAACCATGTTAGCAGCTGCAACTACGATGGGTCCAGAAAAAATTAAGGTACTAAGACAAAATCTTTCATTGAGATGGAATTGGACGATGATTAGTATGGTTGAGGTGTGGGATTTCTAAGATGGCTAATTGTTGAGGATGTGAACAACCCAATGCTAGTTGAGTTAATTATTTGCTTGAGTGTCTTAAACCGTGTTCACATTCACAATGGATATTTGAGAGACTGGCTTAGTTTAATAGGCAACGTTTTTCACATCAGGATTTAATTTTATTGGACACATAGCTTGTGAATAAAACCACTGAGAAACATGTGTCTTTAATTTACAGAGTACTATTACAGGGAATAAAGTATATTTTTATACTAGAGATCTGAATTTAGGAAATGCTGACTTTGGAAGAATATCCTACATTACTAAAGAATGGAACAGCTTTTAAATAAAATCTGGGCTAATATCTTGAAATGTTATGCCGCTTAATATGTCTTGCATCTAACAATTGTCCTCTGGGCTAGCCACCTGTCAACTGTATGTCAGTTAGGTGCTTGGTGCTTGGTTCAGCTACCCTTGCCCCTCATGGTTACCTTCCTTTTTCATTTTTATATTATGATGTTTTGGGTAAATTGTTATTATGTGTTGGTCAATTTGCATTGTATTATTTTCTTGTTACAGGAAGAATTTGGTTTCCTATTTACAGTTGTCTTTTTTGTGGATTTTCTTCGCAGAATTTTACTACCTAAATACGTACTAATAAATATACATATATCAATAAATAAAGCCTATAAGGTATTTCATTGAATGTGTCTGGCATTCCGCAAGGTTCTCAAGTTGACTGAGCCAAAGATAAGTGCAAACACCCCAATGTGAAGAGTCATCCCAACCAACAATTAATATTCTGAAATATTAAAGGGCAAAATGGGTGCTCCTGTGGTCCTCAAGAAATTTTCAATTGGCTGCCCTCATTTTATATTGCTTGGAGGCTTTGACAATACAAATATAGAATATAGAATACGTCTCTAACTCAGGTTAGAGACGTATTGGGAATAGTGCAATAAAAAAAATGCGTTAGCGACTTTAAAAAGTCGCTAACGCATTTATCGTGGGCTTGATAATATGCCCCCTTGTTCTACCAAGTGAAAGTGACAAGGATATTTTGCCACTGAGGTGTGGGGAGCTAAAATATACTAGAAAAGATCTAGAGTTTGCTCAAGTGCAGTCCATAAACCTAAAATCTATGACCCAATATGGAAAACAGCAGTGTTATGACAGTCCTGAAAGTGTTCGCATTGGCAGAGTAGTTAGTAAAAATAAGATTACTATTCCAAATTGTCTGTCAAGCTTGCGGTGTTGTGTTGATGTGTGTCTTGCGCTGTAGAGATGTATCTGGGTTAATTGTATGAATACATTAGGCACTTAATGTTGCACAGTTGAAGTTGTTATCAGGCTCGCTGTCCAAGATCCCGAGATAGATAAGAAGTATATAGTTGTTTAACTCATCTGCTAAGGTTTGTGATGTCAGACACACAATTATGATAGTGACCTGCAACCTACTGTTGTGTGTGTACTAATAGTAATCAGTTCTGGTAGATCATATTGTACAGAGCAGAAACAGCATCAGCCAGGATGCTTACCCTCTGGCTGAGATTGTATCTGTGTGTCTGTGTACTAACATTAGAAACATTATTCCCCGTTGTTTCTTGAGTGGTTCAATTTCTTTGTGGAACAAACAGGAATTATTTTGTTAAGTGGGCTTGCTTTACTTTTAGAAAGGGAGTGTGTGTATGTAGAAATTGTAATAGAGAGTGAGCTGCTGCAAGGAGTTGTAGGTGACATTAGAAGGTGACGCGCTGGAGTTGGGCGGTTGGTGTAGGTGGCGTGCTCTTACTGAATGTTGCATTATCAGGTGCCATGCTGAGATTCAGTACAGTAGGAAACTGGTCTTTTGTTGCTTTACCTAAACACACTTTTGCCCCCTTTTTATCTACTAGATGCTGATTTACGACTCTGACAGTGCATTGAGGCCTGCTAACCAGACCTCAGTGCCAGTGCTCCTTCCCTAAAACAAGGTACGGTCTAAATGTGCCAAAATTGCCTAAGGACTTTAGCACATGTGTAAGTCCCTTGTAAATGGTACTCCAGCTACTTGGGGCAGGGGTACTAAAGAGGGTCCCTAAGGGCTGCATCATATCTTATGCCACCCTGAGAGACCCACATAAAAATTCCACACAGACTGCCAGTGCATGCTGCTTGACACGGTGGAAATCATGAGTGAAAACACAACATGACACACTCCTGCGTGTCATGCCAAAGTCATTGCATTTAATATATGTAAGTCACCCCACAACAGACATTTGAGCCCGAAGGTAGGGCGCATTATATTATATGTGAACACATATCTGCATGAGCATATATGCCCCTGTGATGTGTAGTTCTCTTGCTAGATATTACAATTGAGCAGGGAATCTATCTTAAGATATGTACTTGGCACTGCTCAAAACAGTTCCGCAGTTACACAATGGCTTCATTGAAACATATGGCGTTCGGTATCAAACACTTCACATTAATAAACCCCCACTGATTTCAGTTATGGATTTATTAATACATGCACCCAGAGGGTGCCTAGGAGGTATCCCTGAAACCTACCAGCCCTAGAGTGTGCTAGCTGACTGGCTCAGTTAGGCCTGCTGCCACAGATGAGTTCTTTTTTTTTGTTTAAGACATTTTTATTAGTCTTTTGAAAAAGAAAACAATACATAAGTCATATATACTGAGATGAATTACAAATTAACATGGAGCATATAACAGATGTAAATAAGAGAGAAGTAAATGTAGAGAAGGAGAAAGGAAAAGGGAGATACGTGGGGAAGAGAGAAGATAAAAGAGCAGGGGGAAAGAAGAAAGTAAAGGAGAAGAAAGAAAGAGTAGAGTTGAACACGTGGAAATAAGAGCAAAGCAATCAACTAGGAGAGTTGGAAGAAAGGTAGGTAGTAAAGGGGAGCCAAAGAAGATCAGATTCGATTTATAGGGAAATAGAGGAGGATGAAGCGACAGCAATCCTGTGTTCATCACAGAGAAATTCCACCATGTATGTACAGAGAGTTTAGAATTATCCTTCCCACACGATAACATTACTTTAAATGCAAGAGCAATAAACAGGTCCAATAATCTAACAGAAGAAGATACAATATCAATATCAGTTGATAAAGAACCTAGAAAAACATTCAATAGTGATAATGAGGTGGATCAACAAAACATTGGCATGCAAATATTCCAAACAGCATTCCAAAAGGATAAAACAGAGGGACACTCGTATAATTGATGCTTAAGCATGCCTGTTTCTTTAGAACATAACCAACATAGTGGAGAGGAAGTCAGAGAAAACTTGTGAATACTAACAGGAGTAATGATAACTCTATGATATATAAAAAACAAAGATTGAGTAATGCGTGCAGCAATAGATACTTTAAACGAAACAGGTAGGGAAACCGAGAGGTCAGTTTCCAAAGCAGACTCTATGTTAGATTTAGGGCGATCCATAACATTTGATAACAAAATTGTATAAACAAGAGCAGCTTTAGGTTGTTGCGTTGAAAATAAAGGGTAAAGTTGAGTGGTTGGAGTGAAAGAGGGTAAGATGTCAGGAATTGAGAGAGAAGATAAGTGTGATTGAATGGCAGACGTTATAATGGTGTATTCATTAAGATATGATGAAGGCAAATGATATAAATTTTGCAGCACATGATATAATTATCATCAAAAAACTGATGTTCAAACAAAATATCCTTTTCTCTCCAATATTTGAAGTAAAACGATTTGCCTTTGTATTTAAGAAATTTGTTATACCACACAACAGAAGATAAAAAACATTGAAGAGGAGAGAAGTTTGAAGAGAAAACGGTACACAGACATAATATCGAAATTTAAATATCGATATGCAATTATATCGAAGTTTAAATATCGATATAACACAATATCGACACTATTTAATATCGATATCAGTAATATCGAAGTTAAATATATCGATGTGTAGTAATATCGATGTAAATAATTTCGATGTTACTGATATTGATTTTCTAATAATTTATTTGTATATTATAATGTATATAATATGTTTTTAAGTATTTATTTCTGTAATTTAATTAAATTTTGCATTTTAGTTCAGTAGCGGGTTGTGGGTTTATAGGGGAATAGGGTGGGAAGTAATTTAATTATGTTAAAATAAGTATTAATTAGTAGGAATGAATAATTAATTTTAATTAATTGGTAATTAATTTTAATTAATTGGTAATAATTTCTAATTAATAGAATAATTGATAAATAAGTTATGTAGCGGGTTGTGGGTTTATAGGGGAATAGGGTGGGAAGTAATTTAATTATGTTAAAATAAGTATTAATTAGTAGGAATGAATAATTAATTTTAATTAATTGGTAATTAATTTTAATGAATTGCTAATAATTTTTAATTAATAGATTAATTGATAAATAAGTTATGTAGCGGGTTGTGGGTTTATAGGGGAATAGGGTGGGAAGTAAGTTAATTATGTTAAAATAAGTATTAATTAGTAGGAATGAATAATTAAATTTAATTAATTGCTAATAATTTATAATTAATAGATTAATTGATAAATATGTTATGTAGCGGGTTGTGGGTTTATAGGGGAATAGGGTGGGAAGTAATTTAATTATGTTAAATTAAGTATTAATTAGTAGGAGTTAATAAATATTTTTAATTAATTGGTCATTAATTTTAATTAATTGATTATTCGATAAATATTGATTACTTGATAAATATGTTCTGTAGTGGGTTGTGAGTTTATAGGGGAATAGGGTGGGAAGTAATTTAATTATGTTAAATAAGTATTAATTTGTAGGAATTATTAAAAAAGAATTATTAATTGGTAAATATTTTTAATTAATTGGTAATTATTTATGTAATAGTTTAATTTTTGATTAATAAATGTTACTTTTTATTTATAAGTATGTTATTTTAACTCTTACGCTATCCAACACTTTCCCTACTGTTGCACTCTCTGGAGTGGGAATAGTAATATTACCCCTACGCTATCCAACACATTCCCTACAGTTGCACTCTCTGGAGTGGGAATAGTAATTTTTACCCCTACGCTATCCAACACTTTCCCTACTGTTGCACTCTCTGGAGTGGGAATAGTAATTTTTACCCCTACACTATCCAACACTTTCCCTACTGTTGCACTCTCTGGAGTGGGAATAGTAATTTTTACCCCTACGCTATCCAACACTTTCCCTACTGTTGCGCTCTCTGGAGTGGGAATAGTAATTTTTGCCCCTACGCTATCCAACACTTTCCCTACTGTTGCACTCTCTGGAGTGGGATTAGTAATTTTTACCCCTACACTATCCAACACTTTCCTTACTGTTGCACTCTCTGGAGTTGGAATAGTAATTTTTACCCCTACGCTATCCAACACTTTCTCTACTGTTGCACTCTCTGGAGTGGGAATAGTAATTTTTACCCCTACGCTATCCAACACTTTCCCTACTGTTGCACTCTTTGGAGTGGGAATAGTAATTTTTACCCCTACGCTATCCACCACTTTCCCTACTGTTGCACTCTCTGGAGTGGGAATAGTAATTTTTACCCCTACGCTATCCAACACTTTCCCTACTGTTGCACTCTCTGGAGTGGGAATAGTAATTTTTACCCCTACGCTATCCAACACTTTCCCTACTGTTGCACTCTCTGGAGTGGGAATAGAAATTTTTACCCCTACGCTATCCAACACTTTCCCTACTGTTGCACTCTCTGGAGTTGGAATAGTAATTATTACCCCTACGCTATCCAACACTTTCCATACTGTTGCACTCTCTGGAGTGGGAATAGTAATTTTAACCCCTACGCTATCCAACACTTTCCCTACTGTTGCGCTCTCTGGGGTTGGAATATTAATTTGTACTCATACGCTATCTATGTTTATAATTTTATTATTATTACTTTTATGTTGTTATTAATAGTTATTTATAAAAGCAAATTATGTTTATAAAATGATTTATATATATGTAATGTATGTATTTTTTTAGTACTTTTATGTTGTTATTAATTGTAATTTATATTACTATTGTATGTATATACATTTATATTTATATTATTATATTTTTATATATTTATAAGTTAAATAAAATAATTAATTTACAGTTATTATTAATGAAAAATATACTATGTATTATAAATGTATTAATAATTCTTTTTTTTACATTAATTGTTAATATTTTATAATATATTATAATTTTTTAACATGTTTATTACATTCAAGATTATTATTTTGTTAATATAATATTTTTATTTAATTAAAATATAACGATATTTTACAAAAAACCATATTATTTACATTCGATATTTCATTTCCGATATTTTGGTACTTACCTTTTTAAAGATAGCATCCCGATATTTTGTCCCTCGATATTTGTGTTGCGATATTTTTGTATATCGATATTCTGTCTGTCGATAATTAGTCAGACATTCGAGAAAACGTTGTGAAGCAGTGTTTGGGAGTATTTTAAAATAGGGTATTTGGCCAAAAAAGAACATATTGACGTAAAAACAATATGTTGAAAAGAGCAATCTTTTAAGAGAGAGCATTCTAGAACAACCCATCTAGGCACAGGATTGTCTAAAAAATCATAGGCTAATGAAAAAGATTGTTTAATCAGTAAGTCAGAGTGGTACGTTTTGAAGTTGGGGAAACGAACGCCACCTTCATTTTTAGGACGAATCTGTTTGTGTAAGGCAATGCGAGGGTGTTTATCATTCCACAAGAATTTGGTACAAATAGAGTTTATGCGGGAAAAATATGAATTAGGGATTTTAAAAGGGAGCATAGATACAGTATAAAGAACATGAGGAGTAACCATCATTTTAATCGTGTCTAATCTACCCCACCAGGATAGAAATAAGGGAGACCAAAGTTGGAGGAGGGATTGCACTTTCTTCAAAAGGGAGTCAAAAGTAAATTTAGGTGTATCAACTAGGGTTGACGAGAACCATATACCAAGGTATTTAATTTTGGAAGGACACCATGCAAACTCGGTATTACTAAACATATATTGATAACATACCAAATTTAGGGGTAAAACGTCCGTTTTGGATAAATTGAGTTTATAGCCCAAGATAGAGGAGTACAACCGCACTTCATCCAAAAAATTTGGAAGGGAAGTAGTAGGATCAGCCATATATACCAGTACATCATCCGCATAAGCAGACAATTTAGTTTCAGTAGATGAGCGTTTGAAGCCAGCAATCCTGGGGTTGGAGCGAATTCGTTCTAAAAAAGGTTCAAGTCATAGAATAAATAATAAAGGGGAAAGAGGGCATCCTTGTCGTGTACCTCTAGATAAAGAAAAGAACATGGAAAATTGATTATTAACAAATATACTGGCCCGGGGAGAAGAATAAAGGAGTTTAACCAAGGAGATAAAAGAAGGACCAAATCCAAAACATTGGAGGGTGCGAAACATATACTGCCAATTAATGTGGTCAACGTCTTTTTCAGCATCTAAGGACAAAGCTGCCAGCGGGACTTTGAGATTTTTACTATTTATTTATTTATTTATTTTTATTGTTTTCTATAGCGCGAACATGACCCTGCATAGGGTATCAGAGCGCTTTACAGTAGAATATAAAACATCATTTTTACATATTACTAGCCATTGGTGAATGAGATATAAGCAATTTCGTAGTGGCAGCACCATTAAAAGTTCACATAAAGATAACCCATCCGAAAGTTCACAGATAGATTTCCATAGAGTCTTTAGAACTTAACTGAGATAAAAACTAGTATAACATTCCAAACTTAGTACCATGGCTGCTTGTGTGAAAATTCTGCCAGCCCTTTATAATGAAATACTTGAAGTACAGTTGTAAGGATTAAGGGAGAAATTTCCTCATATAAAAAGATTTTGCTTCCTTTTTAAATTTTGCGATGGTTGGAATTCTTCTCAAGTATGGGAGGAGGGCGTTCCAAATTCTCGGTGCAGCCCCTGAGAATTCTCGGTCATACGTTCTTTTCTTACAGAAGCGCGCCGGTTTCAGTAGTAGATCCGCATTGCTCCTAGAGGAACGTGACCCTCCCGATAGCGTGAGTTTCTTGGCGAGGTATACTGGAGATTTGTTATGTATTGCTTTGTGGGTGATGCATGCTAGCTTGAACTGGATACCTGCTTCAAACGGTAGCCCGTTGAGGGCTTTCAAGTGTGGAGAGATATGCTCAAATTTTCTGGATCCCGCTATGAGTCTTGTGGCTGCATTAAGACATGCTTTCAATGGTGCTGTTGAGATTTTTGGCAGCCCAGCTAGGGTTGTGCAACTGTATTCAATCCTTGAGATGACCAGTGCCTGAACTGCTGTTTTGAGGTCTGCTTTGTTTAGGAAAGGTTTTAGTTTTTGTAAGTAGCTTAAGTGGAACCTGGCGTTTTTTGCCATTGTGTTGATATGTACAGACATATTAAGGTTTTGGTCCAGAGTTATACCCAGAGATTTAGTTGATTCCACGATCTTTGGAGTGCACTTTAGTGCAGTGATGAGGTTGGACCATTCAGCAATCAATGTTTTGCTTTTTTTTTGGAGTGATCAGGAGGAATTCACTTTTTTGAGGATTTAGTTTTAGGTGGTTCCTGGTAAGCCATAGAAGTGTTCTTGTTAGAGCAAGATTCATTTTCTTTAAGTCATCCGTCGACGCCACCTTAATGTACAGCTGAGTGTCATCAGCATACATATGATAAGCAATGTTGGCTTTTTGGAGTATTTCCGTAAGGGGTTCTACGTATAGATTGAAGAGTGATGGAGATAGCGTGGATCCTTGAGGCACTCCTATAGTATTGTCAGTTGCGTTTGAGAGGGTTTGGTTGACCATTACTTTTTGCGATCTATTCTCCAGAAAGGAGCTGAACCAGGATAGCACTGTACCCTCCAATCCCATCCTGTTTTTCAGTCGATCAAGAATATAGGCATGGTTCACCGTGTCAAAAGCTGACGACAGGTCCAATAAGATTAGGAGGCATGTTTCATTCTGGTTCAGGGCCAGTAAAGCGTCATCTACTAGGTGCAGAGTGTCAGTTTCTGTACTGTGATCTGGGCGGAACCCGGATTGGCAGTCATTTAGGAGCTTGAAATCCGAGATGTTAGGGTCAGTTGCTGTTGGACACATTTTTCCAGAATTTTAGCCAACATTGGAATATTGGTTACCGGTCTAAAGTTGTTCGGATCTAGGGGGTTCTCAGTCGTTTTTTTTTAGGAGTGGGATGACTTGTCCTGTTTTTAAGCATGCCGGTATTTGACCTTGAGATAATGAGGCATTGATGATCCTAGACCAAGCTGGGATAAGTAGGTGATTTATTGAGGATCAGCATTTCGCCGGAAGGGGATCGTTGTAATGATTGTTAGGTTTCGATGTCGCCATGATCTTTGATATGTCTAATTTGCTGACCTGTGTAAAATCTGACCATCTGGCATTGTTTTTAGGATCTGCAGCATTTAGATCATCTGTCACCTTATCTCCCCGGTCCTTCTCCACTTCAATGTCTTCCGCCGCTTTTTTGAGTTCCCTCTCCAATGAGTTGGCTCATTGGAGAGGGAATGTGCAATAATATTAGAAAACATGCAAGCATTGTCTGCAGCAAGTCTACCTTTCACAACCCCCACTTGGTCTGTTTTAATTAGAAGGGGAATAACAGAATCAAGACGCGAAGCCAGAATTTTAGCAAAAATGTTGCAGTCATAATTAATTAATGATATAGGGTGGTAATTTTTACATTGAGAGTGATCTTTGTCGGGTTTAGGAATTATGATAATTAATCCATCCAAAAAGGACCCAGAAGCCTTAGCATCTGCGATAAAGGAGTTAAAAAGTTGTAGGAGTTTTGGTGCAAAAAAGGCATGAAAAGCAGAATAAAATTCTACAGGAAGTCCGCCAGGACCTGGTGCTTTCGATTTTTTAAGGGAAATAATGGCCTGAATAACTTCCTGAAGAGTAATGTCTTTCTCCAGCTGAGCTAATTCATCCGGAAGGGATGGGGGTGAGGGGAGGCCGCCAAAAAAAGATGCTTAGTTTTCATCAGAGGGGTGTGTGTCATCACTGTATAAGGATTGGTAGTAATTATGAAACACTTCTGCAATGCCTTCATCAGACGAGACTAGTTTATTGATAGAGTCATTAAAGATAGGGCCCACATTTTTGCGTTCAGATTTGATTTTTAAATAATTTGCCCCAACATTTTCCCTGCCTTATTTTGACCACAATGGAATTTGGATTTGATTTTTAGAAGGGTGTTACATGCTTCATTAGTGATAATTTTATTAAGGTCCGTTTTTTCTAGGATTAAGTCCTGAAGGGCAGGGGTGGATTTAGAGGTAAAATAAGAATGTTCAAGTCGTTTAATTTTCTGGAGTTGGGCTTCATAATTCCTTCTATTGATTTTCTTTTTCTTAGAGACATAAGATATAGTAAAGGCCCAGAAGGCAGCCTTAAAAGCATCCCAGGTATTAGGGATAGAGGTGTCTGATGGGTTATTAAAAGTAAAAAATTCAGTAATAAATCCTTCAGTTTCTTTCAGGAAAACATTATCAGACAAGAGAAATGAATTACATTTCCAATGACTAAATTTAGAAGACATGAGGGAGAGGTCAAGGGTAGTATAAACAGGAGCATGGTCAGATATAAATATGGAACCAATTACAGTCTTTTGCATAGATGGAAGTAGAGATTTACTAACCATAATATAATCAATCCTTGAGCGGGTGTGATGTACATTCGAAAAAAAAGTATATTCTAGCAAATCAGGATTACACATTTTCCATGAATCATATAATGGACGAGCGGCAATGGCAGATTGAAAACTCTTATGGTATTTATCAGGTTGAAATTTACTGGAGGAGGGTCTATCTGAGAAAGGGTCTAACCATTGGTTAAAATCACCAGCAATCACATGTATGTACAGTCAGAAATGGAAGAAATAAGGATTTTAACATCTTTCCAAAATTTGGGATCAGGTCTTAACGGGCCGTAAATCTTTAGCAAGACCAATGTCTTATTCTGGATAACAACCTTAGCCATTGCCCAACGTCCTTCACCATCATTCTGAGAGGAAATAATTTGAACATTTAAAGCTTTATGGAACAAAATAGCAACCCCCTCTTTTTTATTAACAGCAGGAGAAAACACAACTTGGCCCACCCATTGTCTTTTCAACTTAATAGACTCAACATCTGAACAATGCGTTTCTTGGAGAAAAACAACTTGTGAATTAAGTTTAGATAAATGGGACAGTACCTTTTGACGCTTGACAGGGTGACCGAGACCTCGAACGTTCCACGAGACAAAATTACACACGGTGATAGGAAGGAAGGATGGGCGACAGATGGAGTAGACACACTTCAAGGAGATAACTACAAAAAGGGATACAGCAAACAAATAGATTACGTGAGGAGAAAACTCCCAACACACTCATAGTATTGAAGTATGCTGCGCCTAGAGTCAGAAAGGATAACAACATGAAGTACAAATAGAGAAGAAGAGACTGTTCAGGGAGAGAATAACACAGGAGCAAGCAGAACAAGCAAGGAAGCCAGATAGAGAAAGAGCAAGAAATAGAAAAGGAAAATAGGATACAGATGAAGAGAAAAAAAAAAGAGTAGACAGATCAAGGCATAAGAGCCTGGTCTGAGGAGAGAAGAACAACCAAGACAGCAGGAGCGAAGATACGCCAAAGAGGGGACAGATCCCCACGAGCAGCCAAAGAAAGGACATATATAAAAAAAAAAGACGGAAAAGCAGAACCTCAAGAATAGATTCTTGACGAGAAGAAAAATTCAAAAGAAGTCAAAGTGAAGACAAGAAAAGCTGCAATGAAGGGCAAGAGGAAGAGAAACACTAAATATTAGTATCCATGTTGGAAGAGGAGACACTCTGTAAATACGTGTGAAGATTTTGTGGATCATCAAATGAGCAGGTACGACCATTATGCGTGATCTTGCAAAAACAGGGATGAAGGATACCATATTGAATGTTCATCTGTCTCATTAGGGGACGAAGATTCAAAAATTCCTTGCGCCGGGCATTCGTGGCGGTCGAAAGATCCTAAGAGATCAAGATATTGTGTCCAGACCATAGGAGACGTCGTTTAAGCCTAGCAGCCTTCAAGACAGTCATTAACTCTGTGAACTCAAGAAACAACATAATAATGCCACCAGGCTTGGTAGCGTTGGAGTTAATAAGGGCTAGGCGGTGGGCTCTCTGTACGTTGAGGGGGTGAGACGAAGGTTGAAGATCCAAAAGTTCATGTAGGAATTTCCGTAGGAAAGACACCATGTCCAGACCCTCCACATTTTCCGGAATTCCATAAATGCGTAGATTGTTCCTACGATTACGGTGTGTAGTTTCAGTTTGTGGATCTCCTGTTCCAACAACGAGATTTTAGCAGAGGCATCCTGGATATCACTCACGCGTTGCTCCAAATTCAGAACCTTGCCCTCCATAACGGGACGGGACCAAGCTGGAACACGCCGCAATCAAAAGGCGCACCGGGAACCTGAGAATTAAAACCGTTGTTCTCCCCCGATACATCACAGGAGCATCAGCCACAAAAAACTGAATGACTCGAACCTACACTTCATATTAGTGGTCCCGCTCCACGGAGGCTGGTGAATCTAAGAACTCCTTCCCATCTGACATTTAGAGAGTCTATGGTCCTGACGAGAACTCAATATTAAAATAAATTCGAAACGCTTAGACCTTCCTATATAACGTCGCTACATTGAAACCATAAGAAAATTGAACAACCTCCCGATTACAGTGATTTATGTCGTCAAATGCGATTCTATGGTTTCTCGAATTGTATATAAACTGTATAAAAAACATAGCTGTTTGTTATTTAGATCGCTTTTGGATGAATGTGTATTGAGTGTGTATGGTATAGTTATTTAGTGAGAATATGAGGATGAATGGGGTAAGAAGAGAGACTTGTTTGAGTAAAATGTCTATTTTCTGTGATGTGTCTTGAAATGTTTTGTTGAAATATTTAAATGTCAAAAAACCAAATGAAAACATAAAATTGAAATAAAATGCAAAATCAGAAAGATTGATTCTAATAATCAAACTCCTCTCACATAGTGTTTTTTTCGTATGTGTAGAATGAAATAACATTCCTAGAACTTAGATGAGCAGCATTGGCATCTTTTTTTGTGATATAACTATAAGCAGGGATTGGCCTTGCTGCTTGGGAGCCCATACACAGTGGTGATTAGCACCTCCATAACAACCCAGCGCTCTTCAATTTGTTTGAGTTTTTCGTTAGTAGCAGACATGAACGGTTGGAGACCACGAACCTCCTCCAAAATGGAGTCTAGAACAGGATTTGAGGAAGATAGAATGGGAGAAGGTGGGTATTTTTAGGTCTCTTAGGTTTGGCTCCAGTATGGGACGTTTTTGGATTATTTGAGTCATGAGCCATGTTGTTAGCGTGGGAGTGCGCCAAAAAGCAATGTAATAATAGGTATTATGAGGTGCACACTACACAAAACTACGAAGACTTATACAGCTGGCGTAACCTTCACAAGCTCAGAAAAAGTATGTATCAGGAAATGTGTGTGCGCAGTCCCAAAACGTAGGGCAGTGGAAGATGGGACGATGCACGAAAAGTACTTGGGTAGACGTCGAAACTTTAACTGAGGAGGAGCAGAAACCATCAAAAGGACCGCATTCATGAACCGGCGTAATCAATAGCAAAAGATTATAGTAGACTTCACTCTCTGTATCATATTCATAGAAATAGGAGGAAAAGAACAAGCCTTCTCTTCAGACCATGCACACCTAAAATGGCGACCGTATTTCCTCTCATAGGCTACGAGAAGGAGGCATAGAACTAAGCAACATCATGCAGCCTACGGAAAACATCGCGGTTTAAGCCACAATGTGAATGACACAGCAATGCGATCAATATGAGTTGAAGATGAGGCATTTAGAGCTGAGCGGTAAAGCGCAAAATAGGGGATAGCTAAGACGCGGGCTCGGCGGCACAAAATGTCGGCCGCCCGCATCTACACGAGAAAAAAATTACCGCTGTCTGTAAAAGCTGCTATGCGGCAGGAAAGCATGTTTCAGCGGTCTCCCCTTGTTCCAGGCACCTTCCGCCGTCACTGCAGTGCAGAAATCCATTTGAAGAGGCGTTGGAAGAGGCTCTCACGGCATCCGCAGGTCCAGTCCTCCACGGAGCTCATGGAGAAGTCGTCCTCGCTCCTCGGTGTGCAAGCCACGCCCCCACCACAGATGAGTTCTGACCCCCTCGGAGGTGGGAGTCCCACTCCCAGAGGACATAAACAATGCCTGCTGTAGGGACCGGCTTTATTACATCCTCTCCCAGGAAAGGCCGGTAAATTAGCATTCCAAGACACCGGATAAAAAAAATCCTACCTGGTGGAAATGATTGATTATAGCAAAAAAGTCATCCTTGAGAGTGTGCAAAAAGTCACCTCACCCAATGCACACAGAAATGGGAAACAAACCATTAGTATAAGTCTTCTCAGGACAAAGAATTTCACATTTTTATTGTTTTTTAATCCAGTGGTTTATAAATATCACATTACAATATTGAAATTCTTAAGAACAATAATACAAGACAATCGACAATGCAAAATGCTAATAAATAAAGAAACACAAAATAATTTGAAGGACATATCCCAGATTGCAAAGAATTTACAATACAAAAAACAGCTTCGCCCAATCACGCATCTCATATAGACCCACGTTTATTCAAACCAAATATACGGAACATACCCAATCTTCAATCATTTAGACAAAGGAAACATTCCTCAGTAAAAGCTATACCAGATCCTTATCAGTAGACCAGGATGGAAGAAACTCATTGGTCTTATATCTTTAGATAGAAGAGTAACTCAGTATCTTTCATAGATAATAGCTATGAGATGGCCCAAAATTCTTGCATTCAATGGGGATCAATTTCAATAATAGTCCTGGTCTGACTGACCTCGATGTAAGCAACGATGAGCGTTTCGGTACAGACCACACAAAGAGGTCAACTTTATTCAGGGCGACAGACGAACTTGTTAATACCAGGTCCGAGGGGGGCATCCCTGGGACAGGTCACCAGGAGAGTCCTACAGAAAACAACACAAACATAAATACTTTAGCGGATAATATAATGGGCTATATTAACAATCTATGTGACACAAATAAATAACGTACTGGAACAGAGTACTTTTCACCAATGCTAGTGGAGGAAGTTGAAGAAAAAAATCCAAAGACTAAGGTCATGCAAGCTCTCTCTCGTATCTATGGTAATGATAGAGGGAATAGCTGCAACCTAGAAAACAAATGTCAAGCCCATCACAATACGTGGTAATAACACTAGAGTAGTGCAAACACGAAGAGAATACATATGTCTTAAAAATAGTCAGTAGACATATTCTTTGTCTCTAGACTTATCACCCATCACCATGCAAACAGACATCTAGGACTGTGCATCTACTCAATAAAAAGTGACTTGCTGTCCATACTTACAAGGAGATATTCAATCCCTATAGAATATACAAAGCACACTGGTAAGAGTGACAAATAACAGCGCTATCGGGTAAATAGCGCTGTGGGAAACCTTTAAATAAAAAACAAAAACAAAATAGCAGAAAAACGCCAATATTAAATCCTCTGGTTTTTATAAAGCAAATGCTAATATGAGGTACTGGCTTGCATATGAATGCTGAATAAATCTTACCTTGGCTAAGAGTGCAAGGTCGAGAAAAGTATGGGTCGAAAAGACCTAATCATTATCAATAAAAGAAATACTCCATTTCTCCCTGGGTATTGGAGATGATAGAAAATGAAATTCTTAGGTAGGACCTAAAGGGAAAAAAAACCTCATCAGTGACTCATAGGCCTCCAACATGGTCTCAGAAATCCCACTGTGGGGGACTCCTTAGTGGTAGTAATAGGGGTTCTTTGCCCCCAATGGCCCTCAGCGGCCAAGGGGACTTCATCCCTCAACCAGTAGTGTGCCAATAGGCACGTTTGCAGAGTGGTTGAGAAAGGGGGAGGGGTCTCTCATGAAGTCTCAGCAATCCCACTGTGGAGGTGTGGAGGACTTTCTGGTGGCAACTATAGGGTCACTTGCCCCAACAACCCCAAGCAGTTAAGGGGAGTACATCTGATAACCTGTAGTGCACCGGAAGGTGAGTTTGCAGAGTGGTTTAAAAAGGTGGCAGGACCTCCAAATAAGTCACAGCTATTCCCCTGTGTGGCACTAACTGGTGGCAACAATAGGCAGTATTGGCCCACAATAACCCTCAGCAGCCAAGGGGAGTTAATCCCATAACCAGTAGTGCACCAGGATGTGCCTTTGCAGAGTGTATGAGAAAGGGGCGGGGCCTCCAACAAGGTCTCAGCAATCCTGCTGTGTGGGACTTACTAGTAGTAACAGGAGGAGTTTTTAGCCCCCAACAACTCTCAGCATCCAAGGGGACTTCATTAGGTGTGGCCAAGCAATACTCGCACAGCTCACTGAACTCTGTGAAATTTGCCAGAATTTTTCAGTAAGTGTAATTCCATGGAGTGAAGGTCCATGAACTTCACCCAGGCTACAATCCAAACTAAATTGTTCATATGAACTTAAGGTTTGGACACCATCCTATCTGTTGTTTTTAAGGAGTCATATTGGATTCACTGTAATTGAAATGTATTGCTGATGTTAGCTCCTTTACCACACTTCAAGTCGACAATCATAGGCCCATAAGACCAGTGAAGAAACGTAATTGATGACTTTGCCTGTGTCGCAGGATCTCAGTGCACTGTACCTGCAGGACTACCTAGTCATGGAGCAGATGGGAAGAAGGAATCCCCATTGCTCCTGCGGTACTGCCAAAGAGAAGCAGCCTTCAAGAGTTGCAGGGGCTGATGTAAAAGGTCAAGGAGACCTTGTAGTGGACAGCTGTGAAGGTACCAGCAACACCTGCAACGGGTCCTAATGGTCCAGTCGTCATACACGCTGGTCCCTCTGTGAGTACCCTCCTACCCCTCCTTTCACTTGAACTGGTCTCTATCATTTTACCGGGCCCTCTTTAGCAACTGATATATTTATCTATATTTCTTTAACTGTGATGTTGGATTATTGATGTTTTTGGTTAGTAGACACTACACCCCCAGCATTCTTTGAACGGCCTGGAGACCATGATGCACAGCGAGGGCGCTGGAGCACCACAAACTCTTGTGAAGCGTCCCGCAGCACGGGACCCATGGTTACTGTTTGCCACTGCATTTTCTTTCATCCACGGCTAGGAGAGAAAGACTACACCCCCCATTGTTTGAACGGCCCGAAGTACAGCGAGGGCACGGAACAATAAACTTCCATGAGGCACCCTGCAGTGCCGGTCAGTTGCCAGAGGAGGCTGGGCTGGGTCACTCCCTCTCACTTTGAACTTGCCTACATTCTACATCTAGCCTAACCATCAAAGGACAAGTCCTATTGTATTTTAGTTCAATTGTCTCTTTGGCAATTGTTGCAATGGGAAAGCAGAAAGGCACAACCATGACAGTGGTCCACATAAACCCAACAGCATTGACACCATGCCGGAAAGAGCACTGGGTGTGGCAAGCACAGAAATTGCCCTCACTCAGCGCAGTCTTTCTCTCGGATAAGGAATTGGCACAAGTAGATTCACGCCTACTACATCAAGCGTTGGGATGGAACCTAAGCCCGATTCAGGGGGGAAACTAGAGAGTACCCTAACTGGGCCTCTAAAGCCTTGTACAATCTCCACCTCTTCCAATGAAAACACCACTGGTGAGATAGACAGCGGTCCCATCTTAACACCTGAGCCAGTAGTAAACATGAAGAGAATGCCTAATAACAGGACACGCTCAATCAGGATCTCAGGATGTCCAGCACCAAATGAACTGCCTGCGGCAGTCACTAGTAGCATGCTGACTGGAAGGAAATCCAATGATAAATCCACAGACCCTAGTGACGCAGCAAAGTCTTTACGGCAGGACTTAAACCAAAATATACAGCAGGCACAGCAGAAACACGATGGTGTAAGGGAAACCAACATTGCCATAGCCACCATAAGTAAGGGGAGGGCTGAATACACAGGGAATAAGAGCATGATGCGAATCTTCCAGTGACCCAGTGCATCTACAAAGACACAAAAGTACAGGAAGGAAACTCCTCTACCATTACCTTGCACTTCCACCAAAGGCTTCGCCCTGTGGTGTGGTTATGGCTGGGGTGCCCTTGCTGAAGGATGATCAAACAGAGTCATGGCAGCAGGCACGGAACAAGGTGTTACATTGGCTTGGGGCTATTAGGAATTTTAAGCAGTCGGATGAAAAAGACATTTTAGTGGTCATGCAAATAAACTGGGTTGGGACTTCCCCAGAAAACATCCCTGACAACTGCATTGTAGTGAACTTTCGTCGCCCAACAACAGTAGAACATGTGCTGGGCTACAAGGCCTGATTGTTTCTTCTGAAATCAGCTATTGTTACACTCCCTCTAGGGTATTTCTATAGACCTCCTAAAATGGCATCTTTTATCTCCTCATGCATTTCTCACCAAGAGTCTTCTTGGAGCTTAGCAAGTAGTAATAAATACCCACTCCTGGCTGATTCTAATGAAGTTGATTGACAGATTGTCCCGGTGGACATAGACTCACGCGTCCTGACTGCTAGTCTAAAGACTGTGAACTCGAACCACCTGTTGCCTTGCCCATGGAGACAGAAATGGCCCTAGACTTTTTAACATTGTTCTCAAATGCGCCGCACCCCGAGGAGCCTGAAATCCCCCTGTTCTTAGCAATCCATGCCCATTGTCAATTTTAAGTTGGAATATTACTGGTATTCATTCCTAAATCTTACTCTTAGAGTGGCAGTCATTTATAAATACCTATGATATCTTATTATTTAAATAAATATGGGAAACAACCCCTATTGTTTATGATGGTTTTGCATGCTTTTCTTCCCCAGTTGTATCATCTAACTCAGGGAAATGTCGTAGAATTCTATATTGTACCGCTAGAAAGCACTGTATTTGCAGCAGGCTCTGATCAAATAGGCCTTTCCTCCACTAATATGAGAGTATGCTGGAAATTGGCTGACCCTAAACAATTCCTTGAAAAGGTATTCGTAGAGAACACTGCCCTCGAAATGATCTGTTTAGAAGTGCACAAGAAACAGGGGAAGGTAGTTTGCCTTTGTGGACCTGTGCGAGTAGATTAAAGTAACTCTTAGCAAGCCTGTTAGGCCCATGGCACAAAGTCCCCGGTGGTTTGATCATGCAAGCTCACTTGCCAACAGATCACTACGTAGAGGCCTGTGTAGGAACCCTAGAGATCACAAAGAGGTGACCTGTACGAGGAGAAACTATAAAAACGTGGTCTCTCGTAGAAAAAAAACTAGGGGGCAGATTTATGAGTTCTGGCGCATCTCTGCAAATCAGCAGGGATGCGCCAGAACTGATGTGTCACGCAATTCCCTCCTTGCGGCACCACAGATGCGCCGCATTTACAATGCCGCGCACCATGGTGCAAGGAAGGGCAGATGCGTGACGCATCTTGTGGTGTACGGGCGGCGCATTGCTGGAGTAGCGTCGCAAGTGTGACGCAACTCCTGCAATGTACAGAGGCCACCCATACATAACGTGGTGCGTCACTCCTTACGCCTGCTTCAAGCAGGCGTAAGGATTTGACGCAGCAGCGTCGTAAAACTGACTCAGTGAAATCTTGTCAGTTTTACGGGGCTTTCCTACGAGGGAACGCCCACCCCGCAACAGAACGCCCACATGAAACCTGACGCAGGTTCCATGTGGCGCAGGGCTTTACAACGTGACGCATCTGCCTAAATGTGTCACATTGTAAATAGGTCGCAGGGATGCGCCACGTTTCCGCGCTGTTGCGTCACGCAACGGCAGCGTAAACGTGGCGCAAGTCTGACATAAATCTGCCCCTAGGTGATCTTCCAGCAGTGGAGGGTTTTATCTGACAAGGCCCACACTAATGACAGTGATTCATTTTGGAAAGCGGTGGCAAGCATGCATGCTTTTGATCAGCCGACGACCACCATCAGCTGTCACATAGAGAGTGACATATGGCTGGATCCCTTCATGAAAATATACTCAGATAACTCTGTGAAATCCTTTTTTTAAAAAGACAAACCCCCCATTTTTTTCAAACATTTTAATTTTACTATTGTCGTAGTAACCACATCAATCACACAGAGCGCCGGCAGCAAATCACCGGGGCCTGACGGAGTCCCAATTAATTTAATAAAATGTAACTCATCGTTATGGGCTCCTCTGATGACAAACATTTTTAGTGACATGACATCTTCCACCTTACCAAGCTCTTGGATGGACTCCACCATTGTTCTTATTTTTAAAAAAGGTGACTGGGCTCAGCCTGATTGCTATCACCCAATCTCTTTATTTGATTTACCGGACAAAATATTTGGCCGTGTTACATATAATACGATTTGAGATTGAGTATGTGAAAACAATATTCTGGACGCATGCCAAATGGCTTTTGGCCCAGTATTGGCACGGTGGAGCATTGCTTGAAACTAAATCTGAACATCAGCAAGTACGTAGTGGCCAAATGGTCAAACCTTTACCTGAGATTCATCGATTTATTCATGGCCTTTGATTGTGTAAATCGAAAAACGAGCATTGGCAGCATCTCCTTGGTATCGGAATGAAAGGGACCTTTGTCCACATACTTGACGCGCTTCATGCTAATGCCTCTGCCAGGGTACGTTATGGATAAAAAGGTGAATTTTTAGACATCATCAAGACACATCGTGGAGTGTGGCAAGGCTGTGTGCTCGCAACATTACTATTTATTCTTTACGTAAAAAATCTGAGCACCAAGTTAGTAGCTAGTACCCTAGATGTCAAAAAGGTAAATGGTATACCAATCCCTGCACCTCTGTATGCAGATGATGTGGGTTTAACCCATTCAATGCCGTCCGACGTCACGGTGGGCGTGTGCGGAGGACGGCCGGGGGCCGTCCGAACCAAACCTACTCTTTATTTCGCCAGCACAACAGCGGAATTTGCGCCACGGTAAAAGGGTTAATGGCCCATACCCCAATAGCGCTAAGAACATTAGTCAACACTTTTGTGGAGTTCATGTCAAATTTGGACCTCCTAAAGTACTTTGAAAATTCTTACATAATGGCTTGTGGGAATAAAAGATGCACAGATTTTAAAATAGCAGTCGGTCAAAACGTTCTGGTAAGCACAAAAACTTTCTCGTACCTGGGGGTAACTTTTAGTAAAACGGGATCCTGGGCAGACCACGTCAATCAAAGTCGGGCGAAATTAGCTAGGTCTTTAAATTCACTCCTTAGCCTACCACAGCCACCTAGGGGTTGGACTCTGGCCCCGGTACTGAAAATTTACACTGTGCAATGCTCCTCTACAGCTTCTTATGGGGCTGGTGTCTGGGGCATGCTGATTGTTCACCAATACAGAGGGAGGAAAATAACTTTCGTAAGAGTCTACTGGCCATACCATTTCTCATCTGCCACAGTGAACTTGGTCTTTCCTACTTGAGAGACCTCGTACGAACCAAACCACCTTTGTTGTGGCTCTCTATCTTTAGGAATGAGGACGATCCATTAACTAGGGCCATAATTAGCGATTGCCTGAAAGGTTACAAAGGCATGTCAATCCCATGGCTGGCCTAGGTGAAAGGTTACCTCGATGAGATTGGTTTACCACACGCTTTTTCTGACCCTACTTTGTGGGCATCCATTTGTAAAATGTAAGTGTCAATAATGTTATGAGCACAATTGCATAACAAGAGGGTCTCTTAGGAGTCTTGGAAAGTAATGAATGAGAAATATCTCTTCTGGAACGCTGAGGTTATACCAGTTAGTTACTTACAGAAACCCATGCAGATATGGGAGCATTCCGTATTATTTAGGTTTAGGGCAGACACAGTAAAATGCCTACTCTGGTTCCGACCAGGATATCAGACCCATCTAGACGCAACAGGATTCCCGTGTAGCGACAGTGCCACCCAGTCCAAAAAGCACTCCTTTTTCTTTTGTAAATTTTACAAGTTATACACTAAAAGTTTTTTGGCCCCACTAATTAGAGCGAGAAACATAAGATGTAGTACCCGAGCCATTCTCGTATTACAAGGTCTCTCAGATGATGAAATATGCGCTGCTTTAATATGCTTTCTTTGCACTGCTGTCTGATTCCGCAAAACCATGAATTTTATTTAAAAGATGTGAGATCGTGAATACTGGTAGGGACCACCATTAAAAAAAGGTAATTTTATAATACTTATAAACAATCAATTGTTCTTAATGTTTTATTTTTTTAACCTCTATGGTGTTGCAAGGATCCTGCTCATACACAGAACTGTGCACAGAGACTGAGGATATTAGTGAATTGTGTTGTACCAGAAACTCACCTCAGTACCTAGAAAAACCCCAACCAGCTAGCATCAGTGTCACATTAGCTCTTTGTCCTATAGCAAAGTAACCAATGATTAGACAACCTAGAACATGCGACTTAGGACCATCTCAGGAATGGTGGGAAGTGAGAACACTCTTTTGTTATACTCCCATACCAGTCCACAACAGGAGTAAAGAAGAGAAACAATAAGGTTAAAATATTTATTTTAACAACGTGATCTCATGTGCAGTATTTTAGCCATCTTAAGCAGACATATGATTAAGAATAATATGGTCAGCATGTTTACAATTCCATAAAATACAAAAGGAGGAATCATATTACAATGATGGTGAGAGCAGGTCCTATAGCGCCTAGTTTTAACACGCTCCCTATATAGGAACTATGTATTATAAACTAAAGAAGGTCTCTTGGGCTTGTTGTGGGGGACCCCATTACCTTTCCGCTCAGTAAGTGTAAATTACATCTGGATCAGCATAGTCTTTCTGCATCCCTGGAAACAAGAATCTTCCAAGTGTGTGAAATCATGGCGTGTGTGATAATAAGGATGCCAGAATCTTACTTGGCTCACAGCTGCCAAACTGTTGTGTCTAGAGAGCGTTACACGGACATGTCGAAAAACAGCTAACATGTTTAGATAACCTTGACAGCTCAGCACTCATTGTTCAGACGATGTAAGGCTAGAGATGCCGAAAACAAACCTTTTCTCATGTATAGACCTTTGTGAAGGTTAACGTGCAAAAAACAGCTATGCAGTGTTGTAGGCAGAAGCAGTAAAAGGTAAAATGGCGTTTAAACTTCTAATAAGCCATGTTAACATAGCATGTGTGCAAAGCAGGCCTCAAGCCACACTACAATGGTTGTACCATGAAATTACTAGGTATTAAATGCGTGAATAACCAAGAGTAGCAACAGGTAACCCCTCCATTGATAGTGTGGGCCACAAAGTAGGCCTCTACTAATAGAATCATACTGCCTGTGTTACAATACTCAAGTTAACTCTGATTAGCCACCAGGGAAGGGCATTGAGACATGTGATTTTGTCTTTTAAGTACAACATTTTACTAATTGTTAATGCAAGATAATAATTGTATGTTTTAATCTGTACTTTTATGGTTTCTATGTAAAATCAAAAACATATATTTTGATTGATTGATTGACTTCATCAAGAGTCTGAGATTTAAGAAACCTCACTCTCTTACAATCAACATATTAAAAACAGTCATAGAAGAGAGTGCAAAAACTCTACAGTTTAAACGAACACAATTTGGGTTAAAATATTGTTCTTCCGTTCTTGAATTTCACTTTAGATAAGAAGCTTAAACCTAAGTAAAAGGTTAGGGAGATTAGCTGGAACACTGATTAACACGGACCAGAAAGGTTTTGTGAAAGGCAGACAGTTACAAGATCTTACTCACAAACTTTTTGGGGCAATAGATATAGCCACTAATGAAAAAATGTCCTTATCCATAATTACCTTCGATGCAGCCAAAGCATTCAATAGAGTAAACTGGGCATTTTTTTAAATAAGGTATTAGAAAAGTATAATCTGGGAGACAATTTCCAAAGAATGGTTAAGGGGCTTTATAGATCACCGAGGGCCAAAACTTTAATCAATGGGAACCTCACGGAAAACATGGAAATCAAGAGGGGAACAAGGCAAGGGTGTCCCCTGTCCCCCCTCCTTTTTAATTTATATATTGAACCCATGGCAATGAACCTCAGAAATCACCTCTCTATATCTCCTTTCACGTAATCAGGATGGAAAAAAAAGGTCGCTCTATTTGCAGACGATCTGATGATTTTCACTAGAGACTTAAATGGCTCCATTAGAGCAATAGAAGAAACCTTGACTAATTTTGGGAGTGTATCCGGATACCAAATTAATCAGTCTAAAACAGAAGTCATGAGTTGGAATGTGCAAACTAATAATCCCTACACTAAGGAGAAAATAAGATATCTAGGTATCGATTTGGTCAAATATCTGGATAAAGTAACACATATAAACATTAACAGAGTGATTGGGTAGGTGAGGAAACTACTAAAGGTATTGGGAGGCCTCCCCTTCACTTTTCTCGGAAAATCAAACATAGTTAAAATTTCAATCTTACCAAAATTCACGTTTGTTTTCATCTCTATTGCGGTAGAATTCAAGGGGAAGACGATAAAAAAAATCCAAGGGGAACTCATAAGTTTTATCTGGTCATCCAAAGGTTCAAGAATAGCATGGAGGAAACTAAGGAGGAAAAAAGAACAGGGAGGGATAGCGAGCCCTGACCTACTTGAGTATTACAGAGCCTTCCAATTCAAATACACAAGGTCCTTACTGAAAAACTATGAGCACTACCCAGAATACTTCCAAGCAATGACTGGAAGAGTGGGTCATTTCCTATATAAATTCGGCTACCCGAAATACTTCAAAAAGGTGAAGCTAAAGATCCTCAAATCGGCTGCAAAATTATGGTACCATACAAGGAACACTGAATATACCATACTACAGCGAATTTGCCCCAATTTGGGAATCTTCAGGCACTCCAGAATGCCTCAAAGACAGCCTAGCAATCCCACTGAAATCAGCAGGGATTCTGGAGTGGGGCCAACTGATGACAAAGAACATAATAGTCGATTGGGATCATTTAACATCAATAACAAATGCCTCCGTAGCAAAATTCAAATTCTATCACCTCACCAGTTGGACGAAGTCATTGAAAGAGAACAAAAAGGGAAACACTACCTTAGAGACAGACATGATGCTGAGTGCACCTTTTCATAAAGAAATCTCCCATTGGTACTGGGCCCTCATTTTAGCAGGGGAGGAGGATTTCCAAATTCTGACAACGAACTGGGGGAAAGATACAGAATACAAGGCAAGTATCTATGGAAAAATGCTGGTCCATCGTAAAATCCGCTGCCTTAAGGAGAAACCCCTTGTTTACCTCCCATAGAGCCTACTGGACTCCGGCCGAGGTTATCCAAGTTCAATGGGGCCAGAGTGAAGAACTGCCCCAAGTGTGGTTTGGAGAAAGCTAACGACCTGCACATGTTCCGGCAGTGCCCCCAGCTCGACAAATTTTGGCAGGAAGTGGGTAAGACGCTAGGCACCATACTGAGAAGACCACTTCATGTAAGTATAGATCTTGTCATATTTGGGGTGGCTAGACCAGACTACACAGACAAACTAACTAAAAAGCAAGATAATCTACTCTTTTTATTAATTTTATTGTCACGGAGGGAAACATGTATTAGGTGGGTAAGCCCGGTACCTCCTACACACGGGGAATGGTTGGCTTCAATTTTTAGAATAAAAAAACTGGACAGGAAGGGGAAGCCAAGTAAGAAATACAACTTTTGGGAAATATGGGAAGACTTCCAGTCTACTCGGTAACTATAACCTCCTTTGACTCAATGTCCAATGATTATGCGATGCCAATAATTTAACAGACAAAATGCCTGTCCGAGTAGCCAAGATGGCTAGCTCACCCCCCCCCCCCCCCCCCCAACCTGGAAAAAGTTATTGAAATGGTAATGGAAACAAAGGGACCCTCTCTGAAACACATTCAAAGGGAAACTCCCCAGCCAAGTTACGAGAAAAAGAGGGGCAGTGAAGGATCAGGAGAGTGAGAGGCGGGTCCCCGACAACTCCTTACACATTCTATTGCAGAATGAGGACAAATTTAAAAAAAATGAAAAAATAAAAAAGAAGCTTAAATCCCCAAAGATTCATCCTACACACTTTTTCTATGGCATAATATGCAGAGTTTACATTTTAATAGATACTCATAAACATCACATATGTACAGCAATAAGATTAATTATTATAGGTCTTTAGCATACTCTGCCCATCCATATAGGCTGAAGGAACACGCCTCCCTCCTTTTTCCCAGGAAAATGAGTGTCTGTCAGAATAAACAATGTCAGCTTGATAGACACTCTTCTTGGTCAGGTCAGAAGCTAGACATGAGCTAAATGCCCATTCTCATGGCTGCCTGAGCTGAACTTTGCCAGGCTGAGGATTTCACAGCCATGTGGGTGTGACCTCCTTAGCCTGACCAAAGAGCCTCAAGGCCCTCCCCCTAGTGATGAGGGGAGCTTCATTGATTAAATCAGACCTGGGCATTTTAGTTTTAGGCCCTGAAGTGCCTAGGGTCATGTGTCAATGAGTGACACTTTGTCGCATAGTGTGGTGGGGCCAGCAGTCCCACTGACCTATCACACTCTGTGACCAGTGAGGGACTGCTGCCTTGTCTCCTAGGTCAGCCAATGAGGGAAGGCAGCAGTCTCAACCTCCTGAAACCTCTGAGGAGGGGCTCTACAGTGAAGGTATTTTGTATGTATTACAAACAAATCTCGGACTAACAGTTGGACCTTCTAAAAGCCAGCGACTAACCTAATATAGCTCCAAAAAATAAATATTGCACTTCCGTCTACAAAGGGGTCCGAGTGCTCACTGAAAAGCACCCACCGTTACAGTCCTCGTTCCCTCAGGAACTCAACAATTTTAACCCAAAAGCACAGGTGCACCACAACACATGGTTCAATAGAAGCGAATATAAAGTCCAAATCCAATAAGTAATGAGGGAAGAAGTGCCTCATTTTGATCTTTTTATTTCATCAGATAGAAAAAGCACAGTACAGCCACTCGATTTGTCCCAGTGCAGGACTTCTTCAGGGCGCTAAATGGAAACTTTAAGGTACCTCCATAGGTAAACGGGGGTATAAGAAGAGCGCTGCGCACAAGGAAATTAATTTGTCTGACAGGATAGATCAAGAATAATATGGAGGCCGTCCAGGTAAAATCACAGCTAATCTCAAGGAGTAAAAATTCCGGCCCACAGATTTGAGGTCAAAGCATGATTCCGTCTGAGTGCTACGCAAAGTCAGATTTCAATAAGTCCACTACAAGATGGGGGCCGTCCAGGTATACAACACGGCGAATCCTAGAAAGCATAGCATTCGACCCGTAGTTATGTGGTCCAAAAGCGGTACTGTCCACTTGTTGCACGGAATTTTGATTCCAATCAACTGTTCAGACAGTAGGTGCAGTCCATCAGCGTGCAGTTACTCAGACCATGCCCGTTAAGGCTAGAGTGCCAGGGTCGCAATCTGATAGTCACTATTGGCAAGAATAGCAACCAGACTCTTCGTGGCAATGAAAATCCTTTAGCGCACTGAGGAAGTCCTGCACTGGGATGAAACGCATGGCTGCACTGTGCTTTTTCTATCTGATGAAATAAAGAGATCACACTGAGGAACCTCTTCCCTCGTTACTTATTGGATTTGGACTTTATACTCGCTTCTATTGAACCATGTGTTGTGGTACACCTGTGCTTTTGGGTTTTAATATGTTGCATGTGTTTTTTATGTTTGGTGCCTACGTGAGTGTATGTATGAATGTATGTGTATTTGTGAATGTGTGTGTGCATCTGTGAATGCATGTGTGTCAGCAAGTGTGTATGTGTGCAGGTGTGGCTCCAGACCCTAGTTAAATTACTGGCCTCCATTGGTCTTAAATAAGTATGGGCGAATTTTGCGAATTCGCGATTCGTGAATTTGCGTATTCACAAATTCGCAATCCGCAAAATTCGCGACCTTTGCGGATTGTTATTTTTTTTGTGTTCGCAAGGGTTTCTGCCAGTTCGCGAGGGTTTTTTACCAGTTCGCAAACGCAAACGTACTTGTCGGGTTGCAACGGTCGCGACCATGTTGTTTCTACGTCTGGCTCATCACAGCACCCTCTGTTTCACCACTGCCACCCTCTGGTTCACCCATGTCACCCTCTGGTACATCACTGCCCCCCTCTGGTTCATCACTGTAGATTATGGGGGGAAAAGCACACCTGCCCTGCCTCAACTGACATGAATTAATTTGGGCTGATTAATGTGTCACTGAATTTGAGCTGGCTCCTGCTTCCTTAGCTGTAAGTGCTTCCTGATTAATGATGAGCTTGAACTTTTGCACCTGCTAAGTGCTTTCAGTTTTGCAAAATTCGTTAGCACACCTGCCCTGCCTCAACTGAGATGAATGAATTAGGGGCTGATTAATGTGTCACTGAATTTGAACTACCAGTCTGACACCTGCTTCCTTATCTGTAATTGCTTTCTGTTGCAGTGTAATTTTTTTTAACAGGACCTTTGTGGCATACTTGTAGCTATTCTCTGAGCCTGCTGTGAGGGTCAGAGTAGGGTCATAGAATAGTTGCAAGTAGGCAACTGAACTCTGTAGGGGCCCCTCAGGAAGCACTACAGGGAATGGTTACTAATGATGAGCTTGAATTTTTGCACCTGCTGAGTGCTTTCCGTTTTGCAAAAATCGTTTTTCTGCAATTTCGCAGGATTCGCGGGGCGCGAATTTGCGCGAGATCAAAATCGGAAGCCGCGAATTCGTACGAATATGCGATTTGTTTTTTTGTGGCGTGTTAGTTTGCGTGTTTTTTTGCGTTTTCGCGAGCCGCTTGTAGCGCAACAACGCAAAGTTACCCTAGCGGTCGTACATGGGCGCGGCCACCTTGTTTGCGTGATGTATTTCCGTTTCCGGGCGCTATGTGTAATCTCGCAAAGTGTGCGGCTCGCTAGTACAAGTTTGCGTGTGATCGCGGGGGAAATCTCGCGCGAACTTACCCACGCGGTCGTGAACGGGCGCGCCCATCTTGGTTTTCATTCATTGCTATGGTTCTGGGCATGCTTTCTGTATCCTCTCTCAATCTCTGCCATCCTTTGCTTGTTTGAAGTTTTTTTTAATCTATTTTACTTATTATCTATCCCTCTATTTTTCTAGCTCTATATTTTTGTGTTTTCTTCTACTTTTGGTTAATTTTAAACTACTTTTTTAAACTCTTTTCTTTTCTTCTTCCCTATTCTATTTCTTATTTATTATTTACCTTCCTTTCTGCCCAGACCATGGTAAAGGGAGCCAGGAAGCAGCCCGAGAAGGGGAAGGGTGCCGCACCCCGTGCCCGGCTCCCGTGCGGGCGTTTGAGGGGGGAGCTAGTGATGCCACAGGAGATCTTTAGCACGGAGGAGGTGGCCGCACTAGTGTACTATGTACAGCGCCGCCTCCCCAGGACCATCACTGCAGGCGGCAAGATCGCAAGCGGCTACGGGCTCCGGGAGCGCCGGAAGCGGTGGGAGAAGGTGTGCCGGGCCATGTATGAACACTCTCGGGTCCGGCGCACCTACAACCAGGCCACCACCATTGGACGGATCTCCTGGACCGGGAACGCGACCTGCTCGACCTGCTCGGCGTCGAGATCCCCGGGCTTGGTGTGTAGTAGTAGCTATTTCTACTGCCTGTCAGGGTCCGGCTTCGAGGCATTCTGAAGGTTCAGAGCGGGCTGTGAGCGCTGAGGGCGATGTGCCAGGTGCGCTCCAACCCTCCTCCTGAGACCCATGGTGCAAGTAGCGCCCTATTTTAAAGTGCTGAGACACTCCTGATTTTGGAAATCTTTTTCTTTAGAATGAGCTAACCGCTCTTCTAATTTTTAAGCACTTTTTTCACCTTTTTATTTTTCACTTTCACGCCCCCAGGTTAGGGTGGACGATTAGAGAGTCCATACCGCCGGGGTATAGTCCTGATGAATGTCTTGGTAAATTGAAACCACCCGTATGGCAGAAACATGTTGACTGACTGACTTTGTTGTATTTAGCTGAATTTAACCAATCCTAAAACCTTGGCATGTAAATTCAGACACATAAATACTACTCACCTGTGTCTTAGGGATCACTCATTAAAATTAATTTTTTCGATACCCTCTTAGGCTCTTTTAATTATATTTTCTCTCACATCACGCCCTTCCCACACAACCCGCTCCGCAGTCTTTCTGGCGTCGCAGCACACCAAAGAGGCACTCGGACTCTTTGGTGGGGCCCAGTGATGAAGCATGACACTGACTAGGTCGGTGTGTGAGGGCCTTCCTACTCAACCTGAGTGAGTGTGTTACTCTTATAAACTTTGCTCCAATTTTGTGGCAGTCCTAAGACTGACCTGACCTCTCTTTTTTTGTTGAAGTGTAGTAGCTATTTCATCACTACTCTGTTTTCTCCTGCTCTGTGTGTTATTATATTGCAAATTTTAGTTTTTTACCAAGAGCAATAATGCTGTTGATTACATTGTAGGTAAATTATATTTCAAAATCTTCTGTGCATTCCAGGTGCACTGCTCTCCTTCTCAGTAGCGTTGCTACTATGCTTATTTGTTTTCGATTTTGTGTTCATTTCATTGGCCTGAGAAATTATGTATGAGTGTAGTTTACAGAACTGCGTAATGCTAGACACTAAGGGGCAGATTTGTAATTACCGGCGCATCCCTGCAAAGTAGCAGGGATGCGGCAGTAATTGTGCACCACGCCACCACCACCCATGGTGCGCCGTACTTACAATGCGGCGCACCATGGGCCCAAAACGTCACCGAAGCGTTACGCATCTGTGCCGTAAAGGCGGCGCATTGCTGGAGTTGCGTCGCAACGATGGCGCAGCTCCAGCAATGCTCTGGGGTTCTCTATCTCCCCAATGCTGCGTCAAGCCATACGTCTGCTTCAAGCAGGTGCAGGGTTTGAGTGACGCATCATTGTCCTAAAAGTGACTGATTGAAATCTTGTAGATTTCCTTCAGCCACTTTTAGGATGCGTTCCTGCGCAGGAACGCCCTCCCTTGTGCCAGAACGCCCCCTGATGGCGCAGGGCTTTACAACATGATGCATCTCCCATATGCGTCACGTTGTTAATATACGCCACACCATGGTGCCTCTTTTGTTCTGCCGCTGCGTCACAAAAGGCACGCAACAACGGAGCAAAAGAGCCACAAGGGGCTTTTAAATCTGCCCCTACAGACTCAAGTCCAGTCCTTCCTTTGTACACCTAGCAATAAGAAGAAATAGGGGTGGTGGATTGATAGTTTGAGTATTTTATGGTTAATGTAGTAGGAAACCTTTTAGTGTTGTCACTGATCTGCAATCACAATGGAGTTTGTCTGTCACTTCGCGTGCTGCGGACTGCTGCCTGCCATTCCTAGGCGAACCTTTTTAGTAGTATGTTTAGTGAGGTACATAACTTTCCAAGTCGACGGTCCGCAAATCAAGCAATACTAATATCGTAGTAGGCCACATGAGATAGGTCAATATATCCCGAGGAATAGTTCTCTATTTGCTATTTTGCCAAAATATTTTGTTATTGTTCTTTTGAAATGTTTGATTTGGTTGACAACAATCATCCATGCTTTCGGGTCTTTCTTTCTTTCATGTTATACATCAGCTCCCCCCAGGGGCAAGAGGACAGAGAGGAGGTGGTATCGGCTGCTGCTGCTGTAAAAGGCCAGGATTGGTCAGGTGAGGGCTCCTTTGCTGGCCCCGGTAAGTTTTCATTTTAATATAGAGTACCTATTTTTTCCTAGCGTTCCTCATTCGATTTTTTCTAAATCGTCTTTGATCTTCTTGTAGACTGTATCTAAATTCTTATCCTGCCTCTACTATGACTCCCTGTGGTATTACTAGATTATTCTTATTAGTCTGTCGGTGTAGCTAACTAAGATTGCACATTTGGCAAAAGGTGTTAAACGAAACTCCCATTCTAGTCAGCAATAGCTCTATGCACTGAGTGCAGTCCTCTGGGATTGTCCATAATGTCTTTTCAAGTCTTCTAAATGTTTATGCTTTGACAATTCCCAACAATAAAATGTGAATGACCACCAAGAAAGAATAAGATACTACTTTACTTTTAGTTTGCATAGGAGGCACAATCCATACTACTACTGTTGCAGGGACAAATCTGCACAAACAGAACTATGGACACTAAATAGTGCATTGTTTATCAATTATAATAGGCGCAGGTAGACTTTCCACATACCTCAGTGATATCAGACTTTGAAGAACCCCCAATCTCCTTACTGACTATATATTGTGGCAGAGTCATTTAGCTCCCGAATTCATCGATGATTGATCCCCAATGATGATTATCCAACGCAGGAAAAGAGTACGGAGTCGGAGTCCAGAAGTGTCAGAGGTACGGACTCATGCTTGCAAATTGCAAAACCTTTTGATCAGTCACTCTTGACCAAAAACCACAGAGTCTATTTAAGTTTTAAAGCTTTATTAAAAGTAAAAACATTTATTAAAATCAAGCTTGCCATAAAACATAAATGATTGATTAAAAATGGAAAAGTGCTTAGTGATTTAATTCACACATTTATTGTGGGCGAGCCGAGCCCTCACCTGGTTTGAACTTTAATTTTTCTTTTTGGTTCTGAATCGTTGGTCACTCCGTCCTAGTGATGATGATCTGATCTTGCTCTTGTTCTTAGAAGTGAAGCTTCTGTCTGTTATGAGAAAAATGGTGCGTGTTAAAAAGCAAGCAGTCATCAGTTGTGGCAAAAAGTGCAGCAAGACAACACCCTTCCCTGGAAAAAGGGACATTTTTACTTTTGAGTAGACAGACACAAATTATTAGATTGGTTTCTGTATTCACATTTCTTCATTCCTAGACAAAATACTAGTGAGTGGTGTATGTCTATGACATCTAACATTCTTAAATGTACTTTGTAGGTGGAACATCTGGTGCCTGGGCCAGCACGGAGGTGGAGGAGAACACTTCTGGGGAGGAGGCGGTGCAAGTGGCGGAGGAAACTGCTGTGACGGATGCCACGGTAGTGGCGGGCAGTGGTAAGCTCTTATATTCCTTACTTATTGAGATTGCAGACTGCAGAGTGTGCTCTCTGCACGGGTGTAGTATATATGTTGTACAGTTAAGTTACTATACTGTTAAGAAGACTTTCAAATTTAGAACATTGGGGCATATTATCAATGGATTTATCTCCGTTTTTTTGCTTTAAAAGCCAAGAAAGCGGAGATAAAATTATCTCCCTATCAGCAACAGGATGCTAACACGCAAATTCGCATGTTAGCACCCTTTTTCTCTACGCTTTCCCTTGAAAGTGGGCGTTCCAGAGAAAAATAATAGGAGAAATGTTGTTTTAGCAACATTTCTCCTATTATCAAGGATTTCGCTAACCCTGTTAGTGATAAAAAAAAAGCAGCGCTAACCGCGGTTAGCACTGCTTTTTTTACACCTGGTATTTTCCTGACTTAGCCATGATATCATGGTGGATATCATGGCTAAATTTGTGAGCCCCTATCATCAAGCTAACTCCAAACTTCGAGAGATTATCGTTGGTTTTCCAGCGATAATCTCTCCATTGGCAGTTAGAGCGAGGATTTTTATCACTACTGAGATAAACCTTGCTAATAGCAAGTTGTCTCTGCGATAATTTCTGGCGATGCTTAGCGTTAAAAAATGTGTTGCTAAGCATCATTAGCGGTAAATATCGCTAAACGTTGGTAATATGCCCCAAAGTTTTTATCAACCAGGTAGTAGCCTCCTCTAAATTTACTTCAACTCAGCGGTGAATTTTTTTTCGAGAATCCAAATCAGATCTGAGATGAACTTGATGGATGGGAGGAACAAAAAGCGAAAGAAGGGTGTAAGTAAGTGTGGAAGGACGAGCAAGTTAAAAGTAATGATGACTGACAAAGAAGAATGATACGTGTTTGATTGGTGCCCGAGGTGGCTGGGAAGGAATATGATGCATGGCTGGGTGAAGGATGAAGCAAGGATGGGTGGAAGGAGAACAGCCTGGGTGGGTGAAACAGAAACTGTATGTGTGTGCAATATATCCTTTGGTTGAAATTCAAATGCAAGTCAAGCACGGATGTATGGCTTGCGGTTTTCCAAATAAAATGAAAAGGTTGTTTTCCCGTGAGAAAACGTAAGGTTTGTTCAGATGAGAGACATGAAGAAGAATGATTGACATATAGTTTGAATAGATGGATGCCTGGATCATGGTACTATCTGACTGTTAGATAGCATATGTGTATCTAGAGAGAGTAGACGGTCACTGGATGAACTAAGTGTTACTTTGAAGAGCATGTAACACCGCACCCGCACGTCCGTCCCAGTGTAGGAAAGGCAAGGAAAAGAAGTTTTAATTTTGCCTGAATACTACCATGAACAGTAGCAGTAGTTAGTATTGCAAGCACAGCATATATCCGGCTATTACGATGGCCACTCACTACCTCTGTTAATAAGTTTAGTAGAACTCGGTAATTCATGTGTGGATGTATCACTGTTCACTCAATAAAATGCAAAGCACCTAAAGTCATCCCATATGTAAACAAATACATACCATGAGCAGTGA
Organism: Lissotriton vulgaris; assembly: GCF_964263255.1. Taxonomy (NCBI): domain Eukaryota; kingdom Metazoa; phylum Chordata; class Amphibia; order Caudata; family Salamandridae; genus Lissotriton; species Lissotriton vulgaris. The sequence goes on from NC_141699.1 coordinate 460,198,196, forward strand.
TAGATAATCAGATTATTTATCTTCTTCGTTTTCCTTTTCTAGTATTCATTGGCACTGTAGGGTGAAAGTTAAATTAATTAAGCAGTAGCCCTTGTAACAGAGTATTCTCAGTGCCACCCGTAATAGAAAAGTAAGAGCATCACCACCTGCATGTACTGGACTGGTACAGTAACGCAAGTCTGTCTCACTCATCATGGTGGGCGTCTGTTTTTCTCGGGTGCAAGTTGACTGCGCTGGCATTATGCCGCTTTGCAGAAGTTAACGTACCAATTTTGCTAAACAAGAGAGAAGAATAAGACTGGTGTACTGTCATAGTCGACTCTAATGGAGTGAGTCCATAGTGCTCGTAGAATTGATTCCTTAAACTCCCACTAATGTTAGAGCAAGGATAAAGAAGTGGGAGGTTAGATAGATACTGGCCACAATAGTTATGTACTGCCCTTTCTAGTTGCTAGTTCTACTGTGACACAACTTTCTGCTGAATCATTTTGTGTTAATCTTAAAGAGCATTGGTTACAGACTATGTCTTTCTTTCTTCATATAGATGCTCCTTCCAAACCAACACGGAAGGAGCTGGCAAAAAGGGCCCGGCAACGGAGGCTGGAGGCGACTGTCGCCGAATATCGGCGGCTGGTGGCCCAGGAGGAGGGGGACACGCAGTCGACCACAACATCGACCGGGACAGCTGCATCCTCCTCCGCGCTCCCTGGGTCAGCCAGTCAGCGCAGCAGGTCTCCAGTGGTATGGAGCCGGGGTACCGCAGCCACCCACCACCGCCGAGCAGCAAACAAATCAGCTGCCCCCCACAGCAGTACCAAAAAAAGGTTGCACCGCCTTTCACTCAGGGTGTCCTACCTCGAGCAGGAGCTGTTGAACACAAAAACCCTGCTCAAGACCCTCCTCAAGGAGCATGCCGACCTGGCCCGAAAAGTGAACAGCAGCCAGCAGTAGGAGGAGACTGTCCCTTTCCCCTTTTTTAAAGACTTCTGGGGATGGGAATTGGGAGTTGGGTTTTTTGGACTTTTCACGGACATTCGTTGGGGTTAGGGAGGGGGGTGGGTTGGGTCTTGCGGGAGAATATTTAAGTTAGGGATATAAATATACTTTAAACTTAGCATACAGTTTTTTTCACTGCTTTTGTGGCTGGTGGGTGGGGGTTTAACAGTAAGTTTGTTTTCCTGAAACTTAAGTGACATCTTGATTCAAGTTGTGTAAGTAATTGCCCAAATGTTTTCAAAACAAAGTGTCTCTCACAGAGTACGTGAATTCAATAGTCCTAGAACTTTACTAGTACTACTGTCAGTCTCTCGTCTCTCCTAATACTCCATTATACTAACTCCCCCCAAACGCTTATCTTACCTGTAATTTGTGTTTGGAAATAGGGCTAGGCACAGGGCTGGCGATTAAGGTTGGCAATCCTGGGCGGATGAAATGTTATCATTGCGGTGGTACTAGTGGTGTTACACAGTGGCAGTTGCAGCATATGAAAAAAAGAAAATGAAACCTTGTTTGTCCTTACCGTAGCATTAGAACGGTACGATAGAGAATATAGCAGGTGACAGTACACTAGAACAGTGCCACAATGTAGCCTAACAAATGGTAAAGTATTGAAAGTATAACTACTATTTGCGTTGAATTTCTTTGACATTGGCTACTACTACAAGAAATAGTACTGAAGGTGAAGGACACAGCAGCATAATCATTTGCCACGTCTAGGAGGAGGATGTTCTTGATGATCAATCAAGTTGATGGCGCACATGAAAATCAGCTTTCATATACCAATAGTCATGGGTCTGTGTCAAGCTGAGTAAGAATATATCCTCGGATTCCTTCACCAGCCTGTTGCTATGACCTTATCCTCCCCAGCAAGTGTGTGGAATTATTGCTGTCATTTAGTCACACATCAATCAAAACCACACAGCCCGGGGGAAGAGGGTTAGGGTTTGGAAAATGGATGAGAATGGGGGTTTTTGGGAAAGTTTTGTTGAGAGAAGAAAAAAAAAGCACAGCATTGACAAACAATAATTGAAGATAAACAAATCTTTGGGTACAAAGCTATCCATAAATCTTTTAAGTGACATAAAGGAAGGGCATGCACTACTGCATGCATGGTTACTGAAAAGTAAGTAGTACTTTCGACAACCGTGAATGAAAGAATGCGACAGTACAGGGCTGCAGTAATAATTATGCGTTTTCACTTGCCTATCTCTGCACTCAGAGAAACACTTCGTACATTAAATTAGGTTTGAAAAATAGCAGAAGTAAAATCTATACAATGGCTGTAGGGATGAATTTAGAAGCAGAGATCAAAGAAATGCAGAGTCACACCCATAGAAGTTCACAGCAATAACATTACTTAAAAGATAATTAGAAAAGAACGGATACTGTATCTGTATGTTGTTGCAGTTGTCCTGTTGAATTTGGGAAGTTGCATTCCTCTTATTAGCGGGACTCCTCCATTCCATCTGACGCTCCGTCCATCAATGTTGGTGACCAGAAGACACCCTGTCCACTGCCTGCCTGGCGGATGCCGAATTGCGGCTCGCTAATGTGAAGCCTGACTTCATCCTTTTTTTCCCATTGCACAGGCTGAATCCCGGCCTGTAATTATTGATGGAAAAACAGGAAGTGATATTAGAACACCACTGGCAAATAAATATAAGGTATGTATGCTGTGTAGTGCAAAAAGTCACACTTTGAGTTTCCTAATAGACAGTACAATATTTTTGAAAGTGCGTACTCTGTCTGAGTCTCCTTTTGAAGGATAAATAAATATGGGCGAATTAATTTAGCGGATCTTTCCCCTCAAGCTAGGTGTACTGTAAACTGTGTTTTAGAACAAATTTAGACCTTCCCAGCAGTGCTCCCAGACCCTTACTAAACCCAGTCACAAAAATGTAGAAGACCCCCAATCAGATCTCAAAAAACGAGGCCTAGTAGAAAATGGTGACAAAACGTACTTTGGAAAGTAAAGTAGGCCCAAATCCCCCCTTACCCACCATGGATTGTATTCAAACCACTTGCAAGCAAGCAAAAGTGTCCATACCCAGCATTGCTCCAAGACTCGCAAACCCTCCACAAACACCAGGAATCCCCACAAACAGCCCCCCGAAAACGGTAGAGTGAGCGAAATCTCAGAAAATGCAAAAACTTTGTCCCCAGGGATTGTCTCCAAAACACTTTCTTTCGGGTATTAGACCTTCCCAGCAATGGCCCCAGAACTGTCAACCCGGGCGAAAACAAGTTTAACACCCCCAACAAGCCAAAAGGCAAAACCCGGGAAAAGCCACACTAAGAAAACCTTGGGCCTACCTGGAATTCAGTCCAAATGCGCTCTGCAGCTAGGCCCCAACTCCCCTTTTCCACCATGGATTTCCATTAAAACAAATGCAATCAACATTAGAATGTGCCAGCAGTTCTCCCAGACCCCAAAACCCACCCCCAACAACCTAAAAGCCCCCCAAACAGCACCCCAAAGACAGGCAAGTGATCAAAAGCGCAAAAACTTTTTCTGCTCCGATTTTCTCCAAACTACTTTTAGCCAGTATCACACCTTACAAGCAAGGCCCTCAGACACGTGAACCCGGGAAAAAACAAGTTTCACCACCCCCAAAAAGCCGAAAAGCAAAACCGGGAAAAGCCACACTTAGGAAACTTTGGGCCTACCTGGAATGCAGTCCAAATGAGCTCTGCAGCTAGGCCCTAACTCCCCTTTTCCACCACGGATTTTCTGAAAAACAAATGCAATCAACATTAGACTGTGCCAGCAGTGCTCACAGACCCCAAAACCCACCCACAAAAACCTGGAAGCCCCCAAAGCAGCACCCCAAAGACAGGCAAGTGAGTAAAAACGTAAAACCTTTTTCACCATGGATTTGGTCCAAAACACTTGATTCCGATATTAGACCTTCCGAGCTATGCCCCCAGACCCCTGCAGCCACCTGCAAAAAAGCAGAACACCCCCAAACAGGCAAAAAGCAAAAATGAGCCTACCTTCAATTCTGTCCAAATGCGCTGTGCAGCTAGGCCCTAACTCCCCTTTTCCGCCGTGGATTTCCTGAAAAACAAATGCAATCAACATTAGACTGTGCCAGAAGAGCTCCCAGACCCCAAAACCCACCCACAAAAACCTGGAAGCCCCCCAAACAGCACCCCAAAGACAGGCAAGTGAGCAAAAACGCAAAAACTTTTTCACCATGGATTTGGTCTAAAACACTTGATTCCGATATTGGACCTTCCGAGCTAGGCCCCTAGACCCCTGTAGCCACCCGCAAAAAAGCAGAACACCCCCAAACAGGCAAAAAGCAAAAATGGGCCTACCTTCAATTCTGTTCAAATGCGCTGTGCAGCTAGGCCCTAACTCCCCTTTTCCACCATGGATTTCCTGGAAAACAAATGCAATCAACATTAGACCGTGGCAGCAGTGCTCCCAGACCCCAAAACCCACCCCCAACAACCTAAAAGCCCCCCAAACAGCACCCCAAAGACAGGCAAGTGATCAAAAGCGCAAACCCTTTTTCTGCTCCGATTTTCTCCAAACTACTTTTAGCCAGTATTACACCTTCCAAGCAAGGCCCCCAGACCCGTGAACCCGGGCAAAAACAAGTTTCACCCCCCCCCAAAAGCCGAAAAGCAAAACCGGGAAAAGCCACACTTAGGAAACTTTGGGCCTACATGGAATGCAGTCCAAATGAGCTCTGCAGCTAGGCCCTAACTCCCCTTTTCCACCACGGATTTTCTGAAAAACAAATGCAATCAACATTAGACTGTGGCAGCAGTGCTCCCTGACCCCAAAACCCACCCCCAACAACCTAAAAGCCCCCCAAACAGCACCCCAAAGACAGGCAAGTGATCAAAGCGCAAACACTTTTTCTGCTCCGATTTTCTCCAAATCACTTTTATCCGGTATTAAACCTTCACAGCAATGCCCCAGACCGGTCAACTCACCCGCAAAGAAGTAGAACACCCCCACAAGTGCAGAGTCTTTGGGCGTAATCCAGTCATCTGCTTTGAGGGAAATAGGAGTCTGGAGGAGAAGGATAGAGGAGCATGTTCTTGTGAACTTGTGAACCTGAGGAATGCAGACTGCGGCACCTTCAAATCAATAAGCAAATAAGTGAAGACAGTTCTGCTGATGGGCTTGTTTTTGTGATTAGGTGATTAAAGTTTTTTTATGTAGATTTTGAAAAACAAAGAAAAACAGACACACAGGAATAAAAGTGAATAGGGACGAAAAAGAAAGTTAGAGATTCATTGACTCATTTTCAGGGCTCGGTGTCAGGGAAGAAGAGCTCGTCCTCAAACTCTGCGAATTCAGATGGGAGTAGGTTAGTAAACAGAGAAGAACTTACCTCCTCTAAGTTGGTGTCCTCCTTGTCTTCTTCCTGCGTGCATTCTCGTATTTTGTAATCTGGTGGTATGAAGTGCTGATTCATCTTGATCATTGTTAACCTCTCCACATTTTTGGGCGAGAGGCGGGTCCTTTCGGAAGTTACAATGCCACCAGCAGCACTGAAAACACGTTCAGAAGACACGCTTGCGAGTGGGCAAGACAAGTAATTTATAGCCAGGTTGGTGATCTCTGGCCACACATCTCTTTTCCCATGCCAATACGCCAATGGGTCATGATGAACATAGACCTCTGTTGAGTCATTCAGATAGGCCTGGACCATCGACTCAAGGTTCTCCAGGGTTCCTCCACTTTGCTTACTTTTTCTGGGACCTTTTGAGAAGCAAACCCAAGCTGAGTTAGCCAATACTCTTCTTCACACAATATTACTGTTGTGTCTGGTGCAGATGATACGGTTGCTGGTGTCGTTAACGGCTGAGAGGGAAAATCACTAACTTCTGCCACAGCCACAGATGCAGAAGTGGATTTTTTTTACTCCGGATGGCCTGCTGATGCTGATGTACTGCCTTTTCCTTGAATTTCCTGCCGTTCTCTTTCAAACCGAGTAGCTGACACAGCTAGCCAATGTTTGTACTTTGTAAGATCTGCGTCATCAAAAGGAAAGAATACTCTGCCTGCCACTGCCTTTTTGTGCCGTGGATCCAGAATAGTAGCAGAAATATAATGCTGTTCTGTGTGGATCTTTTCAAGACGTTCATAGCGAAGTAGGCGCTGTAATAACTTCTCCGCCAACTCAAATGCTTCTTGCTTTCCATCTTTTTGAAACATAGAAGACACCACCTTCAGTTGGTGCTCTAGCATGCGCAACAATGGGATAGCTTTTCCCAAATTACAGTCCTCCCTGCCTACTGCACACGTGAAGACCTCAAAAGGACGAAGCATGTCTTTCAGGCTTTTAACTAGCTCCCATTGCTCCACCTGTATCCTCAGGTCTATCATAGGTGTACCCAGTTTAAAGAAATACTGATCGACTACCGCGTACTGCTCATACAGACGCTCAAGCATGTAGAAGGTTGAGTTCCAACGTGTTACCACCTCCTGGATTAGTGCTTTCCCTGGCACTTTACGTTCATGTTGCAGGCACCTCAGCTTCCGGGCCTTAAAAGAATGGTTGAAATGTGTGCACATTCTTCGGCAGGTGGTCAGTAACTCGTAGACGGGACTTTCTTCACTCAAGAATTTTTTAACAACCAGGTTTATACAGTGCGCCAAACACGGCACTCTGAAATAGTTACCCTTATCCATGGCCTTAACTACATTGGCGCCATTATCCGTGGAAACGTAACCAATCATGCGTTTTCTTGGGGACAGCCATTGAAAGACCTTTGTGTTAAACTCATGCAAAATGTTTTCTCCTGTATGATTTTTCTCCATGGCAAACATGGCTAGTGTTGCATGTTTCCGAGCAGCTTTATAAACTTTGTCCGTGTCAACACCTGCATTTAGCTTTGCTTGAACCCCTGAAAAAGAGACCCAGTGTGCAGTGATGCACATGTAATCAAGGGCTTGGCAACTGGTCCACATGTCTGTTGTCAGATGTATAGTGTGAACAGCACTCTTCTGCAAAGCTGCCCCAATCACCTCCAGCACATCTTCAAGTAGTGCTGGAACCGCAACTCTGGCAAAATAGAACCGGCTAGGAACCTTCCATTTAGGGCAGAGCATTGCCACCATTTCAAGAAAACCCACCCCTTCCACAAAAGAAAAAGGGAGAAGGTCCAGCGCTAGCATTTTAGCCAGCTTAGTGTTATACAGATGCGCCGTTGGGTGGTTGCGTTCAAATGGCGCATCTGAAAACAACATGCTTCTAATGGTGGGCTGGACCATTTTACGGGATGATGATGACTTCTCCGACCCAGTTACGCTCAGTGATGATGAACGTTTTCGCATTGGTGTCTCACTCTCTCCCACAGTCTTAGTGTGGCTCATATATCTTGCAGGGGGTGTGCTGCTGACAGGGGTACTGGGTGTAACTGAAGAAATGTTTGACGCTTCTTCCTCCTCGTCATCATCAGATGAAACATCAACGGATACAATTTGTTGACTTGCAATTCGGGCTGCCTTGATCTCCCTTAGGTGCGCATGCCATTTGACAGTGTGCTGTCTCTCAAGATGACCTCTCTGGCCTCCGGTACCATAGTTGGTACCAAGCTTACCACGACTATCTCGAACCTTACAAATGGTACAAATGGCTATGTTTTCCCTTGTTGGGCTAACACTAAAGAAGTCCCAAACTGCGGACTTTAAATGTCTGTGGGGGGCGGAGGAGGCGATACTGGGAATGCCAATGCCAGATGAAGTGGAGGATGTGTGTTGCCGAAATTTACTACGTTGTGCACTTACAGCACCACTAATTGAGGAAATGGAGGTCGAGGCTAATGGAGGTCCCTTCTGGCGAGAAAATATGGAAGCTGTAGGTGGTGGTGTACTAGTTAACTGCATTGGTGGTGGTCCCATTGACACATCGCCAACATCACGCTCAGCAGCATTTCGGGATAGGGTAAAAATGTCTGTTTGCTGCATGCCCGCTGAGGCTGGAGTGACGTCTATGATGACTGCGTCGTCGTCGTGAGAGTCTTCATCAGCAGGAGTATACGCCACTTCTTGTTCAGCATCATCATCACACTCCATAACTATGAGACTTTCGGGGACCTTCCTTTTACGCTTAGCTACCTTTATCAGATCATGGTGTGCCTCACTTTCAGACGGCACTGGTGGTTCCCAATTTTCATCCATATCATCAGAAGGAAGGGGACTTGAAGAAGATGTAGACATCATCCTTGATCTTTTCCTTGCTGGGGATCTGGAAGACAATGAATCATCAGGAGGAGTGGCTTCCTCAGATGATACCTCGGCTTGAATGTCGATTTCCTGATGTGCCCCTACTTCGGGAGGAACAACTATTGTGGGCACTTGTGCCGCTCCATGCACCTCTGCTTGCGCCTCTCCTTTTGCCACCTCTCCTTTCACATGTACTTGGGTTTGTACTTGCACATGTGGTTGTTGTTGCGGCTGTGGTTGTTGAACACTCGTCAGATGAGTTACAACAACCTGTGTTGATTGAGGGATGCTGCTACTTTCTTGCGATGAGCCAACATCACTGGTCGATGGTGATTGAACAACTATACTGGCTGCCTCTGCAGCACTCAGGGGCTTGGACCTAAGTTGGCGTGGTGGTGGTGGCACTGATCCCAATGGAGCGGAGGTGCTGCTCCCAGCTTGGTCCCCAGCAGACCCTGCTGCTGCTGCAGGCGTACTTTTTTTCCCCAAAAAATGCGGCGGTCGGCACACCAGTCTCCTTGGTAAGTGGCGCCACTTGCTTCTTCTGCTCCTTACTGGCAACTTTCTTGCTAGAGGAGCTACGGGCAACTTTTTTTGGGGCCATCTTCTTCAGATGTCAGAACAGCAGGCCGCAGTTGCACAAGTTGCAGAGTTGTCTGTGGCCACACGTGACGTTGTGCTGCACACACCGCAGCAGGACTTGTTCCTGGCACTGATGAGGAACGATGAGGCTGAGTCTTTCTGCACCTAAAAGCAAACGAAGCCAGAGGAACATCAGTTAAATAAATGTTGCATATGTAGTGCTTCAATTAATAGTTTGCAAGTAAGCATTTTTATTATACCCACCCCCCAAAATGAAAAGACCAATAAAATGCACCACTGACAGAGTACCCCTGGGCAAAATGGAAGAAAGCATGGCAGACTGGGTACAGGCCTATGGCACAACAAAGCACACTGCCTGGCTTCAAAATGGCCCCTAGACCCCCACCCACATGGCCAGGCCCTGCTTGGACCAGGCCTCAAAATGGCCCCCACCCACATGGGCATGCCCCATCAACACCCCAAAAAATCGAAAAACACATACAAATCACCACAATCCAATACCATCCATGCCCTCAATGATGTTTACATTCAAGACACCCCACAGAAAGACTAGGCCCATGCACCACTGAGTAACCCTGGGCATAATGGACGAAAGCAAGGCACATTGGATGCAGGCCTATGGCACAAAGCACACTGCCTGGCTTCAAAATGGCCCCTTGACTCCCACCACATGGCCAGGCCCTGCCTGTACCAGTCCTCAAAATGGCCCCCACCAACATGGCCATGCCCCATCAACACCCCAAAAAATCGAAAAACACATAAAAATCACCACAATCCAATGCCATCCATGCCCTCAATGATGTTTACATTCAATACACCCCACAGAAAGACTAGGCCCATGCACCACTGAGTAACCCTGGGCATAATGGATGAAAGCAAGGCACATTGGATGCAGCCCTATGGCACAAAGCACACTGTCTGGCTTCAAAATGGCCCCTTGACCCCCACCAAATGGCCAGGCCTTGCCTGTACCAGTCCTCAAAATGGCCCCCACCCACATGGCCATGCCCCATCAACACCCCAAAAAATAAAAAAAAACACACAAAAATCACCACAATCCAATGTCATCCATGCCCTCCATGATGTTTACATTAAAGAGACCCCACAGAAACACTCAGTCCATGCACCACTGAGTACCCCTGGGTAAAAGGCCCCAACAACAGCCAAAAAAATCGAAAAACACAAAAATCACCACAATCCAATGCCATCCATGCCCTCCATGATGTTTACATTAAAGAGACCCCACAGAACGACTCAGTCCATGCACCACTGAGTACCCCTGGGCAGAAGGCCCCAACAACAGCCAAAAAATCAAAACACACACAAAAATCACCACAATCCAATGCCATCCATGCCCTCCATGATGTTTACATTAAAGAGACCCGACAGAAAGACTCAGTCCATGCACCACTGAGTACCCCTGGGCAAAAGGCCCCAACAACAGCCAAAAAAATCGAAAAACACACACAAATCACCACAATCCAATGCTATCCATGCACTCAATCATGTTGAAATTCAAGACACCCCACAGAAAGACTCGGTCCATGCGCCACTGAGTACCCCTGGGCATAATGGATGAAAGCAAGGCACATTGGATGCAGGCCTATGGCACAAAGCACACTGCCTGGCTTCAAAATTGCCCCTCGACCCCCACCACATGGCCAGGCCCTGCCTGTACCAGTCCTCAAAATGGCCTCCACCCACATGGCCATGCCCCAACAACACCCCAAAAAATCGAAAAACACATAAAAATCACCACAATCCAATGCAATCCATGACCTCAATGATGTTTACATTCAAGACACCCCACAGAAAGACTAGGCCCATGCACCACTGAGTAACCCTGGGCATAATGGATGAAAGCAAGGCACATTGGATGCAGGCCTATGGCACAAAGCACACTGCCTGGCTTCAAAATTGCCCCTCGACCCCCACCACATGGCCAGGCCCTGCCTGTACCAGTCCTCAAAATGGCCTCCACCCACATGGCCATGCCCCATCAACACCCCAAAAAATCGAAAAACACATCAAAATCACCACAATCCAATGCAATCCATGACCTCAATGATGTTTACATTCAAGACACCCCACAGAAAGACTAGGCCCATGCAGCACTGAGTAACCCTGGGCATAATGGATGAAAGCAAGGCACATTGGATTCAGGCCTATGGCACAAAGCACACTGCCTGGATTCAAAATGGCCCCTTGACCCCTACCACATGGCCAGGCCCTCCCTGTACCAGTCCTCAAAATGGCCCCCAACCACATGGCCATGCCCCATCAACACCCCAAAAAATCGAAAAACACACAAAAATCACCACAATCCAATGCCATCCATGCCCTCCATGATGTTTACATTAAAGAGACCCCACAGAAAGACTCAGTCCATGCACCACTGGGTACCCCTGGGCAAAAGGCCCCAACAACAGCCAAAAAATTGAAAAACACACAAAAATCACCACAATCCAATGCCATCCATGCCCTCCATGATGTTTACATTAAAGAGACCCCACAGAAAGACTCAGTCCATGCACCACTGAGTACCCCTGGGCAAAAGGCCCCAACAACAGCCAAAAAATCGAAAAACACACAAAAATCACCACAATCCAATGCCATCCATGCCCTAAATCATGTTGAAATTCAACAAAACAGTTGTATCATGCACCCATAACTAACCCTGGTCCTACTGGATACTGTGGCTACCCACAATATATTTTATTTAATGTTCTGAAAAAGTTCCAAAATTGTAGTTGCAGCAACTGTAATGCCCCAAACAAACTTACTTGTGAAATTTCTAATCCAAAAGTGATCCAAAGAAAGTCAAAAAGGCCTCAAATCCAAATATCCAGCAGGATCCACAAAAAGTAATCCTTCCAGGTCAAGATCCAAATCAAAGTGACCAGGACATGAACAAAGCACTAGGAGGAGCCTGCTGGACAGGAACAGGAAGTTGGAGACTGTGGGGCACTTCCTTCCTCCCCCCCCCCCCAAAATGGACTCCTTGCAAAATAAATTGCAGGCAAATGTCAACCTGAGGAGTTATTCTGATAAAAATCATCATTTTCAGAATGTTTATGCTGCCTGCTGGTGGATTTCTTGTGCAGAATTGCAAATTTTGCAATTTCGCAAACGCGAGATTGTTGCTGCCTGCCGCATCTACGTGTTCGCAATTGTTTACTCCAGCGAAGCGTGATCATGGGCCTTTATGACGTACTCGCGTTGACAAACTCTCGCTGTGCAAGGTGGCAAGCCGCGATGACGTAATCGCGGTCGACAAACTCCCGCGGGATCCCGCAGCAAGATCCAAAATGGCGAGCACACGCAAACATGGAGAAAAACAACTCTTCAAATGCTGAATGACGGTAAGTGAACGCCGCGCACCGCAATATTGTATTTGTCAAGCGGGGCCAAGCAAAAAAATCCGCTGCGTGTGAATTTGCGAATTTTCGGCAAATTCGCGAGAATTTGCGGATCGCGAATTTGCCGAAAATCCGCAAATTCCGCGAGCGGAATGGATTTTACGCCCATACTTAGTCTTAAAGTCAGATTCAAAAACCGAAGTGCACTTTAAGTATTGTAAAATGACTATCAAATATGATGGGGGTGAACAAGGTATGTCTCTAGAGGGTGATTTTCATGGAACGCTTCAATTGATTGACGGAGTGAGCTAGCATAATGGTTGTACACAGAGTTCCACACTTCAGTCAAATGGCCTGAGAAAGTTTGTGAAGTTAATCATCTTCCCTTTGAACTGTTTGGTTTTTAAATCAATAATGTAATTAATTTTTAAGTTTATGGGTCCCACTATCCCAAGACATTGTCATCTCACTGTAATATTCTACTGTTCAAGTGAACTTTTTCTCTCCCTCATGGTCTCTCTTCCATATTCCCTCCATCCTTTTCCCAGTGCGTTTTAGAATTATTTTTATACAAAGGTGTGTTCTTCACATTTCCTGCCGTCTCTTGTCCTTGTGAAGGAATGAATTGTTTCTGGATCCGTTGTGTTATGTGAGACTAGCATATTCATAAATAGATAAACAATCCATCAATTGAAGAATACCAGTGCCCCTGCCGTTCAAGGATGGAGCCTCTCTCATCGTAAGAAAAAGTAAGGACGCAAAGTAAAATGCATTGATGTCACCACAAAGTGTATAGATTTCTTTTATACCCGGCAGCGCTGCGAGGCAAACTGCTAGCAATATAGCGATATTAACATCACATAAAATACACTTTGCTGTGCGCATATTTGTACAATCTTCACTGCTGACCTTCACTCATTTTTCCAAAACTTGTCTGTCCTGTGGCTGGTTCTAGCTTGTGTTCAACAATCATATAATCGACGGTGTGGAAGTGAGTCAATTCTCTGTATACATGTTATGCAATTTATATACATTAGGCCTTTAAGAAAAATATAATCGTATCCGGAACCTTAGAATATTATTTTCGCTGTGTTTATAATAAAGGATTTCGGCTTTACTTTTCGAAAATGTAACAAATATTTTCCCTGCAGAGAGAATTCCAGCGCAGCACGTCAGCACACGAAAAATCTATTCTCCCAAGCCAGACCATGCACCCTCCGCGACGTTGTGTGATGTGTCTAATTAATCGTGCCAATAAATTAATTAGAGGTGCCATAAATCATGAACCTCTGTCAAATTGTTCACAAATCTATCATTCCTTTAGGCGGTTTTCGACTCGGTTACCCAGTGCAACACAGACAATTTGACTTGATATGCATCATTTCAAAAGACTTCTGAAATTGCAAAGGATTTCTCACCATTCTGCTGTGACAGTTTCAAGGGCAGCTTGGTCTTTAAATCACGAAGTGCTAGACACATAGGGGCATATTTACAAGACCCTATTGCCACAGGAACGTCACTTTTTTCGACGTTCCTGTGGCAATAGGGACTTTGCCTTATGTACACGGCGTGTTAAGCCACTTAACGTGGCTTAACGCTGCATTGTAAATAAGGCACTTCATGCTATACTTATTGTGAAAGGGATGGGCAATGGGTGTTGTGGTAGGTGTTCTGCAGCAACACCCATTGATTTTGATGCTACCCCATATTTACAAGGGTGGCGTAAACTTAGGGCAGCACCAAAATTAAGACAAGGAAAACCTGCTCTTAACATGGTGAAACAAGTAGAAATGCTCTATTTCTCCTCATTTTGCTGTTTCTTTGTGTGCTACATTGTGAAAAGGTTGACATCAAGGACTGCCTGGTGAAGCACATTCCACATCTCACTCGCCTTACTTTTATGCTGCCCTTAGAGTTTCAACAGGCACCAAGGATTCAAACCTATAAGCCAACAGCCAAGGAGCAGGCATGACCGATTATAGCCTGTCCTCTGTCACAAACATAGTAGACAAACCATGGCGGCTGTAGGCAAACATGGTGCCAATGATTTTGAAGGCCACAACATCCAGATTTAAGCAGACTTCTCCAGGGAAACCAATGCTAAACTTAAATGGTATTAAGCCCTGCATCCTTTCCTTCAGAAAGTAGGCATTAAGGGGGTCATTAGGATGGCGGACAGACCTGCGTCCGTCCGCTACCCCCGAGGTGGAGGGACCGTCCGCAGGGGCAGCGGCGGTCCCTCCGGTGCAATTAGGATGTGACCCCCACCCTGGCGGTCACATCCTGTATCTTTAACCTTGCAGCGGGTGCTGCTTGAAGTAGCACCCGCCGCAAGGTTAAAAATGCATGTTTTACATTTACATGCACAAAGCGGCAGGCATCGCGCGGTGCCTGCCGCTTTGTGCATGTAAATGCTGGGGGGTACCATAGGTACCCCCCGTGTGCACCCCCCACCCCCCGACACCGTGGGGGCCCACAACAGGCCCCCAAACACCAAAGACCACATGCTTTTCCACGGCGGAAAAGCCGCCGTGGAATAGAATGTTGCGATGCACATCTTAATTTGGCTGACGGTGTCTTGCAGACACCGCCACCAAATAGCCCTCCACACCCCGCGGATCAGCAGCGGACGGACCTGCCGTCCGCCGCTGGTCCCACCGCAATACCACCGCCATCCTAATCTGGTGGTGGGTGCTTTCTGTTGCCGCGGCGGTGAATCCGCATCCTCCGGGGCGGGCGGTGGCTTCCGCAAGCCCGGAGGATGCGGATTCACCGCCATCCTAATTAGGCCCTTAGTTGTGCTTTATGAAAGACAGGAAATCAATAGATTGCCATGACCCTACAAATCTCTCACACTTCCTTGAAGAGCTGGAGAGCTGGGATATGGAAACTGCATCATCCAAGCCCACTGCTGAACCCCTCCCTCAAACCGATGGGAAATCTCTTGATCAACGTGGTAGATTTCAGGACTGATTGCATGGGATACAGATTGCGAGAGAAAACCTGATAAAAACTGTGGAGGCTACAACACAGGATCTGGGCCGCAATAAGTCCAGATCACCATTGAAGCCAAGCAGGGCCTCTGGTGGTTGTGCTGAGACAATGTTTTTTTGTCACTATCTAAGCATGTGCTGAAAGTGGATGAGTATATCATATGGAATGCCTCTAACTGTAACTGTCTTATGGCTGCTTTTCATGTACCTTGTTTCTCATACTTGGTGCTCATTGATACAGACGTCTCCCTAACTAATTGGCCAATGTATGGTCCTTGTACATATACCATGCTCTGACTCTGTGCATCTTGCATGGCTTGGTAAATCTGAATCTAGGTTTTGCATCACTCTGCGTTGCCGTGTCACCAGGAACTCACCTACACCCATGTAGGTTGCTATACGGAGAATTTAAAACAAATGAAATGGTCAGATGATGCGGCACCCCTTTTGATGGAAAAAGGCAGAACACTGTTAAGCCAACTATCAGATATTGATTCCTGTCCTACTAGCAGCTGGGCTAGTTTTTACCAACCGACTACTAGAAGCAGTCCATTTAAGAGGAGCACTGAGCAGTACAAATCTCAACCACACATTTCACCAGCATATAAAAAAACTAAAGTTACATAGAAACCGTGCCCTTTGGGAATCCAGGAAGAGCCCAGGTAATAAAATCAACTTTAACAATTACAAGCAAGCTCAAGCTCGCAGTACGCAGAGGAAAACAAGTGGCCTCGGATCAATTCTGTCTGACGCTCCTCTATGAAAGTAAGAAACCAAACTCAAAGCAATTCTAGTCTCTTGCCAGCGAGGTGGAAGGGGCTATGGCATTGCAAACATCAGTGCTGATGAATGGTCCTTCTTTTTATCATCTCATTTTAAGAGTAACTTACAACAAAGTCGACAGGCCCAAATTCCCTAGCATAGCCAACGTAAAGATACTTTCCATGGATGCTACAAATCCAACATGGCTGGGCCCTAGCCTCTCGCCCATTAGTACTCTTGAAGAACCAGTAAATGTGGCTTGTGGGGACAACATCGATCCACCCTCTAAGTCAACAGCGACACCGGAAGAACTAAACCATAAGATTCTACGTTTAATAAAGAAAGCTAGAGCTGATGGTGCACCTGAGCCAAACTGTCTTTCCCAGGCCTTGTTTAAATTGGAAGCCAAATTCTGGAAAGTCCATCTGAACCAACTACTCATGAAAAGGGGACCCCTGAAATTGAATATAGGCAGATGCAGGGGAATACAAAAAATGTAACACAAAAACAATACTCGGCCTATAACGTTTGATATATGCAATACGTCATTGAATTATTAGACCACTCTTTCTAGACCATAAACGATATTATTCACACCATTAGAATTGAATATTGCTTTATTTTATATTTTGTGTTTTCATCACATATATCCCATTCTGCAGTGAGTCCGTTTCTTGCAACACTGTGGACAATTTTGTATAATGGTCTGCCTGGTTCTTACCCATTATCAAGATGTCATCTTGAAAATACTGTACCCCTTCTTTGTCCTTCAACAGCTTATGCATAAGCTTCTGAAATACAGCCGCCGCCGATGCTAGCCCAAATGGCATCCTGCAAAATTGGTAGCACCCGAATGGGGTTATGAAGGACGTCAGCTTGCAGCACATGTGATGCAAGGCTATTTGATCGTACGCGGAGGCAAGATCACGTCTTTGGTTTTGGCCAGCATTTTGTCTATTCTCGGTAGCTGGAACTTTTCTACTACGATGTTTTTTTCAGCTCCCTCAAGTCCACACATAGGCGTACCTTGCCGTTGGGCTTCCTGGCCACTACCAGCGGAGCCAACCATTCTGCGCTGTCTATCGGTTCAATGATGCCATTGTCCTCCAGCCGTTGCAATTCTAACTGTACTGTCGCTTACTTTGTGGCACACTGGCTTGGTGTCTGCCTTAAGGTCTATTTTATGCATACATTTCGTCAGTTTTCCTATCGTGCTTTCAAACACAGTGGGAGACTCCTCCTTCCATTTGGTGTCTTCTGGCTGTCATTCTGGGCTGGCCATCAGGACCTGCGTGACACCCCCGAGTTCCGTTGTATGCCCAGCTCGCCCTGGTCAACACATCCAAGGAGGGAGGGCCCTTTCTCTGCTACGTATAGCTTTCCGTCTGCTTTCCGGCCCTTGAACTCAAATTGCAGGACTCAGTACCCCACCATGGGAATGGGCTTGCCCGTAAATGTGACTGGTCGAATGTCTGGAAGTATCAGGTGCGACCCTAGGTGTTGTCTGAAGTGTTCGTCCAACACCTTGCGTTGTACTATGGTGTACGGGGTCCTTGAGTCTGTCACCACTTTTATTTGTACTCCCTCTATTGTGGTTTCTTAGAACAGGTGCAGTCTATGCCGAGTATATGTTCTTCTATGCATACCACTTTATCCTCTTCTTCGTCCCCTTCTCCTTCCTTGTCAGATTCTTGTGCGACGTACTTGACCACAGGCCTTCTCTGCTTCCAGCGACACACTTTCTCATAGTGCCCCATGATTCCACAGAACATACACTTGCCGCGGAACGCCGGGCAACATTTATCATGACTTGCGCGGGCTTGGCTCCGACACCTGTAGCACATGATCTTGTCTCCACTTGTGGATTTCTTCATGGGCAGCGGTCTGGGAACATATTCAGTCTGCGTTTTTGTGTTCCCTGCTTCTCCTTTGCTCGTGTCCGGTAGGTCTGCTTCTGTTATTTTGTTGACCATGGGTTATCTCTTTTTTCCGCTTCAGGGAACCTTTTAGATAGTTCCGCCTTCTTCACCATGGCTATGACTTCTTTCAAAGACGCATCTCCGTTGACCCATAGCTCATCTTGGATTGAGGTATTCGTTGTGTGCATGACAATCTGGTCTTTAATGAACTCGTCATGTAAAGCACCGAACTTGCATGTGACTTCTAGTTTCTTTAGTGCTGCCACATATTCATCTGTAAACTCTCCTGCTTCCTGTTTTCTTTGTTGGAAGTTGTACCTGTCTATGGACGTGCACACCACTGCTCTGTAGTGGTTGTCTAGGTCTTCAATCGCGTTTTGGAACACGTCGTCATCTTCATCCGGTTGTGTTTTAGGTACTAGGTTTTGAAAAACTCTGATGCCTTCGGGGCCCAGTTTATGGAGTAGTATCCTCTTCTTTCTTTTACTGGGAAACTCCCCACTGCTTTCATCTGCCAGCGCTTCTAGATAGTTCATGAAGTATACCCTCCAATCTTCCCACTTCATTGAGGGTTTACCCGGCCTGGGTAGGAAGGGGACTGGCGTTGCGAGCGAGGAGGCTTGGGTGCTCATCTCTGTTCGTCCCCCTTGGAGCTCTTCCAACCCTCTAGGACTTCCTGGCGCACTCTGCGTGTGCCGGCGTGGTGGGCTCCTTTGAGGTGCAGGTTCGCCATCTGCACTCTGCTGTGCTTGCTCCACCAGGCCCACTAGCGGAAGGGTCGGCTGCTGCTGCGTGAGGTGCTTTCCCCCGGGTGTTTGTGTGTGTCTCAGCTAGTGGGCTGGCTGGGAACACATGGTCACAATCCCTGTTTTCACCCCTCCCGGTCTTCTGTACTCACTGTTTGCGTTCGTCCCGAGGCTCAGGTGTGCCTGCGGATGGTGCATGTTAGGTAGGACTCCCTGAAGGATGGTATGCTCTCTACGTCGTCCTCTGGTGTCATGCTGGTCCACCCTGCTGCGTCCGGCAATGAGCTCTGCCCTCAGGTCACGGGCAGTGTCTTCATGCGGTAGGCCAGGTTGGTGGCTGCGGCTGCTCTCCACTGCTGCGCTCTCACTACTCTGTGTGCCCCCCTGCTGTGTATCATGTCGCTGCCTCGTGGGCGTCTGTTGCCAGGGTTGTCCACCGGAAGTGATGGTCTCGAGCAACCTCGCTCTGCTGCCAACCATTGTCCCCAATTTGTAGGAGCTAATGTTATCGCTAAGAAGAGGTGGAGGCTGAGTTTGCAGTTAAGTATTTATTT
This sequence comes from Lissotriton vulgaris, assembly GCF_964263255.1. Taxonomy (NCBI): domain Eukaryota; kingdom Metazoa; phylum Chordata; class Amphibia; order Caudata; family Salamandridae; genus Lissotriton; species Lissotriton vulgaris. Next base: position 460,217,323 of record NC_141699.1, read on the forward strand.
ATGAATGCACTCGTAGCAAGGGCGCCGGGAACCGCATCCGCTGTGTACGTGGGCTCCTCACGTCTGCCCTAACATGGCGGTCACGCTCTACGTCGCTACGTCAGGCGTAACGACTAGAGCGCAACACTACAGTTACTGTCTTTTTCAGGTTAGACATCCCAGCTTCTAGTTGGCTTCTTCTGTTTTCTGCTTCGGTGTTAGAAATGGCATATCTGGTTGGCTGAGGCTTGCGCCAAAGCCAGGCAAAAACCACCACTCTAGTCAGGGCAAGGGAGTCACACGCCAAGATAACCCCTGTTCACCCCCTTGGAAGCTTGGAACGAGCAGTTAGGCTTATCTCGGAGGCAATGTGTAAAGCATTTGCGCACGCACCCACCAGCAACAACATCCAAGGCCCCCACAAAAGGAACTCCACACAAGGTTCTATCAAAATAGCCTTTGTATTCTCAAAACACATTAGAATAGTAAACACATTATGTACACTGTGCCAACTGGCACTGGGCAATATTTACAAGGGATTATGTACACCTGACAGGGCCACATGGACCACTGTCAGCTTCAGCACTTGGTAAAGAAATAGTAAAATAGATTACTTGGTAAAAGTAAAATAGGTCATAAAATGTACAACCAGTAAACACCGGTAATCACTTTACTTTGCAACAGTCTGTGCCATGAAGTCCATCATGCACAGTATCCCACAAGTCTAACGACATTAGACCCTAACCACCTAAGTAAACATTATCCTAGGGACGTAAATCACACAGGGAAGCATAATCTCCCTAACACAAACCTAAACAGGTAAAACAACCTCCAATGCATAAACCATATCTAGAGGTATCAAAACAGGGTGCACAAAACATACTATACACAATACATTTCCTAGCACCCAAAAAGCATTAGCACATAAATCATAATAGCACATTATTCACATTAGGGACTGTACCCTATGAATGTAACAATCCCCCCTGGCCAACTGGCCAACTCAAATAAGGGGGGCTCAAATGCCCTATGTCCATAGAGTCAGGTCTGCCTAGGCAGCAAAAGTCAAGGTTATGCCACTGCGCCAAAACCTAAACGTTGCAGCTGCCCACTACTTGCCTGGCAGCTGGGAGCAAGAACAGGGCCTAAACGTAGCAGCTGGCACTAAGTGCTGCGTAGCTGGGGAAGGCAAAGGTAGGGCAAAGGAGTGTGTCTCACTCCTGATTCGCAAAGAACACATGTCCCCTGAAAGGAAAACCTAAACGGTGCAGCTGCCCACTACTTGCTGGGCAGCTGTGAATCAAAACTGCGACGAGGGCCCTCACTGGCCCTTAGGAACAACTGTGCCCTGTTAGAGCAACCAAGGCTCTGAAAACAACTGTGCCCTGTTGGAGACACCAAGGCTCTGAGAATAATGTGTCCCAAGTCCCTAGTGGGGACTCTAAAAATCAATGGGGACCTTGTGGGAGTCACACAGCCCTAAAACAAGTATGCCCCGAGCGCGAGTACTGGCGCTGGAAATCAACCTGCCCCAGAGAGCCACACGGGGCTCAGCGAGATACTGCCGGTACACAGGGAGCAGCCCACTGCCCTACGGGCCGCTCCAAACTTGTGCCATCAACAGGCACCGCAACATCCGCCCGGAGCTTCCCCCAAGCCGGTCAACACTCACCGGGCTGTTGTGTGGGCAGGGGCTCCTCTGGTCTCCTCCTCACTGGGGAACTCTGGCGGCGACACTCCTCTGATGGTGCGGGCTTCCCTGTCCATCCTGGGAGCCCCGCACTGCCTTCGGTGGCCGCTTCCATTGCTTTACTTCACCAGGGCCCCCTCTTGGGACCCAGGACCTCTCCATGGAGCCGGCGAGACTCCGGGGCAGCTCAAGGGCGGTGAGCGGAACTTCCTGTCATCAAGCGGAAGTCCCGCCCCGCTCCAGGCATCAGATGCCTGACTTCCACCCCAGTTGCCCAGGCCACGGCGGTGATCGTTCCTTGGCACAAAACAGGGGTAGGCACCCTCGAGGATTACAATGAACAGTGGGGTGGGCACCCACTGCATCAAATGAACGGCAGGTTGCAATAATCGGGGTGGGTACCCGAAATACAAATAATTAAATCAGCGGGGTGGGCACCCGCAGGGGAGCCATTTTTGGGGGAGTCCCTATGCCAGGGATTCCCTCTGGTCAAGGGGCAGCTCAGCGCTGCCAAGCGAAAACCAAAAGCGCTCCACCTGGCAATCCAAGCGCTGTGCCATAGGGGAGAGCACTCCCAGAGCACCACAGCAACGGAAGGGTCCTGCAGGAGAGAAAACACAGCTCTCCCAAGGAACCATCAACCCTGGGCAAGGGCAGGACAAAGGGAACAAGGTCCAGGTAGGCCATCAGGCATCCAGGGGCTGGGCAGGGCCCAGGGAGGCAAGCTTTCCTCTGGGCCCTGGCAGATTCGAGTTAAGTACAAGAACATTTTCATGGGGTCACCGCCCCTCTTTTACACAGAGAAATCCTTTGTCTACAAAGGTACAGGCAAGGGGCGAACCAGATGCTACTCGTTCTTGAGCACTTTTGCTCAGCCCCTCTCCCTATTCACAGGACAGGACAGGGACATCAGGCACACCACCGGGTGGAGCCAGCATTGTGGCGGGTAGGCCCAGCCCTATTCAGGTCCCAGGTGCACTCCTCCTTCCCATCAACATGCAGATCTCTCCATTCACCACTGGGGCAGACCCATCCTGACTCCTGGAGCCAAGCACACCAGCCAGCTCCACCCAATCACAAGCCAGACAGTCAATTCACATTTACTGCACAGACATGCCAACTTCTAGAAGTGGCACTTCCACACTAGACACAATAAATCTGCACACAACATCGCGCAGTATTTAATCTCACGAGTTCGCGCATACCAAAATCGACACTGCACTCCCCACACATCAGGCACCATAATGGAAACACATATCCCCCATGCATTCCTATGGGAGGGCAGGCCAATCTCACACACGCACTCAGAGAGCTCCCGCACTTTATACTGGGACACAGTGTCAAAGTGCTCAAAGACCAGAAATCACTATACTAATGTGATATTAAAGGCAAAAAGTTCAGGGGTGAACCTGCCAGAAGGGCCAAGTCCAACATTTGGCAATCCTATTATTTGGTTTCTCTGACATCTTTACAGATTGCAGAGATCTTGGCTTGCAGAGAATCCGTGTTTTCCTTGGTGGATTTTCCTTGGTCGTTGGAACTCTGCTACTTTTATCAGAATAGTTTTCATCGTATTGTTAATGTATTGCTTATTTTTCTTTTTCAGCCATCTTTGAGTGGGTGTGTTTCGCTGTGTGGGAGATTTACATAAACACCGGTGTTGGATACAGAAGCAGTACTGCAAAACTTTATATGCCTCTTATTAGCTCAGAGAGGTTGTGAGCCTCTGAATACGACAAATATGACAAATTGATCAAGTGTATAACTGTCATATGTGCAGTTTATTGCAAGGCATTGGTTATTCTATGCTAAGGCATGTGACTGGTAGCACCAGTTAAGGCAGGGTGCACTCTGCTTCTGCTTCCGAGTTATCCTTTTTTTTTCAATTGAGACCTTGTTCAATTTGTACTGCACACCAAGGCATGAGGGTGTATAAGCTTGCATGGTTTTATAGTCGTAGATTAAGTAGGTTTTTGTAGAGCCTGCCGCTTGATAAATCCACATCAAGCAGTTAAGCTACCATGCTTAAAACAGTTGCATGTGTTGACTCAATAGTCATTTTGTGTGAGGCTAGGTTTTTTGGCAGATACCCATTCTTGCAGTGGCACAAACAGTAGTTGTGAACAGATCCCTGTCTCAGTCGTTGGATGGCCCCCTCATGCACAGGAGTAAGACACTGTCTCCGCCCGCGTTTTAGAACTCTAAACACAATCATCAAGAGGTTGCCATGCAGAGGTTAGGCATCCTGAGTGTATTCATCCTCAAAGGCAGCTGTTAGAATCTCAATTCTACAAAGTTGAGGATACAGGTAGTATCAGTAAACAGTGTTCCGCAATCAGATCCCTGTGTAAAGTGCAGAGTAGCCTCCACATTCGCAATGCTCATGAATAAAGAGGAGTAAGCCACCATGTTAGAGTCAGGCATCCCAAGTGTATATTGCCTCAAAGCTTTCATTCGCTTCTTGAACAACCATGGTAGAGGAAAGTAGTAAATGGCTCACTTCATTTTATAGCGGTGAGGTCTATTCATCCGCAGTGTTACCAAGTTCTTTGCGGCATCTGGGGTCACATTTTCCACATCGCTGGGTCAGGTGGTGTCCTTACATGTTGCACCCTTACAGCGGGCCAAATATGCGATTCAGTCCCGAAGTGATCATTGCTTGGTCCACTACTCCAGGCACTGTAGCGAAGGTCTTATCTTCTCGCCTCTCCTCTCCTGCTGCCTGCATGACATTTTTTGGCTAGCTAGATTGTACAAGCTGCTACTTAGATGGTGTAAGGGAGATTAAAGTGTTCCCTCAAGATGGAGCAGCAAGCTCACACCACCATCTTACTTTCGCTCCAAGCCATGGCCCCACATTTCATTATTTTTTTAACAATTTCAGGTGTCAACCATGTCTTATCCACAAAACCAGACATGGTGATCCAGGTAATGTAGTGGTGCAGGCACATCAGAACAAAGGAGTAATTGTATGGCCTGAGTTGTGTGGCGCTTCCACTATGCAACATGGTACATCTGCAATGAAATTCTCCTATGATATATTCTCACCAACCAAAGTGCACCTTATATAGCCCTGTGAGTGATCATTAGTTTTGTTTGATGCAATGCAAAAGAAAAAGACTGCATTGCCAGAATCAACAACAGAGAGCGAATCCTGGATCGTTTCATGTGTGCACCCATGGATATTCCATGGTTTGAGACACATTCCCAGTTGTAGTACAGTAAGGAAATATGGGAATGCACCAATAAGTGCAACATTCCTGGGAGGGTGGTAACAAGGTGTCATAAATCAGAATCTCCTTGTTTCTCAGTCTTTCAATGTGTGCTGCATTCTGCAGCGAACATACATGTTGAAATATGCCTCACATGATAAATTGCAGTACGGCACACCTACAGGATTTGTCATCCTGGATGACAAATAACTGCCTAAAACGTAATGGCAGTAAAATAGAGGTGGGAAAATCTCCCTCCATCTGGACATCAGCTTGGTGGCCACAAACATTGGGTACTATCCCCTCCGGAAAGAAACAGGTTAAAAACCTGGGTGTGTGGCTAGACTCCAAACTCTCTTTTGAGGCTCACACCAGAAAGGTGAATGGGAAGTGCTTTGGAACCCTGACAGTACTACGGAAAACTCTGGACTACGTAATGTTCTCTACCTGGGAGCAACAAATAAATGCCTTCATAGGCTTCAAAGCGAATCCAAAGGAGATGATGGACAGAGCGTTTGAGCAAATGAAACAATCACCCCCAGTCAACCGATCTGGGTTTAATCCATCACCGTTCTTTAGCTCACTCCACCACCCCAGTTCAGACATGGCTATATGCAAATCAGCCTGACCCTGTGCCTCCTGGGAACAGTCCAGCCCGAACTGCCAAGCCATATCTTCCCTGGACCGGAAACAAGCGTCCTGGGACCGGTTTTCGAATTCATAATCTTCATCAGCCAGGCTATCTTGAATCCAGTGGTAGAGTAAGCAAGGGACCCACGTCTGGGCATACCCTGCCAGATTAGTGCAAACAAAGCGATGCCAAAGGGGATGATGGACGGAGCGTTTGAGCAAATCAAACACTCACCCCCAGTCAACTGATCTGGGTTCAATAGATCACCATTCTTTAGCTCACTCCACCACCCCAGTTCAGACATGGCCATATGCAAATCAGTCTGACCCTGTGCCCCCTGGGAACAGTCCAGCCCCAACTGCCAAGCCATGTCTTCCCTGGACCAGAAACAAACATCCTGGGATCGGTTTCAGATTCATAATCCTCATCAGCCTGGCTATCTTGAATCCAGTGGTAGAGTGAGCAGCGGGCCCACGTCTGGGCATACCCTGCCAGCTTAGGGCGAACAAAGCGATACCAAAGGGGATGATGGACGGAGCGTTTGAGCAAATCAAACACTCTTCCCGAGTCAACTGATCTGGGTTTAATCTATCACCATTCTTTAGCTAACTCCACCACCCCAGTTCATACATGGCCATATGCAAATCAGTCTGCCCTGTTCCTTCTGGGAACAGTCCAGCCCGAACTGCTAAGCCATGTCTTCCCTGGACCAGAAACAAGCATCCTGGGACCGGTTTCGGATTCATAATCCTCATCAGCAATGGCTTTCTTGAATACAGTGGTAGAGTGAGCAAGGGACCCACGTCTGGGCATACCCTGCCAGCTTAGGGCGAACAAAGCGATACCAAAGCCACTGGATTCAAGCAAGCCTGGCTGAAGACGGCTGTAATGCCAGAAACCGGTCCTAGGAAGCTTGTTTCCGGTCCAGGGAAGTCATGGCTTGGAAGTTCGGGATGGACTGTTCCCATGAGGCACAGGGTCAGACTGATTTGCATAGGGCCATGTCTGAACTGGGGTGGCAGAGTGGGCTAGTCAAGTCAAGTCAAATGATTTATATAGCGCACTACATACCCAGAGGGTCTCAAGGCGCTTGAAGAAGGGTGGGGGAATTACTTGTCGAATATCCAATTTTTAAGTTGCTTTCTGAATGCTAGGTGGTTCTGAGTGAGGCGAAGGTGCGTGGGAAGTGAGTTCCAGGTTTTAGCTGCCAGGTAGGAGAAGGATCTACCTCCCATGGTGGTTTTGTTGATGCGAGGTACAGTAGCAAGGGCTTGGTTGGAGGATCGTAGCTGGCGGGAGGGGGTGTAGAAGGAGAGTCGTGTGTTAAGGCATTCGGGTCCAAGTTCGTAGAGTGCTTTGTGTGCGTGGGTTAGGAGGCGGAAAGTAATCCTTTTATTGACGGGGAGCCAGTGGAGGTTTTTCAGGTGACCAGAGATATGGTCTTTACGCGGGATGTCTAGTATGAGTCTGGCTGAAGCGTTCTGAATGCGTTGGATTTTTTTCTGGAGTTTTGCGGGTGTACCGGCGTATAGGGTGTTCCCGTAGTCCAGGCGGCTCATGACCAGAGCGTGAGTGACAGTTTTTCTAGTTTCGGTGGGGATCCAGAAAAATGTTTTTTTGAGCATGCGAAGAATATTGAAGCAGGATGATGAAACGGCGTTGACTTGTCTGTACATGGAGAGTGAAGAATCCAGGATGACGCCCAGGTTCCGTGCGTTGTCCGTCGGGATGGGTGCTTTTCCAAGGGCCTCGGGCCACCAAGAGTCATCCCAGGCGGAGGGGGAGGTACCTAGGATAAGGACTTCTGTTTTGTCTGAGTTCAGTTTTAGTCGGCTGTGCTTCATCCACTCGGCTACTTCTTTCATTCCTTCATGTAGGTTGGTTTTGGCAGTGTTCGGGTCTTTGGTGAGTGATAGGATCAGTTGAGTGTCATCAGCGTATGAGATGATGTTGAGGTTGTGTTGGCGTGCGATGACCGCGAGGGGGCTCATGTATACGTTGAAGAGGGTGGGGCTGAGTGAAGATCCTTGTGGCACGCCGCAGATGACTTCAGTGGCCTCTGACTTGAATGGTGGGAGGCGGACTCTTTGGGTTCTTCCGGTGAGGAACGAGGTGATCCAATCCAGTGCTTTTCCTTGGATTCCGATGTTTCTGAGGCGCTGTAATAGGGTGCTATGACAGACTGTGTCGAAGGCTGCGGAGAGGTCGAGGAGGATGAGGGCGACTGTGTCTCCATTGTCCAGTAGAGTTCGAATGTCGTCTGTGGCGGCGATGAGGGCGGTCTCAGTGCTGTGTTTGGCTCGGAAGCCGGAATGTGAGGAGTCGAGGGATTTGTTGGTTTCGAGGAATGCGGCGAGCTGGTTGTTGACAGCTTTCTCGATGACTTTGGCCGGGAATGGAAGGAGCAAGATGGGGCGGTAGTTTTTGAGTTCGGTTGGGTCAGCTGTGGGTTTTTTCAGAAGGGCGCTGAGTTCGGCATGTTTCCAGCTTTCCGGGAAGGTGGCGGAGTTGAAGGAGCAGTTGATGACGTCTCGGAGGTGTGGTGCTATGATGGAGTCTGCTTTGTTGAAGATGTGGTGAGGGCATGGGTCTGTGGGGGATCCTGAGTGGATGGAGTTCATCAGACGGATGGTGTCCTCAGTGGAGATTGGGTTCCAGTCATTAAGGATGTTCAAGGGGGGTGAAGGTCCTGCAGAGGGTTGGGTGGGTTGGTCTCCGGGTCGGTTGTCGAAGCTGTTGTGGATGTCTGCGATTTTGTTGTGGAAAAATGAAGCTAGGGAGTTGCAGAGGGCTTGAGAGGGGGTGATGTCGTTGGAGTTGGCTGAGGGGTTGGTAAACTCTTTGACGATGTTGAATAATTCCTTGCTGTTGTGGGCGTTGTTATCTAGTCGGTCTTTGAATGCGGCTTTCTTGGCAGACCGCATTAGTTGGTGGTGTATGCGGGTGGCGTTTTTGAAGGCGTCCCTGGTGCTGGTGTTTGGGTCTTTTTTCCAGGCCTTTTCGAGGGAGCGACAGAGTTTCTTAGATTTCTTAAGATCGTCGTTGAACCAGGAGGCGTTTTTGCTGCCTAGCTTGATTTGGCGTTTTTTCAACGGTGCTAGGATGTCGGCGCTGTTGGATAGCCATTGGGTGAGGTTAATGGCTGCTTGGTCGGGGTTTGAGGAGTGGACAGGGGGGTTTTGAAGAAGCGATGAGGTGATCTGGTCGATGGTGATTTTGTTCCAGTTTCTTCGCAGAGTAGGTTGAGGATGGTTGTGATTTGTGGTCTTATTGTAGCTAAAGTGAACGCAGCTGTAAGAACGGTGATGGATTAAACCCAGATCTGTTGACTGAGTGTGAGTGTTTGATTGGTTCAGATGCTCCGTCCATCACCACCCCCTTTTGTACCGCTTTGTTCGCCATAAGTTGGCACGGTATGCTCAGACGTGAATCCCTTGCTCACTTTGCCACTGGATTCAAGTAAGCCTGGCTGAAGAGGGCTGCAATGCCAGAAACCGGTCCTAGGAAGCTTGTTTCTGGTCCAGGGAAGGCATGGCTTGGCAGTTCGGGCTGGACTGTTCCCATGAGGCACAGGGTCAGACTGATTTGCATATGGCCATGTCTGAACTGGGGTGGCAGAGTGGGCTAAAGAACGGTGATGGATTTAACCCAGATCTGTTGACTGGGTGGTAGTGTTTGATTGGTTCAGATGCTCTGTCCATCACAAGCCCTTTTGTACCGATTTGTTCGCCATAAGTTGGCAGGGTATGCTCAGACGTGAGTCCCTTGCTCACTTTGCCACTGGATTCAAACAAGCCTGGCTGAAGACGGCTGTATTGCCAGAAACTGGTCCTAGGAAGCTTGTTTCCGGTCCAGGGAAGGCATGGCTTGGCAGTTCGGGCTGGACTGTTCTCATGAGGCAAAGGGTCAGACTGATTTGCATATGGCCATGTCTGAACTGGGGTGGCAGAGTGGGCTAAAGAACGGTGATGGACTAAACCCAGATCTGTTGACTGGTTGTGAGTGTTTGATTGGTTCAGATGCTCCGTCCATCACCACCCCCTTTTGTACCCCTTTGTTCACCATAAGTTGGCAGGGTTTGCTCAGACGTGAGTCCCTTGCTCATTTTGGCACTGGATTCAAGCAAGCCTGGCTAAAGACGGCTGTCATGCCAGAAACCGGTCCTAGGAAGCTTGTTCCCGGTCCAGGGAAGGCATGGCTTGGCAGTTCGGGCTGGACTGTTCCCATGAGGCGCAGGGTCAGACTGATTTGCATATGGCCATGTCTTAACTGGGGTGGCAGAGTGGGCTAAAGAACGGTGATGGATTAAACCCAGATCTGTTGACTGGGTGTGAGTGTTTGATTGGTTAAGATGCTCCGTCCATCACCACCCCCTTTTGTACCGCTTCATAGGCTTCAAGGCATTCAAAATGCAGCTGCGTGCCTTGTTGTGATGCTGACCAGGATAACCTCTACAGGGAAGGTTCTTGCTGACCTACATTGGCTTCTAATCAAGGAGAGAATTCTCCTCAAGACCCTGTGCATTAGCCACCCATCCTGCAGGGAAAAGGTCTCAGTTACCTGTACAATTTACATATTCTCTACAATCCGTCTCGCCTTCCAATATCAACGGGAACATATTTGGTGAAGGTTCCTAATGTTAAAAAAGCCAAAATGAGGGCTTGTTCTTTCGGCTATCTGGCTTCCAAGAACTGCAATGCCCTACCTCTCTTTTTCCTTGCTGAACCATCAGAATCACTTTTTCGGAATAAACTAAAAACCTGCCTCTTCCGTTCATAGGTCTTCCATTTCTGATCCGTTACCTCCAACAGTCAAGTTTGTGGCTCAGCACGGGGACACACCAGTAGGTGTAACCAGGCGCTTTACAAGCTTTCTTATTATTATTATTATACACCAATACATTCCTGCGTGCAAAAGAAGTACCTCTGCAATAGGATTAGCCAGCCAAAACTGCCCTTACGAAGGGGGAAAGGCATGAATTCATTGTTCAGAATTAGATGCTGCACATTCCTGCCATTTTGCTTTCACACTTAGCAGTGCAGTAGGGTGACTTCCTGCCCTGCACTGTGTGGCCATGCCTATATTATACCCTTCTGTTTACTGTAACAGGACAATCTTTATGCAATACTGTAATACACAAGTGTTTGGCTGATACCTGCATTGTGTCATGCAGCACACACTCTCAGTCACCGCACACTGAGTGGTGCTACAGTCCCTAAATACTGTACTTGAGTGTGTGAGGGTGGGCACACAATACCTGGACACCCACATTTAACATGTGCACATTGCTCCACATTGTGAGCCATGTGCTTTGTATGTCTTGTACAGGCACATGCATTATTTTATAATGCACAAAGAATTACAACAACATGATGTTGAGCAGTGTTGAGTGTAACACACATCAACAGTCCGGTAGAAGAGGTAATTGGGAGCAGCAGGCCTCACTGCAGTGAACCAGATCTACATGGTCATGTTCACTACCGCAGTTCACTAAACATCACGCTGAAAACCCCACTTTCTTAGTCCAGTAGCAGTGCATCTACTCTGAGGGCAGGTCTTAGTGTGGTACTCTGGTTTAAGAAGACCGAACTACATGACACAGGCCTATGTGATGGGACACACTCAAATGCCATTTTCTCAATGTGATGTAACAGAATGTGTGATCCCCTCTACTATGCACTTGTACACTCAGGGTAGGGGTTAACAGCTCTTACTATGCAGAAAAAAATTCATATTCGGAATCTACCATTGCACCTTGTTAAATTAGGTGAGTGTGTAAACCTTCATTTGTGTGTGACATGTGACATGGACACTTGATATTTGTTCAATCTCTGTATACTCCAGTTGATGTGATTGCTGCAAGAACAGCCACATTGCATTACTTCTCTCAGTAATACACTTTTTGCTAGGTCATCTGTTCATATTGTAGTGTTACAGACCTTTGAGCTGTCATATGGATACTTCATTACATATATTGCGTTAAGTTAGCATGAGTGTATTACATGTTTAAACAGCCGCTTTGCCTTCGGCTTCAGTTTTGCACACGACACGTACTTGTTGTTGTAGCTTTCACCCTAGAAGCGGTGAGGTGTTTTATTTGAGAATAATATGTTATTCCTATGCTATCAGCTTTGCCTCGTACACTTGGTACAACTGTCTGCACACTGAGAGCTGCACACTCTAAGATTAACCTAACACAAGGTTGCTGGGAAGTCTGATCCTCGCACCACATTAGACATTAGACATAACACAAATAATGTTGATGCCAACATTTTGGGCTCTACGCGGGTTTAAGATAGAGTTACACGGAATGAACGTAGACACTTGGTGCTGCGCATGGAGAGAGCTGGTAGCTGTTGATGTGAACTGCTCCTACTGACATTGAGAGGTATGGGGCCGCCCTGATAAAGCCCGAATGAGACCTTCTTAGATATAAAATAATATACTAGATAGGGTGCGCGAAATATAGGTGATATCGATTCTATAGGTTTTGCATTATAACATGCTAGCACCTTTTGCTTACTATGGATTAGTGACTATGCTGCTAACTCTGATTTTTATAATCTGCATTTTGGTATTATACAAGATACTGCGTTTGAGAACTTTGCATTGAATAATAAATATTTCAAACTTGCACTTGTGTTCTTTGACTCCCAGTTTTGGTTTGAAATGATTATATAACGAAAGAGTGTTCATGTGTTCCACGATTCCTGAGGTATTCTAAAGATCATGTTCTGGTTTGTCTAAGACATGGTTCATTCCATAATGATCCATGAGACACTGTAGCTAGCTAGGTAAGGAGATCTCTGACACTGAGATGAGTTTTGGATCATCCTAACTCACTGAGGTTCTAGATCTCTATGCACAGTTCTGTGGGAGAACGGAAACCCTGCTACATGGCGCCCAACGTGGGGCCCAACGGATTGGTTGGCCGTATTTCATGACACTCGAGTAGTATATCATTCAAACCTTAACACCTTCATTCCCGTTTCCGGTAAACGGTGGTGTCGGAAAAACCTACCTATTTTTGAAATAGGTCTTTTCAAGCTTGAATTTTACTTTAAACGGTTTCTGTGAATTACTACCCAGTTGTGCTACAAAGTGTTCTTTGTCCTTTTTTCACTTCCGGTGCTACCATGGCCGTGGAAATTGCGCAGCATAGCCGCGTCGCGGTTCGCGACCACTTGAGGGCATATAATGTCCCTGCGGAAGGTTTGGCTGTGGTTCTAGTGGTGAGTGCGGAACATGCGTACCCGTACGAATTGTTTTATTCCTGGGTGACGTTTCCGGAAGTAAACGCTAATTCGGGCGTCTACCACTCGTACACTGCCTCGGCTGTTCCGGCGGCTTATGCTCCGTACAGAGCACTGGAAGTACCTATTGATGCTTGGCAGCACGGAGTTTGGTTTGGTGGCGTCCTACCCCACTCTTTAACGGCTCCGAGGTTAGGTCCGTTGTCCATTCCGGGCACAGCCTGGCCCGCCTTGGGCGGATTTACTCCTCATCCTAATCGCGCCACTTGTAATGTGGGTGATTTGCGACGTCTGCATGATGTCGCGGTTGACGTGATTAGAGCGCTTGTTCATTACATTGGTCGTAATATACATGGCGCTGCCCCCGCAGGTGCGCAGCTTCGAGCGGAACAGGCTGGTTTGAAAATCAGTCCTTTTCTGGTCGTTTTATCGTTTTGATACATTGTAATTCCTTTCCTTGCCTTAAGAGTTATCACAAGATACCTGATAGTTTATACATATATCAGTATAAATTATCAAAACACATGGCACTTCAAAAAACCTTTGGATTTACCGACGAGGAATTCGAGACACTAGTCGGTATCCCAAGTTCCTTGAATCATCCCTCAAGTGAACCATTGCGTCATAATGACGACACAAAAAAATTGCTAGATCTTAAGAAAAAATTAACACGCATCGAAGCACACGGCGAGTTCATGTTGGCCTATCTCCGCCTAGGTATTATCCCATTAGGTCTACGTGTTAAAAATATCCCGGGTCTCTTTGTACACCACAAGGCTTTTCTTGATAAATGGAGCAGAATTGCTAGCAGGTGTTCAAGAGATCTGATGATGCTAATAGTCGAAACAGCAAAAGAACTAGCTGCTGAAGTAAGATCAGAAATCGACGAACTTGAAGATAAAATCAAAAAAATGGGCAATATAGAGGATGCAATGAAAAAAATCGCTGAATGCAATAAAGAATTAGAATCATTCTCCAGCTGACGGACAACTTTTTTGAATTTGGCTCACACACTTACCGCCAAATAAAAGGCGTGAGTATGGGCGCATCTGTAGCCCCTTCAATTGCAAATATATATATGGCGGCCTTCGAAGCGAAAAATGTCCATAATGAACTAGCCCCCTTTTTTGAGTCTGTCTCCCATTGGTCCAGGTACATAGATGACATTTTCTTCATCTGGACCAATGGGAGAGAGGCATTAAACGAATTCGTCTCCTGGATAAACGAGGCGGATCCCAACCTCCATTTTACATCACACATCAGTGATAATAAGGTGGAATTCTTAGACATTGAAATCATAAATGATAAAGGCATTCTAATAGTCGACCTACATACAAAACCTACTGCCAGAAACACGCTACTGCATTATAGCAGTTTCCATCCTAGATCACAAAAAGATTCAATTCCCTTCTCACAGTTTCTAAGAGTCAGGCGGAACTGTACAAGCTTAGCAGACTTTGACAAACAAGCCATTGTAATGAGGAGTAAATTTATCGAGAGAGGCTACCCTCACCGATTAGTGAGACACTCCTATAAGCGGGCCCGCTATTACGATCGCAACCACCTGCTCCAACCAAAGCCTGAGAAACCCACTAACCAGATTGTATGTGTAACCAAACACTCCACTCTTGACACAAAAATTAAACAAGTGATAAATTCAAACTGGCACATTTTAAACAGTAACTGTACTTCTGAAACGAAACTAGCTAAACCACTCTTTGCCTATAAAAGGAACAGAAATATCAAAGAACATATTGTTCGTTCACGCTTCCAACCTGTATCAGATAAAAATCATTCTATACAAAGATCAATTGTATCAGGCAATGCAATAAAGGGAACATTCCCTTGCTCTTCGTGTTCTTCCTGTGCCAACATTCTAAGAGGCAAAGAATTCACACATAATGGCCACACAACAGTGGCAAAAGAAATGTGGAACTGCAGAACCTCAAATCTGATCTATTTTATACAGTGCCCGTGTTCACTCGGGTATATAGGAGAAACATCCCGTGCGATACAGATACGGTTAAATGAACATCGTTCAGCGATCAGAACTCGCAAACTTGCTGCTCCAATGGTAAAACATTTCCTAGAAATGGGCCACCAAGCAGAAGATTTCAAATGGAGAGTTCTTGAAAAAATTCATACTCCAGACTCCAATGGTGGTTGTGCCATCAGAAAAAAGAGAGAGGTGTTCTGGATATTTGTCTTCAATACATTCCGGGAAGGAATGAACAGCGAATTGCCATGGGAGCATGCAATTTGCTAATATTGTATTCTTCCGATTACAATTATAAATATTTCTGCTGTCATTACTAACCTCTATGGATCGATAGCTATATTTAAAATTGTCTTTAGCGCCACTAGATATACGACAATGATGCTCTACAACAATTCCCCCGTTGGTTTGATGAGATTGGGAATCATACCTTATATTATTCAGTTCTCTTCCCTTTATCCCTAAACCACTACCATCAGAAATGTTCTTTTAGTCATTTAGGGAGGTTCAGTAATGGGTAAAAATCATATATGATCTGGATCCCCATCATGTACACCTCTGAGGGTTCATGAATTACATTTGCTAATTACGTTTCAGCCTAATCATTACAAATAGAACTGTTCATTAAAGTATCCACAAATATTCGACATTGTGCTAAAATTGCATATAACTTAGATCCGCGTGTTAATTAAGTATATTTTCTAATCACGCCTCAGTCCATAAACCGGTTGATACTGTTTTTGTATTTAGTTTCGTTATGTACACTTAAATCTCCCCACTGCAATGAACACAGAATGACTATTTTTCGAACGTCCCTTTAAAAATGGCCCCTCTGTTCTCATCTTGTTTAAACAGGTTATTCTGGGCATCACAGAACATCTTCTATGTCTATGCAATGACTGCTCTTTTAGTAATTATTGGCGATACCCCTTTAAGAAAAACCAGTCTCCACCTCTCCTCATAATCCGTGGTCCTTCCTTTGTGTTCCCACACAATTCACCTGAATCCACTCCTCCAATTAAGTAGAATATATAAACAGCGTGCTGAGAGACCATTCTACCGCTGTCGTTCAAGGAAGGAGCATAGAACCCCTGAGTCCCGCCGCCGGAATCTTCGAGCCCTGTTGACACCAATCGGGTAAGTCCTGCAGAAACCCTGGGTGGGATACAACTAATCTAGTTACTCCTTTTAGCTGTAAAACCCTAACTGAATAGTAAATAATGTAACTTCCCCATTATCTTTTGTCTCTCACAGACAGGGAGTTATTTTAAACTACTTGAAATCAACCATCGCTTGGAACACAAGCAAAAGGGTAATTATTATTCCTTCTGTTACAGAAATAACTAGGTTAAGAAGTGGTTACTCTTTAATTCCATCGCATAGAATTTTATGTTAGGATTTTTTCATCCACTCTTTAGGCTATCCATGCCACTTACTATCCCCATATCAGGTGGACTATATCTTGATGTCCCAATATAAATACGCATCACAGA
Source organism: Lissotriton vulgaris (assembly GCF_964263255.1). Classification (NCBI taxonomy): domain Eukaryota; kingdom Metazoa; phylum Chordata; class Amphibia; order Caudata; family Salamandridae; genus Lissotriton; species Lissotriton vulgaris. Next base: position 460,233,577 of record NC_141699.1, read on the forward strand.
GGCCATTATTTTAATTTCCGGTCGGCGGGTCAAAACGCACTTCAACTTGTAAAACAAGGTACTTCTATTCCTCTGAATTAATCGTTCGATTTCTCTGGTAAATAATGTATTCCAGTCGATTATCATATGTTAATAGAACCTCACAGATCTATAGAACCTGTTTAGTAAAAGATCTTCTAAATATCTCTCTAGGAAATAATTGAAAAATATTTTAAATTGAACACTCGAAATGAAGCAAACATATCAATAACCACAGAATCTCCATTGGTATCAACCATTACAATAGGTAATATATCAACCCTTATATTGAATATCAGTCATAAAGACACTATAATATAGGCAAGAATAATAACTATTGTCTATGTGCTGCTTTCCATGATTTAGAATATCCTCATCTACCATCCAAAGAAAGGATTCTAGATATACTGACAAACAAGACTGCTACGTCGAATCGCACTAAAATTATTCGTGCTCTTAAAGTAAGTGATCGTACTTAAATGATAAATACTATGTATATCAATCTCCAGGCCTCGGTACGATAATCTTTATATAACCGGTATTAGTTAGAATGCAGTCTAACTCTGTAGCATCAACTTCAATTATATGATTAGATAAAGAGATACAAACATCAGAAATCTGAGATTAGACATCCTACATAAATACCTTTTCCATCCCCTTATATTCTGGTATGAGCGTATCTATACCATGAGACATTGTCTTCCCTTACGTTTCACCTATGTGTCAGATTGATTATTAAGGCAAGGAAATGAAACCTTTAAAAATGTCATATGAAATCTCTAAAATTGTCATTGCAATAGAATAGGTTGGTCAAAAGAAAATAGAAAGTCTGAGACTAGTAGAATAACATTGGGCTTTGTGTTTTTTGTAAATTGTGCAAATGCAAGAATGAACAGAATATTCTGGCCTTAAGGTACTTTTTTACCCCTCTTTTTTAGATATTAACCGTGGCTGCTCCAGAAGAAGGCGCTGGTTCGCCGAAACGCGCGTAGAGATTAATTTAGCCACATTTTTCTCATTATATTGTTTGTGTATTTTATGTAAACCTCATTTGTTGAATTAATTGCTTCTTTTTAATGATGGTGTTATATATTCCTGATATATTAAGTTATATGTGTTAAATATAATTTGTGAATGTATATTTTTTCCCTATGTGTTTTTAAAGAATCTTTGTGAATAAAATTGTACCTCCCCTCTTTTTACAAAAACCTTTGTTTCAAGCTCAGTTCATTTCAACCAACTAATTTGCTATGTTGCCTAGATTGATACATATCAATTGAAAATCAGTCCTGTCATGGTGAATTCCGTAATGGGCAGAAAGCCAGAAAATAAGGATGATTTTCCTTACTGGCTTGCTGAGAAATTCGACCAGCTGGAGGCTGTGTTTCCTAATACGACTCCGGGTGAAAAACACCGGATTCTTACGCTTAGTTTACCGAAGGATTTAGCCCCTGAACTTGCTGACTGCGAAACATGGGGTAAGACTTTTGCAGCGGTTTACTCGAGGTGCTTTGGCACACCGACAGTGTCGAACCTGTCTGCGATCCTCAAACGGGTTCAAGATGATCACGGACCTGAGTCGGCGGTTGAGTTGGGTATGCGCCTGAACGGTTCATTTGAGACAGTTTGTGGTATTATCCTTGCCAATGTAAAAGGGGATGCTGTGAACTTTCAGGTGGCCAATGGTCTGGCGTTAATTCCTGATGCCGAGAAACCCCGTCAGCTGGCAAAAATTATTGTGGCGGCTTATAAAACGGTTGGCCGCAATTCTAAGGGTGCAAAGGTTTTTCTTGAGAAAGAAAGAAAGCAGCCCCAGGGACAGTCTTCGGAAACAGGTGGACAGCCCAAGTCCAAAAAACAAAATTGGCCAAAAAAGCAGAATCAGGGTAAGCAACAACAACAGCAGACACAGGTTTCGAGTCCGGCGCCTTCACAACCTGCGCAGTCAGAGCGAGTTTATGAATTGCGCGATCGCGCTACGATTAAATCGCCTGAAAGATATCAGGCATCTGACCAACGCTCTCCTCGTTCCTTTCAGGACTCATCGGCTCCGTCAACCGGTGGTGGAGGGGGCGGCAGGGGCAGGGGTGGCCAGCAAGGACGTGGCCAGCCCCGCACACGAAGTGAAGGGGATCAGCGGGACGACTCAACGCCAAAGAGACCGCAGTTTGCCAAGAAGAAAGTCGCTGCCTTAACGGCGCATCGATATGCCCCAGATAGTGAGAACGCGGCTTCGGAATCTGACGTGGGCTCTGACCTTGCTGGACAGCGCGGCGGAGATTACCATAGTGAGAGAGGCCCTCCGTCCACTGTTGAAGGTGACAGCGACTGAGACTTTTATTGTGATTGAAACAGCTGATACACATGTTGCTCCCCCTGAAAGACTTTTTGAAATTGTCCTGTTAATTGAAGGTGACATGCAGCGAACTGTAAAAGGGGTATTTTGGGAAAATCTTTCGGATACGTATGACATTTTGCTTTCGGAGGCTGACTGGCCCCCACCTTTTGTTCTCGCAGCTCCGCGAGGGGAGGAGGTAATCCTCCCCAGTTTCGCGCACACTGTGCCAAGAGTGGAAGCGCTGCATTTTGCAGAAGAGTGGGCTCTAGCGCTTGCGCCGGCTGTGTACCGGAATCAGTGTGGCTGGGATAAATTGTCCCCGAGCCATGAGATTCCGTTACGGTCACAGCCGCAGCCACAACCCCAATATCCCATACGGCGTGAAGCTAAGGCTTCGGTCGCGGCTATCCTTGAACAATTGGAATATCAAGGTGTAATTGAAACGTGTGTGTCACCGATGAATAATCCCCTTTTTACTGTTAACAAGCCGGACGGCTCATATCGTCTTGTTTTGGATTACAGGCATTTGAACTCGCATTGCCGTAACTGTGCAGTACAGAATACTCACGGCTCTGCCCTAGTGAATAGTCTTGAGCGTAAACGGTTCAAAACCACGCTTGACATTTCCAATGGTTTTTATGCACATAGATTAGATGGTCTCAGTTCCCAATGGACCAGTTTTACATGCGGCGGCGTACAAAAAAAGTTTAATCGACTCCCAATGGGATATAAAAATAGTCCGGGAGTGTTTTCCGCCCGCATAGTCTCTCTTTTAGAGAGTTTCGATCCAGTTGCATGTTCATATGTGGATGATATTTATCTCACAGACGACGAGCTTTGGGTGCATCTGTGTCGAGTAAACAGCATAATTTGTAACTTTGCAGACATGGGTTACAAGTTTAACTTTGCAAAATCGCACATTGCGGAGTACACAGTGTTGTTTCTAGGTTATGAACTTAACCATGAAGGAAAGGGATTGGCTCCTCAGTTCCTGGAGAAGTGCGCGCAGTTGCGCTCTCCGACAACGCTGAAAAAATTACAGTCTTTGCTGGGTTTTTTAAATTTCGGGAGGACATACATTCCGGAATATGCCCAGCGTATCAAGCCTTTATATGCCTTGGTACAACCATCTTTTTCCAAATCATGCTGGCTGCCTGAGCATTCAGCCATTCTGCAGTCCTTGCAGGCTGATATGCTAGCTTCTGACTACTTACAGACTCGTGATAACCAGACCAACCTGGTGATAAGAATTATCCCTGGGACGGTGGGTTTCACGTACCTGACTTTTAATGAAGGGGATACTGTACCTATTGCTTACAAGTCACACTTGTACACTTCGGCTGAACTGCGTTTTTCCACTGTGGAGAAAGTTTTAACGGCTGTGCAGATGGCAATTCTTAAGGAACGTGCCCTGTCGCAGGGAAAGCGCATGTTGGTTGTCACCCCGTGTCCAGCCTTGGAGGCGGTCACGAAAGCCAGTGTACCAAATTCTAAAGCTTTGCACCCTCGGTGGATTCAGTGGGCTACATCCTTGACATCTCAGGATGTCACGTTTATTTTTGACGCCGCTTTACGGTCGCAGGAGTATTTACAGTATGAATTTGTTCATCCTGCTCCTTTAGCAATGAGACCGTTGGAGGATTTCCACTGTATCATTTACACGGATGGTTCGGCGCAGGTTGCGCATGGCTCTAAACATGCCTACGTTTCCGCTTGCGCCATTGTGGTCGGTGCCATGGTGAACGATGAGTTCAAGTCCAGTGTTGTGCACACACAAACGCTAGGGGACTGCACCGCACAGTTGGCAGAGCTTCGTGCTCTTATGCTTGCATTGGAGTACGCTGATCCTTGTGTGACGACTTTAATCGTAAGTGAGTCTTACTACTGTGTCCAGTCTTACAATGAGAACTTGTTTTTTTGGATTCAGAATGATTTTCGTGATTCCAAGGGTAGCACAATAAAACATAAAATGATCTGGGTCCGAGTGGCGGAACTTAAAGAGAAACTGCCGCTCGTGTTTGTGATTCATACTCTCGGCCACCAGCGCGTGGGAGTCCACGCTGTTGGCAACTCGCTTGCTGATGAAGCAGCGAAGTCAGCGGTATCAAAATACTTAGTTGCAGCGGTCACGAGGTCCAAAAGCAAAATAGATGATGACATCTTGGCGGCTGTTGCTGCCACAGCGAAGGGAAGTAAATATCCTGCGGGGTTCCCTTCGAAGTACACATACCACTTAAGTCCCGATAAGGTTCCTTATGTGAAAATTCCTGAAGTTGGAGAGCGTTTAGTTCCCAACTCGGATCGCAGAGCTTCTCTGATTACAGCGGCTCATGAAGGTGTGGCGTCTGCGCATGCGGGCGTCTCAGCCACTGTATCTCAGCTACAACAGAGGTTCTGGTGGCGGGGACTGTACAAACAGACGCGCGATTATGTCCTTATGTGTGACATTTGTCAGCAGATTAAGCCTTCTACTGCTGCGCGTCCGCCTCAGACACAGTTGTGCATCTCTAATAAACCGCTTGGTTGCGTTTATTTGGATCACTGCGGTCCTTTTTCTTCTGATACTGCTTGTAAATACATCTTAGTAGCAGTTGACTCATGCACACGCTTTGTATGGGTATGGCCGCATCGAAGCGCTGATTCGCGAACTGTCATTAAGGATTTGCGTGTCTTTGTGGGAATCTTTGCTTGTGGTACTTTCCATTCGGACCAGGGTCCGGCTTTCGCCTCTAAGGCGTATAAGGATGCTATGGTTTCGTTGGGAGTACAGGTGAAGTTTTCAAGCCCCTACAGGCCTGAGGGCAATTCTGTAGTAGAAAGAATGAACCGCGACTTAAAGCAATCTTTGACAGCCCGTGTTATAGGCACTGGTAGAAACTGGCTGACCCACCTCTATGGCGTGCAGCGTGCGCTTAATAATCTCCCTAGAAGGTCTCTGGGTGGGCGGACCCCATACGAAATGCTCTTTGGTATCAAGATGTACGTCCCTGACCTTGATGGTGCAGACTGCCAGGCCCAGGCCGCGGCCTTTGACGTAGATGAACATTGCAATGTTTTACAGGATCTACAAAAGACCAGAGACAGTCTTGCAAAGGAACACTTGCCCTCCACATCGGATGATGCGTTGCAGATCCCGGTAGTTGGCTGGCTACCCCAAGTTGGAGAACTGGTTCGAGAGAAGATCGATAACAAGAAAGAGTTTGGTCCCTCATATCGACCGCCGGTTCGAGTCCTTGGAGTGAAGGGCACAAGAACAGTCATTTTACCACCACTTCCAGGTCGTAAAGAAAACAGATTTATTTCTATTGACAATGTCAAGACACACAGGGTGGCCGATTCTTCATAGCATGACACCGGCTGCATCCTGTCCTTCCATGGTGAGGAACTCTGTGCTGGCTATTACATCTGGTACAGATCAGGAGGTGTCCCTCGAGATGCCTGCTTTATCCAATCCTTTATTAAATACTATTCCTCTTGCTAACATTGATGAGCTGACCTATGCAGATCCTGCTGATTTATCTATGTCCGACCTACATGCCCGTTTGGCTAACCAGTCCAGATTCTCTTTTGACTCTGATTCAGAACTTTCAAAGAAACCATCGACTATTGCAAAATATGCCACGTTGTTTAAAAAACATTTTCTAATTCCACCTTGGACATACGTTTGGCTGATACTATTTTCGTTTTATCTTTTTATGTCAATTGGTTTTGTGTTTTATTTTTTCCGCATGATCGATGGCCATTATGTGATAGAAAGAACAGGAATTCGGTACCTTAATGGAACATTGGCCCCTCTGTCCTCCTCACATTCAGTACACAGACTAAAGAGAGACTTACATTCAGTACAGATTACTGCTTGGCCAGTCCTTGATGGGATTGTGTGGGATGCGGTTAGGTTTCAGATACATGGCCCCACAGAAGTTATTAATGTTCCTAATGTGCTTAGAGTAAACATGGGAGATGTGATTAAGCAAAATATTCATTCTGATGACTGGTATCTTCAGGCTGTAGAAGCATTATTCTCTGATTTGAAATATTATGCGGCCTTTGATGCTGAGGATTTGTACTTAGATTCTGTCAATTATGGTGATTTGTTTTGCTTTCAACATTATGGGAATCATTTCTTACACAAGACAAGTTCCAGGAGGGTTCCTGTGAATTACACTCAGTGGGAACATTGCCCTGCTCCTTTACAGGGGAGCTCAAGTACGTTTCTGGGAAAATACTCTTATTTTACAGACTTTAATCAATCAAATCCTGAGTCGTTTTATTTTAAAGTAAACCAGAAATTCATGCCCAAAGTCAGACCTACTGATACAAAATTGCTGTATTCAAAGTCCTTTCTAGAAAGGTTATCTGTAGATGGCTATGAGTTATGGAAGGATACTATTGACCTTAAATCGGTTTGGGGTACCAAAGATTGGCAGGTACAAGGCACTGAGGCTTTGCATCGTGCATGTCTCATCCCGAATCACATGTTGTTTTTAAATTCATCTATTTCACAAACAACATGTTTTGGATTGGCTACATCTAAAAAGTTAAATACCCCTGCTATCCCTGATTTGGAAGAATATTCAGGTTGGAGTAATTTCAGTACATTGTCCATCAGTGAGATACAAGCACTTTTGCAGAACTCCTCCTTTAATGTTTCCCATTTCGACCCGGAGGGGTGGCTCTTGTGGCAGAGGAGCTCTGATGCTTGCCAACGTCGTTTTTTGGGTTTGTCTGAAGGGTTTACACACGTCAGGCCAGATCCCAGGTTTGAAACAGATCACACTGTTACTACTTATTCAGTAGGAAAATTGTGTCAGAACTGGTTACAACATTCCACTTTGGCTGCAGTTAAACTGCATCTGTCCCAGTTGAATGAAAATATAGACCTAAATGATTTTATAAAAGGCCCAGCTAGGGGTAGATCTAAACGCTTTCTTTATGCTATATACAATGAGATTTGGAAATTTTCACAAGTTGAGGCAGCAAAGCGCCTGAGAGCTATTGATCAAGCAAATTTGGAAAAAGTGCTTGCAGTGGTCGATAACAGTATTAACATGCTTTCTTCCAGAATTTACACATTGGATAATATTGTTTCTTCTGTTGTTGATATTGTACATGATGAAGTGTCCACGTTATACCATGGTCAAAATCAATTGCGTTCTGTGATGCAGTTTGCATGGACGCTACAGACTCTTAAGGCTGGTCGAGTTCCCTGGACCTCATTGAACGTTTCATCCCTTTTTGCTCCTTTTAATCTTACTGAGAAACAGCGCATGCTTTCAATGCGTGATGCTTCATTTTCTATGCTACATATTGAAAAGCTAGAGTCCTTGCCTTTCTCTGTTGCTGAAACCACTACTGCCACGTGGCTTATTCATGGATTAATTACATTACCATTCCCTTTATATAAATTTACTAACTGTATGCGTTATATTGCTATAGGACGATATGAACCGCTAGGCAATGCATTCCTACATGAGGCATGGTCATTACCATACACATACAGATGTCTGAAAGATGGAAAAGAGGTTAATCTTAATGGTGAGGAATGCACACAGTCACCTGACCATTCATTAATATGCAGACACATTCAGTTACACGGTTCTTGTAATCAGGACCGCCCAAATTTAGCATGTGTTTTAAAAGGCACGCCAGTTCCAGCAGTAGTGCCCACATTTACATTATTAGCTAATGGGAGTTATTTGCTTTTAAACAACGAATTATGTTGTGGTTTATTAATTGGTGTGGCTTATATAGTTACTGTATCAGAGCGTGTAGTGTGCTGCAAGAACGTGCTATACCCACCCACGCATGGCTCTTCAGATGTCTCCATCTGGCCACGGATCCCAACCTTGGAAGCGAAATTCAATGGTTTAAGCAGAATAAGGGCCCTTTTGTCTCAAAAACAAGTGACCCTGAGTTCGGCCCGGGAAACTTATGTCCTTCACATAGCCAACACCCGCACAGAGGTGCAGGCGCTCTTAAACACTGATTTGCCATTTCATTTCTGCGAGCTGGTACACCAGATTTTTAATGTTTCTTCAACGACTGGCCTTGCACATTTTTTTAAACTAGTAAGCAGTGGCCTCGTGACTACGTTTGAAAAAGTTTTTGGTATCATTCCCACGTTTTTCCACACTATTTTTTCGAGTTTGTTTGGTGGACTACCTGTTTTGCTGGCTGTGGCCGCAGGCTTTCTCTTGGTGTTTTTCTTCATAAAACATGGATGCCCATCCTGCGCAAGACGACGTTCAACGCCTCCTGACCCTGTGTCGTAATCGGATGCTCAATTACTATGGAACATTGCCGCTTGCAGCATTAAGCACGGCCTATAGATTGTCATTTCGGTTCACCGACTTCACGTGTGTCCAACCTGTCTTTCACTGCCTGAGCTGCGAGTTCGATTGGGCCATTGATTTATGCCTATGCTTGAGGACTGCTCCTGACGTCGATTTTGATCAGCTAATGCGTCCCGTTGTGGCTCACGAGCTGATCTGTTCTGGCGAGAGAGTTATGGCCTTGGCAGCAATAAATGGAGTTCTGGGCCAATGGGAGATCTCTGCAGCGGCGAATGCCTTTCTGACACACAGCGATCTGGTGAACTCACCGAGTTGTCCTCTGACGTTGCAGGAGGATCCGATGCTGGAGGAGCACGTATGTTCTTTCCCATTGCTAAATTGGATGGCTGAACTATTTTCGGATGATGGCAGTGATTTCATACTGGAGGCTGTTGCAACTTTCTTTGCATATACTTTCCAATCGTGAGATGCCTGGAGGGAATGCTTTGTTGTGAAATATAACTTTCCCCTCGCTGAATTGGAGGGATGGACTAAGTTCAGCTGATGGAAAGTTCACTCACGTGATGTCGCTGGAGATAACGTCTAGGTGGCACATGACTTTGGATATCGGATAAGTGCCTTGGTTTTTTCTCTTACAAACATTTGAAAGGATGCGACCTGGTCATACATTTCATAATTTTTGGACCTAGCGGAAGACTTTTGGTTCAAGACTTTTGTTCTTTTTTTTAGATTTGAGGCCACTGTAGGCATTCATACATATTCATTCATACATATTCAGTCATACATATTTTTAGCTTATTTTAGCTCAAGATTATTGAATTTTGCTTTCAATTTTTGTATCTGATTTAGTATTGCCTTTTCCCTTATGATTGGCGGTGCTCGGACCAATGGGGGGGTGTGATATGGATACTTCATTACATATATTGCGTTAAGTTAGCATGAGTGTATTACATGTTTAAACAGCCGCTTTGCCTTCGGCTTCAGTTTTGCACACGACACGTACTTGTTGTTGTAGCTTTCACCCTAGAAGCGGTGAGGTGTTTTATTTGAGAATAATATGTTATTCCTATGCTATCAGCTTTGCCTCGTACACTTGGTACAACTGTCTGCACACTGAGAGCTGCACACTCTAAGATTAACCTAACACAAGGTTGCTGGGAAGTCTGATCCTCGCACCACATTAGACATTAGACATAACACAAATAATGTTGATGCCAACATTTTGGGCTCTACGCGGGTTTAAGATAGAGTTACACGGAATGAACGTAGACACTTGGTGCTGCGCATGGAGAGAGCTGGTAGCTGTTGATGTGAACTGCTCCTACTGACATTGAGAGGTATGGGGCCGCCCTGCTAAAGCCCGAATGAGACCTTCTTAGATATAAAATAATATACTAGATAGGGTGCGCGAAATATAGGTGATATCGATTCTATAGGTTTTGCATTATAACATGCTAGCACCTTTTGCTTACTATGGATTAGTGACTATGCTGCTAACTCTGATTTTTATAATCTGCATTTTGGTATTATACAAGATACTGCGTTTGAGAACTTTGCATTGAATAATAAATATTTCAAACTTGCACTTGTGTTCTTTGACTCCCAGTTTTGGTTTGAAATGATTATATAACGAAAGAGTGTTCATGTGTTCCACGATTCCTGAGGTATTCTAAAGATCATGTTCTGGTTTGTCTAAGACATGGTTCATTCCATAATGATCCATGAGACACTGTAGCTAGCTAGGTAAGGAGATCTCTGACACTGAGATGAGTTTTGGATCATCCTAACTCACTGAGGTTCTAGATCTCTATGCACAGTTCTGTGGGAGAACGGAAACCCTGCTACAGAGCCTCATCGTATTCCTGTGCAACGCATGGTAAATGTGTGATTTGTCAACTGTGGCGTGATATGGTATATAAGACAGAATGACCAGCAATCGAGTCGCATGTGTTGGGTTTTGAGGATGGCCACACATGTGTGTCTGCCTTCTTAACAAAGTTTATTATCACATATTCCCAAGCTACTAGGCCTTTGTGCATTACAACTGTCACTCATGATCTGTGATGGTATCTGCAACAACATTTGTTCCAGCAAAGTGCTGCCATTCTGCATGCTACCGCATTGGATAGACACACTACAAGGAGGGGTTTGACTAATGTAAGGACATATTGTGAGGTTTGTGTGCCATCGCTCACTGACACCATCAGATACACACTTTTCTGCGGTATGCAACCGTTACCACGCAACTTTTACCACGCATACTGTTACAACGCACACCATTACATTGCAGGATCCTTTACAACGCATACCTTTACAACGCATGACATTACATCGCAGATACTATTACCACGCATGCCATTACAACGTAAGTATAGGTAAGTATATCATTTTATTTAACCTTTTTTTAAATTACCAAAATATTAAAAATAAATAAAATACATTAATTAAAGTAATTTTATATATAGTTTGGGTTTTGGGGTACAGGGGTATTTTTAGGGTTCAGGGTTGGGTTTGGGTTTTGGGGTACAGGGGTATTTTGAGGGTTCAGGGCTGGGTTTGGGTTTTGGGGTACAGGGGTATTTTTAGGGTTCAAGGTTGGGTTTGGGTTTTGGGGTACAGGGGTATTTTTAGGGTTCAGGGTTGGGTTTGGTTTTGGGGTACAGGGGTATTTTTAGGGTTCAGGGCTGGGTTTGGGTTTTGGGGTACAGGGATATTTTTAGGGTTCAGGGCTAGGTTGGGGTTATGGGGTACAGGGGTATTTTAAGGGTTCAGTTTTATAAAAATACTTAAAGTAAATGAAATACATTTATTTTAGTAATTTTAATATTTATTAAAAAAAGTATATATATATATATATAATTTTAAAATTACAATGACAATAAAAAATGTATTTAATAAATAAAATCAATTAAATATGTATTAATTACATTTTTTAGAAAAATAATATAATAATATAAAAAAATAATATACTTACCTATACTTACGTTGTAATGGCATGCGTTGTAATAGTATCTGCGATGTAATGTCATGCATTGTAAAGGTATTCATTGTAAAAAATCCTGCGTTGTAAATATTGCGTTGTAATGGTATGCGTGCTAAAAGTATGCGTTTTAACGTCATATATGCCTTTTCTGCTGTAGAACACAGGAAGACAGCTAGCAGTGCAACACTGCACTGCTGAGGTGTGTGAGGTAATGGTAATGGTAATTTTGGATGTAGACATGTGGCACTACATCACAATGCATTTCTGCATTGGTAGTTTCTTTTTTGGGTACCGTAGCCCCATGTTGCTCAACGTGTCAGTCAATATGATAGTTACATGTTGAGGTCTACTGCTAGTTGTGAAAATGTGAGTAACTTGATGTTTACAGTAACTCTGACATGAACACCAACACAATTAATGAGTTAAAACATATATTTTCATGTCGAAGATTTTTGTGAATTGCAGGCATATTGCTCATCACGCAAGCACAAAATGAATTAAAGAAATTATGCACAATGTGGTTGTGATGCCGCTGACCAGCCATTGTGTGTTGGACCTCTCCTCTACCCTCTTCCTCCTTCCCCAGTTCCATTTGCTCATGCTCTTCATGTTCCAAGTGCCACAGGACCTTAATACGCACCCATTTGTTTTTGAGGAAGGTACATACCAGTATTAACTTGCACACTGTAGGGAGTAAGCATAGCGTTCTCCCCCTGACATGTTCAGACATCGGAACCTGGATCTCAGTACTCCAAAAGTACGTTCGACCACATTTCAGGCCTTGACAAGTGCCTGGTTGTACTGTCATTGTTGCTCTGTCTGAGGATGTGCAATTGGTGTCAAGAGCCATGGCTGCTGTGCTGATTTTGCTATTTCAGGTTTCTCATGGTGTCCTCAATTTATCAAATATTTAGGTCTACACTTTACCTCAACCGTGGCGGGACGGTATTGCGTTGCATGGATAAATGTGTACAAAGATTATCTTCTTTAAGGTCAAAGTGGCATCCACTATACTTATCTTGGTGGGTCGTTGGATACCATAAAAAGTATGCTCTCTTCCATAGTCTTATATACAATTTCAAATATCCCATTGTCTATCCCTCTTCAGCATTTCAGGAAAATTAACTCTATTTTATCTTCTTTTTTATGGGGACATAAGAAGTCCCGCATGTCTATTCGTAAATTAACTCGTCCAAAATCGGAAGGTGGGAAGAACTTCCCGGACTTCTCTCTTTATCATAAATCTTTCATGCTGACTCAATAGTCACAATGGCTCTATGACCCTTCTGCACCTTTTCCTCTCTGGACTACATTAGAACAATCTTTCCTTTCTCCCTTCTCCTTTCAGGAATACCTATCTTTTACATGCAAACCACAATCAGTTTCCACTCCTATATTTAAACTTACTTCTAAACTCATTCCATCTACACCTTCGTCATCTTTTCTTAATTCGCCCATATGGCATAATTTACACATCTTAATTAACAATAAACCTTTCTATTGGAACACCTGGAGACAACGTGGGCTGATTTGGGTCAATCAATTATATAATCGGGATTTAATTCTACCCTTCGCACAGGCTCATATTGTTTTTGATTTTCCCTCATCTTTTTGCTCTAAATATTCCCTCCTAACACAAGCTATTCAATCTGCCTCCCTGACCTCATTTAAACAGCTCTATCGATTCTACTCATACTGTTAAACTGCATTCTCTGTTGCTTGCTCATTCTAAAGCTTCTACCATTTACAGTTTTTTACATACCTCATCCACACCAAGAGACAAAACTCAGACAGAATTATTTTGGGAAAAGGACTTTGACACACCCTGGAATGTTGACATCTGGGATAAAATTTTACTTCAATTTAGGAAATCTTCCAGGGCTGCAAACACAACACAAGCGCTCTTCTTTATCTATAACAGGCTTCTATTCTCCCCTCTTACTCTCCACTCATTCCACGCTGATGTCTCACATGAATGTTGGTCCTGTTCGGCCCAACATGCTGATTTATTCCATTTAATCTTTAATTGTAAATTTGTTCGCCCTTTTTGGGAAAAGGTGTGGAATCAACGAAACTTGATTTTTCAGTCCACTACTCCCTTTTCTACGTTACATATTTTTTTAAGTAGCTTATCCTCCATCTGGGAACATTCTAACTTCAATGTCAAAATAATTGACCTCCTAATAGCAGTAGCCTTCCAGCAAATAAGGAGAAACTGGAAGGATTTCAGTAAGCTCTCATATCAAGCATGGTGGTATGCGGTTTGTTATAATCACCGGCTAGACACTACATTTGTATATCCATCACATTTGGCATCCAAGCACTCTGATTTATGGGCTCCGGTCATTTTATTCATTGACGCTCATGCTAAATGCTCTACTACCCCTAGACCTCTGCAGCAAGAAGTTACTAAACCTCCATGACTTCCTTTGTGTTCATTTATATTTCTATTTATACCTTCTTTTGTACAATATTGCTTGTTATAATTATTTTTGACTGTATTTGCATTTTTTATTTGTTATGTTTATACTCTGCTTATTTTCTAAACCCACTTGTTACATTGTATATGAACTGACTGCCTTCATTGTTTTTTTTATATTCTGCACATTGTTGTAATTCTTTTGTCCTAATAAACTTTTTCTTAACTTGAAAAAAAAAAAGAGCCATGGCTGCAGACCATATCCATGGTCGCCTGAAAGTCAAGCAATAAACATGTGTTAAATAATATGTACACTGTAACAGTCACAATCCTATACATGGGTACTGAGTAACTCATACCCTTTTCTTGCAGTTTTTGACAAAATGTGTAATATATACAGTGAAACATTGGGTTTACACATATCTCTTCCAGTTCACTGTGTATTATCGAATGCTGACGATGCCCTCATACTTTGAACACTTCTACATGCTGACTTTCATGTTTAGTCAGTACATTACTGTGATTTGTATTTAGAAAAAAAAGAGCACTCTATGTTTTGCGCATTCACTGCATGTGCAAATTTTCAACAGCATTTAATTGATTTGCACCCATATGTTCAATCCTAGGTAGGTTGTGTGGTGCCAACATGTTGGACAGTCACACATAAATATGTCCTTGTGTAACCTGGGATGTATTTACTTGCCTACATGACATTAACACAGCCTTTGATTTGTTCGCTTACTGTCGATTGTGATTTATCTGCATACATGTGTTGAATTTCCAACATTTACAATGGATAGATGTACTATTTGTTGTCCACCTTTGGCTAAAGCTTTTTGCCTGACAAGTTGACATTGTGCCCTTGGATTGACACATAGGTCTTGCAATACGGGCCGGGCGGAGACCTCCGCTCCGCCTGCGGAGTGTGCGGAGATTTGCCTCTGTGTTCCACGTAGAACACAGAGGAGGCAAATTTCCACACACTCTGCAGCGGAGCGGAGTTGGCGAGCCCCTGCCTCCACCCCCCTATATTAACAATTAATTTACATGTCTTTAAATTAATTTGAAACCACTTACCTGGCATGCGGTGTCCCCGGGCTGCCCTCCTCCTCTTCCTCGCCATCTGGGTAATTCTTTCAGAAAACTGCGCATGCATGCATATTTCATGCTAGCTTATTTTTGCACTATTTGTGACATTTTCTCTCGTGGGTGCTACAACATCTTGTGTGCCCTCCGCCTCATCTATCCCAAATGTTGCTTAAATGTTGTTTTTAAAGAGTTGTGCTCTTCTTTTGGAAGTGTGGCAGAATTTCTGGGGGTCCTCTGCAACATTGTGGGCTCAAGATCAGAGGAGAATTAGAGCTTGTAAATGAAGACGTGTTCGGATCTCTGTTTACTCAAAAGATATGGCGACCAGGTTGATGAACATACCTGATCAGACTGTCAGAGGATTCCTAGTAAGAGCAGTATCTGTTATAAATCCAGGGGTCCTTGCAGCATTGACCCATTGGATGGGAGAGATGTGCAGGGTCAATTATCACTTTTCAAACCTACAATAAAATGCGGGCATGCTTATTTTTATTTTTGGAGTGGGGACGGGGTTGATCAGGGCCCCTCAGAAATGTCCCAGGGAATGGTGCCCCCCGATATGGGCTAGGGCAGCAAAGACACATTCAATACCTACCTTAGCTTTTGGAAAAAAAGCAGAGTGGGTTTATTAGGACCTTTTGGATGCCATCAAAAGCATGAATCCCCTGTGCCGTCCTCTCAGGCGGCCCTCCTGACATTAATGTGAGAGAGGTGCATTATTAACTGCCAGGCGGGGATCAGGTAGAGAGCGGTCCAGTGTCCACATCATCTGTCCTGATACTTGGAGGTCTTGAAGCACTGGGGTGAAGGGCCAAAGTTGATGGGGATGTTCTTTATTTGTAGAAGCTACTAGGAGACTGACCAAGGCATTGAAGCCATACCCGAGGTAACAAAGCCTCATGGGTTTAGGACCTTTATCAACTCCTTTCTTAGATTTTGAAAACGGAATAGTGCGAAAGTAGATATGCAGTTTAAATATAGCGGCAGCTTTTGCAGCACCTAGAATAATAACTTGCAGAACGAAGGCAAGAAATAAAACACAGACCCTCGGCTTACAGTGGCATTGAATGGGATATAAAAAATGCAAAATGTACTATTTCTATGTGCACCATCACAGCCTCGTCAGTATCTCTATGTGGGTCTCACTAAACTGTTAGGGCCATATGTATGAAGGTACCGATTTGCGATTCTGAAATAGCGTTTTTTAAGAAATCGCTATTTCAGAATCGCAAATTGGTATGTATGTACAAGTTTGCTTTTTTTTGCGAATACTTAGTATTCCTTAATTGCGATTAGCAAATTGCGAATCGCAATTAAGGAATACTTTCCCATTCATTTCAATGGGCCAGGCGGCCCATAGGAATGGGAAGTGTTCTCAATTTGCGATTTGCAATTTGAAAATCGCAAATTGAGAATAATTTCAAGTGTGCAGGGGTGTCCAAAGGACACCCTGTTGCACCCCTGAAATATGCATGGGTGCACATGTGGTGCACATACATGCCCTACGGGCATGTATGTGCGTCACATGGCACTTTGAAAAAGGCTGAAATGTGCATTTTTAAAGCAAATCGCAACTTACCACCAACTAGAAGTTGGTGGTAATTTGCGATTCCTTAAGGGCATTTTGGAATTTTTTTTGGCTTCATACAATGCATTTAGGGAATCGCAAAATTTGTGATTCCTTAAATGCAATTGCAAAATAAGGAATCACAAATTTTGCGATTCCTTATTTTGCACCATATTTTACTTCATACATATCATTTTCCTAATTCACAAGCGAATTTCGGCCTTTGCGAATGCGAATTTGCTTCATACTTATGGCCCTTAGCTCCTTGAGCAACAGTGTTATCCATGGACATAATTGTTTTCGCCTCTGGACATGACACTAAGATAACTGTTGAAAACGTTTTGAAACCAATTAGGACCAATTTAAACTTTAATGTTCAATGGCGTTAGTGATACAAGTTCAGTGGCATTGGTAATGGTAACACCTAAAGATGGCTAGCCTGGCTAAAACAGTGAAAATCATGCACAAGTGGACTTCTGTTGGGGGTTCACACTGATACTCTTGATGTATTTTAGACCGGTCAGCCTTAGGGCGGTCTCCCCCAAACTTTTTGTCTTACTCCTCCTTTTTTGCTGATCTTGTTTTTGTTGGCCTTAGGACTCTGTGCACTTTACTATTGCTAACCAGTGCTATAGTGCATATGTTCGTGCCCTAAGACATAGTAATATTGGCTTACATCCAACTGACACATTTAATTTACATATAAGCCCCTAGTAAAGTGGCACTACCTGTACCCAGGGCTTCTAAATTAAATGCTACTAGTGGGCTTACAGCACTAATTGTACCACCCACTTAAGTAGCCTGTCAAACATGTCTTAGGCCTGTCATTGCAACTTGTGTGTGCAAATTCAAGTTGTTGTTTCGACCCAGCAAACCTTTTGTCAGTGCTGATCCTTCCATTTTAGGTCAAGCCTATAGCGGCAGAACGCATGCGCTACTCGCTTTCCGAGGCAAGCAGTAATGGAGTGGAAGCTCTGTGGAAGCTCTGCCCACTCTCTGCCCATGTTTTTAATTCGCTTGTGTCATTGTCTTTCGTAAATGCTGCTGTCTAATTTATTATGAGGCTTGTTAGTCCCTCCTTATTATGGCCATGTCGTCATTTGTACCCTCCCATGGGTACTGGCCCCTTTACTTCGAGTGTTACACAGTAGGGTAGTGTTATTTAGACCTTGAGCACTACTTTTCGCACTCCATTGTCCGTGTTCCCCCCCTCCTGTTGTCTGTGATGCAAGGCAAAAGGTCTTGCATAAATGTGAGTCCTATTGCATTGCAAATGCTTGTTTTTTAAAGGTACTAAATTATGAGGTCATGACCATTACCGTGGCAACTAAGTTTGGTTTGTGATAGGATCAGGGGCCCGGGCTCCCTACTGCCTGATTTTGGTGACCTCTGAAGTTTGTGTACCAGCATGTCTGTCAACTTTTGTCAGCTGGCCTTTTTGATACCGACAACATGTATTTTTTGGTGACTAAAGTTGTGAATTGAGCTCGCCCGGGGCACTTTGCCCCTCCCCAGCGAGTAGACTTTTCTTCCTGTGTGCAATTGATACCAAACGCTGGGCCTTGAGCGCCAGGAGAGAAAGGCTGGGGTGTGCAGGTCATTAGTGAGGTGAGCAGAAGGTATACAGCCCCGACGAGAAGACCTGCTTTGCCCGTTCAGCACTATGGGACATTCGCCGAGAGCACGTCTGTGATCCTGAGCACACAAGCCGGGTCTCCACATGCAGCGCCTCGGAAAAGCGTGTAGGGAGGGCCGCTGCCAGGCTAACTTGTGCGCCCCTGCCGCTGAGGATGGTGTGCAGTACGTGGGACCCGCGAGGCAGGGAGATGCCTCGGATTTTAAAGGGGTCCCTATAACTGGGGGTGCAACACTTTGCTGGAGGACTTTGGGCCTTGGTTACTGGACCCTCCACAAGAAAGATGTAGCTGCCAACGGATGTGCCATAATGATGAGCGTGAACTTCAGCTTGCAGGAGTTGCTGAACAAATTTGAAAAGGTAAGGTTAGCTGGGTGGGTCAATCACCTGCTCCTTAGACAGGAGTCTCAAGATTTCCAATGTTGGACCTGAGTACCTATCATGTCCTGCATCTTTTCAAGTTTTATTTGCTATACTTTAAGTATTTCCTTTTTCCCAGCTCTGTAGGAAATAGAACGCACATTAAAAGAAAACAGAGGGGCATATTACCAAGCAATATCGATAATTATCGCTATGCATGGTTAGCGGGTAAGATTATATCGCCGAGCACCGAGGATTTTTACCGCTGAGATACCTTGATATTATCAAGTTTTATCTCAAAAGCGGTAAAAATCCTGCGAAATGCATGAATATCGCTGAAAAATCAGCGATATTCATGCATTAGCGTGACAATGCTCTTAGCCATGTTATCCACCTTCCATTGGATAACATGGCTAAGAACTGCTTTTGGCAGGCGTTAGCTTTTGGAGATATTTGCGCTTAGCGCGAATATTTCCAAAAGTAGATAATAGGAGATAGCGATGTTAGCGACTGTTTCCAGTCGCTAACATCTTGGCACGCCCACTTTGCATGTCATTAGCGATAACTATCGCTGACATGCAAAGTGGGCCCCAAGATGATCGCTATCTCCTTAAAGCTGTCGCTTACTGGTGTTAGCGACAGCTAGGTAATCGGGTGATAAAACTATCGCCGCTTTAGCGGGAAAAATTCCTGCTAAAGCGGCAATAAGGCCCTTGGTAATATGCCCCAGAGTCCGTACCCTGCGTATTGCACCCCAGCTATCAGCATTAATATAAGTGTGCCCCCTGTCATGCATGAGCGACTATGTCCTGATAAAAGCGGGCCTACGTACCCGTTCATCCTTCAGGAGTCAATCAGATGTCTATTCTTGGGGAAACAATAGCGCTTTAATTCACAGAGCTTCGAAGATGCAAGCTCTTGGAAGTGGTCTATACTCGGATTGAGTTCCCTGTTCTTTCTTCCTTTCCCGTACCTCTTGGTCCAACCTCGCCTTCCCTTGGTGTGCTGAAGCCTCCTTTCTGGAAGGCCATCTTGCCATTTCTTTTCTTTGTTGTTGTAATTTCAAAATCTGCTTCTCTGAAAGGTTTCAGGGCACACTGGAAAAGCACCTTTGACAATGAATAATGTCGGACAGCTTGTTGGCAGACTGGAGGGGAGCGTCGTCTCCCCTCTTTTTACACCCAATCCTGTTGCACATCTGGGGAGGGTGGGGAAGGGGCACGCTCTTTTTTCCCTTCATTGTCCTGTAGTTAGTGTTGTTTTCTAGGCGCTCCAGTTTTCGTCTTTGGCTGTTTTTGGTAGCTTTAAGACTGACACACACATTCATAAGTACAGAAAGTAGTCTTTCAGCAGTATTCGTTTACATACTTCATACTGTCAAAAGTGCAACGAGGGCAGAGTCCTTTCGATTTGTACTAGGCGTATATGAATATTCATTTTTTCACATTTTAGATGTTTTGAGGCAAATTCACAAAGGCATATAAGAGTAGGGAAGGAGTACTACAGGGGCCGTTACTTTTTACACTTCAAAATTCCTATGCCTTGGTTCCTTCAATTTCTTTCTGGCAAAATCCTCAAGTTATTTGCAATTCCTGAACCTGTCTGTCTGACAAGCTGTATATGGTAATCATCCTTTACAACGACTGCTTTTCCAAGCAGTCCATAACCCCACATTTTTTCATCTTCACACATTTTTACAACGCAGGGCTTTACACGGCAAACCATAACAACGTATTCCCCATTACAACACCCCAATGCAGTTAGAATAGTAACTTGCGTTGTAATGGATAATGCGTTGTAATGGAATGCATTGCAAAGCCCTAAGTTGTAAAAGATTTTGCGAAGTAAAACTTGTGGGTTACTGGCATGCATTGTAAACGCATGAGGAGTAAAGAGACATATTCGCAGTATATACCTGCATGTTGATATTTATTTCTGCCTCATGAGCAGTGCGGCTTCTTTTATGCATTAAGGGTGCGCGGTATGGCTTGTACTTTAGAACCAGCTGTAGGAAGTTATAGACTCCATACCTAAGTACACATGGGTCGGCTCGGGTGATCACATCTTTTGAAGGTCAGAAACTAGCAGGCTTCTCTTGTCCCCATGATACAAAAAAACAAGCATTTGCAATGCAATAGGCCGCGCATTTATGTGAGTTTAAGCTATTGGCATTGTAAATGACAATGCCTTTTATTTATGTTTAAAAACAAAAATAAAAAGCATTGTTATTTGCATTATCAATTCCTCAAAGTCGCTTAAATGCGAGACCTACTGCATTTCAAAAGCTTGTTAATACATTTAAGACATCCCTAGGTTAGGTCCTAAACAGCCCATAGGGCAAGGAGCAGTGTATTTAAAAACATTTACTTTTAAGTTTTACATGTCCTGGTATAAAAAAATCTCTATCATTCCTTTTCACTACTGAAAGGCCTCCCTCTCCTATAGGAAACATTGGGTTACCTTATTACACTTAGTAAGTGATAACTTTCAATTAGGCGTAGGAATGTTGAGTTTGGTGTTTAGAGAATTGTTATTTATAACCATTTTTATTGGTACAGTTAAATTGTTAGTCACAATTCTGAAAATGCCACTTCTAGAATTGCAATTACACGAGGGTGATACAGGAGCTGAGTGTTGAGGGGACGTGTTTTCGCGGCAAATGTATCTTGGTTTTTTTGGGGAGTTTCTTTTGGGTGCATGATGGAATGTCAGTTATGAGAGGAGAGGGTGTTTTGTATGTGAGGGTTTCGTTTGCACGTATGGTTTTGATTGCAGTTTGACTGAGATTGAGCGAAGTGAGTTTTAGTTGTTTTCTGGTACAAGTGAGATGCATTATGGGGATTATAGTATTTCGAATGGGTTGTGACTGTATCAGGTGGGTGAATTTTGATTGAGGACACGTGGGTGTGAGTATTTGTCTTATAACGGTTTGCGTGCGAATGTGGCTGGAAGAGCTGTTTGGGAGAGTTGATGAGGAGGTCACTGGCCGAATCTAGAGTACGGGCGTGTGAGCATCTAGCGTGAAGTAAGCATAGATTAGAGTGTTGAATATTTATTTCAGGGTAAAGTGGGTAATTATTTCACGGGTGGGCACGAGTATGTTGGTCATCATAGGGGTGAGAACATCATTTTGATAGCACGTTTTTAAGGGGGTGGTTGGTTAGTAAGATTTAATTGATTCTGTTGGTATTATGTTTCTGTTTAAAGAGCACTTTTAAATCCTGCGCAATTGGTATAGCTGTTCTTGTATTTTCCAGAAACCCCTGACGAAGAGCCGCTGGCTCGAAATGCATTGGGTAATACTAACATGGCTTACACTGGTGTTTATGAAATCACGTGTTGCGGTTTAAAAACCTGGAGTGGAATGCAGCCGCTTTTGAAAATGTGTAATAAACATCTTAATGGAACTTCGCTGTCTCCGTGGCATGGATATGGAAAAGATGGAAATAAATATTGAATCAAAGGTCAAGTTTTGGGCAAAAAATGGTCAAATTGATGGATTGAAAGGGAAAAGGTCCCATTCACTGCAGTGCGCCAGCCTGGTGCGGACGTTATGTGCCTCATTGTTCTCACTTCTAGAAAGTTGCCATTTTCTTGTCCCAGACATTTGGTGCCTGCAGCCTATATCCTGGGTCAAATGACTAGGTGTAGCTGGCTGTTGGTGTTTGTACATTTCTCCAAGACAGTGAGACAAAGGGAGAATAGATGTTGTCAGGAAGGGCCATCTCTGGCTTAAAAGCAGGGTGTAGCTTTCACCTACCACATTTGCACGTCACAAACACTCTGCATCAGGACACTCACAAAGGGTTTCACACCAGCCTATTATTCCCCAGACAAGCTGGAGCTAGGGCAGGGAGGCAGGAAATTCAAAAACAGCTTTGTGGGATGGATCCCTGTAGAAAACTCTCCTATTTCAAAGGTGCTACCAAGGATAAATAGTGGACCCTCAGACCCAACTCTTCAGATCATTTCTGCACCTGTGGACAGTGCAAGGAAGAAGGACTTCCCAGCTATGAAGTCTGATGTGCTAAATTGCTTGCTGCCCAAAGACTGCCTTTCTACCAAGGCTTGCTGTTGCTGCACTAGGGCCCTTCTGTTACTGTAACCTGCCTGCTGAATGCAGCCTGCCTGTGTGGCCCCAGAACTCCAGTGAATCTCCAAGTTTCAGTTGGCTGGCCCAGTGTTCAAAGCCACAGGGACATAACCAGCTTCTTCGATGCCGACACATCTTCATGCACCTTGATGCAGTGTGATGCAGCCCAATATTGGCTCCAGCCCAGGGTGACACAGCTCATCTTCGACACCAATGCATCTCATCACCAGTCCTCTCAAGGAGTGGTGACTTCGATGCCAAGGTAGCCCGGTGCCAACACTGGCCTAGAGTGAGGCATCTTGTCCCCTGTGCCAATGCATCGCAGCACACTCCTCCTGCAAGTGCGAACTGGCTTCATCGATGATGATGCAGGACCTTGCATCACAGCTCCTCTTCGACGGTCACCTACTCCGCTCCTGCAAAATGCACCTTGATGCCGG
Organism: Lissotriton vulgaris; assembly: GCF_964263255.1. Classification (NCBI taxonomy): domain Eukaryota; kingdom Metazoa; phylum Chordata; class Amphibia; order Caudata; family Salamandridae; genus Lissotriton; species Lissotriton vulgaris. The sequence goes on from NC_141699.1 coordinate 460,256,813, forward strand.
ACCTCGCATCCTCATCAATGGATCTTCGACACCGGCTCTTACATCCCAATGTATGGACTTCGCATCTCAAAGCTCAGACCACATGGTGCTTTCTCAGTGAACTGAACTCAGTCATGTGTCTGGCACGAGCTTCATCGTGGTCAGCCTGAACTTGTGATTTTGATTGAGTCTACCACGGCCAGATAACTGCATTTGGCTTTTTTTGCTTCTTAGCTGCTAGATTTTTTATAAACCTTTTAAAAGTTCATATCTCCAGTTCTAATAATTAAATTTGTGTTGTTTTGGTCTGAAATAACTTAATACATTTTACTCTATTTTGCTAAAGTGGTGTGGTATTTTTCTTGTATAGTGTTGTCACTTTATTACTGTTTGTAGTGCAGCAGAAATACTTCACAAATTGCCTCTAAGTTAAGCCATTGGTATGCACTGGACCCAATATGTCTAATGCACCTTCTTTCCAAGGCCCACAGGGAGGCCCCTGATCAACATTGGTTGGACCCTTGTGAGCTTAGATTTTTCACTCATGGCACACACCACACAGTCCCTCACAACCCTCTCTACCTGCAAATCCATATCTGCCACCAGTAAGAGGATTGCAGTCTCTCTTTGGTTTTTAACATGCCTAGATGCGACTTTCAGCTAATTCACCAGGGCTTGACGAAGTTTAAGTGGTGGAACAAGTCTCGTACCACGTAATAACACACCATCACAATTAGCCAATTCATCCTTAAGAGCCCAATATTGGGAAGCTTCCTCGGATGCCTGCCTCTTTGAGTGCCATCCCTTGTGAAGGAGAGACAACACCTCCAAGAGAATAGGATCAGAAACTAGCTCAAGATGCCATTGTTGCTCATCAATGATTCCTTCACCAACTTCACACACACGAAGAGCAATATCTTCACAATCTTCGTCAAGAGCATAATTTTCACTTTTTTCAACCAACCTAGAAAGGGTGTCATCTATGCCATTTTCAACTCCCGGAATATACCTAATATCAAAATAATACTCTTGGAGAGCTATGACCCATTTTGTTATTCTGCTGGATATCAGTTCAATTCCTTTTTTAGTGAAAGTCTCACAAAGAGGCTTATGATCAGTTTTAACTAAGAACTTGGTACCCCACAACATTTTTTTAAACTTCTTAATAGCCCAATATACTGCCAAAGCCTCTAATTTAATAACAGAGCAGCGGGACTAAGTGTCTTTGAGTCCCCGTGAAAGAAACATGATGGTCTTCAAACCACACTCACCTTCCTGTTGGAGAACGGCTCCCAAACCTTTTAGGCTGGCGTCTGTTATAATAATTGACATTATTGAGGGATCAAAACTCTTCCGTTTAGGAGCATCACTGAGTTTTCTCTTGAGGAAGTCAAACTCTTGATCACACTCTTTAGACCAGTTGAAGTCTGCACTCTTCTTCAAGAGAGCCCTCAAGTGAACACTACCTTCTGCAAAGTTTTCGATGAATTAATTATAATATTCAATCATTCCCAGAAAATGTAAGAAGCTCCTCCCTGCAGGAAGGTGCCGGCGTGTGAGTAATAGTGTCAACCTAATTGGCCTTAGGAGTAATCCCCTCACCCGAGATCATGTGTACCAAGTAATGAATTGAGGACGTACCAAATTGACTCTTCTCTGATTTGATGGTAAGATTGGCATCCTTCAACCTCGCTAACACCATATTAAGACGGTGATAATGCTCCTTATGATCCTTCCCAAACACCAGGATATTGCCTTGGTAGACACAAACCCCCTTACAACCTTTAAGTACTTTTTCCATTACAAGCTGAAAGACGGATGCCGCAGACACAATGCCAACCAGCATACTTACAAACCTAAATGTCCCAAAAGGTGTAATAAAGGCTGTATAGTCCCTTGAGGATTCCGCCAGTTCTATCTGGTGATAGGCTGAGGCTAAATTATTCGTACTGAAAACTTTGCCTCCTCCTAGCAATACCAACAGTTCAGAGATATTTGGAAGAGGATAATGATCAACTGCAACGCATTTGTTCAACTGTCTCAATCCACACCGAAACTGAGAGACCTATTGGCCTTGCGAGCAGCTGCCACCGGAGCCAAACAATCTGTCCCTTCGACCTCTTCAATGGTTCCTCCATGCTTGAGTTTGTCCGATTCCCTACTCATTTCATCCCTCACTGCTAAGGGAACACTTTCCAGAAGTGTAGTAGTCCTTTTACTCTATGAGACCTACAAAGTACCCACGTAGTGGAATGGGCTCACCACCATAAGCCAAAGGACGAATGTCCGGTTTCAATAAAGAAGTCTTGTGTGCCAGCTTATTTTGATAAAAGACTCTAAAAATGATGGTGATGTTGACACCCGAGTCTAATAGAACTTTGGTGGATTCACCATCAACTAAAATGTCATCCACTGGGGAAGGTCTCCGTTCCTTTCCAGAGTCCACTTGAACAACAATCTGCCCACAGACAAAGTCCTCCTCAGGAATCTCTGCCTCAACACATTTGGTATTAGAAGAAGAGCTTTTGAACTTGCAGACAGTGGAGAGATGGCCCCTTTTCTTACATTTTGCACAAATGACATTTAATGCTGGACATTTTTTGTCGTTAGCTAAATTGCCCGACTTGTCACATCTATAACATTTGCCTACAAATGGTTGACTTTTAGTTTTAGAAATGTTACTCGGCTTGGAAACACTTTCAGCTCCTTCATGAACCACTTGAACCACTGTTTGTTCATCCATTTTCAAAGTGTCAAAACACGTGCTACCTAAATAACCTCATCAAGAGCAGGTTCATCTCTTAACCAAAGTTCCTCACGGATCTTGTCATTATTGCACCCATACATGAACTGATCGCTAATTCTTTCATCAAGCAATCCGGCAACTTGCAAGATGAAGCGAGTTTTCTAAGTTGTGTGATGTAACTCTCAACACTCTCATCATCATTCTGCATCCTTTTTGCAAATTGGTACCTTTCAAGTATGGTGCTGACTCTAGGCAAATAGTGTTTATCCAGTCTCTTCATGCATATTTCAAATTCTTTTAAACCTGTGCTCTTTGCATCAGTGAGATCGAGAAGATGATCAAAGACATCTTGCCCTTCTGGCCCTAAACAATGAAGCAGAAGAGAAAATCTACACCCGGCACTAAGGCTGACTCCACAAACCCTGGCATAGCGCTAAAACACCTTCTTCCATTTTTGCCACTTGATAGGTGATTCACCAGGTGACATGAGAAAGAAAGGAGGCCCAGTTACATTTTGCATGGTAATTTCTCTCGAAGCAGGTGTCCGAAGGTAAGAAATTAGGAAACAATTATAGTCTAGAGTAAAATGTAGCAAAACATGCAGACAATTTCAAAGTATTTTTTAAACAATATTGTATAATAAGTAATAGTATGTGTGCCTATCACATTTGTGAAACGCAGATAAGGAGTGCTCAGAGTAACATGCACTTGAGATATCCAGCTGAAAATGTGTGCATGTCACAGTGATAAAAGAATGGAACATGAAAAGGAGTGTAGGTTTGTGAAACAATATTACACACTTGTGTGTGTGTCACAGAGGTAGCACACAAAACATAATATCTTCAGTGAATGTGTGCGTGTCACAGAAGTGACACACAAAGCACAATAAATATTATTTGTTAATGTGTGCGTGTCACAGAGGTGGCGCGCATAACGAAATATTATTCATGAATGTGTGTTTGTGTTACAGAAGTGGCACACAAAGCAAAACCAGAACTCCCACAATAAAACAAAGATGGCGGCATGTTACGTGAAATACGTGCCGCCGCATGTCAAGGTTCAGGAGAATGCTGCAGAAGGCAGACGCCATCAGAAAAAGACTACAAATGCCACTGGTGCTGGCGCTCGGTGAATGGCAAAGGTGGTGGAACCGAAGGTGGAGGCCAGGGAGATTCGAGAGAATTGCTGGACTCGCGGTGATGCACGAGGTGAGAGCCGTTAGCCGTCAGTTCGAATATTTTAAAAACTAACAAGACTCGCTCTACACAAGAGTCTCACTTGCACATAGAACACAAGAAAATAGTCAAATGAGCCACAATTAATGTAGTGAAGGAAGTTGATCTGATCAGAAATGCCACCTGACGTGTGGAGATCAGTACACTGCAATCTGTCCACAGTTTGGGATAAAAGCACAATCACGGCAAAGCGGTGCCACAATGCACCAGAAAAGCAAAGGAACTCCAGCAATAGTTAGGGAGGGATCAGCCCACGTCGATTGATTGTCACCCAGATAGACAGAAAGATGAGAAGCATGGCAGTTGCTCCCAGTCCCAATGATGACAACACCGAGTATAGGAAGGGAAATACTGCTCAATTAAAGTAGAATCCTGGGAATTTAAGAGGAAATGAAAACACAGTACCTGAGGTATAAGTGTCCATTCACTACCTATAAACAGGAAAGTTGAAGAAATAGTTGAGGCGTGTTGGGTTCTTTTTGCCATTCAGCTGCCGACTACGCCAGTCTAAGATTCCAATAGCAGCTGAAAGGATCACGCAGAGGCAGGTATGATGAAGAAAACTCAGGTTTATACGTCAGCAAAGAAGTATCCCATTCAGGTCCCAGCCAGCTCAGCAGACACTGCAGTACATTTCAAAGACAAACCATTCTATCACCAGGGAGTTCTCTGAGATTCTCTGGTAACCAAGACGGTGTGACATCAGAAGCAAGCATACCTCAAATACCACAATATTCACTTAGTAGCGATTTAGAATATATGTTAATTTTAAATATAGCTTTTATTTATTTATGCGATTCTTTTCACTGGCAGGCCTTACTTGGAAGTTGCTTCTTATAGGAGTGCTAAAAGGATTGCTAAGAAGACTAATGATTAAAAGATGTGACTTCACCTGATGTTAACATGTCAACGAATATTCAAATTCGAGATAGGCTCATGCCTTTCAAATTCAGCTTAGGGCCCTAAAAGTCCAACAACTGTCCCTGTGTCCTCAGCCTCTCCCACTCTTCACAGCAACAGTAGTAAGTGCACCAGTGACCATTGGCTGCAGTAGGAAGTCCACCTGACCCCAGCCACACAGCAACATATGTCTGTATAGCTGGGCGCAGAGAATTTAAATATGTTTTTATAACTGTGCACTTGGGCCCAAAATCTCTGACTTGTGTGTGCATTTAATGTGTGCTCAGTTGTGTACATAAAACACAAAAGTGTCACATTTGATACATTGTGCTGTGCAGCAGGCACTTTAACCCTCTATGCTATTTTACATACTTCTAATTTCAGGGCATCTGCTGCAGTTTAAACTTTGTCATTGATCAAACGAGGTAATTTCTGATACTTATCTCTTTACATGGAGTTCGTTGCTTGGTCTTACTCATGAAAAAGTGTCACTCAAAGTGTCATACATTTGGCAGCAGATTGTCACTCCTTGGTACACTGAAAGCATAGAAATGCAACACATAAGTAATCCGGAAACTTGCAGCTGTGATAGGGAACGAGAACTGGTGCTTAAGGGGTGACATAAGATAAGATTGGGTGAAAATTCATACATCACTGTGCTGGGAGTGGCAGATGTTGCATGTAATGGGGAGTAGGCAGGTATGATGCAGAAAAAGGGAGGTTTATAGCTGTAGCCTCTGTACAGATAGCAGTGGATGGCGATTCAAACATCAATGTCCATTGAACTCTTTATTTTTCCCCCATCTTCACATTTTCCCACAGAGTACATCTTTACCCGAGCTTTTATTGATCCTAGCAGTGACATATGAGTTGCTAGCGAGGCTTTGAAAAATATACCTCTCTTCCTCATCTTTGCATCCCCTACCCTCTCACTAGATTCAACATGAAATGGCCATGGAAGATAACAAATAAACCCCCAGACCTTTAGTATCATGCATGTGATTTGCTTCTATGGGTGTAGCTTAGTCAGTAAGATTCAAGGGAAGTGAATCTCAGATTTCCCAACTAAAAAGGAGTGGGCTCCTGGGAACCAAGGTTCAGCATGAACTCTTTCCATAAGGTGCAGGGTCAGTATTGATTTGAGTTATGTGGGCCTTTGTCTAGAGTTGCAGTGGGTGAAACAATGATGGGTTGGAAAGCTACCTCAAGCAATTGACACTTTTCAGACAATGTGCAAGCATTCATCCCATCATCTTTCAGGTGTTTGATTGCCAGTAGTATGTCTGGAAACCTGAGACTTGTGCAGCTTTAAATCCAGCTGCTACCAATGTTTGTAAATTCCAAGATGTAGTAAATTTGCACCCATTCATGGAGTACTTTTATGGATGCAGAATTACTTTTACTTTGGTAAACCGGTTGTTATATACTTTCAAGTTTCCGCTCCAAAAAAAGTACAAGTTAAAAGTTATTTCCGAACTAGAAAAACTGACAAGGACAACAAATGTGACTCAGACCCATCTGCCAAACGAAAAATGCATTCGGTGGTGTCGCACCTTAATCGCCCACCCACATCGAAGCTATACACCTTCCCATCCCACCTGGGCCTAGTAGTTTTCCCTGGGAAGTCATGGCTATGGCTATGTACAACACTACAGCCAGAAGCCCGTACCTCAGGATCACTCATTTTAAATGCATTTTTACTGCACACACTCTTCTTCATCTCTGCTATGAGAAGCATTGATGGTAGAATTGTCAAATAGATGCATTGATGCAGGGCACCACGTTTCCAGTCCTCGTCTTTTACAAATCATTTTATCAGGTGACTGGTGGCCCCATGTCCAAAGCCCAAGTTACAAATAGAGCTGGGCACACCAGCAAATAATAGAGCAAGCAGGGCCGGAGCAGAGCTAATGTTCTGGCTTGTGTCTAAGCCAAACAATGAAAACATTTGCCATGAAAATTGTGAAGCACACATACATGTAAAAATATGATACAATCTCTTTGAACCTTGAAACTGATTATTTCTTCAACATAATGAAGCTTTCACCTTAGTATATCAGATTATATCACTGCTTATACAGACAGCTATTAGAAGTTTTTGGCTCGCCCCCCAACGACAATACCATTAGTGAACTAAAAAAGCTGGCAGTAAAAGAGGTGTAGTTACTGCCAGCGTTGCTTCTCGCCAGCAATGACTGTAAGTTCAAAGTGCGTGTTTACGCACAGCTTGCAGGTTTTCAAAATACATACATACAAGGCATTGGTATTTACAATGCCAATAGCTCAAATGCTCGCAAATGCAAGACTTATTACATTGCAAATGTTTGTATAATAGTGAGGCTCTGTTGTACTTTGGCTGTTTCTCTGCAGCTGAGGTGCTTGCATGATGTTCTGTTAGTGAAACTCTGGTGCGTGTAACGTGTTCTGGCAGTGATGCTCCACTCTGTGTATAGTGTCTTTTTTAACATTGAGGCTCTGTGTACCGTGTATGCTATAATAACCGGCTGCTGACTCCACCGCTGTGCACGCATGAATCTGATGCCTTAGCCCCTCTTCTGCCCCTAAAAAATCACTCTCCTACACTCACGATGCCTCGCCTGTTCTGCCCATTGTGCTTTCTTACCTTGGTTTATCATTTCCGGAGATTGGGAGAAGCTGAGACTAAAGCATTCCGGTAAATAGACTGCATCTGTACTTCCTTTGCCCTGTAAGCCAAAGACCCATACAGCAATGTAGCATAGGGCACGTGATAGAGCTCTAATGGAGCAAGAAGCGGCCATCATTGCCCTGGGCTGCTTTGAAAGTGAAAGCGTGCATGGCGCTCTGAAAATAAAAAATAAGAAGTGGCCGCCATTGTTAACCCTTTCGCTGCGGTGGCTATTCCGCCGCAGCGCTAACAGGGCGGGGCGGCCGCATGCTGGTGACAGAACCGCTCCGTCACCAGCCGCGGTTGAGCTGTGCTCGTGACGGAGCGGTTCAGTCACCGCCCGCCCCGCTCAATAGAACGCGCCGCGCAGGCGCGAAATCAGCGCCGCGCAGGCGCGGCAGCCGGGCCATGACGGAACCGCTCCGTCATCAGCACAACGCCACCGCAGCTGATGACGGAGCTGTTCTGTCATCAGCAGGGGAGGGGTTAAAGCAGTGTCCCGCGAGTGGTGTAAGCAAAGCGGGCGCCGTTGCAGGAAAGCATGTCGTGCCTTCAGTAGGAGAAACTCATTAAAGAAAATAGTGCTCACAGACTGGTAATAAAACATACTGTGTAACAACAGAGGTAAAATGGCCAGTCCTAAAGGGAGGCTACAAATGAAGACAAGGTGGTATTAAGGAGGGACTAACAAAGCCTATTAACGAATCAGAAGCCAGCATTTACAAAGGACAATGACACTAGCCAATGAAAAATATGGGCAGAACTTTAAGTCCATATTTCAATATAGCATGCCTTGCAGAGCAGCTCATGCCCTGCCCAGGCTCCACCTAAAAGGGAACTGAGGCCTACCACCTCGGTGTTGGTGTGGAGACTGTGGTTCATTCGCGGGGAGGGCATGTTCATGGATGCTGCCATCTTGAGGACAATGGTACACTATCAGCATGCCAGTATTATGCCGGCGTAGTCAAGATTTCACATTATGCCTCTTCAATCCACCACTGGACACTTCCCGCTCCTTTATTTAACTCCTGTATGTTCCTTTTCATGTCTGCTTTCTTATTTTGTCACTGTTTTTTCCCCATTTTTCTCTTCCTCCTTCCGCACCTTTTCTGTGTTTTTTCTCCCTCAAACTCCGGACAAAGTTTTCTGAGGAAATACATGTGCCAAGTGTCGGTGGACCTCAGCAGCAACAACTGGCTCGCTCAAATGAAGCACTCACTGCAAGCCGAAAGTCTCAGGTTCACATTTCATCAAGGCAGACTAAGCCATGTATCTTTCTGGGATTGAAGAAATCGGTATCATTGGGTACTTAAAGCTCTACTCAACGGCAAATTCTGAGATAATGAATTCCGTTAATAATCAATATTGTTCCTGTAATTTTTTGTTATTTTGTTGTTAAGTTGTTGCTGTCATCATTATTTTTATATCATTCCTTCATTACTTTACTGCCATCTTCCCACTAAACTTGAATTCGTGTTGAAACTGACAGGCTGAGGATATGGAGAAAAAGGGGTTGAAAGATGGTTCTGCGATTGGAGAGACAGTGGATGGCAGCAGGCGTTTCCTATCTGTAGCCCATCTATCAACAAGCGAAATCAACATACCTTTTCTGTGACTGGGTGACGACGCTACATCTGAGAAGACATCGCAGTTTCAAGCACTTCAGTGGGTCACGGAAGAGTGTGTATTCAGGCAGCGCAACATGCTGTAGTTAGGTGCCTCCATGCGCATGAATCGAGATAATAGAGGGGTGGGAAGTGCATAACTCACTGCAATTATATAGAAGCCGGTGCATAAATTGCTTCAGGTAGGTTCTAGACTCAGAGGGACTGAATTAGTGCTATATGGCTGTCTTTAGCGGGCATGTATATCAATAGAGATTGCAATCGTGTAGGGAGAAACAAAGTAAAAATAGCAAGGACCATCTGCACGTTCTCCTGATAAGTGCAGTCTGTAAATCCCAGTGTAATGGAAGCAATGCAACCTTCTGAGTTCCCCCAGGCTGCCATATGAAAGCCTCAATGAGCGACAAACTGCACACGCTGCTATCGGTGTTATGTGCCAAGAAAAATATCCAGAGCAAATGATGCTGTCTTTGGCGCTCTTGGCGAGGCGCTCGGAGGCCATTAAGGTGCGGAGCATTAAACGTTTCCAAGCGAGGCTCAGAAGCTTGGTTTCTTAAAACATATTAGTTTGGCAGAAAGGGAAAGTTAATAGATCCATAGCGTAAAGGCTTCAATGAGCATTCGTATTTTAGATGCTTACGGACTAAAAGCAAGTATGCAGAATTTAGTCAAAAGGTAACAAGTCGTTTATCACTACTGCATATTTATCGCGAATGTACTGCCGTACATCATGGGACCTACAGGAGGTACTGTCTGTAGTAAGTGTCCAATGCCTCTCAGAGTCCTCCCCTTCACGAGAGGGCACTGGAGTCTGGACACGTGTGCCTGATGCCAGCCGAACTTGGTAAATGCACAGGTGGTGGAAAAGGTCTTATCAACAGAAACTTTGCTGGGAGTTCATGAACCAAGGCACACTGCTGGGTGTTTATCAATCAATGTATACTATTTCCCTCCGCCGTTGTGGGTGGAGTGTGCCAAATTGTGTATGTGTTATGGAATTTCACACAATTTTGCAAAACATATACAAAATGATGTAACTGGCCGGACATTTTATTTATTCCGGCATCTTGTGTGTAATTTTCATGCAAGGGAATACCTCGAAACTAACATTCATGCAGGATACTGGCAGAAGACGATTAGAGCAGAAAATTACTCTTGTGTAATGTGAAATACCATGAATGTTTCACATTTTAATAATCAATTTCATGAGCGTACTTACAATTTTGCATGGTCCTACCTAATGTCATCAGATTCATCACTCCCCCCACCCATCTGAAACAAACAAATTAGCTGGATGATTGAAGTGATATAAGAAGGAAAGCACAGAGCAGTGTGGCTTTTCGTCTCCTTCCAATGGCATACCAGTGGAGTGAAACCCCCCTGGGATAATGAAAGCTGAGAGGTGTTGTAAAGGGGGGGTGTGATAACAGGCAAATATTTCTGCTACACGGCAACTTTGTGAGTTTTCTGGCTAACCTGGATTTCCTCAAGCAGCCAAACAAATGTGTACCCGCTGGAGGCACTGCACATTGTTTTTCGCTTCTTTAACTAAGTTCAAGGTTTTGATGAACCAGGGGAGCACCCGAAGTGTATCATGACCCAATATTGGGAATGTGGGAGCCCACTCATCATACTATTAACGGACTGGTATTTAGAGCTAGTTAGCCCAGTCTGTGGAGGTATAAGCCTTTGTAATTATACCCTTGTGAAAGAAAAGTATTGACACATAACTTACACTCCACCAAGTCACAATTGACTGGGGCCCTTCACCATCCCTGAGTATTTGGTATTTGATTGTATTACATCTTGTGTGTATGGGACTTGATTGTAGGCGAATGGTAGTCTTTTCAAGAACAAAATGATGTAGGACAAAGTGAATATTTTCTGTGTTGGACTTGGCCCTTTTTGCAGGGTCATCCCTGAACTTTTTGCCTTCCTCCTGAATTTTTCTGACCTGTTGTTGGCTGTTTTATGACTGAGGGCACTTCATTACTACTGCTGATCAATACTAAAGTGCACATGCTCTCCCTATGATAAAGTGATGTATGGATTATTGACTCCATGACTGTCTGGTTTGGTTTACTTTTCAGACCCTAGTACAGTGCACTGCGTGTGCCCAGGGCTTGTAAATCAAATGCTTCATATGGGCTTGCGGTACAAAAGGGGGGTGGTGATGGACGGAGCATCTGAATCAATCAAACACTCACACCAGTCTAAAGATCTGGGTTTAATCCATCACCGTTCTTTAGCCCACTCTGCCACCCCAGTTCAGACATGGCTATATGCAAATCAGTCTGACCCTGTGCCTCATGGGAGCAGTCCAGCCCAAACTGCCGAAGCCATGCCTTCCCTGGACCGGAAACAAGCTTCCGAGAATCGGTTTCTGGCATTCCAGCCGTCTTCAGCCCGGCTTGCTTGAATCCAGTGGCAAAGTGAGCAAGGGACTCACGTCTGAGCATACCCTGCCACACGCATGGCAGCCAAAAGCGGTAACAAAGGGGGTGGTGATGGACGGAGCATCTGAATCAATCAAACACTCACACCCAGTCAAAAGATCTGGGTATATTCCATCACCCTTCTTTGCCCACTCTGCCACCCCAGTTCAGACATGGCTATATGCAAATCAGTCTGACCCTGTGCCTCATGGGAACAGTCCAGCCCGAACTGCCAAGCCATGCCTTCCCTGGACCGTAAACAATCTTCAGAGGACCGGTTTCTAGCATTCCAGTAGTCTTCAGCCCGGCTTGCTTGAATCTAGTGGCAAAGTGAGCAAGGGACTCACGTCTGAGCATACCCTGCCAAACTTATGGTGGCCAAAAGCGGCGCAAAAGGGAGGTGGTGATGGACGGAGCATCTGAATCAATCAAACACTCACACCCAGTCAAAAGATCTGGGTTTATTCCATCACCGTTCTTTAGCCCACTCTGCCACCCCAGTTCAGACATGGCTATATGCAAATCAGTCTGACCCTGTTCCTCATGGGAACAGTCAAGCCCGAACTGCCAAGCCATGCCTTCCCTGGACCAGAAACAAGTTTCCGAGGACTGGTTTCTGGCATTCCAGCTATCTTCAGCCCGGCTTGCTTGAATCCAATGGCAAAGTGAGCAAGGGACTCGCATCTCAAAGCTCAGACCACATGGTGCTTTCTCAGTGAACTGAACTCAGTCATGTGTCTGGCACGAGCTTCATCGTGGTCAGCCTGAACTTGTGATTTTGATTGAGTCTACCACGGCCAGATAACTGCATTTGGCTTTTTTTGCTTCTTAGCTGCTAGATTTTTTATAAACCTTTTAAAAGTTCATATCTCCAGTTCTAATAATTAAATTTGTGTTGTTTTGGTCTGAAATAACTTAATACATTTTACTCTATTTTGCTAAAGTGGTGTGGTATTTTTCTTGTATAGTGTTGTCACTTTATTACTGTTTGTAGTGCAGCAGAAATACTTCACAAATTGCCTCTAAGTTAAGCCATTGGTATGCACTGGACCCAATATGTCTAATGCACCTTCTTTCCAAGGCCCACAGGGAGGCCCCTGATCAACATTGGTTGGACCCTTGTGAGCTTAGATTTTTCACTCATGGCACACACCACACAGTCCCTCACAACCCTCTCTACCTGCAAATCCATATCTGCCACCAGTAAGAGGATTGCAGTCTCTCTTTGGTTTTTAACATGCCTAGATGCGACTTTCAGCTAATTCACCAGGGCTTGACGAAGTTTAAGTGGTGGAACAAGTCTCGTACCACGTAATAACACACCATCACAATTAGCCAATTCATCCTTAAGAGCCCAATATTGGGAAGCTTCCTCGGATGCCTGCCTCTTTGAGTGCCATCCCTTGTGAAGGAGAGACAACACCTCCAAGAGAATAGGATCAGAAACTAGCTCAAGATGCCATTGTTGCTCATCAATGATTCCTTCACCAACTTCACACACACGAAGAGCAATATCTTCACAATCTTCGTCAAGAGCATAATTTTCACTTTTTTCAACCAACCTAGAAAGGGTGTCATCTATGCCATTTTCAACTCCCGGAATATACCTAATATCAAAATAATACTCTTGGAGAGCTATGACCCATTTTGTTATTCTGCTGGATATCAGTTCAATTCCTTTTTTAGTGAAAGTCTCACAAAGAGGCTTATGATCAGTTTTAACTAAGAACTTGGTACCCCACAACATTTTTTTAAACTTCTTAATAGCCCAATATACTGCCAAAGCCTCTAATTTAATAACAGAGCAGCGGGACTAAGTGTCTTTGAGTCCCCGTGAAAGAAACATGATGGTCTTCAAACCACACTCACCTTCCTGTTGGAGAACGGCTCCCAAACCTTTTAGGCTGGCGTCTGTTATAATAATTGACATTATTGAGGGATCAAAACTCTTCCGTTTAGGAGCATCACTGAGTTTTCTCTTGAGGAAGTCAAACTCTTGATCACACTCTTTAGACCAGTTGAAGTCTGCACTCTTCTTCAAGAGAGCCCTCAAGTGAACACTACCTTCTGCAAAGTTTTCGATGAATTAATTATAATATTCAATCATTCCCAGAAAATGTAAGAAGCTCCTCCCTGCAGGAAGGTGCCGGCGTGTGAGTAATAGTGTCAACCTAATTGGCCTTAGGAGTAATCCCCTCACCCGAGATCATGTGTACCAAGTAATGAATTGAGGACGTACCAAATTGACTCTTCTCTGATTTGATGGTAAGATTGGCATCCTTCAACCTCGCTAACACCATATTAAGACGGTGATAATGCTCCTTATGATCCTTCCCAAACACCAGGATATTGCCTTGGTAGACACAAACCCCCTTACAACCTTTAAGTACTTTTTCCATTACAAGCTGAAAGACGGATGCCGCAGACACAATGCCAACCAGCATACTTACAAACCTAAATGTCCCAAAAGGTGTAATAAAGGCTGTATAGTCCCTTGAGGATTCCGCCAGTTCTATCTGGTGATAGGCTGAGGCTAAATTATTCGTACTGAAAACTTTGCCTCCTCCTAGCAATACCAACAGTTCAGAGATATTTGGAAGAGGATAATGATCAACTGCAACGCATTTGTTCAACTGTCTCAATCCACACCGAAACTGAGAGACCTATTGGCCTTGCGAGCAGCTGCCACCGGAGCCAAACAATCTGTCCCTTCGACCTCTTCAATGGTTCCTCCATGCTTGAGTTTGTCCGATTCCCTACTCATTTCATCCCTCACTGCTAAGGGAACACTTTCCAGAAGTGTAGTAGTCCTTTTACTCTATGAGACCTACAAAGTACCCACGTAGTGGAATGGGCTCACCACCATAAGCCAAAGGACGAATGTCCGGTTTCAATAAAGAAGTCTTGTGTGCCAGCTTATTTTGATAAAAGACTCTAAAAATGATGGTGATGTTGACACCCGAGTCTAATAGAACTTTGGTGGATTCACCATCAACTAAAATGTCATCCACTGGGGAAGGTCTCCGTTCCTTTCCAGAGTCCACTTGAACAACAATCTGCCCACAGACAAAGTCCTCCTCAGGAATCTCTGCCTCAACACATTTGGTATTAGAAGAAGAGCTTTTGAACTTGCAGACAGTGGAGAGATGGCCCCTTTTCTTACATTTTGCACAAATGACATTTAATGCTGGACATTTTTTGTCGTTAGCTAAATTGCCCGACTTGTCACATCTATAACATTTGCCTACAAATGGTTGACTTTTAGTTTTAGAAATGTTACTCGGCTTGGAAACACTTTCAGCTCCTTCATGAACCACTTGAACCACTGTTTGTTCATCCATTTTCAAAGTGTCAAAACACGTGCTACCTAAATAACCTCATCAAGAGCAGGTTCATCTCTTAACCAAAGTTCCTCACGGATCTTGTCATTATTGCACCCATACATGAACTGATCGCTAATTCTTTCATCAAGCAATCCGGCAACTTGCAAGATGAAGCGAGTTTTCTAAGTTGTGTGATGTAACTCTCAACACTCTCATCATCATTCTGCATCCTTTTTGCAAATTGGTACCTTTCAAGTATGGTGCTGACTCTAGGCAAATAGTGTTTATCCAGTCTCTTCATGCATATTTCAAATTCTTTTAAACCTGTGCTCTTTGCATCAGTGAGATCGAGAAGATGATCAAAGACATCTTGCCCTTCTGGCCCTAAACAATGAAGCAGAAGAGAAAATCTACACCCGGCACTAAGGCTGACTCCACAAACCCTGGCATAGCGCTAAAACACCTTCTTCCATTTTTGCCACTTGATAGGTGATTCACCAGGTGACATGAGAAAGAAAGGAGGCCCAGTTACATTTTGCATGGTAATTTCTCTCGAAGCAGGTGTCCGAAGGTAAGAAATTAGGAAACAATTATAGTCTAGAGTAAAATGTAGCAAAACATGCAGACAATTTCAAAGTATTTTTTAAACAATATTGTATAATAAGTAATAGTATGTGTGCCTATCACATTTGTGAAACGCAGATAAGGAGTGCTCAGAGTAACATGCACTTGAGATATCCAGCTGAAAATGTGTGCATGTCACAGTGATAAAAGAATGGAACATGAAAAGGAGTGTAGGTTTGTGAAACAATATTACACACTTGTGTGTGTGTCACAGAGGTAGCACACAAAACATAATATCTTCAGTGAATGTGTGCGTGTCACAGAAGTGACACACAAAGCACAATAAATATTATTTGTTAATGTGTGCGTGTCACAGAGGTGGCGCGCATAACGAAATATTATTCATGAATGTGTGTTTGTGTTACAGAAGTGGCACACAAAGCAAAACCAGAACTCCCACAATAAAACAAAGATGGCGGCATGTTACGTGAAATACGTGCCGCCGCATGTCAAGGTTCAGGAGAATGCTGCAGAAGGCAGACGCCATCAGAAAAAGACTACAAATGCCACTGGTGCTGGCGCTCGGTGAATGGCAAAGGTGGTGGAACCGAAGGTGGAGGCCAGGGAGATTCGAGAGAATTGCTGGACTCGCGGTGATGCACGAGGTGAGAGCCGTTAGCCGTCAGTTCGAATATTTTAAAAACTAACAAGACTCGCTCTACACAAGAGTCTCACTTGCACATAGAACACAAGAAAATAGTCAAATGAGCCACAATTAATGTAGTGAAGGAAGTTGATCTGATCAGAAATGCCACCTGACGTGTGGAGATCAGTACACTGCAATCTGTCCACAGTTTGGGATAAAAGCACAATCACGGCAAAGCGGTGCCACAATGCACCAGAAAAGCAAAGGAACTCCAGCAATAGTTAGGGAGGGATCAGCCCACGTCGATTGATTGTCACCCAGATAGACAGAAAGATGAGAAGCATGGCAGTTGCTCCCAGTCCCAATGATGACAACACCGAGTATAGGAAGGGAAATACTGCTCAATTAAAGTAGAATCCTGGGAATTTAAGAGGAAATGAAAACACAGTACCTGAGGTATAAGTGTCCATTCACTACCTATAAACAGGAAAGTTGAAGAAATAGTTGAGGCGTGTTGGGTTCTTTTTGCCATTCAGCTGCCGACTACGCCAGTCTAAGATTCCAATAGCAGCTGAAAGGATCACGCAGAGGCAGGTATGATGAAGAAAACTCAGGTTTATACGTCAGCAAAGAAGTATCCCATTCAGGTCCCAGCCAGCTCAGCAGACACTGCAGTACATTTCAAAGACAAACCATTCTATCACCAGGGAGTTCTCTGAGATTCTCTGGTAACCAAGACGGTGTGACATCAGAAGCAAGCATACCTCAAATACCACAATATTCACTTAGTAGCGATTTAGAATATATGTTAATTTTAAATATAGCTTTTATTTATTTATGCGATTCTTTTCACTGGCAGGCCTTACTTGGAAGTTGCTTCTTATAGGAGTGCTAAAAGGATTGCTAAGAAGACTAATGATTAAAAGATGTGACTTCACCTGATGTTAACATGTCAACGAATATTCAAATTCGAGATAGGCTCATGCCTTTCAAATTCAGCTTAGGGCCCTAAAAGTCCAACAACTGTCCCTGTGTCCTCAGCCTCTCCCACTCTTCACAGCAACAGTAGTAAGTGCACCAGTGACCATTGGCTGCAGTAGGAAGTCCACCTGACCCCAGCCACACAGCAACATATGTCTGTATAGCTGGGCGCAGAGAATTTAAATATGTTTTTATAACTGTGCACTTGGGCCCAAAATCTCTGACTTGTGTGTGCATTTAATGTGTGCTCAGTTGTGTACATAAAACACAAAAGTGTCACATTTGATACATTGTGCTGTGCAGCAGGCACTTTAACCCTCTATGCTATTTTACATACTTCTAATTTCAGGGCATCTGCTGCAGTTTAAACTTTGTCATTGATCAAACGAGGTAATTTCTGATACTTATCTCTTTACATGGAGTTCGTTGCTTGGTCTTACTCATGAAAAAGTGTCACTCAAAGTGTCATACATTTGGCAGCAGATTGTCACTCCTTGGTACACTGAAAGCATAGAAATGCAACACATAAGTAATCCGGAAACTTGCAGCTGTGATAGGGAACGAGAACTGGTGCTTAAGGGGTGACATAAGATAAGATTGGGTGAAAATTCATACATCACTGTGCTGGGAGTGGCAGATGTTGCATGTAATGGGGAGTAGGCAGGTATGATGCAGAAAAAGGGAGGTTTATAGCTGTAGCCTCTGTACAGATAGCAGTGGATGGCGATTCAAACATCAATGTCCATTGAACTCTTTATTTTTCCCCCATCTTCACATTTTCCCACAGAGTACATCTTTACCCGAGCTTTTATTGATCCTAGCAGTGACATATGAGTTGCTAGCGAGGCTTTGAAAAATATACCTCTCTTCCTCATCTTTGCATCCCCTACCCTCTCACTAGATTCAACATGAAATGGCCATGGAAGATAACAAATAAACCCCCAGACCTTTAGTATCATGCATGTGATTTGCTTCTATGGGTGTAGCTTAGTCAGTAAGATTCAAGGGAAGTGAATCTCAGATTTCCCAACTAAAAAGGAGTGGGCTCCTGGGAACCAAGGTTCAGCATGAACTCTTTCCATAAGGTGCAGGGTCAGTATTGATTTGAGTTATGTGGGCCTTTGTCTAGAGTTGCAGTGGGTGAAACAATGATGGGTTGGAAAGCTACCTCAAGCAATTGACACTTTTCAGACAATGTGCAAGCATTCATCCCATCATCTTTCAGGTGTTTGATTGCCAGTAGTATGTCTGGAAACCTGAGACTTGTGCAGCTTTAAATCCAGCTGCTACCAATGTTTGTAAATTCCAAGATGTAGTAAATTTGCACCCATTCATGGAGTACTTTTATGGATGCAGAATTACTTTTACTTTGGTAAACCGGTTGTTATATACTTTCAAGTTTCCGCTCCAAAAAAAGTACAAGTTAAAAGTTATTTCCGAACTAGAAAAACTGACAAGGACAACAAATGTGACTCAGACCCATCTGCCAAACGAAAAATGCATTCGGTGGTGTCGCACCTTAATCGCCCACCCACATCGAAGCTATACACCTTCCCATCCCACCTGGGCCTAGTAGTTTTCCCTGGGAAGTCATGGCTATGGCTATGTACAACACTACAGCCAGAAGCCCGTACCTCAGGATCACTCATTTTAAATGCATTTTTACTGCACACACTCTTCTTCATCTCTGCTATGAGAAGCATTGATGGTAGAATTGTCAAATAGATGCATTGATGCAGGGCACCACGTTTCCAGTCCTCGTCTTTTACAAATCATTTTATCAGGTGACTGGTGGCCCCATGTCCAAAGCCCAAGTTACAAATAGAGCTGGGCACACCAGCAAATAATAGAGCAAGCAGGGCCGGAGCAGAGCTAATGTTCTGGCTTGTGTCTAAGCCAAACAATGAAAACATTTGCCATGAAAATTGTGAAGCACACATACATGTAAAAATATGATACAATCTCTTTGAACCTTGAAACTGATTATTTCTTCAACATAATGAAGCTTTCACCTTTGTATATCAGATTATATCACTGCTTATACAGACAGCTATTAGAAGTTTTTGGCTCGCCCCCCAACGACAATACCATTAGTGAACTAAAAAAGCTGGCAGTAAAAGAGGTGTAGTTACTGCCAGCGTTGCTTCTCGCCAGCAATGACTGTAAGTTCAAAGTGCGTGTTTACGCACAGCTTGCAGGTTTTCAAAATACATACATACAAGGCATTGGTATTTACAATGCCAATAGCTCAAATGCTCGCAAATGCAAGACTTATTACATTGCAAATGTTTGTATAATAGTGAGGCTCTGTTGTACTTTGGCTGTTTCTCTGCAGCTGAGGTGCTTGCATGATGTTCTGTTAGTGAAACTCTGGTGCGTGTAACGTGTTCTGGCAGTGATGCTCCACTCTGTGTATAGTGTCTTTTTTAACATTGAGGCTCTGTGTACCGTGTATGCTATAATAACCGGCTGCTGACTCCACCGCTGTGCACGCATGAATCTGATGCCTTAGCCCCTCTTCTGCCCCTAAAAAATCACTCTCCTACACTCACGATGCCTCGCCTGTTCTGCCCATTGTGCTTTCTTACCTTGGTTTATCATTTCCGGAGATTGGGAGAAGCTGAGACTAAAGCATTCCGGTAAATAGACTGCATCTGTACTTCCTTTGCCCTGTAAGCCAAAGACCCATACAGCAATGTAGCATAGGGCACGTGATAGAGCTCTAATGGAGCAAGAAGCGGCCATCATTGCCCTGGGCTGCTTTGAAAGTGAAAGCGTGCATGGCGCTCTGAAAATAAAAAATAAGAAGTGGCCGCCATTGTTAACCCTTTCGCTGCGGTGGCTATTCCGCCGCAGCGCTAACAGGGCGGGGCGGCCGCATGCTGGTGACAGAACCGCTCCGTCACCAGCCGCGGTTGAGCTGTGCTCGTGACGGAGCGGTTCAGTCACCGCCCGCCCCGCTCAATAGAACGCGCCGCGCAGGCGCGAAATCAGCGCCGCGCAGGCGCGGCAGCCGGGCCATGACGGAACCGCTCCGTCATCAGCACAACGCCACCGCAGCTGATGACGGAGCTGTTCTGTCATCAGCAGGGGAGGGGTTAAAGCAGTGTCCCGCGAGTGGTGTAAGCAAAGCGGGCGCCGTTGCAGGAAAGCATGTCGTGCCTTCAGTAGGAGAAACTCATTAAAGAAAATAGTGCTCACAGACTGGTAATAAAACATACTGTGTAACAACAGAGGTAAAATGGCCAGTCCTAAAGGGAGGCTACAAATGAAGACAAGGTGGTATTAAGGAGGGACTAACAAAGCCTATTAACGAATCAGAAGCCAGCATTTACAAAGGACAATGACACTAGCCAATGAAAAATATGGGCAGAACTTTAAGTCCATATTTCAATATAGCATGCCTTGCAGAGCAGCTCATGCCCTGCCCAGGCTCCACCTAAAAGGGAACTGAGGCCTACCACCTCGGTGTTGGTGTGGAGACTGTGGTTCATTCGCGGGGAGGGCATGTTCATGGATGCTGCCATCTTGAGGACAATGGTACACTATCAGCATGCCAGTATTATGCCGGCGTAGTCAAGATTTCACATTATGCCTCTTCAATCCACCACTGGACACTTCCCGCTCCTTTATTTAACTCCTGTATGTTCCTTTTCATGTCTGCTTTCTTATTTTGTCACTGTTTTTTCCCCATTTTTCTCTTCCTCCTTCCGCACCTTTTCTGTGTTTTTTCTCCCTCAAACTCTGGACAAAGTTTTCTGAGGAAATACATGTGCCAAGTGTCGGTGGACCTCAGCAGCAACAACTGGCTCGCTCAAATGAAGCACTCACTGCAAGCCGAAAGTCTCAGGTTCACATTTCATCAAGGCAGACTAAGCCATGTATCTTTCTGGGATTGAAGAAATCGGTATCATTGGGTACTTAAAGCTCTACTCAACGGCAAATTCTGAGATAATGAATTCCGTTAATAATCAATATTGTTCCTGTAATTTTTTGTTATTTTGTTGTTAAGTTGTTGCTGTCATCATTATTTTTATATCATTCCTTCATTACTTTACTGCCATCTTCCCACTAAACTTGAATTCGTGTTGAAACTGACAGGCTGAGGATATGGAGAAAAAGGGGTTGAAAGATGGTTCTGCGATTGGAGAGACAGTGGATGGCAGCAGGCGTTTCCTATCTGTAGCCCATCTATCAACAAGCGAAATCAACATACCTTTTCTGTGACTGGGTGACGACGCTACATCTGAGAAGACATCGCAGTTTCAAGCACTTCAGTGGGTCACGGAAGAGTGTGTATTCAGGCAGCGCAACATGCTGTAGTTAGGTGCCTCCATGCGCATGAATCGAGATAATAGAGGGGTGGGAAGTGCATAACTCACTGCAATTATATAGAAGCCGGTGCATAAATTGCTTCAGGTAGGTTCTAGACTCAGAGGGACTGAATTAGTGCTATATGGCTGTCTTTAGCGGGCATGTATATCAATAGAGATTGCAATCGTGTAGGGAGAAACAAAGTAAAAATAGCAAGGACCATCTGCACGTTCTCCTGATAAGTGCAGTCTGTAAATCCCAGTGTAATGGAAGCAATGCAACCTTCTGAGTTCCCCCAGGCTGCCATATGAAAGCCTCAATGAGCGACAAACTGCACACGCTGCTATCGGTGTTATGTGCCAAGAAAAATATCCAGAGCAAATGATGCTGTCTTTGGCGCTCTTGGCGAGGCGCTCGGAGGCCATTAAGGTGCGGAGCATTAAACGTTTCCAAGCGAGGCTCAGAAGCTTGGTTTCTTAAAACATATTAGTTTGGCAGAAAGGGAAAGTTAATAGATCCATAGCGTAAAGGCTTCAATGAGCATTCGTATTTTAGATGCTTACGGACTAAAAGCAAGTATGCAGAATTTAGTCAAAAGGTAACAAGTCGTTTATCACTACTGCATATTTATCGCGAATGTACTGCCGTACATCATGGGACCTACAGGAGGTACTGTCTGTAGTAAGTGTCCAATGCCTCTCAGAGTCCTCCCCTTCACGAGAGGGCACTGGAGTCTGGACACGTGTGCCTGATGCCAGCCGAACTTGGTAAATGCACAGGTGGTGGAAAAGGTCTTATCAACAGAAACTTTGCTGGGAGTTCATGAACCAAGGCACACTGCTGGGTGTTTATCAATCAATGTATACTATTTCCCTCCGCCGTTGTGGGTGGAGTGTGCCAAATTGTGTATGTGTTATGGAATTTCACACAATTTTGCAAAACATATACAAAATGATGTAACTGGCCGGACATTTTATTTATTCCGGCATCTTGTGTGTAATTTTCATGCAAGGGAATACCTCGAAACTAACATTCATGCAGGATACTGGCAGAAGACGATTAGAGCAGAAAATTACTCTTGTGTAATGTGAAATACCATGAATGTTTCACATTTTAATAATCAATTTCATGAGCGTACTTACAATTTTGCATGGTCCTACCTAATGTCATCAGATTCATCACTCCCCCCACCCATCTGAAACAAACAAATTAGCTGGATGATTGAAGTGATATAAGAAGGAAAGCACAGAGCAGTGTGGCTTTTCGTCTCCTTCCAATGGCATACCAGTGGAGTGAAACCCCCCTGGGATAATGAAAGCTGAGAGGTGTTGTAAAGGGGGGGTGTGATAACAGGCAAATATTTCTGCTACACGGCAACTTTGTGAGTTTTCTGGCTAACCTGGATTTCCTCAAGCAGCCAAACAAATGTGTACCCGCTGGAGGCACTGCACATTGTTTTTCGCTTCTTTAACTAAGTTCAAGGTTTTGATGAACCAGGGGAGCACCCGAAGTGTATCATGACCCAATATTGGGAATGTGGGAGCCCACTCATCATACTATTAACGGACTGGTATTTAGAGCTAGTTAGCCCAGTCTGTGGAGGTATAAGCCTTTGTAATTATACCCTTGTGAAAGAAAAGTATTGACACATAACTTACACTCCACCAAGTCACAATTGACTGGGGCCCTTCACCATCCCTGAGTATTTGGTATTTGATTGTATTACATCTTGTGTGTATGGGACTTGATTGTAGGCGAATGGTAGTCTTTTCAAGAACAAAATGATGTAGGACAAAGTGAATATTTTCTGTGTTGGACTTGGCCCTTTTTGCAGGGTCATCCCTGAACTTTTTGCCTTCCTCCTGAATTTTTCTGACCTGTTGTTGGCTGTTTTATGACTGAGGGCACTTCATTACTACTGCTGATCAATACTAAAGTGCACATGCTCTCCCTATGATAAAGTGATGTATGGATTATTGACTCCATGACTGTCTGGTTTGGTTTACTTTTCAGACCCTAGTACAGTGCACTGCGTGTGCCCAGGGCTTGTAAATCAAATGCTTCATATGGGCTTGCGGTACAAAAGGGGGGTGGTGATGGACGGAGCATCTGAATCAATCAAACACTCACACCAGTCTAAAGATCTGGGTTTAATCCATCACCGTTCTTTAGCCCACTCTGCCACCCCAGTTCAGACATGGCTATATGCAAATCAGTCTGACCCTGTGCCTCATGGGAGCAGTCCAGCCCAAACTGCCGAAGCCATGCCTTCCCTGGACCGGAAACAAGCTTCCGAGAATCGGTTTCTGGCATTCCAGCCGTCTTCAGCCCGGCTTGCTTGAATCCAGTGGCAAAGTGAGCAAGGGACTCACGTCTGAGCATACCCTGCCACACGCATGGCAGCCAAAAGCGGTAACAAAGGGGGTGGTGATGGACGGAGCATCTGAATCAATCAAACACTCACACCCAGTCAAAAGATCTGGGTATATTCCATCACCCTTCTTTGCCCACTCTGCCACCCCAGTTCAGACATGGCTATATGCAAATCAGTCTGACCCTGTGCCTCATGGGAACAGTCCAGCCCGAACTGCCAAGCCATGCCTTCCCTGGACCGTAAACAATCTTCAGAGGACCGGTTTCTAGCATTCCAGTAGTCTTCAGCCCGGCTTGCTTGAATCTAGTGGCAAAGTGAGCAAGGGACTCACGTCTGAGCATACCCTGCCAAACTTATGGTGGCCAAAAGCGGCGCAAAAGGGAGGTGGTGATGGACGGAGCATCTGAATCAATCAAACACTCACACCCAGTCAAAAGATCTGGGTTTATTCCATCACCGTTCTTTAGCCCACTCTGCCACCCCAGTTCAGACATGGCTATATGCAAATCAGTCTGACCCTGTTCCTCATGGGAACAGTCAAGCCCGAACTGCCAAGCCATGCCTTCCCTGGACCAGAAACAAGTTTCCGAGGACTGGTTTCTGGCATTCCAGCTATCTTCAGCCCGGCTTGCTTGAATCCAATGGCAAAGTGAGCAAGGGACTCACGTCTGAGCATACCCTGCCACTTAGCCATGCCTTCCCTGGACCGGAAACAAGCTTCCGAGGACCGGTTTCTGGCATTCCAGCCGTCTTCAGCCCGGCTTCCTTGAATCCAGGGGCAAAGTGAGCAAGGGACTCACGTCTGAGCATACCCTGCCATCCCCACCCCCTTTTGTACCGCTTTTGGCCACCATAAGTGTGGCAGGGTATGCTCAGACGCGAGTCCCTTGCTGACTTTGCCACTGGATTCAAGCAAGCCGGGCTGAAGACGGCTGGAATGCCAGAAACCGGTCCTCGGAAGCTTGTTTCCGGTCCAGGGAAGACATGGCTTGACAGTTCGGGCTGGACTGTTCCCATGAGGCACAGGGTCAGACTGATTTGCATATAGCCATGTCTGAACTGGGGTGGCAGAGTGGGCTAAAGAACAGTGATGGATTAAACCCAGATCTTTTGACTGGGTGTGAGTGTTTGATTGATTCAGATGTTCCGTCCATCACCACCCCTTTTTGTACCGCTTTTGGCCGCCATAAGTGTGGCAGGGTATGCTCAGACGTGAGTCCCTTGCTCACTTTGCCACTGGATTCAAGAAAGCCGGGCTGAAGACGATGGAATGCCAGAAACCGGTCCTCGGAAGCTTGTTTCCGGTCCAGGGAAGACATGGCTTGGCAGTTCGGGCCGGCCTGTTCCCATGAGGCACAGGGTCAGACTGATTTGCATATAGCCATGTCTGAACTGGGGTGGCAGAGTGGGCTAAAGAACGGTGATGGATTAAACCCAGATCTTTTGACTGGGTGTGAGCGTTTGATTGATTCAGATGCTTCGTCCATCACCACCCCCTTTTGTACCGCTTTTGGCCGCCATAAGTGTGGCAGGGTATGTTCAGACGTGAGTCCCTTGCTCACTTTGCCACTGGATTCAAGCAAACCGGGCTGAAGACGGCTGGAATGCCAGAAACCGGTCCTCAGAAGCTTGTTTCCGGTCCAGGGAAGAAATGGCTTGGCAGTTCGGGCTGGACTGTTCCCATGAGGCACAGGGTCAGACTGATTTGCATAAGCCATGTCTGAACTGGGGTGGCAGAGTGGGCTAAAGAACGGGGATGGATTTAACCCAGATCTTTTGACTGGGTGTGAGTGTTTGATTGATTCAGATGCTCTGTCCATCACCACCCCCTTTTGTACCACTTTTGGCCGCCATAAGTGTGGCAGGGTATGTTCAGACGCGAGTCCCTTGCTCACTTTGCCACTGGATTCAAGCAAACCGGGCTGAAGACGGCTGGAATGCCAGAAACCGGTCCTCGGAAGCTTGTTTCCGGTCCAGGGAAGAAATGGCTTGGCAGTTCGGGCTGGACTGTTCCCATGAGGCACATGGTCAGACTGATTTGCATAAGCCATGTCTGAACTGGGGTGGCAGAGTGGGCTAAAGAACGGGGATGGATTTAAGCCAGATCTTTTGACTGGGTGTGAGTGTTTGATTGATTCAGATGCTCTGTCCATCACCACCCCCTTTTGTACCACTTTTGGCCGCCATAAGTGTGGCAGGGTATGCTCAGACGTGAGTCCCTTGCTCAATTTGCCACTGGATTCAAGCAAGCCGGGCTGAAGACGGCTGGAATGCCAGAAACCGGTCCTCGGAAGCTTGTTTCCAGTCCAGGGAAGAAATGGCTTGGCAGTTCGGGCTGGACTGTTCCCATGAGGCACAGCGTCTGACTGATTTCCATATAGCCATGTCTGAACTGGGGTGGCAGAGTGGGCTAAAGAACGGTGATGGATTTAACCCAGATATTTTGACTGGGTGTGAGTGTTTGATTGATTCAGATGCTCCGTCCACCACCACCCCCTTTTGTACCGCATATGGGCTTGAAGCACTAGTTGTGCCACCCACGGAAACAGCCTGTATAGTGTGTCTCAGGTCTGCCATTGCAGAGCCTGTGTGCAGTCTGGTACTGCCATTCTGACTGGGCAAGTGCACCCACTTTCCAGTCCCTAAACCTTCCCTTTTCTGCACATTAGTCACCCCATGGCAGGCCCAAGGGCAGGGTGCAGTGTAGGAAAAAAGTAGGACAAGCCCTGATATGTGTGGCATGTCCTAATAGTGAATTAAATCCATTTTAGTTTTTCACTATTGCAAGGCTACCTGTCCCCCATAGGCCAGAGTGGGCAGTTTGATTATAACATCTTATAATCCTTACTGACTCAGGGAACTAGGTAGAAGATTGAGTATAGTATGCCTGAACTCAGAATGATAAAATACATCTTTTAGTGAAGGGGTTTTTAACATTCTGTGTTTAAAAATACCACTTTTAGAAAGTAGGTATTTTCTTTACCTAACTATCCAAGCCTGCCTCTGCTAGGTAGCTTATTCCTTGTCTGGAGTTTGAGTGACAGGGTCTGGGGGATTCCAGGAGACAGGGTGTGTCAGCACAGGGCTGAATAGAGCTATCTGCATGTAGATGGGTGGGAGGAGTTGCACCTGGGACCTGAATAGGGCTAGGCCTGCCCTCCACAATTTTGGCTCCACCTCCTGTGGTGCGTCTGATGTCCCTGGCCCACACTGCCAAAGGAAAGAAGGAGTCTTGTCAACAAAGTGCTCCAGGACTGCACAGAACTGGTTTGGACTGGGTACAGAACCCTCTGCCTTCAGAGGATAAAGGATTTGCTAGTATACATATGGGGACCCAGACCCCAGAATTTTAGATCACTTTTGGGAAACAAGAAGAACCTTTGCTGAGGAGAGAAACCAGAGAAAAAGAGGAGACTATCCCTAAGCTGAGTGCTGTTTGGGGGGATTAGCCTGCTGTGGTTGCCTGACTGCCAAAGAGAGGAGAAAGGACTTTGTGCTACTTTCAAATCAACTTGCAATGGATCACCAAGGTCTTGAGATAGAGCGTGCCTCCTGCTGAAGTCTCAGGGATAACAGACTTCACCAACCAGCTTCACTGAGTACTTTTGAAGTGCCTGCTGTTGTGCTGGGCCTTCTGAGAGACTGCGTGTGGCTGGGAGCACGACTCAAGAAGAAGAAGCACGTTGCCGCCGCAGCTGTTGTCGTCGCATCATCAGAGAAGGGTGTCGACATCGCAGCAGACACCGTTGCATCACCGGAGAAGCGTGCCGCCGCTTCCGCTTTCACCATTGCATCACCCAAAGTGCCTCGCATCACCGAAGAAGAGTGTCGCCATCGCAGCAGACGCCGTTGCATCACTGGAGAAGCGTGCTGTAGGGTCTGTTGCGGCTCAGAAGAATCGTTGAGTTGCTGCACGGCCGTCAGGCGTGCACATATCATTGTTGCTACAAGAAGAAGACGCCATTTGTTTCATTGCACCGGATCTTCATCGCATCACAGCGCTGCTGGTCTCACAAGAGCAGAAACCAACACATCACCTCCCCACGCAGAGAAGACCAACGCATCCCCTATGCAGCAGTAAGGACCTGACGCCTCACTTTTCTTGTGTGTAAGGAACCAATGCATGACCTTCCCTGCAACACTTTTGTTGTATAGCGTTACGTATCAAAAGGTACCTTGAACTCAGAGTGTCACATTTTATATCTAAAGAGAACTAAGCTATTTCTATCATTTTTAAAGTACAGTATTGTGGATTTTTGTTGCTTTTTTTGCTGTCTTGTGTTAAGTCTATATAAAAATACTTATTTTTATGATACAACTTGTGTGGTGTCCATCTGTAATGTTGTCACTGGATTACTGTGTGTGTTCACAAATGCTTGAAACACTGCCTCTGACATAAGCCTGTCTGCTCATGCCAAGCTACCAAGGGGGTGAGCAGGGGTTATTTAGCAGTGTAGCACCCTACCTGACTATACACAAGGGTCCCTATTTGGTCAAAGGTGCCTACCTCTGCCAACTAAAGACCCCCAAATCTAACATCCTGCATTTGGGACAAGGCAATTATGGCTTCCATATTCCAGAACAGGCCTTGACAGCTGCATTTCTAAAACTTTGCATAGTTTCTACAGGGTATACTCTCTGGGCTGAAATATACATCCTCGTGCACCAGCCAAGTGGTAACTAGTCCATGAAGACTGCTGGTGCACAGCACAACACTGTTCTGCCTAGTAATAGCTTGACCCCATTTATGAGTTCTGGCTTGTGTCTTAATGATCCACATCCAAGTGACAATTTGCCACTCCATCCCCACTCTAGTAAAGAAATCCCAGCTAGCAGCATGCAATGATGCTTCCTTTTATGGTTGACTCAACACTGAAAATTTGAAGGCGGCACACATTTTGACTCGTCTTGGTTTTTACTGTGTCCCAGTTTGTCATATATGCTGAGTCGCTGTTGCCTGTATTTAGTTTTCATTCGAACTTCGGAAAGAGTCTCTGCAGCATCAGCCAAAGGAGACTATGGGCCAGATTACAACTTTGGCTGTCTTGCAATGGGCCTCCATGCCAGAGCCCCACTGCCAGAAAGCAAAAGCGGTCCGCTGCCCGCCAGATTTGGAGTTTTCTCCTGGTCTGGCACTCGATGCGTTGGCAGTCCCACAGCTGTGCTGTGCTAAGGCTCTTATGTTAGCCTTAGCAAGGCTTCACAGTTGGACCTCCAAAGTACTTTTCTGTACGACATGGACTGGACTGGTTAGTCTGTGCCGTGCAGGAACTGGGGGGGCATGCATAGAGGGGGGCACCACATGTGCATTCACTGGCCCTGAGGGCCCCCTTAATTTCCTCACTGCCACACTTTTCATGGCGAACTCACTGCCATAAAAACTGTTGCAGCGAGGAAACAGCTACTATGCTTGGTTGCACCACCAGCATATAGTGGGCCTCAGACTGCAGCAAGACTCTCATGGATTGCAGATCTCTGGTGGTAGCAGAGGTCCCATGGCGGTCCATCAGATCGCTAAACTCATAATCCGCCCCTAGGTGCAGAACCTTCCCATGTGACTATGACTAAGATGTAGAGGATAAGGAGTTTTCGGTCCTGCTTTCAAGAGGTCCTCAGCTGTCTGTTGTGGAAAGGAATGGTCCTGGTTATATACTCCCTGAAACACAGGCAGTTTTCCATCCAGTCAGACCCCTTCCTGAAGGTCCTCCAGTGGTGAAATAAATCTAACAAAAGCCCTACCCAGTGCACCTCTCCTCAATTTGTGTTCAGAAACTATGCAGCAAGAACCTACTACGTGGACATCTTGACAGAACCCAATGGCCTGATATTTTGAGCTGCAACCTTTTCCCCATTCACTTGCCTGAGACTAAGGTGACACTCTTATTCACTCCTTAATGCTGGGGAGTTGTTATGTACATACTGAGCTGATGACTGTTGGAGCTGCCATACTTAATGGATGTTAGTACTGTCTTTAACCAGGCTTTTTAGGGCATGTGCAAAGTGGGCAATTGCTCAGAGCACCACCTTTCAAGGGTCCCCTGGGAAAGTGAACTTTATCTCCTTGACCTCTGTCTATTCTATGTGTCTAAATCTATCTCTCTTTGCCTATGTCTATCTCTTCCACAGTAATTTCTTTGAAGGCACTGAGGCTTCGCTGTGAGGGCATCATATTCAGTAAGTCCCCACAAAAAAGTTTATTATTAAAAGTTTATTTTTCAAAACAAACCTGCAAGTGGGAGTTTGTTCATGAAAAACAAAAAACTAAATGTTGTTGACAGGTTGAGAATTTTCTGACAGCATGTGGGGGTGAGTTATTTGTTTTCCTGTTCAGAATTGCTAAGCCACCCGGCCAGTACCAAACAGGAACAAGCATTTTCAATGCACTCGGTCTTACTTGTGTGAAAGTTAGAGGTTTTGGCGTTATAAATGACAATGTTTTTTACTTTTGTTTTTTATGTGTAGTGGAGTAATCCTATTTGCAAAGCGCTATTGCCATTTGTATGACCTTGTGGCGCTGGAGAGCCAGAAAATGAGGAATTGGCAATGAGGGAAGGGAGACAAGAGTAATATGCTGCTTGAAAAAATGTAACAACAGCCTGGAAAATGCAAACACTCATAGGGAATGCAAGATTAAGTAAAGCATGTGAAATGTAAGCAGGAAAACCATGGTTAACTTAATACTTTTACACTTCTCACAGAAATGAATATGAGTTTTTGCCTCAAAAGTTAAAGACACAACTACAGGGTCCAGAGAGGAACTGTTTTAATGTCCATTGCTTTTATCCTTAAAAAACATAATTAGTATGGTTTAAAAAGACCACA
Source organism: Lissotriton vulgaris (assembly GCF_964263255.1). NCBI lineage: Eukaryota > Metazoa > Chordata > Amphibia > Caudata > Salamandridae > Lissotriton > Lissotriton vulgaris. The sequence continues at coordinate 460,287,404 of NC_141699.1, forward strand.
TCCCCGAACAGAGCACCGCGGTACACATTTTATAAAGTAAAATAAGGAAAACCGCTCATAAGAATCACATTAAACGTTTTCCACTCGATGCATCAACCAGGTATTGCAGTACGTCCAGGAATAGTGCACTTCCCCACCCGAAAACAATGTTGTTCAAAGAAAGAGGAGAAAACAAAAGTAGAGTTTCTCTGGCAAACTGTTTAAAGTGATGCTAGTGTGTGTGGGTGTAAATAACACCTATGTGGTCTGTTTGCGACCACTCTCTCTTGCTTTAATTAGTTTTCTATTTATATTTTGTATTTTTCACCTTTTTTTCTCTCTCAGCCCGAGGCTGCACTTTAGGATAGAAAAATGTCAGAAAAAGATGCCATTTGCAGTAAAAGTGTTTTTTAATTTTTTGGAACCATGTCACAAATAAGGGAGATGAGAGGAAAGACACGGTAAGAGCCGTTTTTTGATGTCACATTTTTCAGCTAGTGAGGAGGAGTAAGATAGAATGAGAGGAAATTAGAGAAAGAAAAGGGAGGGGGGAGGTGGAGCAGCTGCCAGCGACAGAGGAGAAGTGAACACTGTTGAGAGCTGGAGGTGTGGGATGAGTGTGATGAGCGGGGGAAGGTAGGGTTCATTATATTGGAAAAGGTCCCCTACACCATGGTGAGGGAGATAAATCCATGAGTTTGGTTGGATGTATTGTGAATGGACCTATGACATGCATTGTGACCAAACATATACAAATGAATAAATAATTATTGCTTGTGGATTTAAGAGTTTTTGTGTCTTTTTTTCTATTAACAAGTTACATGTACATTTTGGGGGTAAAAACAGTGGTTACAGCGCCTGTTTAATTTGTTACCATGACAATGCCTGAAAAAAAAATCAAATGCTGTAGGAGAGGTGGGGTTAGGGTGGCAGTGGGCATGTGTCCTTATTTTTGCGGTCCTGATGAAGCAGTGCATAAAACTCATCTTTATGTTTCAAAGTGAGGGGATTACCGACTGTATACAGCATGAGGATGTTCAGGGCTTTAAGCATGTGCTGAAGAGCATGAAACATTAAGCAAGCAGGATGTTGTAACAAGCGTTTGAACTCTCGGCAAAAGAAAACAGCTGATATGGATCACATTAAATGTTTTCCACTGTACGCATCAACCAGGTATTGCAGAACCTCCAGGAATGGTGCACTTCCCTACCCGGTGAAAACAATGTTCTTCAAAGAAAGACGAGAACACGATAGTAGCAGTTCACTGGCAAACACTGTAAAGTGGTGCTAATGTGTGTGGGACTCACTCCGTCCGTAGGAAATGCACGTACCTGCTTGATAATGTGCACGGCATCCTTGTGAAAGTAAACATTGTGCAGGGTCAGCCGTTACCCACCCATCCCTGAATGGTGGCTGAGGCAGCCCTGCTGTAGAGGACAGCAGAAGGGGGAGAGGCTGGAATGTATGTTTCAGGTTTTGGAACAGTTTTTATATTATGCTCGACGGCAGAACCGCATTTCAAATAAACAAACTTTGCAGCCCTCACGCATAATATAGTTTAAAAAAAAGTCTGAAGTACTCGAGGGACGGGAGGTAGTGGTGGTGGGGAGATGGATGGGAGCTGAAGTTAAACTACACTAAGCAGCGAGCAGGAAATAGATAATAACAAGCAAGAGGGAAGAGGATAAGACCGCTGCATCCCAAAGAGAGGGAGTATCAGGCAAGTGCGGTCAGGGAAGTGTGTAGCTGTCATGCTTGCAACTCCAGCTACAACAAAGAAGTCATTAATAAAAAAGTACTCAGAAACTGAAAATAAAACATACGATAAAGTCACATGCAACGGGGCAGTCCTCATGAGAGGTTGCAACAGTAGAAATAGAGGTACTATGGAGAGACTACTAAAGACATTAACAACACATGTTTAAGAGACAAATCTAGTGCTGCCTAGGCGAGACCTAAAAAGGTACATTAACATTCGCCCTAAATAGGCCAGAGGTTGTGAGGTATTTGGCCAACGTTCCAATATCAGTTGGGCCGCTGTTCAAAGGTTTCCGACAGCAGAGTCAGTCGAGGCTCCATTGGTGGACACATGATGATTCCCCCAACTCTAAAGAGCATGGTAAACCAGGTTTTTGGAGAAGAGGATGCTCCGCCACATGTTTGTCAGAGTACCTTGTTTGCTAAACTCTAAATAAATCCACTGGAGACTCATTCCACTTGCCAGATATCTCCAAAGATAGATACTGGAGCCGAATTTAACAGGCCTTGATGGTATCTCCCCATGATATAATGGGGATTAGAAGTTTCCCACTGGAATGGGGGAAAACATGCAGGCCCAGTAATACTGGGTCCAATTTCACATGTTGTACGTCATGCTCCCCCAGCTGACGTACAAGGATGGGTGAATGCTGGGTGTAGCAACTCCCCACAGCCCCCACATCTCCTCAGAGATTTCCATGTCCGGGGTCTCTGGAGGCTGAACTATTAGCTGTGAAGCTTGAGGACCCTCTAATACCAGCCCGAGGGACACTATACCATTTGTAGTTGTACACCGCAGTATCCGATATGGAGATTTTGCTGCAGGTAACTGACAGTAAAGATCTTAAAGTTATAGCAAAGATGTCATGGGACCTATTGAAAGTAACAATAATGGCTCCCTTTTTCTCCATTTAGATAGAAAAAACAAACATAATTGGACTGCAGTAGGCCCCTCACAAACCTTGACCACTATGCCACTACAATGACAATGAAAGAACAAATGGCAGTGGAAATACAGCACAGTTCAGCACCTTCGCACTGTCTTCCAAAGAGTATTGAGGTATATATGTACACGTGTGCTCAATGTAAAACACTGTGTCACTCACCCAGTGTTATCCTATATAGAGAAAACATTTATTTTTCCATACAATGAAAGACAAAACATTGATTACAGAGCACAACCACAAATAAGTCAGTCAACGACCTTGTTGTCAGTTGGTTTTCATAAACACAGCACCATGCAATATATACTATAGAATGAACAACCATCTGAGTACAAAAGGCAAAACCACAAATAATATTGGTTGTGTTGACGGGAAGTATGTAGGGTAGATGCAGACAGCAGACATGTGTTTCATTGTGTAACTGACTTTTTCAAGGCTGGTGGCAAAAATATTGAATCCAATACTAAATAGTACATGATAGATGTTAATTACATAGGGTTACGTCTTCACATTGCTTAACAAAAAATAAGAACATAGTGTTTTACAGAGCCAGCTTCAAAAAAGATGAACACTGTCAGAAAAAAGAGGCCAAGATGTGTCCCAAAATGCAAATGAGAATAGTACCAGCTCAGAACAAACAAAAATTCCAGAAGACTCTAGTAGACACCCGTGAGAAACATGTAGGGATTGTGATTTAATGATAAGGAACAAGTAAAAAGTTAAAGCTAAATCCATGCTCTGAAATTCCAAAAAGTGCAAAACATAAGTATTAGATAAACGCATACCTTAACCGTAAAATGGTAAGGATGATTGGCAAGCTCTTTGAATCCCTTAGTTGTTCTGGATAAATGACAGCAAAGGTGGTAGTCCAGGCGTCTAGTTTTGTTTGCAAGCAAGGCTGCTAATATAAAAATAAACTGTATTAGTATAAAAATAGTAACTTACTATGAGGTCAATTGTCGTTAAGACCTTGGGCAGTTCAACTGCAAAATTTGAGCTATGAATTTTATTCTACTGCTACTCCATATTTGAGTCGCAGAATGCCCGTTATCCAATTTATTCAAATACAAGATAAAATCTAAAAGCATAATGTTCAAAAATTGTCACTACACCTGTTGCATGATTGACAGCTTGTTCCTGGATAGATTCACTCTTGCAGCAATGTGAGCTGTGAACCCAAGCTATTCAGAGGTGCCTGTGAGATCCAGTATTTGTTTATGAGTACTAAGGTAAGTGGGAGGCAAAAGCCACAATAAAGAGCAAAAGCTAAAACAGCTTTTGAAACATTTAGGTGTATAAATGCGAATGAGGAGAAGTATGATCATCTGCAGTAAAGCTTCTCAGAAGAACTCAGATAACACCCCAAAATAAGTTAATGGCCAGTTCCTCTTTTTTTGGCTTGAAGCTGGCTTCCAAATGTTTATTATCAATGAGATCACTATCAAAAGAGGGCCTGGTATTGACATCTCTGTTTGTCGTGCCAAGCTCAGACCCGGCCGGATCAAATTTACTGAAAACCCCAGTTTTCAGGTGTGCTAGACGAATTGATTGAGTTGAATAGAAGCAAGACTGCAACTTGCAGGACACATTGGGCCCGATTCACAGAACTAACTTTAGATACAATCCTAAACTTACTACCATTTTGGTATTCACAGAAGGCACTTATTTCATTTTGGTATTCACAGAGGCACTTACTTATTTCAGTATTCACAGAAGTCATTTAGGAGTCCTCACTTTACTACTCCTAAACTGAGAGAAATCCTAACTTTAAGACTTTCGGTATTCTCAGAAGGGATTTAGGAGTCCTAAAGTTAGGAGTCCTAACTTTACTACTCTTAAACTGAGAAAAATCCTAACTTTAAGGCTTTTGGTTTTCACAGAAGGCATTTAGGATTCCTAAAGTTAGGACTCCAAAATGGTAGTAAGTTTAGGATTTTGTCTTAAGTTAGTTCTGTGAATCGGGCCCATTAGGTTTTGTAAAGAAAAGCTTAGGACAGGAAAATCGGGGCCTTGATATCTATCATCTGCTAACCATTTCCAACATCTCATGCGCTGCTGGCCCCTAATAAAATAAAGAGGGCCAGAACTATAACACTACTTTTTGGTCTTAAACAGTCAAATTATGAGTTTCCAACCTCAAAAAGGTTCTGTTCATGTACAAAAACATTTTAGGAGTTAATAAAGTTTTACTGACTCCTAAAATGGAATTGAAAATGTATACCACTTTGGTATTTTGGCGTCCCTTCCAAATATCAAATCAGTACCAGGTCTATCAATGGTTTTATACAGATATTCCGCTTTCGGATTATTGAAAACTCACTGACTCTTAAATTGGGGTTGCATATTTTACTCAAAAGGCAAGGGTTCCCCATTGGGAAGCCTTCAGCTTTGCAAATTGTGGTCCAGAGATCCACTACAAAATCTCACTGAAACTAAATAAAACACTTTTTTAAAGCATCCTTGTTTCCTTTAAGGAAATCAGAATGCTCAGAAAACTGTTTTCTTTTTGAACAGCAGTCCCAGGTCGGATGCTGACTCTTGCAGGCAATCATCCCGGTGACGTTGGCCAATCATTTGCACCCCATGCTGATTTCTTATTTTGCGAACCAACCTATTACTCCTTAGGTCAGTTCACAAATTTAGATTCCGGTACCTGATGAATAAGGTTTTACTAGGTACTAATCTCATTTTAAGAGTCAGCAAACTATTACTGACTCATAAAATGGGGCTGCAAATCTGTATGTAATATACTAATGCTTGAGAGCGTAATCTGGTCTCAAAACATTACAAAATGAATGACTCCTGAGTTGGGTTGGTAATGCATTGCAAAAGAGAAGCGGTCCCCATGGGAGCCCTTCCCCTTTATGAATTAATTTTTTTTTTGCTGGGGAGTAGACAGTGATCCAGAGGACTACTGCAAACTCTCAAACAACCCTTTTCAAAAAATGCAATGTTTTAATTTTAAGCACAACCCTGTTTCCCTTGAAAGAAAACAGGCTGCATTAAAAAAACGTTTGCTTCATTTAAATGCAATCACAGACATGGCGTTCTGCTGGCAGGTCACTTTCTCTGTGATAGCATCAAATCAGAATAAGTCGCAATTTGCTACCTCCCTTATTAATATTCATGAGGCAGGTCAAATTGCAAACCCTCAGAATTTTGCACAAGTGGTTTATTAGTTGGGGTGGATTGAGGTCCCCTAAGTAATAAAATAACTTTCTTGTTAGGTCCAGTTAAAGGTTTCAGTACTTTAAACCTGTGCTCGAACCCTGCAAACTGTGGTACAGAGCGACAGGCTTAACTTAGATAAACATATTTAAAGCATTTAGTAATACCAAAACAGTTCAAAACCAAAAAACATACACATAATAAAATTCCCTCTCAAATGTATAAAAATAGAGAATATTTTAATGAGCTGAATGACACTAAAATGACAAAAAAACAGTAAGAAACCCAGAGATAAGAATGCCTAAAGATTTAAGTAAAAATGGAATCAATAAAATCGTCAATGGTGGTCAATGGTGGTCAATGGTTGTGGTAGACCAGGTCCTAGGCGCAATCTTAGCCCTACTGCAATAGAGTGCAGGACGGAATCCCCAACAAGGTTTGACCCAGTTGGAGGATTTACCTTTGGTCTTAGCCTTTCTTTCTGGTAGTTAAAAAATCAGTCAGTGGGGTAAGTCAGCAGGCTGCATCTGAAGACGACTCCACAACGTCGGATAAGTATTGTATGAGGTCCCATGTGAAGCCATTTATTTTGACAGGAAAAACTCTGAGCAGAAAAAGTTTAGTTTTGTGCCCAGGAAAGTCCTCTTGGTGGTCAGGTTCTTTTCGCACATTTGTCAGGTTAAGATTTTCACCTTCAGACTTAGTCTCTTTTTCAAATCTCGAAATTCTCAAGTGAGGCTAGGCTGCAGGCTGTGTCTGACAAGGGCTCCATGAGGCTGGATACCTCCTCGCCAAGGTCCTGCTGAAAAGAATTTGCTGCTGTGGAGAAACTCTGAGCTGGGGAAACCTATTTCTTCAGGCCAGGGAGGTCGCACCTAGGACAGATCGGCTTGGTACTTTGCACCAGTCCTCCGGAAGTCTTTAATTCCAAACTGTTCTTAGTCCAGCTTTTCAGGGGTGATAGGAGAAGTCCATATTGCCACAACCAAGGATCCCAGAACATCAAGAACACCGCTTGGGAGTCAAGATTCACACCAGCAGAGGTCACCAACAGTGTGCAGATCTGGTCTAGTTTGTACTGATGAGCTGGCAGTTGCAGAAAACAGCCTCTCACAGCTTATTGTGTCGCTGTAGCCACATAGGAGGCCTGCCAACTGAGTTTCGGAGTCTACTACTTTGTCTTGAGTACAAGTGAGAGCAGGTCCATCACTTTGGCCCTAATTCACAAAGATAAACTTACTTTTCTATATAAGTATACACATTTTTTTAATTCACAAATGCATTTTATTAGTAGTATCTTTACGACTGCAAAGTCTCTGCACTTGTGGCAGAGACTGCATATAAAAATTCAGAAAGTCGTAAAGATACTACTTATAAAATTCCTCTATGAATTCCAAAAATGTCTAAACATGCACAAAAGTGTACATTTACGCTTGCGAATCAGACTGTTTAGCTCTCTTCACATACCTTAAGCCGCAGGTGCAGTCCTTCTTCTGTTCTTTTACTGTCCCATGGTGTTATCAGGAAGGTGTCTTGAGGTGCCACATGTATGCCTGGCACTAGCTTGTGGGTCACATGTATGCCTGGCACTAGCTAGCTGGTCCCGCTCTATCAAATATGGTAAATGGTTTTAGGGGTAACCCTACCCACATCTGCAGAAATTTCTGTTTTCTTTTCTGAAAATAATCTCATATTGCCTCTCATTCACTAATTCTAAGATGGAGAAACCCTTCTTCCTTTGTGCAGGGTTAATGCACCAACCCTGAGGAATGGCCAGGGCAATGAGCAGTCCTTCCTCTGTGGTCTATCCAAACTAGTACTGGGGGCACCCCCTCCACTGAGTTTGGTGCCTGCCTGACTGGAAAGACAAAAGCAGCAGCCTGTCCAGGTGTCATCTGATATCTGCTTGTGATGGAGAGGCCTGAAAGAGAGTCTCTTTTGAAGATAATTACATGCCAGGGTACAGCCCAACTAGACTTCCTGCCAGGGGAACAATAACACTTACCCACATTCAGGCTTTTGTCTCTGCTATGGGAGCAGTTTCCACACTTCATAAGGGGTATTCCTCAGATGGGTAGCAGGTGAAGATTATTGCAAAGTAGCATGCACGAGCTTCAGTCCAGGAAAAAGAAACGTTTTAAAAGTAATTTTCCATTAAGTTGTTTCTTTATTAAACATTACAATAGGCACTTAATATTTCTTCTAGCTGATCCCTAGGTTGAAATAACAGAATTAATAATTATTATTGATTTCTATTGCTTTTCTATGGGCCAGCCAGCCTTCCTACAGTGGAAATACCTTTTATGTGCTAATCACTGTATGGAAATGTTAACTTTCAATTTCTACATAAGTTATTTTTAAATACGATGCATCCTGCCTTTAGGGCTACAAGGCCTACATTGGGGTGGCTTATTAATATTTTTAATGGAGGTTTATTCTGCAAAAAAAAAATGTTGACAGGTCAAGCTGCAGTTTTAAAACTGCAGAAGACAGGCTTTAGTGATAGAACTGGAGTCCTTTACGTCTGGCCACACAAGTGGAGGGCATAGCAGTGCTGTAGTCCATGGGCAGCATTTAACTTTCCATGCCATGGATTTTGGGACACCATCTACTATGGCCTTATGGGAACAGTACAGCCAATTAGGAGTAAGCCAATTTCAACATATTTTTAGAGGGTCAGAGCGCATGCACTGGAGCCTGGTTAGCAGTCGAAAAAACGTCGGAATCAGCCCACAAACATGGCAGTGATCATTAAAAAAAGGCCCTTTCTCACAGGTTGGTTTGCAAAACTCAATATGGTCGCAAAAATACTGTTTGCAATTTGTGACAAGTGGTTTATACATCAGTCACCTGGTGGCAAAAAGACTGGTCACAAAATGTGACCACTTTTTGTAAGCAGACTGGTAGTACACCTCGCCCAGAGCTGGTAAAACATCTTCTGTGTGTATGAGATGGGAAGTACCTTCTGCAGCTTGTGCCTCTTCACTGCCTTAATATTTTCCTCTCTGCAGTGACGGTCCTTAGGTTGTGACGTGATGAGCCAAGCGTGGCGAGTCAATATTCATGGGCTGCAGGCATGTGTGGCGCTGATAAGTGGTGTACTGAAGTGCAAGGCAGTGTTCAGAATTCAGCAGTGAACACGGGCAGGTGGCATTTAGTTGCAAAACGCGTGCAGGTGCAGTGGCTCGGAACCCGCAGAGTTGCAAGAGGCCTTTAAAGCATACGTGGAAAGGTCACAGCATGATATTACCTTTTTCTCAGCTCTGTTCGTCTTTTGGTGCAGAAGAAATGAAACATTGCTCACAGTTTTCGATATTACGCACAGTCGCAGAGGCCTTTTATAGGGATATTTTTACCCTGAAACTAACGCAGAAATTGGTGTTGGCTCTTGTCACAATGCATCCAAGACCGTTTGTATTCTGTGAATCCTAGCAACAGGAAGTATTAGCGGCTGTAAAGCAGCAGCACGTTAAACGTGACTCTATCAGCCAATACGGATAGCTATCTGAAATGTCCACCAATCACCGTTTTGCTTTGTTTTGTTTGGGTTTATTTGTGCAGTGCACTTAAAGTAGTAAAGCTAATATCAAAAAAGTACATTGGTGGAGGTAGTATAAATTGGAAAAGGAAAACATTTGAGGTGATAAAACACACAAAGTACAGAGCTCCATGAAACCTGCTGTAGCACCAATGTGCATTTTGTTTCAAAATAAATGGCATACGCCTTTTGATCTTCAAACAGCATCCTTCATGTCTTAATATTAGGCTGCATCCGGCTGATAAATGTGAACTACTCCCATATCAAATGGCCCAAGAGATAGATTAGAGTATGCACCAGCCTACCCATAGACTATCAGGTGGTAAACTACTTAGATGAAGTCATGAAGCTAGCTCTTAACGACCATTCTTAGAAAAATTGTAAGACGATTCCTTTCAAGCTGGACTGCGCCAATATTAAGGGCTGATTATGTGGATGTACAATTTTGAAAATTTAGTACTAAAATGTTAATTATCCATTTAAGAAAATTGACGTGATCAGGAATTGAAAAGCATTAAAAAGACAGCATCATCGGCATACAGCAACGCCAACATATGTTTTTCTATGATGTCTAGGTGAATCATTTACAAAAGCACTTAGGAGTACATCTACATAAAGTGGATACAAATTAAACAAACAAGGATTGGAAAAGGCCATACATCTTGGCAATTCAAGTGCTATATGCGTTATCAATGTGAATGTCTTTTATCTTTTCACTGGCTCCTGTTTTGAGAATGTGTGCTACAAACATGGTATGAAAAAATCCTTACACTGGGTGGTATTTATCACACCCAACAAATTCTGACTCAGTGAAGTTATATTTTATCTGGCGTAATAAATATCACACCAATTACAGATCACATGTAGAGAGGGCCTGAATTGTATAACAAAGACCATGTTAAGTCACTTCCTGCGATGTCACTTGGTCAAAGGTCACTGTCTTAGAGACCTTTGAGAGACCTATGATGGTGCTGTGCTCAAAGATCTGCTGGTATGGCTTTCACCCTCTAAGCTGTTATGAAATGTTGATATTCATGTTATATGCAATGTTCTGTAGGAGGTACATTGACTCTCAATAGCTAATTTATGAAGGTTGTTAGAAAGTTAGAACTGTGATTCCTTGTTGGCTGAGGTATGCACCCAGGCCAGGCAGAAACCACTACTCTAGTAAGGATAAGCTAGATACACACTAACAGATAATCTGTGCTCACCCTCTGGTAGCTTGTCTCAGGCCAGTCAGGCTTATCTAAACATGTGTCCACAATTGGCCTCACTGGGAACCAAACACCCCATTGTAGTGCTTGACTATCACTGGGTAGCGAAGCGGAGCAGTCCAAGTCCTACTCAAGGGAGGTGGTGTGGGCTAGTAATCTCCAATCATTGGCAGACAATATTAACACCCAATAACTGATTGTCCAATCAGTACCTTTTCTTTAGAAAAAGGAGAAGCACATTTATGACACACACGCTGCTAAATACTATGCAACAGTTTACATATATACACATTGGCAGATGGAACATACCTTAGCTGACATTGGATAATCACTGGTGACCCCAAACATCTCAAGTAAGTTCAATTATTTGTTTTGTATTAAACACATTACTTTTGCAAAAAATATTTTCACTATTGTGGTAACCATTTACAATCGTTATGGTAATCCCATAAAGCGTTTATCACTATTGTGATAATCAATAAATCATTTGCAATTGTTATGGTAATCCCATAAAGCATTTCTCAATAATATACCTTGTGTTTATGTATGCTTTCTCAAGTTTGATACCAAAGCTGCAATACAAAAACAGCCCCTAGAGAACATCACATTGAAAAAGCATTAACTTGCAACCATATAGTCAGCCACCAAAGAGAATAACAACATCAGCCCATAGAGAATGAAAGGCTCCCAGCTGTAGAGCAAAAACTCCAACCATGGGAGAGCTTGAGAAGACATTGCAATCTAGGGGAGGTAATAATGTTTTAGTGCATCCCCAACTTAGGGTGAGTACTCTGAAAGTACCTTTAAAAGAAAGTCTGTGTTGTACTGACTTGAATGGTGGTGGTCCCGTCGTCCTGGGATCGCCACAAACAGAGATATGGGATAAAAAGTATTCAAACAGCAAGGCCCCGCAATGCATTATGGGGTGATTTTCTAAGAAAGCAGTGAATGTGATATTAGCGTCTCTCCAGCTAAGCTGTGGAGCACCACATAAGTATTGTTCCTTTGTTTTCCTTTTTTTAAGCAGCCTCATGCCCTGCTTTGCTTAGGGTCAGGTATATAAGAGCAGTTAGCAGATGACGCAGTGCCTGCCATTTGATCTCGGTCTTCAGTTGACATGCACATTGTAAGGCACAAACGCACTGTACTGGGCGTGGGGCACATGTAACGGTGAAAGTGACGAGAGAGGTGGGGCCGGAATACAGGGTGGAGCAATTGTATATGAGAACAGTAGGAGAGATGAGACAGTGCCTGACATTCGATCTCAGTGACTGACTACACAGCAAATGTGGTGAGATAAGAACAAAATGTACAGTACTGTTTACAGCGGAGTGAGGTAAACCACAAGTGCTCACCTCAAGTGCTCCAAATTAAAGAAAAAAGTAGTTCCGATAAAAGTGTTAAATGGTAGCTGCGGATGGATAGTAGTAATTGGTCCATGCTTTTGGGGAGGGCAAAGTACAGGAAGAGGCATGATGCATACACACCATGGGAAAATGGGGAGAAAGAATATCAGAGCGCCGATGGAACTAGCAAATTGGAAGCCTATGGGTAGGCTGAAGCCCACAAAGTAGATACAATATGTCTCTTCAAGACAGCTCAACTGCTGTGTAGCCAAAACCTAAAAAAGGAAGGGTAGGAGGAAGGAATGAAGGAGAGTGATAAAGGAAAGAAGCAAAGAAAGCAGAGGAGTAAAAGATGAAATGGGCAAGGAATGCACAAGGTAAAGGGTTGAAGCCAGGGTCACAGAGAAATCAATGAAGAGAGAAAGGAAGGGTGCAAGAAGAATGTACTTGAATGAGGTTTGAAGGCAGGAGTGGAGAACAGCAGAGTGAAAATGTAAAAGAGGAAAAGGAAACGAAATGAAGAGTTAAGCAAGGGTCATTGAGTAGAAAGATTTGTAGATGCATGTTTTATGATGGAAACCATTAGTGTAAGAGGCAGGAAGAAAGTGTTAAGACACATGTAACACAGAGAAATTAAGAACTTTAGGGAAAAGTGAGGAATTAGAGAACTGGAGAATTGCGAGGGGACAGCAATACAAATAAAGGTGTGTGTGGAGCAGGGGAAGTTAATTAACCACATATTTATATGTACTAACAGTAGAGAAGACTGAAGATACAAAGAAAGAAAGAAAGAATAGCAGAAGGAAGGATGTAAGGAAGGAATGAATAATGGTATGAAAGTAAAGATGGTAAAAGTGAATCAAGTAAGGAAGTGAGAATCGACGTAAAGATGGAAGAAAGAGAAAAAGAGGAGGGAAGGATGGAAGGAACACAATTCAATATATTGATCAGATGAAGAGGAGATTTTACAGATAATAAAAGGATGCATGAGGAGAGCACTTGGAAGAAAAGAAATGCAGAAGTAAAAGAGGCATGTAAATCTCATAGGTGTTTCGATTAATGGAACAAGTAAAAAAACACACCACCAGTCCTAGCTTTATCAGATTATTCATCATTTAGAGTGTCCTGATTATAATCAAGGTCTGCTTGTTAATCGCTGGGGAAACAGTCTACTCTGGAATCTGTGTCCTGCTGGGTGGCCATTACAACAGATGACAAATGGGTACCTGGCAGCTTGCACAAAATTCACAGTTTATCCATTCACATGATAACTGGCATCCAGTGCCAGGCCAGAAACATGCTCATTCATTTCAGCTAGACACCTCCAGCTCATTTCACAAAGCAGAAGAGGCCTCGACTATATAGAACCCTCTTGTCTCAAGGTAGTCCAGACATTGCATTTTAGCAACAGTGGACCCACGCAAATAGTAGACAACTTTTGTTGCAAAAAAGGGATGCTTATCCGACCTCGATGTCCTTCTTGTTTTAGCCACTGAACAAAAAGCTAGCACACCTACATAAATAAAATGACTGCATCTCTAAAATATGGGTGGCCAAAGCAGAGAACACATCTACCTTGCAACTTTCCTAATAGTTTTAAATTGCAAATCGGGCAAAGATAAAAACATAATAAGAAAGCAAATAGGTCTAGCCTAAACAAGAGCTATACCCTTTTGAAATGTGTTTTTTTGTTGTTGTACACCAGTGTGGCTGCTGCTCAGCATGGCTAAACAGTAGTGGCATGGAGTATCGTAGAGTTAAGGAGTAGATGGTCATAGAGTGGAGTGGGGATTAGAGTGTTGTTGAGTGGATTTGTTGGAGTACAGAGTCGCAGAGTGGAGTATGGGGAGTATTGTGTCGCAGAGTTGAGTAAAGGGGAGTAGAGTTCAATGGCTTAGTGGCAGAGAGTGGGGTGGAATTGGATGGATTTGGTTGGAATGGATTGAGGTGGTGGGGTGGATTGTATTAGAATAGAGTGGGGTGGATTGGATTGGATTGCAGTAAAGTGGGATGGATTGAGTGGAGTGGGGTGGATTGAAATTGGGATGAGGTGGATTGGAGTGGGTAACTTAGATTGGAATGAGGTGGGTGCATTGGATTGGAGTGATAGGACTAGGGCGGGGTGGATTGGATTGGGGTGGGTTGGGGTGGATTGGATTGGACTGGAGTGGTTTGGAATTGGGTGAATTAGAGTGGGACTTAGTGGAATGGGGTAGATTAGACTGAACTGGACTGGAGTTGGGTGGATTAGACTGTGGTGGGGTGGAGTGGAGTGAGGGGGATGGGCTGTATGGATTGGAGTGGGGTGGGCTGTAGTATAGTGGGGTGGATTGGGGTATAGTGAGTTGGATTGTAATAGAGTGGGGTGGATTGGAGTGGGGTGGGTTTGGGTGATTTGGGTGAGATGGACTGGAGTGTTGTGGATTGGAGTGGGGTGAATTGGAGTGGGGAGGGTGGGTGAATAAGTGAGGGGGAGGAATTGATTTGGACTGGGATGGATTGGAGAAGGGTGCATGGATTGGATTGGAGAGGGAGGATTGGTGTGGTGTGGACTGGATGGGTAGGATTGGGTTAGAGTGTGGTGGACTGAACTGAGGTGGGGTGGATTGGATTGGATTGGAGTGGGGTGAAATAAAATAGGGTGGCGTGGGGGTGTGGTGGATTGGAGTGAGGTGGATTAAAATAGGGTGGGTACGATGGGGTGGACTGGAGTTGGGTGGATAGGATTGGAGTGAGGTGGACTTGAGTAGGGTGGGGGATAGCATTGGAGTGGAGTGAGGTGGATTAGGGTGGGGTGGATTGGAGTGGGTGAATTAGAGTGAGATGGATTGCACTGAGGTGGGATGGATTGCTTTGGGGGAGATAGATTGTATTCGAGTGGGGTGTTTTGGATTGGAGGTCGGGGTGAGTCAGACTAGAGAGGGTCGGATTTGAGTGGGGTGGATTGGGGTGGAGTGTGGTGAGGAGGGTTGCATTTGGGTGAGGTGGATTTGAGTGGGGTATATTGGATTGGACTAGAGTGGGGCAGATTGGGTTGACGTGAGACAGATTGAAGTGCAGTGAAATGGGATGGAGTGGGGCAGTTTGGGATGGAGTGAGGTGGATTGGATTGGAGTGAAGTGGGTTGGATTGGGCGGAGGTGGATTGGATTGGAGTGGGGAAGATTGGATTGAAGTGGGACACATTGGACTGGAGTGGAGGTCATTGAATTGGAGTGGGACAAATTGGATTGGAGTGGGGCAGATTGTTCTAGATTGAATTTGGGAAGATTTTTTTGGATTGGGGTGTGGCAGGTTGCTTTAGATTGCAGTGCGGCAGATTGTTTTGAACTGGATTGGGGCATATTGGAGTGGAGCAGGTTGTTTTGGATTGGAGAGAGGAAGATTGTTTTGGATTGGAGTGGGGCAGTTTGGAGTTGGGCAGATTGTTTTGGACTGGAGTGAGAAAGACTGGAGTGAAGCAGACTTAATTTGAGTGGGGTAAAATTGATTGGGCTGGATTGGTCTGGTATAGGGTGGATTGGATGATTGGAGGGGTGAATTGGGATGCAGTGAGGTGCATTGGATTGGAGTAAGGCAAGGTGGGTTGGGTTGGATAGAAGTAACCCTGGGCGAAGCACTACGCTACGCTTCCGTAGTTTGCGAAGTTTGCGCAACTTCGCACTACGCGAGCTGCACGTAGCACAGTGCGAACAAGCGAAGTGCAGCGTAGGTCATTTTTTGCTTGTTCGCGGTCCTCAATGTCATGTTCACGACCGCGAGCAAGCAAAATGACATCCCGTGAGATTCTCAACGCGGGGAGGTCAGGTTTCTTATTGCGAGTGGTTCACATGCTTGCGACCGCTCGCAATAAGAAACTACCAGTTCGAGTTGAGAAAGCTGCCGCTCGAGTAAAAATCTACTCGAGCAGCAAAAATCTCCTGCTCGCACTGTGCAAGATGCCATTTTCAATAATTACAGTGCCGGATGCTTGTCCGCACTGTTCAATCATTGAAAATGCATCTTGCACAGTGCGAACAGGCTACTACGCAGCTCGCGTAGTGCTACGTGAAGTTCGCGTAGTGCGAAGTGCACTTCACGTACTTTCGCGTAGCGCTACTTCGCGAACTACGCCCACCCTTAGATAGAAGTGAGGCAGATTGAAGTGGGCAGATTGTTTCAGATTAGAGTGGGGCAGATTGTTTTGGATTTAGGATGGCAGATTGGAGTGGGACAGATTGTTTTGGATTGGAGAGGGGCAGATTGTTTGTATTGGAGTGGGGCAGATTAGAGATGAGCAGATTGGATTGAAGTGGGGTAGATTGAACTGGGTTGAATTGGATGGGAGGAGGTAAACTGGGATAGGGTGAGTTGGATTGGACTGGAGTGAGGTGGGGTGGGGTGGGTTGGATAGGAGTGGGTTGATTGGAGTGGGCAGATTGTTTGGATTGGACTTGGGCAAATTGTTTTGTAATGGAGTCAGGCAGATTGCGGTTAGGCGGATTGGAGTGGAACAGATGTTTTGGGTTTGGATGGGGCAGATTGTTTTGGATTGAAGTGGGGCAAATTGAAGTGGGCAGATTGTTTGGATTGAATGGGGCAGATTGTTTTGGATTGGAATGGGCAGATTGTTTTGGATTGGGGTGGGGCAGATTGGAGTTGGGCAGATAGCTTCAGATTGAGGTGTGGCAGATCGGAGTAGGGAAGTTTGTTCTGTAATAAATGGGGCAGATTATTTTGGATTGGTGTGGGCAGATTTGAGTGTGATGAGGTGCACTGGATTGAAGAGAGTTAGATTGGATTGGGCTGGACTGGATTGGTGTGGGGTGGGGAGGGTTGGATTGGATTGGAGGGGCAGATTGTTTCAGACTGGAGTGGGGCGGATTGTTTGTATTAGAGTGGAGCAGATTGGGTTGGATAGGTGTGGGGGGAGGAGTCAAGATGGCGGGCTGAACGCCGCCGTGTGTAGACGCTGCTTGTGTGGTTTGCTCATGGCGCTACGAACAAACAAAGGAATGAGATATTCTTAAACAAAGGCTTAACGGAGGACGTAGAACGGAGAGCGGAGTAAGGGAGGAATGAGAAGGAGGTTTGAATTACTTGCTGGCGATTTATGACTTGGCAAGCTGGTAAACTGTTACTCGCGTGAAAAGATAAGAAAAGATCGGCTGGAGACTGGTATCGGCGCTTACCGGTTGGCGGACTCGATGTTGTGGGAGTTGCTGCAATACGGCAGGAGCCTGCTTCGCTCCCAGAGCCGTGCAGCGAGCTACGCCCGCCTTACACTGCCCTCTACATTGACGATCAGCTGGGCGTTCCGAGCGGTAACTCGGAGTACACACCTGAGAGCTCTTTCAGGAACACGGCAGCAAGGACGCGCTGGGGAAAGAGAACCAGCAGAATCAGCAGAGCAGACAGAAACAGCAGAAACAGCAGTGGGGCAAGAATCGATGTCCTCACGTAAGACAAGATCCAAGAAGACCGCCTTGGCACCTAAGAAACTACTTACAGGTACTATAACTGCGGTGGCTGTAGGAATAACGGAGGTAAGCACCCTGGGGGATAAGAAAGAGACTAGCCAAATGGCTGTAAAGGTAACTGATAACCCAGGTTCGAATATCTTTGGAACTAGCAATGCTGATAAGGGTTTGTGTTCAGAAAAGATGAATGATTCCTCCATAGCTGCTAAAGGGGACGCCAAGGGTGTGCTAAAAATGGACTTCAATGTATCAGAGGTGCAGTCTGTCGGAAAGGATAAGAACAATGAAACTATGAAGGATGATAAAAATAAAAGTAAAAATAATAATAAGAACGATGAAGCATATGCCAGAAATAAAGAACAAGGTAAAATATCTGGAGTGGAACAGGCAATGATAAAAACGCAGGACAGTATCCAAGATATTGGGCTAACCACTGAGAGGTCTCAAGGTAAGAAAGGATCTGATAAAGTACCTATAGACAAGGAGACTATAAACTCTGCAACTAAAGAAATTAAGGGAACTAATGAAACAAAGCTGGTTCAGAAAAATATCGAGACTGATCTAACCAACAAATCGCCACAAATGTTACAAGATATAGGGGGAGGTGCCGAGATTCCTGATATTAATAGTACCATATGCGAGAAAGTTGATAAAAATAAGCCAAAAGATAGGGAGCAGGAAGGAGCAATTGATTTGAGTCAGGAATCTGGAACTAAGACAGGCGAAGATTCAAATGTCGAATATGAGGAACTATCAGAAGAAGAAGATGGGAACAATGAGACTTCTGAATTGTTTACTAATAAAACTAACAAAAAATTGGTACCGAAAAAAACTAAAAGAAAGGTCAAAACGAAGCAAAAACTTCTCCTCTTAAAGGTAACAGGTAAAGATATGGTGGAAAATAAAAAAAGTCGTCTAATGGATGATAGTCCGTTGAGAAGATGGATAGAAGCTAAAGGCGGAGTAAAAAATATGGCCCTAAGACTCTCAGGGGCTAGCCCGGATGAGTCCAATGGGCAACTGAATATACATCAAGAGGACAAGTCAAGCAACAATACAAGCTTAAATGTGGACAGACCTACTGACCCCCTAACCAATGTTAATGGAAGTGCATTTCCTGTGAATCAAGAGGTCTCAGATAATACGATCTTAGTTTCTGAAGAGGAGAACAATGATTCAAATGTTGGGACATATCTAGAGACACATGCAGAGACCCCTGGAGCCTCCTTTATTTCTACTGATGCTCTAGATATCTCTACACTGCAAATTATATCAAACGGGCTTAAGAAACCAAGTATGGAACTTAATCATGAGCTGCTGGATTCAAATAGTGAAGAGATAAACGTCCCCGAGGAAACTATTGTAACTAGCTTGAGAAAAACTCAGATACAATTAGATCTAAATGGTAAGAACTCTGAAAATAATACAGGAGAAGTAATGGAACTGGACTCTTCTGTTGCAGGACCAACAAGCTCACAATCAAACTCGCATGAACCAATACCTGGAGGATCTATTTTGCAAGACGGGAACTCCTCTCAACCAAGCTCTTTTCATACTTTCAATTCTATACCACCACAGGGCATATCAATGGAGGCAATTATGCAGACTTTGCTAGAGCAGAGGGCTGAGAGTCAACAACAATACCTCCAATTGAGAGAGGATAACACTAAAATTCAAGGAACTATGAGAGACATCTGCCAAAACCTAGGAGGAATCAGCAAAGAAATAGAAGACATTAAAACACGAATAGTGGAGGTGGAAGAAGACTTTAATCATGCCTCCTCAGCTATTAAACAAAACACCTCTAGATTGACCTTATTGGAAACCAAAGTGGAAGATTTGGAAAATAGGGCCCGAAGACAAAATCTAAGATTATTTGGAATACCGGAAGGTATTGAGGGGTCAGACCCGAGAGCTTTTGTGGTCAAACTTTTCCAAAGGGCCTTTGTGGATCTCGCAGATTGGGATTGGGACTCCCAACTCCAAAGGGTACACAGACTACCGTTAGTTCAAAAGAACACTAATAGCAAGTTCCCAAGACCTTTTTTGATTTATTTTGGCAATTTTCTTTTGAGACAAGCAGTTGCACTAAAAGCTAAACCAAATAATCCGGTAACTGTTGATAACTTTACTTTTTTTGTGAAGTCTGATCTAACAAAAGTAACTATGGATAAACGGTGGGAGCTCCGGAAACTAATCGATGCCTTCAAAAATATAGGATGCCTGGCCTATTTACAAGAACCTGCCCGCCTTAAAGTTATCCGGGATGGACAAGTGGCTTTTTTCACTGATCCTCTAACCGCGGAACAATGCTTGGAAAAATTCTCATGTGATAATGAAGAAAGAAAGCAGAAAGAAAAAGAGAACTAGTGCTATACCTGTTTTGCTCTTTTCCTTTTGTGTCCTTTTTGCTATTTTCTAATTTCTAATTCAGGCAGGTTAGATTCAGGCATATGTATGTACAATTTCTTCTTTGGTTTTTTTTTTTTTTTTCTTCTTCTCTTTTTACCTTCTTTTTCCCCTCTAATATAGACTGGTATTTTGTGATACTCCGAAATGTGAACTGAATATAGTCACTAAAGGTACTTAAAGTACGATTCAATTTAGGTTTGAGCAACCACTCATGCATGCTTCTTCACAGAGCTGCCACTCCAGCGGCAGCTATGCTAGAGGGGAGCTCCCCCCCTAGAAACAGAGAGCAGCAAGGGAGGGGGTGGGGTTGCCACAAGGGCAAGGGTGGCAACGGAAGTCAGGGGTGGGGGGTGGTGATCAAAAGGAAAAATGTGTTTGCAAGTTTTGACGTTTTATTTTGGCTTAGAGAAGGTGACAATGGAATATTAAGGACGCTTAATACAAAGAGGAATAGGATTTTACTATATTTGAATTTAATAATTAATAAATGCTTAAGCTAAGAATTTTTTGTTGGAATGTAGATGGCCTAAACAATAAGAGTAAAAGGAACCTAGTAAAAGAAGAGATAAAAATGTATAATCCGAACATAGTGCTGTTGTCAGAAACTCATATAAAATACCAGGATAAAAAATGGCTTACACAATTAGGTTATGAATTGGTTATCTGTACCTCGTTGAATGAGACCATTAGGGGGGTTGCTATTTTGAAACAAAGAACACTGCAACTAGATACAATAAAGACTGCGACTGATAATAGAGGCAGATGGGCAATAGCACAGATTCAAGGGGCTGAAGCTAAATTAGTATTCTGTGTGGTTTATGGCCCAAATATTGATAAACCTAAGATTTATGAAGATCTAAGCATAGAATTACTAGAATGGGAAGGGGAAACTATTATTGCCGGTGATTTTAACTGTGTGATGAATTATAAAATGGATTCTACGGGGCCAAGGAATTTTAAAAGAATGCACAAAGTTAGAATGGCGATTCTAGAATTGGCTAGATTAAACAACATTAGAGACATATGGCGGTCTAAACACCCAAAGACGCCAGGTTATACCTATTACTCTGCCCCGCACAGATCATGCTCTAGGATCGACATGATCTGGGCTTCAGAAAATATTTTGGAAAAGTGCACGATTGAAATTTGCCCCAAAGTAACATCGGATCACAATCCTCTCCTTATGGAAATCAACATTGACAATCAGAAAGCAAAAGCAAGAAAATTTACTTTTCCTAGACACTTATTGAGTGACCAATCATTCATCGCATCGATCAAAAATCATATACAAGAGTTTATTAAGCTAAATATTAATACAGCGAGTATTAATACTGTATGGGACACTTGCAAGTGTAGTATCAGAGGCTGTGTCCAACAGTATATATACAGGCTCAATACAGAAAATCGCAATCAGAATAAGGATATGACTTCTAAACTATTAAATTTGGAATCACAATTGGCGGATGCAACACTCCAATCAAAAAACAATATTGATCAAATTAGAACACAACTAGCAGGGATACAAGCTGGACTCAGGAAAAAGCTAAGGGAAAGATATGCGGTTGGACTACATAAATATAAATTAGATCAATATGAAGGGGGCGATCGTATCGGAAAAATATTAGCTTATAAAACAGCGGACAGGAAAGCGAAAACTAGAATAAAGGAAATAATGGGGTCAGATCTTGTACTATATGGGCAGGAGGATCAAATTTTAACTCAATTTGTTAAATTCTACCAGCACTTATATACCCCAGAGGAGCTATCGAGCCAAATAAATATTGAAAAATATCTTGATCAACATTTAAACTCAACACAAGAACTTAAACAAGAAACGATTCAACATCTAAACTCAAATATTTCTATGGAAGAGATTAAAATAGCTATTGATCACTTACCTTTAGGTAAGGCAGTTGGGGAAGACTGCATACCAGGGGAGATGTACAAACTTTGTTATCAAGAGTTGGCTCCTTTATTACAAACAGTCATTAACTCTATTATTGTTTCTAAACAAGCCCCTTCCTCATGGAAACTGGCAAAAATCATATTCTTTTTGAAAAAGGGGAAGCCGGAAAAAGAGTGTGGATCGTATCGGCCCATTTCTCTATTAAATTCGGATGTGAAAATCTTTGCTAAAATCTTAGCTAATCGACTAGCGCCCCATATGCCAGATATGGTTAATTCCCAACAGCATGGCTTTGTGATAGGTAGAGACACCACCATGCATGTTAATACTTCTATAACAGTTCTGGATGTAGCTGAAACCACTAACACCCCACTCGGTATGATAATGTTAGACGCGGAAAAGGCATTTGACCGAGTGGGGTGGGATTATTTATGGACAGTATTAAGAAAAATGGGTATAAAAGGTTCATACTTAGACTGGGTTATGTCAATATATGATGAACCACGGGCGGTGGTTAGTTATGGAGGCATGGATTCCAATAACTTTAAGATTTCTAGAGGTACTAGGCAGGGATGCCCCCTTTCACCAATATTATTTGCTTTATCTTTAGAACCTTTTTTAAATGCTCTAAATACCCAAACAAATATAGTACCTGCTCAACATGGGGATACAACCCTTAAATTAACAGCTTTTGCGGATGACATCGCAATTTATACACCGGATGTGAGCAAAGCTATGCCAGCAATTATAGAGGAAGCGCACAAGTTCGGGGAAATCTCAGGATATAAGTTAAATATCAACAAAACCCAAATCATACTTAATTATACACCGGCCGCATGTATCTATAAGACCAGCAAAGAAGCAGTATATTTAGGTATAAAACTTATGGCTAAAGTGGAGAAGATTGTTGAAATAAATTATGGGGCATTTCTCAAAGAGACAGCTGCAAGTTTCAAAAAATGGCACAAGATACCTCTGAGTCTACTAGGGAGAATTAACCTGATCAAAATGAAAATCTTACCTAAGCTACTCTACTTGTGTAGAGCTATACCGCTACTGCCAAATAAACTGTTTTTTAAGAAATTAGATGGGATTTGTAGCAGTTTTATTTGGGGATACAAAAAGGCACGGAGGGCCATTAAATATCTGACATTACCTATCTTTAAAGGGGGACTTACTTTACCGGATTTTAATTTGTATTTTTTGGCTTCTTTCTTTTTGCGCATTAGGAGTCTATTAAAGAATTCTCCTCCCTTATTTTTTTACCAATATATGCTGGGAACAGATGCCAACCAATTTCTACTACGGGTTCACGACCCTAATTACTTCAAAAGAGTAAAATTTAAGACGGCTAAGCATGCTATCAGAATTTGGGATAAAATCTTGCACATTAGCAACTCCATATTTTACAATGCTGAGCTTAGACTATGGAATAACCCGGGCCTGCCTGGTATCTTTTCGGATGGTGTGGGAAATCGCTGGATGAGATTAGGTATAAGCACGCTAGGAGACTTGTACGATATTAATGGCTTGATGGATTTTGGTAACTTAAAAACTACATATGGGCTTACGGACGACATGTTTTTTAAATATAGACAGATTAGAGATTTTTTTTGGAACAAATTAAAGATAACGGAAGTTGGCCAATCTGAAATTCTTGAAGGTATTTATTCAGGAAAAACTAAATCATTGATTAAATGGGGATATCAATGGCTCATTAAGGTGAAGGAGGAAAACACATCCCAAATTGCAGCTAAATGGTCTCGTAGACTAAACCAAAACATTAATTCAGCTCACATTAGTAATGCCCTATCTCATTTAAATGATATAGTTCATTCTTCCAACTTGAAAATGCAACTATATAGGACTGTTACGGAGTTATATTATACGCCACAAAGGATATCTAGTTGGTCACAAGGTAACTCCTTGACAGATAAATCCAAGTGTGTTAAATGCGATACTGCGGCTGCTGGAATTGAACATATGCTCTTTTTCTGTCCGGCACTCTCAAATTTTTGGAATCACATATCTAATTATCTTCAATCTTATCAAATTAGCTCAATGGATTTCACGGCACAATGGGTTCTGTTAGATATTCAAGACATGAATTGCCCCAACAAAGATCTTTTAACGATTTTGATAGCATGCGCTAGATTAATCATAGCCAGGGTTTGGATTTCTAAAGAACCCCCCTTGGTTGCTGACTGGTTAGCATTGGTATATGAAATTAGAACAATGGAGCTCTCCCTAGCAAAACTTAGAGGCCCTAAAGCTCTTTTGAAAAAAGAAAAGCTATGGAAGGGATTTTTCGTGGGTTAAAAGCTACGATTAGTCTAATACCGATAATTTTTTTTCTCCCTTACTGCTTTTCCTCTTTCCTTCTTTAGAAGTAATGTGAAGTTTTGTTTTAAGAAATACTGTTTTATGTTTGTATTCCTCCATGATCTGTTTTGAATGAATTTATAATTGTATGTTAATTATGAAACTGATCTACTATGAACTTTGTCACTACTTGCAAACAATAAAAACGCTTAAAACAAAAAAAGAGTGGAGCAGATTGAATTAGATTGGAGTAGGGCAGGTTGGAGTGGGGCAGAATGTTTTGGATTGGAGTAGGGCAGATTGGAGTGGAGCAGATTGTTTTTGGCTTGCAGTTGGGCATATTGGCTTTAGATGGAGTGGGACAGATTGTTTTTGATTGGAGTGGGCAGATTGTTTTGTAATTGAGTGGGGCAGATTTTAGTGGAACAAATCATTTTGAATTGGAGTGGGGCATTTCGGGATTGGTGTGAGTCAGATTGCTTTGGATTGGATTACAGTGGATTGGGATGAAGTAGGGTGGATTAGAGTGGGGTAGATTAGATTGGATTGGTGTGAGTTGGATTGGATTGGAAGGAGGTGAATTGGGATGGAGTTAGGTGGATACAACTGGAGTGAGGCAGATTGACTTGGGAGTTATTAGAGTGGGGAAGATTGTTTTAGAGTGGATTGGAGCAGATTATTTGAATTGAAGTGGGGCAGATTGTTTTGGATAAGGATAGGGCGATTGGAGTGGGGACGATTATTTCCAGTTGTGCACATTTGCATTTAGGGTTCTCACTCCTGCCTGAATCCTGCAGCCTCTCTCGGGTGTGTAGCAGTTTTCTATCAGGCCCAGGACAGCCATGTTCAATGTTGTGTACCGGTCCCTTCTCATAGTTTCAGCAGAGAGGCCCATGTCTTCAAATGAACTGAACACACGGCGAAACTCTGTAATGTAAATACACCCACTGGAGTGAATGACAGCGCCATGCTTTGAACGATGTATGCTCTGCTCTAGGAGAAGGTCATTGACACCAGCACCAGCAAGACTAGCAATAAGGGAGGAGAGAAAATGAATGGAAGGGTAAGTGTCAGATAACCGAGAGAGATTCTGGTTTCTGCACGGAGAGAGAGGAGGAAACACAGGATTTCAAATGATGCTTAACGTACGTCCAATGTTTTTCTCAACCAGCTGTGAGTAAATATATCCAGGGCCTGAGGCTGATCAGACGTGGCGTCCCAATAGAGCAGTGATCCTTAAAGGCCTGTGGGGCTGGGGTAGAGTCAGCCACTGTTAGACTTGCTGCTGAAAGGCGGAGTGAGCCCCACCTCTACCAGCCTGGTGTCAGGAGTGCTCGCCTGCCCTTGCCCGTCCATCCTGCCTATACATCCATGCACCCCCTACGCACGCACAAGGGCCCCCCTCCTCACTAGATTGTGCTGTAGGCCACAGAGCCCACCGACCCCAGGTCCTTGTACCGGAGGGGCACCTCCTTCACCTCTTGTTGATGTCCAGTCGGCAGAAGCCTTTCTTTCTCCCATTCCCATCTCCTCTCTGTGCCAGCCTCAGCGAGACTGGAGGCTTCTTTCAGAGGCAGCCAGGTAAGGTGGGACCCTCCCTGCCCCACCGATAAGTGTTTGTGTGTGGAGGTAGGAAGGGGGGAATCTATCCAGGCGATAGGACACATACACGTTTCTTATCAGTTACTGATTTGGAATGCGTGCCAGGGACATCTATATGGGAAGCCACGCCTGGAGGGAGCAATGGCAATCAAGGTAAGGCGAGAGTCAGGAAAGTGAATAGTGAAAGAAGGGGTCAGGAAGGAGAGAAAGGAGGGCGAGAATAGAGTGAGGGGGGAGAGACAAGGTCAGGGAGTAGAGAGAGGAGGAAGACAGGGTATTTAGCAATGAGGGTGGAGACTGGGTTAGGGATGAGATGGGGGAGTGGAATACATGTTTGAAGAAGATTTAAGAAAGGAAAAACAAAAAGAAAGACGGGATTTAGGAAGGAGAGAGACAAAGAGAAACAAGGGGCACACGGGGACTGACCTATCCTCCAGGACCAGCCCTGGTTTGAAGAGCCATCATGCTTGGTGCTTCTGTTTTCAGAAAACTGCATTTATTGAAGAGAAAACATTTGAAAAGTAACAACGCCAGAGCTTTATTGGTTAACAAAAGGACATTATAATATCAGTGGTCATATACAAAATTAACGACAATGCATGTTTTTGGACCAGTAGGCGAGCGACATCAGCTCATCACATAGAATATGTTGCATGCTTTACAAGTTTAAATTAAGCTGCAAACCTACAGCCATAATGTTAAAGTGCATAGATTATCTGCAGTAATGTTAATGTATAAGGACTGGCAGTCAGCACTTAGATGCCTCAGAGGGACGGTTTCCAAAAGTTGAAATTTCAAGCCCAACTGGGCTGGCTGAAGTATCTTGGGTAGATCCAATAGTGCAAACATCCATAACTTGGGTGTGTTTCAGGATACCTATGGCATAGGCAGCTTTTCATGGCTAGCTGTACACCCGTGGGTGACCAGGAACATATTTGGGGAAAATGCCATGATACACCAAGACCAATGCTAGTGCAATGCCCCGTGCCTGCAACGGTCGGCCGGACTGGGAACCAAAGCCGTCCCTGGCAAAGTGCTCAGCCGCCCCCACCCCCCAGTGGGGTTGGGGGTGGCCGGGTTTCGGCCGGTTTGGTTACAGGGCGGTTTTAAAACGGCCTTGTAACAAAAACGGCCCCCAGGGGCCCAAAACCGGGCCGCCCTTGCGGCGCACTGGGGGATTGCCCGGTGCCCGCAACGGCCAGTCCGGGCCTGATGCCAGACAGCAAGCTTTGGTCTGGGAAGCCTTTTTATGTCTGAGGAGGTTAAATATGGCACGTGCACCAAAGTTCGTTATTTTCACCATGTGTTAGAAGGAGTACATTGGGAGTTTAGTCATGTGGTTATCTTAATCTTACCTGCTCATAACCAGTATTAATGAGAAGCTTTGCAATATTAAAATGTTGTGAGGGTTTGTTCTAATGCTCAGTCATTGAACTTGTCATGTAGCGGAAGTAATGAACGGCTCCAGCCCCAGGCTGGAGCTGAATTGCATGCCAAGATTTCATGCGGGGTGGTGATGGTGGGGGAGTAGGGGGCAGAGTAAATGCAGTGGGTGAGCAAAGAGGGAATTATCGTAAAGGAAGCATGGGCTCCCCAGTAATAGATGAGCTCTGTTTTGCTTCTGAGAGCAGCCTGTCATCTGATGTTTAGGCTTTTGGACGGTATTGTTTGAAAACACCGATGACCCAAGCCGAGGACACATGTTTGGCACCATGAGCGTAGCATTGGTAAGACCAGGGCAAGCAGCAGCAGCCCAGCAGAGATGTGGTGCTGGATCAATGGGAGGGGGCAGCGGCCCACCCCATTAACTGTGTGAAAAAGACCACCATCCAGGGGGCGCTGGACGCTGCAGGAGGAGGAAGTTGTGGCATCAACCCCTAGGGGCTCAGCCATAGGGCAACAGCATGGGCATGGGATAAGAGAAAGAAAAACTGCGCTCGGAGCAAAGCTCCTGAGGAAAGCGTGTAAACTAAGAAAAATGAAGTTCCTAAATTGCATGCCATGGACAAATGGAGAGAAAGAGTGGGAAAGCAACAATGAAGCCAGCAAATGGGAAGCCTTTGGGTGAGCTGAAGCCCATAAAGTAGATACAGTATGTCCCTTTAAAACAGGACATGCGCTGTCTATAGCCGAAACCTAAATAGTATACAAGCACAGAGCCCTGATGCACTTCCCTCATTGAGTAAAAGGCCCCATTAAAGCAAACCTGAATTTCAACAAGATTGTCATGCATATCTTGTTGAATAACAGTATAGCTTGATCCATACCAATATCAGCCATTACAAACCAATGTTTCCCGCAATTGACACAATCAAAAGCAGAATTTTGTTCCATAAAGACTAGATGAATTGTTTTCTTCTTGACATTAACATATCTGGAGATAACCAAATACAAATTAAGAAACTGTTCAATCATAGCCACCCCTTGTCAAAACCATATTTTATATTGGTGATAATCCCTATGTCCTCTGCCCAGACTCTGAAAATCCTGGTTACAACCTTAACAGTTGAATCAATCAAGGAGACTGGATGGCAATATTTAGATCATTTCTATCTCTCTGTTTAAGTGTAAATATCAGAATAAATATCTATGTACATCAAGTGTCCAGTAAAAAATGTTGGGGCGTGTTACTGATAACCACAGTTGGAAAGGGACCCTAGATTTCAATATTGTACTTAATGGAACCCAATGGAAATCTGCCTGTTGCCAAAAGCAATCACTTATAAAACCTCATCTAAAAGTAAAATAAACGGTTCTGATTAAAATACAAACTGTTGGCTCTGCATGAGTAGTGACCTATACGAATGAAAATAAGCAATGGGAAAGTCAAGATGTCTTGTCTTGGCAAGCTGGTGCAAAGGTTAGTTTTTAGTCTTTTTATTTGCAAGGAAATGCCAGACAAATTAAAAGGAAAATAAAGATAATGTGGTCACCATATGCTTGCAATTAAAATTATAATTTTAAAAATCAATTACTCGTGTGGCTGTTTTCCTGGTGGTGTTTTTAAGCAGCAGGCCATTCAGGTGCCGTGCACTTTTTTATTATCATTATTTGTGAACATGACTAAAATACATTTTCACTGACCAATTACTCAAATCGCAGGCAGCTACAATGCTGCAATGTCAGTTAAACATTTTGTAACACACATTTTAGAAATGAGTAACGCAAAATAAATAGTTGTTATCAATCTATAGTTACAAAACGTAAATACAGCTAAAAAACACACCTTGAATAGCTTTGCATATGAAGAAAAGGGACTACTTTTAGGTGGATTTAAATTTTAAAACAAAGTGCACAGGTTTGTGCAGTTATTTCAAAGTGGAGACATCCATTAGTAACGGTAGGTAGGCCCATTTTATATGCTATAGACTGTAGTGGGAGGAAGCAAAATGTGAGGGACACTTCAGGAAACCAACAGCCCCTCTATTTAGGTGTGCTGTGTACGATTTTAGAGAAGAACAGTAATGTAGCAAGACAGCTAAAGGTGATTCAAAGGGCAGGCCAACAATGATGCATCCATTTATTTACATATTTACAAAATGTCTGGTTATCTTAATGCCACGAGGCATCAATTATTGTTTGTGGGTTACTTTTCGTAGTTCCTTTTTTCTATTTTTAAAACAATTTGTATACTGTTTTCTGGTACTATATGCCCCCTCCGGTGTTCTTGCTGAACTTCTCGAGCCCACCTCAAGGTTGTGCTGGTATCATTTCAAATTTTGTGAAACCAATCAGAGATGAAGAAATTGTTATTTTATTGCACGAGACGATAAATGCAGCTTACACAGTCTAAGCCAGATTTGACAAAGAAGAAAGAATCCTCTTGCCATAGAAGTTTGAATTTAGAAAGGTCAAAGCACGACCCAAAATTTGTGAGCAACCTTTTCATGATCAATAATGAATCCTACTGAGAGACGGTGGACTTAAGCATAGCTATTAATGGATTCTGTTCACTAGAAATCACTCCAAGTATCTCTTTTAAAATCTAGACTCTCAGTGAGTAAATCTGAAAAAATAAATCCTATTCAATAAAAGAGGCTAAACACCCAGCAGAAAAGGTTGGTGTCACATTCTTCGACATCACAAAATAAAAGTTAATATCAACCAAGTTAAATGCATCACCAATATCTAGGTTGTTTTTATGATTGTATATCATAGTCTGAAATATGTTAACAGAAAGACCCAGAGACACGTTGGTGTTATTTGTTTTTAAAACGCAGTATGTCTCAGTCTTCTTTCTAAAACAATTTTCATTACACAAAATACAATATCAAACAATATGTAAAAAGGAAGGCTCATAGACATGGTTTTCTTTATTAAACCGTTTTAAAATACTCATCATTATTAAACTTTGCAATGTGTGAATTACTCATCTATACATTAGATTACAAATATTGTTGATTTTTAGAGAAAGGTGACAGATTTTTATATATATTTACATGTTCCCCCAAACGTTTTGCCTTTCTCCTCCATTTTTGCTGATCTCAGTTTTGTTGACCTTAGGGTTCTGTGCACTTTAGCACTGCTTACCAGTGATAGAGTGTTTATGCTCACTCCCTAAAATATGTTTATATTGGCTTACACCCAAGCCACATTTAGTTTACTTGAACATTCCTTATTAAGGACACCAAGGGGCAGATTTATGAAGGGCTTGCGCCACGTTTACGCCGCCGTTGCGTGACGCAACGGCGTGGAAACGTGGCGCATCCCTGCGCCCTATTTACAACGTGACGCATCTAGGAGATGCGTCACGTTGTACAGCACTGCGCCATGAGGAGGCGTTCCTGCGCAGGGGGGGGGCGTTCCTGCGCAGGAACGCCTCTTGAAAGTGGCTGAGTGAAATCTATGAGATTTCACTCAGTCACTTTCAGGGCAATGCTGCGTCAAAACCCTGCGCCTGCTTGAAGCAGGCGTAAGGCTTGAGGCAGCATTGAAAGAATAGGCCCCCCCAGAGCATTGCTGGAGCTGCGTCGCGCTTGCGACGCAACTCCAGCAATGCGCCACATTTCCGGCACAGATGCGTCACGCATCTGTGCCGTTTTTGCCCCATGGTGCGCCGCATCATAAATGCGGCGCACCATGGGTGGCGTAGCTGTGGCGCACTGTGGCGCATGTTAACTGGCGCATCCCTCGGGATGCGCCAGTTAACATAAATCTGCCCCCAAGTCTCTCCTACAATTTTTAAAGGAATTGACCTTCGACGATACCCATACTATACTGGTCATTCTCGAAATGGAAAGCCTTTATACCAGCATTCCCCAGGACAATACCATAAAAGTCCTGGACGAAGCCCCGGATGACATCACCTGGGAATACCAGACCTCAAGAGATTTCATCATCAATTGTGCGACACTAGCACCCAAACGCAACTACTTCGAGTACAAAGGCACGTTATACCTCCAAACTACCGGAACTTTGATGGGCAGCACTTTTGCCCCAAGTGTGGCGGGGCTCTAAGTGTACGACTTTGAACGTAGATTTATTCTTGACACCATCAATCCTTTTGCCTCTTCCGTATCATTATGCAAGAGGTATAAAGATGGCGTCCTCCTGATTTGGAAAGGACCGGAGGACAACCTGACCAACTTCCTACGCTGGATCAATACCCTGGACCACAACTTGAGGTTTACCCAAATGTTTGACCACCAGGAGGTGGCATTTTTGGATTTGATCATATCTACAAATAGCTGGGTTTTTCCACCAAAACATACTATAAACCCACAGGTAGGAACAACTTGTTGGGGTTCACCAGCTTCCACCGAGGCTTCTCCGGGGAAAACCTGCCATACGGGCAATACTTGCGACTCAGGCGTAATTGCAGTAACCTGACGGACTTCCGCGCCCAGTCGACCGATCTGACATCCAAACTACAAATTCGCGGATTCCCAGAGAAACTATTGACCAAAAATTTCAAGGGGGCACTTCACCAACCTAGAGAGGCCCTCCTTGAGGACAATCCAAAGGAAGCGAACGGCATTCCATTTACTTGCGTAACCACATCTAATACATATACGAAGAAAGTGCTAAATAAACTCTGGGGTATCCTAAATAGCAACAGTAGGAGATGGGAGAAACCTCTTTTCTCTTTTGGGAGAAGCCGGAGTCTCAGGGACTCCATCAATCACTACAACTTGGGGGTTACCGGAAGTAGAGGGTCACTATCCTTGCTCCAGCTGAAGTATATGCCACATGACTAAACATACTAAGACACTCGAGCTTGAGCCTGGAAAAACTTGGGCACAACGTTCCCACACCAATTGTAACTCAATCAATTTTGTGTATTTAGTCACATGTCCCTGCGGGCTGAATTATATACGGATGACAACACGAAAAGTCAAACAGAGCATATGCGAACATAGGAGTAACATTAGGTGTGGTAGAATCACAACTAAACTTAGTGAACACTACATCCAAGTCAAACACTCCACAGACAACCTTAACTGGACGGTCATCAAACAGGCGTAGACAGGCCCCAACATCCACCAATCCCTGTTCGAGAAGGAACAGAGATGGGTCTATCGTCTGAGCACGGACAGGGTGTGGCTCAATGATAAGGTCTCATGGAACTCCGTGCTGAAAAGGTAACCAGACATCATGGGTTGTACCTTTATATATATACCCCCTGATATCAGTTTACTGCTAAATTGCTAACAAACGAATCTTCACCAAGACTGTGCCACATACTGAGTTCGTGGTCTTTTTAATTTCTCTTTAACTGAGTGCCTAGTATTAAGGATGATTTTTCACCATGACAGCGCCTTAGATTGAGTACCTCCTTGCTCAGAATAGCTTGGGACTCGAATCACATTATTTGCACCAATGGTAGTACGGCGTCCTTACGAGTTCGACTTAATCTGGCTCCGCAACACCTCGAGGGGGGTAGCAAGTTACATATTCTTGAGGTAGCATTGAAAGTGAACACATAATTACCCCTCTCTTTTACATTCCCCGTATTGTTTTGTGTTTAACCACTGACAAGGACCAAAACCCTTCTTCCTTTTACTTGATTCTGCATTGTTCCGTTCTGAATTTTTTCTTCCACTACGTTTGGTAATTTAGCCCTTAGTTCATGGGCTACACCAAAGCGGAACATTGCCAATAAAGTTATTTGTTCAATGAGAGGAATGCTTACCGTGGAGTTAGTGCACTAGCTTTTCCGCTGCCCTTCCGATCACATGTTCACTATACCTCAAGGGTATTGGCTAAAAACATACACGCTCTATGACACGCTGACTCTGACGCCCCGAGCATGCACAGTCTCAGCATTTGGAGCAGTAACAATGCCGGCTTCGTATGGAAACACGTCTTCTTAAGGACAGTGTCACTCCGGCCTCAGCATTGACTGGGTCCGGTAATCGAGGTCTATCCAAGTTCCAAGTGGGTGCCTGGCTTTGCTGGCATGAGTGAATCCAGACCTTCCATCTTCACAACAGATAAGTAACTAAAAGGGAAAGGCAATATTCAGCTGTTTCTTTTCTTCCTTCTTTGTTTACAGGGTGTGCCTACTAGCCACCACCCCCCCCGGAGACCCATGGTGCGTTTAGCGTTCGCACCTCAGGTAAGCCTCCTTTTGCCAGTACTGCTATGTTTGGTACCACCTTCCGTCACTTCACTTACGATGGGGTGATGATTGTCACGGTTATTAACAGTGCGAAATCACACGCACAGAAACCATTTGACGCCCTAGTTGGAGTGCAGGCTGAGTATCTCTACTTTCACAAGGTACCTTCACAGGTTGATTGGCTGTTTTTCTCCACGACCACTCACGCTGATACATTTACAGTGTAGGTGCACCGCCATAACACACGAAACTGCACCATAGCTCCATGTAATTTCCTTTGGAGTGCACCACCAGAGAGGAGCACTTGTATTTTATATCTTGTCCAGATATTTAGACGCTCATGAATTGACTGAATAACCTATTGTATATATACATGTTTGATTGTGTCTGTTTCTTTAGCAGATAGCTGCTGGGTGCCGAAACTTTGCCAGTACCCTGCTCACAACAGGTTCTTAATATTTTTCTGCTTTTCCTTTTTTCACACTATGACCACCAGGTCAGGGTGAGCCTTTGCGTGCTCATACTGCCGGCGTCCACACACTGGTCCTTTAAAAAAAAAAAATGTTTTTATTGTTTTTTTTACATATATATTCCCCCCCACTCCCCCGGACAGGTAAACATTCTACACATTAACATCATGTGCTTTACATTGTTCTTGTCATACATACATGGTCATTATAGAAAATTTACATAATATATTCCCGGCATCACCGAAAACAACAAAAGCAATAACATACATACATAACAGCATTGATAATAATTAGTGTTGTGCGTCTCGCCATTGTGTAAGAGGAATCCAGATTTACGTACCCTTTGCGTCGCAATCTGCCTTTCTGCTTATATACAGCTATCCCGATATTATACATAACAGCATTGATAATAATGATTAGTTTTGTGCGTCTCGCCATTGTGTAAGAGGAGTCCATATTTTCATACCCCTTTTGCGTCGCGATCTGCCGTTTCTCTTATATATAGCTATCTTGATATTATACACAGCTAAAAGCCTGGCTAGCCACTGTTGAAAGGAGGGTGGTAGCGGGTCAAGCCAAGCCGAGGCTAGGCATAGCCGCAGGACTGCCATAGTAACGAATATAAAATCGTGGCCACTCTCAAGGTTATCTGGGTCTTCCGCCCCAAGTACCATTGCCTCATGTGACAGAGCGATTTACAAAAGGGGGTGGTGATGAACAGAGTGTCTGAATTGAGCAGACCACTCTTACCCAGTCCAAAGATCAGGGCTTGATCCATCACCGTTATTTATCTCACTGCCCCATCCCAGCTCAGAACCTGGCTATATGCAAATCAGTCTGTCCCTGGCCCAGTGCATCATGGGAACAGGGCAGACTAAACTACCAAGCCAATTCTTTACCAGAAAGGAGACAAGCTACCGGGGACCGGTTTCTGGCATTTCAGCCTCTTCGGCCCGGCTTGCTTGAATCCTGATGGAGCAGTGAGAAAGGGACTCATGTCTGAGTATACCCTGCCACACCTATAGTGGCCAAAATCGATTTACAAAAGGGGGTGGTGATGAACAGAGTGTCTGAATTGAGCAGACCACTCTTACCCAGTCCAAAGATCAGGGCTTGATCCATCACCGTTATTTATCTCACTGCCCCATCCCAGCTCAGAACCTGGCTAGATGCAAATCAGTCTGTCCCTGGCCCAGTGCATCATGGGAACAGGGCAGACTAAACTACCAAGCCAATTCTTTACCAGAAAGGAGACAAGCTACCGGGGACCGGTTTCTGGCATTTCAGCCTCTTCGGCCCGGCTTGCTTGAATCCTGATGGAGCAGTGAGAAAGGGACTCATGTCTGAGTATACCCTGCCACACCTATAGTGGCCAAAATCGATTTACAAAAGGGGGTGGTGATGAACAGAGTGTCTGAATTGAGCAGACCACTCTTACCCAGTCCAAAGATCAGGGCTTGATCCATCACCGTTATTTATCTCACTGCCCCATCCCAGCTCAGAACCTGGCTATATGCAAATCAGTCTGTCCCTGGCCCAGTGCATCATGGGAACAGGGCAGACTAAACTACCAAGCCAATTCTTTACCAGAAAGGAGACAAGCTACCGGGGACCGGTTTCTGGCATTTCAGCCTCTTCGGCCCGGCTTGCTTGAATCCTGATGGAGCAGTGAGAAAGGGACTCATGTCTGAGTATACCCTGCCACACCTATAGTGGCCAAAATCGATTTACAAAAGGGGGTGGTGATGAACAGAGTGTCTGAATTGAGCAGACCACTCTTACCCAGTCCAAAGATCAGGGCTTGATCCATCACCGTTATTTATCTCACTGCCCCAACCCAGCTCAGAACCTGGCTATATGCAAATCAGTCTGTCCCTGGCCCAGTGCATCATGGGAACAGGGCAGACTAAACTACCAAGCCAATTCTTTACCAGAAAGGAGACAAGCTACCGGGGACCGGTTTCTGGCATTTCAGCCTCTTCGGCCCGGCTTGCTTGAATCCTGATGGAGCAGTGAGAAAGGGACTCATGTCTGAGTATACCCTGCCACACCTATAGTGGCCAAAATCGATTTACAAAAGGGGGTGGTGATGAACAGAGTGTCTGAATTGAGCAGACCACTCTTACCCAGTCCAAAGATCAGGGCTTGATCCATCACCGTTATTTATCTCACTGCCCCATCCCAGCTCAGAACCTGGCTATATGCAAATCAGTCTGTCCCTGGCCCAGTGCATCATGGGAACAGGGCAGACTAAACTACCAAGCCAATTCTTTACCAGAAAGGAGACAAGCTACCGGGGACCGGTTTCTGGCATTTCAGCCTCTTCGGCCCGGCTTGCTTGAATCCTGATGGAGCAGTGAGAAAGGGACTCATGTCTGAGTATACCCTGCCACACCTATAGTGGCCAAAATCGATTTACAAAAGGGGGTGGTGATGAACAGAGTGTCTGAATTGAGCAGACCACTCTTACCCAGTCCAAAGATCAGGGCTTGATCCATCACCGTTATTTATCTCACTGCCCCATCCCAGCTCAGAACCTGGCTATATGCAAATCAGTCTGTCCCTGGCCCAGTGCATCATGGGAACAGGGCAGACTAAACTACCAAGCCAATTCTTTACCAGAAAGGAGACAAGCTACCGGGGACCGGTTTCTGGCATTTCAGCCTCTTCGGCCCGGCTTGCTTGAATCCTGATGGAGCAGTGAGAAAGGGACTCATGTCTGAGTATACCCTGCCACACCTATAGTGGCCAAAATCGATTTACAAAAGGGGGTGGTGATGAACAGAGTGTCTGAATTGAGCAGACCACTCTTACCCAGTCCAAAGATCAGGGCTTGATCCATCACCGTTATTTATCTCACTGCCCCATCCCAGCTCAGAACCTGGCTATATGCAAATCAGTCTGTCCCTGGCCCAGTGCATCATGGGAACAGGGCAGACTAAACTACCAAGCCAATTCTTTACCAGAAAGGAGACAAGCTACCGGGGACCGGTTTCTGGCATTTCAGCCTCTTCGGCCCGGCTTGCTTGAATCCTGATGGAGCAGTGAGAAAGGGACTCATGTCTGAGTATACCCTGCCACACCTATAGTGGCCAAAATCGATTTACAAAAGGGGGTGGTGATGAACAGAGTGTCTGAATTGAGCAGACCACTCTTACCCAGTCCAAAGATCAGGGCTTGATCCATCACCGTTATTTATCTCACTGCCCCATCCCAGCTCAGAACCTGGCTATATGCAAATCAGTCTGTCCCTGGCCCAGTGCATCATGGGAACAGGGCAGACTAAACTACCAAGCCAATTCTTTACCAGAAAGGAGACAAGCTACCGGGGACCGGTTTCTGGCATTTCAGCCTCTTCGGCCCGGCTTGCTTGAATCCTGATGGAGCAGTGAGAAAGGGACTCATGTCTGAGTATACCCTGCCACACCTATAGTGGCCAAAATCGATTTACAAAAGGGGGTGGTGATGAACAGAGTGTCTGAATTGAGCAGACCACTCTTACCCAGTCCAAAGATCAGGGCTTGATCCATCACCGTTATTTATCTCACTGCCCCAACCCAGCTCAGAACCTGGCTATATGCAAATCAGTCTGTCCCTGGCCCAGTGCATCATGGGAACAGGGCAGACTAAACTACCAAGCCAATTCTTTACCAGAAAGGAGACAAGCTACCGGGGACCGGTTTCTGGCATTTCAGCCTCTTCGGCCCGGCTTGCTTGAATCCTGATGGAGCAGTGAGAAAGGGACTCATGTCTGAGTATACCCTGCCACACCTATAGTGGCCAAAATCGATTTACAAAAGGGGGTGGTGATGAACAGAGTGTCTGAATTGAGCAGACCACTCTTACCCAGTCCAAAGATCAGGGCTTGATCCATCACCGTTATTTATCTCACTGCCCCATCCCAGCTCAGAACCTGGCTATATGCAAATCAGTCTGTCCCTGGCCCAGTGCATCATGGGAACAGGGCAGACTAAACTACCAAGCCAATTCTTTACCAGAAAGGAGACAAGCTACCGGGGACCGGTTTCTGGCATTTCAGCCTCTTCGGCCCGGCTTGCTTGAATCCTGATGGAGCAGTGAGAAAGGGACTCATGTCTGAGTATACCCTGCCACACCTATAGTGGCCAAAATCGATTTACAAAAGGGGGTGGTGATGAACAGAGTGTCTGAATTGAGCAGACCACTCTTACCCAGTCCAAAGATCAGGGCTTGATCCATCACCGTTATTTATCTCACTGCCCCATCCCAGCTCAGAACCTGGCTATATGCAAATCAGTCTGTCCCTGGCCCAGTGTATCATGGGAACAGGGCAGACTAAACTACCAAGCCAATTCTTTACCAGAAAGGAGACAAGCTACCGGGGACCGGTTTCTGGCATTTCAGCCTCTTCGGCCCGGCTTGCTTGAATCCTGATGGAGCAGTGAGAAAGGGACTCATGTCTGAGTATACCCTGCCACACCTATAGTGGCCAAAATCGATTTACAAAAGGGGGTGGTGATGAACAGAGTGTCTGAATTGAGCAGACCACTCTTACCCAGTCCAAAGATCAGGGCTTGATCCATCACCGTTATTTATCTCACTGCCCCATCCCAGCTCAGAACCTGGCTATATGCAAATCAGTCTGTCCCTGGCCCAGTGCATCATGGGAACAGGGCAGACTAAACTACCAAGCCAATTCTTTACCAGAAAGGAGACAAGCTACCGGGGACCGGTTTCTGGCATTTCAGCCTCTTCGGCCCGGCTTGCTTGAATCCTGATGGAGCAGTGAGAAAGGGACTCATGTCTGAGTATACCCTGCCACACCTATAGTGGCCAAAATCGATTTACAAAAGGGGGTGGTGATGAACAGAGTGTCTGAATTGAGCAGACCACTCTTACCCAGTCCAAAGATCAGGGCTTGATCCATCACCGTTATTTATCTCACTGCCCCATCCCAGCTCAGAACCTGGCTATATGCAAATCAGTCTGTCCCTGGCCCAGTGCATCATGGGAACAGGGCAGACTAAACTACCAAGCCAATTCTTTACCAGAAAGGAGACAAGCTACCGGGGACCGGTTTCTGGCATTTCAGCCTCTTCGGCCCGGCTTGCTTGAATCCTGATGGAGCAGTGAGAAAGGGACTCATGTCTGAGTATACCCTGCCACACCTATAGTGGCCAAAATCGATTTACAAAAGGGGGTGGTGATGAACAGAGTGTCTGAATTGAGCAGACCACTCTTACCCAGTCCAAAGATCAGGGCTTGATCCATCACCGTTATTTATCTCACTGCCCCATCCCAGCTCAGAACCTGGCTATATGCAAATCAGTCTTTCCCTGGCCCAGTGCATCATGGGAACAGGGCAGACTAAACTACCAAGCCAATTCTTTACCAGAAAGGAGACAAGCTACCGGGGACCGGTTTCTGGCATTTCAGCCTCTTCGGCCCGGCTTGCTTGAATCCTGATGGAGCAGTGAGAAAGGGACTCATGTCTGAGTATACCCTGCCACACCAATAGTGGCCAAAATCGATTTACAAAAGGGGGTGGTGATGAACAGAGTGTCTGAATTGAGCAGACCACTCTTACCCAGTCCAAAGATCAGGGCTTGATCCATCACCGTTATTTATCTCACTGCCCCATCCCAGCTCAGAACCTGGCTATATGCAAATCAGTCTGTCCCTGGCCCAGTGCATCATGGGAACAGGGCAGACTAAACTACCAAGCCAATTCTTTACCAGAAAGGAGACAAGCTACCGGGGACCGGTTTCTGGCATTTCAGCCTCTTCGGCCCGGCTTGCTTGAATCCTGATGGAGCAGTGAGAAAGGGACTCATGTCTGAGTATACCCTGCCACACCTATAGTGGCCAAAATCGATTTACAAAAGGGGGTTCTGAAACTGGGATGGTGCAGTGAGCTAAAAACGGTGTTGGATCTAGCCCTGATCTCTTGACTGGGTGAGAGCTTTCTGTTTAATTCAGAGACTCTGTCCCTCACCACCCCTTGTTGTAAATATTTTTGTCCACCCTAAGCGTGGAAGGGTATTCTCAGATGTGAGACCCTTGCTCATTGCACCATCAGGATTCAAGCAAACCGGGCCGAAGACGGCTGTAATGCCAGAAACCGGTCCCCGGGAGCTTGTTTCCTTCCCAGTGTAAGAATTGGCTTTTGTAGTTTGGTTTGCCCTGTTCCCATCATGCACTGGGACAGGATTAGACTAATTTGCATACAGCCAGGTTCTGAAACTGGGATGGTGCAGTGAGCTAAAAAACGGTGTTGGATCTAGCCCTGATCTCTTGACTGGGTGAGAGCTTTCTGTTTAATTCAGAGACTCTGTCCCTCACCACCCCTTGTTGTAAATATTTTTGTCCACCCTAAGCGTGGAAGGGTATTCTCAGATGTGAGACCCTTGCTCATTGCACCATCAGGATTCAAGCAAACCGGGCCGAAGACGGCTGTAATGCCAGAAACCGGTCCCCGGGAGCTTGTTTCCTTCCCAGTGTAAGAATTGGCTTTTGTAGTTTGGTTTGCCCTGTTCCCATCATGCACTGGGACAGGATTAGACTAATTTGCATACAGCCAGGTTCTGAAACTGGGATGGTGCAGTGAGCTAAAAAACGGTGTTGGATCTAGCCCTGATCTCTTGACTGGGTGAGAGCTTTCTGTTTAATTCAGAGACTCTGTCCCTCACCACCCCTTGTTGTAAATATTTTTGTCCACCCTAAGCGTGGAAGGGTATTCTCAGATGTGAGACCCTTGCTCATTGCACCATCAGGATTCAAGCAAACCGGGCCGAAGACGGCTGTAATGCCAGAAACCGGTCCCCGGGAGCTTGTTTCCTTCCCAGTGTAAGAATTGGCTTTTGTAGTTTGGTTTGCCCTGTTCCCATCATGCACTGGGACAGGATTAGACTAATTTGCATACAGCCAGGTTCTGAAACTGGGATGGTGCAGTGAGCTAAAAAACGGTGTTGGATCTAGCCCTGATCTCTTGACTGGGTGAGAGCTTTCTGTTTAATTCAGAGACT
This sequence comes from Lissotriton vulgaris, assembly GCF_964263255.1. Lineage (NCBI taxonomy): Eukaryota > Metazoa > Chordata > Amphibia > Caudata > Salamandridae > Lissotriton > Lissotriton vulgaris. Next base: position 460,328,086 of record NC_141699.1, read on the forward strand.
CTGTCCCTCACCACCCCTTGTTGTAAATATTCATGTGACAGAGCGACATTTCTGCGAAGAACTGAGGTTAAGAACCTCTCTATATCTTGTGTCAAAGGTATTAACACTGGACAAGAGGCAAAGATATGAACGGAATCTGCTTTAAATAAATTGCATCTCGGGCAGCAAGTCCCCTTGCCGGTTCCCCATTTTGCGATCTTATCGGGTGTATATTAGAGAAAGAAGCAGGTTTTGTAAAATTGTCCCTGGAGTTTGGTGGAAATAAGAATGGTTTGAGCTAGCTGATAGGAATATAAAAATCCTTCCTTTGAGATTTCGAGTTTACTTTGCCACTTCATTGCCGTTTTATCTAAATCGTACGGGAACATGTCCAGTAATGAACCATAAACCCCGCCTATTGAGTCTTTCTTAGAGTGTATAATTGTCTCTACTACCGTACATTTTTCCCCGAGTATCCTTGCCCGAAGTTTATGAGTTAAGAATCCCTTATTTGGAGGTACTTAAAAAAATCCCGCCAATATAAGTCAAATTCTTCTTTCAGAGCGTTAAAAGATTTAATCCCCTGAGTAGTGTAAAAATCCCCTAATTGTGTTATTTCTAAATTATACCATTTGTTTACGCAGTTATCTTTAAAAATTATTTGAGGAAGAATAGGATTATTCAATACCGGAGTATAATGTGAAATTGGTCCTATTCCTAATATTTTCTTTACAACCTTCCATACCTTAAAACAGCTATAGAGAGTCTTAAATTTGACCTTTTGTGGTAGCTGTCGTGTATGTCCCTCCAAAAATAGTCATAACTGGAATTCCCCACCAGTAGCTGAAAGATTGAAGCAGTCTGTTCCTCTGTGTTTTCCCCCCCTTGCAGTAGTTCCTTGCTGTAGAGTAATACACATGACCAATAATATCTCCTTAAGTTGGGAATAGCTAACCCGCCTCTGTTCTTAGGAAGGGTAAGATATTTATATGCACGGCGGGGTTGTGCATATGACCATATAAATCTAGAAAACGTACGTTCTATTACTATAAACCACTGACTCAAAAATTCTAGACAGACTGCCCTGATTAAGTATAGTATTTTGGGAAAATACACCATTTTAATTGCATTTGCCCTCCCAATAATGGACAAGTGGAGATTATCTAAACGTCATAGATCCTTTTGTATTGTGTTCAACATTGGCTTAAGGTTTATGTCCACAACTTCCTCCAGCTTTGAGGAAATTGTGACTCCCAAGTATGTCGCTCCCTTCACCTCCCTTGGATCATCCATCCCAATTTTTTGGTTTAGAACGATTTGTGTCTTCCCTTGGTTTAGCGCGTAGCCAGAAACCAGCCCAGATTTCCTGGCCTTGGTCTCGATGGTCAGCATTGCAACTATGGGGTCTGCGGTGACTATGGCAATATCATCAGCATATGCTAATGCTTTTGTAGCATACCCCTGTGATATAATGGGTGTTATGTTGTTGTTTTTCTCCAAATAGCGAATAAAGGAATCTATATATATTGCAAAGAGCAATGGCGAGCATGGGCACCCCAGGCGAGTTCCCCTGGAAAGGATAATTTCCTTGATTAGATTTCCATTAACAGATACAACAGCCCTAGGATTAATATGCATTTTTTGTATCTCCTGAATAAACTTGATTCAAAATCCCATTGTCGCCATTGCTTTCCAGAGAAACTGCCAGGAGACCCTATCAAAGACCTTCTCTGCATCCAACAGAATTAGGGCCATAGGGTCTCCTGTAATTTCTGTTCCGTCAAATAGCTTGATCACCCTCTGGATATGATTTATCGTTGACCTTCCGGGAATGAAACCGTGCTGACTTTTGGCAATTACCTTGTGTATTATAGGTACAATTCGGTTTGCCAAGATTATGGAATATATTTTAGAATCAGCATTTATAAGGGTTATGGGGCGATATGACCCTAGATGTTCTGGGGGTTTCCCTTTTTTAGCGAAAATTACAATTTTGGCCCTGGACCAGGAGCTGGGCGGTTCCCCCCGGAAAAAATATGGATAATTAGATCCCTTAAGATATATTTGATTTCGTCTATGAATGTAGCATAGAACTCCAAAGGGATGTTATCCAGACCTGTTGCCTTGCCTTTAGGAGGCTCTTGACTGCGGTCAATACCTCTTCCATGTTAGGAGCTTCCTCTAATGTCTGCTGCGTATTTACCTCGAGGCTTACACCTTCACAATTCTCTAGGTACCTTTCAATTTCGATCATGTCCCCTTTGCCATTCTCCTTATATAGTTCTTTATAAAACCTCCAAAATGCTTGCCTAATCCGTTTTGAGTCTTTTAACTGCCCTGCCACTGGATCTATAATCTCCCTAATCAAATTTGCATTGACCTGTTGTCGCAATTGTACCGCCAGTTGATGGCTCACTTGCTCATTAACTTAATAAATTAGTTATTTTCGTGACGTGGCTTTCCGGATTGCCTTATCTGTAAATATATTAGTGATCGCTGCCTTGGCAATTGCTACTTTGGCTAAGGTGCTAGAGATTTCCCCAATAGTGTCCCTATTACCGGTGGCATTTACGAGTCCTACTTCTGCTAACATAAAGCTCATCCTGCAACCTCCGTATCTCCTCTTTCTCCCGCCTGTTTGACCTAAGTGAATATGATATCATCTCAACCCGGACCCCAGCTTTCAAAGTATCCCAAACAATCTCTATTGACGTGCTACCAATGTTTTCAACTAGGAACTTGGGAATCCAATCTTTCATATGGAGACGATACTGAGGGGCATTCAGTAATGCTTTTTCGAATGTCCAGTGAATAGGCTCTGATTTAGTTGGTCTAATAGTCAGTGTACAAAAAAGGGGATTGTGGTCAGATAATACCCTGGGCAATTTAACTGTATGGCAATTCTTACTTAGTGAATTTGAGAGTAATATATAATCAATTCTGGCATGCGTGAGGTGTGGATTTGAATAATAGGTGTAGCCAGGGTCACCAATATTAGTATTAGAAGTCTGCCAGCTATCCACCAGTCCATGTACAAGACACAGGTCCTTGAGAGAATGAAATTCTTTGGGTTTTCGTCCTTTATACACCCAGTCATCGTTCAAGGACCAGTTTGTCGGGAGGTTTATATTGAAGTCCCCACCGACCATCACCAGAAGAGGCCAGTGCGACAATTCGTTAGAGACCTCGTTGAAAACCCCAGGGTCGTCTGTATTGCTCCCATAAATAGCATAAATTGTCAATTTCTGCCCTGTTTGGTAGCTGCATTCGGTGATAGCCCAATGGCCAAACTTATCAGTTTTGGATTTACTAAACACCAATCCACTCGCTTTAGCCATAATAGCAACCCCTCGAATTTTCGCACCTTGTGAGGTAGCACACACCAATTTATACCCTAATGTATTTAACAGCTGACTCTGGGACCCTTCAATATGCGTCTCCTGCATACATATAATATTAGCTCCTCAATTTTGTAGGCCAATTGCAACTGTTTGCCTTTTTTTAAGATCGTTGAGACCACAAATATTCAGAGATAGTATTTTTATCCCAGCCATGCTACTAATTGAAAAGTAAATAAAATGCAAAAGTTGTCGTGTTGTTCCTAGTGTCAAAGAAAAAAGGATTAGTGTAGTCTGTAATGCTAGTGGATTAGAACAGGGTAACCATGTGGTCGCCCTGGGAATCCATTTTGTTGGATTTAATGCCCTCACACACCCTTTCAGGTGTCATGCTTCATCATTTGGGCCTGCTCCTCGTTGGGTCGGCGTTGCAATACCCAACGGGCAACACCTCATAGAGGGGCTCTTTGGCGGAGATCTTTTTCCAACTGCCGTATAGATGAAGTGCGGGTATGGGGCCAGGATTCAGGGTAGACGTTAGTGTGTGAAGTAAAATAAAGCTAGTAGTACCAGAGTCAATTTTATTCAGGAGGGCTACTGCTTTAGTTAAAAAGGGGGGTTCCTAGAGGAGAGTAGTGGAAAGTGATGTTTACGGTTCCAGCGGCGATTGGTAGGTGCATATAAATGAAGCTCAGGCAGTCACCAACGTCATGGTGGAACATCTCCTGAAGCTTTACCTGCTGGACACTGTTGTTGTTTGATTGTTTTTAACTTTAGGTATTAACAATCGCAACTTGAAGAAGGGTAATATTCACCTGTTCTTTCACTAGGATGGTAGCCTAACGAGCATACATACACCATACCAAGTAATAATAGTGTAGACAGTTATATATACTATCAGACACTTTTTCACTAGTCCCCTTGGTCCTGAAGAATCGCTCAGCAAATTGTAGAGTAGCGAGAAACATGTTGACCGGACTTTAACATCCTCCAGAAGAGAGTAGGAAACATCACTTTACACTACTCTCCTCTAGGAACCCCCCTTTTTAACTAAAGCAGTAGCCCTCCTGAATAAAATTGACTCTGGTACTACTAGCTTTATTTTACTTCACACACTAACGTCTACCCTGAATCCTGGCCCCATACCCGCACTTCATCTATACGGCAGTTGGAAAAAGATCTCCGCCAAAGAGCCCCTCTATGAGGTGTTGCCCGTTGGGTATTGCACCGCCGACCCAACGAGGAGCAGGCCCAAATGATGAAGCATGACACCTGAAAGGGTGTGTGAGGGCATTAAATCCAACAAAATGGATTCCCAGGGCGACCACATGGTTACCCTGTTCTAATCCACTAGCATTACAGACTACACTAATCCTTTTTTCTTTGACACTAGGAACAACACGACAACTTTTGCATTTTATGTAATTTGGGCACGTCGTGTGTGGACCTTCTGCTCGGATTGAGCAGTAATAGCCCAAGACTCCTTCTTTTGATAATAACTAATTGAAAAGTGCCATAATTTTTATCCCAGGCTTTCTGGTTTCCTGTGATCCCTATATGTATTTCCCTATAAGATTTGCTACCCAGTGTGTCTAACCTGTCCTACCTTCCCCCCTCCCCTTCCCCACCCCCCACCCACCACCACCTTTGAAGGTTACCTAGGCCTGTCTGGACCAGGGGTGTGACCTCCACGCAAGCGAGCCCTGCGGACTGGACTAGATTGTTAATATAAGTGATGTACTTATCTACTACCAGTTGAGCCAAAAACCTGAATACTCTGATAATGTCTCAGACTTAATTTCCACAGGCTGCCAAACCATTTCACTTATTGTCCACATTTCCCAATGTAAGTTGAAATAGTTAATTCAACCTATCCACTCCTTCTACCACGTTTCATTTAATATAATTAAGATTGTTTCCCTAGGTTCCGAGAACCGGACTCAGAAATTTCACTTAGATAGTCCTCCGCCTGTATTTCGCTGTTAAAGCTTCTTGTTGTGCCTTTGAATATTATTTTCAAGCTTGCCGGATTTTGCAAAAATACTTTTGCTCCAACTTTTTCAAAAGGGCCAAATAGCTGACGCATTTGACATCTTCGCTCCACGGTAGCGTGAGCGAAGTCCGGTCTGGCAAAAAATTTGAACCCCTTGTAGTCTCTTTGGGCAGTGGGTCTTGCTAGATCATACATTTTTTCACAAAGAAGGAAATTACCAAAGCAGACCAACATTGCCCATGGATATTGATTTTGCTTGTTGGAATGCTTTGATAGCATTAAGGGAAAACGATGGGCCCGCTGTTCTTCCCTTTCCATATCCCAGGCTTCCAACTCCGGAAATGACATTTTAAGAATGTCAATCATTGCCCCTCTAGCGTCGCTTCCCTCAAAGTTCTCCGGAATTCCAAGAAACCTCAAATTGTTCCTTCTGGATCTGTTTTCCTGGTCTTCCATTTTAAACATATAGGGCCAGATGTAGGTAAGTTAATTTTACCGATTCATAAATACCGAATTTTACCAATTCGGTTTTTATGAATCGGTAAAATTGAGGGGCGGAGATGTAGAAAGAATCGGTAATTGAATTACCGATTCTGTAAGAATCGGTATTTACCGAATCGGTAAATACCGATTCGGTAATGTTCATTGATTCCTATGGGCTTCAATGCCCATAGGAATCAATGGGCATTACCGAATCGGTATTTACCAATTCGGTAAATACAGATTTTTGCAAGGGTGCAGGGGGTGTCACTTTGACACCCTCTGGCACCATGATTTAAGGCATGTGTGACATGTGGCACACAGACATGCCCTAAGGGCATGTCCGTCTGTCACATGCCATAGGTGTGCATGCACACATGTGCATGCACACCTGGAATCGGTATTTTCCCACCCAATTGGATTGGGTGGTAAAATACTGATTCGGTAAGGCCTGTGGGACTCAGAAGAGTCTCACCTACATTGCAAAATTACCGAATCGGTAAAAATACCGATTCAGTATTTTACGGATTCGGTAACTTTAACGATTCGGTAAATTTACAGAATCGGTAAAAAAGGGCCCCTACATCTCAAATGACCATTTACCGGTCGGTAACGGCCGAAATCAGCCGTTACCGGTCAGTAAATGGACACCTACATCTGGCCCGAGATCCCTTATTACTCCATCTTGTTCTTTTCCTTTTTTCTGGAGCATCACAACATTGGTTTCAAGGTTCTCGGTACGAGTTTCCACCATGACCATTCTCTCAGAGATCTCAGAACAAATACTGCCCACTTTTTTCACTGCGCCTTGTAGTTTTTCGATGGCCAATCGATTATTTTATTTCTAAGAACAAGGGTACCCCATAAATTGAACCTGGGGTTAACAAATGTATATAAACAAACAATGCTTCGACAACTGTCCAACAAGATCCCATTAAAAAAGTGAGAGCGTTTAGTAAATTCACGCTAAGGAGTTAAATGCATAGGGAATTTATACAATGTTCATTTATTTGTAATTTTAGTTTTTCATAGAAAAAGTTTCAGGTGCTCACATAAGTGACAGTGTGCAGGACGTGACATAAGTTTTATTTATTTTTTATTTTTATTTTTTTTAATTTATTTTTCCCAAAGTAGCAAATTACAAAGCGTACATAGCCATATGCCTACAACCCTTCTCGGGCCGGCGTTAGTCCAAAGTATCTCACCAGTGCATCATATTTAGAACGAGAAAACCAAACATCGCATCAAGCATATGTCCATCTAGAGTCTGGACCTCTCCAGCAAGTTGATACCATTAATAGATGTGCTTTGCTCCGTGCATTCATGAACAAATCAGTAAATTTTTAACATTTTCTCCCGTCCTACCCCCCACCCCAAGAACCCCGTCCCCCCCAACAATTCCCCAGCCGCTGCTCCTCGTGTGTGGTAGTGTGTAAACTATTGTCGCACTGTGGCTTGTGCTGCATGTTACATCCGATAGCTCCAGGGGATGCCTCCTATTTCCTCACTCCCAGGGATGTTGTAACCCCCACAGGTCTAAGTCGCGCGGCTGTGTAGGGACTACCCTGGCTGTCTCACCCAGAATCCAAGTGCGGGACGCACCCCTGTTCCTCCCCCTCCCCCGCTGCAAGGTCGTCATCTACCTCCCTAGAAGTTAAGTAGGTCTGGTATAGCCCCTAGAAGTTCTTGGGTCGACTTCGGGGTGGGAGCAGCTCACTGTAGAGCTCCACTTGTGTATTACAGAACATCATGTCATTGGACCACCGTTTCATCGTCGGCAACGGGCCCCTCATCCAACACATCGCAACAATTCGTTTGGCGAGTAGCATGCCCATGCTTACCATTTTTCTCACAGGCCCGGGTACCTTTCTCGCAAAGCCTAGCAGGGCAAGGGCTGGGCCCATAGCCAATTCCATTTCCACGATAACGCTCATTTCAGCGAACACCTTGCACCAGAATCTCTGTACCCCCGGGCACATCCATGCTAAATGCAGGAAATCCGCAACCGGGGCTTGGCATCTCTCACCGCACAGCGTATCGCGGAGACCGTACCTGTGCAGCCTCTCCGGCGTGTGATACACTCGCTGTAAATACTTAAAATGGACCAAACGGTGTCGTCTGTTCAGCGAGATCCGTCTGGAGGCCGCACAGCAGTATGCCCACATACTGTCGTCTATCTGGGCGTCCAAGTCGGTCTGCCAGGCCAAACGCGCCCTTGTGTATTGTAGTGCCGTATGTTCGTGTCCTATCTTATAGAGCTTAGAGATTAGCTTTTGCGGTGTCTCGGTGGCTATAACATATGCCAGTTCCGGTATTGCGGGGCCTAGCAGTTCAAGAAGTGCGCTTTGAACTCTATGGTACTGGAAGCGCTGAAGTAACGAGGGACGCTCCCTCCCGCGAGTCAGCTTGTCCCATGTCTTTACCTTCCCATGTTCGAACAGGTCTCCCAGAGTGTGGGCGCCCATTTCGCAGAGGGCCCTGCAGACTCCTGGTTCTGCCAAAAGTGGGGAGCCATAGTGCCCAGTGCACCGGCATAGTGGGTGCGTACATCAGCTCTTTATCTTGCCTCTGTAGTATGGAGTGCCAGGCATGGTTAGTAGACAGGAGGGAGTCTAGGGTTCCTACTCTACGGTCCCTAGGACCACAGATAGTCGCTGGGAGCGGGGTCAAGTCTGCGAACAGCCTCTCCAGAATCACATGTGGGATGTCCTGATTACCATGTATCCAAGTGTGGAGGTGGGAGGCCTGCGCAATTCTATAATAGCGCTCCATATCCGGCGCAGCCAGACCCCCCTGCTCGTATGGCAGCTTAAGGACCTTCCACTGCACTCTAGGTTGTTTTCCAGCCCAGGCCAGTCGTATGAGAAGTTTGTCAATGGTTGTGAAGAAGGCTCTAGAGAGGACAATCGGAATGTTATTAAAGAGAAACAGAAATCTCGGAAGGACCACCATTTTCATCATGGCAATGCGTCCCATCAGTGACAGTGGGAGCTTAATCCAGAGTTCAACATCGTATGCCAGTTTGTTATAGGCAGCTCCGTAGTTTTCCCTAAGCATAATTTCGGGATCCGTGTGGAGCATTATGCCCAGATACTGTATCGGTTCTGTGGACCATTGGAGTGGGTATTCCATCTCGAAGGGTTCGGTGACAGGGGTCAGGGGAAACACCGCTGACTTGGGCCAGTTGACTTTCAGCCCCGAGAGCGCTCCAAAACGGACAACTTCCCTCAAAACCGATGAGAGATTATTTACCAGGTCTCTGACATATAGCAAGGTGTCGTCTGCGTACGTGGATATCCCAATCTTGTAGGTGGGGTAATTGATAGCTTCATAAGAGTGGTACTCCCGAAACGCGCAGGCCAGAGGTTCCGCCACCAGAGCGCATAGTAGCGGCGAGAGGAGGCATCCCTGTCTCGTGCCTCTGCTGATGACAAACGGTTCCGAGATTGCGTCGCTCAGTCGAACTCGCGCAGTGGGTTTATAATAAAGCACGCCCAAGAGTTGGAGGAAGAGGTCACCCAGGCCCAACTTCTTAAGAACCCTGCGCATGAATGTCCACTCTACGGAGTCAAAAGCCTTCTCCATGTCCAGGAAGACTGCGATGGCTTTGGCGTTCTGCCTGGTGTGCTGCATGGTACCCATCACAGTGCGTATGTTGTAAGTGAGATTACGAGCTGGTATAAAACCCGCTTGCTCTCGGGCCACCAACACAGGGGCCACAAGTGCCAGCCTGGCAGCCAGCACCTTAGCGTAGAGCTTGGCATCCACGTTGAGAAGTGACAGGGGGCGGTATGAACATGGAAGGTCATGCGGTTTGCCCGGCTTCAATATCGTTACAATAATTGCCTCTCTCACAAACCTTCCTTCCGGCGCCTTCCTCACAGATTTCGTCAAATAGGGTGGAGAGGTACGGCAATAGCTTATCTTTGTACGCCTTGTAGAAGGTCACGGTTAATCCGTCCGCCCCGGGGGCACTCTCAGACCTCATGCCATCCAGCGTGTCTGATATCTCCTCCCGAAGTATGGGGGACATCAAGAAGTCTCTTTGCCAGTTCTCGAGGAACGGCATCTTGATATAGCTTAGGTAGTTGTCAATTTGATGCTCCACCCCGGAAATCTTGTTAGTGTAGAGCTCCACGTTAAATCCCTTGAATTCAGCTAGAATGTCCTCCTCCGCTGTTAGCACAGCTCCCCTAGCCGATTGCAATTCTGTGACTACCTGCCTTCGCCTGGCGCCCTTCAGTATCCTGGCAAGAAGTGAGCCAGGCCGTTCTCCCTCACCATATTTGCGCGCAGTCGCATACTTGCCTAGGTGCCGGACCTCCCTGTCTGCCTCCTCGTGGAACTCTTTCAGGAGCTCCTGCAGGGTCCCATCCCCTGTGGGGGTCTGGCCCACTAGATGTTGCCTTTCACACTCTGCTTTTTGCCCCTCAAGGTATGTCAGTCTGTGTCTAATGGCCTTTAGGACACTGGAATGTTTAGCCATGGCCACTCCCCTGATGTAGATCTTAAATGTCTCCCACACCGTCCCGAAGCTGTCCACTGTGCCAAGATTAGTAGCGAAGAACATATCTATTTCTTCTCCTAGTTCGGCCCTAAACGTCTCATCCAGTAGTGAATATGGTGGAAAGCGCCACGTGAACGGGGGTATCCTCTGCCTGGGGGTGTTAAGCACCAACAATATAGGGGAGTGGTCCGATAGTGTGCGGGGGAGCACCCTACAGCCCTTCACTGTCGCCAGGAGTGGGAGTGTGGACAACCAATAGTCTATTCTGGTGTGAATGTTATGATACGCAGAGTAGTGTGTTTACCCCCCCTATCCCGGTGTCTCTCCCTCCAGACATCCACCAGCCCCAGTCTCACCATCTCAGCTTGCATTTGCTGCGCCGCTGCTGCCGGGCGCCTGGGTGTTCCCGCCGATCTATCCAGCTCCGGGCTAAAAGTGAAGTTAAAATCTCCCCCCCACAGCATCCTATCTGAGGACCACTCAGTACAGTGTCCTGCAACTGCCATGTAAAAGTCGGGGGAGTCGTAATTCGGGCCATTCACGTTCATGACCAGTAGATTCTGCCCCTTGCCCGTGCATTTGCTTAGCACAAACCTTCCTTCCGGATCCGCTCTCAATAGTGTGATGGACAATTTGGATTTAGGGTTGACCCATGTGAGAACACCCCTAGCATGTGAGGTGAAGCCCGCATACGTGGAGTTACCCTGGAGACCCCTGTGTGCAAGCATCTTACTGGTGTTGGGTAGGTGCGTTTCTTGTAGCAGGGCCAGGTCTATGTGATGTCTCTGGAGGTAGTGCAGTACCTTGCGGAGTTTACGATAATCATTCAGCCCCCTCACAATCCATGTTAGAGCCTTAAAGGTCTCAGTGTCACTCATTAAATCTCCATGTGTTGGGTCAACCATTTACAGTGTGGCAATGTATCATGTGCAGCACCATTGTGATACTTCGCAACCTGGACCACTGCACACCGTCCCCGGAGCCCAAAAAGGCTCCCGTCCTGGATAGCGACAATTCGACCATAGCTACAGTCATCCGTCGTACGCAGCAACTGCCAAGCACCCCTTTGGGATGTAACACTTCGGAGCACGCTGAAACCCCCCCCCCCAAACATACCCCGTACCAAAACTCCCAAATCCCCCCAACTCCCACAGCCAACCAACCCCAACCTGGTGTGACCGAATTCCCTGCGTCCCCTCCCCCCTCCCCTTATCAAAACCAAACAACAAGTCCCCAAATCAGGCTCAATCCGAGCCATAATCGCTGAAAGCGCTGGGGCAGAGGTAGCCAGACTAGTCCTTTTGCCGTCCCCTCTCCTACCGGGACTCCCGTCCAATGTCCATAGTCTGCCCCTTCGCCAGCGCCCCGCTAGTAGAAACCAGCAGTGACTGTTAAGCAAGGTATTCTACCATCAGTTCAGGGTCCCCACCCCCTCCCCCCGACCCCCAAAATCACTATTCCCCCTTGAGTTCAGCACCTGGGTGCTATTTCCTGCGTTAGGCAATTACAATAGCTAAAGCGCGACCCCACAGTGGTACAACCTCACAGTGTGTAAATCTCACCCACAGTCCATCGTGCAACAGTCCAGCGACTTCAGTGGATCGTTCGGTGAGGGCGTTGTCTACTCGCCCAAGGGGGGGCCTCCGGGGTGCGCAGGCAGTAGGGTCTCCATAAAGTTCCGTGGATTCCCCTCTCCTTATCAGTCCTGTTCCTCAAGGTCAGTATTGTCGGCCTGCTCCGCCGTACGTGTCTCTGGGCTCCCTCGGCGCTCTCTCATCCAGACCTTCAGGGATTTTTGCAGTTCTTTAGGGTCGGTGAAAAAATGCGAATGTCCCTGCCTGTTGATACGTAGCTTCGCTGGGTATAACATGGCATAAACCAGGCCAAGTTCCCTGAGTTACTGCTTGTACGGGACAAATCGTCGTCTCTCCTCCTGTACTTTCGAGGTGAAATCGGGGTACAGCGATATGTCCATTCCCTCATACTGTAGTTTCCCTTTCTCACGAGCCGCTCAGAGGGCCGCGTCCCTGTCCCTGTAATTTAGCAATTTCGCGATGATCGGCCTGGGGTTGGCGCCTGGGGGAGGCTTTGGTCCGAGAGTGCGGTGGGCGTGTTCAACTATAAACATTGGCGAAAAGGTGTCTTCCCCCAGGAGCGTCTTCAGAAGCTTCTCGACGAACAGTTCCATTTTGCCCGTTTGGGTCGACTCTGCCACTCCCGTAACGCGGATGTTGGAGCGCCGAGATCGTGATTCCAAGTCCTCCGACTTCTCCTGAATTACCTGCAGCAGTCGCCCGAATTGCTTACGGTCGGCGTCCCACTCCGTTTGCGCCTCCTCTGCCTCAGTCAATCTGACAATCATGACATGTCCAGCCGCTCCGCATGCTTGTCTATCCTTTCAGTCATACGGTCCATCCGATAAGACAGCGCATCAATCTTGTTTCCTATGGCAGACATGCCTTCCTGCAGGCCCTTTTCCATAGTAGTAAGCATCCCTTTTAATTCCGCACATAGCGAGGCGCCTGGGTCACCAACGGCGCCTGGAGATTGGGCAACCTGCTGTTCTGGCTCCTTTTGCCGCCGTTGGTCAAACGACAGTTTCCTGTGCGTTCTATCCCCCTTGCCCATATTTGTGTTTGCGGGGGCTGGGTCCTCGCAAACAGCGTCAGTTCTCAAGGCAAATTGCTGGTCGCCGCTATTGCCGGTGCCTGGAGGGAAGGTAGGGCCCCACGTGGAAGTAGGCACTTCTGGATCTTAGTGCCCTTTGCGTGCCCCCCCGTTGGCAGCGGACAGTGTTAGTGGTTCAGTAGCTCAGGCAAGGTGTCAGGAGGGCCCCGCCCGGTCACCGTTCGAGCCACATGCGTCTCTGGGCCTTGACAGCAGAGGCAGGCCCTTCACCCCCGAGCTCCACCGGGTCGGCCCAGGGCAGTGTCGGAAACTAACTCTTGAGGGGGGGGGCCTCAGCGCTTAGACAGCCTCTCTCTCCCTAGTCAACGCGTTGCACTCCTGTGTTGTGGCAATTACTGTCGTCCAGGGGCCGGGGACAAGCTCACCTTCAGGGGGATCTTCGGCGGCAGCTACGAAGTCTCCTACCGGCTCCTCCACCGCGGCTCCTGTCGCCCCTAGAGCTCTGTACCGCACCTCCGGTGTGCAGTCTAGGGGTATGGGGCACCAGAAAGGCAAGTCTCCACCGGGTACCGTCTGACCCCGAGGTGTGCGGCTCGGCGTGGCCGCACGTCGGGTGACGCAGCGCGGCCCCGCTGTCCAGGAAAGGCCAAGGATCCGGGCCTGGTCTGGCGCCTGCAGGATAGACGGGCAAAATGAGGGTTGTCGGTGTCGCTTCCAGCCCAAAATCCAACCGGAGGTCAGTCGGGGGTAGGGGCAACGATTCCCACCGCTCCTGTTCAGCTTCCACCGCTAGAGAAGGATATTTGCAGGATAATTGCTGGCGCTGGCACGGAGCTTCGCTCTTATGCGTCCGCCATTGACGCCGTCTAGCTCTGCCCCCAGGACGTGATATAAGTGACCAAAAGTGAAACAAGACATCACATAACAACAAGATAGATCCACATAAATATATTCAATAAAACAGGGGAATTTTTTTGTATCAGTCGACGACGTTTCGATCTATATGAATCTAGATCATCATCAGGACGGAAAGGAGCTTCCTGAAATCAGAGTTTATTACTGACTTGTAATCATGTTACGTAAGGAACTTCATGAATATTTACATTAACTGTCGGAATTTTGGCACAAATCAATTGAAGACTGCCCTGTTTTTTCACTGTATTCGCAAGGGAGCAGCTCGATTTCTCAGTTGTAACTTGTTTGTTCAAGCGAAAGTCTAAAGCTGTAACGGAGCCATAATCCTCCGGGCACTAATCTGTCTCGACAGGGGCAGCACTTGGGGGTCTCAATCCAGAGGCGTATCGCATCCGCAGTACGCGACGCCAGGATGCCCTACTTCCTGAAGTAGTTACAGCTTCAGACTTTCTCTTTTTGCCCACTTTTACAGTGATAAAATAGGGCAGTCTTCAATATAGATCGAAACGTCGTCGACTCATACAAGAAAATTCCCCTGTTTTATTGTATATATTTATGTGGATCTATCTTGTTGTTATGTGATGTCTTGTTTCACTTTTGGTCACTTATGTCACGTCCTGCACACTGTCACTTATGTGAGCACCTGAAACTTTTTCTATGAAAAACTAAAATTACAAATAAATGAACATTGTATAAATTCCCTATGCATTTAGCTCCTTAGCGTGAATTTACTAAACGCTCTCACTTTTTTGATGGGATCTTGTTGGACAGTTGTCGAACCATTGTTTGTTTATATACAAGCGATTCTTTTGGCTATCTTTCTTCACATCCGCATGAACATTTTTAATTGAGCTAAGCACCTGGCTCAGTGAGGGCTCCGTTGTTTTTTGGTATCTGTCTTTGTTCTCTTGTGAGTTCGAAGTTTGACATGGTGTTTCTCCTGGTGATTTATTCCTTGAACTCCTTCGGGGAAAATTGGGTCTGCTTTTGACATAGTCCGTATTGTTACCAGGGTCTGTGGTTTCCTCAATCAGCAAGTTTTGTTCTCTTTTGTGTTTTGACCTTTTTTTTCCCCCACTCCTTTTTTTTCTTCCTGACATTGATTTCGCTGAGTAGTCTCGAGTCATTGGAACCAGAGATCTCCAGTGGTGCTGTGCCCATTTGTGCGCTTGGGCTATATTCTCTTGAATTGCTCAATTTGCTGGAACCACTTGAATCACTTGAGTCGCTTGAGATAGACATCCCTGTCTCGTATAGATCTGATTCGGAGTTCATCTGAAAGAGAGTGGTTTGCTGAATGCAGCTCTTTCCCAGCTGGAGATGCGACCTGATTTGGAGAAGGGTTTAGGTCCCCCCATTCCTCTGGTGTATTTTTTTGATCAGATTGTTGTTCAGTTTGCGCTTTCTGGTTAGATAACATTACATCTATTTCTATGGATGCCCTTGTCTCTTTACTCCTCATATTTGGTTCAGCATTTGGGTCAGCATTCCAACTTCCTTCGCTGGGCCCTGTAGTTTGACTTTCCTCCGAGTTGGTTGGGGGCATGCATTGAATATCTTTACTGCTTCCACTCCACTCTTTAGAGGTCTTGTTCTGGATTGCGATCTGTATTTTTCCATTAGTTATTGCGTCATTCTAGCAATCCTTATGTAGAGGGCTGAATATGTTAGAAATTCTTGGTTGGGATGACGCATGTATGCCAGTATTCTTGCTGATGCTTTTAAATTTTTTATAGTCTGTAATCTCTGTGCTTTTTTGGCCATTAGCTCCAGTTTGGCATTTTCTTCTGTTTTACCCCCAGTCTCCTCCCTGTGTTTAACTGCTTTCTCCTTTTCTTTCTCCTTCTCTTTCTCTCTCTCTTTCTCCTTCTCTTTCTCTTTCTCCTTTCGCTTAGTTTTTTCTCTTTCCTTTTCCAGTTTTTTTTTCAATATATATTAATCTTTAATTTTTCCTTTTTCTTTTTCTTTTTCTTGAAGCTCAATTCGTGCCAGGTCTTTTACCAGGTCTTTCTCCTTTGCTCTGGTTCCTCTAGTTTCCGGGCCTTTATGTCTGTTAGTTATGTGCTGGACAGGTGTCATCTCAGTTTCTGCATTCTACAGATATTGTCGGGTTGGTGTCTGTGTCTCTTCCTGTGAGAGCTCGCCTACTTCACCCCCTTTTCATTGTTTGCTGCACCTGTTTGAATTTTCTGCCCTTTCTGTTCCTTCTGTAAGGTAGCCCCTCCCCTTCGTCCTCTCTGGTGCTCCTTTCCATGTCTGTACCTTGGGAGGGCGTCACAATACAAATCAGATAGTTTACTGGTGTCTGTAAGCACCGCTGAGTTCCACCTTGAGACTTACTCTTGTGCCTATAGTAAAACTCTTTCAGAACAGCATTGCGTCTCCTCTGGACTCTCGTGTCTTTAATTTTCTTTAAGCAGGTAATTTTCTTTAAACAGGTAATTAATTCGCCCTGTGAGAGGCCAATGGTGCGAGGGTGACGCTTAGCTAGCTTAGCTACTTGGAGGTTTGCTTGGGGTTTTGCTGGTATATCAGATATAAATACAAATTGTGAAATAACAATCCCTGATCCGGATAAAGCAGATAAAGCAGATGGGCCAGCCCTAGTTCTTGTTCCAATTTCACTTCCAAAGAGCAAATGACAAGTAAGCCTTTTTCCCCCTGCTTTAAGTCGGTTTCTGAGCACCCTTCGCTCTTCCAGTTTCTCTCTCCCCCCCCTCTTCTGTGCCGACGTCTCCCTGGCAACGGGACACGTGGTACACGCTGAGACACGCTACGCGCGTGAGGCTAAAGGCCCGTACTCCCGTGTCTGCAGATGATGTCCAGGAGCCATAGCGAGGAGCCGAGGGAGCGGGACTCCGGTCATGTAGGGGAGAGAGGGGTGATCAACAGCGCGGCAAGAACAAGTTGTGGCTTTCGTAGGTGAGTTTAAAGTTTGAAGATCTTGTTACTGCACGATCTTCGAGGTCTGCCCGGAGAGCACCGGGTAACGTACCGGATAGTGCTGTAGTTGCGGGCAACCAGCCAGCAAGTTTAAGAGCGCTTAGTAAGGTATTTGGACAAGGAAACCTTTAGCAAGCAATGTCAAATATTCATATAAAGCACAGAGCGCTAAGCGGCTGAATGGGTGAACAAGTGTAGGGGATAATGCAGTCGATACGGGAAGCCTGCAAGCTAAAAAGCAAAGGGCAGTATGTCAAAAAAAAAAAGACAGTCAAAGGCAGATAGCACACAGCACACAGCCCATGGACCTGACAATAGCTGCCGATTACTGCCGATTGCCGCCGTCATTTCGCCCAGTGCCACGATCAAGCGATAGCACGATAAAGCGATAAAGCGATGCAATTCAATGTGGTTAGCACGTAGCAATGCCAATGTCAATGTCAAATATATCAAATATCAAATGTAAAGAAAAGAATCACTTGCGGCCAAGGCTTATCCGTCAAATCCATTGGATTGAATTTCATCCAAAGTGCGATATCGCGCGTTATGGTGCATTATCATGACGTGGCGCTGCTCAGCATCTTCTTCGCCTTTCTTCCCCCAGCTGCACCCTTAGCACTTCGATATCTTGAAAGGTCGCAGATTGATACAGCAGTTAACACAGCAGTTGATAAGGCCCAGGCTGATATTAACCAGAATTATCAGACGCAAAGTGGGTCCAGAGCGGGTCCAAAGGGTGCGGGAATGTGGAGTCTTTATCACTAGTTCAACGTACAGAGAGCATTTTCTTAGTAGAATACAGCCCAGTGCCACAGAGCGCCGCCACTGCGACCGCTCACGCTGACACCATTTTGCCTTCTGTCAGGATCTCCATGCTGCTCCCACAAGCCTGGGCATCTCTCAGTTTTCTAGATGCTAGTCTCTAGGCATTCATCAGGACCAGTCCACACACTGGTCCTGATGAATGCCTAGAGACTAGCATCTAGAAAGGCAGAAACATCTTGACCGCACTTAGCAAGGCTTAGCTGACACATCGATCCAGCTTTCCAACCGCCGCTTCTCTTTTTTACCGTGCTGTGTTGGCCTGTAAAATTGGGACACAACCTGGTCACTTTTAACTCACATCACTTGTCATACACACACAAATTAACCAGCTCCGCAGTAATTCTGGCGTCGAAGCACACCAGGTTGGTTTTAGACCTTCCTGGTGGGGCGCGATGATGAAGCATGTCACCAACTAGGTTGGTGAGTGAGGGCTTTCTAAAGAATTAACTGTGATTCTTTTTCCACTTCTCCTCTCTCTTGAGAGGGACACTCTTTTGTTGTTTTTGACTTTAAGTATTGCTGCCAAACATGGAATCAAAGGGGGAATGGGTATTGGAAAGTGGCAAGAGGCAATGTGTAAAGTATTTATGCAGCACCTAAACATTACTAAAGTGAAAACACAACACAAGAAAAAATCCACGCCACTTAAAAAAAGAGAGTAAAATGTAATACATTATTAAACTATCAAAATAGAGAACAACGAATGGCAGCTAGGCAGACTCTACTGCACCACCCAGTATAGTCACATACAAATCACCACAAAATATATATTGCCATTTCTCAAATGGCCAGCCATCACAAGGACATGAATTAAAGGCAAAGCTAGCAACAGGATGAGAGGCAATATAACAACAATACAGTTAAGGAATTTCACATTTCAAAAATTCCAATTTCCATAGTTCCCAATGTAAATAGGAAATTCGTTATTCATTTTCTACTGGATTAAATAAACAGGTGCAGCAATGACTCCTGATGATTAATATTCAATTTCAAATGTACATAGACTGTGATGATCTCACAAATATACTTGCAGCTGTTGAGTGATGATTGAGGTGAAAACACTAAACGGATCTTTGGAGTGGTACTAGGGATAAGGCGTGTGTCTTTCTAAATAGTTTTCATTAGACATCATTTATAGTGTGTTTTTTCGACATTAAGTTGAAAACCAGAAACTTAACCAAATTGTTTACCCAGGTCACAAACTGCCGGAAGAGCAGAGCATACCTACTTCGTAAAGATGGCCACGTCATCAGCGTATGCTAGTGGTTTGTAAGCAACACCATTAACCAAAACTGGCTTGATCCTTGGACTGTTATCTAGTTTGTTCAGGAAGGAATCTATATAAATTGAAAATAAAAGTGGAGAGCAGGGGCACCTCTGTTGGCTTCCTCTGCTGATAGAAAGGGGAAGTGATTCTTGACCAGAGATGCAGAATGAGGCTCCTGGAGAAATGTATAAGGCTTGTATGGACTTAATAAAATCTTGTGGAAATCCCTTCATTTTTAATAACTGCCATAAGTAGCCCCAGGAGACCCTGCCGAACGACTTTTCAGCTTCCAACAGGATCATTGCCATAGGCTGTTTGTAGACCCGGGCCCAGTCAAATAATGGTATTGTCAGCCTGATGTGATCTGTGGTGTCCCGGCCAGGTATAAAACCATGTTGGCAGCTAGAAACCAAGGGGGCAATCACCTTTTCTAGCCTAAGTGCAATGATTTTGGAAAATATCTTACTATGCACACAGATTACTGAATTCAGGTGGTAGGAAGAAGGGCTGAGCTCTGGTTTGTCCTTCTTTCTGAAGACCACAATAGTTGTCTTATGCCAAGAATCAGTGGTCTGACTATTCTGGGCAAGTATAAATAGTGATTCTAACTCCCCATGTAAATTATTCCTAAATGTTCGATAAAACTCAAGGGCCAATGAGTCGGGCCAGCCGCCTTACCAGCTGCCAGTGACACTAGAGCTAGTTCTAGCTCCTCCCTAGAAATCAGGGAAGAAAGGACATCCGATTGTTCCGGTGTCACCTTCGCAGTTACATAGTCACCCAGATATTCCTCCCCCAAATCACCTTCGTCCTCCTCTTAAGAGGAATAAATGGCCTTATAAAATTCCCGAAATACTTCAAGGACTTTATCCAGTTGATCTTGAATCTGATCTGTACTGTCTTTAATGCGACATATCCGATTCAGAACCCCCTTGTGCTGTAGCCTTTTAGCCTGCAGTCTGCCAGTATTCTCGCCAAACTCATAGATATCTTTTTTATACTGAATAAAACTAGCGGCAAGCTCCTCCCCAAAATGCTGGTAAATTCTATTCCTGCAGATAGATATCTGCCTAAGACATTCCTCTTTCTTTGCCTGATCAGTAATAACTCTAATTAATGCTTCCTCGGCTTCTCGCAACTGGGCATTCCAACATTTAATCCTCTCTTTAATCGCCTTTTGCCGATGTAATGAAAAACTGAGAGTATCCCTCTTGACTGCTGCCTTAAAGGCATCCCAAACAATTACCACAGAGGCTGAACTATTATTTCGCTGAAAGAAATCTTTTATCCATTCAGACATATGAATACAATACTCCTGGTCAAGCAATAATTTACGCTCAAAAGTCCAAGCTGACCGAGCTGATTTTATCCCCCTAGACGGAAGATGCAAGATCAGTGAGTTGTGATCCGAAATTACTCTAGGATGCAGCTCACACCTACCTCCTTCGAGAATAGAATCTGAAATTTTTTTTTATCTAAGCGAACAAATTTGCTGTTGGGGGCTGAATAAAAAGTGTAACCGGAGTCGACCGAGTGCAACTTCTGCCAGACATCGAACAGGGCATGTTCCAGGCAAAGCCCCTGAACGACCTTAAATGTATTGCTTTTCCTCCCAGGACACGGGTCATTACTATTGAGGTCAAAGTTTGAATTCAAACAGATATTGAGATCGCCACACAAGATTTTTGGGGAGGGCCATTGGGCGAATTCGATACTCAAAAAATGCAAGACAGAGGGGTCATCCAAATTAGACCCGTGCAATGAGCAGACGGTATATGGAGATCCCCTAACCGTTAGATCGGCAAGAGCCCATTGTCCAAAATTGTCCACCTTCACTTGCTTAACAGCACTGACACCTCGCCTGGCCATTATAGCTACATCCCTAGTAGTAGTAGCTTGTGGGGAGCAGGCAATCAAATCAAGACCCACTTCCCTCAGCCAAGCACGGGTATTCCAAGGGACGTGTGTCTCTTGCAAACACAATACGTCTATATTCCAATGTCTGAAAAGTTTAGCTAGTACACCCCTATTTCTCCTATCATTTAAACCACAACAGTTTAGAGAGCAGATTCGAATGAAGTTGTGCCTACCTGCCATCCATAAAAAAAGCAATCCTGATCACCCCGGCATTACCCGGACCCAGTAATCCTGTGCCACTACTTAAGAGAACCCCTAAAATGAGATTGATAAAAGAGGACTTGAAAAATCTTTTATGTACATTGCTATAACCATCTTGTAAGAAAGTAAATTGAACCCCCTCCACCACACACCACCAGCCCCAACCCCAACCACCCCCCACCCCGCCCCTTGACCCCTTCCCACCCCTGAGCCCCACCTTGCCTCCCCCTACCTTCAAAGGCATAGGGACCTACGTCCCTGGTGATGTTGAGCGGCAAACACCCCGCTAAGTCCACCGATGCACCCAGAATATACTCAAAACAGTTTATAGAAACAATGAAGAGCCTATCATATAGAGAAAAAAAACAAATAAACAGCCAGAATCTGAAACAGAGCAAGTATGAGGGTCAGGGAGCTGAAAATTAATTACTCAGGCATTAGAACAGAATCAGACTTATCCCACATAGTAATCATAGACCAAGAAGATCTACCAGTACTATCTGTAGCCCTTTAACCTGTCTTCAGAGTAAGTAGATATTCCTTGGCCAGAACCTCTGTATGAAAGAATTGAGTTTGCCCCTTACAGATCACATTTAGCTTGGCCGGATTCAAGAGAAAAGCCTTAACCCCCTTTGCCTGAAATTCTGGGATCAATTGCCTAAGGTGCCAGCGCAGTTCGACTGTCTTCTGACAAAAGTCAGGGCACACGAAGAACCTCTGGCCTTTCCCAGTTCTTTTGTAGTCCCGCCTTGCAAGATCATACAAGGATTCCCGGGCTAAAAAGTTATTCAAAGGGATCAGGATGGCACGAGGACGATTATCAGACTGAGCACCCGATCTCCGTTGGTTAAAAGGAAAGGGGTGAGCCATCTGGATCTGTGTCTTCCAGTCCCATTGCGGGAGATCCGGGAAGGCCTCCTCGAATAGTTCAATTACAAATTGATGGATGTTGGCACCTTCTTGACCCTCCGGGATACCTAGAATACTCAGGTTATTACGCCTAGCCCTGTTCTCCAAATCAGTTAGCTTGAACACAGCGTCATCCCTAATTGACTGTATGCTTTCCACCTTAGACCGCTGCTCAGCAAGGTTGTCCTCAAGTTGGGAGATCCTAGTTTCTGCCTCTATAATTCTGGAGGAGAAGTCTGAGCACGTCTTCGCAATCCGGCGGATGGAATTTTGCAGTTTCCTACAGGCCCCTTGTGTCCGGGATCATTCAACCCTTGATTCCTCTCTATGTGCTATCATGACCTGATAGATGGTGGAGAGCGTGATTTCTTCAGGAGAGGCGAAGGCTTCACTATTATTGCCAGATGCTGCACTGTCTACAATGCCACAATGTCACCTTTATCCACCAGGCCCGATGAGTACGAGTAATCCCAAGACATACCTCCTGTGGTCACCCCGTTCTGAATAGGGCAAGCAGATATTGCACTGACTTTTTTGACCGTCTCTGTCCTCAGCTGAGATTGGTCACCTTCACCCTCCCAGTGAAAGCTGCTGGTATCGCTGTCATCGCAGGCCCAGTCCTTGTCCTGGACATCCTCTTTGGAGGAGTTAGACACATCTGATAGAGATAAAAAAATATCTGCTGGGTCATCCTCCTTATTGAGCTCAAGGTCCTGCATTTGATCCATTTGATGAGTTGATAATGCAGTTTCACATAGCCCTGCACCCTTTAAAACCTGTTTCTTTGCCAAAAGGACTCCATTACCCAGCTTGCAGCTGGTTTGCTGAGCGGCACCAAAGTCAGTTTCACAGCTTTCAGGCAGGTCTTGAACAAGCTTCCCAGAAATGGAAGCAACAAGCGGCGCATCCCGAAGTGCTGACTCTCCTACTGATGAAGGTACCAAGATGGGGGGAGCAGGAGAAGCCTCCGATTCGTACAACCTGTCAGTGCCATAGTAGAAGGCGAAGATTTTACGGAGCCAGAGCCCTTTGTCCCAGCAGGAGCGCTAACCGATGCTTTTCGTTTTAGCAGACTGAGCTTTAAACAGTGCAGGTACAGTTTGTTTGTTGCTGCCAGCAATACTGCTCTTACCAGCCGAGGCCGCATTCACAGGCTGTGACACGTCGGCTTCCCGACCCTCGGAACTGGAAACAGTAGCGGAGATCTTCCCCGCAGCTCCTGAAGCCGGCATTGTTGTACACCGGCCCCTACTGGCAAAAACCTTTGGCAGCATGGCTATAGTGAGACACGCCGCAGACTGAGCGGACAGTGTTGCAAGTGAGGGATTAGGTCGGGACCAAGACGCCAGATGACAAGGGAGTGGGGTGTGCCACAATGAAAGCCACAGGCCAGCTCATCCGGGTAAGTGTGCCCCTCGTTCATTGACAGCTTCTCTCAGGCAGAACGCTCATACGGCAATGTGCTTCATTGTTCGGGCAGTTAGGTCAGTGGTGGAGAGCAGGGAGAGCAGCTCCCTTGGCTGCCTGGGTGCCCACCATCTTGCCTATTCCATCAGGATCTAGCTAAACAATTTGGTGTAGTTTCTGGTTATTAACTTAATGTCAACAAAACACAGTTTATACACTCAGAATTTTTTAAACCTGCAGGGATCCCAATAACCCCGGCTGCCACCTATCTGGTAGTGAAGATCACACCATAAGTGGAGGATATACCAGAAATCAATGTGTCACCGATTGTTAAAGAGGTAAATCAATCATTGGAGAGACTGGACCATCTCCATCTCTCAATCCATGGTCGCTCTAATGTAATAAAAATGTTAATATTGCCAAAATTCCTATATTTATTTCGCGCTATCCCTATCAAATTCCCAACGCGTTGTATCTTGAGTGCCGAGAGGGCTTGTTCAAGATTTTTACGGGGCTATCATAAAGCAAACAGAGCGTCGAAGTGGTTAATTCTCCCTAGATTAAGGGGTGGCTGGGGTGTGCCCTCTTTGCTTTTATACCATTGGGCTGCACTGTTGCAGCATATGGGGGTGTTAGTATCAGTAGGAAAGACTGTGGTGCCAGAGTTTGCCAGACCTTCAATTTTTGAGGTACTCCTTGGGGGAGAGGCTTGTAATTGCTTGGTTAGTAACATCGAACCAAGGGCCAGATGTAGGTAATCCTAATTTACCGATTCTAAAATACCGAATTTTACAGAATTGGTATTTTAGAATTGGTAAATGGGATGTAGATAAAAAAATCGGTAAAAAATACCGATTCGGTAAAATTTGGTATCGGACAATCGGTATTTACCGAATCGGTATTCCCCATTCATTCCTATGGGCCTTTTGGCCATAGGAATGAATGGGAAATACCAATTCTGAAAATACAGATTCGGTAAATACCGAATTGGTAAATACCGAATCGGAAAAAAAGCAAAACTGAAACTTAAGTAGGCAGCCAATCAGGTGCTACCACCCTCCCCCTCCCTACCTGGAAGTGGCTACATAGGCAGCTGCAACTAATTAGAAGCTTCGGGTGAGGCAGTTGGAGCTGAGCTAAGTCCGTGAGCAGCAGAAAGAGTTTTGTGCACTTTTAAAACTGCAAAATGGCAAGCAGCCAAGAGAAAGAGCAGCCAGAGAGGAGGAGGAAAATGAAATTCAGCAACATGGAGCTGCAGGTCCTTGTTGAGGAGGTGGTGAAGGTGCACCAAAAACTGTTTGGCAGGCAGTCCCTCACTGTGGCAGAATCTGCCAAAAGGAAACTCTGGCTGGACATACTTGATAAAGTTAATGCAGTTGGAGTGACAACCAGAGACACGGAGGACCTTAAAAAGAGATTCTACGACCTCAGGAGCCAAACAAAAAAAAAATTGGCTGAACTCCTCAAGCAGGCAACCAAAACTGGTGGAGGCAAGAACCCAGCACCCCCCCTAACTGACCTTGAGGAGATGGTGGCTTCAATCATTGAACCTGACAGCGTCTGCGGACTGGGAGAAGTAGGCAGCTCAACCAGAGCTGCAAGCAGAAAAGGTAAGACGCATGCACAGCATTCCCCCCCATTCCATCATCCTTACCTTTACCCTTTGTGGCCAAGTAAACCCCAGTCCAGTACTGCTGGCACTATACAGGAGCAATCATCATGGTACATGTAGTTAAGGAATGTAAGACCATGTCAAACAGCACAGCAACCAGCAAGTTAGGGAAATGATTGCAGAAAGAATAAAGCTAAAGTCAGAAATATTTTATTGTAGTGACCTTGAGACAGTAGCGCTCAGCTAATGTACGCTCATATGTCCACAGGTGACACATCTCTCAGGCGTTCCCAGGAGACTGAAGGCACGGCACCAGAGAGGGAGGAGAGTCATGAGCCAGGTCCAAGTACACAGAACGTCTCACAGGACACAGGTGCACCAAGTAGCCAGCCTCCTGCACAAGACGCAGAAATGGCTCCAGAGTCCCCTGAAAGATCACAATCCCCTCTGTTGCTGTCATCCCCAGAAATTCCAGTATCACAGCATGAGACAACACCTGCATCACAACCAAGCAGGAGGCATGTCCTGTCCCCACTTTTAGAAATTGAGTCATCAGCAGGTGACATGGAGGGGTTAGAAACACACACCTTGCCTGTAGATGGTAGCGCTGCCACACAGCAGACCAGTGCAGAGGTGGCCCATACTGGAGCAAGACGGCGCAGAGTCCAAGAAAGCAGTGCATCTGCAAGTGTGGAGGGTCCAAGTGTGTTCCGTGGCTTGGAGGGGAGCATGATGAGAATCCAGAGGATGCAGTGAAAAGCCATCTTGTCTTGCCAACGTCAAGTGAGGTCCCTGAACAACAACATGGGAGACATAGGAAAGGGCATCAGGGAACTAGTAGAGGTCAACAAAAACATGGCTGCAGGGATTCACAAAATGACCCAATCGGTGCGGCTGCTATGCACCAAACTGGACAACGAATTAGCATCAAGGCGCAAGGAAAGGCAGCGTGTGCACCAACAAAACAAAGCAATCAACTGCCTGACCACAGGCACATCTCTGCTATGCAGGAGAAGCATAAACATGCAGGAGGCTGTAACCCAAAACAGCAATGAGGTCACTAGGGGCATGGGCAGGATGACCAGTGCTCTTGAGGCGCTGTTAAATGCCCAAACTGCACATACTGCTGCCCTGGATGTGCCAGAGAGTGAATAGAGCACAAGCAGGAGCAGCATGGCAAGCTCCCTTGTCCCAGAGACCAGGAGGGAGGAGCAGCAGGCGCCACGCTGAGGCTACAGGCCAAACAGAAAGAGAGCACAGTGAGCACCATACAACTGGCACTGGTAAGCGAGGATGCAAATGACTGATATGGAGTGGTGTGGCTCACTGGTTAAAGGCGGCAGACCCGGAAGCAGAGGTCGGCCCGGGACCAGGGTACGATTCCCGACGCAGCAGGGTCTTGGGCCATGGTCAGCGGACTCGATAATTCTCACCTCGTTGCCTGCTCCAACCATGGGTCCCACTCAGCAACTCTGGGCAATAGCTTGCTTAATCTCTACTATCGGCCCCATCAGCGCCGGGGATGCTTGTCTTCACCTTGGAGATGCTCAGGAGGGACCATCTCACAGGGAAAGCCAGGATGAGATGCCCAGCGGTATACAGCGCCGGGACGCCCCTTTGCTGGGGCAGCTGTGTGCTTTAATAGTATACGACATTTAACATTTAACATTTAGAGGTCATGTTGAAGTGACCCAGGACTCACATAATCCAATTTAAATAATTTGTGTTGCACATTTGTGCGTTAGGAACCCACTTAATCACACAATTAAACTATGTTGGTTGCATACTCCACCTGTCTGTGTGTTTTTACTTACTTAAAATAAGTTGCGTGTGATCTCATCCCATATGAGTCTGCCATCAGTTGGTGTTGCAAATCCAGAAGTGTGTGGTTCAGGCACTGCTTGCTCATCATCATGGTCCTCATAATCAGAGAGATCCACTTTGGTGCCCTTCTTAACCGTAAGGTTGTGCAACATTGCACAGGCTGCAATCATCTTGCAGCAGGTGATTGGAGTGTAGTGGCAGGCCACTCCACTCTTATGTAGGCAGCGAAACCTGCTCTTCCACAGACCAAAGGTGCGCTCCACAATTTTTCGGGTAGATTTGTGTGCCCTGTTGTATCTCCTCTGGCTGGGTGTTGAAGGGTTGAGGTAGGGTGTGAGGATGAAGGACCGGAGGGCATATGCACTGTCCCCTATTAGAAACAAGAAAAAACTTTACTCACATGCACACAAACACATTCATCTGCAATATGTATCAAGGGAGTTTCACACAGTGTCTTACCTAGCAAGTATGCTTCGCCAAATTCCCCTGCAGTCAGGCGTGCATAGATCCCACTGTTTTGGAAGATGTAAGAGTCGCGGGTACTCCAGGGAAATTTGGCTACTAGGTCCGAGATTATGTATTTGGCATCACAGATCACCTGTACATAAATGTACTCTGTGGCAGCAGGTGGACAAATAGGTATGTGGGTGCCATCAATACAGTCAATGAAGTTGGAAAAATGCGGCATCTGATAAAAGTCAGTCTTTGTCCAGAGCAGTTCTACATGCGTTGCAGGGAAGCAGATGTAGTGATGCATTCTCTGCAACATAGCGTCCAGGAATTTCTTGAAGAAACGTGACAGGCAGCTCTGGGACACCCCACCTACCGCAGCAACCACACTCTGGTAACTCCCAGATGTAAGCAGGTGTAGGCTGCACAGCACCTGCACATGGGGTAGGATTGCGTGCGCCCTTGGGGTTGGGTGGTCCAACAGTGGGTGGAGGTCCCTGATAAGGTCCTGGATGGTTTGGGGGTCTAACCTGTACCTTTGTAGGATTTCTGGCTCAGTTAGCTGGAATAGGGTGATCCTCTGCCTGTACACCTGCTCCTCCCTTCTCCAGACCCTCTCTCCTTCTGCCTGTAGCCGTAGCCGCCTCGCAATCACATAGAATGCCGCCATTCTGGTGAAAATGTTGCATTTTGGGCCCTTTTTTATAGCCTGCATCTGGTTACCACCTGATTTCAAACCATGGTAAATATAGACTCTTAAATACCGAATTTCATGCAAATTCGGTATTTAAAAGGTTACCTACATCTCAATAGTCAATTTTACCATTTCTTAATTTCCGATTCGGTAAATTTACTGATTCAGTAAATTTACCGAATCAGAAACTTCACTTATTCTGTAAATTTAACGATTCGGAAACTTTACAGATTCGGAAACTTTACTGATTCGGTAAATGTACCGATTCGGAATATTTACCGATTCGGATGTTTTTGTGTCCCCTACATCTCACAAGCCAAATTCAGGTCGGTAAAGGCCGAAATTCGGTATTTTCAACCTTTACCGACCGGTATTTGGTTACCTACATCTAGCCCCAAGTTATTACAAGGAAGTCAAATTTAAGTTTATACAATCTTCCTTTTCTGTCTGGAAGAAAATTTGCAGACGATCTAGCATTCCAACGATTACTGCATATACTCCTCTGATCTCATATTGCCTCTTGCCCTCAATTTTTCAGGATTCAATTACTTTTAGTTTGGTTACTCGCAGGATTAAGGTTTTGGGGGAATTTTTTTTTGGGGGGGGGCAAATTGCTTCTTTTTCTGACCTACAAGACAAGTTTGGCCTTCCCACCAGACATTTTTTCAAATTTTTACAAATTCGGAGCTATCTCTCAAAGCTTGAAACCGCTAGATACGTTTGAGAGTATTCCGGTGGTGGGGCACATTGAGAAGAGATCCAGGATTAGGTCAATATATCAAACACTCATCTCTGATTTGCCTGATGATCTAACTGCTCAAAATGATCAGTGGGACAGGAAATTTGGTCAAGAAGGGACTGATTTGGCAGCCTCTTCGGAGCTGGCTGTTCAGATGCTAATCACTGGCAGCTTGAGATCCCAGCATTATATTCCCGTCTTAGATTTATATTATACTCCCGGCAAAATCACCAAATGGCCTAATCACCAAGGAAATTTGTGTAGCAGATGTGCAACCTGGGCTGCTGACACAATACATATAGTTTTCTTCTGTCCCAAGTTAAGTATGTATATTGAAGATGTTGAGCTATTTCTTGTTCAAATCACTGGTAAAACCCTGACTCTTACTCCTGCTTTAGTTATCTTGGGGGTCGATCAATCACAAAATGGTGCCTTGCGCAGTAAACCTGAGCAAGGCTTTCTGTTCATTGCTATGTCTATCTTTAGGGCATGTATAACGCTGCAATGTATTAGCCCTGATTACCCCACCTTTATTAATTGGAGGGCCCGACTATTGGCAACATATAATATGGAGTTAGCTGTGTATAGAGTAAAAGGCCGGAGAAGACAGGAAATAGGTCGCAGAATTTGGGCTCCTGTTAGGGATTGGCTATGATGAAGTCGTTGTGTTTGGTCAATGTTTGTTTTTATTATTGTTTTCTTCTTTTTCATTAATTTATTTACTGTGTACCCACTTATGTTAGTTATCTGTATAATTTTTGAATTATGTAATGCCATAACTTTCTGTTTAAAGACAAAATAAAAAAATAAAAAAAATAAAAAGACATTGTTTATAGTGTCCTGAAGGAGACCTTTGTAATGGGCAAAATGTGTTGGCTGCACCTGTTTATTCAATCCAGAGGAAAATGAATAAAGAATTCCTGTTTACTCTGGGAACCATGGAAATTTGAATTTTTTAAATTTGAATTTCCTTAACTGTAGTGTTATTATATTGCCTTTCATCCTGTTGCTAACTATTGAAATAGTTAGGCAAACATTTCAGTGATAACATTCCATTTTAAACTCAAAAATATCACTGAAATGCAACAGTTATAGTTATCTCTAGTAACAATACCTTGTGCACTAAAGATACTATAACTCACCTCCCGCCTGTCGGGATGAGGGGGAAGAGCTGTCACTTACCACACTTGCACATTACAAAGACTCTGCCTCAGCAACCTCACAAAGAGCTTCACACAAGGCTTGTGGGACCCCAGACAAACTGTGGCCAAAGCAGGGAGGAAGGAAACGTCAGCACCCCTGGGGTTGAAAACCTCTACAAACTTCTCCCACTTCAAAGTTGGCACCAAGTATAAAATTAGACCATCAAACCCCACTCTTCAGTACACATTTGGACCTGGTGAAAACTCTGAAGAAGGGCTGATGTGCTGCTCTTCTGCAATAAAGACTGCTATTCTGCAGTCCTGCTACTCTGATGCCCTACTGCACATATAAACATATATTACTTGTAGTTATAGTAAGGGTGACCGGAGTAGGGATTTGGGGGATTTTTGTCCCTTAATTACTTTGCATGCATTTAACGAAT
Source organism: Lissotriton vulgaris (assembly GCF_964263255.1). Classification (NCBI taxonomy): domain Eukaryota; kingdom Metazoa; phylum Chordata; class Amphibia; order Caudata; family Salamandridae; genus Lissotriton; species Lissotriton vulgaris. The sequence goes on from NC_141699.1 coordinate 460,358,299, forward strand.
GTCTGCAAAACTTTGCAGACCTACAGCCCCCATTTCATTCTTGGAGTTTTGAATCGTTCATAGCATTTCATCAATAATACTGACTAAACACTGCAAAACCTTTACTTGTTAAGGGAGAAAATATAAAAAAAAACCATAGGTTGATAATATCTACATATTTATAAACAAAGGTTGTTACATATTACCCCGATATAAAGTGGTAATAGGTTGTTAATAACAATAATACGTAGTACTTAATTATATGAAATAGCCTAAGTGATGTCAGTAAAACACTGACCTCACAATAATGGACATTTGTGATGAAATCTGTATGGAGGATTTTTACCTTAGCTAAATACAGCCATAAACCAATCTCATAATTAGTTGTGAGCCCCATGTTTATTTATTTTATTTATTTTATTTATTTAAAGAGTTTTATATAGCGCGGATGTGACCCTTGGGTATCAGAGCGCTTCACAATGACATATACATGAGTTATATAATTCGCACTAAATACATACAAATTGTTATATGGCGAGTGAGGTAGGTAAATATGTGGCTATATGGTAGCATATCCCACTGTTATGAGGTAGATAGGTGAAGGTCATATAAAAGTTCTATAAAAGATTCCATCAAAGTTCAATAAGGAACACATTTACATTTCTGTGAGGTAGGGTCTGTATAGGTCTATCAGGGACATATCATAGCATATTCTAGTATAGTCTAGTATTTGACATCTGTTTACACCTTATCAGTATTTTCAGTCAGCGTCTACGGCTCTTCGAATATATTTGATCATTGTATTCTTTTAAATATAGATCAGGCAAATTATCTTTGTTTGTGTATACTTCTTCTCGGTTTTGGGTCCATAAGGCACTTGAGGCAAGTTCCCATCTATTTTGCGACTCTCACTTTCTTCTTCTCTTAGTCCGCAGGGAGAAGTTTAGCACGTGGTGTTGTTGAGGTCATTTCCTAGCACGGGACACCACAGCACAATATATAAGTATGTTTTATATAAAGTATACATTTCAATCAATCAGTTGATTTATATAGTGCACTAATCACCTGAGAGAGCGTGGGTCAGTAGATTGAATTGGTATCTCGTCTATGCTAGGATCCAGTGGAGTTCCCTGAGGTGAGATGTGGGTCCATTGGGGGAGGTTCAGGAGGAGTCTGGCTGTGGCATTCTGTTTGACCAGCAGTCTCTGGAGGAGGTGTGTAGTGATCCCAGAATAGTTTAACATTGCTTACAGTATTTACATATATCAACCAGAAAGTGTTGCAGATATAAAATTAAAATGTTTTCTTACACGTTAACCCTATGTTTCCTTTAATATGCACACTCAACTTCACACCACTCTACTGTATAACAATTCACTTTACAACACTCCCTGGTATACTATTTGAAGTATGCCACTCCCCTTCACAACACCCCAGAATATGCCACTATATTTTATGCTTATCTACTTTACGTTTGTCCACTCTACTCCAATGAACTTCACTGAACATCACTCCAATCTATAGCATTATACTCTATGCTATTATACACTTCACCACTGTATTCTATTACACCTTTGTGTATGACAGTTTCTGGACAGCCCTACAATGTACTGCATGAAAATGAACGCTATTCACTGTACACAACTCTAGTTTATGCTTTTCCACTATTTGCTATTTAACTATTACTCACTTCATAGTACAGTACTGGAGTGTGTGCTATTCTAGTGTACGCTCATCCACTCTACAGTACTCCATTGTACTTAAGTGCAGTATATGCCACTGCACTCTACTAAAGTCCACTGTAAGCTATTACACCTTACAAGACTACCTTCTGCACCACTACATTAAACAACAATTCACATATATCACTAGGCTCTACCCTGCGATAATTACCCCTGTTCAATTCTACAAAACTCTACTATGCGGTATTATAGTACATTTGAAGATTTCATGCCACTAAACTGAACGTTATTACACTGAAGACTATTTTTTTCTAGGCTTCTAGGCTGATGGTACTACAATATATGCTACTCCAGTATACCCCATAGCACTGCACCCTTTTGCACTGTGCCCCACTATACTGTACAATATTCTGCTCTGCACCACTGCACTGTACAGCACCCCAATATACGCCACTGCACTTTACAGAATTTTAATTTATAACACTACTCTGTATGACATTCAACTTTATGAAGCCAACTGTATACCACTAAACTGTATGCCATTCCACTGTATGGTCCACCATTGTACGCTATTCCACGCTACGCCTCTGTATCACAGTCCACTGTATGCCTCTCGATTGTACGCTATTTCAGTATGAGATATTGCAATATATGCTCTTACAGTGTAAAATACTGTCTATAGCACTCCACTGTATGCCAGTATAGTGGATGCAAAACACTCTACAAAATTTACAAATTGTAAATCTACTTTGTCACACTCCACATCTATTCTATCCCACTGTATACCACTGTAATGTATGCCACTGCAATCTATACCACGCCAATACATTCCAATGTACTGTATCCTAATTAACTCTATGCTACTCCACTCTATGCCATTCCACTGTACGCCACTCCAGTATACCTGATTCCACTTAACTTTACTCCAATATACCAAAATATACTGTACCATAATAGATTTTACAACACTGACCTACAGCAAATTGTACTGCACACCACTTAATAATACTCCACTCCACAAAAGTAAACTGAACATATATTCCAAATTTGTTACTAAGATTAGAAAAACCTTTGAAATTCACACCAAAAAACAAAGGTTAAAGATAAGTTATAGTTAGAAAAAAAAATATTTCTTTTAGCAATACAAACCCAACTTAAACTACACAAACATTAAACATTCTACAGTTATACTTATATTTTTAATTGATAATTTATGCACCACTTTGTGTTATGTTATACATGTAACCCACATTTATACTTATGCACCATGTCAACATTCTCACTTCACACGCCACAATACATTTACTATATCTTGTCCCTTCTCCATGCACTACCTATACCCTTGCATATTACAGAAATTAGAGCATGTGAAATGATTGCATTAATAACAACACTTATGACATCTGATTATATAATATGCCAGGACAAGTTATAGATAACGTAGTGTGGTATGTAAGGTGTGAAGACTGTATGGAGATATATATATATATATATATATATACATATATATATATATATATATATATATATATATATATATATATATATATATATATATATATATATATATTACCTACTGGCTATCGCCAGTAGGTATATATAGTTAGGATTAATTCCCTATGGGATTTCTGAAAATTCTATGTCTAATAACTTTGGCGTTTGTGGACGGAATCGGCTGAAATTTTCAGGAAAATGGCACATTTTGTTTCTGAGCAGCCCCTGAAAATGGTGGGGTTTCGTCAAGGGGGGGCTGAGAAAAAAGGGGGGTCCCAAAACGCGTTTTTTACATTGAGTTTTCCATAGGGCGGTTGGACTCACTTTTAGCTCGAACGGCTGAATGGATTTGCACGAAACTTGGCAAAATTGTAGGGACTGTTAGCCCGATGTGCCTTTGCTAGGTCTCAATATATGTGCTCCAGTGGATTTTGAGAAATTAACGTTTAAATCAAGATATATATCTGTAACAGCGCTCCGGGCAGCGATCCGGTCCGCTTACTTTTCGCGTTTCGGAACTTTGCGCGCAGAAAGCTGATTGGCTCTCCGGTGTCTGTCAACATTCTAAACAGTCCGGAGCGGCCGCCATCTTGTCTCTCGGTAGGATCGAGAGAGAAGAAGAGGTGAAAAATGAAAGGGGAATTTAATGAAAGGGGGCAACGTATCCCCCTCTTGACCCCCTAGGAATGTTGTTGGGGTTATTAAAGGGTCCCGTGGGGAAAAGAAAAAAAAATGATTTTTCACGGTAGAAGCGCTTCACGGGCCGCGAACTGGGCCACAAACTGGTAGCGAAACGGGAATTCGCCATTTTGTGCTTCGTTAATTAAATTACTAGGTATAAGGGGGTGCGGGAGACGTATCCTAATCCCCTATGTTTCCTGAGGGTGGCTGAGGAGGCTGATATATGTTGATACATCTCTTCCAGCGGCTGTGCGTGAGCTTTTTTTTTTTTTGCTGCGTGACAGTCCGGAGCGGCCACCATCTTGTCTCTCGGTAGGATCGAGAGAGAAGAAGAGGTGAAAAACGAAAGGGGAATTTAATGAAAGGGGGCAAGATATCCCCCTCTTGACCCCCTAGGAATGTTGTTGGGGTTATTAAAGGGTCCCGTGGGGAAAAGAAAAAAAAAAAGATTTTTCACGGTAGAAGCGCTTCACGGGCCGCGAACTGGGCCGCAAACTGGTAGCGAAACGGGAATTCGCCATTTTGTGCTTCGTTTTAATTGTTTAGAGACAAAAATTATCGCCGCACATCGGCCACAATGCATGAATATCGTTGAAAAGTCAGCGATATTCATGCATTATCCAGCAAATGCTCTTAGCCGTGTTATCCACCTTCCATTGGATAATATGGTTAAAAACTGCTCTGTGCGTGAGCTTTTTTTTTTTTTTTTTTTGCTGCGTGACGTTTGTTAACGTTCGATTCGATGGAAATCAGGAAGTGTTGACCACCATTTTGTCACTGCGAGTAAATATTTTGTTATAAATGAATCCTTATTGATAAACATTGTCTGCGCCATCTTGCGTTTTGTCCAATGCCACAATTTTGTCGTGCACGGCAGCCATTTTAGATGCCTTGACCAGGGCCACTCTCTGCACGCCGCCGATTCTCAGCATGGCTCCCCACCCTCGCACGCATCTCCCCCACGCAATGGTCACCCCCGCTCTCTCTCTCATGCATGGGCCATATACTTCCCCCATCTGCGCTGCTCTTCTCTGAGAATCACACCCTGTGCCCGCTCGACACCTCCCTTTCACCCTATTCACTACCGCACCCTCTGACACTCCTCTTCCTCTGCGTCCGATTGTCCAGGCCGGACCTAGGCTATCACCTAGCCCTGCGGATGTAGTTTATGGCCCCAGCTGTAGAGTATCCAGACATGCCAACCCTCCCGATTCAGGCGTGAGACTACTGATTTCAGTGCTAGTCTTTCGCTTCCCGATTACTGCAAGGAAAAACCCGGGGGCATATTACCAACAACTAGCGGTAATTTTTGTCTCTAACTTGTTTAGAGACAAAAATTATCGCCGCACATCGGCGAATTTTATCGCACATAAACCTTGCTATTAGCAAGGTTTATCGCAAATGCGATAAAAAACGGCCGCAATGCATGAATATCGTTGAAAAGTCAGCGATATTCATGCATTATCCAGCAAATGCTCTTAGCCATGTTATCCACTTCCCATTGAACAAGCGCATGGTCTTTTAAAGATTTGTGAAGTACTCGGGCGGCGGTGTGTGTGTGCCCTCTTTCAGGAGCGGGCGGGGGGGCACTGCCAGCAATTTGCAGGCCAGGCAGTGTTCAACACATGCATCACCCTTTCTCTGCCTGCTATTGCGCTCCATGCTTCGGAAAGGTAAGAAAAAGAACGTGCATTTGAGTTTGAAATGTCCGATCTTGTAGCAGTACACTTGCAAAGCCCACACATGACAATAACCCGATTCAAGGCCCCATTCACCCGATTTTTTAAAAAAATATAGTACTCCAAGACAGTTACATTTTAAAACTTTATTAACATTTAAATATAACGAACGCAACAAAAACTGTAAATATATTTAACCATTTTTTGAAATTAACCAGAACTATAACGATAACAACAACATCAACAATAATATAACTTTTATGCCTAAATTACGCAAACATTTAGCTAATCTGCTAAAGGGGGGAGTCGCAATTTCTTTACAATAATCAATAATGAAAAATCCACATCAATAGGGTTGTCCGTTTTCTCGATGCAGCACTATAGTGCAATATACACAGCACCTGGGGTGTCAAGAGTGAACAGGTCTTTCTTTGTTCCTTAAGATGTTATCTCCGAGAATGCTGATGCATTGGTGTCTGTACACTTCTTTGTCAATTCTGTCAAGATGATAACTGCTTTATAAACAGACGATATCTTTGTTTAGTCATTAGTGTTAAGTGTGTCTGAAACTACAGTTCCCTTCTGTTTTTTTTTCTTCAGGCTCTACAGAGTTTTGTGTGTTGTTCTTTTGAGCGACAATTATTCCAGAGGTTTCAGGTTCACTTGTTTTGTCCTGCAGTGAGTTAACAGCTTTAGAGAGTTCATGTTTATTTGCTATGTCCTGCTGTTCGTCAACTGCTTCAGAGACGTCAGCCTCATTTTTTATGTTTCAGTAGATCCTGGACCTGCCCGGCCGCGCCCAAAATGGCGCCGGTGTAAATGGGACTCGTAACTGCTTGTTCTGTACTGGTTGCCCAACCTTGATATCACGAGATACATATGCAGTTTTGAAGCACATGGCGGAGGCTTGTCTGCTGTAGTGGGGCGCCCCTTTATCGTTTCAGTCGCCATTCCGCCCGCTTTTGCTACACTGTGCCTTTTCCGCCGTTCAGCTGTTTAGCGCCCGCTCTTACGGCTACAGCGTCTCGCTCACCATGTAGTTGAGTTGCTCCCACTCTTGCGGTGCAGCGATAGGCGGCTGCCACAGGACTCTTAAAATGGCGGCCGGCTCTTCGGATTTGGGCCTGGTCCAGTAAAATGGCCCTGGGACACCTTGGAACTCGGACGCTTGTCTGCCAGGGCTTGGGTTCCATTCTCGAAAGCGTCCCCTCAGCCTTGAAGATTGTACAAAAGTCTTGGGGGCCCTCGACTCCCGCAGGCTTCCGGTGGGGAGCGGCTGCCATGATTGCTTGCGGAATGGCCACGACGGAGCTACGAGATGGTGGTGCTCTCATGGTGACGCCAGCTTCAGTCTGAAACATCCAGAAACAAGGTGGGGCTTTCATCGTTTGGGGAAAAAAAATGTTTTAATCCAATGAAAAGTGTTATTTTTAGGTCACATGACCTAGTCTTACATAATTAGGAAAAGAAAAGTAAAATGAACCAATGAAAAGTTTTATTAACAAGTCACATGACCTGTTATGCTTACGTTACGCGCTGCGCGGCGCGCTCTGGATCGTTTCCGGGAAGCTGCGCCTTGCGCACCGGAGCACTTCCGGGTGCGCTAACGTGTCGCGTCATATGACGCATTACGCGACAATGCAGTTGCAGAATATAGTCAAAATGTCTCCACCAACCAGCGGTCGGAATACAACCGCTTTCAGCAGTCCAAAAAGTTCGGTCAAATCTTAAGAGCGGGAGCAACTCAACTACATGGTGAGCGAGACGTTGTAGTCGCAAGAGCGAGCGGTAAACAGCTGAATGGCGGAAGAGGCACAGAGTACCAAAAGCGGGCGGAATGGCAACTAAAACGGTAAAGGGGCGCCCTACGACAGCGTGTCTTCAGGTGAAACGGATTGTGGGACAAGGTCCAGAATGAAAGATTCTTCAAAAGGGAAAAAATTCCGCCGGACCCCGGGAGCCGGCCGCCTATGCCGGGGGCGATCTCAGGCCTCACCAGGGCAACACGACTTGGGGAGGGGGCAGGAGCCAAGCGCCCCCTCTCAGTCCGCGCCATCTCACCGCCCCTCAGGGGCCTCCGTCAAGCGGTTTAGGGAGGCACCGTATCACATTGTTTTCCAATGCAGTCAGGTCCACAAATGGACCCCACTTACTTTGAATAGTGAAGCTGCAGCAGGTGCAAATAAGGTTTAAACAGTGTTACAAGAGCTGCTTAGAACTCTGAAGTATGGCACTCTACAACCAGGACTTATGCCATTTATGTAAGGCAGTGACATGGAAGCAAGTCAGGGACAAAAAGCATGAACGAACATTCACGTATGAAAATCTTATTTGGAGAAGGGGTAGAATCCAAACGCCCCCTGCCAGTTCGCGCCACTACACCGTATGTGGAAAATCTGAAGCCATCATTCTACAAACTCTCAACGCTTGTTATCAGTGCATGAGTTTCAGGCTCGATCGATTGAGCTAGCCGGATCGGGCAATAAAAAGTATAAAATAGTTATGTAAATAGTTATTTAATAAAATGTTTTACTCTGTTTCTTTGCTGGTGTGTTGTGTATATTTATAATATTTGCATAGGGTTTGCCGTTATTTTGGGCGGTGTGGGTGGCGGAGTCGAGCTGTTTTGCAGCCCTCATGGTGTGGAGCTCAGTTCATTTCACTATTTTCGTATTTCTCATGAAGGGTTATTCCTAATGTTTGTATTTTACCGAGGTCAAAAAGAGATCGAATTAGTGGTCTACTAATTTTGCTCGATTACTTTTATTTTTTTACACGATTTTTCACTATCTGCAAAGACTAAACAGAGTATTGCAACTTTGTGCTTGTTTGTAAATAGAGAATGATCCAAAGAGAACCAATTGTAAAACAGTAAATGCTTGGATAATAATCAATCAAATGGAGAGACAAGCAGGTACGACGGATTACAACAGGGGTAAAGGTCTGAGTTAACTACCGTTCACTATCTGCAAAGAGAGAGTACTACTAAGAGAAAAGAGGGGAGTGGGGGGGGGGCAGCGTTCAAAGCACATCAGCGTGCATAAACACGAAAACGTTTTTACCTATCACGTACTTGACATTTGACAGCTTTTGATATTTGCTATTAAAAAACCATTGAAATTCACAGAAAAAACCATAGGTTATACTCCATATATAGTTAGGAATTTGCATTTACAAAACCTTGAAAATTCAATGAAAAAACCATTGGTTGTAGGCCATATATAGTTAGGGATTTGCATTTAGAAAACCTTATTTTACTCGCATAAAACCATTGAAATTCCATATATAGTTATAAGCGCTAACTATATATCGCGCACCCGCAATCCACTGCTGATGATGTCACATATTACATCATTCATGACATGGTTAGTGACATCACTGATGACATCACTGATGACATCTCAAATGACATCACTGATGACATCACTGATAACATCTCATTTGACATGACTGATCACATCACTGATGATATCATTCATGTGATAATACCATGAACCTCTTCAGACTCTAATATAACCTTAGATACAATCAGTGTAAACAGACAGTCACTCATCCATGGAGTTACTCACACACCTAGTCAGTTATGCCAAAAATTAATCACACCTCCATTTTCTCAACTATACAGTTATACACACCTTACTTATTCAAACATATACTAACACATATTTACTTTACTCTCTTATACAATCTCTGATACATGTTCACAATGATCCATACAGCCACTCACACATTCACTAGCTCTTATGCACAGTTATTTATAGATGTCAACTCTCACATGTACTGTGTTTTACATATGTACTTAATTTGACATGTAGCACTGAGATATCCATTCACTCACTAATACACTCATGCACAGTCAACCGCCCATACAGCTGTTTCCACATGCAGTTTTGAATCTATACATATAGTGAATCAACTACTCACACATCTATGTACAGAGTCACACACCTCCCAGCCACCCATACACACACACTCAGTTTCCCATACAAATACTTGGAGAACCAATCAATAACCCATACAGTTACTCATATAGCTACTGATCAACATATGCAGCAGTTTGTAGAACAACAGATATAATGATGCACAAATTAAAACAGTTTAGTCACTAACCCATGCACTCAGTGAGACACATTTAATCACTCACTCAATCAGTCAGTCATGCACCTAGTAAATCCTTCATCCAGACACTTATACATGCACTCATTCTTCAATATGTAAAACATGTTTTAACTTTACAGAAACATACAGTCACTGGATGTTGTAATCAGTGATGTCATCAGTGATGTCATTTGAGATGTCATCAGTGATGTCATCAGTGATGTCACTAACCATGTCATGAATGATGTAATATGTGACATCATCAGCAGTGGATTGCGGGTGCGCGATATATAGTTAGCGCTTATAACTATATATGGAATTTCAATGGTTTTATGCGAGTAAAATAAGGTTTTCTAAATGCAAATCCCTAACTATATATGGCCTACAACCAATGGTTTTTTCATTGAATTTTCAAGGTTTTGTAAATGCAAATTCCTAACTATATATGGAGTATAACCTATGGTTGTTTCTGTGAATATATATATATATATATATATATATATATATATATATATATATTCCAAAAGTTCCAAAGTAGTAGTGCTCTCAGAACACAAAACAAACGCGACTCCACTGCAACTCCAAGGGTGTTTATTCACCTAACAACATGTTTCGGCTGCGGACAGCCTTGATCACGTTAGGTTGTGTGTCAGTTTCAAACATTGATAAAGAGTTCAAGTGAAAAAACATAGAAATGGGACTTCCAAACTCAGTATACATCGCTAGTCATGAAAGCTTTGAGACAAACAAGACATTGAATTCAAATTGCATTCTTAAGGTCCAGCAGACTACCCAGAATACTCCTACAAATTAATGAAGTAAATTACGCTGTGGCGCCAATTTGCATACAATTTCAAAAATAAAGAAAATGACGTGCTTCTAAATGGTGTGTGACCACAGCACACCATGGTTGCCAAAGATCCTGCATTTCCGAGTTTAGCAGGTAACACAGTTGTGAAATACACGTTAACAACATAATATGGCATTGGCGACGCCATGTTTGTAGTTTCTTTACCACAAAGAGAAAGGAAAAAACACATTACGCGCTGGCAATTGAAATTATTGCAAATGAAAACACATGAAAACAACGAAGCGCCTGAATAATGCCCGTCATGCAGCGGGCATACACGGTTCAAATGGTGCCATGCAGCAGGAATAGTGCAAGAAAAAGCGCTAGCAGTAAAATACATTGCACGTCAAGAACTATATATTTAGCATATAGTTGTAGCTAACACAGAGTTTACAAAGGAAGAGCACTTTTTGTTCTGCTAATATCTTTGGCATTGTTGAAAAAATTTGTTCAAACCTTTTTTTAAAAAGTGTATCAACCTTGGTTACTTCATGGAACGATTTGTGTGATTCATCAAATGGGGGTGCCAGAAGAGAGGGAACAGCATTGATTTCCCCTGTTAATTCATAAAGGAAACTTTGCTGTCTGATGCAGAAAAGACATCTGTATGGAAAAACACAAAATTTTCCAAAATGTCAGAACTTTACTCGGAAAGCATTCTTTTATGATTTGGTGTACATCTGTTCAGATTTGTTCAGCCATTTTTGTTTGAGAAATTAGCATTTTAAGAGGGGCTTGCTTGGGGTTAAAAAGTTGGGGCTATGTGGATGGTTGGTCCTGTGGTTATGGCAAATTAAAACAATTGTGCCTTTCCATTGGCCATTTCCGTACTGTGGTACCAGTGCCAGTACTGCAGTACAGAGCAATCTGAGTAATTGGCCGCAAGTCAGAAAAGAAATGCTGCATCGGCCATCAAAGGACTCGGCAAAAAGGGGCAAGGTAGAATACCCTGACCACTGGGTATTGCAGGAGTACCACAATACCTGAAGAAAAACATAAAAAAGGAGTATAAAATACAGGTTCAGCACCTTTGTTTACTGGGTTTGCATGGGAGGCTGGACACAGAACCCGACCAAAGGCCAGCCCTGCAGCCAAACCTCCTGCAGTGCACGGCTGAAGGCTATGCACATCAAGGGGCTTGGCTGACTGCAGGGTTGTTGGACATATATCCTGACCTGTGGAGATATCCTACAGGCAACCTACTGCTGTGGACTGCTTAAGGCCATGATCAGTGAGGAGTAGAACACTGCAGTGAGGTTGGGTGCCGAACCATGCACTGTGGAGTATGGTCTGCCAGAGATATTGCATGGTTTGGCCAAAGATCAGGCCATGCAGCCAACCCCCTGCTGTTCAAGGCTATAGTTGTACGCACCTGGGGTATTGGCAGGAGGTTGCCTGAGGGGTTTGGGCATGTGCTCAGGTTTGAACATCATCAAAAAGTGGCTTAATAGTTTGGTATGGTAACTATAATCTTAGCTTACACTAAAAAAAAACAAGAAATTTCCTAAAAGCAGAGCTTAAAGTGATGTTAGAGTTGGGTGTTGAAAGGAGATAAAAACTAAGTTATAAAACCAAAATAATCACTGAAATTCACCAATTAAAGTTTACTGAGCTAACTATAACGTGTGCCCCATAATGCACTACTTACAAACTTACATATTACATAACTCACGAAGTTAGATTACATCATTGATGACTTCATGATATATAACTTATATATATGTATATATTACTGACAGGTTTGAACAAACCATTTTGAGCATGTTTCAGCTGGAATTTCATATTTTTATACCATAACATCAGGATAAGTAAATGCCTTTATTATTGCTACTATTCAAAGGAACTCAAATATGAGTATGTTACTCAATTCCCATTTATAGTTAATGTGGTGAGGCTAAGATATCTAGTCCGAAGGGTTTTGCAGATTAGGCAGAATAATCTCTGCTCAACTAACATGTAAGTGTATATAATCCAGCCATTAAATAAATAGAATGCCTTACATCCACGGGCAATGTGATGTCCAAAGTTTATTTCAATATGTTAATCCACATTTTATAGGCAGTTATTTCACAGTTATTGCAGTTTAATTAAGATGGCATAGGTGATCTCTCTGTCTGTTATCTGCTAAATTACAATGTTTCTGTGTAGAGTGGGAAAAGTCAAACTATATGCCACCATATGTTTAGTGGTCATGTGCTAATTATGCACATCTACCATAGACAGTACTACAAGAACTCATTATACTAGCCTCAGGAGAGTGAGAAAATAATGTCCCCTCTCTTTGTTGTCAGTTTTTTACATGGCCATATATTTTTAAAAAAGGCAACTGCATGTTGCTGAGTTGCTCTAGGGTTTTTACATGTAAGACACTAGTTCAAAATGAATATACAATGTTATCCCGCATACTTTTATCCCGCATACCATTACTCCGCGTTTTTCACAAACAAAATACAATTGCTCCACGATATCATTACCCTGCTAACTTTCACTCCTCATAGGACTTTACCACGCATGCCTTTACAATGCAAATGCATGCGTGGTGAAGTAAAAAACTGTGCATAAGTGCTTTACCTTTTTTTATAACGCATGGATTTAAAAGCGTCAATTGGAACCATCTGTGTGTGCCTGATCTGCCCATGAGGAAGAGACTGTGTCCTTGAAAAGAGTCGGCACACATATTTCTACCTGAAATGAAGTTGCCAGTTCTCCTTGAATAATAAAGCCGGTTGGTTTAAACTACTGGGAGTGCGTTCTTTAAGCTTTCGGGCCATTTGACTACATAAATAACACGGCTGCCCTGCCGTGAAAGAATGCACCATCTCTACAATTAAAGAGAGGCTGCGCGGCTCATTGGAACTTTGCTGTAGCTGCGATCAGCCCAGCAGTTTGGAGAAAAATAACCGGCAGTCCATTTGAGGGCCCACTGGAAGGTGAGAAATGCTTTTTAATTAAGGATCGCATAGATCTCACTACGAGAATAACTATTGTCCAATTGGGGACTCGAGGTCCCAACATGCAATAGTACTATACATATGCACTGCGCATGATCTACTTTTGGTCTCAGCATGGAGTTAAAAGCATCAAATGGAACCATCTGTGTGTACCTGAGCTGCCCATGAGGAAGAGGCTGTGTCCTTGAAACGCGCCAGCGAAAAACCTTTTACCTGAAATGAAGTTGCCGGTTATCCTTGAATAATAAAGCCGGTTGGTTTAAACTACTGGGAGTGCGTTCTTTAAGCTTTCGAGCCATTGGACTACATAAATAACACGGCTGCCCTGCAGTGAAAGAATGCACCATCTCAACAATTAAAGAGAGGATGCACAGCACCTTGGAACTTTGCCGTAGCTGCGATCAGCCCAGCAGTTTGGAGAAAAATAACCGGCAGGACATTTGAGGGCCCACTGGAGGGTGAAAAATGCTTTTTAATTGAGGATCGCACAGAGCTCACTACGAGAATAACTATTGTCCAATTGGGGACTTGAGGTCCCAACATGCAATTGTATTATGCATATGCACTGCGCATGACCTACTGGAGGTCTCAGCATGGATTTAAAAGCATCAATTGGAACCATTTGTGTGTACCTGAGCTGCCCATGAGGAAGAGGCTGTGTCCTTGAAACGCCTCGGCGAAAATCTTTTTACCTGAAATGAAGTTGCCGGTACTCCTTGAATAATAAAGCTGGTTGGTTTAAACTATTGGGAGTGCGTTTTTTAGGCTTTCGGGCCATTGGACTACATATATATATATTCACTGAAAAAACTATAGGTTATAGACCATATATAGTTAGGAATTAGCATTTACAAAACCTTGAAAATTCACTGAAAAAAACATAGGTTATAGACCATATATAGTTAGGGATTAGCATTTACAAAACCTTAATTTACTCACACAAAACCATTGAAATTCGCATATATAGTTAGTTGCACTAACTATATATCGCGCACCCGCAATCCACTGCTGATGATGTCACATATTACATCATTCATGACATGGTCAGTGACATCACTGATGACATCTCAAATGACATCACTGATGACATCACTGATGACATCTCAAATGATATCACTGATGACATCACTGATGACATCTCATTTGACATTACTGATCACATCACTGATGACATCATTCATGTGATATTATGATGAACCTCTTCAGACTCTAATATAACCTTAGATACACTCAGTGTAAACAGACACTCACAGACTGTCACTCATCCATGGAGTTACTCACACACCTAGTCAGTCATGCAAAGAATCAATCACACCTCCATTTCCTCAACTATACAGTTATACACACCTTACTTATTCAAACATATACTAACACATATTTACTCTCTTATACAATCCCTGCTACAAGTTCACAATGATCCATACAGCCACTCACACATTCACTGGCTCTTATGCACAGTTATTTATATATGTCAACTCTCACATGTACTGTGTTTTACATATGTACTTACTTTGACATGTAGCACTGAGATATCCATTCACTCACCAATACACTCATGCACACAGTCAACCGCCCATACAGCTGTTTCCACATGCACTTTTGAACCCATACATATAGTGAATCAACTACTCACACATCTATGCACAGAGTCACACACCTCCCAGCCACCCACACACACACTCAGTCTCCCATACAAATACTTGGGCAACCAATCAAAAACCCATATAGTTACTCATATAGCTACTGATCAACACATGCAGCAGTTTACAGAACAACAGAAGTAATGATGCACAAATTAAGACAGTTTAGTCACTAACCCATGCACTCAGTGAGACACATTAAATCACTCACTCATACAATCAGTCATGCACCTACTAAATCCTCCATCCAGACACTTATACATCCACTCATTCTTCAATATGTAAGACATATTTTAACTTTACAGAAATATACAGTCACTGGATGTTGTCATCAGTGATGTCATCAGTGATGTCATTTGAGATGTCATCAGTGATGTCATCAGTGATGTCACTGACCATGTCATGAATGATGTAATATGTGACATCATCAGCAGTGGATTGCTGGTGCGCGATATATAGTTAGTGCAACTAACTATATATGCGAATTTCAATGGTTTTGTGCGAGTAAATTAAGGTTTTGTAAATGCTAATCCCTAACTATATATGGTCTATAACCTATGGTTTTTTCAGTGAATTTTCAAGGTTTTGTAAATGCTAATTCCTAACTATATATGGTCTATAACCTATAGTTTTTTCAGTGAATTTCAATGGTTTTTTAATAGCAAATATCAAAAGCTGTAAAATGTCAAGTACGTGGTTGGTAAAAACATTTTCGTATTTATGCACGCTGATGTGCTTTGAACGCTGCCCCCCCCTCCTCTTTTCTTTTAGGAATATTCTCTCTTTGCAGATAGTGAAGGGTAGGTAACACAGGCCTTTGCCCCCGTTGTAATCCGTCGTGCCTGCTTCCCTCTCCATTTGATTGATTGTTATCCTAGCATTTATTGTTTTTGAATTGGTTCTCTTTGGTTCATTCTCTATTTACAAACAAGCACAGAGTCGCAATACTCTGTTTAGTCTTTGCAGATAGTGAAAAATCGTTAAAAAACAAAAGGAATCAAGCAAAATCAGTAGGCCACTAATGGGATCTCTTTTTGACCTCGCTAAAATAGAAACATTATGAACAACCCCTCATGACAAATACGAAACTAGTGAGAGGAACTGAGCTCGACACCCTGATGGCTGCAAGACAGCTCAGCTCCGCCGCCCACGCCACCCAAAATAACGACAAACACTATGCAAATATTGTAAATATATACAACACACCAGCAAAGTAACAGGGTAAAAAGTTTTATTAAATAACTATTTACAAGGCAGCCTGCTGCAACATCGATCCAAACAAGCCTTTGTATTTTGGGCTCAAAATAAATCATCAATAGTAAGATTTTCATAGGTGAGTGTAGGTTCATGGTTTTCCATCCACAGACTAAAAGCCTGGAGTGGCAGTGAAAGAACAATAACTAGGTAAGAAGGAAGGCAGAGGTTGTGGGAAGGACTATGGATATGGTATGTTGCTTGGTCCCTGAGATGCTTCGATGTCACTGCCTTGCACAAATGGCATAAGTCCTGGATGTTGGGTGCCATAGTTGAGGGTTCGGAGCAGTGCTTGTAACACTGTCTGAAGCTTATTTGCACCTGCTGCAGCTTCACTATTCTCAAAGTAAGTGGGGGCTGTTTGTGGACCTGACTGCATTGGAAAACAATGTGATGCGGTGCCTCCCTGAACAGCTTGACGGAGGCCCCTGAGATAATTGCGCCTGTCCACACCTTGTCCCACAATCCGCTTGACCTGAAGACGCGTCCTGCGGTGCTCTGGTCCGACCATCACATATACCTGTGCCAGGAGATGGCGTGGGGTGCAGTAGAAGAGAGAGGCGGCGCGAACGAGCCTCCCCCACCTCCCCAGGTGGAGGTTTCTCAGCTACACACCAGCGCTTCACTCGACCAGCTGACTTGCGCCCGCTCTTGCGACACAGTGCCTCGCTCGGCCAGCTGAATTGTGCCTGCTCCTGCTATTACAACGTCTCACCCGCCATCCAACGGAATTGCACCCAATCTTGCGGTCGGCTGGCTGGCGGTCGGCTCCACAGACTTGGGCCTGGCCTGCAAAGATGGCTCTGGGCAACCATGGAACTCGGACGCTTGACTGCTAGGGCATGGGCCCTATTCCCAAAAGAGTCCCCTCAGCCTTGAAGATTCTACAACAGTCACCGGGACCCCCGACTCCCGTAGACTACCGATGGGGAGCGACTGCCATGATTGCTCGCGGAATGGCCACAACGTAGCCACGAGATGGTGGTGCTCTCATGCTAACGCCAGCTTCAGTCTGAAACATCCAGAAACACTGTAGACTACCAATTCGATCAGTTCCGGTGGAGCCCCAACGTGACCCTGTAGAGAAGAACTTGCCCTCCCCTCTTTGATTGATAGTTCTTGTTGCCTGTCCGTTCTCTTGTCATTTAACAGAACTTTTTGGACTGCTGAAAGGGGTTGTGTTCCGACCGCTGGTTGGTGGAGACATTTTGACTATATTCTGGACCTGCGTTGTCGCGTAATGCGTCATATGACGCGCCGCGTTAGCGCACCCGGAAGTGCTCCGGTGCGCTAGGCGCAGCTTCCCGGAAACGATCCAGAGCGCGGCGCGCAGCCCGTAACGTAAGCATAACAGGTCATGTGACTTGTTAATAAAACTTTTCATTGGTTCATTTTACTTTTGGTTTCCTAATGATGAAATGCTTGATCATATGACCTAAAAATAACACTTTTCATTGGATTGAAACATTTTTTTTCCCCAAACGATGAAAGCCCCACCTTTTTTTTTCTCACTCGGCAATCCAAAAAGGTTCCGTTAGATGACAACAGAGGGGACAGGCAACAAGAACCATCAGTCAAAAGAGGGGAGGGCAAGTTCTTCCCTACCGGGTCACGTTGAGGCTCCACCGGAAGTCATCGAATTGATAGTCTACAGTGTTTCTGGATGTTTCAGACTGAAGCTGGCGTCAGCATGAGAACACCACCATCTCGTAGCTCCGTCGTGGCCATTCCGCAAGCAATCATGGCAGCCGCTCCCCACCGGAAGCCTGCGGGAGTCGGGGGCCCCCATGACTTTTGTAGAATCTTCAAGGCTGAGGGGAAGCTTTCGAGAATGGGGCCCAAGCCCTAGCAGGCAAGCGTCCGAGTTCCAAGGTGTCCCAGGGCCATTTTAGTGGACCAGGCCCAAATCCGAAGAGCCGGCCGCCATTTTAAGAGTCCTGTGGCAGCCGCCTATCGCTGCATCGCAAGAGTGGGCGCAATTCAACTAGATGGTGGGCGAGACGCTGTAGCCGCAAGAGCGGACGGTAAACAGCTGAATGGACACTGAAACGGTAAAGGGGCGCCCCACTACAGCAGACGAGCCTCCACCTGGGGAGGCCCGTTCACGTTGCCTCCCCCACCCCCCCGGGGCACCCCACGCCGTTTTTCGGTGCAGCATTGTAGGATGCCAAGACCAGTGCGGCAAGTAAAGGACATCACCTGGGTGCCGTCCAGATCTCAGCGCGTTGTGCTGCCTTCGGACTATTCGCACAACAGACCGCTACTGACCATTGTTGCTTTTGTTTAATTTTTTTTTTTAACGTGTTTACTGTTTTTGGTGCGTTATAGTTATTAAAGTGTTAAAATCCTACTACTTTGTTGGAGTGCTATATATTTTTAATGTGACACATAATTGTGAAGACTTTGATGTACAAAAAGGCATCCCTGGAATCTTCCGCTTCAGGCTCGGTCCCACACACCCTCACAGTGAGAATCCCCTCCCCAATCACAATACAGGATCGTTATCAGATAGTAGGAACGCGTGTGGTGTGACGGATCTCATGGGGTGGGGGCCTTGATCTACTGTAACTCCTTTGAAGAGGGGTGATTCTTTACAGTTGAGGCCATAAACTACATCCGCAGGGCTAGGTGATAGCCTGGGACCGGCCTGGACAATCAGACACAAAGGAAGAGGAGTGTCAGAGGGTGCGGTAGGGAATAGGGTGAAAGGGAGGTGTCGGGCGGGCACAGGGTGTGATTCTCAGGGAAGAGCAGCGCAGATGGGGGGAGGTTTATGGCCCATGCATAAGAGAGAGAGCGGGGGTGACCAGTGCGTGGGGGAGATGCTTGCGAGGGTGGGGAGCCATGCTGAGGATCGGCGGCGTGCAGAGAGTGGGTCTGGTCAAGGCATCTAAAATGGCTGCCGTGCACGACAAAAGTGTGGCATTGGAAAAAAAGCAAGATGGCGCAGACAATGTTTATCAATACGGATTAATTTATAACAATTATTTTTAACAATGTATTTACTCGCAGTGTCAAAATGGCGGTCAACACTTCCTGATTTCCTTCGAATCGAACGTTAACAGACGTCATGATCGGCGGCGTGCAGAGAGTGGGTCTGATCAAGGCATTTAAATTGGCTGCCGTGCACGTCAAAAGTGTGGCATTGGAAAAAAAGCAAGATGGCGCAGACAATGTTTATCAATACGGATTAATTTATAACAATTATTTTTAACAATATATTTACTCGCAGTGTCAAAATGGCGGTCAACACTTCCTGATTTCCTTCGAATCAAACGTTAACAGACGTCACGCAGCAAAAAAAAAAAAAAAACGCTCATGCGCAGCCGCTGGAAGACAAGTATCAACATATATGAGCATCCTCAGCCACCCTCAGAAAACATAGGAGGTCAGAATACGTCTCCCGTACCCCCTTATACCCATTTCTCACATTGTTTTTCCTCCATCTTGTAATTTAATTAAAACGAAACACAAAATGGCGAATTCCCGTTTCGCGTCCCGGTTCGCTACCCGGTTCGCGAACCGGAAAGCGCTTCTACCGCAAACATTTTTTTTTTTATTTGCCCCACGGGACCCTTTAATAACCCCAACATCATTCCTAGGGGGTCAAGAAGGGTCTACCTTGCCCCCTTTCATTAAATTCCCCCTTCGTTTTTCTCCTCTTCTTGTCTCTCGATCCTACCGAGAGACAAGATGGCGGCCGCTCCGGACTGTTTAGAATGTTGACAGACACCGGAGAGCCAATCAGCTTCGCTTCGCAAAGCTCCGTTACGCGAAAAGTACGCGAACCGGAGCTCTACCCGGGACGCTTTCACAGATATATCAGTTTTTTTAAATGTTAATTTCTCAAAATCCACTGGAGCACATATATTGACACCCAGCAAAGGCACATCGGGCAAACAGTCCCTACAATTTTGCCAAGTTTCATGTAAATCCATTCAGCCGTTCGAGCTAAAAGTGAGGCCAAACTCCCTATGGAAAACTCAATGTTAAAAATGCGTTTTGGGACCCCCCTTTTTTCTCGGCCCCCCCTTGACGAAACCCCCCCAAATTTTCAGGGGCTGCTCAGAAACAAAATGTGCCATTTTCCTGAAAATTTGAGCCGATTCCGTCCAGAAAACGCCAAAGTTGCATGTTTAAATTGCATAAATCGGCAGAAGAAGGAAACACTGACAAATATATACATACATACATATTACCTACTGGCAGTTATAGTTAGGACCCAGCTTCCGTAGGAAATCTGCAGCATTCTATTGGGAATAACTTTGGCGCCGGTGGACGGCTCTTCACAAATTTCTCAAAGAAAATGGCCCGTTCCGTTCCGCTTCTTCCCTGAAAGTCTCGGGTAGATTCGCAAAGCGGGGGCCGAGAAAAAAGGGGGGTCCCTAAACATGTTTTCCCTATGTTAATTTCCATTGGACCTTTAGATATGGCTACAGCCCGAACCGCTGAATGGAATTACACCAAATTTGGCAAAATGGTAGAGTCTGATTCGCAGATCACCCTTTTGCTTAACTGGTTTAAATCCTTCCAGTAGATCCTGAGAAAATCAGAAGAAAAAAAATATATATCTATGAGAGCACACCGTGCGCGCACCGTGCGCGAATCGGGTGTGCGCGAGCTGAATTCTGATTTACTGTTAGACGTCTGTCAACATTCTAATTGGACGAAACCAGAAAGTGTTGGCTGCCATTTTGTGTTGAAGGCAGAAGAGAGCCAAAATAAAAAGTGGAAAACGTGAAAAGGGGGCAGGGTAGAGACTACCTGACCCCCTAGGTCTTCTCAGGAGGTCCCAGAAGGACCCCAAAGGGCAAACAATACTTTTTCTTCTTTTTTTTTTTAAACCGCGAGGTGCGCAAACGCGCACCCTTTGGCCGCCATTTTGTCACTTTGAGGTAGAAGAGAGCCAAAAACAAAAGTGGAGAACATGAAAAGGGGGCAGGGTAGAGACTCCCTGAGCCCCTAGGTCTTCTCGGGGGGTCCCAGAAGGACCTCAAAGGGCAAGAACACCTTTTTTGGGGGGGAAAAACTGCCAGGTGCACGCACGGTGCTCGCTTCCTTTGGCCGCCATTTTGTCACTCTGAGGTAAAAAAGAGAGAAAAAAACTAAAGTGGAGAACATGAAAAGGGGGCAGGGTAGAGACTCCATGACCCCCTAGGCCTTCTCAGGGGGTCCCTGAAGGACCCCGAAGGTAAAAAAATAAACATATAAAAAAAAGGCGAGGTGCGCGCACGATGCACGCACGTCAAAAAATAAATAAAAAAATACAGTTAAATAATGAGTTTGAGTGTTTATATGTTGGTTAGCTCTAAAAAGAGCTGTTGTGTTTACTGAGTGTTTTTTGTACCTACAAGTAAGTACTGATGCAGAGTCTAAAATTCAAGAGGAAGACTCTGTTCCCCTCATCTGTGAAATGTACACCGTCTCCTCTATAAATGCCTTGCATGTTGTAACGCAAGTTGTTGTGGTATATAGAACCCATACCATAGTCTCTGAGGAAAGCAGAAACAGACTTATTCACATGTTTCCTTGCTTTCTCAATCTGTGGACAAAATTGGTTGGACCAGTTCCATTTTTGTCTTTGGCATATATCAGAATATACAAAGGCAGTTTGTGATAAAAGTTACATCAATTGCCCAAAGGTGTCCTTTAAAAGCATTTCCAGACCTATCCCAGTCAAAGTGCTTAGGTCATTGCCACCACAGTGCACAATTATGAGGTCAGGGTGTGGGAGATGCAAAAAGGATTTTACCAATGGCATCAATTGGTGACATCTCAATCCCCTCTGGCCAATCCACATAATATCCACATTTGATGAATCAAGGTTGAGAAAGCATCTATTTGCTGCATACCTTTCAGTCCAGAAAATATAGCTATGTCCTACAATCCACACTCTAAGCATTTTGAAGGGAGATCTGGTTGTACTCAGATGGGCTCTGGAAATGAAATGGCAGTTTGAAAAGTAGGATTTTAGAAAAAATTGTAGATGAGATTCAGTGCGCTCGAAAAAAAAAGAAATGATTGGTGGTTTCTGAAAATTCAACATTGAAAACGCTATTGGTTGAAAAAAGTAATTGAAAGGAAGATTGCACAGGATAAGCTGGCGTATTGAGAAGTCAAACACCCTTGCTGGTTTGGTTTGCAGCATTTGGTGATGAACTTTTCACCTGTGTGTTCAGTTAGGTGTTCTATGGAGTGTTACCATGGTAACAGGCAGAGAGAGCTGTGGGAGAAGCTTGAACATTATGTGAGTTTGAAAGTGTAGAAATGTAGAACGAATAAAAATGTTAGTTTGGTTTTGAATTCGTGTGGGAAGAAATTTCCTTGGTTATCTACACGAATATGTGTGAAAAATTAGAGGGAATCAGGGCCATTTTGTGGTTGCAGTGTCTGAGGTACATTTCAGAGATTTTGCTTCAGAAAATATGGTGTGTGATTGACACTGTTCTAAATCTTCAAAAGCATTTTTAAAGGTGAGTTGTTAATTTGTAAGGGGAACTATGTTGTGCACTTTAAGTTAATAAGAAAAATGTGTTCTAATGTGAAAGTTCCTCACTCTCCCTCTCTTTCTCTCTCTCTCACTGTCTCCCTTTCTCTCCACCACTGTTCTTTTTCCTTCCTCTCTTTTTCAATACATCCTTCTGTTTCACTTACTCCTTTTTCCTTTCTCTTAATATGCTTCTTTTTCTCTCACTCTCCTTTCCTCACCCTCATGTCTCTTTCCTCACTGTCATTATCCTTCACCCAATCTCACTCCTCTTCCCCCACTTCATGTTGTCCTCTTTGTACATCTCTCCTATTCTCTTACCTCACTTGCTGTTAGCTATTCACTCTACCTCTCTTTCTCTTTTATTCTCTTCCTGTTTCTCTTTCCCTCACCCTTCCTCTCTTTTCCTTTCTGTTTCCTTCACTCTTACTTAGTCACTTTTCCTCTCATGTAATCTTTTTTTTCTCCTCTCATTCCCCTTTTGTCACCCTCATACGCCTTTTTCACACTGTTGCTGCTTTTCATTCACTGTCAGTACCTTTTTCTGACTCCTGTTTACTCATTCCCTTTCCTTTACTCCTCTTTTCAAACTCCCTCACTCCATCTGACTTACCTCCCTTTGTTTATTCCATCCCTCTCATTGTCGCCCTATTTTTCTCTCCCTCACCCTTGCTCTCTTTATACAACACTACTAGCAAGACCCCCCTTCACTGTAGTAATCATTTGACTGCATTGCAAGGGTTTCTGTTATGTGTCTAAGATCACAGTGTGTACCATTTTATCTCTGTTTGTACTATCTCTCCCTCTGTGGTTTAAATCACCTAAATCATGAAGTGTGTCATAATTTAGGAGATTTCGTTGTAGAAAGTCCTATGCAGTATGTGTCTCAGGCCTCTTAAATCCCAAATTGTGTTTATGCTGTTCAATTTAGATGCTGGATGTGCTGTGGAAATGCAAAAGCAACTGTCTCTGTAGCATGCAGTAATCATTTCAGTGAATTTTCATTTGTACATTCTCAGTCCCACCTTGACTCTCTACACTGCTTGAACACCACTTCATTGTCCTAAACCCTGAAACTCAATCCCTAGAAAAATATTCTAAACTCTTTCATAACTACTGCAGTGCTGTAAACCTTGAAAGAATACTCCCAGCAATACCCCCTTTCACTGTAGTAATGATTTTACTGAATTGCAAGGGATAGTGTTCTGTGTCTAAGATCATAGTGTGAGTCAGTTTTCATTTCAGAAGAATGTGGCAGAATAATTTGCTTAGTTAATGTATTTAAAAATATAGGAATACACGTACTTATGAATTTGATAAAGCTAGTTTTGTATTATCTATTAGTGAAAATGATATAATTAAGTGTTTATATTTTTTTGCAAGGTCCAGCAACATTGTACTATATATAATGGATCAAAATCAGGACAACTTTCAAGTCAATTTTGAAATTTCCATTGATGTCATAGAGGACTTAAATGTACCTTTTTAGGACAACATTGATAAACAAGATAATGGAGAAGGAGATTTAAGCAGTGATTTTTTTGATCAAAGTTTGGACAATGACTTGACAGAAGCAGTAGATGACATTGCGGTTCAAGTTGCAAATGTAGAAGTTGAGGTCAATGCAAACGAAATTACAGATGAAATCATGCTGGATGTTTTATTACAGTATCAAATGTTTGAAGAATAAATGTATGATTTAGAATTAAAAATGATTTGAGAGAGTCTTTTTGTACAATTGTAATAATTTGCTTAGCTGGTGGGAATACATGTTCTGATGAAGTGAGTCAGGCTTTAGGATATGTAGTGCTAGAAACTGCTATGCAGTACATCTGTCATGCCTCTTAATTTGCAAATAGTCTCCATGCTGTGTACTGAAGATCCTGGCTGTGCTGTAGAAATGCCATACCAAATTTCTCTGTACACCTTTACACTCCTTCTCTCACCATCAGTACTCTTCCTTCACCCTCACTCATCTTGTACAACTCCCTCTTTCCCCTGTCTGTCCCTCACTTCCCTTTCCTATCTTCCTCCATCACTACCCTTGTCTTGCTGTATCGATCAGTCTCTTCTCACTGCCCCCTTACTCTCTTTCCTTCACATCATCCCTCAGTCACCTTTACTCACTCCACTTCTTTCACTTCCTCACTCCCTTTCGCTCACTCCCCTTTCCTCCATCCGTCTCTAAGTCTCTTCCTCTGTCTCAGTCACTATAACTGACTTACTCCCTCACAGTCCCTCACTCTCCCTCTGTTTGTCTCTTTTACTGTCTCCCTCTCTCTCCACCAGTCTTCCTTTTCTTTTCTTTCTCTTTCCATAAATCCTTCTCTCTCACTTACTTCTTTTTCCTTTCTCTTAATATGCTTCTTTTTCCATCACTCCCCTTCCCTCACCCTTATATCCCATCCCTCACTGTCACTGCCCTTCATTCAATCTGAGTCCTCTTCCCCCACTTCAAGTTCTCCTCTCTCTGCATCACTCTCATTCCATTTCTCCTGCTCCCATTCCCTCACTCCCCCTCACTCTCTTTCGCTCACTCCAGCCGTCAATCCCGTTCCCTTATACCCCTTTCCTCAATCCCTTTTGGTAACTCCCATTCCTTTAGTCTCCCACTCCTTTCACTCCATTTCTCTCTCCCTCTCTCCCTCTGTCTCCCTCAGTCTAACCACATCATTTCCTGTCAGTCACTTGCTCTCCATCTCTTTCTCTCTCCCTCTCTCCCTCTGCCTTTCTCCCTCACCCTTCCTTTCTTTCCCTTTCTGTTGTTTACTTCTTTTTTCTTTTGTATTATGAAATATACATTATAACTCAGTTTTTTCTTGTCTTCCACAGATACTATATTTATAAAAAAATATACAATTAAGTTGTCATTATTTATAAGGTAAGTATGACAAACAAAAATACTTTTTCATCACTGTCTTACTTCTCTTTCTCTTTCCCATTCTTTAATCTCTCTCTTACTCCCCTTGCTCTACTCATCTTACTCTCCTTTTCTCATTCTCATTACTGCCCTTCATTCACCTTTACAGTCTTTCTGTCACTATCAGTACTCTTTCTTCACCCTCACTCACCTTGTCCAACTCTCTCTTTCCCCGGTCTATCCCTCACTTCTCTTACCTATCTTCCTCCATTACTACCCTTATGTTGCTGTATCGCTCAGTCTCTTCTCACTCCCCCCTTACTCTCTTTCCATAACACCATCCCTCACTCACCTTTACTCACTTCACTTCTCTCACTCCCTCACTCTCTTTCGCTCAGTCCCCTTCCTTTATTCCCTCCCTCACTCCCCTTTCCTCCATTCGTCTCTAAATCTCTTCCTCTGTCTCAGTCACTATAACTGTTTTACTCCTTCACACTCCCTCACTCTCCTTCTGTTTGTCTCTTTCACTGTCTCACTCTCTCTTCACTACTCTTCCTTTTCTTTTCTCTCTCTTTCCATAAATATTTCTCTCTCACTTACTTCTTTTTCCTTTATCTTAATATGCTTCTTTTTCAATCACTCCCTTTCCCTCACTCGTATATCCCTTCCCTCACTGTCACTGCCCTTCATTCATTCTGAGTCCTCTTCCCCCACTTCATGTTCTACTCACTATGCGTCAGTCCCATTCCCTTTCTCCTGCTTCCATTCCCTCACTCCCCCTCACTGTCTTTCACTCACTCCATCCGTCAATACCTTTCCCTTATTCCCCTTTCCTCATTCACTTTTGCTAACTCTCATTCTTTTAGTCCCTCACTCACCTTCACTCCATTTCTCTCTCCCTCTCTCCCTCTGTCTCACTCAGTCTAACCGCTTCACTCCCTGTCAGTCACTCGTTCTCCCTCTCTTTCTCTCTAACTCTCTCCCTCTCTCTCTCTTACTCACCCTTCCTCTCTTTCCCTTTCTGTTTCCTTCACTCCTACTTTATCCCTCAGTCCTTTTTCCAATCTTTCAATTTCCTTCCTTTTCTGTCAATCCCCTTTCGTCACCCTCAAACCCTTTCTCCCATTGTTACTGCCTTTTACTCTTCCTCAGTATTTTTCCCTCACTCCCCTTACCTCAATCCCTTTCCTTCACTCCTCTTTCGTCACTCCCTCATTCCATCTCACTTACTCAGTTTCGTTCGCTCCCTCCCTCTCTTTTTTTTCCCTCTATGTTTCTCTCCCATTCTCCCTCTGTCTCATTCACTCTAACTGCCTCACTCCCTCTCAGTTGCTTGGTCTCCCTCTCTGTCGCTCTTTCCCTCTCTCTCCCTTACCCTTAATCTTCTTTCTTCTGTCTTTCTACCATTCCCCCACTCTCCCTCACTCACTTTACTTCTCTCTTAATGTTATTTCTTCTTCTTAATTCTCCTTCCCTCCCCCTCATACCCCTTCACTAACTGTCACTGCGCTTATCGCACTGTCACTCCCCTTCCCCATTACACTTCCTCCTGTCTGTATCTCACCCCCTTCTCTTTTCCTCTCTCTTTCCCTCACTCTCCCTCACTCTCCTTCCCTTACTGCCATTCCCTTACTGTTTCCCTCCCCTAACCTCACTCCCCTACCCTTACTCCCCTTGTTTCAGTCACTCTTTGACTCCCCTTTCCTCACTCATCATACTCCCCTTTCCCCACTCATTCTCTCAGTCCCTTCCTCCCCTTCACTCAGTCATTTCAGTCATTCATTTATGCACTACACATTCATTCAAAAAAAGAATGACACAGTATATAAGAAATACAGCTCTTCTTGGAGTAGTGAAGTTAGTTCTGAAAAGAACAGTTTTTTGTCTTTTTGTTTTATATATTCTTTTTTTGTTTTTTGTATGAAAAAAATAAACAGGAAACAAAAAACTGTTCAACAGGAACAAACTAAATAAAATAAAAATAAAAATTATTTTTGTCACAAATAAGGCAGGTTGACTAACCTCATAAGCAGGTACAGCAGAAGCGATGATGTAGCTAGTTTCTCTCTTCCCTAGGAGCGGCACCTAATGCGAATCATACAAGTATTAACTCAACAAGGAGGAACCATGTCATGACTGATGTAATATTTGACATCATCAGCAGTGGATTGCATGCGCGCAAGTTATAGTGAGAACAACTAACTATAACGGGGGAATTTAAATGGTTTTGTATGAGTAAAATGTCCAGCTAATTATAACTGGTGTAAAACCTATGGTTTTTTCAGTGAATATATATATATATATATATATATATATATATATATATATATATATATATATATATATATATATATATATATATATATATATATATATATATATATTACTGCTCCAAGCTTGGTGTCGTCGTGCGAGGTGCACTCAAGGAGAGGTGAAGAGCTCCAAGCCTCAGCTCCACTAAACAGATAAAAAGGCTCCAGCCGGCTGTTCCCTTTTCACAGTCCTGCTACCATTGTAGCCTTACGCGTTTCGAATACTTTCTTCATCAAAGGCTGATGGTGAAGGAAAGCAACGTGCAGTATCCAACCACAGTCCCTTTTCTAGCTGGATAGCACGCCCTAAAATGGGCTGCTCGTGATGCGGCTGCGCACTGCTTTGTGGGAGTTGTAGTCGGAAAAGATTATTACTCGCACCAACAAGCCGGTGCACTCATAGGCGGGTGCTCTCTGTGGTGGTGCCCCACAACACAAATCAATGCTCCAAAAAATGTCCCTCTTTTTTTCAAAGAAGTCAAAAAGCACTCCAATCGGGTAGCGTAGCAGGTCTTTAATTCGCCAGCAACATGCTCGATGACGGCAAGGGAACTCACACAGGTTTAGAAAGCTGCCTGCCATCTTAACACGGTCATTTACAGGGTTTCACAATACCGTGCTCATATCACAATACCGCAGTTCACCAAATTGCACCTCATAAAAACAGCAGTTTCAGCTCCCGGGGCTTTGTTTTAAAAAAAAAAAACCTGTGTGGGGGGACTCAAGCCCCCCACATGCCCCGGGGACCGCCACCTCCCTGGGGCTCTAATATGTAAAGTAGGGGGGTCCATGATGGACACCCCAGCCCGGGGGACCAACACCCCGGGGCTTTTAACAAGTGGTAGGGGGGCCGAGGCCCTGGGGACCGCCACCCCCAGGGCCGGCTCCTGCAGTGTCCCGTGGTGCCTACCCCGGGACACTGCTGTTTGCTATGGTAGGGTGGGAGCCTTGTGGCTCCCACTCTACCACAGCAAACTGCTTTGATTTTTGAAAGAGAGAGCAGGAAACCTGCTCTCTCTTTCAAAAATCAAAGTGTATTGCTTTTCTGCATGGGGAGCAGCATGTTAGCTGTTCCCCAAGCAGACAAGCAATGCCGGCTCCCGCAGGATGCGGGGAGCCGGCAGGGACCGTGGGGGGCTTGGGGACCCCCCAAGTCCCCAACGGAGAGGGCAGGCTCTGGGGATGGGGTCCCATGGGCCATAAGTTGCCCAGGAGGGGGCCACATGGCCCCCTCCAGCATTAAAAAATAAATAAATAAATTAAAAAGGCAGGCCCCGGGGGATGGAGTCCCCGGGGCCTTAAGGGTGCATAGGAGGGGGGCTATGTAGCCCCCCACCACAAAAAAAAGAAAAGTTGGCTATGCCCTGTGTGATGGGGTCCCCGGAGCCGGAATTGGCCATGGGAAGGGGGCTGCGTGGCCCCCCTCTCTGCATTGCAGCCCCCTGGTGCATACTGGAGGTTCCTGGTGGGCTAGTTGTAAAAAGGGGGCGTGTCCTCTGAACACCTCTCTGCAACGCAGCGCCCTGGCGCATACTGGAAGTACCTGGTGGGCTAGTTGGCTCACAGGTGACCTTAGGATTGAAGAGGAATATATTCCCCAACCAAAAACGCGCCACAGGGCGTGTTTGCACACATGTCACCTCAGGCCCCGCCCCCTTCCTTCACTATTGAGCGAAATATTCCTTTAAAATCAGCTACGTATTCCGATTTACTCACCTGTTATCACGAGAGACGTCAGTGCTGCATCTTTGAGCCCAGGACTGATCCTGAAAAGTAAATGTAACCATACTTATGTTGGATTCCACTTCGGGTTGCCCACCACACTGCAGGAACGACGTATGGCCCAAAGTGAAAACAAGGAAGAGAGACAAGGGAACCACTTCTACGTCAGTTAGACCCTCCACGTGACTGCACCTATAAAACAAGGCACCACATTACTATCCAATACTGACATACATCAAACCCCTCCCGCTTACAACCATGCCATACCCATCACAACAGCATTGACTATCTTACCAGAGCGAAATGCAGGGGATGTCCAGTGGGGGCCGTGGTCCTCTTTCGCCTTGCTCTCTGTTTCTCTATTGGAACCCAATTCTGGAAGTCAAATTCAAAAAACAAACTCAACCCTTCTCATTGTAAACACTAGGGGGAAAAAGTCTAATAAGGACAGAAAAAAACCATGTTTATTAGTAAAGGATCGTGGCTCTCCAAATATGAGGGTGACAGGACAAATTCCACGAACAGCGGGAGTGGAGCACCTTCTCTGCTCTGTTCAGAAGCCGCGGACACCGAAAGCGCCCGAAATCTGCACAACGAAGTCGAGTGCCTGCACAAAATGCGGAAGTCGGAACCACTAGGCACACGCACAGCTGTGCGTTACTTCGGTAAATCCAAGAGCGGCTCCATACTCCATCAAAGAAGCAGTCCTCCACTAGTAAAGTTTCCTCGGAGGGTACTGGAGCCCCTGAACCCCCAAAGCACTAGGTCTGGCCCCAATATAGGATTTTGCCAAAACCGAGTCACTCGGTGAAAAAGTCCAAGACAGGGTCCACAGGAAAAGGGAGGGAGGTAGGGATAATAAGCAAAACAAAAGGGCAAGGGGTTAAAAGCAGGGAGAGACGAATCAAGAGGTGCCTATGAGCCCACAGGCACCAGAGTCTCCTGAGCAGCAAAGAAAACACACCCAGGACCTGGAACCAAACCTAGAAAAGATACCAAGCAAAAAGGAAGGGGCGTACACAGCTTAAATCTCCCAATCTGGTAAGTAACTTGATGGATAGTGCATGGCCACAGAAAGGGGACTAGACCTGAATCCTAACAGCTTACTGTAACTTGAATTTCCCTCCATAGGCTAACATTAACTGGTTTCACTTGGAAATTTTTCTAAGTGTGCAGATTTGGAAATTAAAAAAATTCCTCAAAAATCAGCCGAACTACGAATTCTGATTTACTCACCTGTTATCAGGAGAGACCTCAGAGCTGCATCTTTCAGCCCACTACTGATCCTGAAAAGTAATTCTAATCGTAGTTACAGTAACTTGAATTTCCTTCCATAGGATATCATTGCCTGCGATATAAAATATATAGAAACCTAAACGCACCCTGAACCCCCAAAATATCCCTGTAACCCAAAACCCTAAACCCACCCTGAACTCTAAATATTCCCCTACACCCCAAAACCTAAACGCACCCTGAACCCCAAAATTACCCTGGTACCCCAAAACCTAATCGCACCCTGAACCCCAAAAATACCCCTGCCCCCCAAAACCCTAACCCACTCTGTTCCTCAAAATTACCCCTGTTTCCCAAAATCTGAAGGCACCCTGAACCCCAAAAATATTCCTGCACCCCAAAACCCTAACCCACCTTGATCCCTAAAATTACCCCAGTACCCCTAAACGCAACCTGAACCCCAGAAATACCCCTTCACCCCAAAACTTTAAATGCACCCTGAACCTCAAAAATACCCTTGCACCCCAAAACCTTAAACGCACCCTGAAAATACCCCATGTACCCAAAACCCTAACCCTCCCTGACCCCTAAAAATACCCCAGTACCCAAAAACCAAAACTTACCCTGAACCCTACAATTATCCCTACACCCCAAAACTCTAACCTACCAGGATCCCTAAAATTACCCCAGCACCCCAAAACCTAAACACACCCTGAACCCCAAAAATATCCCTGCACCCCAAAACCCTAACCCACCTTGATCCCTAGAGTTACCCCAGCACCCCTAATCCTAAATGCACCCTAAACCCCCAAAAATACCCCTGCACCCCAAAACCTTAAATGAATCCTGAACCCCAAAAATACCCCTATACCCCAAAACCTTAAACGCACCCTGAACCCTAAAAATACCCGCTACACCCCAAAACCCTAACCCACCCTGACCCCTAAAATTACCCCAGTACCCCAAAACCAAAACGCACCCTGAACCCTAAAAATTACCCTCTACACCCTAAAACCCTAAACCACCCTGACCCGTAAAATTACCCCAGCCCCCAAAACCTAAACGCACCCTAAAAATACCCCAGCACCCCAAAACCCAAAGATACACATAACCCTAAAATTTCCCCTGAACCCCCATAACATATACCCCTACACCCCAGCCCCAAACCATATACTTACCTTATACTTACATTTAAAAAACATATGCTTTAACCATTCATGCATTTACAACGAATTTCGTTGTAAAAGCATGTGTGGAAAAAGCATATTAAATGTAATGTCTTGCGCTGTAATGGCATTGCGGAGTCATGGTAGATGCGTTGTCAAGGTATTCAGGGTGATGGTATGCGGGATTAAATATTCGTGATGATGGTTGTTTACCATTCAAAATAGTGGGAAGATAGGAAGGAGACTCAGTAAACATTAAATTCTTCATATTTCTATAACCAGTACTATAGACTCAAGTGTGCATCTAATGAATGAGTACTCGCAAACACTTTCCAGGGGGTCACACATTTTGCCTGTCATGTGATCGAGGGCCGCATTGATGGCAGATTGGCGGTGTAAGGTGGGTATAAGGGAAGCAAAGAATGTAAATATATAGAGGCTGAACTGTACATTAGAAGCAAGAAAACCTTGGATCAATGACAGCTTCTCCACTTGACCAAAGTTAGTCATCCTAGACAGTTGTTTAAATTTACCTTCTTTTTCTTCTTTGTCACATATAAGAGGATCTCAAAATGCATGACTTCACGATGATCACTGTATGAAACCCTCTCTTTCATTGTATTTGTCAAAGTATAATGTTATCCATGTAGAAGAGGAACACTGGCCCTAAGATGGTAAACATAACAACGGACTTGCCTCTTGAGTCACTATATTCAGTGTTGCTAGGGTGGAGGACAAGAATGAATGTTTCTAAATTCATCTTTGCAAACTATCACATTAAAAAAAAACTCAATGCACTGATATAATCTAATGTACTAAGGCGAAATGCTTCTGCATGTTACTGAAATACACTTTTTGAATTTTGATGAGACTATCAGATTTTTAGAGTTGCAACAGGTCCTAAACAAGAATTTGCAATGCAATCGGTCTCGCCTTTGGGACCTTATATGTATTTAGCTATGCAGCACATTAGCCTGGGTGCTGAAACATCTACTGTTCTTTAACATGGATGGAAAATAAGCACCAAACTGTGTGACATGCCAGATATGGGAACACATGGAGAGAAATATTGCCTTTCAGCGGGAAACGGTATAGTCCAAAGCTCGGTTTTAAATATAAAATCAGGGCCTTCTGTGGTCATATCACTGAAAATACAAGATTAAAAAAATCTATTATTTACTATGGGTGCTTGTGGAAGACAATTTCTATGGACTGGAATCTAGAAAATGCTAAAGTGATTCTTGTATTTTACTGACCTCTGCTGGTCGTTTTCTATCAGGAAAGTTAAATAGAGGCAGTTGCCAGAATAATTAAAAAAAAAGAAAGTCCTTTAGAAGAAAGCAATTCTGGTATTATACTGTCCTCTACACGTTGTTTTCTATAAAGACAGTTAAATAGTGGCAGTTGAACAGAAACAAAAGTCCCTACGCGGAAGCAGATAAGTCCTAGGGCTGATCTCCGGAGCCCACACAGTACATACACATATAAGTAAATACTAAAGTATATAAAAGAGGTCTCAAATGCTGGACCTAAAAATGAAAGTGTTTCTGAATTTAAGAGGTTGACACCTCCCTTTAATTTCAGTTAAGGTGTAAATAAATGTGTGGCTCTTTATTTAACATATTTCTCAATGTTAGTGCTGAGTCGAGAAACAGCAACCCAGTGCTGCTGTTGACTAGTGGGCTGCATATAAATGTCAGGAGGTCTCAATGTGGCCCCCGTGCCATACTCTAAGTATCACTGATCTAGTGCATACCAGGCACCATGTTACAGAATACGGCGCACTCTCGTTGCTTGCTCGGGGCACACCTTCCAAAAGGTGCACACTGCACAATCAGTGAGAGTGAGCTGTATTATATTGAATGTGCTGCCCCCGGGCAGCCACAAAGTCATGCTGCCATGGGGACAGTGCATTCAAGTGAAATACTGAGCAGCTTTGAAGCAGTCGTTCTCTGTTTCGAATATATGACTTTACCACGAATACAAATACTCCGCATGGCATTACCACGCGAATTTTACTTCGCAAGTGGCTGTACCACGCAGCTTTTTAGAACGCAAGTTCTAAACTCGCATTTCAAAAACGTTATGTTCACCAGCTCTTACTTCCATCCTCCATCGAAATATGCGTTAAAACACGTCTACCAAAACTAAAAAAGGACTTCATTTACGACGTACTCGCCACGTCGTCGGTGCGGCTCATTTTTTTTTTTTTTATGACACTTTTGTGCGTTTTTTTATTGTATGTAGCCTGCTCGTTTTTTTTTTTTTTTATGGGGGCAAGACCCCCCCAAATCCCCAAGGCCACGCAGAACTTACATGCTGGACGACCAAAAGGAATACCACTTGCGTGGTAAAGACGGTCGTTGAAGGCTCCCTCGTTGAAGAGACGTTTGCGGGGTAAGTGGATCGTTGAAAACGTCATGCGTGGAAAAGACTTCGTTGTAAATGATGTTTCCCCTCTGTTTCACTGCGCAGGTGGCAACCCGCCTACACTTTTGAGGTGGAGTAAGTGATCTCCTTGTAGGCGGGGGTCTGTGTGACTGCACCCACCTGGATGGAGATGTCTGCAGGGTCCATAGGACCCCCTTTTCCTCCTTCAGAGGGCTGATGTCAGGTGGCACAGTGACAGTGCACCACCTTTTAGGTGGTGCACAGTCAGTACGCCCCCTGACAGCTTCTTTGCCTCTGCCTTCACGTTTACAATGCAGCACAGGTGCAAAATGGATTCACTCATTTGCATGGGACCATGCCCCCATGCAAATGAGGGAACACCCCCTGGTGATAGCTCCGGTGCTTTATGTATGCCAGTGCTATCCGTTTTACAGGAAGGGCCGCACAAGTGTCTGCTGCCCTCTCTGTAATACTAAAGTGCCCCTGGGGAGTGCAAAGCTGGCGCACATGCTCGTTCCGCCCCTCGGAACACATTCCATGACTCGAGCTTCTTAAAAAGCATAAACATTAAACTTTTTTAGTTGCTGGGCATGTAAAGCATCTAGAGAAAATATGTCAAAGGTTATGGTCCCTTGGGAATATTGTGGTATTTTAGAAAAACTATCATTTTGCAATCAGTGTCTTCCTAGATAAATGAATCAAAGGTCCTGGAACATCAATCGATTTTGCTTGTGAACTGGCTCTTTTGAACTCTGTGTGAGGGCATGAAGAATATCTGGCAAGAGCATTCAATTTAGCCGAGAAGCTGCTTGTGCCACTTGGAAGAGCGCAAAAAGTCGAATGGTGAAACTATAGCTACTAGCACTGTTGGATTTTTGTTTTTGAGAAATTTTATATAAGTAAAACAGTTTCCTGTTGAATGATACCTGGGCCATTGTCATTGCACTGCATGGATTGTTACCATGTATAAATGTTTCACTCTCATTGAACAAGAGGGTACTTATCGCCATATTTCAGAGCATCTTGCATTGCCAGAGCTTCACTTTTTGTAATGCTCCAACAGCACAATCTACAAACTATAAAATCATATTCATGAGGTCAGGCAAAGCCACAATGAGTGGCTTTTAATGGCCTTTTAGACATGTAGTAAAGCGAGGCAATGGAAATTGCAGTTTTTCCTTACCCCAGTGGGTTTTCACACACATCACCCATGGATTGTGACACTTTACCAGATTCAAAAAACCATGTCAACCTGGAGAAGTGCCAAAACCTCACGCCTCCCAAGGGGAGGTGCAACTAGGAGAAATTACCTTTTTTATCCTTGTTTTCCTCTTTCTATGTGTGCATGCCGCAGCACACATTGAAAGAGGACAAAGCCACACAGGATTGGTTTTGTGCACAAAGGTAACGCTTCCTGCACAAAAAGAATCCAACAACACGGGCACTCTTGCATCAATGGGCAAGGGTGCCGTTGTTGGTGCTAGACTGTTGATACAGCGCCAGCGCAGGGGGAATGGACAGGAATACACTGTATTGGATAAATACAGGGCATTCATGCCTTTTCACTTTGACGTAAGGCAGTGTAGCAAAGTGACTTGCTACACTGCCCTATATTAAAACATCATATATGAGGTTTAATAAGTGAGTGTTGTTCTTTAAGTGTTTGGTGTGTATATGGTTCATGTCTTGCTTTTGTGATACCCCACCTTTCCTCAGTACCAACACATAGGAGATTCTTATGACAAAGCTGGCCCTCAAGATGTCTCAGTGAGTTGGACACACTCTGCTGAACAATGTGGTGTTGTGCACATCACACGTTTCAATGCTATTAAGATCAATAAAGCATTCCATCCTACCAAGGTCAGTAAACAAATGGCCTCTGGGTAAAAATAGCAATAGTTATTTATAGTGATTAAAATACTGAAATTTGTTATGAAGCCCTATATAAAAAGGAACAATTATAGTTATTGAGGTGGTATTGCATGTATATGGAAATGGTTCATGTTATATGTACTCTTGTAAGGACGAATTACGTGTTTTCAGGTCTTTCAGCTGTTTGCTGACGAAGATTTATTGTGAGGAATGCCAATACTTAGAGTGTGTTTTTTTCCAGCCCATTGCTTATCATTGCTTGGCTTTCTTGTCAACCTTATTTTCTTGCTTCCTATTCCATGGCTTCTCTCCTCTTTTAGTATCTTTTCCTCCCTTGAGCCTTATATTGTTTACCATCCCTTTGATTAAGTGACATGTGTAGTGTTGTGTGATTATGTTCAGTAGGACCCTTGTGGTCCTTTGTAGACTCCTTACAAAGTTACGTATTCAGCGGGGAGGTACTTGGGGTGTTTCTGGGTGTAGTCAATAAAGTCTATCATGCAGTGTGTTCAGTTAACAGTTGCATGCTGAAGAATAAAGACATATTCTAGAGCTCAGTGTGTGACATAGCCATTTGCAGGCTCCAGAGCATGAGTGGATGAAACAACTCATCTCCCCTTTGTAAAATGAAAAATATGGATAACACAAATACATTATAGTTCATCAATGATCCGTTGAGGTATTCAACTTCACATGTATGTTCATCAAAGTTGGAGGGATGAGGAAAAATAGTGTCCGTTTCTTTCCCCTAAGTATTAGACGAGATTAATCAGAAGTGAAAAAGGACACTTGTTACACCTTCTAACCTTCGGTTTAAAGGATGAAGAGTACCCTCAAAAACTCAATGCAATCGGAGGTGCGGTATATATGGTTCATCCGCCCCGCATTGTAGTTGTGGCAGTTATCATCGGGTTATCTTCTGTGTGTAAACTGCCAGCCTCACCCGAGGCACCTCTGGGTTATTTGGTGCAGTGTCCAGAGATATGAGGGTTTCCCCACTATACACAGTGCAAAAAGAAAAAAGTGATGTGCAAAAAATTGGTTTAAAAAAGGGGAAATAGCCCCGGAGATTTATTTAAGGGGTGTATTTCCACTGTTATTTAAAAGAGAACTGTACTTTATGTAGACCAAGTTACTAGGTCTATAAGTATTTAGTGAAAAGGCGTCGACATGTTTCAGCTCCTTGGGTCCTAGGGGTCTATGGAGCCTTCGTCAGGACTTGTACAAACAAAAAACATAGAGGTTATACTCACACTATTTGTGCAGTATCAGTTTATCAATTTTCAATTTCTGAAAAAGAGTTGCATGTTAGTATACAGATACATACTTGTAATCATAATACACTTTCTTCGCATTGGGGGGAACATAGATAAACATTTTCCTATTGTGGAACAAGTTTAAGTCATGCTCTACTTTCAAGAATAAGGTTGCAAGGGGGAGGGGTTCAGTAGTTGCTTATGGCAGCGAGATAGTGAAATATTAGGCAGGTGTTATAAGTGGGTATATTTTTGGTTGATGCTTAAGACCCATGGACACGTTGTAACAAACCATGGCTGTTCCCATGGGGAACATATTGCGTAGTTTTATATCAGGGCATTAAACGCTAAACAAAATGCGAGGCGCAGAAAGTAGTCAATGAAGGCAGGCGTCCTATCTAGATAAGTGGCGCGCTTCTCCGTGTACAGAGAAACACTGCGTGATGTTTTTTTGGCGTGTTCAGGAGTCCTACCTTAGTTTTTTGAGCGTTTTGCCACTTCAGGGGAGTTCGCTTATTCAAGCCCAGAGCTGTTAAAAGGGACGAATAAGCACTTTTAACAGCTCTGGACTTGAATAAGCGAACTCCCCTGAAGTGGCAAAACGCTCAAAAAACTAAGGTAGGACGCCTGTTTATATATAACGCAGCACTGCGCCGAAAACGCCAAAAAACATCACGCAGTGTTTCTCTGTACACGGAAAAGCGCACCACTTATCTAGATAGGACGCCTGCCTTCATTGACTACTTTCCGCGCCTCGCATTTTGTTTAGCGTTTAATGCCCTGATAAAAAACTACGCAATATGTTCCCCATGGGAACAGCCATGGTTTGTTACAACGTGTCCATGGGTCTTAAGCATCAACCAAAAATATACCACTTATAACACCTGCCTAATATTTCACTATCTCGCTGCCATAAGCAACTACTGAACCCCTCCCCCTTGCAACCTTATTCTTGAAAGTAGAGCATGACTTAAACTTGTTCCACAATAGGAAAATGTTTATCTACGTTCCCCCCAATGGGAAGAAAGTGTATTATGATTACAAGTATGAATCTGTATACTAACATGCAACTCTTTTTCAGAAATTGAAAATTGATAAACTGATACTGCACAAATAGTGTGAGTATAACCTCTGTTTTTTGTTTGTACAAGTCCTGACGAAGGCTCCATAGACCCCTAGGGCCCAAGGAGCTGAAACATGTCGACGCCTTTTCACTAAATACTTATAGACCTAGTAACTTGGTCTACATAAAGTACAGTTCTCTTTTAAATAACAGTGGAAATACACCCCTTAAATAAATCTCCGGGGCTATTTCCTCTTTTTTAAACCAATTTTTTGCACATCACTTTTTTCTTTTTGCACTGTGTATAGTGGGGAAACCCTCATATCTCTGGACACTGCACCAAATAACCCAGAGGTGCCTCGGGTGAGGCTGGCAGTTTACACACAGAAGATAACCCGATGATAACTGTCACAACTACAATGCGGGGCTGATGAACCATATATACCGCACCTCCGATTGCATTGAGTTTTTGATGGTACTCTTCATCCTTTAAACCGAATGTTAGAAGGTGTAAAAAGTGTCCGTATTCAACTTCACACCAATCTTCGAGATCAAGTCGTACGAGACTCGGATAGTTGACTTGGGCCCTCAGGTGGACTTGTTTTACTCGAAAGATCTGGAGTGAACAAACATCGAGGCAGATGCTTAAAAGGTGACGAGCCTCTCATTACGGACTTTCCAGGACATTGGGCAGTCACCATATTTTCTTTACTTCTCACAACGGTTTCGCATCAAACGGAGCGTCAGTCTTACATTTCCATTATTGGTTGACTTGGACCTGGTCTCCTTCCTCAAAAACCTTGTCCCGAGTGCATCAGTGCTTATCTGCAGAGACCCGTATCTTACTTTTGCAAGATGTGTCTGAGACATGAATCTCATCAATGTATATTACTCAGCTTGTGGTCCACTGTTAGTAGCATGGTACCAATGGCTTTCCCAAACAGCAGGGTGGCAGGGTTTTCATTTGTTCTAGAATGGGGAGTTGATCGATAGGCTCGTAGGTCTGGGTATAAGGCTGACCTGAAATTAAATACTTCAAAGTGCAGCACATTGAACAACTTTCTTCAGGATGCTCATAGAAAAGCAATTTGTCTGTGGCCAGAGAGGTGTACATTTCTAATGCCTGACATTCAAGCGACAAAGGAATTCCTTGAATTCTCTGCTGTTAAAGGGTTGACCGTTGACTGACTAAAGAATGGAGGGCACACCCCATGCTGTGAAAATATTATACGGTACAAAAGGGATGGTATTGGACGGAGCATCTGAACCAATCATACACTCACACCTAGTCAACAAATCTGGGTTTAATCCATCACCGTTCTTTAGCCCACTTTGCCACCCCAGTTCAGACATGGTCATATGCATATCAGTCTGACCCTGTGCCTCATGGGAACAGTCCAGCCAGAACTGCCAAGCCATGCCTTCCCTGGACTGGAAACAAGCTTCCTAGGACCAGTTTCTGGCATTACAGCTGTCTTCAGCCAGGCTTGCTTGAATCAAGTGGCAAAGTGAGCAAGGAACTCACGTCTGAGCATACCCTGCCAACCTATGGTGAACAAAGCGGTAAAAAAGGGGTGGTGATGGATGGAGCATCTGAACCAATCAAACACTAACACCTAGTCAACAGATCTGGGTTTAATCCATCACCGTTCTTTAGCCCACTCTGCCACCCCAGTTCAGACATGGTCATATGCAAATCAGTCTGACCCTGTGCCTCATGGGGACAGTCCAGCCCGAACTGCCAAGCCATGCCTTCCCTAGACCGGAAACAAGCTTCCTAGGACCTTTTTCTGGCATTACAGCCGTCTTCAGCCAGGCTTGCTTGAATCCAGTGGCAAAGTGAGCAAGGACTCACGTCTGAGCATACCCTGCAAACTTATGGCGAACAAAGCGGTACAAAAGGGGTGGTGAGGGACGGAAGATCTGCACCAATCAAACACTCACACCTAGTCAACAGATCTGGGATTAATCCATCACCGTTCTTTAGCCCACTCTGCCATCCCAGTTCAAACATGGTCATGTGCAAATCAGTCTGACCCTGTGCCTCATGTGAACAGTCCAGCCCGAACTGCCAAGCCATGCCTTCCCTGGACCGGAAACAAGCTTCCTAGGACCGGTTTCTGGCATTACAGCCCTCTTCAGCCAGGCTTGCTTGAATCCAGTGGCAAAGTGAGCAAGGGACTCACGTCTGAGCATACCCTGCCAACTTATGGCGAACAAAGCGGTACAAAAGGCGTGGTGATGGACAGAGCATCCGAACCAATCAAATACTCACACCCAGTTAACATATCTGAGTTTAATCCATCACCGTTCTTCAGCCCACTCTGCCACCCCAGTTCAGACATGGTCATATGCAAATCAGTCTGACCCTGTGCCTCATGGGAACAGTCCAGTCCGAACTGCCAAGCCATGCCTTCCCTGGACCGGAAACAAGGTTCCTAGGACCGGTTTCTGGCATTACAGCCCTCTTCAGCCAGGCTTGCTTGAATCCAGTGGCAAAGTGAGCAAGGGACTCACGTCTGAGCATACCCTGCCAACTTATGGCGAACAAAGCGGTACAAAAGGCGTGGTGATGGACAGAGCATCCGAACCAATCAAACACTCACACCCAGTCAACAGATCTGGGTTTAATCCATCACCGTTCTTTAGCCCACTCTGCCATCCCAGTTCAGACATAGTCATATGCAAATCAGTCTGACCATGTGCCTCATGGGAACAGTCCAGCCCGAACTGCCAAGCCATGCCTTCCCTGGACCAGAAACAAGCTTCCTAGGACCGGTTTCTGCCTATCAGCCGTCTTCAGCTAGGAGAGCTTGACTCCAGTTATGTGGAGAGCACGGGACTCACGTCTGAGCATACCCTTCCCACTCGAGGTGACAAATGCAAAAACAACAATTGATGGACAGAATGCAGAACAATGTCATATATTCACCTTCTTTAGTGACCGAAAGTTCTTCCTGCACATTTCTGAATTTTTTATATTCAACGTCATCAGTGAGAGGTTGAGCATTCTTTCTCCATATTGCATTCTAATGATATCTTTGAGTGTGAGCATGTCTCTGTGTAGGTAGCATCAATGGACATAGCTGCAGGGGTGATTAACGTTACTATGAAATTGATCTATACTTCAGCCTGTTTACACTTTGCACTGTGATGCTCTAACTCCACCTGTGAGAAGTTACTTCTGGCTTATTATCCTTCCCCGGCTTATGCACAATAGTATAATCATACTCTTGCAATCTCAAACCCCACCTCTCTATGCAAGGGGGTATCTTGGCTTTTGGATTTCTGAA
This sequence comes from Lissotriton vulgaris, assembly GCF_964263255.1. Lineage (NCBI taxonomy): Eukaryota > Metazoa > Chordata > Amphibia > Caudata > Salamandridae > Lissotriton > Lissotriton vulgaris. The sequence continues at coordinate 460,400,262 of NC_141699.1, forward strand.
AATGGAGAGCAACTCCTGGTGGTCAGTGACAAGGGTGAAATGCTTTCCTTACAGAATCACATGAAAATGTTCACAAGCTAACACTACAGACAGGCTCTCTCTTTTTCTGGGTGAGAATAGGCATGTTAATTCTGAGATAGACTTCTGCTAGCAAAGACCCCAATGCCTCTCATGGCACTTGGATGTCCACTGTGTTGAGCAAGGATCATGCCCAACCCCACCGGGCTTTTGTCCACAACAATCTCTGTATGAAACTTTGGATCAAAGTAAGCCATTTCAGTTGCATTTTCAATTGTGTGTTTGATATTGCAGGGAGTCTGCAATATTACAGAACTAGGCTTGGGAATCTGGGATCTTAGTAGGTAGGTACTGAGTTATCCTACCACTTCAATAGCCCGGGACCAACTAGCTATAGCTCACTTGCCCTCCTACTCACTCACAGAGGAACAAGTGATTAGACACCCCAGAACACAACACTCCTGACTATCTCAGGAATCGCAGTGGCAAGGCACACCTTTCATTTACACTCTTGTACTCATCCAATTTAAGATTTGACAGAGAACCAAACAAGTGTAAAATATTTATTTTAACTAGCATGCTCTAATATGGCCTAATGTGGCCTGTGGAACATCTCCTTGTGGATGTTCAGAAATTCACTAACACTGAACGGTTCTAAGACGGATGTTCTTATCCTGGGGAAAAGTCCCGACCTCTGGGGAGCCAGCCACTAGCCTGTCAGCTCCAGTCCCGGGGTTAGGAACTTAGGATTTACCATGGACTGTGAGCTTTCTCTTGCTGCCCAAGTCTCGAGAATCACCTCTGCCTGCTTTGCGACTCTCAAGTGGCTGAAGAAAAGCCTCTGGCTCATTCCTTCAGCTGCTCAGAAAACTGTCTTGCAGGCCTTGGTGATCTCCAGACTTGATTACGATAATGTACTGTATCTGGGTGCTGAAAAGACCTCTGCCCATTGTCTCCAGCTCATTCAGAATGTGGCAGCTCATCCGCTTTTTCGGTTACCTCATCACACTTCTGTTTCTCCTTTGCTGCATCAACTTCACTGACGCAAAATTAGTAAGTGTATCAAGTTTAAGACTCTCTGCTATATGTTTAGAACACAGCACTGCTTGGCCCCCATGTACATACATAACCTTTTCAAGTCTTTATTCCCCCTTGCAAGCTAAGATAGGCCAGTCTCTTCCTCTTCTCAATTCCTAGAGTGCCTATGGGTGGCCGCCTGTTTTCATTCCTGGGGCAAATACTGTGGAATTCCCATCTGCTGGAACTGAAGACGTGTTCATCTCTCCTGACTTTCCGGAAAAAGCCTAAGACCTTTCTTTTTAGCCAGGCTTAATTGCCAACTGACATCCACTAACCCTGCTGCTCCTGCGTTTCAGCGCAGGGAAACCCTGGTGGGCAGCTGTGCACTTTACACATTTTCAATTAAATAAATAAAATAGCAGGCAGTATATGTGCCACAATCAGTAGAAAAATGCTTTACACAAATATGGTCAGCATAGCAAGTAGTCCATCAAGCATAACACAGCTGTTGTTATGACTGCCACTCCTTATCCTATCTCCCAAGAGGGAGGCTCCTTTAACATTAGCCAGGATCTATTATCCCAAGAAGGGGTCCCTCTCCTATTGCGGGACGGTATTCCTAACCTTTGCTTATCCACTGAGCAGACTTCTGATGTCATTCCCCCCCCCCAGTCTCAGCAGTATGGCTGTTGACTTAGTCACACAAACACCCCCAGTAGTTAAAATAAGGAAAACTAAGCCGAAGAAAATAGTTGTGGCAGAGGTGCATGGCCCACCACTAAACAAGTGTAGAAGGAAGTTGAGGGGAGGGCAGGGCAAGGCCAAAATGCCCCATTCCGACTTCGGAAAAGCACCTAAGCTCCCTTCCACTTCTGATGGGTTAATATTGGATGTGCATAATGCTGCTCCTGTTAAGGGTACCAATATCACTGATCCTGTTAGTGTCCCAGGGGATAATCCACCTAATATATCACCCCCGTTACTTCTATGGGGAATGTAGAATTTTTACTTAGATCACTACTTCTGCCCATCCATGAGAGCTTGAAGAAAGTGGAGATCAGACTCACTATCTTGGAGGCAACTATAAGTAGCCTGAAAACCTCGGCTACTAAACAGGGCAGACCTCCTGAGCCTAAACCCCCTTCTAAATGTCCCCCTAACACCCAAAACCTTTCAGTTAATGGGGGACTTCCCTTGGTTATTGCTGCTGCCCCCCTTCCGCAACCACTCATGGCCAACTTAGCTCCAACACCATTTAGCAAACCTAATATTCCATCTCTACAACCAGTAGGCCCAGTTCCCCCTGTGACTACCTTTGGGGCTACACCAAATGATAGCATTGCTCCCCTACTCCCTGAGAAGCTTCCCCCAGACCACGGAGACCCGACTTGCCACCTGAGGCTAATAGCTTTACGGTGGTTATGGCGGGTGCTCCTCCTCTTGAAGTGGGCGAAGGTGAGAACTTCCACTCACTTAAAAGAAAAATTATCAAATGGTTGAACTAGAACAGACCCCTTCGGCCCATCTCAACAATGAAATTATCATGGTGAGAAGAGTACCTTGGCTGGGGAAAACTAGAAAATCAATAATAGGGGACTGTATCATGGTGAGTTTTCGAGATCCTAGGACAGTTTCACACATATGTGCTGGGTCAAACAGATCTCCTGACTCTACCATGCAGACTTTGCCAGTGTCCTTTTTCTTCCCCCCTACCTGTATACATCATGATTTATCACAAGGCAACTGGACGAGGGTTGAACGGAGAGCTAGATACCGGGGGTATTCTGCACGTCCGGTTTACCGACCTCCGGAGACACCTTTTTATGACTACAACCGATTTAATTGTCTCAATGGACTGGACGGGGTTGATTGACTGCCCTCAGCCCTTGATTCAAACCCAGTCACTTCTGACAATGGTCTCGGTGTAACATCTACGATTCAGAAAAAGGGGTGGTGATGAACAGAGTGTCTGAATTAAGCAGACCACTCTTACCCAGTCCAAAGATCAGGGCTTGATCCATCACCATTATTTATCTCACTGCACCATCCCAGCTTGGAACCTGGCTATATGCAAATCAGTCTGTCCCTGGCCCAGTGCATCATGGGAACAGGGCAGACTAAACTACCAAGCCAATTCTTCACCAGAAAGGAGATAAGCTACCGGGGACCGGTTTCTGGAATTTCAGCCGTCTTCGGCCCGGTTTGCTTGAATCCTGATGGTGCAGTGAGAAAGGGACTCATGTCTGAGTATACCCTGCCACACCTATAGTGGCCAAAAACGATTCAGAAAAGGGGGTGGTGATGAACAGAGTGTCTGAATTAAGCAGACCACTCTTACCCAGTCCAAAGATCAGGGCTTGATCCATCACCGTTATTTATCTCACTGCACCATCCCAGCTCAGAACCTGGCTATATGCAAATCAGTCTGTCCCTGGCCCAGTGCATCATGGGAACAGGGCAGACTAAACTACCAAGCCAATTCTTCACCAAAAAGGAGATAAGCTACCGGGGACCGGTTTCTGGCATTTCAGCCGTCTTCGGCCCGACTTGCTTGAATCCTGATGGTGCAGTGAGAAAGGGACTCATGTCTGAGTATACCCTGCCACACCTATAGTGGCCAAAAACGATTCAGAAAAGGGGGTGGTGATGAACAGAGTGTCTGAATTAAGCAGACCACTCTTACCCAGTCCAAAGATCAGGGCTTGATCCATCACCGTTATTTATCTCACTGCACCATCCCAGCTCAGAACCTGGCTATATGCAAATCAGTCTGTCCCTGGCCCAGTGCATCATGGGAACAGGGCAGACTAAACTACCAAGCCAAATCTTCACCAGAAAGGAGATAAGCTACCGGGGACCAGTTTCTGGCATTTCAGCCGTCTTCGGCCCGGCTTGCTTGAATCCTGATGGTGCAGTGAGAAAGGGACTCATGTCTGAGTATACCTGCCACACCTATAGTGGCCAAAAACGATTCAGAAAAGGGGGTGGTGATGAACAGAGTGTCTGAATTAAGCAGACCACTCTTACCCAGCCCAAAGATCAGGGCTTGATCCATCACCGTTATTTATCTCACTGCACCATCCCAGCTCAGAACCTGGCTATATGCAAATCAGTCTGTCCCTGGCCCAGTGCATCATGGGAACAGGGCAGACTAAACTACCAAGCCAATTCTTCACCAGAAAGGAGATAAGCTACCGGGGACCGATTTCTGGCATTTCAGCCGTCTTCGGCCCGGCTTGCTTGAATCCTGATGGTGCAGTGAGAAAGGGACTCATGTCTGAGTATACCCTGCCACACCTATAGTGGACAAAAACGATTCAGAAAAGGGGGTGGTGATGAACAGAGTGTCTGAATTAAGCAGACCACTCTTACCCAGTCCAAAGATCAGGGCTTGGTCCATCACCGTTATTTATCTCACTGCACCATCCCAGCTCAGAACCTGGCTATATGCAAATCAGTCTGTCTCTGGCCCAGTGCATCATGGGAACAGGGCAGACTAAACTACCAAGCCAATTCTTCACCAGAAAGGAGATAAGCTACCGGGGACCGGTTTCTGGCATTTCAGCTGTCTTCGGCCCGGCTTGCTTGAATCCTGATGGTGCAGTGAGAAAGGGACTCATGTCTGAGTATAGCCTGCCACACCTATAGTGGCCAAAAACGATTCAGAAAAGTGGGTGGTGATGAACAGAGTGCCTGAATTAAGCAGACCACTCTTACCCAGTCCAAAGATCAGGGCTTGATCCATCACCGTTATTTATCTCACTGCACCATCCCAGCTCAGAACCTGGCTATATGCAAATTAGTCTGTCCCTGGCCCAGTGCATCATGGGAACAGGGCAGACTAAACTTCCAAGCCAATTCTTCACCAGAAAGGAGATAAGCTACCGGGGACCGGTTTCTGGCATTTCAGCCGTAAGTCTCAGGCGGCTGTCAGAAAAATGCAAGGGGTGGTTAGAAAGTTGACTAAGGCCTGTGTGAACCTGGGCGAGCGAGTGACCAATTTGGAAGACAGAGTGGTCTCCACAGAAGCTGAATCAGCAGCCGCAGTCAGTAAAGTTGATACGCAAGCAAAACAGCTTACCGATATTCAGTGGAAACTGGAGTCATTAGAAAATAGATTGCGTCAGAACAATCTTCGTATCCTCGGAATTCCTGAAGGGGCAGAGGGTACAGACATGAAATCATTTGTCGTTAAACTTTTTGAGTCTGCCTTCATGGATCTGAAAGACTGGGATTTTGATAGGGAGATTCAGAGGGCACATCGTACCCCAGCCAACATCTATAAAAATGCGAAGGAGGGAGACAAGCCTAGGGCAATTTTAATTTTTCTGGGCAACTTCAATTTGAGACAAGCAATCTCTGAGAGGGCGAGACCTGATAAAAATAAGACAGTTGATGGCCATACCTTTTTTGTTCGCCCTGACTTCTGTCATATCACAGTTGAGAGACACTGGAGATTACGGCAGATGATCAAACGTTTTCAGGACAAGGGTATGCAGGCCTATTTGATCAACCCCGCTCAACTCAAGATAATTAAAGACGGAAAAACATTCTACTTCTCCTCGGAGATTAAAGCTAAAGAGTTTTTGATGTCGTAGATGGAGCATTTGGATTGTTAAAATGTTAATCCCAGTTGGGAATTGGGGCTGTTGATATACAATGTTTCTATATTTAATGAACCGAGTACAGGGGTGGTCTTGATAAATATTCTTATGTTTGTGTCTCATTAATGGAGGATGGATAAAACGGAATATTCTAAACAGGTAGATAGTGTGTTTGGTGGAGGGAATTTGAAATGGTAGGGGATTATAATGGATCATAATGTAAGTTTTGGTGGGGAAAAAAATGGGAAAAAAAAACATTTGTAGTGTAGTGGGGAATGGAGAAGGCTCTTAAAGTTCTAAAGGTCCCTTCTCCTCACGTTGAGCTGCAACCATCACGTGCACAGACCAGCGGTCTGAGCGCCTCTAGACAAGGGGGTCGGTTGAGGGGGGTCTCCATCCTGGAGCCCGGCAGGGGGAGGGAGAGAGTGCAGAGGGAGGAGTGGGTGGGGGAGGGGAGGGAAGGGGGTTGAAAATTTTGAAAAATCACGAGATGGAAAGGAATAGTTTTCGGGTTGATATCAGTTATTTGGATAATAGTCAATGTAGGAAAGGTAAATACTCAAAATATGTCAGACATTAGAATTTGAACTATTAATGCAGGTGGTTTAAATGATTGGAAGAAGCGGCAGAGATTGAGCCATTTGGTTAGAACAAATAATATTGATATAGTCTGTATTCAGGAGACCCATATTCCCTGGAATAAAAGGAAGATCTTGGAAATGTATGGGTATACCCTGATTGGATGTTCCACTCAATCATCAATGATCAGAGGAGTGGCTATATTAGCTAAAAGTCATCTGGGCAGAGTGAAATGCATTAAAACAGATGGTTCAGGAAGATGGTTATTAGCGGAAATGAATATGGGGTTCACACTATGTGTAATATATGGTCCGAATGAGGATGACCCAATGATCTACGATAAATTAGAAGAGGAATTGGCTAACTGGATTGCCCCAATGATAGTTTGTGGTGATATGAATATTTCTGCAGACTGGCATCAGGGGAATAAATATATAGGCCGCAAACAAAAGGTTAACGCAGCCATAAGCTCCTTGATCCAGTCTCATGGCTTGGTAGATGTATGGGGAGAAAAGATGCCAGGTGATCGAGGGTATACATATTTCTCCCATCCAGCACAAAAGTATTCTAAGTTGGATTATTTTTTTGTTACAATAGGGGAGATTGGTAAGGTTATTATTCAGAAATTACCAAGAATAATTTCCGATCATAATCCTCTGATACTCTCATATAAAGTTCCCAGTGTACAAAGGAAAATATCTAGATGGACATTTGATAGGAAATTATTAAATGATGAAAGGTTTCTAAAGCACATGAAAAGATGGACAAAGGAATTTTTTGAATGTAATAGATATAGTTCCTCCAGAAATGGTGTGTGGGAGTCGTTTAAAGCTGCATTAAGGGGAGAGAGCATTAGCTGTGCAGCAAGAATAAGGAAAGAGGATAAAAGCAAGATAGATAAGCTTATTGTAGATCTGGCAGAAATAGAGAGATATCACATTGATGAAATAACAACCGGTAAAGATAGTGAGGAGACTATTAGAAATATGGCCAGGGTCAAGGGTGACCTCTTAAAAATAATCACTCAGAAAGAGATATGTGAATATCAGTCACAAAGAGCAAGGCGATATGAGACTGGTGAGCAGGCTGGTAGAGCATTAGCACTGCGTATTAGACAAGATTCGAATCGAAATAAAATTGGTAAGATCAAATACAATGGGAGAGAATATACTGACCCAAATTCTATAATACAGGCGTTCCAAGAATTTTATCAAAAACTTTACGATCAGAAGCCAGGAGTGGTACCACTCATGCAAGACCAGGTTCTTATAACACCAAGGGTGGAGGAGGAGGATAGAGCTCGATTGGAATTGGATATAACAATTGAGGAGATAAAAAATGCTTTGAGTGAACTGGCATTGGGTAAAGCGGCTGGCCCAGATGGGATTCCAATTGAGGTTTATAGGGTTCTGAGTGATGAAATTCTTCCTATACTTGAAGATCTTTTTAATGGAGTTATCTGCTCAGGTATTATTCCAGATACGTGGAAACAGACCAATATTGTGGTATTTCATAAAAAGGGAAAGCCAGAGGAGAATCCCGGCTCATATCGGCCGATATCATTAATAAATACAGATGCGAAATTATATTCAAAAATATGGGCTAAGAGACTAGGAGGGATTATAGGTCAACTTGTCTCACCCTGGCAGCATGGGTTCGTCCCAGGGCGAGGTACTACTGAACATACAGCTAGGGCTATATCACTATTTGATGCTGTCACTGCTACAGGGGGTGACATGGCTATGATTTTATTGGATGCCGAGAAGGCGTTTGACCGTGTGGTTTGGGACTTCATGTGGGAGGTGTTGGACAAAAGGGGTTTTGGAGAAAAATGTAGGAAAGGTATTAAGGCAATGTATATGGACCCAGTTGCTAGAATCACTACAATGGGGCTTCAATCGGAGGAGGTAGTGATTAGAAGAGGTACACGCCAGGGTTGTCCCTGTTCACCCATACTTTTCTCACTATATATAGACCCATTAATTAGGAAGATTCTGGCTTCAGATAAAATATCCTCTGTTATATCTCATGGTCATACTACTAAGCTATTGGCATATGCGGACGACCTGGCAATTGTTACAAACAAGCCGGATATGGCAATACAGGAACTAACTAACTTGGCTCAGCAGTTTGGGACATATTCAGGTTATAAACTCAATACTGAGAAAACTATAATAATTTGTACAAAGAATATTCAGAAAAGGGATCAAAGATATGTCGACTCTGCAGTTTATTTAGGAGTTAAAATCAATGCTGATGTGGGTAAAATCATCCAGGAAAACTATTTGCTGGTACTAGCGGCAATGGATAAGGATCTGAGTAGAATCGATGTACTACATCTGTCTTTGATCGGTCGAGTGAATGTTCTTAAAATGACAATGTTTCCAAAATTATTGTATTTATTCCGCGCTATTCCCTTATTAATTGATGAAGCCCTGATGAAAAAAATGGAATCAGTGTTCTCACAGTTCCTATGGCAATACGGTAAAGTGAGAAGATCGCTAGCTAGACTTTCAATACCACTAGAGGGGGGAGGGTTATCGGCTCCTAACTTAAGACTGTATCATTGGGTTTGTTTATTGTTGCATATGAAACATCTATTGTGTTATGACACTCCCGCACTGTTGCCTGGTACTCCCAGAACTCCCACAATTTACGAAGTATTAATCGGTGAAAAAGCTATGGGGATTTTAACTCGGGAAGTTAACGTGCGGTACTGCAAGAGGAGTAAAAGTAAAGTGATGTTAAGTGTTTGGGGTGTATGGAAGTTGATGCTGAAATTTCTTAAGATTCCTAAGATCAATGGAACTTTAGACCTTTGGAACTCAAGCCCATTCATACATCTTGGACACAACAGGAATAGTGCCCTTTGGAAAAGTTTGGGTATCCGATGTTTGGGTGACGTTATGTGTAAGGATGACTTGTTAGGGTTTGAGGTCCTGCAACAAAGATATGGTATCCCAACGAATCACTGGATGCTGTATAACCAGTTAGAACAAACAGTGAAATCTATAAGACCTAGGATTTCTATTCAGGAGTTAAACCCGATTGTTCAATATATAAGGAATGGGGGCAGAAAGATTAAAATAGGGTATGGTCATCTTTTACAGGGCATGGAAGAGGATGTTGCGCAAGTAGAAAACGCCTGGGCTCTTAGAATAGGGGATCCGAATGTAGATGTGGACTATGCCCTGGCATTAAATAAAAAAATATTAAGAGCAACCAACCTAAAAACACACCATTACAAGATGATCTTTAATTTATATTACACCCCCGCGAAGTTGTTTCAATGGGGTAAAAGGGATACAGACAGATGTCCAAGATGTAACCATGGTCCAGCAGGTCTAACTCATATGTTTTATTCTTGCCCAAATCTTAAACCTGTTTTAACTGAAATGGAGACGTTTTTATCGGGGCTGCTAGAGTGCCAAATCTCTCTATCCCCAACTACTGTGTTAATTGGCAGGGATGAAAATCTTAAAGTTGCACATGAAGCCGAAGCTTTTATCTTTCTGTGTGTTGCAGTGTTAAGAATTCTAATAGCGGCGGCCTGGAAAGATCCAGTAGCCCCCTCATTTCAGATGTGGCTAACTAGACTGCTTGGGATCCATAATATTGAGGAGTGTTTATATAATTTCAAGGGACAAAAGAAGAAAGATTATGGTAAAAAAATCTGGGCACCTCTTAGTAATTGGAGGAAAACAGGTTGATGAAATTGATGAGTCCATGTCTGTATGTAACGCACGTAAAGACAATGTCTTTTATCTTTTCTTATAATCTTAAATGTACTCTCCTCTAAGCTGATCGTTTTATAGTCCATAAGAAATATGCATTTGTGTATATATGTTTCTTCTTAAATTCTCATGTATTCTGTCACAATATCTTTTTATCCAGCTGATATTTTAACTGTATTCATGATCGTTTTTTTGTATTCTAATCCATCTCAATAAAAAAAAAAAAGCACCATCCCAGCTCAGAACCTGGCTATATGCAAATCAGTCTGTCCCTGGCCCAGTGCATCATGGGAACAGGGTAGACTAAACTACCAAGCCAATTCTTCACCAGAAAGGAGATAAGCTACCGGGGACCGGTTTCTGGCATTTCAGCCGTCTTCGGCCCGGCTTGCTTGAATCCTGATGGTGCAGTGCGAAAGGGACTCATGTCTGAGTATACCCTGCCACACCTAATTCAGAAACTCTGTCCATCACCACCCCTTGTTGTTAAATATTTTGTCCACCATAAGCGTGGAAGGGTATACTCAGATGTGAGTCCCTTGCTCATTGCACCATCAGGATTCAAGCAAGCCGGGCCGACGATGGCAGAAATGCCAGAAACCGGTCCCCGGAAGCTTGTTTCCTTCCCAGTGTAAGAATTGGCTTGGTAGTTTGGTTTGCCCTGTTCCTATCATGCACTGGGACAGGAACAGACTAATTTGCATATAGCCAGATTCTGAGCTGGGATGGTGCAGTGAGCTAAAAAACGGTGTTGGATCTAGCCCTGATCTCTTGACTGGGTGAGAGTATTCTGCTTAATTCAGAAACTCTGTCCATCACCACCCCTTGTTGTTAAATATTTTGTCCACCATAAGCGTGGAAGGGTATACTCAGATGTGAGTCCCTTGCTCATTGCACCATCAGGATTCAAGCAAGCCGGGCCGACGACGGCTGAAATGCCAGAAACCGGTCCCTGGAAGCTTGTTTCCTTCCCAGTGTAAGAATTGGCTTGGTAGTTTGGTTTGCCCTGTTCCCATCATGCACTGGGACAGGAACAGACTAATTTGCATATAGCCAGATTCTGAGCTGGGATCGAGCAGTGAGCTAAAAAACGGTGTTGGATCTAGCCCTGATCTCTTGACTGGGTAAGAGTATTCTGCTTAATTCAGAATCTCTGTCCATTACCAACCCTTGTTGTTAAATATTTTGTCCACCATAAGCGTGGAAGGGTATACTCAGATGTGAGTCCCTTGCTCATTGCACCATCAGGATTCAAGCAAGCCGGGCCGACGACGGCTGAAATGCCAGAAACTGGTCCCCGGAAGCTTGTTTCCTTCCCAGTGTAAGAATTGGCTTGGTAGTTTGGTTTGCCCTGTTCCCATCATGCACTGGGACAGGAACAGACTAATTTGCATATAGCCAGATTCTGAGCTGGGATGGTGCAGTGAGCTAAAAAACGGTGTTGGATCTAGCCCTGATCTCTTGACTGGGTGAGAGTATTCTGCTTAATTCAGAAACTCTGTCCATCACCACCCCTTGTTGTTAAATATTTTGTCCACCATAAGCGTGGAAGGGTATACTCAGATGTGAGTCCCTTGCTCATTGCACCATCAGGATTCAAGCAAGCCGGGCCGACGACGGCTGAAATGCCGGAAACCGGTCCCCGGAAGCTTGTTTCCTTCCCAGTGTAAGAATTGGCTTGGTAGTTTGGTTTGCCCTGTTCCCATCATGCACTGGGACAGGAACAGACTAATTTGCATATAGCCAGATTCTGAGCTGGGATGGTGCAGTGAGCTAAAAAACGGTGTTGGATCTAGCCCTGATCTCTTGACTGGGTGAGAGTGTTCTGCTTAATTCAGAAACTCTGTCCATCACCACCCCTTGTTGTTAAATATTTTGTCCACCATAAGCGTGGAAGGGTATACTCAGATGTGAGTCCCTTGCTCATTGCACCATCAGGATTCAAGCAAGCCGGGCCGACGACGGCTGAAATGCCAGAAACCGGTCCCCAGAAGCTTGTTTCCTTCCCAGTGTAAGAATTGGCTTGGTAGTTTGGTTTGCCCTGTTCCCATCATGCACTGGGACAGGAACACACTAATTTGCATATAGCCAGATTCTGAGCTGGGATGGTGCAGTGAGCTAAAAAACGTGGTTGGATCTAGCCCTGATCTCTTGACTGGGTGAGAGTATTCTGCTTAATTCAGAAACTCTGTCCATCACCACCCCTTGTTGTTAAATATTTTGTCCACCATAAGCGTGGAAGGGTACACTCAGATGTGAGTCCCTAGCTCATTGCACCATCAGGATTCAAGCAAGCCGGGCCGACGATGGCTGAAATGCCAGAAACCGGTCCCCGGAAGCTTGTTTCCTTCCCAGTGTAAGAATTGGCTTGGTAGTTTGGTTTGCCCTGTTCCCATCATGCACTGGGACAGGAACAGACTAATTTGCATATAGCCAGATTCTGAGCTGGGATGGTGCAGTGAGCTAAAAAACGGTGTTGGATCTAGCCCTGATCTCTTGACTGGGTGAGAGTATTCTGCTTAATTCAGAAACTCTGTCCATCACCACCCCTTGTTGTTAAATATATCGGTGTAACATCTGGCATCAGTTCTCCTCCTATTCCCACTCTTGTAATCCCCCCCACTGTTGCCCTGGCGTATCCATCCTCCCAGGGAATGGGAACCATTATTATCAATAACCCAGTTGTAGATATGGGCCAATGCTTAGCAGTGAATTCACTAAACAGGGAAACTGTCAGTATAATGTTCTGGAATGTGGCAGGGCTCAGATCCAAATCATCAAATCCCATCTGGTTAAAAACAATAGAAGAGATTGGGATTCTCTGTCTACAGGAAACTTGGACCTTAGAACCCCTCCATCTTCCAGGCTATAAAACACTGTTTACATCTTATTATTATTATTAAATTACACTTGTATAGCGCTATCTACCCGGAGGCCTCGTAGCGCTCATGACTGACACTTTATTAGCGCGGGAGCAGGGCAGATCAGTGTGCTTTTGCATACAAGTGTGTTTTAAGGGTTTTCCTGAAGGCAAGATGGTTAGTGGTTTCCCAAAGGGATAGGGGGAGGGCGTTCCAGAGCCTGGCCGCGGTATGTGAAAAGGAGCGACCACCCCATCGAGCCTTCTTGACTCTGATGGAGGTGGCCAGCTGAAGGGAGCCAGAACGGAGGGAACGCACAGGAACGTAGGGGGTGACCAAGGTCTGCAGAATTGCGGGACCAGTGTGATGGAAGGCCTTGTGTAAAATACGCATAGCCTTGAACTGCACTCTCGCCGCAATAGGGAGCCAATGGAGTTCTCTTAAGGCATCCCTAGCTGACTGTCGGCGAGGAAGATTGTAGAGAAGGCGGGCCGCACTGTTTTGGGTGACTTGGAGCTTTTGGATGACAAAGGAAGGGGCTCCCAAAAAAAGAGCATTCCCATAGTCCAGGCGCGATAATATCAGGGCCTGGACCAGTATCCTCCTGGCCTTAAAAGGAAGCAGGGGGAGCACCTTCCGCAGCATCCTCATCAACCCAAAACAGGTGGCTGCAATCTTAGTGGCTTGTACTGAGAAGTTCAAGGCTGGGTCAAACCAGATCCCTAGGCTCTTTATCTGGGGCTTGGGAGTGGGGGGCTCACCCAGACATGGTGGCCAGATGGATGCAAAAGCGGAGGGGGAAGAATTCCCCAACAGAATGACATCCGTTTTCTCCCCATTAAGTTTTAAACAGGAGGAATGCATCCATCTGGCGACCGCCTCCAGACAGGGACCTAAGGTGTGGGACGAACCCTCCGCGTGGTCTAAAGAGACCACCAGTTGGGTATCGTCCGCGTAGGTGACAATACGCACACCGAAGGGTTGGACTATCCTGTCTAGAGGCTCCATATAAACATTAAACAGGGTGGGGCTCAGGGAGGAGCCCTGAGGAACCCCACACCTGAGAGAATGTTTAGGGGACACTGCCTCACCCTCAAAGACCTGGAAAAACCGGTCGGTCAAGAAGGACGTCAGCCATTCCAGGGCCGCGCCCGACACGCCCATGTCCGTCAGTCGTTGCAACAACGTGACATGGTTCACCGTGTCGAACGCGGCACTCAGGTCCAATAGGATAATGGCGACTTTCCCACCCTGATCCAGCACAGCTCTTGCTTCTTCCGTGACCGCTAGAAGAGCAGTTTCTGTCCCATGTCGCGGACGAAACCCTGTCTGAGAGGCACGCAGGAGACTATTTGACTCCAGATAGTTCGTTAGGGTGTTGTTTACGTGCCTCTCAAGCAGTTTGCTCAACCAGGGGAGCAGGGAGATGGGGCGGTAGTTTGCCATGTTACTTTGGTCAAGATTGGGCTTTTTCAGCAGCGCTCTTACCATTGCGCACTTCCATGGCGGGGGAACGGATTTGGAGGAGATGGAGGTGTTAAGAACATCCAATATGATAGGGCGGATCATATCCATCGCCAGTTTGAGAGTGTGTGGGGGTGCTGGATCATTGGGAGATCCAGAGGTGACTTTAGCAGTCAGTTTATCTAGTGCCGAAGCATCCAAGGGAGGGATTGTGTCTAGCCTACAAGAAGCCAAGGCATCGGAGGTTGGGGGGGTGCAGGGTTCCAGCTCGTTATTTGTGTCCTCAAATGAGGAGTAAATTGTAAGAATCTTTTGAGAGAAAAAGTTAGCCAGATCGTTGCAGCGGTTTTGAGCACCCTCAGTATCGGGGCATTCAGCTGGGGGGGAAACGAGGGATTTCACAATTTTAAAAATTTCCCTAGGGGCATTGGCGGCTGCTTGAATTCTACTGTCATAGAAGGAGGTTTGTGCTAGTTTTATCTCCTGTTTATCATCTGCAGTAGAGGTTCACCACGGTAGGGCTAAAGGGGGACTAACGACGTTTGTATCTAACACCTTAAATTGTAAGAAGATCCACTTTTCTAGCTACAACCCATATTACCAGTTATTGCGGATTGATGCAAGCAAGGAACTGTGTCTTTTAATTATACATTTTTATAATAATATCCCTCCTGCTGACCTGGAACCGACTCTTAAGATGCTAGGTAATGATCTAGGTAAAGAAACAGATAAAAATGCTAGGGATGTTTGGGTTGTTTGGGGGGGGTGATTTTAACTGTACCATATGTAAAAGAAGCCAGAAAGGAGTATGTGGGCTTATGCTGGACCCGGATACTGACCTATCAGACTTTAAACATTCCATCTGTGGAGACCTATTAAATGAGATTCTTCACTCTGAAGATCTAGGGTACGCAAATGAAATTGGCCAAACAGAGCTCCCCTTTGTCCCCACGTTTAACGGCAGGGGTGTTTTGTCTATAATAGATTTTGTAATAACTTCCGTTAGGCACAGACATATGGTCAAAAGGTGTTGGACCCTCGATACCCCTCTTAGCGATCACTACCCGATAATTATGGAGATTATAAATCCCTTTCAGGCAGTGGCTATAGAGGGGAGATCCGTGCAGAACATCTTTGATATTAGTTTGGCAAAACAAAATGGCTACGCATTAAAGTGGGACAGAGTGGTCCCAAGTGATTTTCTGCACAACCTGGTAACTGAATGTTTGCCCAGCTTCTTGACCATTCTGGATGAAAGTGCGACTAGTCAGGAGATCCTTAAACAGTTTGAGGTTATTGCCTCTCAAATTAAGGGTAACCTCTGGGTGGTTTCTAAATCAAGTAAGCAAAAAACGAGAAAATGGTTTGACCACACGTGTACAAAGGCCCACTCTGAGCTTAAGAGAGCTTTACATGCTGTCCCCCTTAATCCTTTAAGGGTTAGGGTGGCGCGGAATTCTTATCAGAATGCATTGAATAGAAGGAAGTTGGCAATTAAAACTGAAGCCTGGGAGAAGCTCTGTGAGGCCTCATTGAGTAAGGATGTCTGTGCTTTTTGGAAAGCAGTAAATGCCCCCTTCTTTGATTCAGGAAAAGCACGCATTGAAATTGCCATTACTGAGGACTCTTGGGTGGGCCATTATTCCAGCCTGTATAGTACCTCCACCGATGAGCAGATTCCCCCGGTGCAATTACCAATACTTGATCAGGGGGAAATGAGAGCGAATGGCTTGGAATTAAAATTTACCCTAGAAGAAATTACTGAGAGCCTCAAAGCAACACGGGGCGGCAAAGCCCCAGGTCCAGATGGCATACCTCCAGACCTGTTTAAAAATAATATTGACCTGTGGGGCCCATTCTTAGTGCAACTTTTTAATGCATCCTTAAAGATGAGCCTACTTCCATCATGGTTTATGTCTGTTATTGTGCCAATTTTTAAAAAAGGGGACAGGCAAAACCCTATGTGCTATCGCCCCATCTCTCTATTGGACAGCACTGTAAAGATACTAGGAAGAGTAATACTAGGTAGGCTACAAAAATGGTCGGAAGACAACTCTATAATCAGTGACCTTCAATACGGGTTTCAAAAGGGGCAGGGGACAGTAGATCAGGGCCTAAACTTATTTATCCTCCAGCAGAAATATACCAAGGCACGACGTGAGCCCATGTACTTCACCTTCATTGACTTGACGTCAGCGTTTGGCTGCGTCTCACACAGCAAATTATGGGACATTATGGAATCTCTTGGTGTAGAATGAAATATAATCGCCTTTCTTAAGGACTTGTATTCAGTGCCATCGCAACAGTGCGTTATGGCAAAAAAGGTGAATGCACTAGATCTTTTTATATTGGATGTGGGGTACGCCAGGGTTGCGTCTTAGCACCTTTCCTATTCCTGGTATATATAAATGGAATAGAGAACACTCTAGTGGAAACAGCTTGTGATATGCCTAGGGTAGCTAAAAGACCAATTCCTGCGTTACTATACGCAGATGATGCGGTCTTAATGGCTCACACCCCGGTGGCTCTGCAACGTCTTGTAACATCTTTTAATGCATTCATGACTAATCTGGATTTGAAAATCAACTGCTCCAAGACATTCTCTATGAACTGTGGCCCTGGTGCTAGCAGAAGAAGGAGGCGGATGTTTATTAATGCAACCCCCATAGACTATACTGCCACCTTTTCTTACCTTGGTATTCTATTTCACGAAGCAGGGAACTGGACAGAAGCGATGAAAGTAAGGAAAGCCCTGTTCTGCAAATCTATCACTGCCCTTGAGAATTTTGCAAAAAAGATGGGGAAAAACCCAACTGTAGAACTTTTAAAAATTTACAATGCCACCTGTGTCTCTATTGCGGTCTATGGTGCTGGACTGTGGGGGTATGAAAATGTCAAATCTATACAAGTGGCCGAAAACAAATTTCTGAGACACATCTTAGCTGTACCTGAGAGTGCCTCTAGTTACATTTGTCATACAGAATTGGGCCAATGTTATATTGAAGACATTATCAGACTCCAACCAATACTGCTGTGGCATAGGGCCTGGACTAGTGATGGTGTATTGAACCGTGCTATCCTAACTGATGGACTAAGTGTGGATTTTGCTGGGAGGATAAGGTGGTTCATATACATTAGGGACTTCCTTGGAGGTATTGGCTGTATGGGCTATTATGACAATCCCTTGTCCATGTGTAACATCACGCGAAAGGCACTAAAAAGAAAGTGTATGAAACACCTGGAAGAACGTAGGATGACAATGGAACATGAGAAGAAAACTGTCTTAGCCCATCTATCTGTATCAACACAAGGAAAAATCCAACCATACTTAACCATCTCTTTGACAGAATTTTCGCGGTTCATTTTGACCCGATTTAGGTTAGGCATCCTCTTTAGGGCCCTAAGCTTCCCCGTAATGAATTGTTGGTCCTGCAATCTCACCAAATTCCCATGTGATGACCAATCGGAACAGTCTGACATCCATGTCACTTTTTCTGTAAATATTATACGTTACCCAGGAAAAGACTGATTATTCCAATTCTAAGGGAAATGGGCGTGAGGCGTTGTAGGGTTGCCTTCCTGGAACTCCAGAAATTGGATGTTATTTTTAATGTTGCCTGTATCTCGGAATTTTTTAGCAACGTTTTTAGATTACGTAAATCAATTTGCACTTACATTTAATTCATGTTTAACTTGTATATTTCTACCTGTTTGTATAATGTATTGAGTATGACACTATTATTATGAACAGTTTTTTATGTACTTTTATGGTTATTATTCTTTTAACCGAATAAAGTCAAATTGAATTGAATTGAATTGACTGCCACTCACCTGATCTCCAGTGTATTCAACTTTGGTGCCGACAAATCCCCAACTCCTCTGGGATTAAGTAGAAAGGCAGTTGTAGAAAATACACGGCCAAACTATATCATTCCAAGGGGGAAGGGGAACGGGGATGAAAAGGGAATAAAAGATACAGAAATAAAGTGAAGTCTCACTGCACTGAAGTCTCTTCTCTCTGGAAGTTCAGGAAGTGTAGAATTTCTAGGATAACTTGGTTTCTGGAATATTGTCTTGTTTATAAGCATGAACTAACTGCGTGATTTCTCTGGTTGTGCCTAAATACAAAATAAACTGAAGGTAATTACCTCGCCATTCATTTCTCAATACTTATCAGAGTCTTTTATACAAGTTGTCATGAGTACCTAAAGGTTTGCGAACTTGCTGCGTAAATTATTGAAACCCTCTACACAATTATTCATTCAAGTAATGACAATGTTACGCTCCTAAAAAGACAAGGTGATGAGAGTAAGTACCACTGGAAGTTATACAATAACTGAAATAATTCACAATCCTATTTTGAATACTTTCTCAACCTACAGGGCGTCTTCTACTTTTGTTTATCTCTCTCAATACAATCCCTTTGACACAAAAATGCATGGGTACACAATTTGTATAAGAGATAATTCAGCACAAAAGTTTGTATTTCAATGTCAATTAATTTTTTTGTTTTAGCGGTATTATGCTTCTCCAACTGCTTCTGCACTTCGTTGAAGCGAACAGTCAAAAGTGCCAAGTTCTTGCACTTTGTCGAATCGAAATAATAACAGATTTACAAGTCCATAAATAATTCAAGCTCTACCATTGTCTGTAAAATAAATTAATAAACTCACCAGGAAGCATTGCTTACAAGGTTGGAAACTTGTTGCCTTACTTGTGTAAGCGCGCTATCGCCGTCTTTTAACTCAGATTTCTTTTTTTGTTTCTTTTACAGGATCCAGAATTCTTCTGCCGGGAACAGTAAGCGGAGCGGAGTTGCCAAAGGATGGACCCGTCAGAAGAGGAACAGAGCCCAGGAGAACGCTGTCACAAAGAGGAGCCGGTCCGCTGGAGATGATAGGACAAGTTCTAGAGACAGGTGAGTGACGCGAGTAAACAAGACTAAGCAAATCTCAAAGAGTAGGTGTGCTTTAAATACTCTTGCGAGTATTCCACTGACTCATTCATTTGACAGCACATTTGACAATTTACGGTTGCTCTCATTTGTCAGTTAACATGTGCTCATGTGTGGAAACATCTAAGAACTGTCAACGGCCATTGAATTAACATACCCGTTTTTGGATCACATTTGTCACGTTGAAAATCATATTGTACACTCAAACTGTTCTTTCTTGTTAATTCAGTTTACAATAAAACATATGAATGCATGCAGCCTTTCATGATCTTACTAACAAGCCATAGTTTTAGCATTTTTGCAACTTACAGGTAAACTAGAGATGTCATCATGATAGGTTTTTAAGAACAGTATTAAGACTCATGACAGTTCCCCCAAGGGTCTTCTCACCGGAAGGGGTTTGTCTGGATGTAAAAGGTGGAACTGACGCACCAGCCTTGGTGCATGCACATAGGATGCAGGTCCCCATGAATGTTCAGAAGCATCATAGCCCTTCCAGTCTAACAGATAAAGCAGTTTTCACCGTATTCTTTTAGAATCAAGAATATGCTGCTCTTCACACTCCGTCTGATTTTTTATAAGTATGAGAGGAGTGGGATTGTCTTTTCTAGTCATTGCATGATGAGGGTAAATGAAATCCTGGATGAATAGTTATTTCCTCTGGTAGTCGTAATTTCACAGTGACAGAATTAAGGACCTGTTCAATGGAAAAAGAACCAATAAATCTAGGTATAACTTCTTTGGACCTTCCAACTGAATATTGCGAGTGGACAGCCATACAAGCTCCCCCTTTCTATATGGTGGTTCTGGAGTTCGTTTTTAGTTGATTTGTAATTTAGTAATATTTCTGTTTCGAATTAATTTTTTTCATGCCATTTTTTGTATACATTGTAGCTGCTTTAATTTATCAGGGACTGATGACATGTCATTAGAGTGTGAAGGGAGTTGAGTTAAAATGGCACATAGATGGAATCCAGTGAAAAAATTAAGCGGTGAACATCCCAAGGCAGTGTGAGTATTGTTGTTGTAATATGAAAATTCTGCCAGGGGCAGAACCCAGTCCCACTGAGAAGAAAGCTTGAATGCTAAACCCTGCAAACTTTGTTTGAGGAATTGATTAACTTTCTCAGTTTGTCCATAAGTTTGTAAATGGAAGGCTGAGGAAAAGGCCACTTCAATTCCTAAGGCTGTACACAAATGTTTCCAAAATTTAGAAGTAACTTGGGGGCCCCTATTGGAAATTATCTTACTAGGAAGACCATGTAGTTTTACAGTGTGATGCAAGAATATTTCACTAAGCTCTAGTGCTGTGGGTAATATCTGTAATGGGATAAAGTGGCTCATTTTCTAGAGAATGTCTCCATCTACAAGAATAGTGGTGAATCAATTGTATTTTGGTAAGTCTGTAAGGAAGTCTAAACTAATAGTGTGCCAGGAGGCAAGAGACTAGTGAGAGCTAAATGTTGTAATTTATTCCTGGCACATGTGTGACAAGTCTTCACATACTCTTTTACATCTTTTCGATTGTTTTCCTACCAGAAATTTCTTAAACAAAAGTCTAAGGTCTTGTGTATGCCTAGATGTGCAGCTGTGCTGGAATTGTGATGCCAAATCAAGATTTGTTTCCTCCATTGTTTAGAGGGAATGTATAATGCATTGTGATGAAAAAAATATCCATCTTTTATAGAATTTTGGGTAACCATTGTTCTTTTTTCAGTTTGATCGATTCTTCATTGACTCTGTTTCGAAACTCAGCAGATTCTGTTACAGCAAGTATTTTATTAGTTGGAATTATACTTTGTGTTGGGGATTTAATTTGTCTATTCTCTGTGTCATTAATCCCAGATAAGGTATCAGATATTTTTTTTGTGTCCTGGACAATATGTCATTAAAAAATTGAATTCACGAAAAAAGTGTAACCACCTAATTTATCTAGGAGTGCACGCATGTACTGAGGTGAAAAATTGAAGAGTTTTATGATCAGTAAAAATTGTAAAAATATTTTTTGCCCCACTAGGTGATTTCTCCATTCAGAAAATACTTATTTTATTGCTAGAAGTTCTCGCTCAGCAATTGTGTAATTTTGTTCTGCCTGTAGCAATTTCCAATTCCGCAAATAATATGCTAATGGGTGTAGATGATCTGCTCTTGGATTCTTCTGTAGTAGAACTCCCCCTAATGCTGATTGGGAAGCATCACGCTCCACAAAAAATGGTTGGTCCGGGTCAGGATGAGAAAGAATAGGTCAAAAGTAAAAACCTTTTTTCAAGTACAAAAAACAGTTTCAGCTTCTTTGGTCCAATTGAAAATCCATCCTTTTTAAATAACTGAGTAATGGGAAGAGCTATTTCAGAGTAGTTTGCTATAAAATATCTATAAAAATTGGCGAAACCCAACACTCGTAGTATTTCTTTGACTGATTTAGGAGAAGGCCACTTGAGGATGGCTTCAACCTTTCTTGAATCCATTGTAATGCCTTCTGGTGAGAGAAAGTACCCCAAAAATTCTACTGATGTAACGTGAAAGACACTTTTCTCAAGTTTAGCATACAGAGAATTTTCTCTGAGTCTTTGAAATACAGCTCGTACATGTTGTACACTTTCCTGTTCAGTTTTAGAAAATATCAGTATATTGTCAATATAGATGATTACACAAATATCTAAGAAATCATGAAGTACTTAATTTATAAAGTTCTGAAAAGCTGCAGGAGCGTTGCATAGTCCAAATGACACAACAGTGTATTCGAATAGGCTAACTTTAGTACGGAAGGCAGTCTTCAACTCATCGCCTTCTTTTTTCGGATAAGATAGTAAGCACCGTGAAGATCCAGTTTTGTGTAGATCTTGGAGCCTTTTACTTGATCTAACAGCACCAGAATGAGTGGCAGAGGGTACCTATTTTTGATAGTGGCTTTATTCACTGTGTGGTAGTCTATGTAAGCCCTGAGATCACCTGATTTTTTAGCCACAAAGAATTGAGGGGAAGAGACAGGGGATGTAGAATGTCTTATAAATCCCAACTCTAGTAATTTTTCAAGATGTTTTCTTAGATATTGCGTTTCAGGTTCTGTGCGTGCATACATTCTACTACAAGGTAGAACAGCTCTGGGAATTAAATCAATTCTGCAATCATAAACCCTATGGGGTGGTAATTGTGTCACTTGTACGGGGTAAAAAACATCAGTATAATCTTGATATTGAGAAGGCAATGTTAAGGTAGAATCAGACTGGATGCTGGCACAATGCAATGGAATGACTCGGTTTTGGGCTTCTTTATAGCAATGCATTCTACAATAAGCCGAAACAAGGGTCATGGTTCTTTTAACCCAATCAATATTAGGGTTGTGCAGAAACAACCAGGGCACTCTGAGAACTACTCCAAAGTTAGGGGTATCAATCAAATCAAACATGGTTTGTTCAGTATGACCATTGTGAGGGGTGCAGTATGAAAATAAATGAGTTTAGATGACAAGGCTGAACTAGCAACTGCTCTTACAGACTCAGGAATTCCTTTAGCAATTTGTGGAATTCCTATTTTTTTAGCTAATTGTAAGTTAAAGAAATTGCGGTGGCACTCAAATCTAGCAGAACAGAGAGACTATGTCTTTGTTGAGCAGACACTATAAAGGTTACTCTAATCGTCATATGTCGGGGAACTAGATTGATGACATTAGTAACATATTGCGAGACCTGTAGTTGCTTTTATCTCAAAGGATCGGTCTCGGTGTCCTTCGAGAATCTTAGTTTCCTGAATCTGAATGAATAGTATCTCAGCTAGCAATGCCCTTTTTCTTTTTTTGGGTTGATTGGACATTCTTTAGCGAAATACCCTGGCTTTCCACAATATAAACAGGGATTGCCCTTACAATGTCTTTCCTTTTCTTCCAAACTCAAAGGACCTTTAATAGTACTTATCTGCATAGGTTTGAACCATTATTCTTTTCTTCAACTTCTTCCTTTTCAGTTCTCTTTACAATGACCCTAGGTTCCATTCAATTCATTGCACCCCTTCGTTCACTAAGCCTATGACCCAATTTTACAACTAGCTCAATAAATTCTGAGTCATCTTCGGATAAGTTAACTATATGGGCTAAGGAATCCTTCAGATTGTCTCTGACTCCTCTGTAAAATAATGATATGCGCTTTTCCTCTGGCCAATGGGTTTCAGCTAGTAAGCGATTGAATGTGGTTAAATATGTCAGAAGGTGTTTAGAACCTTGACACTAATCAAGAAGTTCATTATCACTAGATTGTATGAACATGTGACGTGAAAAAATATGTGTCATGGCATCCTTAGATTCAGTGAAATTATATAATAAGTTCTCAATCACAGGTATTGACCAATTAGCGGCCACACCTCCCAGATAGGAAATTACAAAAGCCATTTTAGCGATATCAGTGAGAAAAGATTGAGGTTTGCATTAAAAGTGTCACTGACATTGACTCGTAAAGGAGGCGAACCGAGAAGCCTCCCCGGTAAAACGTTCTGGGTTGGCCAAGGGAACCGGATTTGGAGTCACTAACATAACTTCCATCTTTTGTTTAGGGCGTTGAGAAGGGTGGTTGTAGAGACTGAGAAGGGTTGACCAAATTTGGGCAGGGCAAGAACAGGACGAGTGTCAGGGATTTGAGTGTCTCTCCATTGAGTATATCCTGATCTACTTCTAAAAAGTTCCTCTCCCAGTGAATGATTTTCCTGTTTAAGATGTTGCATTCCCAATTCTAAAGTTCGAACTAACTCTGCCAACTGTATAATATTTGAGGCCAGTTCCATGATGGTACAACACCAAGGTGAACAATAGTGTGGCTTAGTCACCTGTTATGACTGCTGTTAGACCTGGCATCATTGGCTTGAGTCTCTCCTCCATTTTTTTCTGTTTGCCTCCACTGTTTTACGATGTTTTTGCTGGTATACTGCTTTGGGCACTGTGCCACTGCTGATCAGTGCCACAGTGCAAGTGCCCCCTATGTAAAATTACTGTACTGATTGAATTCCATGTTTGGCTTATTTGGTTTACTGTCAGTCCCTAGTCTAGTGCACCAGGAGTGCCAGGGCTTGTAAATACAAATGCTGCTCGTGGGCTTGCAGCACATGTTGTGCCACCCACAAAAGCGGCCTAGTAAAAGTGTGTCTACAGGTCTGCCATTGCCAGACCTACGTGCAGTCTGGTACTGTCACGCTGACTGCGCAAGTACACCTACTTGCCAGTCCCTAAACCTTCCCTTAACTTCATATTAGTCACCCCTATGGTAGGCCCACGGGCAGGGTGCATTGTAAGCATAAGGTAGGACAAGCCTGACCAAGTTGGCGTGTCCTAATAGTGAATTACAGCCATATTCGTTCTTAACTATTGTGAGGTAACCTGCTCTCCATTAGTTAGAATGGGCTGCCGGGGTTATTAATGTTATAATCCTAGCTGGCTCGGGGAGCATGGTGCAATGTCGAGATTGGTATCCCTGAACTCGGGGTTTAATAACACATCCATTTGTGTGGATGGTTTTTGAACTCTGGGTTTGAAAATAGCACTTTTAGAAAGTGGCTATTTTCTTGTCTAACTATTTCTGGTTTCTGCTGGTTTGGTGTGTGTGTGACAGGAGCTGGGTGGCTCCAGAGGTCTGAGTGAGTCAGTGTGGGATGAGTGGGACATTTGCATTGAGAGTAGGGGGAGAGTAGTTCCTGATAGCCTGCCCTGCCTGATACAATGCTGGCTCCACCTCCTGCCAGGCAACTGATGGCTCTGTGCCTCCCATGGACGATCCTGGCCCCACCTCCTACCAGGAGGCCGATAGCTCTGCTCCTGCCAGTGACAATGCTGGCTCCACCTCCTGCTGGGCGTCTGAGGACCCAGCCCTGCTCAGTGAATAGGCCAGGTGCCTCTGCCTGGCTACACCCACAACAGACCCAGGATGTTGGGAAATTTCCCTGCATGGACAAAGGGATCAAAGCCAAAAAGGGGTATAAGAGAAGGACCCCTGAACCAAGAATTGAGATCACTTCTGACAAGGAAACCTGAACCAAGGACAAGAAGCCTGCTGATCCAAGGACTTGCCTACCCCTTCTGCCAGTGTGCTGTTTGCTGGGGGAATCCTGGAGTTGCTTCTTTATTTTTGCCAAGGAACCAGGAGAGAGGAACTGTGTGTGTACTCTCAGACTTTGCTAAAGAAAATCTCCAAGGGCTGGAAGAGTGCCAGCCTCCTGTTGAAGTCCCAGGGCTAAAGGACTTCATCTGCTAAAAGTGCTTTTTGCTGGAACTTGAGAATCCAGCACCTCTGAAAGAAACCAGCCACCTCGACGCCGACGGACGTCGCCGAATCCAGCTCGACATTGTGAGTAACGGCTCCAGTGTCCCGCTTCCTCGACGCCAGCTGCCGGCCCGATCGATGCCAGCAGCAACGCCAGTGAGTAGTGAGTTCGGCTCCAGCTCCAAGTGACCTCGTGTCTGCACTGCTGCTGATCGCATCGACTTCGTGCCCTCTCGATGCCGTGAGCGCTGCTCACTCTTGCAGCGCCATCATCGACATCGACGACGACGCCGTATCCTGCTTCACCTTGTGAGCGCTGCTCCTGCCTGACATCTGTCGACGCCGCTGTAGGTCGCCCAGACTCCGAGGCCGGATCGACGCCGAAGACGCAACGCCGGACATCTTTACGCCGCTGATCATCGTGTGCTTCGCTTTTCCAAGGTACTGTGTTGTGGGGGTCTGTGCGACTCCGGGCTCGATGTAGCGCTCCTCGCGGTCGACGCCGAACCCTTTGGATTAACTTTGCCTCGACGTCGTGTGACTCCCGTGTGGGTTATATTGTTGCCAAGAACTGTGTTATAAAGAAGAAGAGTTGCTTTTGATACTAAAGACTTTGTGCTAAGAAGAAACTACACTTGAACTATTATTTTTCCTTCCAAGAGTATTTATTAAGATTGTGGTATATTTTTGTCGTTATTTGGTCTTGTGCTAAGCCTTATATAAAAATCCTTATTTTTATAATACTACTGTGTCGTGTCCATTTGTAGTGTATTCACTTTATTACTGTATGTGGTCATAAATGCTTAACAAACAGCCTCTGAGATAAGCCTGTCTGCTCTGCCAAGCTACCAAGGGGGTGATCAGGGGTTATCAAAGTGTGTGATCCCCTTGCCCTGACTAGAAAAGGTGTGTCCCTATTTGTCAGAAGTGTATACATCTGCCAACTAGAGACAGCCGGTTCTAACAACTGCCACTCACCCGATCTCCAGGGTGTTCCACTTTGGTGCCGACAAATCCCCAACTCGTCCGGGGTAAAATACAAAGGCAGTTGTAGAAAATACACGGCCAAACTATAGCTCTCCAGGGGGGAAGGGGAATGGGGATGAGAAGCGAAAAAGAGATAAAGAAGTGAAGTAATGTCTCACTGCACTGAAGTGTCTTCTCTCAGAAAGTTCAGGAAGTGTAGATTTTCTGGGATTACGTGGTCTCTGGAATCTTGTCTTGTTTTTAAGCATGAACTAACTGCGTAATTTCTCTGTTTGTGCCTAAATACAAAATACAGAAAAGCTAATTATCTCACCATTCATTTCCCAATATTTATCAGAGTTTTTTATGCAAGTTGTCATGAGTACCTAAAGGTTCGCAAACTGGATACGTAAATCATTGAACCCTCTACACAATTATTCAATCAAGGAATGACAATGTTACGTTCCTAAAAACACAAGGTGATAAGAGTAAGTACCACTGGAAGTTATACAATAACTGAAATAATTCACATTCCTATTTTGACTACTTTCTCAACTTACAGGGCTCCTTCTACTTTTGATTCTCTCCCTCAGTGCAATCCCTTTTGACACAAAAATGCATGGGTACACAATTTGTATAAGAGAGAATTCAGCACAAAAGTTTGTATTTCAATGTCAATTACATTTTTAGTTTTAGCAGTTTTATGCTTATCCAACTGCTTCTGCACTTCGTTGGAGCGAACAGTCAAAAGTTAAAAGTTTTTGCACTTTGTCGAATTGAAATAATAAAAGTTTTCCAAGTCACTGAATAATTCAAGCTCTACTGTTGTTTGTAAAATAAATGAAAAAAACTCTCCAGGAAGTGTTGTTGGTAACTTGTACCTTACTTGTATAAGCGCTCTATTGCCGTCTTTTAACTCAGACTTTTTTTTGTTTCTTTTACAGGATCCGGAATTCTTCTGCAGGGAACAGGAAGGGAAATGGAGCCACCCAAGTACGGACCCGCCGGAAGAGGAACAGGAAAATGCTGTCACAAAGAGGAGCCGGTCCACTGAAGACGATGGGACAAGATCTGAAGACAAGTGAGTGATGCAAGCAAGCTCGACTAAGCGAGTCTCAAAGGGTGGGTGTGCTTTAAATACTCTTGGGAGTATCCCGCTGACTCATTCCTTTGCACAGCATGTTTGACAGTTTATGGGTGCTACCGTTTGTCAGTTAACATGTGCTCACATGTTGAAACTAACCGTGCGCGGAGTCCACAGAGTTGCACAGCGCAAGCTTACCTTTTCTGCTGCTCAAGTACATTTTTACTCAAGCAGCAGCTTTCTCAACTTGAACGGGCAATTGCTCAAAGCGAGCGGTCACGAACATACGCGACCACTCGCAATGAGAAACCTGACCCCCTGCGTTGAGAAATCTCACCTGGAGGTTTATTTTCCAAGCACGCGTCCCCCACTTTGATGTTGACGATTGCAAAGGAGGAGAAATCCTGCCAGGAGGTGGATTTTCCTCACTTGTGCTCGCCAACTTGAAGTTGGTGAATGCGAGAGAGGAAAAAAACTACACAAAGCAAAGTTTTAAGGAACTCTGCGAGCTCGGCATAACGCGGAGTGCGGGAAACTCCGCAAACTCCACGAGTTGAAAGGAGTTAACCGCCCAGGTTTAGTAGAAACAAGAACTGTTAAGTGCCATTGAATTTACGTACTCGTTTTAGATCACGATGAAAATAGTATCTTACAATCGAACTGTTATTTCTGTTCAGAATACAATAAAACATATGAATGAGTGCAACCTTTCATGATCTTACTAACAAGCCATAGTTTTAGCATTTTTGCAACTTACAGGCAAACTAGAGATGTCATCATGATAGTTTTTTAAGAACAGTATTAAGACTCATGACAGATGTCCTAATGAATGACTAACTAGCCTAACCTCCCTCCCCTTGTCTAGAAGCAAGATGATTATATATTAGAAGATCTCTGGGTATTATCAGTAGATCTCGTACTTCAGTCTAAAGAGGGTAAATCAACATCAAGAGGTGCTGTCATGCTCTTCTCCCTGGAAATGTACCTCTCCAAGTGTGTGTCACATATCCGTATACCCTCATATAACCAAAGTATGTGTTCCCATTAGTGATGTCATCAGTGATGTCACTGACATTGTCATGAATGATGTTATATGTGACATCATCAGCGGTGCATTGCGGGTGCGCGAGTTATAGTTAGCTGAATAACTATAACAGGGGAATTTCTATGGTTTTGTACGAGAGAAATGTCCAACTAACTATAACGTCCCTGAAACCTATGTTTTTTTAGTGAATTTCTAAGGTTTTTTAAATGCTAATTTCTAACCATAACATAGCTGGAACCTATGTTTTTTTCAGTGAAATTCAAAGGATTTTCAAATGGAAATTTCTAATTTCGAAGTCCCTGAAACGTATGATTTTTTCAGTTAATTTTAAAGGTTTTTTAATTGCTTATTTGCAAGTTTATTATTTATAAAAACCTTTCTTTTTTTCTGCAAATTTATTTTTTTGGGGTGCTATTTTAGAACTGTAATGTTGTTTAATTATTTATTTAGTTTTCAAAATTATGTAATTTCTTTGTTATAAAATATATATATTCTTTTTGAGAAAAGTGAAGTCGCTCACCCATCGTGTACCCATCTTGGTGGGTGCGCAGATTCAAACCCCCATATTGCTAAAGTCATGAAGGATGCACGTTTGGTGCGCGACGGGTGCGCAGTGCCTGTCCCATGTAATGTCATCTTCGTATGGGGTCGCGCCGGAAGAGCGACCCCTGCAATTTCTTTTAATGGTTACAACTATATGTATATAACATTAATGGATACATGAGGGCAAGAGATTATCTAAACTATTTATACAAATAATATTATAATATTGTTCAATATATTTTTGCGAATTTGCGTTGGGTGCGCTGGTTGCGCACCGGGGGCGCGACTCCCCTCTGACTTTGAAAGAGAGCATTTGATCGGTTCATATGGTTTCCCATTGTAACAGTTGAAGGATCCCACCCATTTTAGTCATTCTCTCCGCAACTTCACAGGAGAGAGACCTGTTGTGTATTTGCAGATGGTGAAAAGAGACCCTACGAAAGGAAGGTCAGTTGTACTCTCAGTCCAGGGATTTTGTCTAGAGGTAGTGACAAAAAATACTTTTGTGGCACGTTGAGCATGTATGAGCACCTCCAGACAATCCACCCCAAACATTTTGCACTAGAGCAGAAGCGATGAGCACAACAAAATATGCAACAACGTGACCAGGGAGCTGGTCCCAGCACTTCAGGAGAGTCAAGTACATCATCTTGAGGGCGGGACATTAAGCTCAGAGTTTGGAAACTTAAAACAGCTGTGCATAAAATGCAATGCCATCCTATGTTGTGGTGAACAATCTGTGGATGCTGTTTGTTCCGCAGCAAGGACCCATCGCTGCAAATTTTTTGGGGGGATTGATTTTATAATTCCAAAAGTTAAGACTTTAGCCTGTTGCTTTTCTCGGTTTTCCAAAATCACCCAAAACATTTACAAAATAGTTTAAAGAAACACAAAAAAAATTAAAAACAAAAAAGAATAAAAAGAGTTCTTTTCAGCATTACATTTTCTGCATGCTAGTGTCTGCTTGATTTCTGGAGTATATGTGTTGAGCATGATTGAATCAAAGAGTGCATGGGTAGCGCATGGTAATTGTATGAGTGTATGAGTACTGCCTACATGATTGTGGAGAAGTGTGGCTCAGGGGTTAGAGACGGCAGACCTGGAGCTTGAGTTCGGCCCGGGACCAGGGTTCAATTCCCCGCATCGGCGGGTCTTGGGCTCAAAAATTCCACGGACTCGTTAATTCTCGCTCCGGTGCCTTCTCGACTCACGGGTTCACACTCTGCGACTCTGGGCAATAGCTTGCTTAATCTCCACAATGGCCCCTTGCGGTGGGATGCCTGACTTTCACCTTGTGGATACCCTGCCAGGGTTATCTCACAGGGGAATACCAGGACGGTTCCCTAAGCAAGCGCTGAGATGCCCCAGGGTAAGTCGTGCGCTATATACGTCTCATTCATTTCATTTCATTTCATTGTACAAGTATATCTGTAATCTGTGAGTTATTGCATGGATGGATAATACATGGGTGATTGCATTAGTATATAAGTGGTGTGTGAGTGATTGAAAGAGTGTGACTGAGCATTGTCTATGTAGTCACAGGACTGCATGGATAGTGCACATGTGATTGTAGCCATGCAAGTGTTACTGCCTTGCCTGGGTCATTGCATAAGTACTTAGGTAGTGACTGGATGATTAGAGTACTCCAAAGAGAGTGCATAATAAATGTATAAGTGCGTGGGTATTTGGCAGAGTGATTGGATTAGTAGTGGGTAGTGGCTGGGTGATTGGAAGAGTGCACAGAGAGTGACAGTGTGATTGCTGGAGTGCATGGTTAGTACCCGGGAATATGAACATATGAATAAGCAGTGTGTATGTGGTTAGAGGGCTGCATGGGTAGTACACATGTGATTGCAGCACTGCATGTGTTAGTGTGTGGGTGGTTGTATGGGTACATGGGTAGTGACTTGATGATTAGAGTACTGCAAGGAGAGTGTATGATAAATTTATATGTGCCTGCCTATTGACGGAGTGATAGGATTAGTACATGGTACTGGCTGAGTAACTGGAGGAGTGCACGGGGAGAAACAGTATTATTGCTGGAGTGAATGGGTACTACCTCGGAAAATGAAGGTGTTAATGAGCAGTGTGTAGGTGGTTAGAGGACTGCATGGGTAGTGCACATGTGATTGTAGCATGCATGTGTTAGTGTCTAGGTCATTGCATGAGTACATGGGTACTGACTGGATGATTAGAGTACGGCAAAGAGAATGTATGGTGTATTCATAAGTGCTTGGGTATCGGCGGAGTGATTGGATAAATACATTGTACTAGCTGGGTGATTGGAGAAGTGCACAGGAAGTGACAGGGGGATTCCTGGACTGCATGGATAGTACCTGGGTAATTGGAAGAGTGAATCAGTAGTATGTAAGTGGGTAGATATCTGCATGGGTAGTGCTTGAAAGATTGTACCTGTGCATGAGTTAGTGCCTAGGTTATTGCACAAGTACATGGGTACTAACTGAATGATTACAGTGCTGCAAGAAGAGTACATGGTGATTGTCTAAGTGCTTGTGTTTTGGTGGAGTGATTGGGTAAATACATTGTGCTGGATGGGTGATTGGAGGAGAGCATAGGTACTGCATGCATACTACCTGAGTAATTGAAGATGTGAATAAGTAGTGAGTACATGGGTAGTGACTGGATGATTACAATACTGCAAAGAGAGTGCGTGGAGAATTTATAAGTACTTGGTTATTGGTAGAGTGATTGGATAAGTACATGGTGCTCGATGGGTGATTGGAGCAGTGCATTGGAAGTAACAGGAGGATTTTTTACTGCAAGGGTAGTACTTGGGTAATTGGAGGAGTGAATCAGTAGTGTGTAGGTGGTTAGACATATGCATGGGTAGTGCATGGAGGATTGTAGCAGTGCATGAGTTAGTGCCTGGGTCATTGCATGAGTACATGGGTACTGACTGAATGATTAGACTGCTGCAAAGAGAGTGCATAGTGATTTTAAAAGTTCCTGGGTTTTGGCGGAGTAATTGGATAAGTACATGGTTCTGGATGGGTGATTGGAGGAGTGCATGGGTAGTGATGGGGCAATGGCTGGACTGGAAGGGTAGTGCTGAAGTGAATGTAGAAGTGCATGAGTTACTGCCTGGGTCATTGCATGAGTACATAGGTACTGAGTAGATGATTAGAGTACTGCAGAGCCAGTGCATGGGGAATTCATAAGTGCTTGGGTATTGGTGGAGTAAATTGAATAAGTACATGGTACTAGCTGGGTGATTGGAGGAGTGCACTGGGACTGACAGGGGGATTGCTGGAGTGCATGGGTACTACCTGAGCAATTGGAGGAGTGCATGAGCAGTATCTAGGTGGTTAGAGGACTGCATGGGTAGTACACAGTTGACTGTACCAGTGCATGTGTTAGTGCCTGGGTCATTGCATGAGTACATATATATTGACTGGATGATTAGAGTACTACAAAGAGAGGGCATGGTCTATTTATAAGTTCATGGGTATTGGAAATGTGAATAGAAAACTACACAGTACTGGATGGGTGATAGGAAGAGTGCATGGGGAGTGACAGGGTGATTGCTGGAGTGCATGGCTACTACCTGGGTAATCGGAGGAGTGAATCAGTAATGTGTACCTGGTTAGAGGCCTGCATGAATAGTGAACAGAGGATTGTAGCACTGCATATGTTAGTGCCTGGGTCATTGCATGGGTATATAGGTAGTGACTGGATGATTACAGTGCTCCAAAGAGAGTGCATGGTGAATTTATAAGTGCTTGGGTATTGCCGGAGTAATTAGAAAACTACATGGTGCTGGATGGCTGATTGGAGGAGTGCATGGGGGTAACAGGGGGTTTTCTGGACTGCAAGGGTACTACTACCTGGGTAATTAGAAGAGTGTATCAGTAGTGTGTAGGTGGTTCGAGGTCTGCATGGATAGTGAACAGGGGATTGTAATAGTGCATGTGTTACTGACTGGGTTATTATACGAGTACATAGATACTGACTGGATGATCACAGCAGTGCAAAGAAAGTGCATGATGAATTTATACGTGCTTGGGTAAAGGTGGAGTGATTGGAAAACTACATGGTGCTGGATGGGTGATTGGAGGAGTGCATGGGGGTGACAGGGGGATTGCTGGAGTGCATGGCTACTACCTGGGTAATTGCAGGAGTGAATCAGTAGTGTGTAGGTGGTTAGACATCTGCATGGGTTGTGCATGGAGGTGTGTACCTGCTTAGAGGACTGCATGTATAGTGCACAGAGGATTGTAGCACTGCATGAGTCAGTGCCTGGGTCATTGCATTAGTACATGTGTAGTGACTGGAAGAGTGAATCAGAAGTGTGTAGATGGTTTGAGGTCTGCATTGATAGTGCACAGGGAATTGTAATAGTGCATGAGTTAGTGAGTGGGTTATTGCATGAGTTCATAGATACTGACTGGATGATTACAGTAGCGCAAAGAGAGTGAATGGTGAATTTATAAGTGTTTGTGCTTTAACAGACTAATTAGATAAGTACATGGTGTGAATGGGTGATTGGAGGAGTGAATCAGTAGTATGTAGCTGGTTAGAGGTCTGCATGGAAAATACACAGAGGATTGTCGCAGAGCATATGTGAGTGCCTGTGTCATTGCATGAGTACGTGAGTTGTGACTGGATGATTACAGTGCTGCAAAGAGAATAAATGGTGAATCCATAAGTGCTTGGGTATTGGCAGAATGATTGAATAAGTACATGGTGCTGGATGGGTGATTGGAGGAGTGCATGGATACTGACATGGTGATGGCTGCACTGCAAGAGTAGTCCTTAGGGGATTGTAGCAGTGCAGGCATTTGTGGTGCTGCTTTACTATTTCACAACTACTTTTAATGTTACACCTAGCCAAATACAAAGCAGGAACCATTCACATTTCTCTCCTATAATTCTCACCATATTCCTAAAACATGCATGGATATATCTGAATCACTGACAGAATATCGACGTCAAAAATATCGACGTCAAAAATATCGGAGGTGGAATATTGACGTCAAAAAATATCAAAGTCCTATCTACCGTAAAAAACATCGAATAAAATTAAATAAATGATACATTTAATTAAAATAAACAGACTTAAAATATATTTAACATTAAAAGTAATACATATATTATAAAAAAATAAACAGATATATATATAATATTTACAATTATTCTTATAACTTATCAATTGTTAAAAAACATTTTATAATTTATAACTACATACATACGCATACAACAATAATATAAAGAAAAATATCAAAACTATATATAGCAAAGTTAAAAAATGTATTTTAAATAAATTCGACACTACATTAACTAAACCAATAAATATTGTATAGCGTAGGGGTAAAAATTACTATTCCAACTCCAGAGGGTGCATCAGTAGGGAAAGTGTTAAATAGCGTAGGGGTTAAAATTACTATTCCAACTCCAGAGGGTGCAACAGTAGGGAAAGTGTTGGATATCTAAGCGGTTAAAATTACTATTCCAACTCCAGAGGGTGCAATAGTAGGGAAAGTGTTGGATAGCGTAGGGGTTAAAATTACTATTCGAACTCCAAAGGGTGCAGCAGTAGGGAAAGTGTTGGATAGCATATTGTTGGATTACCAATTATTCAATTAATAAAAATGAATTACCAATTAATAAAAATGAATTACCAATTAATTAAAATTAATTACCAATTTATAATTAACATACAAATATGTATCAATACCAATAAATAAAAATTACATATTTACTTAACTATAATAAAATTACTTTCCACCCTATTCCCCTATAAACCCACAACCCGCTACAGAACTAAAACGCAAACTCGATATTTAGATTGTTTAGGGCTATATCTGTACCACAACACTATGTACACCTCATAAATTCACAGAACAAACTTCAAATCAGAACGAAACACCAAAAATGATGTGGAATATTTCAACTGTACCACTCTAGAGACTTATAAAAACTAGTCTAATTACTAATATCTTAACTCAATATATGCACTTCCAACTTGAAAGCAACACCTACATTTATGCAGTATACTGCAAATGTACATATCCACACACTGAAACAGACTACCATAATCATATCCATATTCCAAAATACACTATAGATAATGCTTTGTTGAATCTATGACTGCAGAAGTATGTCTGGGGTATTATACTAGTACATACGTAATGCCTAGTGATTCCATGACTGCTAGGGTAATGTGTGGGAGTTTTCAGGAGTACATACAAAGTGCCCAAGTGATAATAGCTCTACAAACACATCTCAAACCTCACTTTTGTGCTGCTGCTTAACCATTTTACAACTACCTTTAATGTTACACCTAGCCAAATGGAAAGCAGGAACCCTTCACATGTCTCTGCTATAAATCTCACTATATTCCTGAAAACATGCTTGGATATGTCTATAGCGTAACACTATTTACCCCTCATAAATTCACAGAACCAACTTCAAATTGAAATCAAAAACTAAAAATGATGTGGTATATTTCAACAGTACTTCTCTGAACACTTATAAAAACTAGTCTAATTACTAATTCCTTAACACAACATATACTCTTCCAACTTAAAAGCAACACCTAAAATTATGCGGTATACTACAACAACTATTGATCCCTACAGCTGACTGTATGTTAAGCACTTCAATCCTAATGTCCACTAAGTAATCAAGTGCTGTGCCAATCTCCTTCAGGACCTGCTACAGTTAGATCCCACTGGAAATCCAGAGACAAAATGTCAAGTAAAGGTGGAGGCAGCACCAGGGGTGGAGTCACAAATCAGCCAGTATGGTCTTTTCAAAGTTCTTTTATTATTCTTCATATAAAAACACAGGACAACAGCCAACGTGAGTTGTTCTTTTTATTAGAACACCTCTCATTTGAGTGGAATTTCCTTTGGATTGCTTGGATTTTGGATATATTTGGATATACATGGTTCTTATTACCGAATTGAATGGTTTTGGGCAAGCCGGAGTGATTTACATTTGGTATTTGAACTCAGCCTCAATCTAGTTCAGTTGTACACATAAGTGGAACTACTTTTGGACATTTAATGCACCTGTGTCTCTTTGGACATTTTGAATATTGGATGAACATTGTGTATATATACGTATAAATATCGAGTCGGACAACTCGGAGTCACACTTTGCAGCAAACGGAATTTAGCTGCAACTCTGTACAGAAGTCTTTTAGCCCTGATGAAGTTCCTATAAAAGAAACGAAACACATTGGCTGTTGTCCTGTATTTTTATACGAAGAAGAATAAAAGAACATTGAAAAGCCCATACTGGCTGATTTGTGACTCCACCCCTGGTGCTGCCTCCACCTTTTCTTGAGGTATACTACAAATGTATATAGCCACACACTGAAACAAACTACCGTAATCAGTAATCCACATTCCAAAATACACCTAATACTATACATAATCTATATTAAACAACATTTCAAATACATTACAACAAACTGTAATAAACATTTCTACATTTAATAATATATGTCAAATTTCAAAGTTCACAACTTATAATTTACCTTTAAAAACAAAGCCAACACATAATACACCTCACCAATGTATAACTCACCTTTCAAATTGATTTGTTGATTATGAAGTATCAGAAACTCAGAAAAGATTTTCTTATGCACACAATCAATATGTATAGCACTTCTCTTAGCAGAGCAAAATCAGAAATGGCAAAGTTTCCCTCTCTTTCTCCACACATATACATGTAAATAACAAATCACATTGCTTCCCAGATTATTTCAAATTCTAAAACACATTTCCATTGGTTTACACATACCAACCCTTCCAACCTACTTCTAACTGCAACCAAACTGCTTCTGGAATTTTTTGAAGTTGCAACTCCACCGTGCACCGAAAGTGATGGCACCGCAAATCCATACGGGAGATCAAAAATATATTACAAATAATGTTACCATTTGTTTTTAATAACACACCACTTCTAAACATAGCACTGACTTGAGAAATCTCACTGCAATTACATTTTACTTTAATATTTATAACAAATTCACATTTTACTGCCACAGGTAAATTTTAAATCCAGTTCATGGAACACTCAACTGAACTCACAGGTCACAAGTTCAGCAAATTTTCAAGTTCACCACACAATGTTGCAATACAAACAGCAGATGTGGTTGACTTTACAAAATTTGAGTATATTCTATCTACTGCACCTTCCAAAAATGTTTTACTAACCAATAAGAAACATGCTACTTAAACACAGAAATATGCATCCTATGTTTCACTGTACAATGTTCTTAAACAATGAATCATTCTTTCATCTTCTTTTTCAAAATCGGCGTCTTTTCCACCATTTTAGATGCCTCTCATTCTACCAACTGCCTACTTCAGCTACTGACATCTTTTCAGTGCATCTAAACTTCCCTTCAAGATGCTTAGAGTGTGGATTGTGGGACACACCTATGGTTTCTGGTGCAAAAGGTATGCTGAACATAGCGGTAGTGACAAAGATCTAGCTCTACCGAATGTGAACATTGAATGGATCGTACAAAGAGGATTAAAGTGGCACCATTTCATGCCTTTAGTTAAAACCTTTGTACATCTCCAACCCCCTGACCTCATGATTGTCCACTGTGGTGGCAATGACCTAGGCACATTGACTGGGGTAGGACCGGAAGTGCTAATCAAGAACACCTTTGCAGAATTGATGTTGCTTTCCCCCCAAACTGTCTTTGTATACTCTAACATATGCTAAAGACAAAAATGGAAGTGGTCCAATCAATTATGTCCACAAATTGAGAAAGCTAGAAAAATTGTCAATAAAACTGTTTCTGCTTATCTCAGAGACCATAGGATGCGCTCCATATACAACAATATGCATTTTGATAAGGATGGCATCTACAGGAGTGATGGTGTACACTTCAAAGGTAAGGAATAAGCATGGGCAAAATTTGCGAATTCGGGATCCGCGAATTTGCGGATTTGCTCATTCGCGATCCGCAAAATTCGTGAATTTGTGTGAATTTGCTGATTTTTTTTATTTGTGCGTGTTCACCGTACGCTTTGAGTGTTTGCAGGGCCATTTGCGTGTTCGCGGGGCGCTTTGCGTGTTCGCGGGGTTTTTTCCATTCGAGACCGCGATGCGCCCTCAGGTTCATCACTGCCACCCTCTCGTTTTTTGTGCCCTTCTGCCCTCTGTACCACTCGTTTTTGTGCCTTTATGCCCTCTGCCCCACTCGTGTTTGTGCCCTTTTGCCCTCTTCTATACTCGTTTTTGTGCTCTTCAGCCCTCTGCCCAACTCGTTTTTGTGGTATTCTGCCCTCTGCCCCACTCATTTTTGTGCTCTTCTGCTCTCTGCCCCACTCGTTTTTGTGCCCTTCTGCCCTCTGCCCCACTCGTTTTTTGTGCCCTTCTGACCTCTGCCCCACTTTTTTGTGCCTTTCGACCCCACTGGTTTTTGTTCCCTTCTGCCCTCTGCCCCACTCATTTTTGTGCCATTCTGCCCTCTGCCCCACTCGTTGTTGTACCCTTCTGCCCCTTGCCCCACCCGATTTTGTGCCATTCTGCCTTCTGTCCCACTCGTTGTTGTGCCCTTCTGCCCTCTGCCCCACTCGTTTTTGTGCCATTCTGCCCTCTGCCCCCTCATTGTTGTGCCCTTCCTGCCCTCTGCCCCACTCGTTTTTGTGCCATTCTGTGCTCTGTCCCACTCTTTTTTGTGCCTTTCTGCCATCTGCCCCACTCGTTTTTGTGCCCTTCTGCCCTCTGCCCCACTCGTTTTTGTGCCCTTCTGCCCTCTGCCCCACTCGTTTTTGTGCCCTTCTGTACTCTGCCCCACTCGTTTTTATGCTATTCTGCCCTCTGCCCCACTCGTTGTTGTGCCCCTCTGCCCTCTGCCCCATTCGTTTTTGTGCCATTCTGCCCTCTGCCCCACTCGTTGTTGTGCCCTTCTGTCCTCTGCCCCACTAGCTGTTGTGCCACTCTGCCCTCTGCCCCACTTGTTGTTGTGCCCTTTCTGCACTCTGCCCCACTCATTTTTGTGCCATTCTGCCCTCTGCCCCACTCTTTTTTGTGCCCTTCTGCCCTCTGCCCCACTCGTTTTTGTGCCCTTCTGCCCCACTCGTTTTTGTGCCCTGCCCTCTGCCCCACTCATTTTTGTGCTATTCTGACCTCTGCCCCATTCGTTGTTGTGCCCTTCTGCCCTCTGCCCCACTCGTTTTTGTGCCGTTCTGCCCTCTGCCCCACTCGTTGAAGTGCCCTTCTGCCCTCTGCCCCACTCGTTGTGCCGTTCTGCCCCTTGCCCCACTCGCTTTTGTGCCATTCTGCCCTCTGTCCCACTCGTTGTTGTGCCCTTCTACCCTCTGCCCCATTCGTTTTTGTGATATTCTGCCCTCTGCCCCACTCGTTGTTGTGCCCTTTATGCCCTCTGCCCCACTCGTATTTGTGCCATACTGCCCTCTGTCCCACTCTTTTTTGTGCCTTTCTGCCCTCTGCCCCACTCGTTGTTGTGCCCTTCTGCCCCACTCGTTTTTTGTGCCCTTCTGCCCTCTGCCCCACTTTTTTATGCCTTTCTGCCCCACTCGTTTTTGTTCCCTTCTGCCCTCTGTCCCACTCGTTGTTGTGCCCATTCTGCCCTCTGCCCCACTCGTTTTTGTTCCATTCTGCCCTCTGCCCCACTCGTTGTTGTGCCCTTCTGCCCCTTGCCCCACTCGTTTTTGTGCCATTCTGCCCTCTGTCCCACTGGTTGTTGTGCCCTTCTGCCCTCTGCCCCACTCGTTTTTGTGCCATTCTGCCCTCCGTCCCACTCATTGTTGTGCCCTTTCTTCCCTCTGCTCCACTCGATTTTGTGCCATTCTGCCCTCTGTCCCACTCTTTTTTGTGCCTTTCTGCCCTCTGCCCAACTCGTTTTTGTGCCCTTCTGCCCTCTGCCCCACTCGTTTTTGTGCCCTTCTGCCCTCTGCCCCACTCGTTTTTGTACCCTTCTGCCCTCTGCCCCACTAGTTTTTGTGCCATTCTGCCCTCTGCCCCACTCGTTGTTGTGCCCTTCTGCCCTCTGCCCCACTCATTTGTGTGCCCTTCTGCCCTCTGCCACACTTGTTGTTGTGCACTTCTGCCCTCTGCCCCACTCGTTTTTGTGCCCTTCTGCCCTCTGCCCCACTCGTTGTTGTGCCCATTCTGCCCTCTGCCCCACTTGTTTTTGTGCCATTCTGCCCTCTGCCCCACTCTTTTTTGTGCCCTTCTGCCCTCTGTCCTCTGCCCCACTCATTGTTGTGCCCATTCTGCCCTCCGCCCCACTCATTTTTGTGCCATTCTGCCCTCTGCCCCACTCTTTTTTGTGCCCTTCTGCCCTCTGCCCCACTCGTTTTTGTGCCCTTCTGACCTCTGCCCCACTCGTTGTTGTGCCCTGCCCTGTGCCCCACTTGTTTTTGTGCTATTTTGCCCTCTGCCCCACTCGTTTTTGTGCCCCGCCCTCTGCCCCACTCATTTTTGTGGCATTCTGCCCTCTGCCCCACTCGTTGTTGTGCCCTTCTGCTCTCTGCCCCACTCGTCGTTGTGCCCTGCCGCTCTCTCCCCCACTCGTTGTTGTGCCATTTCTGCCCTCTGCCCCACTCATTTTTGCGCCATTCTGCCCTCTGTCCCACTCTTTTTTGTGCCCTTCTGCCCTCTGCCTCACTCGTTTTTGTGCCATTCTGCCCTCTGCCCTATTTTAGAATGGCGCCGGCAAGCTGCCAGCGCCATTCTAAAATAGTTACTAAGTTAGCTTCATCAGAAAGCACTAATAGATAAAATGTAGTAGGTGCTCGATTTGAAGCTCAAATTCAGTTAAACTCGAGCACCTGCTTTATTTTATCTATTAGTGCTTCCTGTTGAAGCTAACTTAGTAACTATTTTAGAATGGCGCTGGCAGCTTGCCGGCGCCATTCTAAAGTAGTTACAAGCTTGAAGCTTGAACTTTTGCTCCCCGGATCCGTTCCGCTCGCGGATTTGCGAATTTTCGGCAAAATCACGGGAATTCGCGGATCGCGAATTTGCCGAAAATCCGCTAAATCCGCGAGCGGAACGGATTTTGCGCCCATGCTTAGTAAGGAAACAGAGTCCTTCTCAACAACCTAAGGCTCTGCATCAGCGCTTACATGTAGCTACAAAAATCTCTCAATAAAAAACAGGGGCTCTTTTTAGAGCCACCTAGTAACTCAACATATAACCTAGCTTTACTTTAAAAAAAAAATTATTTATGCTTGGAGTCGCACACCCATCGCATTCACACTAGGGGGCCATGTTGAGAGCCGCGCATCCATTGCGTTCATACTAGGGGGCAGCGCTGAGAGCCGCGCACTCGTCGCATTCACACTAGAGAGCCAAGCACCCATCGCGTTCACGACAGGGGGCAGCACTGAGAGCCACCACCCTTCGTGTTTACACTAGGAGGCCGTGCTGAGAGCCGCACACCCTTCGTGTTCACGATGGGGGGCAGCGTTAAGAGCCACACACCCTTTGTGTTCACACTAGGGGGCGGCGCTGAAAGCCAAGCTAGGGACGCCACTCCAATTATTTTTTTTCAATGCCCCAGGGAGGTGGTGGTCCCTGGGGGCTTCGGCGGGTCCACGATGCCCCCCTTTGTTAATTTAATTAAAGCCCCAGGGGATGGTGATCCCCAATATTTACAAAACAAGCCCCAGGGAGGTGGCGGTGTGCCCTCCCACACCTAGTTTTCATAGCCCTAGGGAGGTGGTGGTCCCCGGGGCTGCGATATATTAATGCGATTGTCCTCCGAACCTGGCCTACCAGGGGGTTTATTAAAATGAAGTGGGGGAGACATCGCTTTATATATAAATTTTTTTCATCCGGATTCGTGCACCCAGCTTTCATTAGAACGTTTAAAAAATAAATTGGGCCTGGGGTTCCTTGTGGGACCCCCTGAGCAGGACTAGGGGGTCAGTGTGTTTCTACCCTACCCCCCTTTTCTTCTTTTTTCCACTGTTTTCTTGTGCCTCGGTGCAACCAAGTCACAAGATGGCTGCCAACACTTCCTGGTTTGGAGTGTTGGAGGCTAATCACAGTGAAGTTCATGTTCATGACAGCCAATCGCAGTGAAGCTAATGGTCGGGAGGGTTTGCTAACCCACCACTGCCCCAGATATCAACACTTTTATTTTTTTTAATTTCTCAGCAACTACTGAACAGATTTACAACATTTAAAAAAAGAAGTCGCTTTCTGAATCATGCACTACCTTTTTGCCAAATTTAATGTAATTCGGTTCAGCAGTTCTGGCTGTAGCCTTGGCTAAACTTTCTCATGGGAAATAGATTTTTAGACTTTTATTTTTTGAATTTCTCAACAACTACTGAACAGATTTACACCATTTAAAAAAAATGTCTCTTTCTGAGCTAAGTGTCACCTTTATGCTAAATTTGGTGCAATTCCGTTCAGCTGTTTGGGCTGTAGCCCTTAATAACATTTCCAATGGAAATTAACATAGAAAAATCACTTTTTGGGACCCTTCTTTCTCTGCAGTTATTCTCTCATGAAGATTCTGCTGCTTCACCTGATCGAAGGACACTTCAGCGTTCTGGACCTCACTAGAGAAGGACTGTTTTTAATTCTCCATTTTCCTTTTGTTAGAAAGGATGACAACACTGCGTGTAGATTTCAAAGTACTATATTAGTCAGTCACCATTGTGTGTGTTTTAGCTTCAATTGGTGACCAAGGCTGTTTGTATCCAAAGCCCATACATAAGTCTTTGTTCTCCCTCCGGCAGAAGGCTCTGTGCCTGCTCTAAACCAGTTCTGGGGGGCACTTGAAAACATATTTACAGTTCACCGCAACCTCCTTTGTTAGTTTAGACTCTGGGCCCAGACACACCACATGAGGCAGAGCCAGCATTGTGGAAGGCAGGCACAATCCTATTCAAGGTCAGGGGCTACTCCTCCAAGTACTCCAAATACAGAGCGGCCTATTCAGCCTAACGCTGACTCACCACTGCACTTCCTCAGCCACTGTCATCCAGAGCCAGATATGCAATACACAACAGGCAGGCACAAAGATACATAGCACACAGAAATGCCCACTTCTAAAAGTGGCATTCCTAAAATAGTGATAATAAATCTGCGAACATTATTACGCAGCATTTATTACCACTATTCCAAACATAACAAACTTGATCATGCCACCCCTTTCATATCAGGAATTACCACTGAAACTTTTATCAGGGAATCCCCAATGCATTCCTATGAGAGGGCTGCCTTATAGTAGTGGGAAACCAAATAGGCTGTTTTCACTACCAGGACATGCCACACAGTTAAGGCACATGTCCTACCTTTTACTGATATGTAGTAAAAAGGGAGTCACAGACGTGGCAACCACTTTATGTGACACGTCACAGCGGCCATAAACTGGGTGTGCAGGCCCTGCAATGTCAGAGGCCTGAGACAGGTTTGTAAGACTACTTTGGTGGGTGGCGCAAGCAGAGCTGCAAGCCAACCAGTAGCATTTTATTTACTGGCCCTGGTTATATGAGCTACCACTTTACAAGGGACTGATAGGTAAATTAAAGATGCCAAACAGGTGTAGACCAATCTTGCCATGTTTACCTTAGAGAGCACATGCACTTTAACACTGAACAGCAGTGATAAAGTGCCCAGAGTCCTAAAACCAAAACAACAGTCAGAAAAAATACTGGAGGAAGGCAAAAAGTTCAGGGATGACCCTGCAAAAAGGGCCAAGTCTAACAACACCAAATTATTTCTTTGTACGGCCCTAGTCATAATCCTATCAAATTCGGGCAATTCACATCACACTAATCTGCTAGGCTACATCCCTGAAAATGGCAACACAAACAATCCCAGGCCTGTACTTGGGAGGGTGCTAACAGAGAAGTATGGCCATTCAGGTGAATACCTTGATGAT
Source organism: Lissotriton vulgaris (assembly GCF_964263255.1). NCBI lineage: Eukaryota > Metazoa > Chordata > Amphibia > Caudata > Salamandridae > Lissotriton > Lissotriton vulgaris. Next base: position 460,444,233 of record NC_141699.1, read on the forward strand.
AGCCAAAAAACTCTCAGATTAACATCCAGAGTTCAATGGTTTACTGGTATCAGTGTCCTACCCAAGTACAGATACCTCCTGCACTGGTGATCAAAGGACATTTGCTGCGATGGTTATTATGAATGTATCTGTGGCTTTTAATATAGACAAGCATTCTGTCTTTGACATTTGGCTTGTGTAGTTCTTGTATCTTTCTTCAATCAGTTGTGGGTTTTTAAAATTATTTTTATTGGTTTTTTTTAACAGCAGACAGACAGGATAGAGATACGCCTTTAAGTACATTAAATTTACATAAACCATAACAAAAATTTGAATGACGCAGAGCAACTGGATCAAGTGCTTCATAACAATACTAAAAACCAGCGGGGACAAAAGCAAAAACAAATGCATACCCAGAGAAACGCACATCTATAGACCTTATAGACCTATCCAATTGGCAATTGGTAGCCATAATTTATACCCAAACTTTTTCCGCCTTATGCCCTTAATTTTATTCAATGAAGATTCAAGGTAATATATTGACAGTAATTTTGCTTGCCATTTTATAAAGTTTGGTGGTTCCGAGTCAATCTACTGCGATGTAATGCAAAATCTATATACAGACATACATATGAAGACAAGGGCTTCCTCTGCAGGTGACCATTTATACAACATATTTTCTTCCACACCAAATATAACCAGTTGTGTGGTTAGTCTAACACAGATGCCCAAGCTTTGCGTGATATAAAGCTCAACATCCCCGATGAACTGAGAGAGCTTTGGACATAGAAAAAATAATTGGGCAGCATCAGCAGCATATAAGTTACATCGACTACAGTAATTTCCCCGTCCCGACTTCCATTTTGCCAATTTACCTGCTGTATAATATAAATCAAACACCGACATATAGTGCTGACTTTGGGGAGACCCATTTAATAATACAGTAGTGGCTATCTCCATACTTCTTTCCAGATTGACTCGTTTCTACACCCAACTTGTCTTGCCATTTCTCTTCATTTGCCTGGAGATCGTCTTCTACCGTTGCAAGAAGCAATTGATACAAAGGGCCTATTTTATACCTACCCTTAATTGCTTCGATAATCTCTATCTTTCCTAGTATAATCATGTTTCCTGACAGCTTCTGCTCACGTTGCAGCTTGTACTTCCTCATAAGGTGATCAAAAGAGGCAAAACTATTCCCTTGAAACAGATCTCCTAGATCACACACACCCCGATCTTTCCATCTTAACATCACCTGATCATTACAAAATTCAGGAAGAAAAGAGCACTCCCGAAGAGGTGTATATAATGTTAAATTGCAGGTAATTCCAAGTTTTTTCTTAATTATCCTCCATACCAGATAGGCTGTATACATTATTTTAAATGTAGTCTTCTTATAATAACTTGGTTCCACAATTCTATTAAGACATTGTTTAACCTCTTCACCCAGAAGCATCTCATAGATAGATGGGGAGGACAAATATTCAGTAGGATCAACTGATAAGACCAGCACCCCATATGCTGCAATATCGCTATCCAGTGAGAAAACTGAAAATTGGGGATGCCCCAGCCTCCTCTGTCTCTTGGTAAAGTAAATTTTTTTTTAAGAGATCTCCGGGCCCGATGATAGCCCCATAAAAATCTAGAGCACATTCTCTCTATTCGGACGAAATATTGGGAGGATATTAAAAAAGGAATAGCCCGAAATATATACAAAAATTTGGGGAAAATAAGCATTTTCAATGCGTTACTATGCCCAGCAAGTGAAAGTTTTAAATTATCTAATCTCTCTAATGTTTTATTGGAGGCAGCTATGATAGGATCCAAATTGGCGGGGATAATTTTTTCAACAATAGCCATAAGTTTTATACCCAAGTATGTCGCCTTATTTTCGAATTTAATATTTCATGGTCGGCCGGCTTCCGAATGTATAAATTGAGTCTTTGCTACATTTAGTTTATAGCCGGACAGCCGTCCGAATGCCTCTGCAGCCTCTATGATATTAGGTAATGCGCTGGCAATGTCAGATGATACCACCGCGATATCATCTGCATAAGCACAGACTTTAAACTCACTATTTTGGATCTGAACAGGTTTAATAGCCCGATTTTTCTCTAATGTTAAAATAAAAGGATCAATATATAAAGCAAAAAGAAGGGGGGAGCAGGGGCAACCCTGCCTCGTCCCCCCTTTCTATCAACACCTTCCCTGATAATTTCCCTGCAATCCGAATGAATGCAACTGGCTCTTTATATAACACTTTTTTGCTCTAATTAAGGCATCGGGAAGCCCCTTCCTTGCCAAGACTAGCCACAAAAAGCTCCACAAGACCCTGTTGAACACTTTTTCAGTGTCCAACAGGGCCACGCCTACCTGAGAATTCTTCACCTGTGCCCAATCCAACATTGAAATAATCTGCCTTATATGATCAGTGGTTTCCCTATGTTGTATAAAACCATGTTGCCTCAACGAAACCAGGCCCGGCATCATGTCATTCAGCCTATTAGCTATCTGCTTCGAATAAATTTTACTATCCAAATTTAGTAAGGATATTGGTCTGTAAGACCCCATTTCAGTATCTTTTTTGCCCTTCTTTTTAAACACCACTATCGTGGCATTAGCCCAGGACTGGGGGGCATTCCCCAGAAAGGCTTCTTGGCAAACTTCAAACAATTCAGCTCTCAGGCTATCCCTAAATAGCCGATAGAATTCCAGGGGGATATTATCTGGACCCATTGCTTTCCCCTGGGCGAGTCCTAGTATTGCTGTCTCTATTTCCCCCCATTCTGGTGGCTCTTGTAAAGTAGATTTTTGTATTTCAGACAATGATGCTGGGATTACCTCGTTTAAATACTCATTGAAGGGAACCTCCCCAATATCATCAGTATATAAATCCTGGTAAAATCCTTGGAAGGCGGTCAAAACGCCTCCCTTAGTCTCTTGTAACACCCCCTGCAGATCTCTTACTTTGGGAATATCATTGAAGGCAGCTTTTTCCCTAACCCTTTTGGCCAATACTCTACCCATTTCCTCACCAAACTCATACACTTCTTCTTTATATTGAACATATTGTGCTGCTATATTGTCAGCTATATTCGCATAAGCCCTAGACCTTAAGATGGTGAGTTCCTTCTGAATCAGGTTAAGTATATCTACCTCCACGCCAACACTTAACGCCTCTGCCAGCTTTTTCTCGGCCAGTAGCGTCTGATCCAAATTCTGCCGGTGCTTAAGCAGGCTCCTTTTGCGCTTGAATTTGGAGAAACTTAGGGTTTCGCCCCGGACCACTGATTTAAATGCGTCCCAGACTGTCGCTATAGGGGCAGTACCTTTATTGAACTCAAAGTATTCCTGGATGTTTTTATCCATAAACTGACGATATTCTCCATCCACCAGCAATTTTCTATCAAACGACCACTGCTGAGGCTCTACCCTCTCTTCCTGCTCAACACCAAGCTCCAGTATCACCGGGTTGTGATCAGAGACCAACTTAGGATGAATCTCAATTTTAGCACCTGCCACAAGTGAGGTTGTAATAAAAAAGTAATCTAAACTCACAAATTTAGCATGAGGAGCAGAGTAAAATGTAAACCCATCTTCTTCTGAATGCTTTAGATTCCAGACATCATATAAACCATGATCCAAAATGAAAGCCCGAAGTGCCTTAAACACCAACCTCTTTCTTCCATTATAAGCATAATTAGATCTAACATCCACAGTTGCTTCCAGATTTATATTCATATTGCCACACAGTACCATAGGCAAGGTCCATTGTGATAATTCTAAATTTAAAAGGTTAAATAGCTCGGCGTCATCTAAATTTGGTCAGTAAACATTACACAATGTAAACCTCATTTGTCCCAATTTATTTACTGAGATGGCCCAACGGCCCCATTTGTCAGCCGCAGCATTAAGACTGGTTCCAACCCCTCTTCTTTTCAGAATTGCAACTCCTCTTTTCATACCCGTTTGTTTGGAGCAGACTACCAGCTCCATGCCCATTATTTTTAAATACCCTCTGTTATCCCATGGCACATGTGTTCCTTGCAGACACAATATATCAATCTGTAATATCTGCACTAGTTTTGCCAGGACCTGTCGTTTCTTAAGATCATTAAGGCCACAGATATTTAGGGAACAGATCTTAATTTTCCTAGGCGATGCCATTTTTCTACCTTATGACTATTTCCACTCAGGTGTGTTTTAGCCTCTTTTCAAATCCAACTTTTGGAAAAACGTTAGATGAGTGCATTACAAATCTCCTCACTCTGTCAGAGGGAGCTTCTCAAACGCCCAGGGAACAAAAATCTAATTTTCTTCCCTAAAATTTTAAATGTCCTACTCTTTTGGAATCCTCAAAGATCCCAGGTGTATATATAGTCAGGTAATCCAATGACAATTGTCGATTTATTTTAGAACGTATTTGCATTAATTTTCCATATGCAGAATTCAACTCGGCATTGTAAACTGAACACAAAGGCCCCTTGCACATTTAAGCTTTTGTTACTTTGTCTATGAGAAGAATATTTTCCAATAGTAAGCCCTTTCTCTTCAGCAGCCAAGAAAATCAGGGGTGATCTCGTTCTAATGACATCTGTGAATTTGACGTGTCCCTCCTTGACTTTTACATCAGAAGGTTTACCTGGGCCTCCTCCATGGGAAACTTTCTCAAAATTGTGGATGGAATTAGCATTTGTTACAGGTAGACCCACCTATGAACGTTCAAGCACCTAGACATGAAACAAAATTTGATAATGCCAAAATCATCCATGTTGGTGAAATTCCTCTTTACCTAAACACATATCATACTAGTAAAAGGATTTGAAATTTCCAAATTCAAAATATAGATATGCACACCAAAAGGAGACACTAGAGAGCTAATTACGAGCCAAGTGGAATATAATTACTGTGGGGCATTCCACTCTGTCCAATCACAACTCGCTCAGTGGTACTGTGCCTGGTTTTCCTGAGTGCAGGAACACCAGACCGAATCTTACCAGTTAGGTAAATTACTTAGGGGCAGATTTACAAGCCTCTTGCGCAACTTTTGCCTCACTTTTAACATGGGGAAAGTGACACAAAATTTGCGCAAGGGGCTTGTAAATCTGCCCCTTAATGCTTCAGCTGTAACATCAATCAGGCCTCTATCCCATTCCTGTCCGGCCTGGAGGCGTTTAAATCTCGGACCTTATCCCCGCATCGCATGACGCGCGCACAGGCAGCGCCGGGAGAGGCCAGACGAGGCCGGTCCGGGCCACATCTCTTGGCGCCACGACATCGCCTGGAGGGGGCTTACCTTTGGTAGCTGGTCGGAGCAGAGCAGAGCACCGGGTGACAGTGTAGGTCAATCCCCGCCGCCGCAGGCTAACGCGGCCGCCGAGAGGGAAACTACACTTCCCAGGATCCTCTGGGACGCCGACTTCCTGGTTCCCCGGTCTTCCGCGCCAGGAGGCGCTTAAATTACAGCAGCCCCTCCGGTGGAGCAGGGCTTACCTTTGGTAGCTGGTCGGAGCAGAGCAGAGCACCGGGTGACAGTGTAGGTCATTCCCCGCCGCCGCAGGCTAACGCGGCCGCCGAGAGGGAAACTACACTTCCCAGGATCCCCTGGGATGCCGACTTCCTTGTTCCCCGGTCTTCCGCGCCAGGAGGCGCTTAAATTACAGCAGCCCCTCCGGTGGAGCGGGGCTTACCTTTGGTAGCTGGTCGGAGCAGAGCAGAGCACCGGGTGACAGTGTAGGTCATTCCCCGCCGCCGCAGGCTAACGCGGCCGCCGAGAGGGAAACTACACTTCCCAGGATCCCCTGAGACGCCGACTTCCTGGTTTCCTGGTCTTCCCCGCCAGGAGGCGCTTAAATTACAGCAGTCCCTCCGGTGGAGCGGGGCTTACCTTTGGTAGCTGGTCGGAGCAGAGCAGAGCACCGGGTGACAATGTAGGTCATTCCCCGCCGCCGCAGGCTAACGCGGCCGCCGAGAGGGAAACTACACTTCCCAGGATCCCCCTGGGACGCCGACTTACTGGTTCCCCGGTCTTCCGCGCCAGGAGGCGCTTAAATTACAGCAGCCCCTCCCGCGTCACGGGAGCGCGCGGGGCCGCGCCGGGCTAAGCCCGGGCAAAGGGCGGGCCCTCTGTGGCCCTCAGAGGCACGAGGAGGACGGGACAGGGCCAGCTCCCTAACGTTTCCACCATAAGGTACTTTTTACATCCTGGCCTACTCTACTGTGTTGCCATCCTCATCCTAGGGACCGCTGATACTGTAATTTCTGTTGCCTACTGTGGTTGGGGCTATCTGCCCGCTGACTCTAACTATCTTGCCCCGTGTATTGTGTGGTTATCCACTCTTCATTCTACCTCATTGTTACTTTGCCTTTGCCCTGTTTACACTATTTTGTGGAAAGAGACTGTAGTCCACATTGTGTTTGAATAAGTGTATGCTACTTTCAGCATGTCTCCAAGGGGCAGTCGCAGCAAAACTGCTGCCGCAGGGGCCGGATCAGTAACTGGCCCTATTGACCATTTTATAACTAAGGCCAACGACGCCATAAATCAGGGCATTTTCCTTTTAGAACGCAGGGTATCACAAGACCTGGCTCACGCCAAACGTTCCTCCCTTGGCCTTATTGCCGCTGCCACTACACCTGCACAGGCTATGCCCAACAACATCAGACCCCTACTAAATGTATGTGCTGACATCCACACCATTCCAAGCGAGGTTAACCTCTCAGCCTCTATTCCCCTGATAGATTCAGACACAGATATCAGTATGGATCTAGAGAAAACCCCAGATTTACCTATTAATCCCACTCCTGAAGCAATATCTGTTGACAACACAAGGCAATTGAGAGGCAGACGTGAGGGTGTCGTTCAAAACCAAAAATGATATGCACCGAAGCCTCGAACTACAAAGGTCAGGAAACATGGCCAGTTAAAAAGAAAGACTGGGAAAAACACCAATTCTGGCCTTAACCACAATACGAGCAGGGCCACCGAAACCTCTCAGGGGGATGAAAGAGAAATGGTTCAGCAGGATGGAAGGTATTCACCTGTTACAACGCATTTTTTACAACGCACTACCACTACAACGCAGGCATTACAACGCATACCATTACAACGCATAGCGCTGGGGGGCGCTCTAGGATAAGAGGTAAGTTTAATTTACTATCCAACACCTTCCCTAGGGTCCACGGGGACTGGAGTTAGAATAGTAAATTATACTTACCACTATCCAGCACCCCAAAGCGCTATGCGTTGTAGTGGTATGCGTTGTGAATACCGCGTTGTAATGGTATGCGGAGTAAAAATATGCGTTGTAACATCATACATCCGGATGGAACAATGGATACCAATAATACAACCAATGAAAATACTGATAATGCACACGACCGTATGCTGGAAAGGTTGGGGGAATTACTAAGTATTTATTTATCTCCCATCGAAAGTAGGCTTACTCGGATAGAAAAACAAATAGCTGAACTGAGTATCCCTATTAAGAATTTTTTGAAGGAAGGTGCCGTAAAGAGTACAAATAATCATAATACCATCAAAATAGCAGGCACCAAATCTAATACTTCTCAAGCACCACCCACAAACACAAATAATGTACACAAAGTTCCATCTGTCACATTGGTCAATTCAAATGGTCCAACCAATAGTCAGCAAACAACAACACCGCATACCAATAATGTAGCTTCAGACAAAAGGAAGGACCTCGGCATTAATACTAACATTAACACTAAACCACCAAATGGGACTACCATAGGTCAACCTGCAAATTCCACAAGTAGTTCTACCACGGCCCAACCTACACAAAAAACAATTAGGCAAGTTCCCGCCCACATTAATCTTCCACCGGAATGTGGCGCATATGTACTGGTGTTAGTAAATGTTACCAAATTAAGTAAGGATCAGGACGAAACTCCCACATCTCTCAAAAATAAAACCTTACATTGGTTAATTGCTAACTGCAATTACCCTATTGATGGTGCAAGGGAGATTATTAACACCCAGCGAGTGGGCTGGATAGGCCCACTCAGGAAAAAGTTTGAGGGTGATTGCATTACTATAAGCTTTAGAAGACCTCAATGGGCAGAGAAAACACTTGCCAGCGCCCCGTCACATTCGCCCTGGGAATTCAACACCACACTCCTTCCTTTAGGATACTTTTACAGACACCTGATACCCCCGAACAAGCCACGGTGAATCACCCCACAATTCCTTTTCAAGATTTGAACTTTGGAGCAAGGATCAAATCACCACTTTTTATTCAGAATCAGAATCCCAATGCCATTCACATTAACAGCCGTAACTGGCACCATCAACCCTCAATGTCAATTCCAACTCCCTACCCTCTGCATTACTTTCAAGCTCCAATCATGCATCAGAACAATTACAGAGATAGGCCTTACCCGGTCCCTAATCCGTACCAGTTTACACCGATAACTGAAGCTAGGTCAATATACAACATTCCTACTCACAATCGGTTTGATTATTTATCTAATTTAGATGAACAGGATTGACTGAGTATATCGGCCAATAACGAAATATGTAGTCATGTTAAATCTTGTAATTTAGAGGGACTCACAACTCCAGCCGTAATGTACCAGGACCAGATTGGTTCTACAGAAATTATATCGTCTGACAGTATTCTGCCCACTTCCAACGAACTACTCTATCATGACAACGGGAATACTGGGAACAGACTTGATAAACACGGAACTACATATGGTTTATCAATACTAAGCTGGAACGTTGCAGGACTAGAATCCAAGCTGTCGGATCCTGCATGGATTGAGTTAATAAATGATGTGGACATACTCATGTTTCAAGAAACTTGGGCTGTTGGAAATTTGTACATTGGAGGCTACCACTGCTTTAGCCTGACGTCAGTAAAACCTAGTTTCGGTCGAGCAGTGGGTGGCCTTTTTATGGGGATCAGAATTCTGGCAGGTGGTACAATTAGAGATTTGCAGCTAGATAACCTTGCTAACTCTAATATTCAAATTCTTGAATATAAACTAAAGTCAAAGACCACGATTTATTTAATTAATTTTTACAACAATGATTTTTATGGTGTACCGAACAAAAATTTTGTAGCATTATCTAAGGTTTTAAATATGATTGATTGTTCTTCATCAGTAGATACTAAGACTGGTATTCTAATAGGGGGTGATTTTAATGTGAAACTCATAGATAACTATGGATCTACTAATTCTGTTTACCCTGACGATCGCAGGGGATTGGAACTGACCACAATACTATCCGATTTTGATCTTGCTGATGCAATGCGAGTAGGATATGATATGAATTTCCCTTATACCCCCACGTTCAATGGCAGGGATAGTAGTTCCATTATTGATTACGTATTTACATCACCACCGCTAACAGACTGTATAGCTAAAACTTCTGTGGTGCAAACGTCCTTCAGCGATCACAATACATTGTTGGTTATTTTTAATTTTGCACCCAGTCCAAGTTTCATGAACCTTAATGGGGCAAGGGACATTACACCATCAATTGATGGCCTTCGCTTAAAATGGAGGGGAATTGATTGTGGGGCCATTATAGATACTGTTCAGGAGACATATCCTGATTTGCTGAAATCTTGTTTGTCCCCCAGTGGAAATAACGATAAATTGATTGCAGACTTTGAAGCTTTATGCTCAAACATTAAAACCCTCCTGTCAGTCCCACTTCCCAATGAATGTAAAGAGCCACGGTGGTTTGACTCATCTTGCTCCCTGGCTAACAGAGAATTAAGAAAGGTACTCTCTGCTAAACCAAGGTGCAAAGTTGCAGTTCGAGCCGCCAGGAAAAATTATAAAGACAAAATATCAGAAAGGAAGGCTAACTTGCTCTCCGAACACTGGGAAAAGTTGGTAATTAGCGCCAACTTGGGTGGCAGCGGCCCATTTTGGTCGGCTGTCAGGAGAACGAGGGAAATGGGCAAAGAGCTTACACAAATCAGCTGCAATATAACAAGTGCAGCATGGGAGAGCCATTTCTCCAAAATCTATGCAGCCCCCTCTGACGAGCATTCTCTTCCTAACTTAGGTCAATTGGAGGATCTACAGATTTTGGATCAAGAAGTTAGGAAAGCCATAAAAGAGAGCTTAGGCAACAAGGCACCCGGTCCAGACGGTCTTCCTATCGATATTATTAAACATAATGTCGAGTTATGGTCACCAATACTCCTTAACATCTTTAATAGTCTCCCAAAAGTAGCCATGCCTGCCACCTGGGCTACCAGCATCATTGTCCCTATCTATAAAAAGGGAGACAGATCAGATCCAGCAAATTATCGTCCTATTTCCCTTCTGTATAATACTTTAAAAGTACTAGGACGTATAATTTATAATAGGGTATTGGAATGGGCGGCTGATACTGACTTTTTAGATCCCTGTCAGATGGGGTTTAGGAGTGGGGTAGGAACAGTGGAGCAATGTTTAAATTTGAAACTGATAATCGATAAATATTGCATTGCTCGCTCATCCCCTGCCTTCCTAGCTTTTATGGATCTCTCATCCTCATTTGATCTTGTGAACAGATCCAAGCTTTGGTCAATCCTCTTATCCAATGGCCTTGACGTCACTCTCGTTAGATTTTTAGCCTATCTCCATACTGACCTGAAAGCACGGGTACATATTGGGATGGGTGGAGAGGTCTCGGGAGCTATTGAGATAGGGAGGGGGGTGAGACAGGGGTGCGTTTTAGCACCCCTGTTGTTTATTATTTATATCAATGGCCTGTCTAACTGTTTAAAAAAAGCCACCCCTGATGTCCCAACAATTTTTGGCAATCCCCTACCTGTGCTTTTATATGCAGACGATGCGGTGCTCATGGCACGCACACCTAATGCTTTACGTCTGCTTGTACATAGTTTTTTAAATTTTATGGAGGGACTGGACTTGAAAGTAAATTTTAAAAAGTCTTTTATTATGTCTTGTGGGCCGGGCAAAAGGAAACTTAGTACAATTCGAATTGGTACAGATAAATTAGAATCTGTTCTTAAATTTCCTTATTTGGGGTTGGTTTTCGCTGCGAACAGCTCGTGGAGTGGGCATTTGGCCCACGCCACAAGCAAGTTCTCGAAAGCCAACAATTCTGTTCTGAGCCTCCCTCGCCCAAAGAAAATTGGTGCCACAAAGGCTATTTTAAAGATTTTTAAACTACAGTGTTCACCTGTCGCTACGTATGGAGCAGAAGTATGGGGGTCGGATAGCAGCATTTGTATTCAAAGAGAGGAAAATCGCTTCTGTAGAAAAGTGCTGGGTGCACCGATTTCTTCATCTGATTTTATTTGTCACAATGAACTTAACCTCCCCTACATAAGTGATTTTATTAGAGCAAGACCAGCTCTCTTCTGGATTAGAATCTGGAGGAACGATGCTGCTGTCCTCACACAAAACATCAGTAAGGACTGCCTATATTGTGAATATGGTATGCAGATTCCTTGGTTTACAGAAGTTTTTAAATCACTTAATGAAATTGGTAGAGGTACTTTGTTCACTGACCCAATGACAATTGAATTAAAGGACAAAATTGAGGTACAAAAAGCACTTTATGCACTTTATAGAAATGGGCGCATAGGAAGAGAATCCCAGAAATCAAGGGTCATGAAATATATAGGAAATGGTCTTTGCATGCAAATTCTGCCGCCCTACCTTTCCCTCCCTATGTCAAACTGGGAGCGATCCCTATTGTTCCGTTTAAGGGCAGGAACTGTGAAATTTTTGCTGTCTTTTCCTATGGGGTACCGACATAGTGCATACCTTAATCCATGCCCTTGTGATGGTGTGAGCACACAAGATGACCTGCACTTTCTATTTTTCTGTAAATTTTATGTGAGATTTATCAAATGGCTTTAAACTCCGTATTTCAGAAAATACAGACCTCTCACACTCAAAGAATCTTATACGTTGTTGCTTACCTTGAATACTGATGAACTGACCTTTCGCACTAGCACTTTTTTAAGATTAGCCATACGTGCGCGCAAGACAATGGAAAATCCCTGAAATCAGAAACTAGTCATAATGACGCTACTGTACAAATTTTAAAAGGAAATGAAATTTATTGTTCAATTATTGTATGAATTATTATGATATTATGGAATGTTATTTATATAAAAGCTTGTATTATATGTAAATGTGTGTTTTTGCTGTATTCGGTACTTTTATGAATTTTATGAAATTCGAATAAAGGTCTTTTGAACTTGAACTTGAGCCTGTCCGACCTCTTTCTATGTTAAGAGGAGCATGCAGTGCTCGGATCCTCCCTATTTTCCTCTGAATAGTCAATACCACACAGAATTATGCACAATAATTTGATACTCACACAGGTATTCCCCATTCCTGGGGGGGGACTAAATTATAAATGCATAGTATTTGCCTTATTTTAGCGTGCATTATTAGTAAATACTTGTGTTGACTTTCCACCCTTCGATTACGATGCAACACGTCGCTGTAGCCTAACTGTACAAAATGTCTTCAAGAAATGGGTCTTCAGCGTGCCTTTCTAGGCTTTGCCAATGAGAAAAAAAGATGGCAACCTACATTGAAGTGGTATGCTGAATGCCATCTCCCGTTGCAATTATTTTTACCAAGCATATGAGACTGATCATCCTTTCCAGCACCTTAAAATACAGATGGAATAAGGTTGATGCAATGACACGAATTGCACTAACAATGTTCGAGCAAAACAGATTCCAGTTCCCATTTCTCCCTCCTTGGTAGGAGCAAAGGGTCATTTGTACAAAGCGTTTGTGCAGTCAGAAATGGCCCAAATGGACAGAAAAAATACGTTTTCATATGTTCAAAGCACAAATTACGATTCAATAACACTTTGCCAAATTCCGATTCACTGACACGTTATCGAATCGCAATTTATGTTTGCGATTCAGTATTAGGCAGGGGTGAGTTTCTGGCTTTTCACTTTATTCTCTTTTTAAACGCATCCTGTTTTCCTTTAAGGAATTGAGCTGCCTTTAAAAAAGAAAAGATTGCTTTCTTTAAAAGTCATCAGAGACATTTCTAGCGGGCTGTAAACTGCCACCTACCTCATTAATATTCATGAGGTAGTTCAATATGCTACACATTAGGAATCTCTGATATTGTTAAGTTTTCCTAAATTAGGAATAGTGATTTCCTAATTGTGCATTGGTAAGAATCACAATTAGGACATTGCAATTCCTAAATGTTGTAGTGTGACCCAAAGACTTGTCTACACAGCATGCGAATTGTGGTTTTCAAATGTTACTTTTTACACATGCTTTAAACAGCTGCATGCCAGTCTGGCTTCTTTGTAGTTTTATAATTACATTTGCATAAAATATGAACAGTGCACAGTCTTACAAGTATTCTGCTGTCAGATTATCAAATCTATGCATACGGTTGTTCATTTCATGCAGGAGCATGTTAGATTTTGTTTGTTTTTCTCGAATACTTATTCCTGATGGTAGTTTTTTAAACCAATGAAAAGCTTTTTCTCCTTGGTTGGTAAGTAAAAAAACATATTCTTAGAATTGATGACATTAGTATGTTTCTGTCCCTTGATCCTCAGTAGGTACTCCGATCGATGCAGTTTACGCCGCAGAATTTCTTTTTGTTGAATCTGTTGAAAAGCATGTAACTTTATCCAAGCGAATAATTGAATTAGGGTCGCCGAGCCTTCCCTGTGGACAGGAACCTATTTTAGTGGCACAGCACTCAAATGAAATGTAAGTGATTGTGTGTACAGCCAAACACATGTATGGTATATGAATTACATACATTCTTAGTGATGATGCTATGTGAGGATACCAATAGCGCTTTGAGGCCATAGTGATGACAATTCAGCCCTACACAAGTCACTTTTAACAAGGCAAAACGAGGAGTGTGTGAAGGAACTTCTTACTCTTATGAGAAGGAAACTTTTTAAAAGAGGCGCAAGGGAGGGTGTTTTCATCCTCCTTGGACGCTTTCATAATATTAATGAGAGCAAATGGTGTGCAATCTGCCTGAATATATGATTGTTTATGTATTTTTCGCTTTCGGTAATGAACCTTTTAGCAGTTATGCCCCGGGAGACATGTCAAAATGTTGGGCTGGATTTAGTGTAATGCAGACTAAAAATGAGCAGGTTTGAGCTCATTCGATCATTTTATTCCATAAGAGTTTTGTTGATACATATTTTTAAACCTCGCCTCATTAAAAATGACCTCGTAACTTAGGTTATTAACAGTCTTCTTGACATCCAAAAAATCAGTATTAGTCACAAAAAATACACATTTGTTGTGCATGCATGAAAAGCCACTGCATGTATAACTCAGAACAAACTCATATGCCCTGTAACTAGATGCAGAATTACCCTTGCCTCTTTCACACTACACCATTCCAAATATTTACTCTCGTAACAAAAAGGGGTTCACAGCTTAAAGAGCCCGGTAGGCCAAAGTAAGTAGAAAGGTCACTTTTTTATTAGAAAATATTCCTTATATAGAAAACATTCATATCAAATCATCCAGCCAACGCGTTTCATTCCCTTGTAGGGAACTTCATCAGGGCGAGCACAATATGACACGTAAAAATATATATATCCACCAAGGTTGTAAAGAACATATTCGTCTCAAAATGGTAGATGATCCTTTTTCACATAGATGAATCCCAAATCTGATCCTCGAAACACTGAGAAAGAAAGGAATCCAACTTTAATATGTTGAATTCGTCAGGTCTATTTGGTGAGCACTTGCTAGCTTTAATCTTCATCCCGGCTTCTCCAGGGGAGAGAGATGCTCCCGGTCAGTGAAGTGACGTTGAGACCCAAACTTTGGAATCAACAAGAATCTGTGATGATATCCGAGCCACTCCAAGGATGGCGAAGGTATTTGATAAGAAGTGTTTTAAATGGAATGGCGACAAAGTAGTACAGCTCCAATTGACAAATATCTGTAATGCAGACCGAGCCACTCCTAAGGCGGAGGATATGGCAATTCAATAATGCAGAAATGAGGAAAAGCATCAATAGTGGATAAGATCTTTTGCAATGTGTTGTGGTCATCAAAGTAAAGGCGATGTGTTTAGTTTGAGGCAAGTGTATTGCATTGTGGTTCACAAAAGCTTGACAACTAATGTATCATGAATTCCTCAAATCCTGGAAATGTGCCACATGTCTTCCGCCAGTCCATCACCTTTTCTAATTTTCTCACTCTAGCGTATCAGATTTTCCATGATAACATAACTAGGCATACTGTAACTTGGTAGGTGTGGTGTGTGAAGTCCACATGTCAACTGGTGTGTGAACTCAACATGTCAAGTGTGAAGTCCACAAGGTGTACTAGAAAGATAAAACTCCTGATACACAATAGTATCAAAGCTTGTACATAAATTCATGCATAACCTACTAAAGAAAATTATATCTTCTGTAAGTCAGCAATTCACATTCAATCACAAATGATCTACTAAGAATTACATTTTCCTTGCATACATTTGCCAGTTCTCTATGGGGTGCCCTCATATTATCAACATCCTCAATATCTCCCTCAATCAAAACGTTTTCCTAGACAATTTCAAAATAGATTCACGCCTGCTGAAAAAGGCTACTTGGACTAAGATGATCTTGACAACAACCATCCCATCTTTTTTTACAAGAAAAATCCTCACAAATGCAGACTCTATCCAGCTTCAAACTCTGATCAACAACTTGCTCCTGAACTGCTAACCTGGCTTCACACCAAGCAGAAGTGCACAGAGTGCCACCCCTCAATTAGCTGAGAAGGCCTTTCCTGAGTTTCAACAAGAACAAAACCTATCTTCTGGTCCTACTTGTTCTGTGTTTAACACGATCAAATATCAGGCAATGGTTGTCTCATTCGGGCTTTACCAGTATGATCTCTTGATATTTTTTCTCGTACCTGGCCAAATGACACCAGTTCATCTTGAAGGAAAGTTCAAGATTTCAAAAACTCCCTATCTCCTGTGGATACCATGCAGCCTCCTCTATCCCTACTCACTGACAGTCTCATAAAAATTGTTTGACATACTGACAACAGTGCGGTCTCTATAACTATAATGTAAAGAGCTTCATACTGCAGGTTACACCCAACACTAAACTATGTTCTTTAATTCTTTAATAATTTCTCTTTAAAAAGAAATTCAAAGAAAATGAAGATAAGATACTATCAACTCTCAATCTTGAAGAAATTGGCACACAGCCCTCCTGAAACAGACTTCAGAAGAAGTTACACATTAAAAGAGGCAACATCCTGCTCTGTGGCCTCCTTGATGCCATACTGGCATCACTCAAAAGCATAGTGCACTCAGTAGCATGTATCATCAAAGGTCTGAAGAAATTGGACAATTTCGCCCCAACCCTGAAGGAACTTCATTTTTGCCTTCAAGGATGCATTATATTCAAGAATAACGATTTCAAGCTTAAGGCCAACAGAACCAGTAGCAGTGCATACCTGGTCTAAAAATGAATCACTTTAGGCAGACAATGTCAGAAGAGAAGCGTGGATTGATTTTATTTTTGTAATCATTTTTAGTCCATCCAATTTCTTGACCTTCCACCTTTGACAGCTTACTTGGGGTCCAGTAAACACTGTGGATCATAAACAAATGATTCCTCATAGGTTGTGCTACTTTCTCCACCAAATATAATGGGTTAAAAGATGCTTGCTGTGGTTGCCTTATGTCTTCCTCTATTATGTCATCCTTCCATATTGAGGATAATTCAGGGTAGTTTTTGTCTATGACCTCGAGAAAGTCCCAGTACAATATCATCACCTTCTTTTTTAATGAACCGACCTACATTACACGTTCAACCCATTTGTCCTCCCCCTCTTCTGACCACTCCTGAGTTGCCCACCAGGATTGTAGCTGAAAATACTTGAATTGAAAAGAAATGCAACTTTAGGGAGTATGATCATCTTGACCAAACTAACTCTACCTTAGATTGTAAGTGGCAAAATGCTCCTAGAGCTTCTCTATTTTGTGGCCTATTTTTTTTAAGTTGACTTGAGGAATATCTATCAACATCTGTGCTGTGTGGACTCCCAAATACTTCATCTGTGGTTTGTCTACCTAAATAAACCATTCTGTGTTCCATGATATAACCTCTTTTTGTCCTCATTAACCAGATTTCCTGATATTTTACCAACTTATTTAGCCCTCTTAATTACTCTAGTTATTGCAAATGTGGGTTATTTGTAAATAGTAAGATATCATCCACTTGCAATGCTAGTTTAACCTCCAACTCTGCTGTCCTGAATGGGGGGAAATAGGACACCCCTGTCTTGTGCCCCTAGTAATCTGAAAACAATCTGATAATTCACCATTTACAAAAACTCTGGCAGCTGGTCCTTATCCAAATGTTGCATTGCCTTTATCGTGTTATGGGAAAATTCAAAACTCCTGGGAACTTACCAGAGATAATGATAATGAACCCTGCCAAAGGCTTTGACTGCATCCAGTGCCACTATTGTTAGTGGAGATTTCTGGGTATCCACCAAATCCATAGCACTAATCAACAAATAAGTAAGCTTGTTCAGCTGCCGCCCTGGACCAAATCCAGGAGTTTAATGCTCCTAATTACTCCTACCATCCTTGAAGCTAATATGTCTAAGAAAATCGTGTAATCTACATTTAACAGATATACTGGTCTGTATGGTTCAAATTTGGAGGAATCTTTACCTATTTTCATGACTAAAACCACAATAGCCTCTGACCAAGAACACACCTTTCTCCCCATTCAAGTATATTGTGTTAAATAAAACCTTCCATACAAGTTTGGATGACTAGTTAAGCCGCCCTTCAATAAAAGCAGGTCTGAACTATTGGGCAGACTTGAAAGTTGGATCTAGATTAGTTGAATGGCAAGATTTGGCATGCAGGAATTAGTTCCCCTAAAGTTGCCTTATATAACTCAGATGGAAGTCCGTCTGCGTCCGCAGCCTTACCCCATTTTATTCTTGCATTCTGAGTCTTTATTCTCTTCTGAAATCTGTAGGCTCAGAGTTTTGACGTGGGCCCTTGTTAGCCTTCGTAGATTCCTATCCGATAGCCAGGCCTTAATCGTTCCTGGATATATATCCTCTTTATACAACCTGCTCATATATTTCTGGG
Source organism: Lissotriton vulgaris (assembly GCF_964263255.1). Lineage (NCBI taxonomy): Eukaryota > Metazoa > Chordata > Amphibia > Caudata > Salamandridae > Lissotriton > Lissotriton vulgaris. Next base: position 460,462,305 of record NC_141699.1, read on the forward strand.
CTTCCCCTCTAATCTCTTTATTGGTACAGAGGGACTGACCTGTTTCGTAAACAACCCACACATAAATCGTATTCCTGGTTTTATCTGCTCTCGCATTCCAAGCTAAAAGGGAGCTACAGTATTCACCATATGAGAAATACAGCAGTTTACTAGCTTTCCATCTGTCCTGAATTTCTCTAGCCAGCTGACTAGACGTGTGGTTTGTTGACTGGAAACAGGAAATTGCAAAAAGGAAATAGCTAGAAGGCCTGCCTTCTCCATCCTTGACCACATTATATGGAACATCATTCCCATAAACATCAGAACTGGCCAATACTCCTGAAATTCAGAAGGTATCTCACAACTCACCTCTTCAGAGAACATTACATTGCTACGTGATAGGTAAATCTGCTCATGATAATTTGCTGCAAATTATTCAAATTATGTTTTTGACCTCATGCCTCTGTTCAGATCTGTGTTGCTTTCTCACTAGGTATTAGCATGCTATGAATACCCTGCATAGACGCATACATGCATGTACATTGAGAAATATTTAGGAGTAGTTGTTTCTGTATTTGCTGTATATTATTATGTATGAAACAGTCAAAACAATGGGTTTTCTGATTTCACTGTTTTGATAAAAAACAAACTGATGTCATACTGCAAACCATGCACCTTAACACTTGTACCATTAATTGCTAAACATAAATGAAACTGCAGAACATACATGTAAGCCAAAATAAAACAATAACAATGTTAATAACAGCAACAAGCCAACCTCTAAACTGAAGTGGAGCACCTGAGCCAAACATAGCTGAAGCCCATTTTGACACTTTTCAGACCACCACAGGTCAAAGGTATGAGAATAACTCCAAACTTACTTAGGGGCCCATTACACATGAGAAGTGCCCACGTACAAAAAATACATATATATATATATATTCACTGAAAAAACCATAGGTTAGAGACCATATATAGTTAGCTGGACATTTTATTGACAAAAAACCAATGAAATTCCATATATAGTTAGTTGCACTAACTATATATCGCGCACCCGCAATCCACTGCTGATGATGTCACATATTACATCATTCATGACATGGTCAGTGACATCACTGATGACATCACTGATGACATCTCAAATGACATCACTGATGACATCACTGATGACATCTCAAATGACATCACTGATGACATCATCTAGTGTCTGTGTGTTTTTGTAAAGTTTAAATATTTTTTACATATTGAAGAATGAGTGGATGTATGGAAGACTGAGTGTGTGTGTGGCTGGCTGGGAGGTGTGTGACTCTGTGCATATCAATGTGTACTTGTATCAGTGATTGTATAAGAGAGTAAGTATGTGTTAGTATATGTGTGAAAAGTATGGTGTTCTGTGTTTAACTGTATAGATGAGGAAATCGAAGTGTGATTGATTCTTCACAGGACTGACTAGGTGTATGAGTGCATATGATAGTGTTGTAATAATGAGTGACTGTATGTATGAGTGATTGTATGGGTGAATGAGTGAATGTGTGTGTAGACGTAGGAATCAGTGAGTGCGTATGTAGTAACTGGTATTGGTGTGTCATGATGTCATCAGTGATGTCATTTGAGATGTCATCAGTGATGTCATTTGAGATGTCATCAGTGATGTCATCAGTGATGTCACTGAAGTATGGTGTTCTGTGTTTAACTGTATAGATGAGGAAATGGAAGTGTGATTGATTCTTTACAGGACTGACTAGGTGTGTGAGTAACTCCATGGATGAGTGGCAGTGTGTGAGTGTCTGCATAGGTGTATGAGTGCATATGATAGTGTAATAATGAGTGACTGTATGTATGAGTGATTGTATGGGTGAATGAGTGAATGTGTGTGTAGACGTAGGAATCAGTGAGTGCGTATGTAGTAACTGGTATTGGTGTGTCATGATGTCATCACTGATGTCATTTGAGATGTCATCAGTGATGTCATCAGTGATGTCATTTGAGATGTCATCAGTGATGTCATCAGTGATGTCACTGACCATGTCATGAATGATGTAATATGTGACATCATCAGCAGTGGATTGCGGGTGCGCGATATATAGTTAGTGCAACTAACTATATATGGAATTTCATTGGTTTTTTGTCAATAAAATGTCCAGCTAACTATATATGGTCTCTAACCTATGGTTTTTTCAGTGAATTTTCAAGGTTTTGTAAATGCAAATTCCTAACTATATATGGTCTATAACCTATGGTTTTTTTCAGTGAATTTCATTGGTTTTTTAAAAGCTAATATCTATAGCTGTAAAATATATTCTTTATTACGTGACGTATCACGTAGCCACGTGAGACGCCTCATGACGCGTCGCATAACCGTGACGTATCGGTTCTGCAGCGCAAACAAAACCCGTAACGTAAGCGTGCCGGAGCACGCTTACAGATATATATTTTTTTTTTAACCTTAATTAGACAAAATCCACACGTGCACATATCTTGAGGCCTTGCAAAGGCACATCAAACAAACAGTCCCTACAATTTTGCCAAGTTTGCTGGAAATCTATTCCCTTAATTTTTTTTTTACTGTTTCTCTTGGTTTTCCCCTTGTTACGCTTACCGGGACGCTACCCGGTACGCGAACCGGACGCTCCAAAAACACAAGATGGCGGACTCCCGTTACGCTGCCGGTTAGCTGCCCGGTTCGCGTACCGGGAAGCGCCTCTACCGCGAAAAATCGCGGGGGACTTTAATATCCCCCTCATAAATCCTAGGGGGTCAGGAGGGGTTTACCTTGCCCCCTTTCCTTCATTTCCCCCATCTTTTTTCACCACATCTTGTCTCTCGAACCTACCGAGAGACAAGATGGCGGCCGCTCCGGACTGTTTACAATGTTGACAGCTACGCTGCCGGTTAGCTGCCCGGTTAGCTGCCCGGTGAGCTGCCCGGTTCGCGTACCGGGACGCGCCTCTACGGCGTAAAATCGCAAAATTTTTTGCCCCGCGGGGCACTTTAATATCCCCCTCATCAATCCTAGGGGGTCAGGAGTGGTCTACCTTGCCCCCTTTCCTTCATTTCCCCCTTCGTTTTTCACCACATCTTGTCTCTCGATCGTACCGAGAGACAAGATGGTGGCCGCTCCGGTTTGTTTAGAATGTTGACAGACACCGGAGAGCCAATCAGATTTGCTTCGCGAAGTTCCGTTACGCGTCAGGTACGCGAACCGGGGCGCTAACCGGAGCGCTGTCACAGATATATATATTTTTTTAAACGTTAATTTCTCAAAATCCACTGGAGCACATATATTGAGACATAGCAAAGGCACGTCGGGCAAACCATATCTACAATTTTGCCAAGTTTCATGTAAATCTATTCAGCCGTTCGAGCTAAAAGTGAGTCCAACCGCCCTATGGAAAAATGAATGGGAAAAACGCGTTTTGGGACCCCCCTTTGTTCTCGGCCCCCCCTTGACGAAACCCCACCAAATTTTCAGGGGCTGCTCAGAAAAAAAATGTGCCATTTTCCTGAAAATTTCAGCCAATTCCGTCCACAAACGCCAAAGTTATTAGACATAGAATTTTCAGAAATCCCATAGAGAAAAAATCCTAACTATATATACCCACTGGCTATCGCCAGTAGGTAATATACATATATAAACATATGTAATCTGCATATCTATATAAATATAAATGCATGCATACATATACATATATGCATACATATGCATGTTATTTACATGAAAGTTTTAAAAACACTAATAAAAGCAAAGCTAAAAAGCCACCTCATTACAAACAGAATGGCTTTAACTTAAACGAGGGCGAGATCTATTGCATTTTCAATGCTTGTTTACTTTGGTTCTATCAAGAAGGCATTCAGATGTGTCACACATTTGCCATAAATTCTGAATGTTAGCACTCTAGTTGCTCATTAGATCACTGTAGTAAAGCTAGTGCTCACCAGGGAAGTCTGCTGCTAATCATGGTTTGCAGCCATTTTCCCGCATTTTTTATACCTCAGACTTTCAGTCCGCATACCATTATCCCGCAAGGTCATTGAGCTCGCATACCATTATCCCGCATTTTTTCAAAACGCATGTGCATTTATCGCGCATGCCTTTACAAAGAATTACGTTTTAAAGGCATGTATGGTAAATGCATTTGCGTTGTGAAAACCACGATGACGAGAGAGGTAAGTGGGTTTGTGTTAATTTTTTCGTGGGTTAGTGATTGTGTAGTGTAGTGTAGTGTTGTGTAGTGTAGTGTTGTGTTGGTGTAGTGTAGAGTTGTGGTGGTTGTTTAGTGTAGTGTCATGCTGGGGGTAGTGTTTTAGGGTTCAGGGTAGTGTTGTAGTGTTTGCGTAGTGTAGGGTCATGCTGGGGGTAGTGTTTTAGGGTTCAGGGTTGTGTTGTAGTGTTTGCGTAGTGTAGGGTCATGCTGGGGCTAGTGTTTTAGGGTTTAGGGTAGTGTTGTAGTGTTTGCGTAGTGTAGGGTCATGCTGGGCGTAGTGTTTTAGGGTTTAGGATAGTGTTGTAGTGTTTGCGTAGTGTAGGGTCATGCTGGGGGTAGTGTTTTAGGGTTTTGGGTAGTGTTGTAGTGTTTGCGTAGTGTAGGGTTGGGTAGTGTTGTAGTGTTTGCGTAGTGTAGGGTCATGCTGGGGGTAGTGTTTTAGGGTTTTGGGTAGTGTTGTAGTGTTTGCGTAGTGTAGGGTCATGCTGGGGTGTAGTGTTTTAGGGTTTTGGGTAGTGTTGTAGTGTTTGCGTAGTGTAGGGTCATGCTGGGGGTAGTGTTTTAGGGTTTTGGGTAGTGTTGTAGTGTTTGCGTAGTGTAGGGTCATGCTGGGGGGTAGTGTTTTAGGGTTTTGGGTAGTGTTGTAGTGTTTGCGTAGTGTAGGGTCATGCTGGGGGTAGTGTTTTAGGGTTTTGGGTAGTGTTGTAGTGTTTGCGTAGTGTAGGGTCATGCTGGGGGTAGTGTTTTAGGGTTTAGGGTAGTGTTGTAGTGTTTGCGTAGTGTAGGGTCATGCTGGGGGTAGTGTTTTAGGGTTTAGGGTAGTGTTGTAGTGTTTGCGTAGTGTAGGGTCATGCTGGGGGTAGTGTTTTAGGGTTTAGGGTAGTGTTGTAGTGTTTGCGTAGTGTAGGGTCATGCTGGGGGTAGTGTTTTAGGGTTTAGGGTAGTGTTGTAGTGTTTGCGTAGTGTAGGGTCATGCTGGGGGTAGTGTTTTAGGGTTTAGGGTAGTGTTGTAGTGTTTGCGTAGTGTAGGGTCATGCTGGGGGTAGTGTTTTAGGGTTTTGGGTAGTGTTGTAGTGTTTGCGTAGTGTAGGGTCATGCTGGGGGGTAGTGTTTTAGGGTTTTGGGTAGTGTTGTAGTGTTTGCGTAGTGTAGGGTCATGCTGGGGGTAGTGTTTTAGGGTTTTGGGTAGTGTTGTAGTGTTTGCGTAGTGTAGGGTCATGCTGAGGGTAGTGTTTTAGGGTTTAGGGTAGTGTTGTAGTGTTTGCGTAGTGTAGGGTCATGCTGGGGGTAGTGTTTTAGGGTTTAGGGTAGTGTTGTAGTGTTTGCGTAGTGTAGGGTCATGCTGGGGGTAGTGTTTTAGGGTTTAGGGTAGTGTTGTAGTGTTTGCGTAGTGTAGGGTCATGCTGGGGGTAGTGTTTTAGGGTTTAGGGTAGTGTTGTAGTGTTTGCGTAGTGTAGGATCATGCTGGGGGTAGTGTTTTAGGGTTTAGGGTAGTGTTGTAGTGTTTGCGTAGTGTAGGGTCATGCTGGGGTGTAGTGTTTTAGGGTTTTGGGTAGTGTTGTAGTGTTTGCGTAGTGTAGGGTCATGCTGGGGGTAGTGTTTTAGGGTTTAGGGTAGTGTTGTAGTGTTTGCGTAGTGTAGGGTCATGCTGGGGTGTAGTGTTGTAGGGTTTTGGGTAGTGTTGTAGTGTTTGAGTAGTGTAGGGTCATGCGGGGGGTAGTGTTTTAGGATTTAGGTTAGTGTTGTAGTGTTTGCGTAGTGTAGGGTCATGCTGGGGGTAGTGTTTTAGGGTTTAGGGTTGTGTTGTAGTGTTTGCGTAGTGTAGGGTCATGCTGGGGGTAGTGTTTTAGGGTTTAGGGTTGTGTTGTAGTGTTTGCGTAGTGTAGGGTCATGCTGGGGGTAGTGTTTTAGGGTTTTGGGTAGTGTTGTAGTGTTTGCGTAGTGTAGGGTCATGCTGGGGGTAGTGTTTTAGGGTTTAGGGTAGTGTTGTAGTGTTTGCGTAGTGTAGGGTCATGCTGGGGGTAGTGTTTTAGAGTTTAGGGTAGTGTTGTAGTGTTTGTGTAGTGTAGGGTCATGCTGGGGGTAGTGTTTTAGGGTTTAGGGTAGTGTTGTAGTGTTTGTGTAGTGTAGGGTCATGCTGGGGGTAGTGTTTTAGGGTTTAGGGTAGTGTTGTACTGTTTGTGTAGTGTAGGGTCATGCTGGGGGTAGTGTTTTAGGGTTTAGGGTAGTTTAGTTGTTTAGTGTATGCTAAAGGCATATTCGTTCTAAAAGTTTTCGTTATTTTAATTTGCGGCCTAATAGTACATGCGGGATTTTTTTTGCGGACTGATGGTATGCGGGATTTCGTCATATATTCGCTAATCATACTTTCTATGGCAAAATGAACCCCCTCATTTTGTTCCTTTTTAAATTAAATGTTTTAAGAGTTACCACTTTATTCCAATCAAGATGGCTTCAGGTGTGCCATACCTTTGTAATAAGTAGGACTGTTAGCACTCTAGTTGTTCTTTAGAACACTCTGGGACAATCTGTCATTGGGCTATAGTTGGGCTACATCTGGCTGATATTTGGGCTACATTTGGTTTTTTGTCTCTGGTGGCCATCTTTGGGCTACATTGGGCTACATTGGGCTACATTGGGCTACATTTGGGCTCCAACATATATATAGCCCAATGTAGCCCAATTTATATTTTTCAAAGTTAATTTTCGTAAAAACCACTGGAGCCTATATCTTGAGACATAGCAAAGGCACATCGGGCTACCAGTCCCTACAATTTTACCAAGTTTGGTGTAAATCCATTCAGCCGTTCAGGCTAAAAGTGAGGCCAACCGCCCTATGGAAAATTGCATGGGAAAAACACGTTTTGGGACCCCCCTTTTTTCTCGGCCCCCCCTTGACGAAAACCCCCCAAATTTTCAGGGGCTGCTCAGAAACAAAATGTTCCATTTTCCTGAAAATTTCAGCCAATTCTGTCCTCATAAGCCAAAGTTATTCGACATAGAATTTTCAAAAATCCCATAGGAAAAAAATCCTAACTATATATACCTACTGGCTATCGCCAGTAGGTAATATATATTACACTTTGTTGTAACTTTGATACTGTTGGCTATTCACCATTTCTGAGTTGCTACAAGTGTAGACTTTTATGACTGTACTCCCTTAAACAGGAGAATCTGAAAAAACATCAATTACTACAGTAAGTTACACCATCAGTAACTTTACAACTGTATTTTATGTTCTGAATATTTGGCAGATCAAACTATGATACAGTATAGGGAATTTTATAAAAGCTTATTAAAATATTAAAGATATTTTATGTTAAATATTAATGTGAATTGATTATATACATTTATTTTAAATGTGGACCAATTTCGTAAAAATGCTAGAGCACTATTAACCTAATATTGGATTTAATATTTTGTTGAAGTATATTGAATTGAATTAAACTTGTTTTTTAACAGTTTTTGTTAAAGCAGTTCCACCTAATGCAAAATGTATATATGTATTTCTCATGCATTACACATTACTAAGAGCTAGATATAGAATTTAAAAAACGGTATCATTAAAAAAATATAGTTACCAATATTTTTCAATTGATAAGGTTATTTAAATATTTTACAGTAAAATATTACTCTTTTATAATTACTTTTTACATTAAATTAAATGTACACACATTTTTCAAAAGTCTAAATAAATTAGTACATTTGAACATTATTTCCTATGGAATTTTATTTTAAACCCCTGCAGTATTATTGGTTGACTATGTTTGATGTCTGATTTACTTCAGGTAAAGTACGAGCTGCAGTACGTTTACTGCTGACTTGGATACCATTTTTATGTAGAAAATATAACAGTTATTTGTGAATAATAATGATCTTACTCTTTTGATGGTGGCTGCATGTCCCTCCCTAAATCATTCCCTAGCTCTCCCTTAATCCCTTCCTCTTCCTTCCTCACCATATTTATTTATTTATTTCATTTATTTGAAGAGTTTTATGTAGCGCTGGCTAGACCCGGAGGTATCAGAGCGCTTTACAGGAGGTTTAAAACAATGTTACAGCATTACATCAGATTCCATTAAATCAGTTTCTAGAGCAATTAGAGAGCAGGAAAAACAAGAACAATGGAGCAGAGGGGGTAGATGGTGAAAGAGAAAAGGGGCATCTTACATGAGGTTAATCAGTGATTTAAAGATTTTAAAACGTTGCATGAAATTACAGTTACATCTGTTACTGGATGAATTGAATGGTCCATGTGGCAAAGGAGACGCTGACCAAGTGGCTAGGAACAGTCTGGAAGTCAAAGGCAACCGCAAGATGGCCGGACCAGGTCAAGGGCCCCCGGGACCACAGAACAAAATGCGGGGCTTCAGGCGAACACCTCCGTCCAGAAAATCAAAAGTAAAAAAAAAGGAACATCTACCCCATGGGCAGGGCGCAGTGAGGAAGTCACCAGGTGTAGATGGATTGAAGACTGGAAGTCACTGATCCCTTGTAAGTTATTAGAAGTTGGGGAAGAAGTCAGCACAGGCACCAGCTCCGGAGGGGGAAAAGCAGCTACGGTGTCAGTAGGGAACGAACAACACGCAAAAGGGAGAGCAAGCTTGGAGAGAGAAAAACAGGGCACCGGCGTCAAGGTCACTCTTGTGGAAGCTCCGATGGGGAGGAACAATCCACACGCCTCCGCTGCAGCCCCAGGGAGGCGCAGCAGGAGCCAGGAAACCGCAGCATGGGTCCGGTAGGCAGGCGTCGATCGAAGGGACCATCAGGGCCGGAAAGACATGCATCAGCCTCGGACGTCAAACGGGTGGTGAGACAGGAAGGCTGGCAGAAGTTCAAGCAGCAGGAAATGAGCCTGAAGGCAGGGGGAAGTCCAAGAGGTGAGAACCTCAGCCCTGCTCACCGACGGCCATCTGGAGAACTCTCCAGACATTGGCATCGTCGAGGATGCCTCAGACGACTGCAGGTCCACAAAGACTCAAGGAATGGTGGGAGAGGAAGAAGACAGGACAAGCAGCAGGGATATGAGGGGAGCTGTGCCCGGCGCTCGGTAGGGTAGGTGATGGCCGCAGTGAGAAGAGGGAGCCAATCTCCCCTATAGCTGTCGGGCAGTGCCTTCTGGCATCGGCAATGACTGCTCGGTCTCCAATGAAGAATAGCACCCTTGACCCTGTCACAAGGCAGGTCACTCCCCTCGCCACCACACAGCCCCTCCTGTGTGCCCTGAGCCTGCTGCTGCCACTCGCATTGGTTTGTGCCCCGCTTTTCTTGACTGTTTGATTTCTAGCTCTGTCTCTGCGCTGTCATTTATTAGCACTGTGTTAGCATTATTGTGGTATTTTTTCCTGTGTGTATTGTGTTAGCATGATTGTGTTTTCCCCTCTGTGCCCTCCACTTTGCCTTCTGTAACCCCCGCCCGCCTGCTCCCCGATTAGTTTTTTTCGCCACTGCGTCCCCTGCGGCCCCGCACCCCTGATCTCCCATTCGCCGACCCGCTCCCACCTCTCATCTGCTCCTCCCTCCCACTTCCTCTCATATGGAGGCCGCGCTGCTGGCGTGCCTAAGGTAAGCCCGTCTGCGCCTGTCCGTGCCTTGACCGCGCCTAGCACCAGGACCCTGGGCCCCAGCAAACACGATGACGCCCACCTCCGCTACAACTCCAGCATCCTCCATGCACTCACCACCGGACGATCACGCACCTGTGTGAGGCCTTCCCGAAGCACACCCAAGGACCCTTCTCCTGCGGGAACTGCAGCTTCACCAGCATCCGGCCCACCAACCCACCTACCAAAGAACCTAACCACCTCAGCTGCATCCTCCTCAACACCCGCTCCACACGCAAACACGCCATTGAACTCTGGGACCTACTCAACACCACACCCAAGACGTCGCCTTTGTGACGGAAACCTGGCTGAACCCCACATCGGCACCTGACATCGCCATAGCCATCCCAGAAGGCTACAAGATCACCCGCAAGGACCGCATCAACGGAGTAGGAGGAGGAATTACCATCGTTCACAGGAACACTCTCAAAATCTCAAAAAACACCAATGACATCCTCAGCACCGCTGAACACCTGCACTTCCAGATCCACACTGACCCCAACACCACCCTCAGAGAAACCCTCATCTACGGACCCCCTGGACCTCGACCACAGTTCAGCGACTCCATCGCCGACTTCGTCAGCACACACGCCCTCGCCTCCACGGACTACATCCTCCTCGCGGACTTGAACTTCCACCTCGAGAACAACAACGACTCCAACTCCTCCACCCTGATCGCCAACCTCACCAACCTCGGACTCAGACAACTCGTCACAACACCCACCCACTCCAATCCCATCTTCTCAGCAAGCTCCCACGTCTTCTTCAACCACATCACGGAACTCCACTGGACCGACCACCGTTACATCCATTTCCCTTTCCAGAATCCCACCACAAATCACTGCATCCAACAGATGCCTCGCCACTGCTGGAGCAAAGTCACAGAAGACCAGCTAACCATCACCCTCGCCCGAAGCCCACCCACAGACCCAACCGACCCAAACACTGCAGCCCGCAACCTCAGACAGTGGATCAATGACTGCACCAATACCCTTGCCCCGCTCAAGAAAGCCTCCAACAGCCACACCAGAAAGAAAGCGTGCTGGTTCTCCGAAGACCTCCAGACCTCCAAGCAAACCTGCCGAAAGTTAGAGAAGAACTGGATAAGTGAACGAACACCGGAAAGCTATGCAGCCCACAGGAATGCCACCAGCAGACACCACCACCTCATCAGATCCGCCAAAAGGACCTCTTTCAAAGAACGCCTAGACAACAGTGCTCACAACAGCAAGGAGCTTTTCAACATCATGAAGGAACTCTCCAAACCCAGCTCCAACACCAACGACATCCCACCTTCGCAAAACCTGTGCGACTCGCTGGCCACCTTCTTCTATCGCAAGATCGCAGACATCAACGACAGCTTCAACACCGCAACCGCCCTGGCAACCACGAGACCTCCACCCCTACGACCACCACCCACACCAGCCGCCTGATATCCTGGTCCAACATCAACGACGATGACATCATGAACTCCGTCCACTCAGGATCCCCGTCTGACCCATGCCCACTCCACATCTTCAACAAAGCCAGCACCACCATCGCACCCCATCTCCGGAAAACCATCAACATCTCCTTCGAAACAGAAACCTTCCTGGAGAGCTGGAAGCACGCTGAGATTTACACCTTACTCAAGAAACCTATGCCCGATCCCAAGGACCGCAAGAACTTCCGACCCATCTCCCTGCTCCCGTTCCCAGCAAAGGTCATCAAAGAACTGCCCAGATTCCTCAAGGAGAACAGCATCCTGGAACCATCCCAGTCCAGATCTTGCAGCAACCACAGCACCAAAACTGCCCTCATCACCACCACCGACAACATCAGGACCCTGCTAGACAACTGAGAAACCGCGGCCCTCATCCCCCTGGACCTGTCAGTCGCCTTCGACACGTTCTGCCACTGCACACTGCGAACACGCCTCCACGATGCCGGGATCCAAGATTATGCCCTAGACTGGACCACCTACTTCCTTTCCGGCAGAACACACAGCGTCTGCCTCCCTCCTTCCACTCCGAAGCCACCACGACCATCTGCGGCGTACCCCAGGGCTCATCCCTCAGCCCAACACTGTACAACATCTACATGGCACCGCTCTCCACGTCGCATGACTGCATAACCTCAACATCATCTCCTACGCCGATGACACCCAGCTGATCCTCTCCCTCAACAAAGACCCCCACACCGCCAAAACCAACCTCCACGAATGAATGAAAGCCGTCGCCGACTGGATGAAAAACAGCCGACTGAAGCTTAACTCAAACAAGACGGAGGTCCTCATCCTCGAATCCACTCCCTCGGCCTGTGAGGACTCCTGGTGGCCGACTGCACTAGGAACAGCTCCAATGCCCTCCCACCCTGCACACAACCTAGGGGTCAAATTTGACTCCACCCGCTCCATGACGAAGCAGGTCAACGCCGTCTCTTCCTCCTGCTTCAACACCCTCTGCATGCTCCGCAGGATCTACAAGTGGATCCCCACCAAAACAAGAAGGACGGTCACCCAGGCCCTTGTCAGCAGCAGACTGGACTAAGAAAACGCCCTCTACGGAGGGGCCTCGGCCAAACACCTGAAACGGCTCCAACGCATCCAGAACGCCTTCACACATCTGATCCTCGACATCCCGCGCCACAGCCACATCACATCCCACCTGAGAGACCTGCACTGGTTTCATGTCAACAAGAGGATAACCTTCAAGCTCCTCACCCACGCACACAAATCACTCCAAACTCTGGACCAGCGTACCTCAACAGTCGACTCAGCTTCTATACCCCCCACCAGTCAGCTCCGCTCCGCCGACCATGCACTTGCTATAGTCCCCTGCTTCCGAAGAGTGACCGCCGGCGGCAGATCATTCTCCCACACCTCGCCGCCAAGACATGGAACATCCTCCCCATTCGCCTACGGCAGTCCCAAGACCTTCTAACCTTCAGAAGACTCCTCAAGACCTGGCTCTTCGAACAGTAGCAGCACTCCCCCCTCCCCTTAGCACCCTCACGGGTAAGTAGTGCTCTTTACAAATGCTTTGATTGATTAAATGATTGATAGCATTCATCCCATGACAACACCAAGACTCTCGAGTTCACAAGCAGAAGACCAGAGCAACAAGGACCGAAGGCAAACAAGACCCCAGGTGAGCAAAAGGGTCCAAGGAGGAGGTGGGAATCTGAGGATTTACGCCAAAAAGGCGATCCCTGGCTGGGAGCTCCTGGCCAAAGCTATTCACCTGTTGGTCCTCCTGTCTTGATCGTGTAAATATTTAGTAGTAAATATTCCCTATTTTCCAGAGACTCCCACTGGATCTCCCGCATTTGCTTCTACAACATAGGTGTACAGGAATGAAGATCCCCACACAAAAAAGAAGCGTGTTGGTCAATGATTAGCATTTAGTAGCAAGTGAGTAGTATTTTTGTAATACTACTAAATATACTACAAAATGGAGTTTGTGTCTAGGCCCCTTAGTCGTTTGTCAAAATGTCAGAACTTGGATAAGAAATTGTGACTCTCACCATTAGGTGAATGAAGTTAGGAAGAAGATGGTGTTCAAAAAAAGGATCATAATTTTTGATGTGGCTAAGGAACATGTGTCTAGAAAGTAACACTTCTCTCTATGCAAGATTAAAAGAATGGAAGGGTGAGCTTCTAATACCTTTCCTACTTCCTTGCCATTCTTACCCATGTCAACGTAGTCACTGCAGTAACATTTCTTGCAACTGGTTTCTCTTGAATGATCAAGAGTATTATAGCAGGCTTCTCCCAGAAAAGCTAGCCAGGTATTACAATGTTTCATCAACCACATGTGACAGTACATCACTATGCCATAGTTCATGAAGTATGGGCCACATGTGACAGAGCTGATATACCATTTGGGCATGTACTTAGCGGCGGTCCATGCAGGTAAGCACGGTAGGGCGGGGCAGGGCAGTGTAGTGCTCTAGTGTTTCACGGGTCTCGGCCGAAACCCGGAAACACCAACACACTATGTAGCACCTTCTGGCCAGGCGTGGCCAGAACGATATAAATAAACGGCCGGAGGTCACTCGTGGCTTCCGGTCCAAGAGACTATCCTAGAGTGTGGTGTTGTTAATTGTCTGATCTGCGTAGGCCATCCCTGTCTGTTACCCTCACTCCCTTACACTGGCTACGAGGGTGGTGCAATTTCCCCTCGGAAACAACCCAAGAATAGTCGGAGAAGTGAGGAGGCGTTTTCGGCGCCGCTGTACTGCGTGGCCGTTGGCGTAAAGGTGAAGCCGAATGAAGAAAGTGTCACCTGTTTCGGAAGTGGACGCGGTAACTGCAAGTGCCGGTAAGCAGCATGCGGTGAGCTGCGTGAGGGACCGGCAGGCAAGAGGCCCCAGGAAAGTGGGAGACACGGTGTTCGACGGGCCGAGTGAGCTACAGGCATCGCGTGCGCATGCGCAGTGCATGCACGCTGGCCCAGACAGTGAAGACGCGTGACGAGGCCTTCCACGCGGCGCAGAGGCAGCAGCTCCGATGACTGGAGCAGATACGCTCTAGGTGTTCAAAAGTTGGCGTGTGAAGCCAGCGAACAGCGGAAAAGTAATAAAAGATGTCAAGCGGCCGTAGGGGCCGAGGTACAAAAGTGAAGTTGCCCGAAAGGGGGAAAAAGCATTGGCAAATGCAAACGTGAAGTTGCCCAAAAGGAAAAAAAAATTAAAACAAGCATTGGCAAATGCAAGTGTGGGACCTGAGTATTGCACCGCGGTGTGAATAACAGTGACTGGCAGTAAAGCCAAAAGGGGAATAAGCATTGGCACATGAGACACGGCCACAGTGCGAAAGCAGCAACAAAGTGAGTGGTCAACTGCTTGTAGGGGTGGAAAGCAAAGTGTGGAAGAAAGCCCCAACTAGCCCATGTCACGATGTCTGTTGTCCAGGACAATGCAGCGCAAGGGGGAGCACAGCAGGTTGCAGCCCCAGCACAGGTGGCAGGGCCGGCAGGACAGCAGGCAGTGGGACCAATGATCCAACAGTCACCACACTCACAGATTTACCCCATACCGCCATTTAGTTCACTAATTGATCCAGGGACGGCAGCACCAAGGTGGACGGTGTGGCTAAGCCAACTGAACAATTACTTCACTGCCACTAGGGAAAAAGACAACGAAGTGAAGAGGTCTTTGCTCCTGCATTTTGGAGGGGATGAGCTCTACAAATTATTCACGCACTTGCCGAATACTGGGCTAGCAACAGACTATGATGCAGCTGTACAAGGCTTAAACGCACACTTTGACCCTCAGTTAAATCCCCATTTTGAACGTTTCAAGTTCAGGCAGTCCAGGCAGCGGAAAGGAGAAACGATGGACGCTTTCCATGCGAGGTTGAGAGAGCTAATAAGTACGTGTCCCGATGATGATCAAACAAAAGAGGTGACAGCTCAGTTGATTCAAGGGTGCAAGAACAAACACCTTAGTACACTAATACTGAGACAACCCCGAGTAACACTGGATGAAATATTAATGCTAGCCAGGTCACACGAGCTATCCGATGCGCGAGCCACAGCAATGGAGGCGGCCATAAACCCAACAGCGAACGCAGAAGTCACAATAAAGACAGAAAGGGTGGACGCAGTGCGGAGCATTGGCCGAGGAGGACGAGGAAGATGGCCGACCAGAACGCCGCGCCGCACGCCTTGCGGCTCCTGTGGGTATGAAGAACACAACCAAGATGGCTGCCCAGCACATGGCAAGGCATGTGCCAAGTGCGGAGGACTGAACCTTTTTGCCAGTGTCTGCAGGAGTAGTGCGAGAGGAAACTTTCGAGGGTACGGAACAGCAGGCAGGAAACCACCGACAAAAGTGGTGAGACAACTAGCCCTAGAAGAAACCCACCACTCGAAAGGTGCGAGAACACAGGCCCGCTACCCACAGCGGTTGGATAGTTCATCGACCGAGGATGAAGAAGAGTGCTACTACGTCTCGTTGGTGAGCGAGCTCAAGAGAGGACGGAGACCACAACCAAAGTGTCAGATTAAAATTGACGGCTTGACAGTCACTGGAGTCATAGACACAGGAGCCACAATCAACGTAATGGGCATTCAGCATTACAAGGCACTACAACCCAGGCCACAATTGGTGCCATCGAAAGCTCGAATCCTGACGTATGGTAGCAAGACGCCACTACCATTACAAGGAAAAATGACTGTACAAGTCAGAGCAGAGGATCAGGATCTGACGACCACGTTTTATGTCATCGACAGGGAAGCAGACTTGCTGGTCGGAAGTCACACAGCGGAAGACCTCAAGCTAATCGCTTTTGCTAATGCAGTTAAGGCACTGCATACAGAGGAAATCCTACAGATGTTTCCATCATTGTTTCGAGGTCTGGGAACAATCAACAGACCGCCAGTCAAACTACACATTGACAAGGCCATCAAGCCCATAGCATTGAGGCATTGGAGAATCCTGTTTCATCTTCGATCAGCAGTGGAGCAAGAACTGAGAAAATTAGAGGAACAAGGTGTAATATAGAAGGTAATGAGGCCGACGCCATGGGTTTCGCCGATGGTGATTGCTGAGAAACCCCGACAGCCAGGCCAAATACGAATATGCATCGACGTGCGGATGCCCAATAAGGCGATCAAAAGGGAGAGGCATCTCACGCCCATGGAAGATGACATATTGACAGACCTGAATGGAGCCCAGTGGTTCTCCAAACTAGACTTAAATGCAAGCTACCATCAGCTAAAATTGGACGAAGAAAGTCGCTATATCACGACATTTTCTACACACTTAAGTCTAAGAAGATATAAGAGACTGAACTTTGGAATCACCTCGCCAGTGGAAATCTTTCAGAACGCAATCAAGGAGATCTTGTCGGGTCTTCTGGGAGTACTAAATGTCAGTGATGACATACTGATCCATGCCAAAACAAGTGAGGAGAACCATCGAAGATTGAAAGCCACGCTTAGGAGACTGTCAGACTTTGGAGTCACACTCCACAAAGAGAAATGCCAATTCTGTAAGCAGTCCATAGAGTTTTTCGGATACGTCTTGACTCGGAAGGAGTTAAGGTGGACCCCCCGACAATCGTCGGCCACAAAGTCTGCTTCAGCCCAGACTACAGCGTCGGAAGTGCGAAGCGTCATGGGCATGGCGCAGTACTGTGCCCGATTCATCCCTCTGCTAGCCACCATAGCAGAACCTCTGAGGAATCTGACGAAGAAAGAGAATCCTGGCGGTGGTCCAAGGCGGAAGCCAAGGCGTTCGACAAGGTGAAGGCAGCGCTACTGGACAGTACAACAAAGGCGTATTTTGACACAGCGAGGCAGACAGAAATACTGGTGGATGCCAGCCCAGTAGGTCTGGGGACACTTCTAACGGATGGAGGAGGAAACAGGAGTGTGGGTTCCCTTAGCGTTCGCCAGTAAGGCCTTTACAGCTACGGAGGCCAGATACTCACAAATCGAGAGGGAGGCGTTGGCAGTGAGGTGGGCCTGCAATCACTTCCACCTGTACATAACGGGTCATCCGTTCCGGATGGTCACAGATCATCAGCCACTAATATCGTTGTTTAAAGGGACGGCTCCACATCCCCCACCTCGGATTGAGAGATGGGCCATTCAGGTCCAACACTATCAAATGGACCTCGTCTATAGACCCGGGGCGAAAAACCCGGTGGACTTCCTGTCAAGACATCCCCCGGGTGAAACCTGTGTAATGATGGATCAGGAAGCATTGACAGAAGAATTTGTGGACATGGTTTCTCAACTGTCGTGCCCTCAAGCGCTAGCAGCAGATGTCATTGTAGCCCAATATGACAATGATGCCGTAATAACGAGAGTAAAGAAAGCAGTAGAAACTGGATCATGGGAAATCTTCTTGCGCAACGTCAGTGGCTGGAATGAAGCAGACTGCGCACGCCTGTCGCAATTTTGGAAGATACACAACGAGCTCAGCAGAGCTGGTAATTGATTAATTCTCCGAGGGTCAAGAGTAGTTATCCCTATTAGTTTACAGGATCAGGCAACCGTGCTAGCCCATGAAGGTCATCAAGGAACGTGAAGAATGAAAGCACAGATGCGGGAGAAAGTGTGGTTTCCCAACATGGATGAGAAAGTCGACAGTGTAGTACGGAACTGCCGAGCGTGTCAGCTCACTAGTCTACCGGAGACACCAGCACCGGTTATCACGGAAGACCCGCCTCCATCACCCTAGACATGGCTCAGCCTGGATTTTGGCAGCTTCCTGGATGGGAGAGTGACAGTAATCCTAATAGACAGCTATACTAAATACCCGGTAGTGGAAGTAGCACCTTCTACCAGTTTCGTGAATGTACAACCAATGCTCAGCAAAGTCTTCGCAATGTTCGGAATTCTTAAGTTGATCAAAACAGACAATGGGCCGCCGTTCCAACTTCAGGGAATTCCTACACAGCCTGGGAGTAAAACACCACAGAGTCACGCCTCAATGGCCTCAAGCTAACGGTGAGGCGGAAAGGTTCATGAGGACTGTCAACAAGACCCTAAGAATAGCCATGGCCGAGGGGGCAGACTCAGAAAAGGCACTACAGCATTTCCTGAGGGAGTATCAAAGCACTCCGGACAGTACCACGCAAAGATCCCCCCTGGTCTTTAATGTTTGCAGGACCCCGACAAGATCTACTGCTGATGGTGGATAGTTGGGCACCTGAACCATATGTGCCCGAGGCCACCTAGGAAAGGAGAAAAAGGACCAACGAACGAGCAAGCCGGCGGAGGCGAGCAAAGGAAAAGAAGCTAGGCCCTGGAGATGCTGTATTGATACGAACACGGAGGACGGGAGGGAAATTCCGGACCCCGTATGAACCGGAACCCTGGACCATCAAAGCAACCAAAGGCACAGCGGTTACCGCACAGAGAAATGGAAAAGAGGTGACCAGGAACGTGTCTTGGTTCAAACGCATCCCTCCTGAGACAGATTCCATGGGAGTTACCACCAGGTCAACTATTGAAGTCGCAAGCCAGTCAGAAGACACAGGTAACCCCGCCGCTGATGGTGGACCTGAGATCACCCCACCGTCTCCGGCCAGAGAAGAACCGGAGCCCTCGATGGTTCGGGGTCAGGGTCGCCACAACCTAAGGCCGAATCCAAGGCCAAGTCAGAGATTGGCCGATTTTGCATGTTGACTGTGTGAAAGCCCCCAAACCTTTACCAACTTGGAAAGGGATGTAGTGCTCTAGTGTTTCACGGGTCTCGGCCGAGACCCGGAAACACCCACACACTATGTAGCACCTTCTGGCCAGGCGTGGCCAGAAGGATATAAATAAATGGCCGGAGGTCGCTCGTGGCCTGCATTCCAAGAGACTATCCTAGAGTGTTGTGTCGTTGATTGTCTGCTCTGCGTAGGCCATCCCTGTGTGTTACCCTCACTCCCTTACAGGCAGGAGGGCGGCAAGTTGACAGATGACGAAATAGGAAACATTAAATAAATAATAATTCCTATTCCGTTGTCTGTCGACTCCATCCCCCCGCCCCACTGCACTTACCTGCACGGACTAAGGCTGCATGTACTCTCAAATGTGCTAATGTAGTAATGCAATCACACTGGCTCAAAGCATATCTGTATCATATTCACACATGATAATACTCGGTAAAGTCATGATGATTCTTTCTTTGTTTCGGATTCATTTTAAAATTCATTAAGCACAATTCACACAAAACACAGGCATAATAAAATCAACAGCGAAATGACCGCCTAATGCTCATAGCAGAAGATAAAAAAACATGCAATACAGTAACAAGTATGAGAATTATTCATCAATTGTAAGAACATCATAGCTGGATGCACCTAATTAAAATTAAACCTCTTTAAAAGGGGAATGATACAAAATCGTCTCGGCTTGGCATAATAAGCACAGAATAACAAAAAATGGGTCATATTTTAACAGAGACACGTGGCTGCAGCTTCAAGGACATGCATTTTTTGTAAATCAATCCAACCGATGGTTGAGCTTAGTTACTGACGTCAAACAGGATTCAACATGAAGAACGGGTTTCAGTGGTAAATATGGTGAGACAGAGGGTTTAGGAAATTCCAGATACTCACTTTCGGCCTGGCTCCAGATCAGGAACGTTTTCCTTTGCAGGTCATTTTTAACAATTTTTCGGGGTTAACAAATAGATCAAGGTGCCCCAAATGGGTAAACATGTTATCAATATGATTTAACAAGGGAATGAGCTCTACCCTCACAAGCAAGATGCAATCCCACAGTATGTCTTAATTCAATTTTGTCTCAAGCCACGACTAAATAGTTATCCAGCTTGATAAGACACGAAAGGGCCAATTCATCCGATAATTAATACCCGGCTTTTGATGGATAATATATGCTGGTGTAGGTTGTGGAAGTTTCAAAAGACGACTTTGACATTTGTTTCCACAGTCTGCAAGATAGTACTGTCAACATAACCCCAAATTACCCTGCCAAAAGCCAGTAGCGGTTGCTATCGAACAGTGGTGGTGGGGCGGGGAGCAGGGCGGAATACAAAAAGAAAAGATAGCACTTTACTTAATATTGCAGAATACCAGCTGCCGCCTCTTCTCTATCCTCCTCTCTACAGCAGGAAGCTCCCAGGCTCCCATTCTCTCCCAGCAAATCACAACAATGTCTTACAGCAGCATCCAGATTGGTCTGAGCACCGTGGTTCAGCACTAAGACAGGGACTGTGAAGGCTCAGCATGTTCTCCACCTAGGCTTTGACACAGCCTGGTTGGAGAACATGCAAAGTGAGCTTGGTAGTTTGGCCGGCCTGAGATGGCTGGCCAAACCGTCATGCGCACTTAAGGTGCAATCACCACTCCTCCTCCCTGTGAGGTTGAGAGCCCAGTTCTGCCTGCCCTAACCTACCCTGAGTTCAACTGCGAGCTGAGTACAAAAAACGAAATGATAATAAAAGAACATTATTATCAATGTATTTGTTGTATTCAGCTTGCAGTTGAAGCAGTGGGGCGGCGCTCCTCGACCTTAGCGGAGGAGCTGCCACTGCCAAAAGCAACTGTGGATAGACATTGTCCCAGACAAATTGCCAGCAAAGCATTCATTCAAAGATTTTTCCCTCCAGTCTAGCAGCAAAGTCAGAGACTGAGCCAGTTGTTTGCACAAATAGATTTCCATCAGAATTTAAAAGGGGGGTCCAGGTACTTTTAGAAATTAGACTCCCAAATAGCTGCATGTGCATGCTAACTAACCTGGTGCAACACATGACAAACTAGTCATCTACTTGTCAGCAATTGTGGTACTGCAAGCCAGACACTATACAGATGCGATTCATGCAGGTGACTGCTTAATTTCTCTGTTAGTACCTCCTGGCTACTGTGCATAGACTTCGCACAGAATCTCAAAAAAGGTATGGCAGAGAAGTCGTACAAACACATGGTAATATTTGCTGGACATTTAGACTCTGGCACTCATCTTTCAGGGGCTTGAATCACACTAGTGTAAACTTCTACACTCCCTAGAAGTTGTGTACAATATTGTTGGCTTTGTGGAAGAATATATATAATGGTCTCAACACTGGAATTTTCCCAAACCTAGAACTGCAAACTCTGATATGCAAACAGAGCCCTGACATCGATGTGAGAAACAGTCTAGATACCATTTCTTAACCTGAGTTCCCCAGACATGAAGTCTGCAAGAATATCTGACAATAATGACCCTCATTCAGAGTCAGGTGGCCAGGTATCCCATGGCTCATACTGCCCAGGTCAATTCAACGTAGCCAAGCGTTTCCACACCCAGGTTTACTGGTGAAGAACTACCAGGCAAGGCTTTACCAGCTACAATGGTAGGCCTGAAGCCAATTTCTTCTAATTTCATTAGTAGATGCAGTCCACAGGTGACATTTAACTTTCCAAGCCATGGGTGTAGTTGCTACACCATATACTATAGCTTTATATAAGACATAACTATGCCAATTGAGATTGCTAATTTATTTATTTTTTAGGGGTCAGAGCACATACACTGTGCTCTGAACAGCAGTGCCCCTGTGTGCAGAGTCAAAAAGCCAGCATTACAATTTTGTCAAAAATGGGGGTGACCACTGAAAAGGGGCATTTTCTCAAAGGTGTAATATAGACTTGTGCTCGTGTAATGTAATCTGTTTTTCATGTAGAACACTCTAATACCCTTGGACCACGTGCGTGCTATATAACTACTGAAACAAGCAAAAAAAGACTTTCAGTATGAAATATGTGAGCTCATTTCAGAATTTTGAAATACGAGCACTACATTTGGACTGGTAATCCATGATTGGAACGTGAGTACTCCATTTGAAATCCAATTTATTTTCATTCATGGTATTCAGATAAATCGTTTAGGAAAAATTGGTTCGACAGAAGAATTGCTCAGTACTAGTATTAATGCAAATGCGTGTGGACTGCATATTATGGTGGAATAGGGGTTTACGTTTCTAGCAATAGCCCAAAATATATTATGGCAGCCATACTAAAAATTGCTGATCACACAAAGTGATGCAATTAACAACTTAAACATTAAGCCAGGTAATATCAATCATGGCTGCCACTCCATACTCTTACATTATGCTGTTGACTTTGATTGATCACCTACTACTTCCCACATTCAATCATCAGAGCTTTCATCATTCAGGGGCACCACCATGCAAAATGCTTTGTGAAACTGTAAGGAGCGAGGCAGCGAGGCTACATTTTTTTAATAGGGAAGCTCTAAGGATCATTCAAGGAAGAAACTAATGGTTGCTCAACTGTCAGTTCTCCGCTTCACCCCTGTGAACATTTCAGCACCATATCTTGTTTCAACACCTTGCGGTTGATATTTCTTTTTTTCGTATAAACTTTTTTCTCCCTTTAGAAGCTCCTTCTACCATAAACCTTAATGTTAATGTTTTGTTTCCTATTTCTGTAACTTTGTGGCTTCTTGTCGTAATCATGGGCCAGATGTATGTAGATAGCATTTTGCGATCCCCTAATTGCATATCATAAGGAATTGTAATTAGGAAATCGCAAAATGCAATGCATGAAGGTGTATACTACACCTTTTGCGATTCCTAGGGGGTCGCAAATGACCTACCCCATGAATGAGGTAGGTCACAATTTGTGACCCCCTAATAATAGCAAAAATTAAGGGTATGGTGGCCTGCTGAGGTCAGCAGACCACCATGTCTGTGATTGCTTTTCAATAAATCAATCTTTATTTTTTGTAAAGCAGCCTGTTTTTCTTAAAGGAAAACGAGATGCTTTACAAAACGAAAAATGAAAAGGACCACTGCCTCCTCTTAAAAATGGTTTTACAAACATTCAGAAAGGGGAAGGGGTCCCTCTGGGACCCTTCCTATTTTCAAATGGTTTATCACCTACTTGAAGTAGGTGGTAAAATGTGAATGATTTGTGACCGTAATTGCGGTCACAAAACATTCATACATACCAATCAGATTTGGTATTAGGAAGGGACGCCTTAAACACGCCCCTTCCTAATACGGAATCGCAAACCCATTTTACGATTTAGTAACAGGTTACCGAATCGCAAAATTCGGTTTGCTGCATCAGAAAAGCAATGTTTGCATACACAAATGGGCAGATTCTGCAAATCTGCCCGTTTGTGAACCCAAAAATGCTTTATACATCTGAGCCCATACTTTTTCAGTTTACAAGATTTCTTCTAGGTCATGCTAAGCTGCAACTGTAGTCTAAGGGAAAAAGTGTGGAAGGTCAGGGTGTGTGACAAAATACGGGTTGACATTTTTCGTATATGTTTTGAATGGGTTGAGATTTATACTAACAATGATCCTTTCAGTGTCATTCCCTTTGAATTATGATAAATATTGTTCAATGTAGCGCCTCCTCACAGTGTTTCCTTAAATCGCTGGAGTCTTCATGGCCCACATGCATCAATATCGGCTTTTGCGATTTCTAAATTGCGAAAAATAGCGATTCGCAATTTAGAAATCGCAAAAGCCTATGCATGATTATTTTTTCATTTTTTATGCAATTCGGTAAAAATCACTATTTTTACCGAATCACCATAAAAAATGCGATTTTAAAATTGCGAATTCGCAATTCCCATTCATTCCTATGAGCCAAAATGCCCATAGGAATGAATGGGAATTGCGAATTCGCAATTTGAAATCGCAATTCATCAATCCATTTCAAGGGTGGAGAGGGGGGTCTAAATGACACCCCCTGCACCCATGAAATGTACTTTTCAGTAGAAGTTACATACACACATGTCCTAAGGACATGTGTGTCTGTAACTTAACAGTTTAAAAAATGCATTTTTGTGCATTTTTAAACAATTTCGCAAATTACCACGAGGTTGAACTTCTTGGTAATTTGCACTTCCAATTTGAAAAATCGCACATTTTTTGGAAATGATACATAGCATTTAAGAAATCGCAAAATTGCGATTTCTTATATGCTATCGCTTTAGAAATCGCAAAAAAAGTTGCGATTTCTAAAGTAGCATGATGCATCCCAAACAGCACTTTTGGAATCGCAAACGGCCGATTTTAAGGAATCGCACCGTTTGAGACTCCAAAAATGCTTGATGCATGTGGGCCAAAGTACTGAGAGTGTTTGCAGCCCCTGGCCTTATAGCTACATTCGTGTGAAGTTTTTAAAAGAGGAAAGATTTTGTTTGGTGGGGGAACATTACTTGATTTTCAGTGCCTGCAGAAAAGTGCACAGCAGATCCTAGGTGGAGGGGAAGCAACCTTAACTATGCAGTCTTTTTCACACATACCTTTATATATACAGATGCCTTTACCATGCATGGTAAGTATACATATATCTCAATCTATCTATCATTGGAAAAAACAAACATTAAAGTAATGTTATAGTTAGATGAAATGTTCAGTAGCAACATAATATTTTAACTCTAAAAACCACTGAAATTTACCAGTTATAGTTATAACTATCTCAAGTAACTATAACTCAAGCTCTAAGATAACCATAACTCGCGTCCCTGCCATGAATTAATAATTTCATTGCAAGTGTTGAAAAGATATTATTAATGATGTCATACAACATGTCATGAGTGATGTAATATTTGGGGTAATGAGGAGTGTATGACAAGGGAGCGAGTTATAGTTACCTTAGGGCACAAATTTTAATTTATGATAACTATAACTGGTGAATTTCACTGGTAATTTGAGTTATTTCAGTGAATTTTATGGTTTTTTAAATGTAAAATAATATTTAATTACCATACGTAAATCAACCTCCCGACTGCAGCTACCCCCATTGTGTCCACAGCCTGTGGCCAGGCCTGTGACCAACCCCCATAAAGGCAGCCTACCCGCTCTGCGCAGGGCCTTTAGTCATGCACAGCTGAAGTTGGTTGCCTTCCCTGGCCCATGGACATGAATACTGTGGTTTTGGCCACAAGGCCTGGCCTGTGGCAAGGCCCTGTGGTCAACCCCTCCAAAGACTGCCAAACCCACATTGCCCGACGTCTGCCAGGACCTCTTTTTTTTAATGAGGAGATGGGCTGCTTGGCGGCTGACTAACTGTTTACCCCCGCTTGGTGTGAGATTAAAAAATGCTCCAGCCAAGTGTGAGCAAACACAGGGTTCCCTGCCCGTGCCAGTGCAGGCAGGGAAGCTGCTATGTCCCAGAGGTGGGCTCACCGGGACATAGCTATTGAGCCACCAAGGGGATGGGGTCCCCAGGTCCATTAATGGCTCAAGGAGGGGGGCTGTGCAGCCCCTTTCCTTTTACTTAATTTTACCTCTATGGGGGATAGGGTCCCTGTGGCCTTTAGAATCTTGTGGCCCCCTCTCCTTAAAAAAATACACCAGGCCCCAAGGGATGGCATCACTGGAGTCAAACCCATCCAGGAAGGTGGTTTGTGTACCCCCTCTCCCTCAAAAAATCTCCAGTTCCTGGGGAATGTGGTCTCTGGGGCTGAAATCAGTCTGGAGAGGGGTGGTATTGTGCCACTCTGCCCGTGATAAAGTTGCTGGCCCGAGGGACGGGGTCCACAGGCAGAAATCAGAGAGTGGATGGAGACTGCTCAATAACTAGAGGATGGATTGACACCAAAACACAAAAAAACACTCATTTCTGGACCTAGATCTAGCTTTCTATTGCATTTGGTGTAAATCCGTTCAGTGGTTTAGACTGTAGCTGTGACTAACTCACTCATACAACTACTCACAAACCCACTTAAACACCCATATAGCCACTCACTCACCCACTCACACACCCATACTGCCACATAGACATCCACTGAGACACTGATACAGACAGTCACACAAACACTCAGATCACATATGTTAGAAATACTATCACTCATTAGTAGTACACCTAGGATACTAATCAAACTTTCGCAGTACGTTAATATATATTTTTATTTTATTTATTTTTAACACTCATAAGCTCTTAGAGAACATTTACACTGACTAAATGATGTCATCAGTGATGCCATCTGAGATGTTCTCAGTGATGTTATGATTGATGTCACTGACCGTGTCACGAGTAATGTAATATGTGAGGTCATAAGCAGTGCATTGTGAGGGCATAAGTTATAGTTAGTCCACTTAACTACAACTTCTGAATTTCACTGGTTTTGTGCAAGTAAAATCTGAGCCTAACTGTAATTTCGTTGGAACCTTTGGTTTTTTTGAGAGAGTTCCGAAGGTTTTTTCACTCTATTTCCTAACAATAATATTTATGTAATCTATGTTTCTTTCAGTGAATTTCTAACCCTAAGTTTTTTTAATTAATTTCTAAGGTATTTTGAATTTTCTTCCCTAACTGCAAACTGGAACCTTTGCGAATGAGTGCATGAGTGTCTTAGTGGGTCTGTGATTGGGAGTGAGAGTGTGTGAGTGGATGTGTCAGTGGGTGTCTGAGTGGGACTGGGAGTGGTAGTATAAGTGTTTAACTGGGTGTGTGAGTAGGTGCATGAGTGTCTGAGTGGATCTGTGAGTGGGCGTGTGAGTGTCTGAGTAGATGTCTGAGCGATTGTGTAAGGGTCTGAGTGGGTCTGCAATTGGGTGTCACAGTGGCTGGGTGGGTTTATAAATGCCTCCATGAATGTGCGAGTTATTCTGTGAGTGAGTGCATGAGTGTCTGAGTGGGTCAGTGAGTGGTTGCTTGAGTCTCTTAGAGGGTCTGTGAGTGAGTACATGAGTGTCTGAATGGGGCTCAGTGACTCTGAGAGTATCTGAGTTGTTCTTTGAGTGGGTTCATGAGTACCTGAGTGGGTGTGAGCATGACTGAGTATCTCTGTGAGTGGGTATCAGAGTGAGTGTATTAATGTGTGAGAGGGTCTGTCAGTGAGTATGTATGTACCTGAGTGTGTGAGTGAGTGTCTGAGTATCTGTGTGTGTGTGTCATTTGCTGTGTGAGTGACTGGGCCGCTAACTGCACCTGTAACTTAATCCAACAAGACCACACAGTTTTGCACAAAATATCTGCTCAAGTGGAGTACTTTCTACTGCTGTATTACTAAGTGCTCCCTCCTTGGGTAAATGTTTAGTACGTATTCTGCACTACAACTGCATAATGGAGCATGAGGAAATGTCAACAGTGATCTTATGTGCATTTTGGCAATGTGATTGTTCCTGGTGAGCCTTTATCAGCAAACATGTCATAACATAAATCTTCCTATAGAAAAGACAATGAGACTACAAAGAGGTAAATCTCCACCAAACAAGGGTCTTTCTTGCTAATTACATGAAGTAAGTGCTTTTTTCTTTGGTGGAGATGTCCTCATATTCTTCTGCATCTACAGCGCCTCACCAAAATTGACGGTAAACACGCTGGGGCCACTTGTTAAGCTATTCATCATCCTGGCAAAAGGCAGGAAGACCTTTGCATACTACTAAGTTTTTTAAATTTTTTTTTATTATATTCCTCATTTGCCACCTCGCCACCCATAACTTCTATCTTAGTCCACCACTGGGCTTTTTATCTCATAGGCTGGTTTAGAGCAGTGGGGCGTAGACATCACCTATTCTTGAATCTGGCCTTTCTCTGAACTGCCCATCTTGGCCACCTGACTCAACAAGTGTGTCTTCCTCCAAATCTATTTTTCGTCCTGGAGAACCATATACCAGCGAGATAGGCACGGGCTTAATCATCGGAATTTAAAACAAAATTGATCAACCAAAACATAAAAGGAAGGGTATCCAAAATCCTCGATTTCTCTTAGAATGGTCTAAAATATCAAGCTTAGCCATATACCTCATAGCTAAAATCCAAGCCATTAAACTAGGACTAAGTGGTGAGACCCATAACTTGCATATCTCTCTGCGCTCTAGCAACATAGCATAAAAAATAAGTCTAACATTGTTATTCATAAATCTGTTTTCTAAATCATATCTCCCCGTAATAATTAATTCAGGGCTTACCTCTATGCATTGGTTCAGAGATTTGGAGAGAGAATTACTTACATCTATCCAGAATTGCATTATTCTTGGACAGGACACAAACATATGCAAATCATCCACATTTGGGGCTTTACATTTTGGACACCCAACAATTCCGCCGGCTTTAAATTTGGAAAGTCTATAAGGAGACCAATATGCCCTGTGGATGGTAAACAAAAGATTTCATCTTAGGTTTGCAGGTTTAAAGATACTATAAAGCATAGACATTTTTACTTGCCATTGGTTTTCTGTCGCGATCCTTGGCAAGCTATCCATCCACAGGGTCTCTGGCAAGGCAAATGTTCCATCCTCCATTTCTAATATCGCCCAATACCAGAAGGCCACTTCCTTCTTAAAGATCCCTGTCTCCAGCTTCAGCTCAAAGTCATTTTCAATTCCAATCTCTGTTTCCAAGTCATTAGCCCAACTTTGGATCTGTAAATATTTATATTTTGAAAAAACCGGACCCCACATTTGTTGGCAAAAGCCCCATGATATAAGTTTGCCATCTTGAAACAAATCTTTCCACCTTTGCAAAGCAGGTTCCTTTTTCAAGTGTAGTGCTAACGCATCTTTTGTCCAGGATGGAGCGCCAGGAGACTCCCATATTGGAGCCATATAACTAAAATAAGGCAATTTTAATACTTTTCAAATTTTATGCCATATCTCAGCCAAGTCCCGCAAAATCTTAAGTCTCACCTTTTTAAAAAATGTAGGATCTGCAAACTTATATTAAAAAACAAAATCATGATATCCAGACCTTTTCAGCAAAATTCCAAACATTTCTCCAATCGGAGATTTGAGTAGGGTACCCAACAACATCCTACAGTTTTTTAAGCAGAAAGCACATGCATAAATTTGAATATCTGGGGCCGCCAACCCTCCTTTATTAGTTCTCCTCCTTAGTTTCTTCCATGAAATCCGAGAGCCCTTTGACGCCCAAATAAAAGATGTTATCACGCTCTGTAATTTGACTAGCCATTCCTTTTTGAAACCAAGTGGGATAGTCTCAAACAAAAATGTAATTTTCGGTACTATCACCATTTTTACAAGAATAGATCGTCCATATATAGAAAGTGGTAGATTCATCCATCCTTTTAATGTAGCAGCGACTTCTTTTTTAACCCTATCAAAGTTAGTTTTTGCTAATTCTTCAATCTTTTGTGTAATCCTGACCCCAGATATCTCATTTCTGCTGTAGTTTTTACCCCCCCCCCCCCGTATTGAGATTCCAGGCCATTATTTTGGTCTTATCTTGATTTATCTGATAGCCATAGATCTTTCCAAATTCCTTCGTTATTTTAACTAGATTCTCCAAAGAAAGCAACATATTAGAAGAATAGATAATAATATCGTCTGCATATAATCCAAGTTTCTTTGACCAATCCATAACCGCAAAAGGGGGTATCTCTTCTGTGGCTCTAATTTTGCAGGCAAGAGGCTCTATGTACAAATTGAAAAGCAAGGGTGATAAAGGACACCCTTGTCTGGTGCCCCGCATTACTTTAATAGGATGTGTGAGAGTTCCATTAACCAGAACGCGCGATGTTGGTGAACAGTACAAAGCAAAGAGAGATTGCGTGAATTTATCCCCTAAGTTAAGGTATTGCCACAGTATTTTTAAATATGTAAAGTTGACTCGATCAAAAGCCTTGGCAGCGTCTAACGCGATCTCTGCCAAGGGGTACTCAAAATTAGAGGCCATATCTATCATACCTATCAACGAATATGTTAATTCTTTTAGATGCCTCCCCTTGATGAAACCCCTTTGGTCTTCGTGAATCAATTTATGGATAACTTTACCGAGTCTGTCAGCTAAAATTTTGGAAAAGAATTTATAGTCACAATTTAAAAGTGAGATACGTCTGTAGGCATCTAAACTCCTAGGTGATTTCCCTGGTTTAAGTATTAAGGTGATTGTTGCCTCATTCCATGAACTTGGTATTGTTACCTCCCCTCTGAAGATTTTATTATATAGTTGACATAACGTGGGAGCAATTATATCTCCTAACACCTTATATACCTCCCCTGGGAGGCCATCCGGTACAGGAGCTTTCCCTCTTTTACTCTCCTTGATCCCTTTCAACACTTCATCTTGGGGAATTTCCTTGTTTAACTCCCCCATATAATCAACTGAAAGTGGTTTCACAAAGGGTAGCCATCTTTCTATCTCTACTTTACTCGGGCAGAGGTCCTCTGTATAAACATTCACGAAATGATCGTAAAATGCTTCTACAATTTGTTTCCTCTCTGTTATGACTTCTCCTAAATCCGCCTTCTTAATCTCTTTTATTTGATTACGTATGAAGTCTTTCTTGGCTTTCCAGGCTAGTAACTTGCCACATCCTTCTCCATATGAAAAATGTGCCAACTGACTAGCTTCCCATCTTTCTTTAACTCTTCGGGTGAGTACTGCCGTAAGTTCTATTTTTAGATCTAAAAGTTTATTTTTAACTCCCTCTTCCGAGATATTTCCTCCCTGTGCGGTTTGACTGCTTTCCCATTCTCGAATTTCTTTCTCCAAATTAGTGATCAAGCTATGATACAGCCTCCGCTTCTTAGCCCCCTGAGCTCCCAGTCTCCCTCTCATAAAAGCTTTGCAAGTTTCCCAAACTGTGTCCTCCTTAGCTGATCCAACATTCACATCTAGGAAGACTTGTAACTCATCTTTTAAGGCTTCTAGATATTCTTCATCCGCTAAAATAGTTCGATCTAATCTCCAGACAGAGCTCATTTCATCTGTTACTAATCCTAAATTTAAACTCACAGCTGAATGATCTGATAGATGTGCCCCTATATGTTCCACTTTCGTGACCCGTTCTTTCAACCTAATATCTACCAAGAAAAAATCTATCCGTGAACTATGCTTATATTTTTTATTGTGGAAGGTAAATCCTGTCTGTAGTGCAGCTTTCAGTCTCCATATATCGCACAGACCTTGCTGTGCCATAATCACCCTTAACTTAGCTGTCATTTTGCTGTTTACTATTGCCCTGTTGTTCCCAGTTCTATCCAACTTACAGTCTAAAACTGTATTGAAGTCTCCAGCCATAATTATTTTGCCTGAAAATTCCATTAATTCCACCTCAATTTTCTCTAATATTGTTGGATCATCCACGTTCAGGCCATAATATCCAACTATTACGAAAGCTTCCCCTGCCAATCTTAACTTGATGATCACCCATCTTCCTCTTCTATCTACTGATTTATTTTTGACTACAATATCAACCCCTTTCCTAATCAAAATAGCCACCCCTTTTGTTACTAAATCTTGAGATGTAAAAATGGCATTAGCAATCCACTTTTGAGTACTGAAAATCTCCTTACTTTCATTCTCAGTTAAGTGCGTCTCTTGTATAATAATCACATGAGCAGGAGAGTCTTCTAAGTATTTCAATATTGATAATCTTCTCATTTTAACCCGAAGGCCATTCACATTCCATGTAAGGAAGCGTAGCTCCTTATTAGTAACCCCACTCATAATAGTTTGCCCATGTTTCCCTTCTACTTATTTTACAGCGAGATAGCTCCTGAGGAATATTTTTCTTATTTTCTCCCTTTACCCACCCCCTCCCTTCCCCCCCTACCCCTACCCCTACCCTTCCCCCACAACCTACTTTCCCTGTCCCCCCCCTCTTCCCTCCCTGGAAAACCCAACCAAAACTCCCATGGCCTAGGCCGGTGGATGTCGCAGTGGCGGTGCCTCTTTTTATCTGTTTATCTATATATAGTCAGTAATCTACTCTTAACCATCCTGAGAACTATCCAGAAAGGCGTCTACCTCTTCCACTGTGCGGAAGGTATACATCTTATTTTGCCACATAACTTTCAGGAAAGCAGGGAATTTCAACTGGGCTGTAGCCCCTATTTCTCTTAAAGGTGTCAATCGTTTTCCTAATTCCCACTGTCTATTGCCTGTAGCAGGGGACAAATCTGATCTGATATCCACTGCAATTCCGTCCACCAATATACCCTTTTTCTTAAGAGCTGCTGTCAGAATCTTTTCTTTTAGAGAATATGTCAAGAAGTTAATCAGGATTTTCCTTGGTTTAGAGCGATTTGGATTCAACCTGAAGGGGTCACGATGTACTCTCTGAATGTCCCGTAGCAACATTTCTTCTGTCTCTACTATCGGCAATTCCTTCTTCAATAGTTGCACTACAAAACTTTTTATATCCGACCCCTCCTTCCCTTCGGGCACTTTTAGAATTTTTAAATTGTTACGTCTTTGCATATTCTCCAACCTCTCTATTCTCTCATCAGATTCTCTATCTCTGAAAATTAAGTTCTCAATTTCCTTGCGGTTGTCCAATATTCTTCCTTGCATTACTTTCATCTCTGATTCAATCTCTCCTGTACGAGTACTTAATTTGTCAATTTTATCTTCTAGTAGTGTACATGTAGCACTTATACGTTCCTGGTTTCTTCTGGAGGCTTCAAACCCTAGATGAATATCTTTTTCCAGTTTCCTTAGCAATGCCAAAACTGACACATCTGGCGTGTCTAGATTATCTTGCTGCGCCAAAAACTGACCTATTCCGGGTCCTTCCAAGGGAATCAGCGTTTTTCCACTATTTATTGTGTCACTTGGCGTTGTGGATATATCATCTCTCATATCTCTCTCATCATTTACTATAACCATCAGTTCATCTGGAACTACTAATGAACCTTCTCCTATTATATCTAGTAGTTGTGGTTGGGAACCCTCCTCAGTAACAGCTTCTGCAACCATGTTAAGGTTTCCCCCTTTATCTGAATCCATCTCAACTGCGAGTACCTGAAAGGGGTTTGGAGTCGAAAGAGTAGACCAATCCTGCTCTTCTTCTATGGACTCAGGCAGGGGGTGCACCGACTCACAGGTAAGGTCTTGGGCTTGAGATGTGGGATATGGTTTCAAAACCAGAACTTTTGGAACCGGTTTAAAATATGAATTAAGCGAAGGGGTTGTTGAAAGTTTATATCCAGCCCCTTTTTGCCTCTTTTTTTCCCTTTTCTCGAAGGGGACTCTTTAGTTTTAATAGAATTAACTTCTTTTTCAGCACCCTTTTTAATGCCTTTTTGCAATTGCAATGTTTTAGGTTTTCCCAGAGCAAATTCACTATTATCTGAATTATTGAAATCCTCGAGTTTGTTGCTCCTTAGTAAATATCTTGGTTGCCCCTTCACTCCTGTCCCTCTGCTTACTTGTTTTGATTCAACCTCCTTGTCCTGCGTAGACGCCAGTAATCCAGCAGTGTTTCTCACCAGCGGGGGGGCAGGGGAAGAGTTAGTTAGATTCTCCTCTCCTCGCCCTCGACCTCCACACGTCAGTGTCCTGATTTTTGCTAGTATTCGGCGTCCTCTGCCGATGCCTTGAGCAGCTCTCCCCCAGCTCCCGGCCGGTGAAGTACGCGGCTCCACCTCCTCCCTCTCTGCAGCCTGCACAGCCGAGGTCTCCGCCATAAGCTGCGAGATGCCAGCGAGCGGCCGACAAACGGCCTCCAAAATCGCCCGGTAACTCGTCTTGGAATCGGTTACAGGCAAAGCCAGTTTCCCGGGTAAGTAGACACCCTCCTGGAACCTCAGAACTGACCGCTAGCTCACATCGGCACCACCGCTGCTCCGGACATCCGCGACCCGCTAACTAGCCAGCCGCTATGTTTTTCCTATCCTTTGCATACTACTAAGGTTGGTAAAGCCTAACGATGAAGCTTCCTTGTGATTTCCACATTTGAATACTTGCAGCAATTTAAATGGAGAATCATGGACTTTGCTCTCACTAGGTAAGGACAAGAAAGGACCCATTCATCACAGTCACAAAAGATTGCCTCCAATAGCTCAACAATGAATTTCAGATTGTCTTTCACAAAGGAAGTTTTTTTCTAAATTTTTCTAGAGTTTTATATAACACAAACTAGACCCGAAGATATCAGGTATCAGAGTGCTTTACATGAGCACCAGTTTCGTTACAGATGGACACATTCATTTTTGTTAGGCACAGGGAGATTAAATGATTTGCCCAGCATCACAGAATGTTAAGTGTTGTTTTTGAGACTCAAACCTGGTTCCTCAGCTTCGAGGTCAACCGCTCTAGCCGTATGGCTACATCCTCTCCCCAAGGAAGGACAGTGAAAACACACTTGCTTTGCCATTGCCATCCCATGAGTTAGAATCATTTCTCCATTGCGTTGCAGAGTGTTGTAAAAAGGGGCGTCCCCTCTGAACACCTCTCTGCAACGCAGCTCCCTGGCGCATACCGGAGGTACCTGGTGGGCTAGTTGGCCCCTAGGGGACCTCTGTATTGAAGAGGAATTAATTCTCTTACTTAAGATGTGCCACAGGGGATGTTTGCGCACATATCACCTCAAGCCCCGCCCCCTACCTTCACCACTGTGCAAACAAGCCCCATAGTGCGTTCTAAATTGGGGGATTAAGTCCCCTTGCATACTGGGGCCCCTGGGGCCCAACTAGCCCACCAACCTAAAAAGCACCACAGGGCGTGTTTGCACACATGTCACCTAAGGCCCCCCATTCCTTCACTATTGAGCAAAATATTCCTCTAAAATCATCAGAACTACGAATTTCGATTTACTCACCTGTTATCACGAGAGACGTCAGTGCTGCATATTTGAGCCCAGTACGGACCCTGAAAAGTAAATGTAACCATACTTACAGTAACTTCAATTTCCTTTCATAGGCTAACATTGACTGGTTTTACTTGAGATGTCATCAGTGATGTCACTGACCATGTCATGAATGATGTAATATGTGACATCATCAGCAGTGGATTGCAGGTGCGCGAGATATAGTTAGTACAACTAACTATATCGGAGGAATTTTAATGGTTTTGTATGAGTGAAATGTCCAGCTAACTATAACACCCCTAAAACCTACGTTTTTTTCCAGTGAATTTCTACGGTTTTTTAAATGCTAATTCCTAACTATATAAGGCCTGAAACTTATGGTTTTTTCAGTGAATATATATATATATAACCTACTGGTGGTCGCCAGTAGGTAGTTATAGTTAGGACCTAGTTTCCATAGGAAATCCGCAACATTCTATTTGGAATAACTTTGGTGCCGTTTGATGAATTTCGTGAAATTCTCCAAGAAGATAGGGCGCTCTGCTTGGCTCCTATCCTGAAAGTTTCGGGGTGATTTGTGAAGCGGGGGCCGAGAACAAAGGGGGGTCCAAAAAGGTGTTTTCCCCATGCAATTTTTCATAGGGACATTTAAGTGAGGCTACAGCCCGAACAGCTGAACGGAATTATACCAAATTTGGTAAAAAGGTAGACTTTGGTTCGCAGATTACGCTTTTTGTTAAATGGTGTAAATCCGTGCAGTAGTTCCTAAGAAAATCAAATGTAAGATCATAGATATCTATAGACGAAGTAGGGTACGCATACGGTACGCGTACCGTCCGATGATTGTGCACGTAGCATTACAAGCACGAGCTGCATGCTAATTGGCTGTCAACTGTCTGTCAACAATCCGAACCAGGAAGTGTTGACTGCCATAAAAACAAGTGCACAAAAGATGCAAAGGGGGCAGGGTATAAACACCGTGACCCCTTAGGCTTGCTCAGGCTTGCTCAGGGGGTGCCACAAGGACCACTGAAGCAGGAAACTGGCTCTCTCTTCCGAAAACCAAAGTCAATTGCTTTTCTACATGAAGAGCAGCATGTTAGCTGCTCCCCATGCAGAAAAGCAATGCCAGCTCCCGAAGGACACGTTGAGCCGCCAGGGACCGTGGGGCGATTGTTATGACAGTAAATTTACCGTGCGCGTACCATGCACGCACCGTACGACATACGGTGCAAACTCTGCAAGTCGTCCCGTAAGCGCACAAAACCAAAAAAAAAGAAAACAAAAGTGGACAAGAAGAATCATTGTTAAACCCCTTAACTAACCCAAGAGAATCAGGAAGTCTTATAGCAACCACAAACATTTCCTGTCAATCTACACATTCAATCCACACACATATACAAATAAATAACAAATTACATTTATTCACACATTAAATCAAAATGAAACACACTTTTCTATTGCTTGAACTTTTGAACCCTTTCCAACTGTCAACATTTTCAACCCATCCCCCAACCACATTCTGCAAGTTACCATAGAAACACTTCAGGGAAAACCTAACTGAGCACACAGGCGAAAAGTTCATCATACATTGTTGCAAATCAAAACAGCAAGTTTGCTTGACTTCTCAATATACCAGCTTATAATAAGTAATGTTCTTTTCTATCACTTTTTCTTAACCAATAAATGACAGGCTTTTAAAAAACAAAAAATGACACCCTACTTTTCAACCTAGTAACATTTAAAACAACCAATCACTTCTTTACTTTTTTTAAAACTCTACTTATCACTTGTATATATTTCTTCACATATTGATAGCAACATAGTGAGTGATAGAGGGATCTTATTCCGTACTGACAAAGAAGCATTAATGCTTCGAAACATGTTGACAACCCCAGGAGAACCAGCACATTACTAGCGTGATTTCTCCGACTCACCCTTTTTAATAGTACTATCCTATGACCAAATAAAGTTTTTTTTAATCCATAAGGCCAGGTATTTTTTAACATCACTTTTTCATTCACCGCTGACCCTTTTCACTCACAACAAATGCACCTCACATAGCACTTACAAAAACCGAGTGCTCCAGCGTAGTCGCCAGTCGCAGCACGCCCCGTCCCGCAGCGGGTCGGGCAGACATCGATGATGAAGCATGACACCAAGGGCGCTTTAGGTGTGTGAGGGGTATTTTAACAAATACTGTGTATGCCTTACACTTCTAGACATACAAAAATCTCTTAGAGGTTTTTGTTTTCTATTTATATAGATAGGCAGATTATATATCTGTTTATATATACACATACATATATATATAAATGCATATATATGCATAAATATGTGCATATGTGTGCGTGTAGAGAGAGGTAGAGAGGCTAGAGGGGTAGATGTGTAGAGGTAGAGGTGTGAAGGTAGAGAGGTAGAGGTAGAGAGTAGTAGAGAGTAGTAGAGAGAGAGGTAGAGAGAGGTAGAAAGGTAGAGAGCAGAGAGTGAGTAATAGAGAGTAGAGAGTGAGTAGTAGAGAGTGGTAGAGAGTAGTAGAGAGAGTAGCAGAGAGTGAGTAGTAGAGTGAGTAGTAGAGAGTGAGTAGAAGAAAGTGAGTAGTAGAGAGTGAGTAGTAGAGTGAGTTGTAGAGAGTGAGTAGTAGAGAATAGTAGAGAGTGAGTAGTAGAGAGTGAGTAGTAGAGTGAGTAGTAGAGAGTGAGAAGTAGAGAGTAGTAGAGAGAGAGAAGTAGAGAGTGAGTAGTAGAGAGTGAGTAGTAGAGAGAGAGTAGTAGAGAGTAAGTAGTAGAGAGTAGTAGAGAGTGAGTAGTAGAGAGTGTGTAGTAGAGAGTGAGCAGTAGAGAGTAGTAGAGAGTGAGTAGTAGTGAGAGTAGTAGAGTAGTAGAGAGTGACTAGTAGAGTGAGTAGTAGAGAGTAGTAGAAAGCGAGTAGTAGAGAGTGAGTAGTGGAGAGTGAGTAGTAGAGAATCGTAGAGAGTGAGTAGTAGAGAGTGAGTAGTAGAGAGCGAGTAGTAGAGAGTGAGTAGTGGAGAGTGGGTAGTAGAGAGTAGTAGAGAGTGAGTAGTAGAGAGATAGTAGAGTGAGTAGTAGAGAATAGCAGAGAGAGTAGTAGAGAGTGAGTAGTAGAGAGAGAGAGTAGTAGAGAGTGAGTAGTAGAGTAGTAGAGAGTGAGTGTTAGAGTGTAGTATTTATTTGGGAAATTTGTTAAGCGCACAAATACCCGAGGGTGTCTCGGCGCTGAGTGTCCACTGAACTAGTCCATGAGTAGTTATTGCTTGAACAGCCAGGTCTTTATCTGTTTGCGGAAAGAGAGAAGGGAAGTACAAGTTTTGATATGGTGTGGAAGACTATTCCATAGTTTGGTGGTGGTCACTATAAAGGATCTGTCTCCCCAGGAGACCTTCTTAGTCCTGGGAACCTGCATAAGACCGGCAGTGGAAGATCGAAGGGATCTCGCAGGTTTATAAGGGCAGAGTGCATCTTTTAGAAAGGCTGGGTCTTGAGCGTGGATTGCTTTATACGCAATGCATAGAGCTTTGAATTTAGTTCTTTTCTTTACTGGTAGCCAGTGAAGCTGTTCAATTGTGCCAGATATGGAAGCATACTTGGGGGTTGCTGTGATCAGTCTGGCCGCAGCATTCTGTACCAATTGCAGCTTTTTTAGGACTCCTTTCTGAGTATTGACTAAAAGGGCAATGCAATAGTCCATGCGAGACATGACCAGTGCGCTGACTGGGGTTTTTGCCATATTCATGGGGAGATAGGGTAGAAGTTTTTTAATCATTCTCATGGTGTAGAATGAGGAAGATACTACCGCATTAACGTGGTGCATGAAAGTGAGTTTTGTATCCAGTAAAACTCAGAGATTTATTGCCTTGGTCACTGGGGGGGGGGGGTCCAGGGCATCAGGCCACCAAGTGAGAGACCAGGCAGGGGAGAGATGAGTGAGTAGTGAGTAGTAGAGAGTAGTAGAGAGTGAGTAGTAGAGAGTGAGTAGTAGAGAGTGAGTAGTAGAGAGTGAGTAGTAGAGAGAGTAGTAGAGAGAGTAGTAGAGAGTAGTAGAGTAGTAGACAGTGAGTAATAGAGAGTGAACAGTAGAGAGCGAGTAGTAGAGAGTGAGTAGTGGAGAGTGAGTAGGAGAGAGTAGTAGAGAATGAGTAGTAGAGAGTGAGTAGTAAAGAGTGAGTAGTAGAGAGTGAATAGTAGAGCGTGAGCAGCAGAGAGAGAGTAGTAGAGAGTGAGTAATAGAGAGTAGTAAAGTGAGTAGTAGAGAGTGAGTAGTAGAGAGAGAGTAGTAGAGAGTAGTAGAGAGTGAGTGGTAGAGAGTAGTAGAGTGAGTAGTAGAGAGTGAGTAGTAGAGAGTGAATATTAGAGAGTGAGTAGTAGAGAGAGAGTAGTAGAGAGTGAGTAATAGAGAGTAGTAGAGTGAGTAGTAGAGAGTGAGTAGTAGAGAGAGAGTAGTAGAGAGTAGTAGAGAGTGAGTAGTAGAGAGTGAGTGGTAGAGAGTAGTAGAGTGAGTAGTAGAGAGTGAGTAGTAGAGAGTGAGTAGTAGAAAGTGAGTAGTAAAGTAGTAGAGAGTGAGTGGTAGAGCGTAGTAGAATGAGTAGTAGAGAGTGAGTAGTGGAGTAGTAGAGAGTGAGTAGTAAAGAGTGAGTAGTAGAGAGTAGTAGCGAGTGGGTAGTAGAGAGTGAGTAGGAGAGAGGGAGAGTAGTAGAGAGTGAGTAGTAGAGAGTGAATGGTAGAGAATAGTAGAGAGTGAGTAGTAGAGAGATAGTAGTGGAGAGTAGTAGTAGAGAGTGAGCAGTAGAGAGTAGTAGGGAAGTAGAGAGTGAATAGTAGAGAGCGAGTAGTAGAGAGTAGTAGAGTAGTAGATAGTGAGTAGTAGAGAGTGAGTAGTAGAGAATGAGTAGTAGAGAGAGAGTAGTAGAGAGTGATTAGTAGAGTAGTAGAAAGTAGTCAGTCAATGTCAGTCAGTGTCAGTCAGTCAGTCAGTCAGTGTCAGTCAATCAGTGTCAGTCAGTTAGTGTCAGTCAATCAGTGTCAGTCAGTGTCATCAGTCAGTCAGTGCCAGACAGTAAGTGTCAGTCAATCAGTGTCAGTCAGTCAGTGTCAGTCAGTCAGTGTCAGCTAGAGCAGCTCTGCTGACGTGGTTCTCTGGCTCTATATCGCTCTGCTGACCTGGTTCTCTGGCTCTAAAGAAGCTCTGCTGGCCTGGTTCTTTCCCTCTAAAGCAGCTCTGCTGACATGGTTTCTCTGGCTCTACAGCAGGCCTGCTGACCTGGTTCCCTGGGTCTAGAGCAGCTCTGCTAACCTAGTTCTTAGGCTATAGAGCAGCTCTGCTTATCTGGTTCTCTGGCTTTACAACAGCTCTGCTGACTTGGTTCTCTGGCAATGAAGCAGCTCTGCTGACCCGGTTCCGTGGCTCTAAAGCAGTTCTGCTGACATGGTTCTCTGTCTCTAGAGCAGCCCTGCTGACCTGGCTCTCTCCCTCAGGAGCAGCTCTGCTGACCTGGTTCTCTCCCTCTAAAGCAGCTCTACTGACCTGGATTCTCTGGCTCTACAGCAGCTCTGCTGACCTGGTTCTCTGTTTCTAGAGCAGCTCTGATGACCTAGTTCTTAGGCTCTAGAGCAGCTTTGCTGACC
Organism: Lissotriton vulgaris; assembly: GCF_964263255.1. NCBI lineage: Eukaryota > Metazoa > Chordata > Amphibia > Caudata > Salamandridae > Lissotriton > Lissotriton vulgaris. The sequence goes on from NC_141699.1 coordinate 460,502,639, forward strand.
TGGTTCTATGGCTCTAAAGCAGCTCTGCTGACCTGGCTCTCTCCCTCTAAAGCAGCTCTGCTTTAGAGGGAGAGGACCTCGTCCTGAACGGCCGCTCCCCCCTCACGCTCCCTGACTCCAGCTAATTGCAGCGACCAGAGCCCTCAGCTGAAACTAATTTGGAAGCGTGACTCTTCGGCATTAACAACTCGAGAGTGGTATTGTAGCGTCAGGAATTGCGCGCTGAGCATTTTCTTAGCATTGAGCTTGCAGCGAGTTGTAACTGTGCAGTGTTGTGAGCGCTCTGTGACCGCAGCTTGATTATAGTGTTAGCGCTAATCTGGCTGTGCTTGCTGGGATAGTTAGATAAGTTTCGTTTTTGGCTCCACCACCATCTTGTGTGTTGTCCTTTCCCCTGACACGCCTCCCCAAGACCGCCTCCCAGCTGCCCCTCCCACCCACGAACAGAGGGTTCCCGTCCTCCCAAGGCAGATTGTGACCGCCTGGACCTCGTCCTGAACGGCCGCTCCCCCCTCACGCTCCCTGACTCCAGCTAATTGCAGCGACCAGAGCCCTCAGCTGAAACTAATTTGGAAGCGTGACTCTTCGGCATAAACAACTCGAGAGTGGTATTGTAGCGTCAGGAATTGCGCGCTGAGCATTTTCTTAGCATTGAGCTTGCAGCGAGTTGTAACTGTGCAGTGTTGTGAGCGCTCTGTGACCGCAGCTTGATTATAGTGTTAGCGCTAATCTGGCTGTGCTTGCTGGGATAGTTAGATAAGTTTCGTTTTTGGCTCCACCACCATCTTGTGTGTTGTCCTTTCCCCTGACACGCCTCCCCGAGAGCGCCTCCCAGCTGACCCTCCCACGCTCCGCCCCCTCCTCCATCCTTTTATGGCCAATGCCCCCACGCGCTACGGCCACGCCGAAGGTGCGCCAAAGGTAAGCCCGTCTACGCCTGTCCGCGCCTGGACCGCGCCCAGCGCCAGACCCCCTGCCCCTCACGCTGCCCAGCCCCCCCGCTTTACCTACGATGCCGCCACCCTCCTAGCCCTTAACCCCGGTCGCGCCCCCACCTGCGTCCAAGCCGCTCCTGGACACACCCATGGACCTTTCTCCTGCTACTCCTGCAAATTCATCGGCACCGACAACATCTCCGCCACGACCACAACACAGATTCCTGACCCCAACCACCTACAATGCATCCTCCTCAACACCCGCTCAGTCCACAGACACGCCATTGACCTATGGAATCTACTTGACACCATCTCTCCAGACGTCGCCTTCCTAACCGAAACTTGGATGAACGCCTCCTCCGCCCCAGACATCACCATTGCCATCCCTGAAGACTATAAGATCACACGCAAGGACCGCACCGACCATACAGGAGGAGGAATCGCTATCGTCCATAAGAAATCCATCCGCATCTCAACCAGCTCTGACGCCAACCTCGCCAACTCCGAACACCTTCACTTCCAGATCCACATCGACCACAAGACAACTCTCAGAGGCACCCTCCTCTACAGACCACCAGGACCCCGCGCAAAATTCAGTGAAGACATCTCGGACTTCATCACCCCACACGCGCTCCCCTCCAAAGACTACATCCTTCTGGGAGACCTCAACTTTCACCTTGAAAAGATCAACGACCGCAACACCGCCTCCCTTCTGGACAACCTCGCCAACCTCGGACTTAAACAACTAGTCACTTCCCCCACCCACATCGCAGGTCACACACTCGACCCCATCTTCACCTCCAGCAATCATGTCTCCTTCAGCCACACTACGGATCTCCTCTGGACTGACCACAGCTGCGTCCACTTCACCTACAACAAGCCGAAACCCATCAACCACCTCCAACCAACTCTGCAAAGAAACTGGAACAAAATCACCATGGACCAGATCTCCGCATCGCTCCTTCTAAACACCCCAGCCCACTCTTCTAACGCAAACGAAGCCGCCGCCAACCTCACCCTATGGTTATCCAACACCGCCGACACCTTAGCACCACTGAAAAAACGTCAAAGCAAACCTGGCAGCAAAAAGGCCTCATGGTTCAACGATGATCTTAAGAAGTCCAAGAAACTCTGCCGCTCCCTTGAAAAGGCCTGGAAAAAAGACCCAACCACTAGCACCAAGGACGCCTTCAAAAACGCCACCCGCACTCACCACCAACTAATCCGAAAGGCCAAGAAAACAGCATTCAAGGATCGACTTGACAACAACGCCCACAACAGCAAGGAACTTTTCAACATCGTCAAGGAATTTACCAATCCCTCAGCCAACTCCAACGACATCACCCCCTCTCAAGCCCTCTGCAACTCCCTAGCCTCATTCTTCCACAACAAGATTGCAGACATCCACAACAGCTTCGACAACCAACCCGGAGACCAACCCACCCGACCATTTGCTGAACATTCTCCCCCCGTGAACACCCTTAACGACTGGAACCCAATCTCCACTGAGGACACAATCCGCCTGATGAATTCCATCCACTCAGGATCCCCCACAGACCCATGTCCTCACCACATCTTCAACAAAGCAGACTCCGTCATAGCACCGCACCTCCGTGACGTCATCAACTGCTCCCTCAACTCCGCCACCTTCCCGGAAGACTGGAAACACGCTGAACTCACGGCCCTTCTGAAAAAACCCACAGCGGACCCCACCGAACTCAAAAATTACCGCCCCATCTCGCTCCTTCCATTCCCGGCCAAAGTCATCGAGAAAGCTGTCAACAACCAGCTCGCCGCCTTCCTCGAAGCCAACAAATCCCTAGACTCCTCACAATCTGGCTTCCGAGCAAAACACAGCACTGAGACCGCCCTCATCGCAGCAACAGACGACATTCGAACTCTACTGGACAATGGAGACACAGTCGCCCTCATCCTCCTCGACCTCTCTGCAGCATTCGACACAGTCTGCCACAGCACCCTTTTACAACGCCTCAATAACATCGGAATCCAAGGAAAAGCACTTGAATGGATCACCTCGTTCCTCTCCGGAAGAACCCAGAGAGTCCGCCTCCCACCATTCAAGTCCGAGGCCACTGAAGTCATCTGTGGCGTACCACAAGGATCCTCACTCAGCCCCACCCTCTTCAACGTATACATGAGTCCCCTCGTGGCCATCGCCCGCCAACACAACCTCAACATCATCTCTTACGCGGATGACACTCAACTAATCCTTTCTCTCACCAATGACCCCAGCACCGCCAAAACTAACCTACACGAAGGAATGAAAGAAGTTGCCGAATGGATGAAACAAAGCCGTCTGAAACTGAACTCAGACAAAACAGAAGTCCTCATCTTAGGGACATCCCCCTCTGCATGGGACGACTCCTGGTGGCTGGAAGCCCTCGGAAAAGCACCCATCCTGACAGACCACGCACGGAACCTAGGCGTCATCCTGGATTCTTCACTCTCAATGAACAGACAAGTCAGCGCCGTATCCTCTTCCTGCTTCAACATTCTTCGCATGCTCAGAAAAACTTTTCGCTGGATCCCCACCGAAACAAGGAAAACAGTCACCCATGCTCTGGTCACGAGCCGACTGGACTACGGAAACACCCTCTACGCAGGCACTACCGCTAAACTCCAGAAGAAACTCCAACGAATCCAAAACGCCTCAGCCAGGATCATATTAGACATCCCACGCAACGAACACATCTCTGGTCACCTTAAAGACCTCCACTGGCTACCCGTCAATAAGAGGATCACTTTCCGACTGCTAACCCACGCACACAAATCACTCTACGACATCGGACCAGAATGCCTCAACTCACGACTGTCCTTCTACACCCCCTCCCGCCAACTACGTTCTTCCAACCAAGCCCTCGCCACTGTACCTCGCATCAAAAAGACCACCATGGGAGGCAGATCCTTCTCATACCTGGCTGCTAAAACATGGAACTCACTCCCCGCTTACCTTCGCCTTACCCAGAACCACCTAGCATTCAGAAAGCAACTTAAAACGTGGATATTTGACAAGTAATCCTCCTCCCCTGTCTAAGCGCCTTGAGACCCTCTGGGTATGTAGTGCGCTATACAAATTCTCTGACTTGACTTGACCTGCTGACCTGGTTTCTCTGGCTCTACAGCAGCTCTGCTGACCTGGTTCTCAGGCTCTAGAGCAGCTATGCTGACCTAATTCTTAGGCTCTAGAACAGCTCAGCTGAACTTGTTCTCTGACTCTACAACAGCTCTGATGACCTGGTTATCTGGCTCTAAAGCAGCTCTCCTGACCCGGTTCTATGGCTCTTAAGCAGTTCTGCTGACCTGGTTCTATGGCTCTAAAGCAGCTCTGCTGACCTGGTCCCTTGGCTCTAAAGCAGCTCTGCTGACATGGTTCTCTGGCTATAAAGCAGCTCTGCTGACATGGTTCTCTAGCTCTAAAGCAGCTCTACTGACCTGGTTTCTCTGGCTCTACAGCAGCTCTGCTGACCTGGTTCTCTGGCTCTAGGGCAGCTCTGCTGACCTGGTTCCCTGGCTCTAAAGCATCTCTGCTGACCTGGTTTTCTCCCTCTAAATCAACTCTGCTGAACTGGTTCTCCGCCTCTAGAGCAGCTCTGCTGACATGGTTTTATGGCCCTAAAGCAGCTCTGCTGACCTGGTTCTTTGGTTCTAGAGGAGATCTTCTGACCTGGTTCTCTGTCTCTAAAGCAGCTCTCCTAACCTGGTTCTCTCCCGCTAATGCAGCTCTGCTGAACTGGTTTCTCTGGCTCTAGAGCAGCTCTGCTGACCTGGTTCTCTAGCTCTAAAGCAGTTCTGCTGACCTGGTTCTCTCCCTCTAAAGCAGCTCTGCTGACATGGTTCTCTGCCTCTAGAGCAGATCTGCTGACCTGGTTCTCTGGCTCTAAAGCAGCTCTGCTGACCTGGTTCTATGGCTCTAAAGCAGCTCTGCTGACCTGGTTCTCTGGCTCTTGATCAGCACTGCTGACCTGGTTCTCTGGCTCTAAAGCAGCTCTGCTGACCTGGTTCTCTCCATCTAAAGAGGTCTGCTGACCTGGTTCTCTGGCTCTAAAGCAGTTCTGCTGACCTGGTTTAATCCCTCTAAAGTAGCTCTGCTGACATGGTTTCTCTGGATCTACAGCAGCTCTGCTGAACTCGTTCTCTTGCTCTACAACGTCTCTGCTGACCTGGTTCTCTGGCTCTAAAGCAGCTCTGCTGACCTGGTTTTTCTAGCTTTACAGCAGCTCTGTTGACTTGGTTCTCTGGCTCTACAGCAGCTCTGCTGACCTGGGTCTCCAGCTTTACAACGGCTCTGCTGACCTGGTTCTCTGGCTCTAAAGCAGCTCTGCTGACCTGTTCTATGGCCCTAAAGCAGCTCTGCCCCTCCTACAATCATCCTGACAGAAGCACGTCCTTATCTAATCACTCTGCTGAAACATAAGTGCTTCTAAATGTATCCTGATGTCAACTACTATAACTCTAGGAACCTAGTCACTGTCTAAGCTCTTGCAGAATGACTCAGGCATTGAGCCAAACAGTGGTACAGTGAAATGTGCACAATAGATGCAGTCCCTTAACTCCTTGCAGACTACTGACTCAGTCCTGCAAAAGTCCAGGTAATTGTCATGCTTGTCTGGAATCACACTGTGAGTCTGTGTCCACTCCTACAATCATCCTGATAGAAGCAAGTCCTTATCTAATCACTCTACTGAAACTTAAGCGCTTATAAACGTATCCTGCTGTCAGCTACTAGCACTCTAGGAACCCAGTCACTGTCTATGCACTTGCAGCATGACTCAGGCATTGAGACAATACCTAAGCACTTATAAATTAACTGAGCACTCTGTTTGCAGCACTGTCATCATTCTAGTTACTAGTGATGTTCTTCTAGAATGACCTAGGCACCAACACAAGTACATGTACAATAGTATGTGTACAATCCCTACAAACCTCTAAGCAGATACATACTATTGGTACACTCCACTAAATACTGAAGTAGTACTCATGCAGCCTAGGATACTTCCTGTCAGTCTCATGCATTTCGTCATTCAGCGATCTAGCACTATGTTCTTATTGTATCACTCTGCCAATACCTAAGCACTTTTGGGGCAGATTTACAAGCCCCCTGTGCCACCAGTACGTCACTTTTAGTAACGTAGTGATGGCGCTGGGGACTCCTCCATATTTACAAGGAGAGGAAAAGCCACCGTGCATGCCACAGCACACATTGAAGGAGGAAAATGCCTTTAGTGATTGTGCAGGAAGTAGTCCCTTCCTGCACAAAAATAATCTCCCCACGACACAAATATTCTTGCATCATGGTACAAGGGCGCCTGCGTCATTGCATGTCTGCAGTTTTTTGTGCTAGTGCAGAGGGAGCACATAATTGCGACATATTCATGTAAATATGTCACATCCCTGTGCTTCAGAAGTGCTGCAGCGCGGTGCAGCTAAAAGGCTTGCAGTATCACTCTGCAGCACTTCCTAATAGATCTGCTCCTATAAATTCACCATACAGTACTAATGAGGGGAGACGCTGCGCCAGCAAGTTTGTGCTTCTGTGTCCAGCAGCGGGGACCTCAAGGCCCAGGATTCCAGCGGGGGCCGCGGAGCACACCAGCAGCCACTCCCCCTTACCTGTGGGGCCTATTTCAACTCCTTGCGTCTCCCACTTCGCGGGAGACGCTGCACCAGCAAGTTTGTGCTTCTGTGTCCAGCAGCGGGACCTCAAGGCCCAGGATTCCAGCGGCGGCCGTGGAGCACACCAGCAGCCTCTCCCCCTTACCTGCAGGGGCTATTTCAACACCATGCATCTCCCGCTTCGCGGGAGACGCTGTGCCAGCAACTTTGTGCTTCTGTGTCCAGCACCGGGGACCTCAAGGCCCAGGAATCCAGTGGGGGCCGCGGAGCACACCTGCAGCCCCTCCCCCTTACCTGCGGAGGCTAGTTAACCACCTGCACGGGACGTGCGCGGGCGGTCACCAGGCTAAGCCCGGGCAAAGGGCGAGCCCGTCACAGCCAACTTAGTCAACGATTGCGAAAGTTTGTTAATTGATTCACAAATTAATACATTGCAGATAGATGTACCTGCTGAATCCTCTCAGTCTGTACACATACACATACCCGAGATGTTTCGTAAGTTGCCTGGCCCGAGCAATAGAAAGCCTTGCCCAGATATCAGTCTGCCCTCTCAGAGACTACCCCAGCCCTTGGACTAACATGGGCAGAGCCACTTGGAGCCTACTATTGTAGTGTGCACCAATCGGTTTGCGGCCCTGGCAGATGAATCGGTCACTCATAACAACCTGGTAGCACACGAGTTAGTGGAAGTACCAAATGGCACTCAACCTGAGGGGGAATCAGGCTTAGGTAGTAGGACCTCGCTTCTTATATCAACCATACATCTGCTAACAGCAGAGGTGAGGGACTTAAAAGCCCTAGTTATAGATCTAAGAGCCTCAGTTGAAGTGCTAGTGTAACAACAGACTCCTCGAAACAATCTATCTGTTTCGCTGTCCACAAATCCATTGCCAAAAAACCCCACGCAAACAGGTAGATTATGTCTTGCACCTAGCCAATCATCATCCACTATTCCAACCCAAAAGGCAGGGCCGTCTAGGGGGCCCGCGACAACAGCACAGTGTAGAAAACAAGCTAGCGCCCGACACGCTTTATCTCTTTCTACACCTCAGATACACCCACAAAACACAGCAGTGCTAGCCGCACCTCCTGATGGACGCCCATGTCGCCCTACGCAGACAGTCTACATGGTTAAAGTCCCTAGGTGGTAGGTCGGGAATATGGGGACTCATTAGGCAAGAAGGTTACACCCTGGATTAGACACGTTAGGGGCTGCCGTTCATTAATAAGAGAGGACATTGTGAAGGCAACAAGGCACTCCCATCTAGTGCAGCGATTTGACACTATTGAGCTGACACTGATATCCCCCCATTTAGCCGAGGGGCTATTGGCTCTGGAGTAGAGGACCTTTTTCCCCGGGTACTTCAGGTATACAATTTAGACGCTCACCATTGACAAGCAACCTTCTCACGAGGGATGAAGCCACTGAGCTCTCTAGAGGGTACACAGACTAAATATCGAGTTTTAAATTTCGATATACAATTATATCGAAGTTTAAATATCGATGGGACATAATATAGAAGGTAAGTAATATCGACAGTCTTAATATCGATATTAGTATGATATTAGTAATATCGAAGTTTTAAATATCGATGTCAATAATATCGAAATAAATCATTTCGATGTTACTAATATCAATTTTTAAATAAATTTTGTGTATATTATATTGTATTTATTATGTTTTATTATTTATTTTTAATGTAATTTAATTAAATATTGTCTTTTAGTACTGTAGCGGGTTGTGGGTTTATAGGGGAATAGGGTGGGAAGTTATTTAATTATGTTAAATTAATTATTAATTAGTAGGAATTATTAATTAATTAATTGAGAATTAATTTTAATTAATTGATTGATAAATATGTTCTGTAGCGGGTTATGGGTTTATAGGGGAATAGGGTGGGAAGTAATTTAATAATAATTAATTAATTAATATATGTTTGTAAATATTTTTAATTAATAATTAATTGGTAATTAATTAATATTAATTAGTTAATTAATTAATATAATTTTGTACATATTTTTAATTATTAATTAGTTGGTAATTAATTAATATTAATTAGTTAATTACATTAATTAGAATAATTTTTTATATATATAATTTTTTGTTATTCTTAATTAATTAATTGGGAAAAAATAATATTAATTATTAAATTAAATTAATTACAGCTAATGTGCTAATATATTTACTTTATTGTTATTGTTAATTAATAATTAATTGGTAATTAAATAATATTAATTAATTTTGGGGTAAAGGAGTATTTTTAGGGTTCAGGGTCAGTTTTGGGTTTTTGGGTAAAGGGGTATTTTTAGGGTTCAGGGTCAGTTTTGGGTTTTTGGGTAAAGGGGTATTTTTAGGGTTCAGGGTCAGTTTTCAGTTCTTGGGTAAAGGGGTATTTTTAGGGTTCAGGGTCAGTTTTCAGTTTTTGGGTAAAGGGGTATTTTTAGGGTTCAGGGTCAGTTTTGGGTTTTTGGGTAAAGGGGTATTTTTAGGGTTCAGGGTCAGTTTTGGGTTTTTGGGGTACAGGGATATTTTTAGGGTTCAGGGTCAGTTTTTGGTTTTTGGGGTACAGGCGTACAGGGTAAAAATAAAATAAATTTAAATTAAATCAATTAAATGAAATTAAAAAAAATAAAATTACATTAAATTATTAAGTGTTTAATTTATTTTAAATGTATATGTATTAGTTTTAATTTTTTAATTATGTTTTAATATTTGTATTTAATATTTGTAAAATTATATGTATTTTAAAATTATTTTTACATTATTATTAATACATTTAAAAAAACGATATTTTTAATTTCGATATTTTTGTACTACGATATTAATTTTTCGATATTTTTGTATTTACCTTTATGAAGATATGACTCCGATATTTTTGATTTCGATATTTTTGTGCCGATATTTTTGTAGGTAGATATTCTGTCTGTCGATATTATGTCAGTCATTCCTCTAGAGGGTCCCAATTAAACAGCAATGATTGACTGATAGGAATTACCTGCCCCCTAATTGCTTATACTGGAGATCCTGCTCCATCTCCCCAGTCTAGGGTTCTTGTTACTACTATTGTGTCATGGAGTGTGAACAATCAGGACAGATTATCCCAGCCTATCCCTCACTATTCTTCCCTGAAGGTTTTAGATCTTGGACAGGCAGCCTCAAGTCTACACACTGTAAATCATTTTTGTAGAATCCAACTGTGCCCAGATTGATCTACTTAAGGAGCAAGGGCATTCGAAACCAGATAGCGTAAGCCTGAAGGTTCTTTGTTGGAATATAGCTGGCCTTTCTAGGACACTATCCCTCCCGGATTGGAATAGCTTCATCGAAGACTACTCCATTTGTATTTTTCAAGAGACTTGGAGCCAGGTTGTCCTCCACAAAGTGGGTTTTGTGTCTTACTACGTCCCAGCAGTCCCAGCGCAAACAGGGAAAGGGCGCCCCTCTGGCGGGTTACTAATATGGATTAGCATATATTTAGATTGCTCAATGAGGCAGGTCCATTGTATTTCCCCTGATTTGTTACGATTAATCATCAGGGATAACAAAGGAGGCAGAATTTTAGAAATCTTTAATATTTACGTTTGCGGTACAAAGGGAGGAGCAGAATCGCCAATACTCACATCTCTAGAAGCTGAGCTCTCCAATTGCTTCTATGACTCGCACATCCTGGTAGCGGGAGACTTCAATTGCACTTTTAAGCCGCTCGCTGCCGAGGATGTGCTTGACATTGAAGAGGATGACCCAAAGCGGGGCATACCAGCGTTGAGCATTCCACCAATAAAAAGATGGACCAAACTGGCTGTCCAGTTTAATTCCCTAGTTATCAGATAAAAAGGAGGACCCCGCAACAGCTGATTGGGGACTGGGGGGAATAGTAACTCTTGAAAAGACTTGGGCGTCCCCTCAAACAAGAAACCACACAGGTTGAGTATTTTACCCACAAATTAGCATGCCGTTCATTCCGGCGGGAAAGGTAAAGTTACAAGGTTCAAGATAATAATCTCTAAAAGCAGCCTTCAATCAGGGAGACAAGGTCTATGGATCAACTGAATTCTATTGTTGCAGTGACCAGGTTTTCAGCGAATTATGTATATAGGGGAGTGTTTCTTAAACACATTTTGACCATAAATATTTTCACTTCAAATCTAAGCATTAGTTTTTACCCAAAAATAAATTACATAGCAAACATAGTTAATAATGGTTCAAAGAGATATTGAAAAGATATTTACCACACCAAAGATTTCATTAAAACTCTGTTATGCATTTATTTTATATTCACAATACAATATACAAATTTTTTTTAAAAAAACATCATTATACATTTCATAAAAAGATTTTTAAAAACAAGAATCACAAGTCGACGCGGCGTTTCGGTATCCTGTATTTGAACCTTCTTCAGGACTGATTCTAGACAAATTTAAAAAGATTTAAAAAAACAGAGTTACATTTTTTGCATTGGTCTGGGCATCTCTTCAACCAATACCCTATATAAACACAATTCATGGTCACTGTACTATGTTCTTCTCTCATAACAAATTTTTTTTACATCTCAACACATCATGTTCCCTTGTGGCCCTTATCCATAACACACATTTCTCTCTGTTAATATACATTTCTATACTTTGACAAAACTAATAGTCTTTACCTTTCCCTTGGACCTAACGGTCCAATGCTTATGAACCCAGGACATGATATCACAATCTATTATTTGTATAGGTTAGGCATACCTTTAAATTTAGATAGGGCAAGGCGCCCACTGGACACAGTTTAATTGAATTCTGCACCATGTAGTCTTTGGATTATGATAATCTCCGGAAAAATTCTCAATTTTTGATCCCACTAGTTGAGGTAAATAAAGAAAAATGAGGATGCCATTACATTTGGAACCCCACTTTTGTTATGACCTTATTTTAACTTGAAGATCAACAAAAAGGTGTGTTTGTTCAGTACCTGATATTTGGGTTGAATAAGCTTTGTCTTAGACTGCCAGGGGGAGCCACCGTCTTCCTACATATGGGTTTCTTCAATGGCCCTGGGGAATTTTTTAACGCACATTAGCCTCAATCTATTTCAGGAAAACCGATTTCTAATATGTCTTAAAGGATTTGCTGAATCACTCACCATTCAAAATTGGATAACTGGCGCAATATTCAGGATGAGTTGCTACCAAGCTCCTTTTTTGTCAACTCCACTTTCTTTCTATTATTCAACAAAAAAAGGTATACACTTTGTAGATTTATGTACACTCTCCATTTAGTCTATTTTCATGATCTTTTACTTTTAATAGCCCATAGGTTATATTGATAGACCCTCTATTGTTATTTGTTAAAAGATGTAAGGAGTTGTCTCTTTACACTATGTTTGTATTAATTGGCCCTTTTCCAAAATTTAGGAAATCAGAAGGAGTTATATAATTTATGGTAAGAAGAGCTGTTTAAATGTTCCCCTCTACTTCGTAGGATCCTGGTTTTCCATTACCTTAATTAACAGATTCGGCCTCCCTGCTCCTGGTCTCTGGCAGTCAGTCCACACGTCCCTCTACTGATCTGGTATGGGCCGTCTCGAGTGCTGAGGGTTTACTCATTCCTCGGCGCTTTTATTAGCAAGCCTCTTCATTGGCTTTCGTTCTCTCTATCTTAATTGGTTCTCTATCGGCGAATGGCTATGCAGTTGTCATAGGAACCGAACGCTCCTTCAGCTATCGTTATGGGAGCTATCCCATTGGCGAATGTCTACCTCTTTCTCATTATTTGATTTGTTAAAAACGTGCCAAACAGCGCGCGGTTGTTATAGCAACCGAACGCGTTACAGTGCGTCTGTTCTCTCCCGTTTATGTCCGCTCGTATATACCACAACTTTCTAGAGATTCTAGTATTAGCGTCTATTGGATATTATTTCTTTGACACGCAGATTCATCGGAACAAAACTGCGCGCTGATTCATACGAACAAACACTGCGCGGTTGTCATAGCAACCGGACGCGCTCTCGTGCGTCTGTCGTCACAGCCCCCGTTCGCGCTCTAGTGCGTTTGTTCCTTCCCGTTACTGCCGGCTGGGATAGCCCACAGTTATTTGTGAATTAACGTTTATTAGATGTTATTTATTTGACATACAGATTACGTGAAACCGTCCATTATTATGAATAACTCGTCTATCTCGTTGTAACGTTGTGTGTTAGGATTGTTCCACGTATGATTGGTTCATGTTGAGCCAATCACTATGCGGTTACCCGTGGCAACCACACAGCTTTTTGTTCCACATGTCGCGCCACCTATAATATTTGCGTACTTGAAATGATATTTACCATGTCATAATTTCAGTTACTAATGGATTTGGTTTACTTAGTTTTACCGGGGTTACATCCTATATTTATAAGATATATTCCAGGGTTATGTTTAAGCCTTACAGGACATATCCCCACTCAGAGTGTGTGGATGGTATCCGGTCTAAGAGGTTTTTAATGTCAGAGATTTAGTTTATTAGTTACTAACTTGCTAATGACACCTTAAGATTAATCTACATTTACTTTCTGGTAGGAGGTGAAAAATACCAGAAACCCAAGTTTTGCTCAGGTCTTGGGTATGTTTATCAAATAATGTGTGTTTTGGCTGATTTATCATCTATTGGAGGGCAATCTTTACTGGATTATTTTCTCCCAGTCTTCTCTTGAATTTAGGCCGCACCTCACGCTATTGAGGGTTGACATGTAGAATTGCTCCCTCCTTTTCCTTTTATTATTTAGGTTCCCACCTCTAACGTTGTCAGTAATTTTCTCTATGCCACACCATTTGAGATCTTCTATTTTGTGCTTGGCTTCCCTCCAATGTTCAGTCAAGGGCGCTCCTATCTTGTTTGTTCTAAGTGCTGAGCGATGCTCATTGAGTCGCATTCTGAGTTCTCTAGAAGTTTCGCCTATGTATGGCATGTTACAAGGGCATAAGATTAGATAGACAGCGTTCTTAGATCTGCAATTAATAAAGGTTTTTATGTATATTGTTTTACCATTTGCAGTGATCTGACTTCCTTTAAGGATACTATTGCAGTTTACACAGCCCATACATGGATGGGTTCCCGTGGGTAAAGGATTATTATCAATGGTGGTTTGTTGGATTCTCAGGTTCTCTTTGTAAGTGTGTACCAAGGAGTTCCTGATCGTTCTATTTCTCCGGTACGAGAACATGGGCTTAGGGATAGGCTCCTGAGCTTTATCTGCAATAAGATGCCAGTTTCTATTTATTATGTTTTTAACTTTGAAACTGATTTGTGAGAAGTTGGTCACAAACATAATTGGCTGTACTTTATCCTGGCTTTGTGTTTTTGGGCTAAAGAGATTTTCTCTGTTAAAATATTTGGCTCGTTTATAAGCATGTCTGATCATTCTTCTCGGATATCCCCTTTCGAGGAATTTTCTTTTTAAATTTTCGGCATGGGATTCATAGTCTGCCATGGTGGTACAGTTACGCCTAAGGCGAAGAAACTGCCCGAAGGGGATATTGTTTTTTTGTGACCCTGGGTGGTTACTCCGTAATGTAGCATGCTATTTCTGTCAGTTTGTTTGGTATATAATTCTACTGCAAGTTGGCCTTCTTTGTGCTTAACAATTATATCTAGGAATTCCACCTGGCTTCTGCTCCAATGAGATGTGAACCTTAGATTTACATCTCCCAGGTTTAACCATGCCAAGAACTCTTCAAGGTCTTCCATTTCGCCTGTCCATATAAAGAAGATGTCATCAATATAGCGCCCCCACTCTGAGACGTTTTCATAAAAAGGGGCGGCTATATTGTAGACATGTTTATCCTCAAATTTTGACACATAAAGACATGCCAGACTGGGGGCACATGTAGCCCCCATGCTGGTCCCCTTAATCTGTCTGAAAAGGTTATCTTTGAATAAGAAGATGTTGTTCTTGAGGATTAGGGTTATGCAATCTATAATGAAAGTCTGGTGGTTCGTTAGGTCCTGTTGGTTATCACCCAGGATCTCCTCCATAATCTCAATAGTATCGTTTTGGGGAATATTTGTGTATAAAGCTTCAATGTCCAGAGTCACCAGTATCTGTGACTCTGGATTGAAGCTGAGATTCTCGACTTTTTTAATCATAGAAGTGGTGTCCTTTACATATGATCTTTGTTGCTGTACGAGAGGTTGCAAAAAAACTTCCACGTACTTACTAAGAGGCTCTGTCAGTGATCCTATACATGAGACTATGGGTCTCATGGGAGGGTCACAGATGTCTTTGTGTACCTTGGGTAGGCCATATAATGCTGGGATTAGTGGGTCTTTGTTCAACATAAATGCGAATTCTTCCTCGCATATTATGTCGTCCTCTCTAGCTAGTCTCAACATCCTTTCGATTTCCCCTTTCAGTGTTTGCCATTCCTCTCTGTTTGATTTTTTTATAATGGTTACTGTTATTTAAAAGTTTGAACATCCTGTTATCGTAATCCTGACTGTTCATAATTACAATACTCCCACCCTTATCCGCTGGCTTTATTATTAGGGTACTGTCTTGTTATAAGGATTTTAGAGCTTGCTTCTCCTCATATGTCAGGTTGTGAGGTGTCCAATTTTTCTGTTTCAAGAGATTGTCAATGCTCTTATCAACAGACCTTTCGAAGGCCTCTACGTCTTTGTGTACAGTATTGAGAGGGGGGACCCAAGTGGATTTGTTCCTCAATCCAGATTTATTGTGTCTCTCAGGTCTTTCTTTTCCCTCGAAAAAGATTTGGAGTCTGACTTTACTAAAAAATTGCTGCAGATCTCGTTCTAGGGCATATCTATCGATAGGAAGACAGATTGCATAGCCTAGTCCCTTCTCTAACAATTTGGTTTCTATTGTGGTCAGTTCGTGATCTGACAGATTGATCACTGCAGGCTTGACATTAGTTGTTGTTAATCCCACTGTTTCTGGCTCCTCGTTCGAGGACGTTGAGGGTTCTGCGCTTGGGTGTATTGTGCCTGATTGTAATTGTTTTTGCCCCTCCCTCTCCCTCTCTGTTGTCCAAACGTCTGGTTGCGCCTGTCTAAAAAAGCTAAACCTTCCTTGGTGGTGGTTTGCTGTCTATTTGCCTCTCCATCTTGTTGATGTTTCTCATTTACTATTTCACCTTCTGAATCCGTACTACTGAATGAGGAATCAAAAAATCTCACCCGTTTTCTATTTTGGTTTCTGGGTTGGTTTTGCCACTGTCTACGGGGTTGGAAATTCTCTTTAGGACGGTCATAAAAGTCTTTTTGAAGATACGGATATACAATTTACGGGTTGTAATTTTCTATATCCTTTTTTAATTTGTTACTTTTCTTTTTGATAAGGTATTCGCTATAACTATCCACATCATTTTGAATTTCTTTTAATTTCGCTTTGGCGTCATCTAGTGCTGTGCTATCCCTTAATTGTGTCTCCATATCTTCTATTTCCTTCCTCTCAATGACTATAAATTCTTCCGCTGTTTCTACAATGAGCAAAATCCAATCTCTACTACATCTGTTGGCCACAAGTGTCCACTTATCTATGAATTTTTTATCTGTAATGAAAAATTGTATATCCGTATCTTCAAAAAGACTTTTATGACCGTCCTAAAGAGAATTTCCAACCCCGTAGACAGTGGCAAAACCAACCCAGAAACCAAAATAGAAAACGGGTGAGATTTTTTGATTCCTCATTCAGTAGTACGGATTCAGAAGGTGAAATAGTAAATGAGAAACATCAACAAGATGGAGAGACAAATAGACAGCAAACCACCACCAAGGAAGGTTTAGCTTTTTTAGACAGGCGCAACCAGACGTTTGGACAACAGAGAGGGAGAGGGAGGGGCAAAAACAATTACAATCAGGCACAATACACCCAAGCCCAGAACCCTCAACGTCCTCGAACGAGGAGCCAGAAACAGTGGGATTAACAACAACTAATGTCAAGCCTGCAGTGATCAATCTGTCAGATCACGAACTGACCACAATAGAAACCAAATTGTTAGAGAAGGGACTAGGCTATGCAATCTGTCTACCTATCGATAGATATGCCCTAGAACGAGATCTGCAGCAATTTTTTAGGAAAGTCAGACTCCAAATCTTTTTCGAGGGAAAAGAAAGACCTGAGAGACACAATAAATCTGGATTGAGGAACAAATCCACTTGGGTCCCCCCTCTCAATACTGTACACAAAGACGTAGAGGCCTTCGAAAGGTCTGTTGATAAGAGCATTGACAATCTCTTGAAACAGAAAAATTGGACACCTCACAACCTGACATATGAGGAGAAGCAAGCTCTAAAATCCTTAGAACAAGACAGTACCCTAATAATAAAGCCAGCGGATAAGGGTGGGAGTATTGTAATTATGAACAGTCAGGATTACGATAACAGGATGTTCAAACTTTTAAATAACAGTAACCATTATAAAAAATCAAACAGAGAGGAATGGCAAACACTGAAAGGGGAAATCGAAAGGATGTTGAGACTAGCTAGAGAGGACGACATAATATGCGAGGAAGAATTCACATTTATGTTGAACAAAGACCCACTAATCCCAGCATTATATGGCCTACCCAAGGTACACAAAGACATCTGTGACCCTCCCATGAGACCCATAGTCTCATGTATAGGATCACTGACAGAGCCTCTTAGTAAGTACGTGGAAGTTTTTTTGCAACCTCTCGTACAGCAACAAAGATCATATGTAAAGGACACCACTTCTATGATTAAAAAAGTCGAGAATCTCAGCTTCAATCCAGAGTCACAGATACTGGTGACTCTGGACATTGAAGCTTTATACACAAATATTCCCCAAAACGATACTATTGAGATTATGGAGGAGATCCTGGGTGATAACCAACAGGACCTAACGAACCACCAGACTTTCATTATAGATTGCATAACCCTAATCCTCAAGAACAACATCTTCTTATTCAAAGATAACCTTTTCAGACAGATTAAGGGGACCAGCATGGGGGCTACATGTGCCCCCAGTCTGGCATGTCTTTATGTGTCAAAATTTGAGGATAAACATGTCTACAATATAGCCGCCCCTTTTTATGAAAACGTCTCAGAGTGGGGGCGCTATATTGATGACATCTTCTTTATATGGACAGGCGAAATGGAAGACCTTGAAGAGTTCTTGGCATGGTTAAACCTGGGAGATGTAAATCTAAGGTTCACATCTCATTGGAGCAGAAGCCAGGTGGAATTCCTAGATATAATTGTTAAGCACAAAGAAGGCCAACTTGCAGTAGAATTATATACCAAACAAACTGACAGAAATAGCATGCTACATTACGGGAGTAACCACCCAGGGTCACAAAAAAACAATATCCCCTTCGGGCAGTTTCTTCGCCTTAGGCGTAACTGTACCACCATGGCAGACTATGAATCCCATGCAGAAAATTTAAAAAGAAAATTCCTTGAAAGGGGATATCCGAGAAGAATGATCAGACATGCTTATAAACGAGCCAAATATTTTAACAGAGAAAATCTCTTTAGCCCAAAAACACAAAGCCAGGATAAAGTACAGCCAATTATGTTTGTGACCAACTTCTCACAAATCAGTTTCAAAGTTAAAAACATAATAAATAGAAACTGGCATCTTATTGCAGATAAAGCTCAGGAGCCTATCCCTAAGCCCATGTTCTCGTACCGGAGAAATAGAACGATCAGGAACTCCTTGGTACACACTTACAAAGAGAACCTGAGAATCCAACAAACCACCATTGATAATAATCCTTTACCCACGGGAACCCATCCATGTATGGGCTGTGTAAACTGCAATAGTATCCTTAAAGGAAGTCAGATTACTGCAAATGGTAAAACAATATACATAAAAACCTTTATTAATTGCAGATCTAAGAACGCTGTCTATCTAATCTTATGCCCTTGTAACATGCCATACATAGGCGAAACTTCTAGAGAACTCAGAATGCGACTCAATGAGCATCGCTCAGCACTTAGAACAAACAAGATAGGAGCGCCCTTGACTGAACATTGGAGGGAAGCCAAGCACAAAATAGAAGATCTCAAATGGTGTGGCATAGAGAAAATTACTGACAACGTTAGAGGTGGGAACCTAAATAATAAAAGGAAAAGGAGGGAGCAATTCTACATGTCAACCCTCAATAGCGTGAGGTGCGGCCTAAATTCAAGAGAAGACTGGGAGAAAATAATCCAGTAAAGATTGCCCTCCAATAGATGATAAATCAGCCAAAACACACATTATTTGATAAACATACCCAAGATCTGAGCAAAACTTGGGTTTCTGGTATATTTCACCTCCTACCAGAAAGTAAATGTAGATTAATCTTAAGGTGTCATTAGCAAGTTAGTAACTAATAAACTAAATCTCTGACATTAAAAACCTCTTAGACCGGATACCATCCACACACTCTGAGTGGGGATATGTCCTGTAAGGCTTAAACATAACCCTGGAATATATCTTATAAATATAGGATGTAACCCCGGTAAAACTAAGTAAACCAAATCCATTAGTAACTGAAATTATGACATGGTAAATATCATTTCAAGTACGCAAATATTATAGGTGGCGCGACATGTGGAACAAAAAGCTGTGTGGTTGCCACGGGTAACCGCATAGTGATTGGCTCAACATGAACCAATCATACGTGGAACAATCCTAACACACAACGTTACAACGAGATAGACGAGTTATTCATAATAATGGACGGTTTCACGTAATCTGTATGTCAAATAAATAACATCTAATAAACGTTAATTCACAAATAACTGTGGGCTATCCCAGCCGGCAGTAACAGGAAGGAACAAACGCACTAGAGCGCGAACGGGGGCTGTGACGACAGACGCACGAGAGCGCGTCCGGTTGCTATGACAACCGCACAGTGTTTGTTCGTATGAATCAGCGCGCAGTTTTGTTCCGATGAATCTGCGTGTCAAAGAAATAATATCCAATAGACGCTAATACTAGAATCTCTAGAAAGTTGTGGTATATACGAGCGGACATAAACGGGAGAGAACAGACGCACTGTAACGCGTTCGGTTGCTATAAGAACCGCGCGCTGTTTGGCACGTTTTTAACAAATCAAATAATGAGAAAGAGGTAGACATTCGCCAATGGGATAGCTCCCATAACGATAGCTGAAGGAGCGTTCGGTTCCTATGACAACTGCATAGCCATTCGCCGATAGAGAACCAATTAAGATAGAGAGAACGAAAGCCAATGAAGAGGCTTGCTAATAAAAGCGCCTAGGAATGAGTAAACCCTCAGCACTCGAGACGGCCCATACCAGATCAGTGAAGGGACGTGTGGACTGACTGCCAGAGACCAGGAGCAGGGAGGCCGAATCTGTTAATTAAGGTAATGGAAAACCAGGATCCTACGAAGTAGAGGGGAACATTTAAACAGCTCTTCTTACCATAAATTATATAACTCCTTCTGATTTCCTAAATTTTGGAAAAGGGCCAATTAATACAAACATAGTGTAAAGAGACAACTCCTTCCATCTTTTAACAAATAACAATAGAGGGTCTATCAATATAACCTATGGGCTATTAAAAGTAAAAGATCATGAAAATAGACTAAATGGAGAGTGTACATAAATCTACAAAGTGTATACCTTTTTTTGTTGAATAATAGAAAGAAAGTGGAGTTGACAAAAAAGGAGCTTGGTAGCAACTCATCCTGAATATTGTGCCAGTTATCCAATTTTGAATGGTGAGTGATTCAGCAAATCCTTTAAGACATATTAGAAATCGGTTTTCCTGAAATAGATTGAGGCTAATGTGCGTTAAAAAATTCCCCAGGGCCATTGAAGAAACCCATATGTAGGAAGACGGTGGCTCCCCCTGGCAGTCTAAGACAAAGCTTATTCAACCCAAATATCAGGTACTGAACAAACACACCTTTTTGTTGATCTTCAAGTTAAAATAAGGTCATAACAAAAGTGGGGTTCCAAATGTAATGGCATCCTCATTTTTCTTTATTTACCTCAACTAGTGGGATCAAAAATTGAGAATTTTTCCGGAGATTATCATAATCCAAAGACTACATGGTGCAGAATTCAATTAAACTGTGTCCAGTGGGCTCCTTGCCCTATCTAAATTTAAAGGTATGCCTAACCTATACAAATAATAGATTGTGATATCATGTCCTGGGTTCATAAGCATTGGACCGTTAGGTCCAAGGGAAAGGTAAAGACTATTAGTTTTGTCAAAGTATAGAAATGTATATTAACAGAGAGAAATGTGTGTTATGGATAAGGGCCACAAGGGAACATGATGTGTTGAGATGTAAAAATTTTGTTATGAGAGAAGAACATAGTACAGTGACCATGAATTGTGTTTATATAGGGTATTGGTTGAAGAGATGCCCAGACCAATGCAAAAAATGTAACTCTGTTTTTTTAAATCTTTTTAAATTTGTCTAGAATCAGTCCTGAAGAAGGTTCAAATACAGGATACCGAAACGCCGCGTCGACTTGTGATTCTTGTTTTTAAAAATCTTTTTATGAAATGTATAATGATGTTTTTTTTAAAAAAATTTGTATATTGTATTGTGAATATAAAATAAATGCATAACAGAGTTTTAATGAAATCTTTGGTGTGGTAAATATCTTTTCAATATCTCTTTGAACCATTATTAACTATGTTTGCTATGTAATTTATTTTTGGGTAAAAACTAATGCTTAGATTTGAAGTGAAAATATTTATGGTCAAAATGTGTTTAAGAAACACTCCCCTATATACATAATTCGCTGAAAACCTGGTCACTGCAACAATAGAATTCAGTTGATCCATAGACCTTGTCTCCCTGATTGAAGGCTGCTTTTAGAGATTATTATCTTGAACCTTGTAACTTTACCTTTCCCGCCGGAATGAACGGCATGCTAATTTGTGGGTAAAATACTCAACCTGTGTGGTTTCTTGTTTGAGGGGACGCCCAAGTCTTTTCAACAGTTTAATTCCCTAGCCATTGAGTATGGGCGAAGAGCAACCAATGGCAGGTCAGTGTCCGATTCAAAAGGGGCGCACACCTACAACAGGGTGGGTTGCTCCTCGCGAATCGATTACATCTTCTTGAATTTCAAACTGTGGCAGCAACTAATAGATATGGTAATAATACCGACAGTTGACAGCGACCACAACCCACTGTCTGTATCTTTATAATCTTCATGGCTGCCCAATTGTGATGATCATGGCCCAGAACACCCAATCCAAACAAGGGAAGTGATTCCATCTACTTGCAACATTTCTTTTTAAATGGAATAGAAATCTCCTGGATGGCAAAAAACTAGGTGACATCAGTAAAACTGAGGTAGAGTCTCTAGGAGCACTGATAGAGGCCTCCACACACCCAGATCCCACTGATAAAATCCCTGAAATTTATGAAAAAACTATCAGCACCCTGGGGAGCTTCTTTTGTATAACCACTTGGCCAGGCCCTCGCCCAGTGGGCGAGAAGCCCAATGGAAATTGCAAATGGTACACAAATGATTGCAGGCGAAAAAAAAACGCCTTGGTTGCGGCAGTTAAAAGTAAATCTTTTCCTAGGATCCAGCTAGCAAGGAAGGAATATAAGGAGGTAGAGTCCGATGCCAAAAAAGAGCATCATTGGCAAGACTTAAAAACAGCTAGCCTGGAGAAGGATGCTAGCCGATTTTGGAACCTCATCAGATCTAAGACACGACCTGATAGCGAATCAATTACATGTAACATCCCAAGCCATATTTGGCATGCTCATTTCTTGAAACTTTACTCCTCTACTGGGGATGTTTCATGGGAAGGTACGCTAATTGATTCTGGATCAAGCACGGGGGACCAAATCGGATATCATTTTTCGGATACCGAAGTGGAATCTGCCATTCGGCGGACAGTCCCAGCAAAAGCGGCGGGTCCGGGGACCTTTTCCGGGCAGACCCTGAGGAATGGGCGAAAATCATTACCATCTTAATCAACGCCATCGATAAAGGTTCCCCAGTCCCAGATTCCTGGAAGGGAGCAGAGGTTGTCCCTATTTATAAAGACGGCGCTAGGGACGACCCTGCTAACTATCGCCCAATAAGCCTAATCGATTCAGTCAAAAAGGTTGTTGAGAGGGTGGTGTTGGAGAGGATCTTGGAATGGTCTGATGAAAACAGGATCCTCTCCGACTACCAAGCAGGTTTCAGGGCTGGCACAGGGATAATTGAGCAGGCGTTCAGGCTCATCCTTCTCTACTGGAAGGTAGTACGGATAGGCAAAGGCAGTCTTTACCTCGCATTTATAGATCTAAAGACTGCCTTTGATGGTCCCTCGGGGGCGCCAGTGGCAGGTACTGGCTGAACAGGGGGTCCCAAAGAACATCCTGAATATCCTGATGCATCTTCATGAGAGGAATTAGATGGGGCCCACAAGGATAGAAAACTGACAGAATACCGGTGAACAGGGGCGTCCGCCAGGGCTGCGTCCTAGCTTCTACCCTGTTCTCTTTATATGTGAACGGTGTGGTTGAGCACTTACAGCGAATTCCATCTGACGCACCAGCCTTGGCGGGGGAAAAAATTCCCACTCTCCTGTTCGCCGATGATACCCACCTTATTTCCAAGACTCCGATGGGTCTACAGAGTCTACTAGATAGCTTCCAGTTGTTCTGTAACAATAGAGGGTTGGTTATCAATTCTGAAAAAACGAAATATTTGGTGTTGAATCCCCCATAGAACCTCAGGACTCCACCTGTACTGAACTCTGTCCCACTAGAGAGGGTCATCACGTTTTATTACTTGGGCATCCGTATTTCTGATACTATGCCCTTGAATACCCACATATAAAAAATGTTCCTGACCATAAGAGGGTAACGGGGGCAATCCTTAGAGAGCACCGTAACTCAACAAGTAGGCCCATTGCTCCTGCAATCGATATATATAAGGCCAGAGGAGTGAGCTTAGCCCTCTATGGTGCTGAACTCTGGGGTTTTTCCAATTTTGATCAAATCACGATATCAGAAAACAAATTCTTAAAAGAACTTATGAGGTTGCCCCCAAGGACCCCCACAAGGCCCTTGCTGCAGGACCTAGGATGCCATTCATTGAGAGACTTGGCCAGACTGCGACCCCTACTGCTGGCGGCCCGCCTATGGCGGGCCCCAGAATTGGCGGGGTAGGCAGCAGGGCTAAGTGAACTAATGAGCATGGATGGATGGCATAAGATCAAATGGTTAAGGGACTTGAAAACACTCCTGTATGACCTTGGTCTTAATGAAGCATGGACAAATAGAACTGCTCCACCAAAAGCAGAACTTAAGAAAGTCTATTGGTCCTGGGTCCGCACTAGGGGCCTCCTTGATTCCAAATCCGGCAGGCTATCTGAGTAGTTTATGCAACATAAAAGCTCCACTTGCTATGAACAATATCTAGATGTCATCCAAAAACCCCATGACCGAGCTTTGTTCTTCTCATTCAGGGTTGGTTCGCTCCCCACTCGCGACATGACCGCCCAATGGCAGGCCCCCTACCAGACACCAGACCGAACTGTGAGGCTAATCTAGAATCAATAGTACACATCATGTTGGTATGCCCAGCCTATAGACCACCAAGGGAACGTTGGCTCAAGCCACTCTGCAGGAAACTGGGTACTCGCAGTCACCTCGTAGCGTTACGCATTTTAAGATCTGATGCGAGAGCCCTGTATGTGTGTTTGTTTGGCCAAATTCCTGAGCTGGGCTTGGAACATTAGATCGAGATAAATGAAAGCTAATTTTTAATTATCAATGCTGCTATGAGTCATCTGCACTGTAGAAACTGTACTTGTTTCTATTTCATGCCCTATGAGTCACTTGCACTTTAGTAATTGCACCTTGTTCTATTTTATATTGTATATACTACTTTTTAATGTTATTTCTAATCATTTCTATTACATGGACTCTGGTGAACCTTTTTTTTCAGTCATTAAGAGTGTATTTACTGTCTGAGAAAATGTTTTGTGCTCTTAATTATATAGATTTTTCATCCTATGTATTGCAGCTTTTAAGATATGTTTTTATCGAAATAAAGCTAATATGACTGACTGACTGACTACTAATGCATTCTTTCAGTCAATCATGCTCCACACATACATTCAACTAAACTTTCAGACATTACCGTGCAATTATAGTTCTTTTTTTAATAAGGTAGTCCTGAACTTTGTTTTTCTTCTGTTTTTTGTTTTCTATTTTTTTTTTTTTTTTTTTTTAACAATTTTGTTCTTTTTTTGGTGTTTTTTAAAAATTGAACAAAAAGGAACTAAGTAAACAGTTAGCTTTTGGAATTCAACATCATTCCAAAAAAGAAAAATATTTTTAAAAAAGTGCATTTGTGGTTCCGTTGAGCTGCACAAATAGCGTCCGCTGACTGTTTACCATAACAGATGATGGTTTTGCACTTAGTGCAGAGCTGCTGCAGAAATGCAAATTCTGGGCGCATGTCTACTGGTGGTGCTGAAGTGGAAGCTCCAGAGGCGCTAGCAAAACCTGGTGGTGGATTATTTGCTGGATGCCTCATTTCTTCTCATGCCGATTCTTCGGGTGAATGGTCCACAGATGTTTATACATACTCGTTGTTCCACAGGAGTATTTCTTGTCACTGCCTCGCAACAGGACCCTGTCACACAGTAAGCATGTGACTTTTCTTGCTTTGACCTTTTTTTCTCCTTTTTTCCATACCACTGATTCAGGCCAAGCATGCATGCGCATTTCTCGCGCGAAATGCGCATGCGCAGGCGGCCGCGCCTGTGCATTAGTATCCGAAACGGTGGTACAAGTACAAGAGGGAGCCCCGGGGACGCAGCAGACAAGGTAAGTGGTTTTTATTCATTTTAAAAAGGTAATTTAAGTATTTAGGGAGGGCGGGAGGGAGGCGGGTGGCGCATAGTGGGGCTACGCGAAGTGGGTGGGTGGGTGGGCGTAGTTTCTCGCCCACTTCACGTAGCTTCGCGTAGCCCCACTACGCCTACTACGCCCAGGGTTACTACACAGTCATTACCACGCATAAGTCTAAACTAAGCATGTCACTAACATGCATGTCTCTACCATGCATGTCACTACCATGCATGCCACTGCCACGCATTACAGGTATATACACTTACCACACATGCCTTTAACATGCATTATTTGGTACGTATATAGATAAGTATATAGCTAAGTATGTGAAATATTTATTTATAGCATAGAATTATTTATTTTAAACCGAAGTATTAATGTTAAAACTTTATTATATGATTTTAAGTAATAGCAATATCTATATAAATATTTTTTAGGACTGTAACATAAGCCATTAGGGATGGGATGAAGAGGATCACAGAGTATTTAGTGGGAAAGTGTAGTAATACTTGAGTATTAGATGTAATACTTGAGTATTCATTTTTAAACATCATGATATATACTAGTTAATCATATTATTATGTAATTAAACTATATCTAGAGCTATTTGACAAACCTTTTGGAGTGGTATGCATGGAATATAGGGGTATTGGGTGGGAAAGTGTATTAATACTCCAGTTTAATACTTGAGTATTAATCAGCAAAAACAAATTAATTAAATATAAATTATGGTAGATAAGCAAAAACATAGTGAAATAAATCTGTAAAATGCCTAAAATATTTTTAAAACATAGAACAATATTAAAACTTTTTTCAGATACTTTTTTTCCCAATATTTCTAATGTAGAAAACAAATAAACAGACCCTGATTATAATGTAAAATATTTACGTAGAAATAGTCTCTAGAAATAGCTAAAATATTTTATTATATAGCAAAAAGCATAGCTCATTTTACAAAAATGTATAAAAAAAATACAGTGAATAACATATTTATTTATAATGTTTTAAGTATTTTCTTACACTTTGCACTATACTTTATTGGGGAATATAGTCCATTTCTATTTTCAGGTTAGGTTTGATATTCGCGGTTGTGTGTCTATTTCTACAGTCTGTGAAGCATCACGGTCAAGATCAGAAGGAAGTAAGAGCTCCAGTCAGGTAAGAAAAATTTACTTTGCATTTTTAAACATATATGTGGCTGGTTTATTGTGAGAAGAGAGGGGGAGGTAGGTAGACTTTAGAGAGTATACAATTGCATGTATTTGCTGATTTTGGCATTTTAACAATCCAATACAGGTGGTCGTCGCATGCTCACGTCGCGATGGTTGTTTTTTTTTTTCAAGGTAGGTTTAAAAAAGTTGCAAATAGAATGCTTATTACTTTTTTAAATCTATTTGAAATAAAATGTTGGAGAAACTTGGGATTTGAGGATGGATTACCACTGCATGTTTTTCTGGGAATTTCATTTTGGAGCATGGATTTTCATTTTGCTGTTGAAGATCGATTTTTTTTTCAAAAAATATTTTTCGGAAGTTGGTGCTTTCTTTGTATGTTGGCTTCCCTTTTTGGATTACTGGAGTACTGAACACTTTTGGAGACAGGTGGTTTGAAAAATCGCCAACAATTGAAGAAAGGAGACAGCTACAGGTAGAAACACCAACATTCTTTTAATTTGATAAACAAAAAGTCAAAATATCAGTTTAATTAGAAAGTGTTGATAAAACAGGCAATTTATTTTAGAGGATGTTAGTTTGTGCTAGAAGTTTAGTATGCAAACAATATTGTACAGGTAGTTTGAAGCTCCAATCAATGTAAATAGATGGATTTTAGCCATTCGTCTCTCAGACATTTCTTTTCTTTTTTTCTTAATCACAAGGGTATTTGCAACCTGACAATGATTGTGCCATTCTAATTTCTTGAAAATTGTGTTCCTTTTTTCAAAAATCTCAAGAAATGATAAAGGTTAGGGGCGAGGTCTGCCAATTGATTTGTTGAAGGAATTGTTCCACCCCTATAGGGTATTGTTTGTCTTTGTACTTCTGTAACAATCCAATCCAAGGGTTAAGTTTTAAAAGGTTTATTAGACAGCACAGCATATGGTCCTGGCATAACAGCAGCAGGATGCAACTGACAGGCAGTACAGAATGATACATGAGCAAAGCTCTGTTTAGAACATGGAACATGTCGCATGCTCTTAAAGAAATCAGATAATTTACATATGAAAGATAATAATACACTATTAATATAGAATGTAACATCTCCCTCATTTAAAAGCAGACAGAAGAAGAACAAAATAAATTAAACGAAATCTTGCAGAGACACAGGCCTTCTTCTGTCTAGTACATCATTTATGATTCTTGATGCCACAGAATCACATTTTGGTTCATGACTGAATTTGTTACACTGAATAGAAACTCCCTGAGACTTATTGGCATTTTGTATAGGACACTTTGCTACTTTCCTTGATTTTCAAACCTTACCATCTTGGGTAATCACTGTATTACTAAATACTCTTTTAATTTGGATAGGCCTACCATATTTACTCATACCCTTACTAACTATGAAAGGTTTCAAAGCCCTGACCCAATCATCCACTTTCAAATTGTGTTCTCTTGTCTTTCACTTATTATTGTACCATGAAGCTGACCTGTCCTGCTTGCAGCTAATTTTATTGGCAACTTCTTGAATATCCACTTCATTCTCTACCAAAGTTTTACATTTCTCTTTAAACCACCAGGGACAAATGTCCGAAGCTGGATCTCTTCCTTTAAGTAATTTAAAAGGGCTAATCTCCGTGGTAGTATGTGGAGTGATACGATAAGTCCATAGTTTTTCCCTAAGAACACTGAACCAGTTACCTTTTACTTTAATTGCATCAGAAATAAAACTTTTCAAAACACGATTAAAGCGCTCAACCTGTCCGTTCTCGTAAGGTTTATAGAGAGATGTGCGAATGTGTTTGATATTTCAATTCTTCAAAAACAATTCCATCTCTGATGAAACCAATTGCACACCATTATCAGAGACTAATACAGATGGACACCCTTCTCTTGCAAAGACTTCTTTGAAAAAACTAATAACTGCACTAGTAGTGGCTTTAGCCACAAATTTCACTTCTGGCCATTTCGAGTGATAATCGATAATAACCAAAGCAAACCATGAAGTTTCAGGTAAAATTTGAAAAGGGTCTGATATATCAAAAGCAATCTTATTCCATGGAATTTCAGTTTTGAGAGGTGGGGTATGCAGTCTTAACATCTTGTCACTGGTACAACACTCATTACACTCTCTAACCGTGCGGTCAATGAATCTGTCCATGCCTGGCCACCAAAATTTCAATCTTATCAAACGCTTCATGGCAGAAATTCCAGGATATGTTTTGTGTGCTAATTTCAAAATCAACTCTTGTACTCCACTAGGTGGAATGCATTTCCCAGCTTTAAAGATCAACTCACCCTCACACCATAATTCCTCTGCTACCTTGTAAAACGGAAGTAAATCTTGTCTAATATTAGTTTTTCTTGGCCACCCTTCTAAAAGACATTTTTTAAGAAGTATGTATCGCTTATCAACTCCTTGACATTCCTTCCAATATTGTTCAGTAATGTCTTGATACTGAGAAGAAACAAAATCAGAGATTCCTAAAACAAAATCAACTTCCCTGAGCTCATTCACATTATCACTACTATTTTCACATGGAAGGCGTGAGAGACAGTCAGCAGTAACATTAGTTTTTTCCAGGTATATATTCTACTGTGAAATTGTATTCCTGAAGTTTAGATGCCAAACATGCAATTCTTGCTGTAGAATTCCAACCACCACCAACCAATAATATGTGCAAAAGTGGTTTGTGATCCGTTCTAAGAATAAATTTGCTGCCCCATATGTAAATTCTATAATGTTCAATAGCCCACACACAGGCAACCGACTCTCATTCAATTACAGCATATTTGCTCTCCGTCTCATTCAATGTCCTGGAAGAAAAAGCCACATTCCACTCAATGTCACCATCGGTTTGAGATAACACACAACCAAGGCCATACAAACTAGCATCGGTGGTGATGATACATTTTTTTCCCATCCTGAAAGGTTTCAAGGTTGGTGAGTTGACAATATAATTTTTTATATTAACAAAAGCCTTTTCTTGTTCATCCTTCCATTCAAATGCATTACTTTGCCTTAACAATCTGCTTAATGGTTCCATTTTCGTCGCAAAGTTTTCAACAAATTTACTATAGTATTCACACATACCTGAAAACGAGAGTAACTGTTCCTTATTACTTGGAGCTGGACCTTTTAGAATAGCTTCCACGTTTGATTTCTTAGGAACTAAACCTTCCCCAGATAAAGTGTGCCCTAAATACTCTACGGACCTCCTGAACAACCTGCATTTGTGCGCTTTGAGAGCGAGACCACAACTCTCCAATCTTCTGCATACCTCATCTAAATGTGCTCTAATTCATTCTTTGAAAAAACCAAAATATCATCTTGGAAACATTTGACAAACAAATCAAGATCTCAAAAAATTTGGAACATAACTCATTGAAAAACCGAGTCTGCAGACGCCAACCCAAAAGGCATCCTTTTGTACTGAAATAAACCCATAGGTGCAATAAAAGCCGTGTTTTTTTTTACTCTTCAGTAAGTTCAATTTGATGATCTACTGATCTAAGATCTAGGGTAGTTAAGATCTGCTCACCATCAAACAAAGAAACAATCTCATTAATGTTAGGGAAGGGATGGCAATCAATAATGATGTTGGAATTAAGGGCCCTCAAATCAATGCAAACTCTTAACTTTTGATCAGGCTTCCCTACTAAAACTATGAGTGAAACCCATTCTGAGATTTCAATGGGTTCAATAATATTATCTTTCAGTAAATCATTTAACATTTCCATTAACTCATCCCTAAAATTAAGAGAAACTCCTCTCAATTTTTGTTTCACAGGAAGAGCACCTTCCTTAAGAACAACTTTGTGCGCAACATTTTTCAGTTTCCCCAATTGGTCACAGAAAACTCTGTTATACTGATTACTCCAATAAGACATGTCATTTCTTTCTTCCAAACCAGGACACATGACACTTACCATATCTTGCTCACTGCAAAGATAAACAGGATCTTTAGCACGTGGATTTAAAGTAATACCTAATTCCCATTGGTCATGTCAGCCGAGAACTTTAACTCCTTTAAGAGCAATATACAATTTTATGTGAGCTGATCTACTTTTAAAGGCTAAAGATACTCTTAAATAACCTTCAATATCAATTCTATTTCCATTAAAGCTCCCAGCTATGATGTCAGATTGTTGCAAATTAGAAACATCACATACATCTTTTAATTTTTCATTAATGTATTCTCTAGTAATGATAGTCCATGGGATCCTGAATCTACCATAAGTTCAATTTCAACAGTGAAAATATGGAAAACACATTTGGGTGACTTCATGCTGCTTATCATCACACAACCTCTTTGAACAATAGAGACAACAAATCCTCTGTCAGATTCTTAATTCACTTCCTCAATATTGGTAATGGAAGACACTTTTACAGAGTCCAAAATATTAGTGGACGAACGTGATTGCCTAAATCGTGACTGACTATTATAACGTTTTTCTCTGAAAACATTACTAAAGTTTCCTAATCTTCCCCAAATTTTACATTCTTTGTTGATAGCAGGGCAACCCTAAAATGAAGCAATATGTGATCTGCTCCCACACCTGAAACAAGAAAAGGAATTATTGGAAAGATCTGTTCTCCTGCTATTAAAGTTGTTAAAAAGATTCTTAGTCTTTCCTAGCGTAGGAAAGGAGGTTTTGTTATCCACCTTGGTTTGACAATACAGACTTCTTCTTCAGGAGTGGATTTATTGGCATTAGAATTCTGTTTAACAACAATGTCCATCCATTTTTCTGACATTTCTGTAGATTTAGCTATAGCAATAGTTTCTTCTAATTTGTGATCACCCATGCACCAAAGTTTTTCCTGAATTTTCTTATTCTTGACATGAACAATGATCTCATCACGGATCATCTCATCAGACATTGCTCGGAAATTGCACTGTAAACATAAAGCTCTTAAGGAAGTGAGAAAATCATCGAATGATTCATCGTGTTTTTGTGCTCTAGTGTAGAATTTGAATCGATTAAGAGCAATATTGGCCATTGGTTTAAACCTTTTTTCTAATCTACTAAGAGTTTCTAAGTAAACATTCACAGCATCACCACTACCAGAAGGTAATGAGGACTGGGGTAAAGTTCAGAAAATGTCTTGACCTTCAGAACCAAGGCAGTGAAGCAATATGCTTTTTTTTCTCACCGCTCCCATACGCTCCCCATCAATAGCTTTCATATAATTAAAGAATTCCTCCTTCCATCTGGACCAAGGCATGGGAAGATCACCCTTAAGTTGTAAATATTTAGCTGGAGGACGAACTGCATTGTAAATAATACAAAAATAATATTATACAATATTATACAATAGTTAGCATGGTAGAAAATGCATAAAATAAGAAATGAAATTACTTGCCAGCTTCTCAATCCAGTATGTAGTAATGTTTAAAATGAAGAATAAAAGAAAAAAAAATAATGAAAGAAAATTGCAGATGAGCGGTGATAAAAATCGCTTTAAATTCCATGACGGTTATCTATTAATAATAATACACCCGATCCTCACAGCGAACTCAATCCGAAAGCGAGTTTGCTTCTGAGTTATGGTTGCTAGGTAACTGCAATCAGCACGTTGGCATCACACGCTCTAACGCGATGACCTCATGTGCTTTCCGCGTGATGCAGGTGGTTGCTGGGTAACAGGAACATGCAGCTAAGCGCGATTACTCCAGCGCTGTCAGCCGCGATAAGAAGAACAATGCCTGTGACGTACCAGCGGGACTCGAACAGAAGAGGAGAAACACAGTCCCGGTGCGTGTCACGAAGACAATCACAGTTAACTTTTGTATAATGCGGTAAGCATCAGACAACCTCCAAAGCATGGAAATACAAATAGCAGAGCCGCAACAACACACATAAAGTACCTTGGAAGCAAAGCAGTATTTCTTCAGTAAATCCTCACGAAAGCAGCACAAGTTGCAATAAAGTATTTTCTCTTGAAAGTAACTAAAAGAAAAATCATAGAAATGGGTCTAAACTCCGCTCCAGTGCTGAAGATGGCTGGAGTAGGCTTGTCCTTGTCGCCAAATTTTGTAACAATCCAATCCAAGGGTTAAGTTTTAAAAGGTTTATTAGACAGCACAGCATATGGTCCTGGCATAACAGCAGCAGGATGCAACTGACAGGCAGTACAGAATGATACATGAGCAAAGCTCTGTTTAGAATATGGAACTAATAAAGAAACATAACATGTCGCATGCTCTTAAAGAAATCAGATAATTTACATATGAAAGATAATAATACACTATTTATATAGAATGTAACAACTTCCCTCTAAGCAGGTTGAGTATTAGTTCCAATGGGAAATCTGGGCTTCCTCATGTGAGCCAACCAGCTTAAATGGCAATCTATGTGTCCTCAAATTAATTTAGAGTTGGGTAAATTTGTCCTTGTTTTGGGTAAAATTGTTTGTTTCTCCGAATGATGTGTAGAATTCAGCTACACACTCAGGAGGTATAAAGCACAAATCTGTTAGTTTTGTTAATTCATACTGCAGACACCTTTGTGATAAGGAGTCCCCATATTCTTGTATTTTGTGTTTGATGTCAGGCACCTTGATCTATATATATTTCTTTTGTTAAGGAGAATTTACAACTCAGGCACTGCGAGGACTTCCTTTGCTGTGATACATCACTCTAAGTTAGGAGTGGGTATTGTCAAAAATGTAATCACTTTATTATTTTTAGTTTTTTGTAGGGTAGATTGTTGTACATATAGTGTATATATTGTATATGTAGGTTGTTGTATATATTGTATTGTTTTTATTACTAGGTTGTTTTGTGCCCCCTTGTCCTGTGACTCGTATATATGTCCTTATTAAATTGTACAACTTGATGCAGATACAAATAATTATAAAAAACAGGATAATTAAATGTATCTTGTTGTGAAAGTGATTGTTTAATTGATTCCTCAGTACGTTTCTTTTCTACTTCCTCCTCTTTTTGATGTCCCTTGCCCAGGTATGGGAGAGTAACTTGGGCAGAACCCCTTTATAATTTTCTAGCAGTTTACTGTTTGACATGTAATCCTCACCTTAGGATGTTTTTTGAATTGTTCACCAGTAAGCCTGGGAAAAGTGAAAAAAAACTTGAATTTAGGTGTCCGGGCAAATTGTGGTAATAGTATTAATTATTGTGAATTCAAATTCAATTATAATGTTCCTATGACTTTTTTTCATAGTTTTGCATTTTATCACTGTTAAATCTTCAGTGTACATTGAGGATTGCTTGTCAGGGAGTAAGCTGTAAACAAATAGGATAGTTGTGTCTTTTATGTTAGCATGAATAGTGTAAATGTGACTGCATGAATGTAGTGTTGACTTAAAAGTCCCATCCGTCATCCAAATTTTGCTATTCTCAAGGGTTCCCAGGTTATGGCTTATGCAAAAGGAAAGTTTCATTAGTGTAAGAAACTTTTAGTTCAGGGGGATGTTAGTCTCTGTGCATGAGATCCTGCACAGGTAATGGGCAAACACAGCAATGAACAGCAAAGCCTGAGGCCAGTCCAAAGTGCAGAGTAGGCACATGAGATCCTGCACATGGGAATTGGCAAACACAGCAATGAACAGCAAGGCCAGTGGCCAGTCCAAAGTACACAGTAGGTACATGAGATCCTGTACAGGGAATGGGCAAACACAGCAATGAACAGCAAGGCCAGTGGCCAGTACAAAGTGCAGAGTAGGTACATGTGTGCATGAGATCCTGCACAGGTAATGGGCAAACACAGCAATGAACAGCAAGGGCTGAGACCAGTCCAAAGTGCAGAGTAGGTTCATGAGATACTGCACATGGGAATGGGCAAACAGAGCAATGAACAGCAAGACCAGTGGTCAGTACAAAGGGCAGAGAAGTCACATGTGTGCAGGAGATCCTGCACAGGTAACTGGCAAACACAGCAATGAACAGCAAGGGCTGAGACCAGTCCAAAGTGCGGAGTAGGTACATGAGATCCTGCACATGGGAATGGGCAAACACAGCAATGAACAGAAAGGCAGTGGCCATTCCAAAGTGCGGAGTAGGTACATGAGATCCTGTATAGGGAATGTATGACATTGTTCTGCATTCTGTCCATCAACTGTTGTTTTTGCATTTGTCACCCCGAGTGGGACGGGTATACTCAGACGTGAGTCCCGTGCTCTCCATGCCACAGGAATCAAGCTATCCTGGCAGAAGAGGGCTGAAAGCCCGAAACCGGTCCTAAGATGCTTGTTTCCAGTCCAGGGAGGACCTGGCTTGATAGTTCGGGCTGGACTGTTCCCATGGGGCACAGGGTCAAGACTGATTTGCATATGGCTGGGCCCAAACTGGAAGGCACGGTGAGCAAATGTACTGGGGTGAATGTATGACATTGTTCTGCATTCTGTCCATCAACTGTTGTTTTTGCGTTTGTCACCCCGAGTGGGACGGGTATACTCAGACGTGAGTCCTGTGCTCTCCATGCCACAGGAATCAAGCTATCCTGGCAGAAGAGGGCTGAAAGCCCGAAACCGGTCCTAAGATGCTTGTTTCCAGTCCAGGGAGGACCTGGCTTGGCAGTTCGGGCTGGACTGTTCCCATGGGACACAGGGTGAAGACTGATTTGCATATGGCTGGGTCCAAACTGGAAGGCACGGTGAGCAAAAAAACAATGGTTTTAGGCCCAGATCTCTGTACTGGGGTGAATGTATGACATTGTTCTGCATTCTGTCCATCAACAGTCGTTTTTGCATTTGTCACCCCAAGTGGGACGGGTATGCTCAGACGTGAGTCCCGTGCTCTCCATGCCACTGGATTCAAGCTATCCTGGCTGAAGAGGGCTTAAAGCCTGAAACCGGTCCTAGGATGCTTGTTTCCAGTTCAGGGAGGACCTGGCTTGGCAGTTCAGGCTGGACTGCTCCCATGGGGCACAGGGTCAAGACTGATTTGCATATGGCTGGGTCCAAACTGGAATGGCATGGTGAGCAAAAAAACGATGGATTTAGGCTCAGATCTCTGTACTGGGGTGAATGTATGACATTGTTCTGCATTCTGTCCATCAACTGCCGTTTTTGCATATATCACCCCGAGTGGGACGGGTATGCTGAGACTTGAGTCCCGTGCTCTCTATGCCACTGGAATCAATCTATCCTGGCTGAAGAGGGCTGAAAGCCTGAATCTGGTCCTAGGATGTTTGTTTCTAGTCCAGGAAGGACCTGGCTTGGCAGTTCGGGCTGGATTGCTCCCATGGGGCACAGGGTCAAGACTGATTTGCATATGGCTGGGTCCAAACTGGAATGGCATGGTGAGCAAAAAAACGATGGATTTAGGCCCATATCTCTGTACCTGGGTGAATGTATGACATTGTTCCGCATTCTGTCCATCAACTGTTGTTTTTGCATTTGTCACCCCGAGTGGGACGGGTATGCTCAGACGTGAGTCCCGTTCCCTCCATGCCACTAGAATCAAGCTATCCTGGCTGAAGAGGGCTGAAAGTGAGAAATCGGTCTTAGGATGCTTGTTTCCAGTCCAGAGAGGACCTGGCTTGGCAGTTCGGGCTGGACTGTTCCCATGGGGCACAGGGTCAAGACTGATTTGCATATGGCTGGGTCTAAACTGGAATGGCATGGTGAGCAAAAAAACGATGGATTTAGGCCCAGATCTCTGTACCTGGGGTGAATGTATGACATTGTTCTGCATTCTGTCCATCAACTGTTGTTTTTGCATTCGTCACCCCGAGTGGGACGGGTATGCTCAGACGTGAGTCCCGTGCTCTCCATGCCACTGGAATCAAGCTATCCTGGCTGAAGAGGGCTGAAAGCCTGAAACCGGTCCTAGGATGCTTGTTTCCAGTTCAGGGAGGACCTGGCTTGGCAGTTCGGGCTGGACTGTTCCCAGGGGCACAGGGTCAAGACTGATTTGCATATGGCTGGGTCCAAACTTGAATGGCATGGTGAGGAAAAAAACGAAGGATTTAGGTCCAGATCTCTGTACTGGGGTGAATGTATGACATTGTTCTGCATTCTGTCCATCAACTGTTTTTTTTGCATTTGTCACCCCGAGTGGGACGGGTATGCTCAGAAGTGAGTCACGTGCTCTCCGTGCCACTGGAATCAAGCTATCCCGGCTGAAGAGGGCTGAAAGCCTGAAACCGGACCTAGGATGCTTTTTTCCAGTCCAGGGAGGACCTGGCTTGGCAGTTTGGGCTGGACTGTTCCCATGGGGCACAGGGTCATGATTGATTTGCATATGGCTGGGTCCAAACTAGAATGGTATGGTGAGCAAAAAAATTATGGATTTAGGCCCAAATCTCTGTACTGGGTTGAATGTATGACATTGTTCTGCATTCTGTCCATCAACTGTTGTTTTTGCATTTGTCACCCCGAGTGGTACGGGTATGCTCAGACGTGAGTCACGTGCTCTCCATGCCACTGGAATCAAGCTATCCCAGCTGAAGAGGACTGAAAGCCTGAAACCGGTCCTAGGATGCTTGTTTCCAGTCCAGGGAGGACCTGGCTTGGCAGTTTGAGCTGGACTGTTCCCATGGGGCACAGGGTCAAGACTGATTTGCATATGCCTGGGTCCAAACTGGAATGGCATGGTGAGCAAAGAAACAATGGATTTAGGCCCAGATCTCTGAACTGGGGTGAATAATAATAATAATAAAACCATTTATAGAGCGCATGGTTACACTCAAGACAGTGTGTCCCTGCGCTGTGGATACATTCCATTCTAAAAAGAAGCCCACCACAAGAACAAATAAACTGGACAGCCAAGCGCCATCTCCTAACTTCTGGGGAAGAGATGTGTTTTTAGCCCTAGGCGAAACCTCCTTTTGGAGGGTTCCATACGCAGTTCTAAGGGGAGTTTATTCCAGTGAGTGGCCGCCAGATAGCAAAATGAACGGCCTCCCATTCTTGCTTTAAAGATGCGGGGCACTGAGAACATCATGCTCCCCAAGGACCTCAGATTGCGTTTGGGGGGATGGATAGCAAGAAGCTTTTTTAGGTAGGGTGGTCTGCTCCCTTGGGCAATTCGATGGGCGAAGCACATAGCTTTAAAAAGAATGCGCTCTTTGATTGGCAGCCAGTGTAAGTTTGCAAGAGCGTGCTTCCCAGATGCTCTCCGAGGAAGATTTAGGACTAAGCGGGCAGCTGCGCTTTGAACTCTTTGAAGTTGCTTTAGGCCTTTCTGACTAAGGCCAATGAAAAGAGCTTTGCCGTGGTCTAGGTGAGGAGTAACTAAAGCGTGAATAAGGGATTTCCTATAGCTAATAGGTAAAAGGTCCAGTACCTTACGCAGGGTTTTAAGAATTGCGTAACATTTGCCGGTTACTTTTGCAATGTGCTTTCCAAACGAGCGTTCTGCATCTAGCAGGATTCCCAAGTTCTTAGCTGATTCTGTGGGGACAGGAGTCTGACCTAGTTCTACCGGCCACCAAGCTGATGACCACGCCGAGGGAGTTCTTCCAATCAGTAACACCTCAGTCTTGTCCCCATTAAGACGCAGACAGTTGTTATTCATCCAGCTTGCTACTGCTGAAAGACAGGTGGAAAAGTTGGCAGCTGACTCACTCTGTCCCTGGGTAAGTGTGATCATCAGTTGCGTATCATCGGCGTAAGTGATAATTTCAACACCGAATGATTCCACTATACTGGCAAGGGGTTCCATATAGAGGTTGAATAGGGTGGGGCTCAAGCTGGAACCCTGTGGAACCCCATGCTTCAGCTGTCTGGATGATGATTTAAATGGTGGACAGTGGATTTGGAAGCTTCTATTCTCCAGAAATGACTTTAGCCACTTATAAGCTGCTCCTTCCTCTCCTATCTCTGATAGCCATGACAGCAGCGAGGAGTGCGAAACGGTTTCAAACGCCACACTTAGATCTAACAATACCAACGCTGCCGTCTGACCTTTGTCTGCTATTTGTCTCAATAGTTCAGTGGAATAGAGGATAGCCGTTTCTGTCGAATATTGAGCTCTGAAGCCCGATTGAGTCGAGTGTAGGAACTGACCTTGCTCAAGGTAGTCCATAAGCTGCAGTATAACAATTTTTTCTGCTGCCTTCATGCAAAAAGGCAGCAGAGAAATGGGGCGGAGATTCTGGAGTTGAGACACATGCAAGTTTGGTTTCTTTTTCAGGGGGATGACCTGCGCTCTTTTCATGGTTCTGGTACCAAACACTCTCGAAAAGATAAAGTAATCAGGTGACTGTTGTGATCTATCACCTCGTCAAGAATGTCACTAAAGCATTTTGGGGGGGCGGCATCGTTAGGAGAACCTGACTGAATGCTTTTAACAATACTAAACATTAAATGCCTATCCGGGATTTTAAAACAATTCAGGCAAAGAGATGTAGCCAAGCTCCTATCGCTCTCATTCTGACTCAAGGGCCCATCTGTCTTTTTTGTAAATGAGGCTTGTATTAATTCCACTTTATTTACGAAGTGGTCAGCGATGGATTCACACAGTTCATCAGAGAAAGTGTCTTGGGCAGTTAGTCTATTTGGGACAGTGATTTCTTTATAAATAGCAAATAATTCTTTAGCTGGATTTTCCGAATTTGCGATTCTGTCCCTAAAGAACTTTCCCTTCGCTACTCTAATCATTTTAGAATATTTGCTTAACTCCACTTTATAGAGTTGTTTACTCCTTGTGTCATATTTTTTACGCCAGCAGCGCTCCAACTTTTTACAAGTAGCTTTGGCTATTTTAAGTTCCTCAGTAAACCAGGGAGCTGTTTTGATACGTCTCACTGGGGCTTTAGTGGTCCAAGGTGCCCCCTTATCAAGTGCCTTAGCCATCCACTCCTCATAAGCAGCCGAGTCTTCTATCAGATTATCGCTCCGAAGGGGCAGTTGGTCCAATAGGGCCAGTCTGTATGCTTCTTGTGAAAATTTCTTCCAGTTCCTGTGTTTATAGGAGAGGGATTTGGTCATTTTCGCTGTGTTAGGGCGCGCAAGTTATTTCAAAGGAGATACGTTTATGGTCAGACCATGGGATTCTTATGGGGGGGCCACCGTTAGAGCCTCCCAGTTGGCGAATATTGGATCGAGCAGGTGACCCTGATGATGTGTGGGTATTCTAGATTGCAGTTCCAGCATCAAGGAATTCAATACACCCATAAGAGCTTGTGCCTCTGTACATTCGGCATTCTCAAAGTGTAGGTTTAAATCACCCAAAAGTAGAAAATGTTTGTATCGTACTGCCGGTTGGGTGACCACGTCTATCAGACTTTCACTAAAGGTGGCCGCCGGGCCCGGAGGGCGATAGATCAGGTAACCATTTATGGTGTGTTTCGGGGAGATAACTGGAGTGAAAACACAGGCTTCACAATTCATGATTTTAACAGATTCTAGAGTGCATGTTAGCTCTTTCCTATGATTGATCGCGATTCCGCCCCCTCTCTGCTCTACTCGATCCAGTCTGAGCAGACAATATCCCTCTGGAGTGGCATCAAGGGTATCCGGGGATGAGGCGTCGTCTAACCACGTGAATGTATGACATTGTTCTGCATTCTGTCCATCAACTGTTGTTTTTCAATTTGTCACCCTGAGTGGGACAGGTATGGTCAGATGTGAGTCCCGTGCTCTCCATGCCACTGGAATCAAGCTATCCTGGCTGAAGAGGGCTGAAAGCCCGAAACCGGTCCTAGGATGCTTGTTTACAGTCCAGGGAGGACCTGGCTTGGCAGTTCGGGCTGGACTGTTCCATGGGGCACAGGGTCAAGACTGATTTTCATATGGCTGGGTCCAAACTGGAATGGCATGGTGAGCAAAAAACGATGGATTTTGGCCTAGATCTCTATACTGGGGTGAATGTATGACATTGATCTGCGTTCTGTCCATCAACTGTTGTTTTTGCATTTGTCACCTAGAGTGGGACGGGTATGCTCAGACGTGAGTCCTGTGCCCTCCACGCCACTGGAATCAAGCTATCCTAGCTGAAGAGGGCTGAAAGCCCGAAACCGGTCCTAGGATGCTTGTTTCCTGTCCAGGGAGGACCTGGCTTGGCAGTTCGGGCTGGACTGTTCCCATGGGGCACAGGGTCAATACTGATTTGCATATGGCTGGGTCCAAACTGGAATGGCATGGTGAGCAAAAAAACGACAGATTTAGGCCCACATCTCTGTACTGGGGTGAATGTATGACATTGTTCTGTATTCTGTCCATCAACTGTTGTTTTTGCATTTGTCACCCCGAGTGGGACGGGTATGCTCTGACGTGAGTCCCGAGCCCTCCATGCCAGATCCCTGTACTGGGGTGAATGTATGACATTGTTCTGCATTCTGTCCATCAATTGTTGTTTTTGCATAGGGAATGGGCAAACACAGCAATTAACAGCAAGGCCAGTGACCAGTACAAAGTGCAGAGTAGGCAAATGTGTGCATGAGATCCTGCACAGGGAAGGGCAAACACAGCAATGAACAGCAAGGCTAGTGGCCAGTACAAAGTGCAGAGTAGGCACATGTGTGCATGAGATCCTGCACAGGGAATGGGGAAACAGAAATGAACAGCAAGTCCAGTGGCCAGTACAAAGTGCACAGTAGGCACATGAGATCCTGCACAGGGAATGGGCAAACACAGCAATGAAAAACAAGGCCACTAGTCAGTACAAAGTGCAGAGTAGGTACATGTGTGTTTGAGATCCTGCACAGGGAATGGGCAAACACAGCAATGAACAGCAAGGCCAGTGGCCAGTACAAAATGCAGAGTAGGCAATAGTGTGCATTAGATCCTGCAAAGGGAATGGATGAGACTGTATACTGCCTTAGACAGCAACACAGTTAGGGGGATAACAATGGGCAGTCCAGGCACTGCTGTCGGAGAGACAGGTGTGTGAGGGGGACTTTCACTCAGACTTGGCTGTCAGTTGGACTTGGAGGTGGCTGAGTGTCTGGTCCAGTTGAAAGACTGGACCTGGGAGAGAGAGAATCAGCTGAGGTAGAGGCATCAGTGGCTTTGGAAGCCGGAGGGCTGCTTGGACCAGGTGGTCTAGTGGCACGTGGAGTCATGCTGCTGTGAGACACAGTATGGGTGGTAGATTGTGGAGGGGTACCTTTCCACTTCTTGGGTACTCGATAGCCAAGAACTGTCTTGGGAGGAGTGGTAAGTGGGGCGGGCACTACAGGTGCACTCACCACCAGCGATGCATCAGGCGCAGCCAGTGGACCTCCCTCTGGGGACCTGCTGGATCCAGAGACATGTTTGGCCTGGCCTTGCCTTTACCCTCTACCACCTGTTTACCATGCAAACCCCCTACGCTGACCTCCTTTTCCTGCTTCACAGGGGTCTGGATGGGAGTAGAGGTTGTGGGTGATTCTGCCTTAGCAGGCTTTTTCTGTGTAGCCTTAGTAGGCACCTGTTTCACAGCAAGAATGGGAAATGACTGCTTATCTTTGTGAGAAGCTTTTGGGACAGGAAAGTCATTTGCTGGGGATGACTCTGAGGCATATGAGCCTAAAGCCTGCTTCTTGGCTTTATGCCCCTGAGTGTCAGATGAAGGGCCTTTGCCTTTGCGCTCCAGGGTAGCTTTGCTTTTTGTGGGAGATGGTGTCTGCACTCTGGGCCACTGGGGCTGCTGCTGTTATGTGCTGCTTTAGCTGTATCTTGAGCCTAAGGTCTGTGGTATGTGGTCACTATCGTCTGATGTAGCCAGTGGCATGGGGGTGGACAAAGGGACTGGAGCTAGATTCTGAGACTGTATCAGCTGAATTGCTGCCGTCACTGTGGAGGAGAAAGACTGGACAGTAAGGTGTAGCCCACCCACGTCGGAATGAATGCCCCCCATGAAGGCAACTACCTGTGCCAACTTTTTGTCGTGGTCTAGGATGGCATTGAGTAGAGTTGTCTGACCCACACACAGCTAGCGCAAAAGGTCCACAGCCTCAACACTGATGGCAGCAGGGGAGACAGGAGCAGCGGTGCCTGCGTTGAAGGAAACTCTTCCCTTCTTACTTATGCGAGCACATGCAGCACTAGTGGAACAAGCTGGGAGGGTAGGCACTGGAAGCTGTGTGTTAGAAGAGGAGGCAGAGTTCCCGCTCTCTGTGCCTGCCAACATAGATGTGTCACAGCTGGCGTCAGATGATGTTGAGGTTGGTGTCTCTGGCTGTGATTCCTTAAGCAGACTCCTGTCCCCCTCCGAGGCCCTGGTCACATTAGTGTCAGTGTGCTCGTGTATAGCAGTCATGCTTTATGCCTCACCACTTGTGTCCTTCGCCTGTCCTTCTGTGCCCACAGTAGATGCTTCAGTTCAGTGGCATTAACAGAAACATCATATGCAAGCAAAGCACTAAACAAGATGATGATATCCCCATGTTGCACACCATCCTGTGCAGTAACATTGTGAAACCTCAATTCAAAAGTAGATTTTTGCGTGTCATCATGCAAACTTAGCATAAGTGACCCATGTGATGACCATACAGCCAAATAGACTGCCCATGGCTCCATGTAAGCAGACACACAGATCCCTCTGAGCATACCGCCATGGATGGAACGCCATGTGTTTTTGTGTATATTGCAGCAAAGACTGTACCCCAAGTGTCACAGTCCTCCAGGTGTAGTGCGATCCCCATTGGTAAAGAGATTGTTAGAATCCTGTGTTTCTCATGAGGTATACTGTCGGGAAATACTGCCTCTATCTGAGTTATCTTTTGAGCTAACCAGAATAGAATTTGTTCCCATTTTGTGGGTAATTTACCAATGACCGATTGTATAGTCTGTGGTGTAATTTTGTTTGTGCCCCCCTGATGAGGGGAGTGCTGTGGAATTCTTATAGCAGGTTGGACTGTTAGAGTCCGCATGACATATTGAACCAACTATCTATGTATTTTAATTAATTGTTTTAGCTGAGCTAATAGTTCTACATCTGTCAATCTTTCAATGTCAGGATGTGGTGAATAGCTGGCTTGTACCGGCCATGTTGCTCCTGGTCTACCTAGTGGACCGAGCCTGGTAATGTGATTTTGATGTTGTAGGGCACCTTTAAACCAGAGCTGGTGCTCTTGGTATGTTAATGGAATTTCAACATCCTCGAAAGGAGTGTATTCTGCTGGATGTTCCTCTATCTTGTAGAAGTGGAACACATGTGTTCTTGGATTTGCTTCAGGAAAGATAATCCATGAATAGAATACCTCTGTCTGCCGATATTCGTGTGCCTCTTTGACAAAAATTACCCTACCACCTCTTGGTGATAGGCCATTTTCTATAAGCTTAATAGCTATTATTTTCCGTACATTTTTCG
The DNA here is from genome assembly GCF_964263255.1 of Lissotriton vulgaris. Taxonomy (NCBI): domain Eukaryota; kingdom Metazoa; phylum Chordata; class Amphibia; order Caudata; family Salamandridae; genus Lissotriton; species Lissotriton vulgaris. Next base: position 460,546,362 of record NC_141699.1, read on the forward strand.
GGATGATTATAGCATCCGCATCAGTTTCTTGGAAAACTGTAAGGTTTAAAAACGGTTGAATTGCATTTACTGCATCTCCACCGTTTTCGGTGTCGCTATTCGACATTTTGTTGAAAGCCTTGCAGAGCATGTTTCAAGGAAACATAGATAAGGTGCACAATATTTTGGAGTACTGTATCCTTCAACGTTGAACAAAACCAAAAACTAATATATAGGATTTTCGTCGTACTCAGTTATGGCGGATATTATTCTTTCACGTCTATTTTACGGGAAAAAAGGGGTCTCTGTGAAAAGCACGACTGAGTTACTCTAGTATCTAGCGTTAAATGAGTGCCTTACCAAACGTTGGGTGCCATGTAGTGTGGTTCCTCTATTCCCAAAAGGCTCTGTGCATTGGAATAATATATCCTATAGATGTGACGTAGGACTTAGGTTGACTAGGTCTCTATCAAATATATTAAACTTAATTGTGAGTGCCAGCTAGAGGTCACTATAAACTTTCTCGAATAAACAAGAAGGGATTAGTTTCTGACAACCTCATAAACATGACAACTTTGTTTCACCAAGATAAAACTGATCTTCGGAGTCATGGAAACAATAGATAAGTATTTTACTCAGTCAATAGTGCATGCTTCGTTTCATCAGAGGTGCAGAGTAATAGAGACACAGGTGTTTTCAATAAAAGTATTTATTTAACAGTCTTCTTTCTCATGCAGAAGAAATTAACTGCTACATTCGGAATACTGGCTGTAAAGTGTAATGTGTACAGCAAGAAAAGTATTATAAAATAATACTGTAAAAGCATGGTATGGTTTCTAAGCCATCAAATACATACATAAATAAATAAAGAATAAAAGTACTCAACTGGTGCTTCTAAAATTCGCCTACCCCGATGTACCTAACCTAAGTCTAGTACAAGGGAAGAAGTAAATGTGGTGTAGTATACGTTTAGTATTCTTTTGCCAAGAATTCATCTAAGATTTCTCTTAGGGTCTAATCAGCTCCGTACCTTGGTTTAGAATGAAGGAGGTCTGGTATCTCTCTGTCTCAGGACTCGATTTCCCAACACCCCGCAAGGGGAGCTTGGAAACACAGGAGCTGGATTTCTTGGCAAGAGAAAAGACAGCGTCTCTCTCAGTGCGTCTGCTGGAGGGTCGGCTTCCGTCGGCACTTACTGTAGTGAGCTGCGTCAGGCTAGTAGATAGTCGAACTGCTCCAAACCACTGTGTGTTTGCTATGGCAAGTGTGGGCATATTTATACCTTGACGGTGCCGAGTTTGACGTAAAGTTGGACATAATAACGTCATCAAAGAGTCTTAGTTCTTTGAAAACTCCATGAGTTCTTGGACAAATCAATATTCAAGCAAGGGGAAGTTCCTATCTGCTGAAGCCGAGTTTTTAAAGACATCATTGTGGCTTCTTCGGAACTAGTGGAAGTAGCCATGCCGTATTTGGACTGAATGGGCTATGTCTTAATATGGTTATGATTTCTGTGCCTATATAAGGACAAGGTGATGTATACCTATATAAGGGCATGAATCGGGAAAATTACACTAGGGTCCTAAAATGCTATACAACATTGCCACAGTCACATCTGAAGGCAGCTAAAGGGGACAACACAGATACAGACATCAACTTTTCAGTCCACAATGGCCATGAGCTCATGCCATCCACCATATTGTAATTAAGGGCACAACTGCAGTTGCACATTGGTGTCAGACGTGTAGTTCTCATAATTCTGATGTCAGGCAATGCACACATTGATGAAGGCACACTCAGATGAGGCACACTGCCGTTCCCTTCCATGGGATGTCCCTGACTTCCCTAATGCAGACGATGCCAGAAGGCCACAGTTTAGGATGCAATGTCAAGGGCAATTACTTCAATGACATAAGAACGTACAGATATGGAAAATTCATGACAGCTGCACCCAACAGAGAGACCACTTACAAACCATTGCATCGCACTAGCAACATCACAGAGCACTGCATTGGCCCAGGTTTGGAAAACATGCAGCCACTCACAACCAAAGTCACCCTTCCCAGAATACTCACCCCAGCTTGAGGCTGGTAGTACTTCAACCGTGCATCCAGCTCAGGCTGTGTCACAGCTAAGATGCGGGCCATTAGTGGTGTCATTCTCCTGTGTGCCATCCTTCCAGTCCGAGGGAGCAGCCCCAGCATCATCTCTGCCACGTTTTTGCTCAGCCGGCAGATGTCATCCCACTTCTTGTCACAGTGTGTGCACCGTTGGTTAGAGACACCTAGAATCCGCACCTTGCGTGCAATGGCCCTCCACCAGGCCTTACGCTGGTGGACTTTGAGCTGGCTGGTGTGGGAGACAAGAGTGGGAAAAATCAGTGACACCGGGTTATGTACCACTATCTCTCAGTACAGCAGCATGATACTAACTCAGCACTAATTCACAGATATGTCTAGTAGAGACAATACAGCATAGTACATTAGCATGGGAGAATCATACAAAAATGCATGCAGGTATGAGGGTGCACACAGTACCTGCCCATCTCATACACATGCGGGAGGCCACCACAGAAAGCTATGTGTAGGGGGCCCACATCTGTTATCCAGTTTGTTGGTGAGCAAGACATACATCACATTGGAGATCATGTTTTGGGGAAGACTCACTGTGTCCAACACTGCCCAGCCCTCAATGCCCTTCACCTGTGAATGGCTCACTGTGTCATGGAGGTCACATTCAGGGACATGATCTTTCAATCTCACACCATTCGAACAAGGTCTGTCATGTGCAATCTACAGGGCTGAGATAGCTCTTTGATGGATAGCCTAGCAGACAATCCATATGTTTCACACTGTACAGTCAGTGATGTGCCATAGTCAGATTGAGCAGTGACAGTGCAGGACAGGTGGGCTCACACTGAGGTCCAACGTGAGGCATCAGAAATGTCACATGAAGGAATAATATGAGAGAGTAAACAGTGCTTACACATGCGAGTCAGTACACATGCTAATGAAAATGGAAGGGTCTCAGTACAAAAGTACAACAATCTGCTGTGTCATAGGTGAATTACCATCAAGAGTGTCACCCTCTGGCATTAAATTCCTGTGCATAGTGCTGAACTATACAAGATGGCAATTTGAGACGCACTTCCATCAGTACCCTCTGGACGTAAACCCTTGGTAATGTCACAGATGAGCCGGTGAAGAATATTATGGACCCACACATCCATTCACACAGGCAATTTCTGTCCTGACTCCTGCTTGACCAACTTGCTGCTTCACTGTATGGCTGACAAAACTATACATGTCCCTCCCATTCTGATGTGCAGCCAGGGAAACATGTGAAAAAGGCTACACAACCCTTTCCCCTGGAGTAAGAAAGCTCGGCAGTGTATGACACAGTCCCACACTCTCAGACACATGCAGCAGAAGATCAACTTCATGTGTGCACTCCCTGAACTCTCACTCCCACTCTGAAACACTCACCATGACATCTGGGGCACCATATAGCCTCCTGTACTGTGTGAGCACCTCGTCCACCAGGACCTCCACCTCCTCTGTGAAGGAACAGGCCCTGATCTTCTCAGTCCTCGACATCACTGGGTCCAGGAGACAGGAGCAGCAGCTGTTGGTGGTGAGGGGTATCATGCAGCAGTGTCGGGAGAAAGGAGCAGCAGCAGTTGGTGGTAAGGGGTGTCAGACAGTAGAGTCTGGAGAAAGGAGCAGGAGCAGTTGGTGGTGAGAGGTGTCAGGCAGCAGAGTCTTGAGACAGGAGCAGCAGCAGTTGGTGGTGAGGAGCAACAGGTAGCAGTGTCTGGAAGCAGTGGAAACGTGAGGCTCTCTCCCACACATATATAGCCCCCTTGGGTAGTTTCAGTGGTTCTAAGCTGCTGCAATTGGTGTTCCAGGTCCGCTTTTTTCAAATACATTCAATGACCAGCTCTGCTGTGGCAGAGCACGCCTACCGCTCTTTTCAAAATTGCCTTAGGCTACAGCAATTGCAGTTCCCATTGGCTGTAAGGGCTTGGGCATTGATGGTGATACACCGCAGGGGCCAGTCGGCCGCTATCACTGTCAGGCATCTATCAATTGCATCCAATTACCGGCTCTGCGAAAGCGGAGCACGCCTGCTGCCATTATCAAAATTTAATTAGGCTAATTGCGGTTCCTATTGGCTGTTAGGGCTTGGGCATTGGTGGTGACACACCGCAGGGGCCAGGCGCTCGCTACTGTGGAATGGTTGACATACATTGGTGTCTATGACCATGATTTGGGTGGCGTAGCATGCCAATCGCCATTTGACCATAAATATATGTATATCACTACCGCGAGTGTGGCTTTGGCATTGGCAGTGACACACCACTGGGGCCAGGCGGTCGATACAGTGGAATAACTGCTGTACATTGGTGCCTATGGCCATGATTTGGGTGGCAGAACATGCCAACCACCATTTTGCTACATGTATATCACTACCACGAGTGTGGCTTTGGCATTGCCAGTGACACACCGCTGGGGCCAGGCGGTCACTACCATGGAATGGCTGCTATACATTGGTGCCTATGACCGTGATTTGGGTGGTGGAGCATGCCAACCGCCATTTTACTACATGTATACACTGCTGGAGCCAAGTGGTCGCTACTGCGGAATGGCTGCTATACATTGGGGTCTATGACCATGATTTGGGTGGCGGTGCATGCCAACCACCATTTGACCATAAATATATGTATATCACTACCACGAGTGTGGCTTTGGCATTGGCAGTGACATAACGCTGGGGCCAGGCAGTCGCTACCGCAGAATGGCTGCTATACATTGGTGCACATGACTGTGATTTGGGTGGTGGGGCACTTTGACAGCACCTATGGACACATCATGCTGTGTGAATGGTCAAAGGTCAGTTCTCAACAGTGCGCATTAGACACATGATTCATGGCGCAAGAATGTGCACACACAATGCCAAGGTAACGTTTACCCCACTGCCGACTACAAATGCCATGTTGGTCTTTATGATTTAAAACATTGGCATGTACTCCCTCACATGTCACTTGTGATATTGCTGGGCTTGTACACAGAACAAATTTGTGATGGATTCTCCAATGGGTACACATGTCAATGTGTGACAGGGCTGAGCAACTCACAGTGATGAATGTTTGACTAAACATTGTGCACATGTCACTGTCTACTTTGCTTGTCTCATGCACACACTTGTTGTTTACGCACAGACTGTGATCGTTGTGTTGTTGATGTGTGCCCTGTTCTACTTATGCAAGAAGGTGTGGCAGGTACAGCAGTAGGTAGGAGATAGCGGTGTTGCAGTTTCACACATATGCTGTATGGACTACTCTCAGGGCTGCTCATGCAAGATGTGGCCATATCTCTTTGGGCATTCACATAGTCAGATATTGTTTTGGAGGTTCTTGATGTGTTAAAAGATGACAAGTATAAGACTAGTGTAGCTGAATGTGTCCCTACACGTAAGTTGGACTGTAAGCTGAACTGTGATGACAGTCATTGTTGGTCACATCTCATGGTTGACCTGCTTCCAGAGCGTGCATGGATTATGGGTGAGTACGCAGAGTCAAGTAGCGCGCTGTGTGTGTGACATGCTGTCCTCTGCCACAGTTATATTACAAAGTTGTTCTGTGTATCTCACACCTCGGTGACTCTGCATATCCCAACCATCCTTGGTTGCTGAGCCCACTGCGGAATCCCAGGACCCCAAGTGATGTCCGCTACAGTGATGACCATGGGAGGACATGTCTTGTGGTAGACCGTACATTTGGTCTCCTGAAGTCACAATTTTGCTGCCTGTACAAGACCGGAGGTGCACTGATGTACTCACACAAAAAGGTGTGTCACATTGTAGTTGAATGTTGCATGCTCCACAACCTGGCCTTGTGCAAGGAGATCCCCCTGCTCCTGGATGCTTATGAGCAGTCAAGACCCAAGCCTGCAAACCAACCCATGTCCAGTGACAGGGATAGTGGAGAGGAGGAAGGTGTCGGCCTGCGTCAACAGATCATCAACCGCTACTTCACTTGATGGTGAGTGACAATATACATTGGGGTCCTTGTCTGCTGATGTTGTTGGTGAAAAGGTATATGTGAGCTTTGTGACTGCAGCCTGTTGTTGCTGGCTGCCAATGTTTCTGGGACAGGGTAGTTTGGCACAGATACAGGATGACTATGTCGGTACTGTTGCTCATTGTAATGTGTGAAGATTGGAATACCTTGATGACAAGTGTTGTGTGATGGCTGTGATACCACCGCCTGACTAGTGAATATTGTTCTGTTGTGGTTTCCTAGGTCCGTTCAGCCTCTCCTTGCCTACAAACAATCTGTTCTCCTGGTACTTTGTAATCATGGTGAACATTGCACATCCTGTGATAAACACGGAGCAGACAGACAGAACCACCTAGGTGTGTAAGGAGTGTTTATTTACAATGGGTACATGTGACAGGGGAATGAATATTTACAAAAAGGTGAATAGTGAAGCAATGAGTTGTCAGTGATGGAAGATGAGACAATCGAGTAGTCACCACATTGATGTGGTGGGCCAGTTCAACGGATGGATGCCATTAGCGTGGCAGTGTGGGGAAGGACAGTTAACAACGTCAATGGCAAGTTGAAGTGGGGTGACATCATGGCTGGCTCCTTGACTGGCGGTTGGCAGGTGCTTTGCCACAGGTTCCTCCCTTGGTGGTTTCTGACGGCCCCTTGGTCGTTTGGTGGGGGCCTCTGCTGCGGGGCCAAGTGGGGTCTGAGGAGTCCCCCCTCTCTGTGGCTGCAGGGGAGGATGTGGAACTGTCATACTGCTAGCCACCAGAGGTAGGTGAAGTTGTTTGTGCCACCGGCCTGTCCCTCAGAACCGCCACTAGCTCGCCCAAGAGGTCCATGATTTGGCCCATGCAGGTGTTGATGGACCTCAGCAGCAGGCGGAGCTCACTGAAATCCTCCTGAGCCTGGCCTGTTTGTCCTTGGGCCCGTTCATAGCCCCAAGGACTCTGGTGTTGTTGTCCAGGGCTTTGGTCCCAGTGTCTGTTGACTTAGACCTACTGCCCTGCTTTTACGGACCTGTTGCCTCACCACTGTACGCTCCAGCCTACTCTCCCTGCCCTCCTCAGTTAGTGGGGTGAGGTGGTCATCCTCTGGGGCAGGAGAGTGTTGCAGGAAGCACTGGTGGTGGTGGTGGTAGTGGTGGAGGCCACACAGGTGGTTACAGCAGGGATCAGAGTCATTGTTGTTGTTGCTGAGGTGGTGGTGGTGGGGACAGAGAGGTCCTGGGACCTGTTATGCCCCGGCATGCCAGATGGACCAGCTTCTTGCTCCGCATCCTCGAAATCCAGGGAGTCATCATCAGAGAGTCCATGTTCCGGGGTGGAGATTGGCTCTGCAGATTGGTTTTGTCATCCTCTGCGGTCAGCTCTTGGTTACCTGTGGGACAGAGGGGAAATGGTCAGTGACGTGCACCCCTCAAGCTTGGTGTTCAATGTTCTTATTTCCAGGTTATGCAACACATAGTTTACTAGTTCTCACATTGTATGTCTGCAAAGTAATGTGCTGCCTGACATGATATGGAGGTACATACATTAATTTTCCATGGTGTGACATGTCAATTGATACCAAGTCCACGTGCAGATTTTGTGATTACGAGTACATGTCATCTGACAACTAGCCGAAATACAACTTGATGTGAAGCATCTTTGCTGATTACTCTGCCTGTCATGTGTTACATCTGTGCATGAACTAGCCATTGTCATCTCATGTATACCTTTGCCATGTCCTGTGCTTTGATTTATCTGTTCTACAGACCATGCTTGCTTTGTTTTCATATGGTCCTTCAAGCTCAGACCCCATGGAACTTACAGATGGCATTCAGTGCTGTGGATAATGTGCCCTGATTTTCTCGAACATGGGATTTGGTGAGTCACACTTTTGTTTCTGTGACAGTTACATACACTTAGCTGTCTGCACACTGTAATGTGTGGTTGTATCTGTGTCAATTTTGGTGGGATGTGAGGGCTGGTGTTGTCATATGGCTCTATGCTTTTTGAGTGGAATGGTGGGTTGCATGCACTGTCTACTTACCTGTTCTGTTGTCACATTGGGGTGGACATTCTGACACATCTCGCTGGGTGTGTGTTTGAGTGCTCCATCCTGCTCAGGGGTGAGACAGGGGGCCTGTTAGGAGTTGTAATGCAGGCAGCCCACCCCCAAACTGCCCTCCCTTGGAAGATGGCTACCCACCTGTTAGGTTTATTTGTTGTAATACAATGGGTGCCACATGCTTCCGGGTTTGTTTGAGTGCTTCATCCTGCTCAGGGCTGGGACAGGGGTACCTGGTGGGAGTAGTTGTGCAGGCCTCCCACCCCCAAACACACCACCCTGGGAAGATGGCTACCTACCTATTAGGTTTGTTTGTTGTAATACAATGGCTGCCACATGCTTCTGGTGTGTTTGACTGCTCCATCCTGCTCAGGGATAGAATATGGGGTGCCTGGTGAGAGTAGTTGTGCAGGCCTCCCACCCCCAAACCCATGTCCCTGGGAAGATGGCTACCTACCTGTTGGGTAAAGGTGAACAGTGTAATGGCTGCCGCATGCTTTTGGGTGTGTTTGAGTGTTCCATCCTGCACAGGGCTGGGACAGGGGTGCCTGGTGAGAGTAGTTGTGCAGGCCTCCCACCCCCAAACACACCTCCCTGGGAAGATGGCTACCTACCTGTTAGGTTTGTTTGTTGTAATACAATGGCTGTCACATGCTTCTGGGTGTGTTTGTGTGCTCCATCCTGCTCAGGGCTGGGACAGGGGTGCTTGGTGGTAGAAGTTGTGCAGGCCTGCAATCCCCAAACACACCTCCCTGGGAAGATGGGCACCCCCTTGGAGGTTTGTTTGTTGTAATACAATGGCTGATACATTCTTCTGGTGGGGGGAGTGCTCCATCTCCTCAGGGGTGGGACAGGGGTGCCAGGTGGGACTTGTAGTGCAGGCCTCACACCCCAAACTGCCCTCCCTGGAAAGATGTCTACCTATCTGTTAGGTGAAGGTGAATAGTGCAATGGCTGCCACATGTTTCTGGGTGTGTTTGAGTGCTCCATCCTAATCAGGGGTGGGACAGGGGTACCTCGTGGGAGTAGTTGTGCAGGTCTCCCACCCCCGAACATACCTTCCTGGGAAGATGGCTACCTACCTGTTGAGTTTGTTTGTTGTGATACAATGGCTGCCACATGCTTCTGGGTGTGTTTGAGTGCTCCATCCTGTTCAGTCCTGGGACAGGGGTGCCTGGTGGGAGTATATGTGCATGCCTTCCCCCGCAAACACACCTCCCTGGGAAGATGGCTACCTACCTGTTGGGTAAAGGTGAACAGTGCAATAGCTGCCACATGCTTCTGGGTGTATTTGAGTGCTCCATCCTGCTCATGGCTGGGACAGGGGTGACTGGTGGGAGTACTTGTGCAGGCCTCCTACCCCCAAACACACCTTCCTGGGAAGATGGCTACCTACCTGTTAGGTTTGGTTGTTGTAATGAAATGGCTGCCACATGCTTCTGGGTGTGTTTGAGTGTTCCATCCTGTTCAGGGGTGGAACAGGCGTGCCTGGTGGGAGTTGTAATGTAGGCCTCTCACTCCCAAACTGTCTTCCCAGGGAAGATGGCTAACTACCTGTTAGGTGTGTTTGTTGTAATACAATGGCTGCCACATGCTTCTGGGTGGGTTTGAGCGCTCCATCCTGCTCAGGGTTGGGACAGGGGTGCCTGGTGGGAGTTGTAGTGCAGGCCTCACACCCCCAAACTGCCCTCCCTGTAAAGATGGCTACCTACCTTTTAGGTGAAGGTGAACAGTGCAATGGCTGGCACATGCATCAGGGTGGGAGAAGTGCTCCATCTTGCTGAGCTGTGGAATGAGGGGGCTGGCTGCCTGTACACATGCAACCCTGGGAATGTTGCAGTCTATCTTTCAGGTGATTTAGATGGAGTGGATTTTACATCTGTGAGACCTGTGTTGGGTATTGTGGTGCATATAAATGGACTTGGGCCAAGGAGGGGTAACTTTGTGGTTATGCAAGACAGTATGAATGAATGAATGAATGAATGAATGAAGGAACATTTCTAAACTGCATGGTTACCCCGGGGCATCCCAGCGCTGTGGCGCCATTTATGTTTTGAGCTGCTATGGGAAAGAGACAGGTTTTCAATAGTCAGTGCATAGCAGTGTGATGGGTTACATTTGCTTTTCCTTACCAGCCTGCACTCCTCCGGCTATTCCTGTGAGACTCTCTGGATACAGTATGGCAAGCACCTTCTCCTCCCATGTAGTGAATGTTTTTGGTGGAATGGGAGGGCCACCATCAGTCATCTGAGCCAGCTGACGGTTCTTGTTATTCTTCTCTTTCACCACCCTCTTTAGGTCATGCCACTGCTTCATGATTTCCTACTTGGAGCGCTGGGTGAAACCTACTACATTGATCTTGTCGACTATCCTTTTACACTAGTGTGCTTTTGTGGCTAATGGTGTCTGTTGGACCAGGTGACCAAACAATTGTGGTTCTAATTTGATTATCTCATCTATCATGACTGACAACTCATTCTCTGTGAATTTGGCCATTTTCATTTGTGCCATGGTGTGTGATGTGGAAATGTGTTGAGGTGTAGTTGTGAGGGTGGTGGGGATGTGAGGGTGTGTATGTGTGTGTATGTGTGTGTGTTGTGGTGCTGGTGAGATATGTGGTATTTTACCTATCCAATGTGCTGCAGGGTTTGGTTTCGTTCAGTGCTGGAGTAGTGCAAAGGATTCTGGCCAGGGAAGAGGCTGGTTTCGTACTCAGCTATGTGGCTGTGTCAAAGTGGGGTATTGCTGTCTGGTGTGTTGTGTGGGTTGTCCTGGGATTTGTATTTTTGAAGTTGCCATGGGGGCTTGTCAATGGGGTGTGTTAGGTGTTTTTGGGGGCAAAGCTAGTTTGTTGTGTGCACTTGGTAGCCTTGTGGTGTGTTATTTTGGTCGACTGCCATATTTGTCATGGAGCGTCCGCAGCAGTTGCTATGCAACAGCTCTTCTGCCGGCTCTCCATTTCATCACTGTTTGAGATCGCGGAGGTCAGAAACAGCGGAACGTACTGCTGTCACATCTGGGGAATCCTAATTTTCTGTGTGGTCACTACTCTGGCCTCACAGCGGTTTAGTGTGTTTCCACCACGAATCTGACTGCTGTGGATGGATTATCACCAGCTCTGCCCGCTACCGGCGGTCTTTCGTTGCGTTGGGATTTTTTGGCGGTTGATCCTAATCGGACCGCCGGTTTTGCCGCGGTACCAGTGAACAGTTGATTTCCACTACCATGGCGGTCAAGGTGGTTTTCCGACCACCATCCTAATCAACCCATTAGGTTCTGATTTAGATCATGATGGTCTTACCGCTGTTCCGCCGCGGTGGCGGTGTCAAGTACACTGCCAAGTCGATGGTATTTCACCTGCTGTATTTGATGCATGCAGGCTGCCTCGTTGTCTGCAATGTTTCCTGCCACGGTCACGGCACACCACTACCATCACATCAGAGTCTAATTCAGGTGAATAGTACTCCATTGCTGTCAGGGCAGCGGGTTCCCGTTGAGCAGATTTAGATTTCACAGTTTTGCTGGCGGTCTCCTAGTGGTGGTTACCTGATTGAGGGAGTCAATTGAACGTACACACTCAGCAATGCACCATCACCATGGCCATTGGATGATGTCCATTGGCCAAATGGAAATACCTGCTTACCACACTATAAAATATGCTACATTTCTGAACATGAACCTTTGCCATTACACTTACCACAACATTTTCTAGCAAGCTTTCCCAGTTAAGTGAGGTTATTTTGTTCCTGTTCCCTGTTTCCTGTCCTTGTATATTCTATCATTTATTCCCTTGTGGTTCATTTTTAAAAAATTTAATTATATTTCTTTGCACAATTCCAGACTCCAAAAATCCATGTTTTACTGAGGGAGAATTGTCAGTCAAGGTGGATGAAATCATAAGAGTGGAGCCAGAAATGTTTAAAGCCCAAGTCCACAATACACCCCTATCCCAGAAAAGGTAAACGTGGAATAGAATAGTTGACAGAGTGAGTGCTGTGGCTAACAACCTGCACACACAGGAGGAAATTTAGAAAAGGTGGAACAACCTGCAGAGGAGAGTGCATTTCCTGGCCTTCAAGCATCACGTGGAGGTCCAGAGGACTTGTGGGGGTTCTCACTAAACCTCAATGTCCTGTTTGTTCTCAACTCAGCTGTTGACAAAGTGTTCTGCACATATTTTCATAACATAGAAACCTTAAACTATCAGTAGCAGAAAATGTGGATTCTTTGAGCGAATGTCAACTTCATTACATGTCACATAATGGCATAGTGTCTTTAAGTGTTACAACATCAATTAACCCATGACTCATATGCGTGCCATACTGTAAGTGTCTGTCAAATTTCAACAGCATCGTTTAGACAGGTGTGTTCCACTAGCCATTTTGCAAGTTTTGGGAAGTTGTCTTTAAACCTTATTGCAACTACCACGAAGCTCTGTTTCTGTTTTGTAAAAAAAATATTGCTATATCATATTGCTCATTCTCTCTTGTCTAACAGATTTCAACATATGGTAAAGTGTCATGTGCTGATCACTCTCCATTCAATGCTCTCTTCTGAAAATGTTTTGTGTTGTTTTCTGAATGTTGTCCTATTCTTCTCAACCAATTTAATTGACATCATAAGATTCACAAATCAAAATGTTTGACCAAATATGTAAGGTATGAAAATTACTATGCTGAATATGAGTGGTAATTGAAAAAAATGGACTCTACAGTGTTCACTTGATGACTAATGCCAAATATCCATCTAAGGTGTGTAAATGTCTGTTTTGAAGTCAGTTAAGCCTTGGAATGTTAGGTATACTTCTTAATCCCTTCATAAACATTTCAGGACATCTTCTTACCTGCATATTTGAAGTTGTAATGTTTGAAATTGCTAAAGGTTAGGCTTATATGTTCAATACCACTGAAAGCTATCATCATAATATTCTCTACATCTTTTTACTTCTACATGTTGTGTCTCAAATGATTTGGATGTGTAATTAACACTTTTACTAATACAAATGTTCTCAATTTCTCTATAGGTCCAACTGCCAGAGCACGTGGCCAGGAATTTCCATTAAAGAGACCTCCACTCCAGCCCAGGATCAAGCCTTCTGTGAGGACAATACTGCTGGTAATATGAATGCATAAGGATCCCGGTGAATCTGGTCAGCATGGGCAGACCACTCCAGTGAGTCTCACTGGTCCCACACCCACACCTCCCACCCCAGCTGCAACACCTCAGCTAACTTAAGGCTCCACTTCCTGTGCTCCTACCACTGTAACACCGATTGTGTGCTCTCCAGTCCTGAGTATTGTTGAAACCACAGCACAACCAGCTCCAGCTCACCCAGGATCCACTCATTTGCGGCACATTGGGCCAAAGGAACAGGGCAGTGGGGTTGGAGGTCATTGGAGGGATTTTGACGGCCAGCATAGGGAGGTCACTGGGATTACTCTCACCCAGACCACCAGTGGCCAAGTCTTGGGAGCCTATCATCAGTCCCAAGACATGAGGGGTTGTATTCTTATCGTGCTTCGGGAGATGAAGCAGTTGCAGAGGGATCTCAGTTATCAGATTGAGACTCACATCTAGGGGTGGGTGGTAAACTGATCCTTCTGAAAAGTTCATGGAGTTTTGCAAATTAGTGCAAATGAGTGCTCTGCTTGGAGCGTAGACTTTGGCACAAAATCTCTCTGAACTCCTCTGGCAGAGAGGAATAAAGGCCCACTGCCTAGGGGACTTTAGGCTCTGCCTGCCACAGGATTTAGGATTACAAAATGCCAGATGAGTCACTACCTTTGCTTCCAAGGAGGTTAGTGAGGCTTGGAATGCATGTTTCACCTGCAACTTACTCCTGGGACAGGCAGTATAAGTCCAGCTTGCAGGCCCAGCCTACAATCTTGGGAGGATGTGTGAGAGTTTTCAGGTTAAAAAAACTCAATTAATTAAATGTAAGCCATGTTATGTTAGGGGAAGCGCGGGTGTCACAAGGGAAATGGTGGAAGCAGACGACCATGCATTAACATTAACAATGCGCCTATGTGTAGTTTTAGTGCCACAGTACAGGGGCCATTTTTCTGTTCATTGCTTCTGTTGATGGAGGGGCGTGGCTTATAATGGCACAAGGCTCTGTTCCACTTATCTTTGATGGTTACTGTGATAGACTGGCTCAACCAGCTGCTATATTTATGCATGCTTGCATATCAAACCGCGTGGGACCGGGTCTCTTAACCAAATGCAGCACCTAAGGCAGGGCACAATGGATCTCTTTGCACGATGCCATACCTAGTGTTGCAGACATGGGATCTCTTAGCATGATATTCTACCTAAGGCCGTACGTATGGGATAACTTCTTTTTAAATTGGAGAGGGACTCTGCAAGACGGAAACTCATCCTGACCAACTCTCTGTATGAAAACTGTGTCTCGAACCATGGGCAACAAGTGAAGGGCGCGTGCAGCCAGATGGGGCCGCTGCAGGGGGCTAGACAGGAAGGCACACCTGCCTTGCCCATCACAGGCCAGCAAGGCCTGTGCAACCTGAGTGCAGCACAGCGAGAGAAGGGAAGGCTCACTCCACGCCTGCCTGGGTGCAAGGAGGGCAATGCAGCAGATTTCCGACAGGTTTAAATGCTGCTTCAGTGACACCAGTGACAAGTTAATAGAAAGTCAGCCCTCCCTCTCCTTCAGCTGACAGTTGTCTCCTCTTAATGGAAAGCACCAATACACCACATTGGTGTTCCTTCGTTTCTTTTGAGGATTCTGATACTTAATTTGTTGCAAGAATTCCAAAGAAAGGTTCAGAGTAACTCTGTGTGGAAAATTCTTGCTGGCTATGGCACAGAGACCTGCAATTGTCTGTCTCTGCTTGGCATTTCCTCAAAGGAAACAGAGGACCCTTTACTGCAGTCTACTAAAGACCCCATATATTGGTTCACACTGCCAACTATTTACGCGACACTGCCTTCTGGACAGGTATTACAATCACTCCTTTGGAAATCACTGATTGTCAGCTCCCTTCCCTCCATAGGTGCCCTGACCGGTCCTATGTGAATAGCACTTGCTACCCTTCACTCCCACAGGTGATCACCACACCACTGTCAGTCACCCACAGGTGTCCCTACATGTATAGGTCCTGATGAGACCCTGCATTGCTAGTTGGGTCGAAAGGCCATCGACAACTTGAAGCAAACCACTAGGAGGCTGCCAACATTGATTGTGTATCTACTGAATAGTAGTTTCTGTTAAAATAATGAAACCTTTTTTTTATTGCCACTAAAAGTCACACTCCATACGTATAGATTTCACTTTTCACTTGGGACACTTCACAATGGAAATTTTGCGACAAATGTGAATTTATGATATAAAAATACCTTATTTCTCTACCTACTATGTGTTACATGTCATTTCTCTTTCTGACATCTATGTACCTCCCTTTTACTGTGATTGCGCTGATATATATATTGTAATATCAATCATTTAGTGTCCACAGGAATCTCGTTTTTTTTGTCTAAAGTGAAAGCAGTTCCAGGTTTGATAGGAGCAGGCTTACCCAGCACAGATTTTGAGCCCGGGACCGGTGCCAGCAATCCCCAGGCTGCTACACAGCCTTAGGATTGTTGGGTCTACAGTGTGCAAGTTGGCCTGTCAGTCATAAGACGGCTGGCCAATCCATCATGCACACTGTAGACCCAGTGTTGTAATCCTGCATTTGCAGGATTCAGCCCCGCCCCAGTATTCTGGGTCCATTCTACGAATCTATCCATACATCTTTTTGCCCTGAGGAAGTTCCTTTTACAGGAATAAAATGTGTTGGCTGTTGTCAAGTGTTTTTATGAAGATACATAAAGAACATGATCGAAATAAAGTGACCAGTCTGTGACTTCATCCCTGGTGCTGCCTCCACTCTTGCATTGATTTTTGTCTCTGGATTTCAAGTGGGACTGAACTGCAGCAGGTCCCGTGGTGGGCTGGCACAGGACTTCATTTAACAAGGAACTTTATGATTGATGTGCTCAGCATATACTCAGCTGTAGGTTCTTTTTGTTGTATTGGGTGAGTATAGAAGGGTTCCACCAGTTTTGTCCAGACAACAAAATCTAGCCTTTTGGATCCCGAAATCTCACTCCACTGGCTTCTGTGTTGTTACATGGTCCTCATAGAAGCAAACTTCCCATGGCATTGTTGGATTCCTCAGTGGTACCAACAACCATGGCCAGTTGGGATAAGCTGAGTCCTCTAGATGGAAGACAAAAAAGTGCCAAAAATGTAACTCAATTGCAGATTATTCAACTAGAATTTCCCCCCCAAAATTATGAAGTGTTGTACTGAACAACAAGAGAGGCCTTCCCAGGTCCGAGTGGTGACATTTTCAGGGGTATGGAGCTGTTCCGTATTGCAAAGGAATCATCGCAGAGCCCAGGAAATGCACATAGATGCTTGTGAAGTACGGTAAGCAAATAACTTTCATGTTGATTGAGTAGAATTGTTTCCAATTCTGGTATACCTATTACCTGGTGTGTTTGGCACTAAGAAAATATATTTGCCATCAATTACTCCAACCACATGCGTCGGTGACACAAACCGTAAAAGTCTCCCTTCACAGTGGCTAAATCCAGCTGGCATGGAAACTGGATGAAGCTGTTGTTGTGTCTCATCATTAAAAATATAACTTCTTGGCGCATACCACTAAATGTTGGTTGTGACATTGCATCAGATATTGCAACAGT
Organism: Lissotriton vulgaris; assembly: GCF_964263255.1. NCBI lineage: Eukaryota > Metazoa > Chordata > Amphibia > Caudata > Salamandridae > Lissotriton > Lissotriton vulgaris. The sequence continues at coordinate 460,563,157 of NC_141699.1, forward strand.
GTATTGGAAGCACCCTGTGGCCACAAAATTAAGTACTACCATAAGCTTGACAATTGGTATAATAGATGTGGGATTTGTGTTCTGAGCCTGCTGACATAAATCCAGTATAGTGTGTCTATCCAATCTGAAAGTCTTGATTATATCGCTTTCTTCCATGGTGGCAAGGTCTGGAAATGGGTGGTACACCTGAGGTTGTCATCAACTCACTCTAAAAGGGTTCATATCTGCATTGGTAAAAACATTTGAGCATTTTTCAAATTTTCCGCAGAAATATTTTGTGTGATACTTTGTTTACCTAACTCCCCGTTCTGCGCCCACTTTACCTTAAGAACAGGGCTTCCCCGCGCAGCCGGTTGAGCGCTGCTGCGGGTTTCAAATCTGCCGCCATTTCGCCAGACCAGGCGACGCCCACTGCATCTGGACACGCCCCCCGCCGACACTACATAAGAGCGCTGACTGCTAGCATGATTAGACAGTGTACGTCAGAACTCCTGAGGCACTTCGCATTTACTTGTATTTTACAAATTTTAATCTTTTGTGTGATACTTTGTTTACCTAACTCCCCGCTCTGCGCCCACTTTACCTTAAGAACAGGGCTTCCCCGCGCAGCCGATTGAGCACTGCTGCGGGTTTCAAATCTGCCGCCATTTCGCCAGACCAGGTGACGCCCACTGCATCTGGACACGCCCCCCGCCGACACTACATAAGAGCGCTGACTGCTAGCGCGATTAGACAGTGTACGTCAGAACTCCTGAGGCACAGCCGGGAGCACTTCGCATTTACTTGTATTTTAAAAATTTTAATCTTTTGTGTGATACTTTGTTTACCTTACTCCCCGCTCTGCGCCCACTTTACCTTAAGAACAGGGCTTTCCCGCGCAGCCGATTGAGCGCTGCTGCGGGTTTCAAATCTGCCGCCATTTCACCAGACCAGGTGACGCCCACTGCATCTGGACACGCCCCCTCGCCTCCCCTCCTATATAACATGTGCACCTCCCGGCCGCGCAGCGGACGAGCGCAGCGGGCGCGCCGTCAGCGCGCCTAAGGCAAGCCCGTCTGCGCCCGTCCATGCCTGGACCGGGCCTAGGTCCACCCCTCCTGTCAGTTTTGTCAATACTGACCCAGCTATAACCCATACATACGACTCTAACTTTCTGCATTCTTTAAATATCTCATCTCATCAATGTCAGCGTCTTGACTTGGCTAATCAGCCTTGCTTTCTTCTTTATACTTGTCCTAGTTGCTCCTATATCACCAATAACTACCGTCGCTCACCAATAAATACCATTAGCAGGAATAATATACTGGCTAAACCATGTGTAGCTGCACTAATAAATGTACGCTCCTTGCCCAGGCATAAATATGAGATCTCCAACTTCATTGAGGTTTGCAATCTCGATCTCCTTTTTATTACTGAAACATGGGGTGATCTTTCTTGTGGACCTGACTTTGTTATTGCAACTCCCGAAGGATTCTCGAATGTTAGACTGGACAGACCACACCCAAAAAAAGGAGGTGGATTAGCCATTATATACCGTAGCAATCTAACAGTACGAACAGAAACCATTCCCATCCCAAGTTGTGAAGCTATGTCTTTCACAATTTCTATTCCTAATGCCCCCCCTTTCAAAGGCATACTTATTTACCATTCCCCTGGACCTCGCAGTCCTTTTCTCGGTAATCTACCCATTTTATTAGAACCTCTGGTAGGTGAAAACCAGTACACCATTCTGGGTGATTTTAGATTTTCACCTCAAGCTGCTGGACAATCCTGACACCGCAGCTCTCTTATCTGAATTAGATGCTATAGGACTCCCACAATTAGTCACTGGTCCCACGCATACTGCAGGCCAGCTTCTGGATGGTCTTTTCTCTAGCGAGAAATCACTTATGATGAAGAACGTCCTTCCCTTCACCTGGACTGATCAAACCTACTCCCCCCCTAGCTAAAACTCCCTCACCCACCAATCCATTTAGAGCGTGGAAAAGCATTGACATTCCCGCCTCTCAGTCATCACTATTAACTTCCTTGCCACCCATTGTGACTGATCCTGAATTAGGAGCTAACAATTATACTAACTGGATACAAAACACTGTCAATTTGACAGTTCCTCTAAAGAAACAATCCACCAACAGGGCTTTTAAATCTTCACCCAGGTACAATGATGCTCTTAGACAAGAAAAACAAAAGTGCAGACGACAGGAACGCAGATGGAGACGTGACTACGACCCAGATCAAAAATCCCACTACAAAGTCATGATGTCTAATTACAAGCAACAAATTATCATGGAAAAAAGTAAATTCTATAGTAACCAAATCAATCTTGCACAGGACTCGACTAAACAACATTTTTAGGGAGTGGACAAACAGCGACCACTCCGCTCACAGCCACTCAAGAGCTATGTAACTCCTTGGCGAATCACTTCCAAAAGAAAGTTACAGATATCTTTACCCAATTCAAGGCCCACTCAACCAGCATTGGACACCCTTCTTCCACCCCTAATGACTATAGGCCCCTTTCCTGGGCATGCTCCAACCCTCCTCACTCAGGCCCCTCCGGCTCTTTCCAGGAATTCACCCAGGTTCCTTCAGAACTGGTATCCCATCTCATATGTACCACGAACTCTGGATCGCCGGAAGATCCATGCCCCCCTTCCATTCTGAAAAACTTTTCAGACATTATAGGTCCAAAACTCACAGAAATGTTTAATGTCATGCTTTCGTCCACAACCTTTCCATCCATTTGGAAGAAAGCGACCATCAAACCTCTCATTAAGAAAAGTTCCTTAGACCCTTCGGTAGTCGCCAATTATCGCCCAATAGCCTGCCTCCCGCTTCCCGCCAAAATTGTGGAAAAGATCATGAACAGCCAAATCTCAGAATTTATAGACCAAAACAACTGTCTTGATAACACCCAATTTGGCTTCCGGAAGGGACGCGTGACGGAGACTGCGCTTATTAAAGCTACAGAGGAAATTAGGATGACTCTTGATGGTGGAGGATCAGCAGTGCCTATTCTGCTGGACCTGTCAGCAGCTTTTGACACGGTCGATCACTCCATCTTGATCGACCGTGTCACAGCGGCAGGTATTACACGTGCTGCTAAGGACCTTATCGCCTCTTTCCTTACTGATCGAGTACAGTCAGTCGCCTTCGGCAATTTCAATTCACCTCCTTTTACTCTCCCTTGTGGTGTCCCCCAGGGATCCTCGCTAATTCCAACACTATTCAATATCTATGTGTCGGACTTGGCGAGGATCATAAAAATCCATCACCTTGCGGTGACTTCCTACGCTGATGACACCCAGATTGTCTTAGCCATTAACAAAAATAGAGATGAAGTGGCTTCCAATTTTAATCTGGGAATGTTAGCAATAAGTAATTGGATGTCTACAAATTGTTTGAAGCTGAACTCCGATAAAACGGAGGTGATGATGTTTGGTAATCTCTCCCCTGCCTGGTCTCCCGCTTGGTGGCCTGATGCCCTGGGACCCCTCCCCAGTGACCAAGGCAAGACATCTCGGAGTTTTACTGGATACCAAACTCACTTTCATGCACCACGTTAATGCGGTAGTATCTTCCTCATTCTACACCATGAGAATGATTAAAAAAGTTCTACCCTATCTCCCCATGAATATGGCAAAAACCCTGGTCAGCGCACTGGTCATGTCTCGCATAGACTATTGCAATGCCCTTTTAGTCAATGCTCAGGAAGGAGTCCTAAAAAAGCTGCAACTGGTACAGAATGCTGCGGCCAGACTGATCACAGCAGCCCCCAAGTATACTTCCATATCTGGCACAATTGAACAGCTTCACTGGCTACCAGTAAAGAAAAGCACTAAATTCAAGGCTCTATGCATTGCGTATAAAGTAATCCACGCTCAAGGCCCAGCCTTTCTAAAAGATGCACTCTGCCCTTATAAACCTGCTAGATCCCTTCAATCTTCCACTGCTGGTCTTATGCAGGTTCCTAGGACTAAGAAGGTCTCCTGGGGAGACAGATCCTTTATAGTGACCACCACCAAACTATGGAATAGTCTTCCACACCATATCAAAACTTGTACTTCCCTTCTCTCTTTCCGCAAGGAGATAAAGACCTGGCTGTTCAAGCAATAACTTTTAATATTATTAAATATCTTTATTCGGCAAATTGATCACCATAAAAGAATACATCTACATAATACATTTCTAATTCACCGGTTAAAACTGTAAAAAGATACGGATAAAAGGGAAGAAATGCACCACAGTCACTAGTTTGCTTAAGGCGGTTTCAAGCATCAGACCGTAGGTCCCCCCGAGTGCAATTTCAGTAAACGGGAGCGCGTCACCCACGCACTGCCCAAGAATTTTGCCACCCCGCAAATCATGATGGAGGAAGAAGAGTCAGTAGAGAGTACACGTAGTGCCTGGCTATGGCACCTCAGCCCCAGTTCCCTACACACAGGTTTCAGCCAGAATTTCCGCGCCACTTTGTAAGCGGGGCAGGCAAAAAATAGGTGGGCCACAGACTCCTTTGGTGCTGCACAGCCAGGGTACGAACGCAGGGGGGCACTAGAGTTCGACCACCTCGCCGTGAAGTCATGCACCGGAAGCGTCCCATATCTCAGTTTTAGATATAGCGCTCGATCTAGAGGTTTGGTTATCAGGTCAAGGAAGGGTTCCAGTTTTTTCACCCATTTAATTAACAGAAATTGATCCGTGAGTGAGCCCCCATCCATGTCCCTCAGTGCATTACTCTGTACCCAATCCCAATATAGCTTTTTGATCACTTCCTTGGGTGGCGGCATTTGTGACTCCCAAGCATCCCTTAGTCCCAAGTTAAAAACCAGGTCTCTCAATTTATTCAGCCATCCTATTTTTTTCCCCGTGTCCAACAGAAGAAGATCATCCAACCCTTCGGCATATTTTGCGAGCTCCTCAGTTCTTCTTAAACGAGTCCTTTAGTGCTCTTCTGCCCAAATCTAATCTCAGGGGGATCAGTGGGGTGGAAGCGGGAAGAGCCACCACCTTCCTTAGAAAATTGTTTTCCGCTGTCGATAGATCTGAAACATTTTCGAACCCCCAGAGTTCGGAGCCATATAATGCTGCCGGAAGAATCTGACCCTCATAAATCGCCATGGCCGGGGAGACAGGTTTGCTACTTGACTCGCGGAGCTCCCTCAGAGTCACCCCAGATACTCTTTGGTGGCTGAGTAACATTTTGGCCAAGTGGTCCTTCCTGGTCATTCGACTATTTATCCGGACACCAAGATAGTCAAATGAATCGACCAGCTCCAGGGGCGCACCGTTGAGCAGGAAGTTATTTTTAAATCTTTTAGAGGGGGAGAGTGCCATCAGTTTAGTTTTCGAGGTATTGATGGTTAAGCCTCTGTTAGCACAAAAAGAACTAAACCAGTTCAAGAGTTTTTGCAGACCCACTGGGGATTTGGAGATCAATAAGGTGTCGTCGGCGAAGAGTAAAGTGGGGATTCTTTCCCCGGCCAGGGATGGGGCATCCGACTCTTCCCCTTTCAGATGGTCCACCACTCCATTCACGAATAGGGAAAAAAGGGTCGGAGCCATAACACAGCCCTGGCGTACTCCTCTCCTCACAGGGACCCTATCTGTTAACTGTCCCTGGGATCCCCATCTGACCCTCGCGTAGTTCCCCTCGTGGAGCTTTACGATTAGACTCAGGAGTCTACTGGGAAATCCCATCTCTCCTAGGATCTCCCATAATTTTGCTCGGGGGACCAGGTCAAAAGCCGTCTTGAGATCTATGAAGGCCATGTATAAACTGCCTTTCTTGATGGTAACTGCCTTCCAATAGATAACAAAAAAGCGAAAGACCTGGTCCATCGTGCCTACCTTCCTTCTAAAGCCCGCTTGAAGGTGGGAGAGAATACTGGCCTCCTCCATCCAATCGCCTACCCTTGAAATGATGACCCTGCCGACCACTTTCTGAATTATATCTATCAAGCTGATAGGTCTGTAGTTCGCAGGATCATCTCTTGCCCCCTTCTTGAACACAGTTACCACCTCTGCCCCCTTCCAAGAGTCTGGCACCTGGTGACCCCTAGTAATCAAGTTCATAATTGTGGCGATTAACTTGGCCCAAGCCTGCGGCTCTGCGATCAACAAGTCCCCAGGGATCCCATCCGGCCCGGCCGCCTTCTTGGGGTTAGATGACGTCACTACTTTGGTGGTCGAAAATGGGAGGTCATCCACCCCTAAGGTATCCCCAGCGCCAAAACTAGCTGCCCCGGGGCTGATTAGTTCATCATTACCTCCATATAGGGATGAAAAGTGACTAAACCATTGCTGGCTGGTTATGTGAGCTGCTAATGGTTGTGATTTCCTCTGCCTAGTTCTATTAATCAGATCCCAAAAAAGGTTCGGGTTCCTTCTACTCACAGCATTGGATAGGTCCTGCCAATGCTGTTCCTCCCACTCACGTTTAGCCAGCGATAGTGCTTTTAGGTAGTCCTTCCTGGCCGCTCTAACCAGCAAAGGATCCCCAGAAAGCAGGGCTTTTGTCAGATTTTTCCTTTTGCCCTTACACTGATCTGTATACCAAGGTTTATTTGAAGTGGGAGGTGTAATAGTTTTTCTGTGGCTTTTCCCTTTCGAGATAAAAAATTGACTGACATGATCTATTGTAGCTTTACAAGCTGAGTCGAGGGAAGGGTGCAGCAACATACTAATCTGATTTTCACAGACCCAGGCTTCCAGATCAGAGGACAGGCCCTCTACCAAGGATTTAATGGCCCCTAGGTCATCCTCCTTCAGGTTTGTCTTGTCCTATTTCAGTCTGCGATTGTTGTTGTATGGGATGATCACTTTGGATGTTTTTAAGGGGGCATTCACCCTACTGTCTTTAAAGATGCCCCAATTAAACTTACAACACAGGGGATTATGGTCGCTATCCTGACTTGGGAGCACTTCCATGTCAATAAGGTCTGCCCAAAAACTAACATCCATTAGGATGTAGTCAATTCGGGACGGCCCAGTAAGTCTATTGAAGGTCAGTGCACCTGCCTGGTCGGATGTAGTCCTGCCATTGAGGGCTCTTAACTTGTGGTCCCTAGTTAGTGCATTGATTTGGATTGCCCTAGCTGACCATTTTCTAATAGGGGGCAGGGATAGGGTTGGGATGGACCATTTTGAATCTTCGTCTTCAATACCCAGGGGGTCATCTCCGAGGAGGGGTTCGAACGTGCAATTGAAATCACCCCCCACAATGATTTTTGCTGATGAAGTGCAGTTAGCTAAGGCTGAGTCCAGAGCTGTTAAAGTTGAAGAGGCGGAGTCCCCAGGTGCCCCTCTGGCGTAAACGTTGAAAAGGTCAAGCCTGCTATCCTCCGCGTTCCCTCTAGAAGAGAGGTGGAGTATATCACTACACTCCAAGTTGTGGCGTGTGACCACCCAGTCCAGCTCTATTTTAATCCAGACCATGAGGCCACCCGCTGGTCTACCCTTTCCTTTACTTACTGCTGGCAAAAAGTGGGTGGTATACCCCGATTTATGTAAGGGTAATAGGCTCCAGGTTTCCTGAAACAGGCAAACATCGAACCTCTCAATGAACGTGTGCCACTCTGGTAAATCTAACTTCCTTTTTAACCCCGCAACGTTCCAAGATAGGAGGTTTATTACCCGCCGTCCCTTGGGCACTATGGTGTGTCCCCCCTTATTCACACCCTCATTATCCGCCATGGTCATACAGCTGCCCCCATCTTGGACCAAGGGAATAGGGTTTACAGGACAACTAGCCATGCTGGCCATAGACCCGGCTAACATGGAAGCCTCAGTAATGTTGTTAGTAATGGCAATTTGAGCTAAAGGTGGACTAACTTGCCCTGCGTCTATACTGCCACGAAGACATATCTTCCCCCTGGGCGCTGAACTTCAATCGCAGTCTTCCAGCCCAGAGAGCTGCGAAAACCGATTATAAGTGTCCAAGGGAGTGAAGGGTCTTAGATGTTCCATCCTGGTGTCGTGGTTCATCATGTGTCTATAGGGCACCGTAGACCAGGCAGAATGCTGGTCAGGCACCGAGGCAAAGTGTTGCCCATACTGGGGATAATTGTTGTTATATGGCAGGGTGGGGGGTGGCCTATAGGTTTGGAACTTATTTGGATATTTGGGAGGAATAGCCTCTGACCTGGGATAGAAGTGAGTTAGGGCCCGAGGGATGATGCGAGGTTCCCCGTTTCCAGGTGGCCAATTTAAGATATAATCTACTGCTCTGGGGTCTCTAAAGTTGACCACCACTAGGTCCCCCTCTATATCTTTAGTTCTGCTCCCCAGCCAGTTGATCCGTCTGACATGCACTATATCCCCATCTATATTGGGCGCTATCGGCCTATGTGTCCTCAACCAATGAACAATTTTATTTTTGAGATCAGCATATCCCTCCTTCTTATTTTCGGCTAATGAGGGGACCCCAGTCAAAACCACCACAAAAGAGCACTGCTTCTGGGGGAATCTCCACTTGTGGCACCTTTTTCCGTGGTATTCAATTATATCTACCTTCCCCTTGGTCGTTCTGGTTGTTACTTGTCGGGGCCTTTGAGGCTGGGTTTTTTGGGTCACCACCCTTTTCAATTGCAGGTGTGTTTAACTGTTTGGGAGGCAATGGGTTTTGGGAGGGAAGGTCTACCCTACCCTGGGGCTGTGCAGTTTGTTTGGCCGGCTGAGCTGGTACAGTTGGGTTTTTTGGAACGGTGGTAGAAGGGGGCCTGACCATAGGTGTGGGATGTGCCACCCCACTCCCCTGGGTTTTAGTCATAGTAACCATGCTAGTTATGGCGGTTTCCAGTATGGTCAGTCTAATTTCCACCTTTTTAATGGACTCATTAATAGGTAAAAGGAGAGATCTCAACAAAAACTCAAAATTCCCTATTAATGTGGGGGGTAGTGGAGTAACAGATGCTGTGGCTCCAGCATTGCTGTCTGGAACCACAGCCTGTGCAGCTGCTTCAAGTGAACTATTTACCAATGGTGGTACTACTGCTGGTGTAAGATCCGGCTCCTCTACTAGGGTAGTCTCAGTTGAATAGAGGGTTTTTGCCCCTTTCCCAAATTCAGTATGCGGGATTTTGGCTTTACCTGGTGCCACCCTTAGTTTCCTCCTTTTTTTACTAGGTGGTGGGCGGTGGATCTGGGCAGCAACTAAATGCTTAGGTTTCTGTTTCCTAGGCTTGGTTATGACAGTGATGCGACTAGGACTAGGGGTAGGAGAAACAGTTATAATGTTATCCAAGGGCAAACAAGGTGTGGATACAAAATCACGAAACAAAAGGGGAACGCCTTCCTGACTAGCATTATCCCCACTCAGATCTACTGAGCCTCCCTCCCGGGTCAAAACAAGCAGGGAACTGTCAATGAGGGGTCTATGTTTCATGCTCTCAACTGAGCGACGCCGCTCGGCCCTACGCTCTGCTAAGATAGAATCCTTATCACCCTCACTCTGAACCTTGGGAAAATAATTATCCAATGACCCATTGCGTAATCTTCCTTTTTTCCCAGGGGTTTCCTCTTCTGTCGACATATCCGACGTGGCAGGGCATGGGCCACTGAACTGCGGGTGTTAAGGGGTAGGCCCAGCCCAGCCTACTCTGGCCTACGAGGGCCTCAGAGGGCCCGCCCTTTGCCCGGGCTTCGCCCCGAGCTTCGTCCCGCGCGCGTCCCGCTGCGCGAGACGGGTAGGCTGGTTATATCCTCCTAAATGGGAGGGGCGGGGCCGCTGCGGGAAGAGGCTGCAGGTGTTGGAGTGCCTCGCAGTCCCGCAGCGGTGTGGGCGGAGGGGGGTCCTGGTCCAAACGATGGTAGCTCGGGGCCAAGAGCCGCGTCCCAAGGCAAATCAGCAAACAAGGTCACGGCGCCTCCACGCCAGAAGCAGAGGCAGGAGAAGCAACCCTCAGCGCAGGTCAGCCCACGTTGTCGAAATGAGTAGCACCCGCGCAGCGGGTGCTGCGAAAGTTATGCAGGCACACCGGGCGGGGGGTGGGGCCGCTGCGGGAAGAGGCTTCAGGTGTTGGAGTGCCTCGCAGTCCCGCAGCGGTGTGGGCGGAGGGCGGGTCCTGGTCCAAACGATGGCAGCTCGGGGCCAAGAGCCGCGTCCCAAGGCAAATCAGCAAACAAGGTCACGGCACCTCCACGCCAGAAGCAGAGGCAGGAGAAGCAACCCTCAGCGCAGGTCAGCCCACGTTGTCGAAATGAGTCAATAACTACTCATGGACTAGTTCAGTGGACACTCAGCGCCGAGACACCCTCGGGTATTTGTGCGCTTAACAATTTTTCCAAATAAATAAATAATATGTTTGATATTTAGCACTAAAGTCAGTTGTTCTAAATATTTATAGTTTTACTACATGTTTTCATAAAGCATTTACCTTTTGTCCTTTATTCTTCACAAATTACATTTATAGCCTAAAATAAATAAAAAGAAATTTGTAGCTAATACATTTCATATGTATTATTTACACATTTATTTGTTTGAATTTTTCCTCCAAAAATGCCATCAATGGAGGTGTAAACAACAAGTGATAATATCCCTTCTCAACACAGTAACCCACAACATATAAATGTTTATTTTTAAAACAATCGTCCATCGAAGTTTGAATATGTAACCAAACTAGACTCCATTTTGAGTGTTGATGAAGCACTTAACAGTCACAAACACACTATTTTGAACTTTTAAAATGGCGGGTGCCTGACCTACCAATACGACATTTGGAATCGTAAACCCCTGGCGACGCCATATCGGCGGGAAACTCCACGGCAGACACAGCTATAGGCTAATGTTGGTGAAAGTAACATAAAAGGGCCAATGGTTGTGCCCATCTCCAATGACGAATGCGTATGCCGTGTACATGTATGCAGCGGTTGGAAGAAGAGCCCACTTACCTCTTAACAGTACTGCCATCAAGACCTCCTCCACTTTTGCAGCTGTTATTTACCTCTGGGAGAAACGATGGATGGTTGAAAAAGTGAGAGGACATTGCCTTCTCACCAGAGGTGCTGGACTTGCTGGCACAGGACGCCCTCTCCCTATATGACCAGCTCTATGGCTCAACAGAGGGACACGTACATGTCTGAAATTTATTTGTGAATCTGTCTAACTGGTATTTTTCCATTAACAGAGGCTACAATGTCCATTTGACTTCCTGAGTGAAATGTAGGTTGTGATGTGAAGTGTCATATAATTTTGTTTATTACAGAGGACAATGAAGTTGTGAATTTCTAAGCACTTTACAATGTGAAAAAACAACATTATTAGTATGTGTTGTTTGTTGAAAGCCCTAGATTATAATGGGTGTGTATGTAAATATATATCTATGTATATGTTTGAATTACATGTGCTACGTTGAAAACTCACATAATGGAAATTAGACACACATTTTATACTCCAAAACTGTACATAAAAACATTTTCTGCACAAAACAAATAAAAATGATGATACCTATGTGCATGTACCCACAAATCACTCAGCCTAGATCAGGGCTCTCCAAACAGTTTTATGGGAGTTACCAGTAGCTCCAGACACCTTTGGATTACCATACAGCCTCAAAGTCATTTATTAGATGGGCAAACAATAGTTTTTTCAAGTAAAAGTTATGAAAAGGCTGTGTTGGTGTGACATCAAGATCATTGGGCTGCAGATAACAAGGGTTGACAATGAACAGTGCTCAGTTTCATGGGCTAGTCTGGGGCTAATTAACAGAGACAAATAACTGAAACACTGAGCTACATAAAATTCTGAGGTGTGCATAAAAATATGCCCCCAGTTGAAGGGGAGTGTTACATAACTTCTTGAATTAACAGTTCTTTTAATTTTACTCCCATTTCAAAGTGTGCCATTCCCAAACTGCAGGGCTCCTACTCACAGTGGCCAGAATTCACTGTGCCATAAGTATTTATGTTTAGCCTTCAGTAGTTCACAATCTTTTGCATGGATCAGAAGTAAGACGCATAACAAAATATACAGGAGCTAGATGAAGTCATAGGCCTGGATTGGTGAACTTAGGCTATGAGGGTGGGCAACATATCACTACAAAAGTGTGTATTAAGCTATTTGTTTTGGTCACTATGTGAAAATACAGAGGTTGTATGCTAACTTATGAGTCATGCTAGTGATAGATGTAGAAATATTTTGATACATCAATACAGACAAACAAAAAGTCACAAATCTATAGGTTTTTTTTCCATTTCTTGCATCCATACAGTTCAGCGCCCATCAGAAGCGGGACATTTGAAAGGCCATCCCCAGGGTCGTCTAGAACCTCGGGGTTTGCAAGCAGCATAGCATCCATTATGCATGAGCCGAGAGGACCTAAGACACTGGACCAGAAAGTCAGTTACGTCCATCTTGGGCTGTAATTGTGGGAATGATGTGTGCCGCACGCTGCCCTCCCCCACTGGCCCGCATTCTTGCAGTGTCCTATCTAGAGCTTGTTGGGCAGTTGAGGGCCCAACAGCAGCAACAAGGTTTACCACCACAGGCACGTCAGCGGGAAGGTACATTGTGATTGGGTGGCATGGAAATTGGTGGGCCTCCCTCCAACAACCGCTTTTGACTATCCCACCATCAATGCGGTTGAGAGTTCCTGATGGTGGTGGCAGGACAGATGCTGTCTTTCATCTATGGGCATACTAACATCTAAATAGGACAAGTGGACTGCCAAGCCGGCAGACGGGAAGACCGCCAAAAAAGCTATGGCCTCAGTAGCGGCCATGGCTGAATGTATATTTATTTCATTTGCTGAAAAATGACTATTTAACCGTCCTCATATATAACAACAGCCATCTCGGTGGGGGTCAAGCTACACATACACTGTTAAAATAAAGGAAGGACTACTCTGCAAATGTAAAACATATAAAGGCATTTATCAAAGTGTTAGTTGTATTTCAAAATTATTTAATTATATAATGTTCTATTTAAAATGTGTGTTTGAAAATATTACTGTACTGCATTATTTTACATTCTGTTCCAAAATGTAATGGGATATTTTTTTAATGTAAAATTATATTTTTTACTGGTATGTGTGCTAATGGGAATCGTGGTAAAGGTACTTATAATGTACCCCTATAAATGTTCCTGGTAGTAACATGCTTGGTAAAGAAGTACATTGTATTGGTACATTCACTGTAGAAGCCGCATTGTAAAGGCATGTGTTGTTCAGTCATACAGACTTTTGAATGTGTATGGTTATTTTAAGAAGCTATACTTTCTCCACAATTTGCACTGTTCTTAAAAGAGGGAGTTCACTTTCAAAGGACTGCAATGCCCATTAGAATATTTATCTCTTGGTGCCAGCACAGAAGAAATGTTATAATCATTGGCTGATGTTTAGATAAAAGCACACTCTTGGTCCTAGAAAGCAGTTTGCCTGGTACTTTTCCACTGATAAACTGCAGCTAGTTTAATTCTTCTAGAGGGAAGTTAGTACAAGGGAATGGAGATGGAGAGGCAATTTTCATGTGTTGCTTTTGGCTTTGTCTACACTGAGTAAGAGAGATACTGTGGAAAAGGTATCTTCAGAAAGCCAAGAACGTGGAAGACTAACAAGCAAGGTCTGTTAATTGGCAAGCTTAAGACCGTGCTGAGAAGATATGAAGATTTACCAGCTCAGCGCCACAGTTTTTAAAAAGAGATCGGAAAACCAGGCCCAAGAATCAAGGAACTGTTCATGATGGCACAAATCATAGAGGAAGCAACAACCATGGCCCAAATTCATAGGTGCTAGTTGAAATACAGTACTTTGTTATTTGTTCGGTTTCTGCTAAACAGACCAAAGTTCTCATCAAAAGCTCAAAAACCAAATTTAAAATCACCAAGCAGATTTCAAACTCTTTCTTTGACTGGTTCCAGCTAAAATAAAAGATCTTGTTTTAAGAAATCCATAGCCCACCGGCCGACCCCACCGACCCCGACACCGATACCGCCGCTCGCAACCTCAGACAGTTGATCAACGACTGCGCCAACACCACTCGCCCCAATCAAGAAACCCTCCAAGAGTCACACCAACAAGAAAGTCAAAAGCTGGAGAAGATCTGGCTCCGTGAACGAACACCCAACAGCCACGCAGCCCACAAGAACTCCACCCTCAAACACCATCACCTCATCAGATCCGCCAAAAGGGCTTCCTTCAAAAACCACCTAGACTACAACGCGCACAGCAGCAAATATCTCTTCAACATCGTGAAGGAACTCTCCAACCCAAGCTCCAAAACAAACGACATCCCACCCTCGCAAGACTTGTGCGACTCACTGGCCACCTTCTTCCACCACAAGATCGCAGACATCCACAACAGCTTCAACGACACGACCGCCCGACAACAACTGAGACCTCTGCCCCCATGACCACCATCCGCACCAACCGCCTGCTCTCCAGGACCAACATCAACAACGACGACACCTGGGCGGAAAATCCGTTCCGCTCGCGGATTTTGCGGATTTTCGGTAAATTCGCAATCCGCGAACGAATTTACCGAAAATCCGCAAATTCGCACGCAGCGGATTTATTTTTTCTTGGTGATACAATTTTGCGGCGCGCGGCGTTTACTTACCGTCATTCAGCGTTTGCCGAGTTGTTTTTCTCTATATTTTGCGAGTGCTGCGCCATTTTGGATCTTGCTGCGGGATCCCGCGGGAATTTGGCAAGCGCGATTTCGTCATCGCGGCTTGCCAACTTGCACAGCGAGAGTTTGTCAACGCGAGTACGCCATGATCACGTATCGCGGGACTTCGCAATTGCAAGCTTGTAGATGCGGCGAGCAGCAACAATCTCGCACTCGCGAAAATACAAAATTAGCAATTCTGCATAAGAAATCCACCAGCAAGCAGCATAAACCTTCTGGAAATGATGATTTTTATCTGAATAACTCCTCAGGTTGACATTTGCCTGCACTTTTTTTGCGAGGAGTCCATTTTGGGGAGGGGGGGTTGGGAGGAAGGAAGTGCCCCACAGTCTTCAAAGTCCTGTTCCTGTCCAGCAGGCTCCTCCCAGTGCTTTGTCCATCTCCTGGTCACTTTTCATTTGGATCTGGAGCTGGAAGGATTACTTTTTGTGGATGCTGCTGGATATTTGGATTTGAGGCCTTTTTGACTTTCTTTGGATCACTTTTGGATTAGAAATTTCACAAGTAAGTTTGTTTGGGGCATTTCAGTTGCTGCAACAACAATTTTGGAATTTTCGATTTTTGGGCTGTTTTGGGGCCTTTTGCACAGGGGTACTCAGTGGTGGGTGCACTGAGTCTTTCTGTGGGGTGTTTTGAATTTAAACATCATGGAGGTGCTGGATGGCTTGGGATTGTGCTGATTTTTCTGTGATTTTCGTTTTTTTGGCCTGTTGTGGCCTTTTCACCAGGGGTAGTGAGTGTTGCATGGGCCTAGTCTTTCTGTGGGTTGTCTTGAATTTAAACATGGAGGGGCTGGATGGCTTGGGATTGTGCTGATTTTTCTGTGTTTTTCGATTTTTTGGGGTGTTCATGTGGACAGGCCATGTGGGTGGGGGCCATTTTGAGTGCTGCTACAGGCCCTGGCCATGTGCTGGGAGGGAGGGGGCCATTTTGAATGCAGGCAGTGTTGTTAGGCCTGCAACCATTTTGCCTACTTTTCAACCTTTATGCCCAGGGGTAGTGAGTGTTGCATGGGCCTAGTCTTTCTGTGGGGTGTCTTGAATTTAAACATCATGGAGGGCCTGGATGGTTTGGGATTGTGCTGATTTTTCTGTGATTTTCGTTTTTTGGGCCTGTTGTTGTGGCCTTTTCACCAGGGGTAGTGAGTGTTGCATGGGCTAGTCTTTCTCTGGGTTGTCTTGAATTTAAACATCATGGAGGGGCTGGATGGCTTGGGATTGTGCTGATGTTTCTGTGATTTTCGTTTTTTTGGGGTGTTCATGGGGACAGACCATGTGGGTGGGGGCCATTTTGAGTGCTGCTACAGGCCCTGGCCATGTGCTGGGAGCGAGGGGGCCATTTTGAATACAGGCAGTGTTGTTAGGCCTGCAACCATTTTGCCTACTTTTCAACCTTTATGCCCAGGGGTAGTGAGTGTTGCATGGGCCTAGTCTTTCTGTGGGTTGTCTTGAATTTAAACATCATGGAGGGGCTGGATGGCTTGGGATTATGCTGATTTTTCTGTGATTTTCGTTTTTTGGGGGTGTTCATGGGGACAGGCCATGTGGGTGGGTGCCATTTTGAGTGCTGCTACAGGCCCTGGCCATGTGCTGGGAGGGAGGGGGCCATTTTGAATACAGGCAGTGGTGTTAGGCCTGCAACCATTTTGCCTACTTTTCAACCTTTATGCCCAGGGGTAGTGAGTGTTGCATGGGCCTAGTCTTTCTGTGGGTTGTCTTGAATTTAAACATCATGGAGGGGCTGGATGGCTTGGGATTGTGCTGATTTCTCTGTGATTTTCGTTTTTTGGGGGTGTTCATGGGGACAGGCCATGTGGGTGGGGGCCATTTTGAGTGCTGCTACAGGCCCTGGCCATGTGCTGGGAGGGGGGGGGCATTTTGAATGCAGGCAGTGTTGTTAGGCCTGCAACCATTTTGCCTACTTTTCAACCTTTATGCCCAGGGGTAGTGAGTGTTGCATGGGCCTAGTCTTTCTGTGGGGTGTCTTGAATTTAAACATCATGGAGGGCCTGGATGGTTTGGGGTTGTGCTGATTTGTCTGTGATTTTCGTTTTTTGGGCCTGTTGTTGTGGCCTTTTCACCGGGGGTAGTGAGTGTTGCATGGGCTAGTCTTTCTGTGGGTTGTCTTGAATTTAAACATCATGGAGGGGCTGGATGGCTTGGGATTGTGCTGATTTTTCTGTGATTTTCGTTTTTTGGGGTGTTCATGGGGACAGGCCATGTGGGTGGGGGCCATTTTGAGTGCTGCTATAGGCCCTGGCCATGTGCTGGGAGGGAGGGGGCCATTTTGAATACTGGCAGTGTTGTTAGTCCTGCAACCATTTTGCCTACTTTTCAACCTTTATGCCCAGGGGTAGTGAGTGTTGCATGGGCCTAGTCTTTCTGTGGGTTGTCTTGAATTTAAACATCATGGAGGGGCTGGATGGCTTGGGATTGTGCTGATTTCTCTGTGATTTTCGTTTTTTGGGGGTGTTCATGGGGACAGGCCATGTGGGTGGGGGCCATTTTGAGTGCTGCTACAGGCCCTGGCCATGTGCTGGGAGGGGGGGGGGGCATTTTGAATGCAGGCAGTGTTGTTAGGCCTGCAACCATTTTGCCTACTTTTCAACCTTTATGCCCAGGGGTAGTGAGTGTTGCATGGGCCTAGTCTTTCTGTGGGGTGTCTTGAATTTAAACATCATGGAGGGCCTGGATGGTTTGGGGTTGTGCTGATTTGTCTGTGATTTTCGTTTTTTGGGCCTGTTGTTGTGGCCTTTTCACCGGGGGTAGTGAGTGTTGCATGGGCTAGTCTTTCTGTGGGTTGTCTTGAATTTAAACATCATGGAGGGGCTGGATGGCTTGGGATTGTGCTGATTTTTCTGTGATTTTCGTTTTTTGGGGTGTTCATGGGGACAGGCCATGTGGGTGGGGGCCATTTTGAGTGCTGCTATAGGCCCTGGCCATGTGCTGGGAGGGAGGGGGCCATTTTGAATACTGGCAGTGTTGTTAGTCCTGCAACCATTTTGCCTACTTTTCAACCTTTATGCCCAGGGGTAGTGAGTGTTGCATGGGCCTAGTCTTTCTGTGGGTTGTCTTGAATTTAAACATCATGGAGGGGCTGGATGGCTTGGGATTGTGCTGATATTTCTGTGATTTATGTTTTTTTGGGGTGTTCATTGGGATAGGCCATGTGGGTGGGGGCCATTTTGAGTGCTGCTACAGGCCCTGGCCATGTGCTTGGAGGGAGGGGGCCATTTTGAATACAGGCAGTGTTGTTAGGCCTACAACCATTTTGCCTACTTTTCAACCTTTATGCCCAGGGGTAGTGAGTGTTGCATGGGCCTTGTCTTTCTGTGGGTTGTCTTGAATTTAAACATCATGGAGGGGCTGGATGGCTTGGGATTGTGCTGATTTTTCTGTGTTTTTCGATTTTTTGGGGTGTTCATGTGGACAGGCCATGTGGGTGGGGGCCATTTTGAGTGCTGCTACAGGCCCTGGCCATGTGCTGGGAGGGAGGGGGCCATTTTGAATGCAGGCAGTGTTGTTAGGCCTGCAACCATTTTGCCTACTTTTCAACCTTTATGCCCAGGGGTAGTGAGTGTTGCATGGGCCTAGTCTTTCTGTGGGGTGTCTTGAATTTAAACATCATGGAGGCCTGGATGGTTTGGGATTGTGCTGATTTTTCTGTGATTTTCGTTTTTTGGGCCTGTTGTTGTGGCCTTTTCACCAGGGGTAGTGAGTGTTGCATGGGCTAGTCTTTCTGTGGGTTGTCTTGAATTTAAACATCATGGAGGGGCTGGATGGCTTGGGATTGTGCTGATGTTTCTGTGATTTTCGTTTTTTTGGGGTGTTCATGGGGACAGGTCATGTGGGTGGGGGCCATTTTGAGTGCTGCTACAGGCCCTGGCCATGTGCTGGGAGGGAGGGGCCATTTTGAATACAGGCAGTGTTGTTAGGCCTGCAACCATTTTGCCTACTTTTCAACCTTTATGCCCAGGGGTAGTGAGTGTTGCATGGGCCTAGTCTTTCTGTGGGTTGTCTTGAATTTAAACATCATGGAGGGGATGGATGGCTTGGGTTTATGCTGATTTTTCTGTGATTTTCGTTTTTTGGGGGTGTTCATGGGGACAGGCCATGTGGGTGGGGGCCATTTTGAGTGCTGCTACAGGCCCTGGCCATGTGCTGGGAGGGAGGGGGCCATTTTGAATACAGGCAGTGGTGTTAGGCCTGCAACCATTTTGCCTAATTTTCAACCTTTATGCCCAGGGTTAGTGAGTGTTGCATGGGCCTAGTCTTTCTGTGGGTTGTCTTGAATTTAAACATCATGGAGGGACTGGATGGCTTGGGATTGTGCTGATTTTTCTGTGATTTTCGTTTTTTGGCTTGTTGTTGTGGCCTTTTCACCAGGGGTAGTGACTAGTGAGTGTTGCATGGGCCTAGTCTTTCTGTGGTGTGTCTTGAATTTAAACATCATGGAGGGCATGGGATTGTGCTGATTTCGATTTTTTTGGGGTGTATAACTGAACTGATGCTCCTCTGTCTTCCATTGCTTTTAGGTGCACAAGACTCAAGAGAACCACCAGTGCCAGGAAGAAGTCCTGCAGCGGTGTGTGTGTGCAGCATAACGTCACGCGACGTCACGTCTGGCCACTCTGCAACTCGTGCAACTGTGGCCTGCTGTTCTGACCTGCTCTGAAGAAGATGGCCCCAAAAAAAGTTCTCCGTAGCTCCTCTAGCAAGAAAGTTGCCAGTAAGGAGCAGAAGAAGCAAGTTACCAAGGAGGCTGGTGTGCCGGCCGCCGCGTTTTTTGGGAGTAAAAAAAAAGCACGCCTGCAGCAGCAGCGGGATCTGCTGGGGACCAGGCTGGGAGCAGCACCCCCGCTCCATTGGGCTCAGTGCCTCCACCACCACCACCACGCCAACTTAAGTCCAAGCCCTTGAGTGCTGCAGAGGCAGTCAGTGTACTTCTTCAATCACCATCGACCAGTGATGTTGGCTCATCGCAAGTAAGTAGCAGCAATGTCCCTGAATCAACACAGGTTGTTGTCACTCATCTGACAAGTGTTGAACAACCACAGCCGCAACAACAACCACATGTGCAAGTACAAGCCCAAGTACATGTGGAAGGAGAGGCAGCGCAAGGAGATGCGCAAGCAGAGGTGCATGGAGGGTCACAAGTGCCCACAATAGTTGTTCCTCCCGAAGTAGGGGCACATCAGGAAATCGACAATCAAGCCGAGGTATCATTGGAAGCCACTCCTCCTGATGATCATTCATTGTCTTCCACATCCCTAGCAAGGAAAAGATCAAGGTTGGTGTCTACATCTTCTTCAAGCCCACCTCCTTCTGATGATACGGATCCCAATTGGGAACCAGCACCACTGCCGTCTGAGAGTGAGGCACACCATGATCTGACAAAGGCACTTAAGCGTAAAAGGAAGGTCGTCGAAAAACTCATAATTATGGAGTGTGATGAGGCTCAACAAGAAGTGGCGGATACTCCTGCTGATGAAGACTCTCACGACGACGACGCAGTCATCATAAAGGTCACTGCAGCCCCAGCGGGCATGCAGCAAAAATACATTTTGACCCTAGCCCGAGAAGCTGCTGAGCGTGATGATGTTGTCGATGAGGAGGCAATGGAAGAAAGACCACAATCATTGGAGTTAACTAGTACACCAACACCTACCGCTTCCATATTTCTTAGTCGCCAGAAGGGACCTCCATCCACCTCGACCTCAATTAGTGGTGGTGAAAGTGCAAAACGTACCGAAGTTCGTCAATCCACATCCTCCACTTCATCTGGCATTAGCAGCAGGACCACCACCACCAGTATCGCCGCCTCCTCCGGCCCCCAAAGACATTTCAAGTCCGCAGTTTGGGACTTCTTTAGTGTTTGCTCAAAAAAGGAAAACTTTGCCATTTGTAGCATTTGTAAGGTGGCAGTTAGTCGTGGTAAGTTTGGTTCAAACTATGGTACCGGAGGCCAGAGAGGTCATCTTGAAAGAAAGCACGCTGTCAAATGGTTTGCGCACCTACAGGCGATCAAGGAAGCCCGAATTGCACATAATGCTGTTTCATCTGATGATGACGAAGAGGAAGAAGACGTGTCAAACACTTCACTTACACTCAGTACCCTGTCAGCAACACACCCCATGTGAGCCACACTGAGTGAGTGTGGGAGAGAGTGTAACACCAATGCGAAAAAGTTCATCAGCGAGCGTAACTGGGTCGAAGATATCATCATCATCCCGTAAATGCTTGGTCCAGGGCAACATTAAAAAGATGTTGTTTACAGAAGCGCAATATGAACGCAACCACCCACTGACGCGTCTGTATAACACTAAGCTGGCTAAAATGCTAGCTCTGGACCTTCTCCCTTTTTCTTTTGTAGAAGGGGTTGGTTTTCTAGAATTAGTGGCAGCGCTCTGCCCTAAATGGAAGGTTCCTAGTCCGTTCTATTTTGCCAGAGTTGCGGTTCCAGCACTACATGAAGATGTGCTGGAGGTGATTTGGGCAGCTTTGCAGAAGAGTGCTGTTCACACTATACATCTGACAACAGACATGTGGACCAATGGCGCAGGCGCTGATTACATGTGCATCACTGCACACTGGGTCTCTTTTTCAGGGGTTAAAGCAAAGCTAAACGCAGGTGTTGACCCGGACCAAGTTTTTAAAGCTGCTCGGAAACATGCAACACTAGCCATGTTTGGTTTGGAGAAACGTCACACAGCACAAAACATTTTGGATGAGTTTAACACAAAGGTCCTTGACTGGCTGTCCCCAAAAAAACGCCAGATTGGTTATGTTAAAACGGATAATGGCGCCAAAGTAGTTAAGGCCATGGAGCTGGGTCAGTATTTCAGAGTGCCGTGTTTGGCGCACTGTATAAACCTGGTTGTCAAAACATTCTTGAGTGATAAAGACAGTCCAGCGTACGAGGTAGTGGAGACCTGCCGAAAAATGTGCAACCATTTCAGCCATTCTTTTAAGGCCCGGAAGCATCTGAGGAGCCTGCTACATCAACGTCGAATGCCAGTGAAAGCACTCATCCAGGAGGTGGCAACACTTTGGAACTCAACCTTCTACATGCTTGAGCGTCTGTATGAGCAGTATACGGTACTCGATCACTATTTCTTAACACAGGGTACAGCTCAGAAGAACCTGAGGATGGGTGCGGCGCAATGGGACATAGTTAAAAGCCTGACACGCATGCTTGGTCCTTTTGAGGTCTTCACGCATGCAGTCAGCAAGGAGGACTGTAATTTGGGAAAAGCTATCCCATTGTTGTACATGCTGGAGCACCAACTGAAGGAGGTGTGTTCTGTGTTTCAAAAAGATGAAAAAAACAAAGACCCTTTTGTTTTGGCGGAGAAATTATTAGAGCGCCTACAAGGTGATGAACGTCTTAAAATGATGCACTCAAACCAGCATTACATTTGTGCTACTATTCTGGATCCACGCTACAAAAAGGCGCTGGCAGGCAGAGCATTCTTTCCTTTTGATGATGAACATGTTCCAAAGTCCAAACGTTGGCTAGCCTTGTCAGCCAAGAGGTTTGAAAGAGAACGGCAGAAAATTGAAGGAAAAGGCAGTACATCAGCATCAGCAGGCCATCCCCAGTCAAAACAATCCACTTCTGCACCTGTGGCTGTGGCACAAGTGACCTCTCAGCCATTAAAGACACCGGAAACCGGATCATCTGCACCAGACACACAGAAACATTGGAGGCTGAAGAGGATTGGCTAGCTCGGCTTGGGTTTGGTTCTCAAAAGGTCACAGCAACAGCTAAGCAAAGTGGAGGAACCTTGGAGGAGGACCTTGAGTCGATGGTGAAGGACTATCTGAATGACTCAACAGAGGTCTATGTTAATGCTGACCCATTGGCGTATTTGCATGGGAAAAATTAAGAATTGTGGCCACAGCTCTCCAACCTGGCTTTAAACTACCTGTCTTGCCCACTCGCAAGCGTGTCTTCTGAACGTGTTTTCAGTGCTGCTGGTGCCATTGTCACTCCCAAACGGAGCCGCCTCTCGCCCAAAAATGTGGAGAGGTTAACAATGATCAAGATGAATCAGCACCTCATACCACCAGATTACAGAGTACGTGAAAGCGCGCCGGATAAAGACGAGGTGGACAGCAACGTAGATGAGGGAATTTCTACTCTGTCAGGTGACACTGAGCTCACCCTGCCTAAATTCGCAGAGCATGATGACGAAGCCTTATTCTTATTCCTGGACCTTAACACCGAGGCCTGAAAATGAGACAATGAATCAATAACTTTCTTTTTCGTCCTTATTCACTTTCATTCCTGTGTGTCTGTCTTTCTTTGTTGTGCACAGTTAATATAATTCAAACTTTAATCACCTAATCACAAAAACAAGCCCATCAGCAGAACTGTCTTCACTTGTTTGCTTATTGATTTGAAGGTGCCGCAGTCTGCATTCCTCAGGTTCACAAGTTCAGAAGAACATGCTCATCTATCCTCCTCCTCCAGACTCCTATTTCCATCAAAGCAAAGGGCTGGATTGATCCCAATGAAGAAAGACTCAGAGTCAGCCCTTGTGGGGGTGTTCTACTTCTTTGCGGGTGAGTTGACGGCTCTGGGGCCATTGCTGGGAAGCTCCAATACCGGATAAAAGTGGTTTGGACCAAATCGGAGTCAGAATTTTTTTTGTGTTTTTGCTGACTTGCTTGCCTTTGAGGTGCTCTTTGGGGGGGTTCTTGCTGTTTGTGGGTGAGTTTTGGGGTCTGGGAGCACTGCTGGGACACTCTAATCTTGATTGCATTTGCTTTTCAGGAAATCCGTGGTGGTAAACCGGAGTTATAGCCTAGCTACACAGCGCGTTTGGACCGAAGGCCGAGAAATATTGTAAGCATGAGATTTTGCTTTTGGGCTGTTTGGGGGTGTTGTGCTTTTTGGCGGGTGGGTTGGCGGGTCTTGGGGCATTCCTGGGAAGGTCTAATACCGGATAGAAGTGGTTGGGACAAAATCCACACTGATTTTTTGTTGTTGCTATTTCTGACATTTTGCTCAAAGTACCGTTTTCGGGGGCCTGTTTGGGGGGCTTCCTGGTGTTTGTGGGTGGGTTTCGGGGTCTGGGATTACTGCTGGGACACTCTAATCTTGATTGCATTTGCTTTTCAGGAAATCCGTGGTGGTAAACTGGAGTTATGGCCTAGCTACACAGCGCGTTTGGACCGACGGCCGAGAAATATTGTAAGTATGAGATTTTGCTTTTGGGCTGTTTGGGGGTGTTGTGCTTTTTGGCGGGTGGGTTGGCGGGTCTTGGGGCATTCCTGGGAAGGTCTAATACCGGATAGAAGTGGTTGGGACATAATCAACGCTGATTTTTTTTTGCTATTTCTGACATTTTTCTCAATGTAGCGTTTTCGGGGGCCTGTTTGGGGGCTTCCTGGTGTTTGTGGGTGGGTTTCGGGGTCTGGGAGCACTGCTGGGACACTCTAATCTTGATTGCATTTGCTTTTCAGGAAATCCGTGGTGGTAAACTGGAGTTATGGCCTAGCTACACAGCGCGTTTGGACCGAATGCCGAGAAATATTGTAAGTATGAGATTTTGCTTTTGGGCTGTTTGGGGGTGTTGTGCTTTTTGGCGGGTGGGTTGGCGGGTCTTGGGGCGGTCTAATACCGGATAGAAGTGGTTGGGACAAAATCCACGCTGATTTTTTTTTTTGCTATTTCTGACATTTTGCTCAATGTAGCGTTTTCAGGGCCTGTTTGGGGAGCTTCCTGGTGTTTGTGGGTGGGTTTCGGGGTCTGGGAGCACTGCTGGCTATGGATACTTTACTTTGCAAGGGGTTTGAAGGAAATCCATGGTGGCAGAGGGGAGTTAGGGCCTAGCTGCAGAGCGCGCGCGGAGTGATTTGGGAAATTGGCAAAAAAATGACTAAGTCCCCATTTTTGTACTTTTGCTCTTTGGCTGCTTGGGGGTCTTCTACTCGTTTTCTCCTGGGTTGATGGCTCTGGGGCCATTGCTGGGAAGCTCTAATACCGGATAAAAGTGGTTTGGACCAAATCGGAGGTGGACATTTTTTTGTGTTTTTGCTGACTTGCTTGCCTTTGAGGAGCTCTTTGGGGGGGTCCGGCTGTTTGTGGGTGACTTTCGGCGTCTGGGAGCACTGCTGGGACACTCTAATCTTGATTGCATTTGCTTTTCAGGAAATCCGTGGTGGTAAACTGGAGTTATGGCCTAGCTACACAGCGCGTTTGGACCGAAGGCTGAGAAATATTGCAAGTATGACATTTTGCTTTTGGGCTGTTTGGGGGTGTTGTGCTTTTTGGCGGGTGGGTTAGCGGGTCTTGGGACATTCCTGGGAAGGTCTAATACCGGATAGAAGTGGTTGGGACAAAATCCATAAGGAAAAGCCTTTTGGCACTTTTTGTAACTTAGGGTTCGCTAGGGTTAGCCCTAGCAGCAGGATTGCATGTGTTTTGGGGTGTTCTAGATTTTTGCAACTGAGTTCTGGGGTCTTAGAGCACTCGTGAGAATGTGTAATTTTGGTTGCAAGTCATTTGAAGAAAATCCATGGTAGGAAAGGGGGGATTTGGCATAGTTAAAGAAAGCCTCTGCCACTATTCTTAACTTAGGGCTCGTTAGGGTTAGCAGTATTTCTATTGCATGTGTTTGGGTGGGGGGGTTTTCGAGTCTTGGAGCGATGCTGGCTATGGATTATTTTGCTTGCTTGCAAGTGGTTTGAATACAATCCACGGTGGGTAAGGGGGTATTTGGGCCTACTTTTACTTTCGAAGTACGTTTTGTCACCAGTTTTCTGCTAGGCCTCGTTTTTTGAGATCTGATTGGGGGTCTTCTACATTTTTGCAACTGGCTTTAGTAAGGGTCTGGGTGGAAGCACTGCTGGCAAGGTCTAATTTTGTTCTAAAACACAGTTTACAGTACACCTAGCTTGAGGGGAAAGATCCACTAAATTAATTTGCCCATACTTATTAATCCTTGAAAAGGTGACTCAGACAGAGTCGCACTTTCAAAAATGTTGTACTGTCTATTAGGAAAATCAAAGTGTGACTTTTTGCACTACACAGCGTACATACCTTATATTTATTTATCAGTGCTGTTTTTCGTTCAATAATTACAGGCCGGGTTTCAGTCTGCAATGGGGAAAAAAGGATGGAGTCAGGCTTCACATTAGCGAGCCGTAATTCAGCATCCGCCAGGCAGGCAGTGGACAGGGTGTCTTCTGGTCACCCACATTGATGGACGAAGCGTCAGCTGGAATGGAGGAGTGCCGCTAATAAGAGGAATTGTTTGCTGCATGCAACTTACTTACCAAATTCAACAGGACAACTACAACAATACAGATACAGTATCCATTATTTTATTCAATGAGTGTGTGTGACTGCATTTCTTGGATCTCTCTCTTCTTCTAAATTGATCCCTACAGCCATTCTATAGGTTTTACTTCGGCTATTTTTTAAACCTAATTTAATGTAGCCCTGTACTGTCGCATTCTGTCATTCACGGTTGTCGAAAGTACTACTTACTTTTCCGTAACAATGCATTCAGTAGTGCATGCACTTCCTTTATGTCACGTAAAAGATTTATGGTTAGCTTTGTACCCAAAAATGTCTTTATGTTCAATTATTGTTTGTCCATGCTGTGCTTTTTTTTTTCTCTCAACAAAACCTACCCAAAAAGAAACCCCCATTCCTATCCATTTCACAAACCCTAACCCTCTTCCCCCGGGTTGTATGGTTTTGCTTGATGTGTGACTAAATGACATCAATAATTCCACACACTTGCTGGGGAGGATAAGGTCATAGCAACAGGCTGGTGAAGGAATCTGAGGATATATTCTAGACTTACTCAGCTTCAGTACTATTTCTTGTAGTATTAGCCAATGTCAAAGAAATCCTACACAAGTACAAGTTATACTATAAATACTTTACCATTTGTTAGGCTACATTGTGGCACTGTTGTAGTCTAGTGTACTGTCACCTGCTATATTCTCTATCGTACCGTTGTAATGCTACAGTAAGGACAAACCAGGTTTCATTTTCTTTTTTTCCATAGCCATGGAACTGCCACTGTGTCACACCACTAGTACCACCGCAATGAGGAGGAAATTTCAGCCGCCCTGGATTGCAACCTTAATCGCCATTTCCCGTGGAGCCAGCCCTGGGCCTAGCCCTACTTTCAAACAGAAATTACAGGTAAGATAAGCGTTTGGTTGGAGGTAGTATAATGGAGTATTAGGAGAGATGAGAGATTGACGGTAGTACTACTAAAGTCCTGGGACTATTCAGGAAAACGAACTTACTGTTAAACCCCCACCCACCAGACTCAAAAGCAGTAAAAAACAGGTATGGTCAAATAAAGTTTCAAAAAGTATATTTTTATAGCCCTAACAAAATAATCTCCCGCAAGACCCTCCCTAACCCCAACGATTGTCCTTCAAAAGTCCCCAAAAAACCCAACTCCCAATTGCCACCCCCCAAAAGTCTCTAAAAAAGGGGCAAGGGACACTATGGCAGGGTGCTGTTGACTTTAGCAGCCAGGGCATCATGCTCCTTGCGGAGGGTGGCATGTTCGAAGCGGAGGCCCTCCACCAAGTTCTTATAGTTCAGGACCACCTGCTCCAGGTAGGACAGTCTGAGGGATAAGCGGCACCGGCGTGCCTTGCAAATCCTGTGGGGGGCAGCTGCTGTCTTTGCTGCTCGGCGGTGGCGTTTGGCTTTGGTAGCCCGGCTCCGTACCGCTGGAGCACTGCGCTGGCTGGCAGCCCGCACGGAGGAGGATGCAGCTGTCCCAGTGAACGTTGTTGTAGTACCAGACTGCGTCTCCTCCTCCTCCAGGGCCACCAGCCGCCGATATTCAGCGACAGTGGCATCCAGCCTCCGTTGCCGGGCCATTCGAGCCAGCTCCTTCCTCCTTGATGGTCTCTTGGATTTGGAAGGAGCAACTACATGAAGAAATAAAGACATAGTCTGTAACCAATGCTCCTTAAGATTAACACAAAATGATTGAGCAGAAAGTTGTCACAGTACAAGTAGCAAATGTAAAGCACAGTACATAACTATTGAGGACAGTATCTATGTAACCTCTGACTTCTTCATCCTTGCTCTAACATTAGTGGGA
Organism: Lissotriton vulgaris; assembly: GCF_964263255.1. NCBI lineage: Eukaryota > Metazoa > Chordata > Amphibia > Caudata > Salamandridae > Lissotriton > Lissotriton vulgaris. Next base: position 460,590,872 of record NC_141699.1, read on the forward strand.
GTTTAAGGAACAAATTCTACGAGCACTATGGACTTCCATTACAGTCAAAAGTACACCAGTCTTATTCTTCTTCTTCTCTCTTGTTTAGGAAAATTGGTACGTTATCTTATGCAAGCCGGCATAATGCCAGCACAGTGAACTTGCACCCGAGAAAAACAGACACACACCATGGTGAGTGAGACAGACTTGCGTTACTGTACCAGTCCAGTAGATGCAGGTGGTGAAGCTCTTACTTTTCTATTACGGGTGGCACTGAGAATACTCTGTTAAAAGGGCTACTGCTTAATTAATTTAGCTTTCACCCTACGGTGCAAATGAGTATTAGAAAAGGAAAATGAAGAAGCTACATAATCTGATTATCTATCACTTCACATGGGATGTATTTGATGACATATGGGATGACTTTAGGTGCTTTGCTTATTATTGAGTGAACAGTGATACACCCACACATAAATGACGTACTACTACTAAACTAAAGGTATTAAGAGAGGTAGGGAGTGTCCACCGTTATAACCGGATATATGCTGTGCTTGCAGTTGCAATATAAACTACTGCTACTATTCATGGTAGTATTTGGACAAAATTACAACTTCTTTTCCTTGCCTTTCCTACACTGGAACGGACATGCGGGTGCAGTGTTACATGCTCTTCAAAGTAACACTTAGTTCATCCAGTGACCGTCTACTCTCTCTAGATACACATATGCTATCTAAGAGTCAGATAGTACCATGAATGATCCAGGCATCCATCCATTCAAAGTATATGCACACATACAGTTTCTGTTTCACCCACCCAGGCTGTTCTCCTTCCACCCATCCTTGCTTCATCATTCACCCAGCCATGCACCATACCATATTCTTTCCTTCCCAGCCACCTCGGGGACCAAGCAAACACATATCATTCTTCTTTGCCCGTCATCATTACATTTCTCGTCCTTCCACACTTACTTACACCCTTCTTTCGCTTTTCGTTCATCCCATCCATCAAGTTCACCTCAGATCTGATTGGGATTCTTCTCGCCAAAAACTTCACAGCTAAGTCGAAGTACATTTAGAGGAGGCTACTACCTGGTTTATTTATAATACACCCGTGCAGAAAGCACACTCTGCAGTCTTCAATCTCAATGAGTAAGGAATATATAGCTTACCTCTGCCCGCCACCACCGTGTTATCCCTCACAGGCATGTCCTTGTCCGGCACTTGCACCGCCTCCTCCCCAGAGTTGTCCTCCTCGTCCAATGCCGCCACCACCTCCGCGCTGGCCCCGCCTCCAGATGTTCCACCTACAAAGTACATTTAATAATGTTAGAATACACCACTCACTACTATATAATATTTGGTCTAGGAGGAAGAAAGAAATGTGAAAAAAACAGTATACAATGTAATAATTTGTGACTGTCTACTCTAAAGTAAAAATGTCCCTTTTTCCAGGGAAGGCTGTTGTCTTGCTGCACTTTTTGGCACAACTGATGAATGCTTGCTTTTTATTTTTAACACGCACCACTTTTTCTCCTAACAGAAAGAAGCTTGACTTCTAAGAACACGAGCAGGATCAAGTTCAAACCAGGTGAGAGCTCGGCTCGACCACAAGAAATGTGTCCAATTAATCATCAGCACTAAGCACTTTTCCATTTTCAGTTAAACGTTTACTTTTATGACAAACTTAATTTTAATAAATGTGTTTACTTTTAATAAAGCTTTTAAACTTAAATAGACTCTGCGGTTTTTGGTCCTCCAGACTAGAGTGGATGAGCTAAAGGTTTTGCAATTTTTGCAAGCATGAGTCCGTGCCTCTGACATCATTGGGGAATAATCATAATCATTGGTGACTTTAGGAGCTAAATGACTCTGCCACACTATCTAGTCAGTAAGGAGATTGGGGGTTCAACTACAAAGTCTGTTATCACTGAGGTATGTGGAAAGTCTAACAGCACCTATTATAATTGATAAGCTAAGCAATGCATTATTTAGTGTCCATAGTTCTGTTTGTGCAGATTCGTCCCTGCAACAGTAGTAGAATGGATTGTCCTCCTATCCAAACCAAAAGTAAAGTAGTATCTTATTCTTTCTTGGTGGTCATTCACCTTTTTATTGTTGGTAATTGTCAAAGCATAAACATTTAGAAGACTTGAAAAGACATTATGGACAATCCCAGAGGACTGCACTCTGTGCATAGAGCTATTGCTGACTAGAATGGGAGTCCAATGGAATTGCCAAATGTGCAATCTTAGTTAGCTACACAGACAGACTAATAAGAATAATCTAGTAATACCACACGGAGTCATAGTCGAGGCAGGATAAGAATTTAGATTCAGTCTACAAGAATATCAAAGACGATTTAGAAAAAATCGAATGAGGAACGCTGGAAAAAAATAAGTACTCTATATTAAAATTAAAACTTACTGGGGCCAGCAAAGTAGCCCTCGCCTGCCCGATCCTGGCCTGCATCCTCAACAGCACCCTCCTCCTCCTCCTCCTCCTGTGTCCTCCTCTTGCCCCTGGGGGAAGCTGATGTACAACATGAAAGAAAGAAAAACAGAAAACATGGATGATATTTGCCAACCAAATCAAACATTTCAAAAGAACTAACAAAATATTTTGGCGAAATAGCAAATAGACAACTATTCAACGGGATATATTATTGACCAATCTCATGTGATCTACTACGTTATTAGTATTGCTTGATTTGCGGACCGTCGAATTGGAAACTTCTTATGTAACTCACTACACAAAGTACTAAAAAGGTTTGCCTAGGATTGGCAGGCAGCAGTCCGCAGCACGCAAAGTGACAGCCAAAGTCCATTGTGATTGCAGATCAGTGACAACACTAAAGTTTCCTACTACATTAACCAGTCATTAAAATACTCAAACTATCAATCCACCACCCCTATTTCTTCTTATAGCCATGTGTACAAAGGAAGGACTGGACTTGAGTCGGTAGGGGCTGATTTAGAATCCCCTTGCGGCTCTTTTGCTCCATTGTTGCGTGACTTTTGTGACGCAGCGGCAGCACAAAAGAGGCGCAATGATGCGGCGTATATTAACAACGTGACGCATATGGGAGATGCATCACGTTGTAAAGCCCTGCGCCATCAGGGGGCGTTCCGGCACAAGGGAGGGCGTTCCTGCACAGGAACGCATCCTAAAAGTGGCTGAGGGAAATCTACAAGATTTCAATCACTCACTTTAACGACAATGATGCGTGACTCAAACCCTGCGCCTGCTTGAAGCAGACGTACGGCTTGACGCAGCATTGGGGAGATAGGGCACCCCAGAGCATTGATGGAGCTGCGCCATCATTGCGACGCAACTCCAGCAATGCGCCGCCCTTATGGCACAGATGCGTAACGCTTTGGTGACGTTTTGGGCCGCATTGTAAATACGGCGCACCATGGGTGATAGTGGCGTGGCGCACAATTACTGGCGCATCCCTGCTACTTTGCAGGGATGCGCCGGTAATTAAACATCTGAACCTTAGTGTGTAGCATTACGCAGTTCTTTAAACTACACTCATACATAATTTCACAGGCCAATGAAATGAACACAAAATCGAAAACAAAATAAGCATAGTAGCAACACTACTGAGAAGGAGAGCAGTGCACCTGAAATGCACAGAAGATTTTGAAATATAATATACCTACAATGTAATGAGCAGCATTATTGCTCTTAGTAAAAAAAAAAATTGCAATATAATAACACAGCAGGAGAAAACAGAGTAGTAAAGAAATAGCTACTACTACTACTCACCAAGCCCGGGGATCTCGAGGCCAAGCAGGTCGAGCAGATCTCGTTCACGGGTCAGGACATCCGTCCAGCGGTGGGTGGCCTGGTTGTAGGTGCGCCGGACCCGAGAGTGGTGGTACATGGCCCGGCACACCTTATCCCACCGCTTCCGGCGATCCCGCATCCCGTACCCGCCTCCGATCTTGCCGCCTGCCATTATGGTCCTGGGGAGGTGGCGCTGTACATAGAACACTAGTGCGCCCACCTCCTCTCCCGGGGTGCGACTGTCTCCCCCCTCAAACGCCCGCACGGGAGCCGGGCACGGGGTGCTGGACCCTTCCCCTTCTCGGGATGCTTCCCGGCTCCCTTCACCTTGGTCTGGCCGTAAAGGAATTAAGAAAATAGAATAGGGAAGAGAAGAAAAGAAAAGAAAAGAGTTTAAAAAAGTAGTTTAAAATTAACAAAAAGTAGCAGTAAACACAAAAATATAAGGCTAGAAAAATAGAGGGATAGATAATAAGTAAAATAGATTAAAAAAACTTCAAACAAGCAAAGGATGGCACAGATTTAGAGAAGATACAAGAAGCATGCCCAGAACCATAGCAATGAATGAGAAACAAGATGGCCGCGCCTGTTCACGACCGCGCGGGTAAGTTCGCGCGAGATGTTCCTCGCGAACACTCGCAAATTTGTACTTGCGAGCCGCACACTTTGCGAGATTACACTTCGCGCCCGGAAACGGAAATACGTCATGCAAACAAGATGGCCGCGCCCTTGAACAACCGCGAGGGTAACTTCGCGCTTTGCGCTACAAGCGGCTCGCGAAAACGCACAAAACCTTGCGAACTAACACGCCGCAAAAAAAGAAATCGCATATTCGCATGAATTCGCGGCTTCCGAATCCGATCTCGCGCGTGTTCGCGCCCTGCGAATCCCGCGAAATTGCAGAAAAACGAGTTTTGCAAAACTGAAAGCACTCGGCAGGTGCAAGAGTTCAAACTCATCATTAGTAACCATTCCCTGTAGTGCTTCCTGACTGGGGCCCCTCCAGAGTTCAGTTGCTAGTTGCAACAATTGTATGACCCTGCTCTGACCCTCACAGCAGGCTCATAGAATATCTAGAAGTAGGCCACAAAGGTCCTGGAAAAAAAAATTGCACTGCAACAGAAAGCAAATTACTGATAAGGAAGCAGGTGCCAGACCTGGAATTTTAAAGCAGTGACACATTAATAAACTAACCCCAAATTAATTCATGTCAGTTGAAGCAGGGCAGGTGTGCTTGCTTTTCCCCCCCATAATCTACAGTGATGATGAACCAGAGGGTGGCATTGATGTAACAGAGGGTGGCATGGGTGAAAGAGAGGGTGGCAGTGGTGAAACAGAGGGTTCTGGGAGGCTGTGATGATGAACCAGATGTAGAAACAACATAGTCACGACCGTTGCGAGCCGACAAGTAAGTTCGCAATTGCGAACTAGTACCAAACCCTCACGAACTGGCAGAAACCCTTCCACCAAGTTCTTATAGTTCAGGACCACCTGCTCCAGGTAGGACAGTCTGAGGAATAAGCGGCGCCGGCGTGCCTTGCAAATCCTGTGGGGGGCAGCTGCTGTCTTTGCTGCTCGGCGGTGGCGTTTGGCTTTGGTAGCCCGGCTCTGTACCGCTGGAGCACTGCGCTGGCTGGCAGCCCGCACGGAGGAGGATGCAGCTGTCCCAGTGAACGTTGTTGTAGTACCAGACTGCGTCTCCTCCTCCTCCAGGGCCACCAGCCGCCGATATTCAGCGACAGTGGCATCCAGCCTCCGTTGCCGGGCCATTCGAGCCAGCTCCTTCCTCCTTGATGGTCTCTTGGATTTGGAAGGAGCAACTACATGAAGAAAGAAAGACATAGTCTGTAACCAATGCTCCTTAAGATTAACACAAAATGATTGAGCAGAAAGTTGTCACAGTACAAGTAGCAAATGTAAAGCACAGTACATAACTATTGAGGACAGTATCTATGTAACCTCTGACTTCTTCATCCTTGCTCTAACATTAGTGGGAGTTTAAGGAACAAATTCTACGAGCACTATGGACTTCCATTACAGTCAAAAGTACACCAGTCTTATTCTTCTTCTTCTCTCTTGTTTAGGAAAATTGGTACGTTATCTTATGCAAGCCGGCATAAGATAACATGAAGCATGAACTTGCACCCGAGAAAAACAGACACACACCATGGTGAGTGAGACAGACTTGCGTTACTGTACCAGTCCAGTAGATGCAGGTGGTGAAGCTCTTACTTTTCTATTACGGGTGGCACTGAGAATACTCTGTTAAAAGGGCTACTGCTTAATTAATTTAGCTTTCACCCTACGGTGCAAATGAGTATTAGAAAAGGAAAATGAAGAAGCTACATAATCTGATTATCTATCACTTCACATGGGATGTATTTGATGACATATGGGATGACTTTAGGTGCTTTGCTTATTATTGAGTGAACAGTGATACACCCACACATAAATGACGTACTACTACTAAACTAAAGGTATTAAGAGAGGTAGGGAGTGTCCACCGTTATAACCGGATATATGCTGTGCTTGCAGTTGCAATACAAACTACTGCTACTATTCATGGTAGTATTTGGACAAAATTACAACTTCTTTTCCTTGCCTTTCCTACACTGGAACGGACATGCGGGTGCAGTGTTACATGCTCTTCAAAGTAACACTTAGTTCATCCAGTGACCGTCTACTCTCTCTAGATACACATATTCTATCTAAGAGTCAGATAGTACCATGAATGATCCAGGCATCCATCCATTCAAAGTATATGCACATATACAGTTTCTGTTTCACCCACCCAGGCTGTTCTCCTTCCACCCATCCTTGCTTCATCATTCACCCAGCCATGCACCATACCATATTCTTTCCTTCCCAGCCACCTCGGGGACCAAGCAAACACATATCATTCTTCTTTGCCCGTCATCATTACATTTCTCGTCCTTCCACACTTACTTACACCCTTCTTTCGCTTTTCGTTCATCCCATCCATCAAGTTCACCTCAGATCTGATTGGGATTCTTCTCGCCAAAAACTTCACAGCTAAGTCGAAGTACATTTAGAGGAGGCTACTACCTGGTTTATTTATAATACACCCGTGCAGAAAGCACACTCTGCAGTCTTCAATCTCAATGAGTAAGGAATATATAGCTTACCTCTGCCCGCCACCACCGTGTTATCCCTCACAGGCATGTCCTTGTCCGGCACTTGCACCGCCTCCTCCCCAGAGTTGTCCTCCTCGTCCAATGCCGCCACCACCTCCGCGCTGGCCCCGCCTCCAGATGTTCCACCTACAAAGTACATTTAATAATGTTAGAATACACCACTCACTACTATATAATATTTGGTCTAGGAGGAAGAAAGAAATGTGAAAAAAACAGTATACAATGTAATAATTTGTGACTGTCTACTCTAAAGTAAAAATGTCCCTTTTTCCAGGGAAGGCTGTTGTCTTGCTGCACTTTTTGGCACAACTGATGAATGCTTGCTTTTTATTTTTAACACGCACCACTTTTTCTCCTAACAGAAAGAAGCTTGACTTCTAAGAACACGAGCAGGATCAAGTTCAAACCAGGTGAGAGCTCGGCTCGACCACAAGAAATGTGTCCAATTAATCATCAGCACTAAGCACTTTTCCATTTTCAGTTAAACGTTTACTTTTATGACAAACTTAATTTTAATAAATGTGTTTACTTTTAATAAAGCTTTTAAACTTAAATAGACTCTGCGGTTTTTGGTCCTCCAGACTAGAGTGGATGAGCTAAAGGTTTTGCAATTTTTGCAAGCATGAGTCCGTGCCTCTGACATCATTGGGGAATAATCATAATCATTGGTGACTTTAGGAGTTAAATGACTCTGCCACACTATCTAGTCAGTAAGGAGATTGGGGGTTCAACTACAAAGTCTGTTATCACTGAGGTATGTGGAAAGTCTAACAGCACCTATTATAATTGATAAGCTAAGCAATGCATTATTTAGTGTCCATAGTTCTGTTTGTGCAGATTCGTCCCTGCAACAGTAGTAGAATGGATTGTCCTCCTATCCAAACCAAAAGTAAAGTAGTATCTTATTCTTTCTTGGTGGTCATTCACCTTTTTATTGTTGGTAATTGTCAAAGCATAAACATTTAGAAGACTTGAAAAGACATTATGGACAATCCCAGAGGACTGCACTCTGTGCATAGAGCTATTGCTGACTAGAATGGGAGTCCAATGGAATTGCCAAATGTCCAATCTTAGTTAGCTACACAGACAGACTAATAAGAATAATCTAGTAATACCACACGGAGTCATAGTCGAGGCAGGATAAGAATTTAGATTCAGTCTACAAGAATATCAAAGACGATTTAGAAAAAATCGAATGAGGAACGCTGGAAAAAAATAAGTACTCTATATTAAAATTAAAACTTACTGGGGCCAGCAAAGTAGCCCTCGCCTGCCCGATCCTGGCCTGCATCCTCAACAGCACCCTCCTCCTCCTCCTCCTCCTGTGTCCTCCTCTTGCCCCTGGGGGAAGCTGATGTACAACATGAGAGAAAGAAAAACAGAAAACATGGATGATATTTGCCAACCAAATCAAACATTTCAAAAGAACTAACAAAATATTTTGGCGAAATAGCAAATAGACAACTATTCAATGGGATATATTATTGACCAATCTCATGTGATCTACTACGTTATTAGTATTGCTTGATTTGCGGACCGTCGAATTGGAAACTTCTTATGTAACTCACTACACAAAGTACTAAAAAGGTTTGCCTAGGATTGGCAGGCAGCAGTCCGCAGCACGCAAAGTGACAGCCAAAGTCCATTGTGATTGCAGATCAGTGACAACACTAAAGTTTCCTACTACATTAACCAGTCATTAAAATACTCAAACTATCAATCCACCACCCCTATTTCTTCTTATAGCCATGTGTACAAAGGAAGGACTGGACTTGAGTCTGTAGGGGCTGATTTAGAATCCCCTTGCGGCTCTTTTGCTCCATTGTTGCGTGACTTTTGTGACGCAGCGGCAGCACAAAAGAGGCGCAATGGTGCGGCGTATATTAACAACGTGACGCATATGGGAGATGCATCACGTTGTAAAGCCCTGCGCCATCAGGGGGCGTTCCAGCACAAGGGAGGGCGTTCCTGCACAGGAACGCATCCTAAAAGTGGCTGAGGGAAATCTACAAGATTTCAATCACTCACTTTAACGACAATGATGCGTGACTCAAACCCTGCGCCTGCTTGAAGCAGACGTACGGCTTGACGCAGCATTGGGGAGATAGGGCACCCCAGAGCATTGATGGAGCTGCGCCATCATTGCGACGCAACTCCAGCAATGCGCCGCCCTTATGGCACAGATGCGTAACGCTTAGGTGACGTTTTGGGCTGCATTGTAAATACGGCGCACCATGGGTGATAGTGGCGTGGCGCACAATTACTGGCGCATCCCTGCTACTTTGCAGGGATGCGCCGGTAATTAAACATCTGAACCTTAGTGTGTAGCATTACGCAGTTCTTTAAACTACACTCATACATAATTTCACAGGCCAATGAAATGAACACAAAATCGAAAACAAAATAAGCATAGTAGCAACACTACTGAGAAGGAGAGCAGTGCACCTGAAATGCACAGAAGATTTTGAAATATAATATACCTACAATGTAATGAGCAGCATTATTGCTCTTAGTAAAAAAAAAAAATTGCAATATAATAACACAGCAGGAGAAAACAGAGTAGTAAAGAAATAGCTACTACTACTACTCACCAAGCCCGGGGATCTCGAGGCCAAGCAGGTCGAGCAGATCTCGTTCACGGGTCAGGACATCCGTCCAGCGGTGGGTTGCCTGGTTGTAGGTGCGCCGGACCCGAGAGTGGTGGTACATGGCCCGGCACACCTTATCCCACCGCTTCCGGCGATCCCGCATCCCGTACCCGCCTCCGATCTTGCCGCCTGCCATTATGGTCCTGGGGAGGTGGCGCTGTACATAGAACACTAGTGCGCCCACCTCCTCTCCCGGGGTGCGACTGTCTCCCCCCTCAAACGCCCGCACGGGAGCCGGGCACGGGGTGCTGGACCCTTCCCCTTCTCGGGATGCTTCCCGGCTCCCTTCACCTTGGTCTGGCCGTAAAGGAATTAAGAAAATAGAATAGGGAAGAGAAGAAAAGAAAAGAAAAGAGTTTAAAAAAGTAGTTTAAAATTAACAAAAAGTAGCAGTAAACACAAAAATATAAGGCTAGAAAAATAGAGGGATAGATAATAAGTAAAATAGATTAAAAAAACTTCAAACAAGCAAAGGATGGCACAGATTTAGAGAAGATACAAGAAGCATGCCCAGAACCATAGCAATGAATGAGAAACAAGATGGCCGCGCCTGTTCACGACCGCGCGGGTAAGTTCGCGCGAGATGTTCCTCGCGAACACTCGCAAATTTGTACTTGCGAGCCGCACACTTTGCGAGATTACACTTCGCGCCCGGAAACGGAAATACGTCATGCAAACAAGATGGCCGCGCCCTTGAACAACCGCGAGGGTAACTTCGCGCTTTGCGCTACAAGCGGCTCGCGAAAACGCACAAAACCTTGCGAACTAACACGCCGCAAAAAAAGAAATCGCATATTCGCATGAATTCGCGGCTTCCGAATCCGATCTCGCGCGTGTTCGCGCCCCGCGAATCCCGCGAAATTGCAGAAAAACGAGTTTTGCAAAACTGAAAGCACTCGGCAGGTGCAAGAGTTCAAACTCATCATTAGTAACCATTCCCTGTAGTGCTTCCTGACTGGGGCTCCTCCAGAGTTCAGTTGCTAGTTGCAACAATTGTATGACCCTGCTCTGACCCTCACAGCAGGCTCATAGAATAGCTAGAAGTAGGCCACAAAGGTCCTGGAAAAAAAATTGCACTGCAACAGAAAGCAAATTACTGATAAGGAAGCAGGTGCCTGACCTGGAATTTTAAAGCAGTGACACATTAATAAACTAACCCCAAATTAATTCATGTCAGTTGAAGTAGGGCAGGTGTGCTTGCTTTTCCCCCCCATAATCTACAGTGATGATGAACCAGAGGGTGGCATTGATGTAACAGAGGGTGGCATGGGTGAAAGAGAGGGTGGCAGTGGTGAAACAGAGGGTTCTGGGAGGCTCTGATGATGAACCAGATGTAGAAACAACATAGTCGCGACCGTTGCGAGCCGACAAGTAAGTTCGCAATTGCGAACTAGTACCAAACCCTCACGAACTGGCAGAAACCCTTGCGAACACAAAAAAAAACCCAAAATCCGCAAATTCGCGAGAATTCACGGATTTTGCGGATTGCGAGTTCGCAAATTCACAAAATTCGCGAACGCCAGATTCGCAAAATTCGCCCATGCTTAATCAAGATCATGAACACCATCCAGTCTGGATCTCCATCAGATCCATGCCCACACCACTTCTTCAACAAAGCCAGCACATCCATCGCACCCCATCTCCGGAAAGTCAACAATACCTTCTTCAAGACAGCAACCTTCCCGGAGAGCTGGAAGCATGCTGAGATCAATGCCTTACTCAAGAAACCCAAGACAGACCCCAAAGAACTCAAGAACTTCCGGCCCATCTCCCTGCTTCTGTTCCTGGCAAAGGTCATCGAGAAGACAGTCAACGAACAACTGACCCGCTACCTCTAGGAGACCAACATCCTGGACCCCTCCCAGTCTGGGTTCCGCAGCAACCACAGCACCGAGACTGCTCTCAACGTCGCCACCTATGACATCAAGTCCCTGCTGGACAATGGAGCAACGGCGGCCCTCATCCTTCTGGACCTGTCAGCCGCCTTTGACATGGTCTGCCATGTCGCACTACAAATACGCCTCCACAACGCCGGGATCCAAGAGAAGGCCCTGGACTGGACCACCTCCTTTCTCTCCGGCAAAACACAGAACGTCCACATTCCCCCCTACCGCTCCGAAGCCACCGAGATCATCTGCGGCATACCCCAGGGCTCATCCCTCAGCCCAACTCTGTTTAACATTTACATGGCACCGCTCGTCCACATTGCCCGTCGGCAAGACCTCAACATCATCTCCTATGCTGATGACACCCAGCTGATCCTCTCCTTCACTAAGGACCCCCAGACCGCCAAAACTAACCATCACGAAGGAATGAAGGCTGTCACTGAATGGATGAGGAACAGCCAACTGAAGCTGAACTCGGACAAGACGGAGGTCCTTATCCTCAGATCCACCCCTTGACTGCACTGGGAACCACTCCAACACCCACCGACCATGCACGAAACCTAGGGGTCATCCTCGACTCTACCTTCTCCATGACTAAACAGGTCAATGCCGTCTCCTCCTCCTGCTTCAACACCCTCTGCATGCTCCGCAGTATCTACAAGAGGATCCCCACTGAAACGAGAAGAACGGTCACCCAGGCCCTCATCAGCAGCAGGTTGGACTACAGAAACGCCCTCTACGCAGGAGCCTTGGCCAAACTCCTGAGACAGCTACAACACATCCAGAATGCCTCTGCACGTCTGATCCTCAACATCCCTTGCTGCAGCCACATCACACCCCACCTGAGAGACCTGCACTGGCTTCCGGTCAACAAGAGGATAACCTTCAAGCTCCTCACCCACGCACAAAAGGCACTCCTCAACACCGGACCAACGTACATCAACAGACGACTCAGCTTCTGCCCCCCCACCCGCCAGCTCCACTCAAATGACCTCGCCCTCACCACTGTCCCCCGCTTCCAAAGAGCGACCTCCGGCGGCAGATCATTCTCCCACCTCTCCGCCAAGACCTGGAACACCCTCCCCATCCACCTACGGCAGACCCAAGACCTGCTGACCTTCATAAAACTCCTCAAGACCTGGCTTTTTGAGCAGTAGAAGCATTCCCCACCCCAGCGCCTTGAGACCCTCATGGGTGAGTAGTGCGCTTTACAAATGATATGATTGATTGATTCATATTTTTCAAACCTTGTAAGAGTTTCCATAGAGCCAAAAAGAAAATATAGTGTATTTTTAAATCATTTGTATATGGCAAAATCTTAAAAGTAATTTGTTTCACAATGCCACTATCAAGAAAACTACAAAGATAAACTACTGAAGTGGCCATAGGATCTTTAGTTCTATTTCAGACTCCTTCAATGCCAACTCCTGCCTTGAGCTTTTTCATCATCTCAAGTGTTCTTCACCACAAGCACCAACCAAGCTGGCCCCCTATGCTTGTTTTATGTTAGCCAAGACTTCCTCCACTTTCAGTGAATGTGGCTCCAGAAGAGTTTCTGAATGCGACGGGAACTTATTTCAACCAGAATCTTCCCAGGTCTGCATATGACGGCCTTAATATTGATTACTGTCTGTCTCACTAAAAGTACCCATAACAACATCCTGACTACTTCTTTAGCTGTTTTATACTATATTAGCCCATTTAATGAACCTTCATCACAGGCCCAAGCTCTAAACTCTTTTGGATGCTTTGGCCCTAATTCCGAGATGATCAGAAACAGAGTGAGGTATTTACCACACCCGGTAAGTGCTCTTACCTCAGGGTGAAGTATTGATCAGGTGCAGTACATGTCTCTTTTTAGGTCTCGCCTAGAGTTGCAGCGCGCATGCACTGCTCGCTTTGCGAGGCATGCAGTATACACTATAGCGTGGAAGCTTTGTGGAAGCTCTGCCCACTCTCCTCCCATGTTTTTGATTGGATTAGGTGCTAAATGCTGCCTTCCCATTGACTTTAGCCAGGTTAGTTCCTCCTCCTGATGGCCACATCGTCATTTGTATACTTCCATGGCCCATTACTTTAAAAACTATTTTGCTCCTGTGGCTCCCCCACTCCCCTCCCGCAAGCCATGACTTCTCTGCTCCTACCAGCCCCCACTCTAGTTCGCAACTTTTTGCCTGCCTGCATTCTTGTTTTAAATGCAATAGGATTTGCATAAATGCGAGTTCTATTCCATTGCAAGTGCTTATTTTTAAAGTAGTGCGGATTCCTTTACATTTGACATCCGCGCAATGCCTGACATCACAGCCACCACCCCTTCCCCTTTCTTCTGCACCGGTATAGCGCCCTCACAACCTCTATTCCAATGGAAAAGACTGTAAACATATACAAGATGGCCACCATGATTACCACCATGTTTAACACATAATACTGCCGTTATTGTCGCTTTCATAGACACGAGCTAGAAACCAAACCATGTCTTTATAATGAGGTCCAAAAATAAATAACGTGTAGATTATCACCCGATGCAACCACTAATGCAAGAAGGTGCTGGTTACACCAGGTCTGCTCAGAGGCGTAGCTTCGCTTGGAGTCTCCACCTATTGCAGCGCCGGCCGCAGCCTCCATCCAAGCAATCGGCTTCCCTAGTGGGGCATCCGCTGCTGCCTCCAGAGAGCTGAGCAGACATGAGTGCGCCTTTTTTGCGAGCTTTGGTGGATTTAACAGGGTTATTCAAGCAGCATTGGTGAGCTCACAGCCCACAAACTAAATTGTGCAGTGTATTTGCTTGTGCAGTTGGCTCAGCTTTAGTATTTGCAACGGAAAATTAGGAACTCCTATATAGTCAAAGCGTGTTTGTGTCGCATTTTTTTCTCTCACTGCTGTGTTCTTAATCCTGCTCTTACTGTATTAAATAACTGAAGAGAATCACAGTTTCGCTCCTATGAATCTGATTCTCCTGGTGTTATCTGCCTAGTGCACGTGTTGTCAGTGGAGGGAGTCGGTTAATAGAAAAGTATTCACTTAACCGAGAAAACAGGAGACCTTTTCCAGCTTGGAAATGGAAATCTTTGTTTCCTGCTAATCCAATGCTGTCCCAGTGTGCTGTCTGTTCGTGCACGTTCCCCCTCCCCCTGGTTTTCTTTTGATCCCCGAACGTTTGTTTAAACGATGATATTGGGGATGCTTTAAATTTAATTAATACAATTTGTGACCATCTGCATGTTTTTGTAAGAGCCCACACCGAGACTTGAACCCATTTCCCCAGGCCACATCCCACTAAAATGTTCACACTTTGCAAAGATCATAGTCAGAAAGGTGTTTCCTTTGCACACAAGTGTATTGAGGGATAGCACAAGTTTTTTTGTTGCACCGCCCCTTTCTGCACTCCACCCCTCACTTTTGTCCAGGGCTCCCTTGTTGGGCCTATAAACTGGTGCTGTCTTCACCTCCTGGACTGCTGGTGCCTCCATACCCACCTACCAAGCATTATAGCCACCAGCATTGGAACAAGGCCGTTCAGGTGAGGCGCTGTAGCTGAGGTAGAGAAAACTCTAGCCGCTGCCCAAGTACGTTACTGACGGGCGTGTTATAATCCTACTATGTAATATGTCTCACAATACTGAAAGCATAATGCAATGCAAATAGCTCATACTTTCAGTAATGCGATGCCTATTGCATTGTACTTGCTATGTCACTGCAGAATCATCACGAGTGCATCGACTCCACAAAAAGAAGGTTTCACTTTCAATTTTATTCCCTGGGTGCCCCAATCTAGCTGCTTGTGTCTGCCACACTGTCTCGTGCAGAAGCACAATGTTGCAATATCCATACTCACATGACTACTCCATACCAGTATGGCAGTCCTGCAGAAAATATGGCGAAGTGAGATGGGTACCACCATTGACCGCTTATCCCCTGTATCCCTGACTGCATGATGACATGACAACAGTGGACTGGCAGGGTTAAAAGCCTTACGGAGATAATAATACCATACAATCATTTAAAGCATATGCTGCATGTCTCATCACATGTCTTTCAGTAACAAACACAAGAAACCCTGTGGCAGCACCACAGTACCACATACCAACATAACTACGTCATCCATAAGAAAGGCAAGATTCACGATGGAGAGTAAGGGTGTACAATGTTTCAACTTTGACTCGGCATAGGCTGTAGAAGATTTCTGAGTTTGCTTGACTTCACCCGAGGCACAGTAAATCTTTTCTGTCACTGCAACAGGTCAGATTTTGCTTTCAGTTTTTGTTTCTTGACACAAGGTACCCCATTAGGCGACCTTTTCATGTGGGTTTGACTAGGTGTGGGAGAGAAGGAGGGAAGGGGCCCATGGAACCAAGGGAGTACTCAGGTCTACTGTGGGCTTGATAACAACAACAGAGTTGACTGGTTTTAGGCCCAAGGTACCATAAGCATGCAGGTGTTGGGGGGTAGAGGTAGAAAGATCTCTGTGGAGGAATAGGACCTGCCAACCAGGAAAGTATTCTCGTATGGAGAAGCCTAATGTGCAGTAGGCAGCCCAGGTGTGGGGCACAAAGGAACCCTATAAAAAGGAACGAGGGACATGACTAAATGCTTATATGGTCCAAAAGGCAAGACTGATTGCATTGCAAATGCTTGTTTTATTTGGAAATGAGGCATATCAAGAACAATTGGAATTTAACACAGCAAATTACACATTATTTTCCTTTTCTCTGCTTTTTCCCTCCTAAAGTTCAGAATCAACCATGTAAGACAATTACCGCATAACTAGGTTTTCTGGTCCAGTTTTCATAAGGCTTGGAATTTAACTGTAACCAAGACCTTATCTTAATGTTTAATCTGTTTGTCCTTACCTTCAGACCCAAATTTTTTCATACAATATTTTTATTCTTTTTATAATGGTCTTTGTCTGCAGCATATTTTTTTCATCTTATAACTCTTGAACATTGTATATTGTTCTCTGCATCACCCAAATCTTGTTTAGTATAAGTTACATGGAGGTTAAGAAACCAAAGACCCCTTAAAAAAATCCTAGTTTTTACTCAGTCTGTCAAAAGATTTTTTTTTTATTCATGTAGGTAATCAGATTAGGCACAAAGCCTTTACTTTCTCTTCAAGCAGGTCTAGCTTGTGACTACCTCTTACTTCGGTTAGTACTAGGATCCAGAATAACAATGGGACCTAAATGTAATGGTACAGCTGCCCCACTGCCTTTTACCGAGGTAAGTAAAGCAAACTAGAAATAAAAATGTCAACTTTAATTGAGAAATAAAATGTTTATCATGTTCACACCAATTTTCATTGAGGCCTTCCAATTATTTAGGAAAGAATATATAGGACTGTATGTTGAAATAGCAACAAATATTGATATCGTGTTATAAAAATATCATGGCAAAATTAGCGAGGACCAAAAATATAGAGAACTTAATTGCATATAGGTAGTAGATTTACAATACCTAGCTCCACATCTAGGTACAGTGAAGATACATAATTGTATAGTGTATAGTGTGTTTGCCACACACTGCTGCTGCCTACTATCTTGGTGGGACTCGTTGTCCCAGGGTACCCTGCTGTGCTGAAAGGGGAGAGGCGTCATCAACATGCTTATAGCACTGCCTCAACCCCGCGGTGCTGGATGCCAGAACCTGTTGCCAAACACTGCTGCTGCCTACTACCCTGGTGGGACTCGCTGCCCCAGGGTATCTTGCTGGTGTTGGAAGTGGAGAGGTGCCAACTGTGCTCTTACAGTGCTTACTCGAACCCAGTGGGATGCCAGAACCTGTTGCCACACACTGGTGCTGTCTACTTCCCTGGTGAGACTATTGTTGGAAGGCACCAACAATGCCCTTATACTGCTGCTTCAGCCCCCGCAGTGTGGGCCGCACATGTGCCACGCCCAGGTGAAGCCCAGGCCAAGGGCAGACCCGACCTGCAGCCGTCCGTGACTGGAGGAGGCCCAGCCACCCCCCTAACATATGTGCCACCATAAAAAACAGGTGAAACACATGGCGAGCATCGTATGTAAAAGACTGGTTGTTGAAGTGTGAGAAAGTGTAAATAAAATGAGTGCCCCCCACAGCGCCATAAGCTGACAAACATTGATACCATGCTTGACTGGGCGATCGGAGTAGTAAGTACCAAAATTGCCCTAATTGAGCAAAGGCTTTCCCTGGGCCAAGGGTCGCTCCTGGCTGAGTCAGTAGATTGCTGAGAATTGAGCATCAATGATACATCTGGCACTACTGACAGAGACTCAGTTGCAACTCTTGGAGAGGATACCAGAAGTAAGAGCCCGCTAGACACAAACAGTAGAGATGAATCGAGCGTTAGCACCCTCAAATGCACAGCCTCTAAGGGTATCTCGAGCCGTTATCCCTCCCCAGAAACAATGACAAAACTTAGAAAGATTGAGGCTTTTGAATGACAGGGTCTGGGGATGTGCATTCTCTCAGATAGCCACGGGGGGGGGGGTTGATGTGTGTCCTGCTTTTCCTGGATGAGTCAGGGCTGGGCTGAACAGACATGGACTGCATTTAGAGTAGGGGAGGGGATTTCTTTCACACCTGAATGGGCCTGGTCTGCCTGGGACAAAGATGTCTCTACCTCTTGCCGGGCAGCTGCACCAGAGAGGACAGCACTGGTTTTATCTGGGCAAAGAGCTTCTCTGCCACCAGAAAACAAAAGAACAAACAAATTAGTTCTATAAAAAGTGGAACCCAGTCCTCTGAACTTTAGATTACTGCTGAACTAAGGAACCTGCAAGGCAGGAAGAAGAACCGGGAAAGCTGGCTGAGGAGTACTGCCCCTGTGCTGTGTGTTGTTGGGGTTGGCCTGTAATGGTTGCTTCTGTCTTGGGCAGGGTAAGGACTAGACTGTGCTTTCATCATCCTGCTGTTAGAGTTTTCTCCAAGGACTTGAAGTAGAACTTGCCTCCTGTTGGAAGTCTTAGGGATAGCAAAGACTTCACAGAACACTCCTAGGAATCAAGAGGAACCTTTGCCAAGGAGAAGAGCTGGAGAAACTGAGGAGGAGTACTGACCCTTTGCTGTTTGCTGTCTTGGCCTGCAGTAGCTGTTTCTGCCAAGGAAAGGACAAGGACTTTGCTGTGTCCTCTGTCCCCTGCTTGAGGAAGTTCTCCAAGGGCTTGAAATAGAGCTTGCCTCCTGTTAGGAAGTCTCAGGGACACAAAATACTTCATCCAACTCTGCTGGTGCTGCTGGACTCTGCCATCTGTAAGTCCTACCCTTGCCTGAGGTGCCTCCTGCAGTTAAAAGGCCTCAGAAGTGGGTTTTGCAGCTGCTCTCTGCAAAGCTTCGCGGAACCGATGCCAGGGTATGCGAAGCCATGTCGATCAGGCCTCAGCACCGACGCCGGGTGACGCAAAGATGCGCAGAGTCCCACCAGGCGACATGAAGCCTTGCCATGCTGCCTCCAGCCCCAACACCGGATGACGCGAAGGCTCGCAAAGGGATGCCTCACCTTCGGTGAGCAACACATCGCATTTGGGCACGAGTCTACAAGAACACCGGGGCTGCAGTGAGAAAACGACACATCACATCCCCTTTAGTAAGGAACTGACACATCACCTCCCCTGGAGTAAGGAACCAAAGCATCACCTTCCCTGGGTGTAGGGAATTGACACATTACCTTTCCTCTGTCCCTTGTTGTAGGAGAAAGGAGTGTGGAGTGTGTTCGCCTTACCTGCGGCCAGGAAAAGTTTGTGGAAAAAAGCTCCTGGACAACTGCTAGCAGCACCCGCTTCGCGGGTGCCGCGTCGTTGCTACAACCAGGAGGAGATCCCTGCCTTGGGCTCTGTGGCTGCCTGACACCTGAGCCTGAGATGTGGTGGCGCGCGTACTGGATGCCAGCAGGGACTCGCTGTTCCAGGAGTCCCTGCGCAGATCGTTAACACCTGCTCCAGCGCTCTGCACCCAGCCCCGCCCACCGGCACCTACACGCGGTATATAATCAGCTCAAGCAGCCGCTGCGCGGGAGCGCGTGGGAGCGTCCCGGGAGAAGCTTGGGACAAGGGCAGGGACGTCTTAGGCCGTCCCGGGCCGGCAGGGGCTGGGCTGACCCACCCCCCTAAATTGTACTGTTCAATATCTGTGTAGAGTAATGTTTTCCCCGAAAACTTTTGCAATTTAGTTGTTGGCGGTGTCTGCGTTAATTTGAAGCATGGGCGAATTTTGCGAATTCATGCGAATTTTTCAGATTTGCGAATTCGCAATCCGCAAAATTCACGAATTCGTGCGAATTTGCGGATTTTTTATTTTTGCGTGTTCACAGGTGTTCGTGGGGAAATTTGCGTATTCGCGGGGCGCTTTGCGTGTTAGCTGGTTTTTATTTTGCCTGGTTCATCACTGATACCTTCTCGTTTTTTATGCCCTTCTGCCCTCTGTACCACTTGTTTTTGTGCCTTTCTGCCCTTTGCCCCACTCTTGTTTGTGCCCTTTTGCCCTCTGCCCGACTGGTTTCTGTGCCCTTCTGCCCTCTGCCTAACTCATGCCCTCTGTCCCAATTTGTGCCCTTCTGCCCTCAGCCATAAGTCAGCTTCAACAGGAAGCACTAATAGATAAAGTAAAGCAGGTGCTTGAGTTGAAGGTCAAATTAAGTTACACAGTCATTAATCACCCCAAGTTTGGAGTGATTAATGATTGTGTAACTGAATTTGAGATTCAACTCTAGCACCTGCTTTACATTATCTATTAGTGCTTCCTGTTGAAGCTGACTTTTGTAACTATTTTAGAGTCTCTGGCAGCTTGCCGGCGCCATTCTAAAATAGTTACAAATAGTCAGCTTGAACTTTTGACCCAATCCGTTCCGCTCGTGGATTTTGCGGGAAATTCGCGAATCTCGCGGATTGCGAATTTACCGAAAATCCGCAAAATCCGCGAGCGGAACGGATTTTCCGCCCATGCTTAGTTAATTTTCAAACAACAAGGAGCTTAGAGGGTAAAGTTAGTAATAGGTCGCCCCCCACTCAATATACAACTAGTACGAAAAAGACCTAGACTATGTAGGCACTTGTAAATGTATCTTTTTTTGGAATATACCATTTATTGCATTATTATTGCTAGACTTACTCCCCTTCCATTAGTTATCGGGGTAGTTGGTATATCCTAAAATTGGGCCTCCTTTAAACAATCGCCCGGTTCCCAATAAGTAAAATTCAGCTGAGGGACAACACATAACACACACACTTTAGTGTCAAACTGTGATGTGCACAAACGAAAAAAAGTGTGTGAGAGCAAGATGGCACCTCACGGGTGTCTGCGTTAAGCCTAGTACCAACGCGGATGCCAATGACAACCCGATCTGGTAAGGGGAAGGGGGCCGGAGGAGGTTCTGTCATTGGCTCGATGGACCAGTTTATCACCAGAGCAGTCTCGGCTATTGACAAAGAGATTGCCAATACTGAACGTTGTCTCTCTCACGAACTATTCAATCAAAAGCGCTCTTCCTTAGGTCCCACTGCTTTGGTAGTATCTCCTGTACAGCTAGTCGATGACCTGCCTGTTGAAGGCGTTCCTGTTCTAGATCTGGCAAGAATAGGAGCTATTAGAGCCAGCCTCGACAGGCTCTATGCTCTTAATTGTAGTATATATCCATCCACACAGCCTTTACAGGGGGTCGATATGTGCTCTTCAACCGGGGACCAAGCTACTGTTAGTACCCCCATTTCTTCAGAGGAAATCCTGGTCCAGCTAGAGGTAGCGCCCATTAGCATTAGCAGACCTAGAATTGTATCCACCAAGCAGAAAAGAGCTGCACCCCATTCAAGGGCTGACTACCTAAACCCCTCTAAGAAGTTTATGGGCAAGCGCCCTAAGGCAAGTGTTAATTTAAAAGGGGGAGGGGAGTCCGGAAATCACCAAACCATCGTTTCCCACTCTGCTCCTCCTGGGGTCTCTCTATCCAGAGCTCAGGTGCCAAGCACCTCAAGCAAGCCAGAGAGTGGGAAGCAGTCACCCTCTAGCACATTAACTAATCCTGATAACTTGCTTTCCCTAGCCCAAATTGAGAAACTGTTGAAGTCACTCATTCTCCCGGTTCTTGAGAGGGTGAAGGTCTTGACTGAGAGGCTTGATCGGTTCGAGCAGGCCACTCTCAATAACTTTTTTTCTCTCAAGTCCCTAATTAAATTACACATAAAAATTAGGGAGGGGCTCCTGAAACGATTAAAGCCAGACAGTTGGACTTAACATCTCCAGTGTCTAGGGGGCAACCATCACCTGAGGAAGCAACAGGGCCCCCCTTGTGTGAAAACCAAACCATTCAGGATGGATCTATTGAACCCAATGTCCAAACTGGTAAGAAGCCCAGTGTGGATAAAGGATCCAATGGATGTCCTGCGAGTTTGACTACCCAGAGCAAGCCCCCTGAAACCACTATCGGAAATAGAGAGGGCCAGAAAGGTAAACATCTTGATCTAATTAAAGAATTTACTGTAGCTAAAATTATATTGACCTTCCCACCATCAACCTACCCCCAGAATGCCAGCCGTATTTAGTTGTGCTTACAGGGGTACCTCTTCGTAAACCTGGCAATCAGGAATCGTATAATGAGCTTAAGAATAAAACGATGTTCTGGTTATCCGAAAATAGACCCCTGCCTAACTCATTTGATGGTCAGGTTCTCCACGTCAGAAGAGTTGGTTGGGTTGGGAATAGGCCCAAAGATTTGCCTGGGGATTGTATCCTGGTAAACTTTAGGGATCCCAGGGTGGCCAGATATATTTGCAATCTCCTGCCTACCATAGGGAACACAGAGATTGGCACATTTGAACTTAGCCTTTTTCAAATTCTCCCGGTTCCCCAACCCATTGTTAGTCAGCATCCTAGGGGCTGGAGGGACAATTTGCTACATCCAGAAGCCGACTACGATACCCAACAGCATTACATGCCCCCGGTTGGTAGAGCGGCTTATAGGTTGGGCTATGGCTGGTGACACAATCCCTATCCCTTTGCAAAGCTAGCTGAGTACCCCACAAGGGACGGGGTTTGTCTGGGTGTTAGAAAATAACTGAGGACCCTGATGGTGGAGTTTTCAACCAATCCTGCTCTGGTCCCTCGGCTCGAGAGAACATTAGTGGGTTGGGGGAGCAGGAGACTATCTCTGCCGAGATTGATGCTGGGATTAGTCTGGCGGCTACACTTTATCCCTCTGAGGTGGTAAATACGAGTAATGATCTAAAGATCCTGAGTTGGAATATAGCTGGCATCTCCAGGAATCTAGATGTTCCTGATTGGAATTTACTGATTGAGTCCTATGAGATTTGTATCTTTCAAGAGACTTGGAGTGTGGAACCCTGTCATAAGTTGGCTACACTACGTTTTTTGTTCCAGCTATTTCCTCACACACCCGAAGAGGTCACCCTTCAGGAGGTCTTTTAATTTGGATCAACATCTCCTTGGGCTGCCACACTAGACAACTTGCTTCCAAAACTCCTGATATTTTAAGACTGTCAGTGAGGGGTCTTCACAGAGGGCTCACAATTGAGATATTTAATATCTACGCCAGAGACACTAATGGCGGCTCTGAATCTCCAATTATTTCTATCCTTGGAGAGGAGCTCAGTAAGTGTAGCAAGAATGCAAATGTCCTGGTCGCAGGGGATTTCAATTGCACTTTTGAACCCCTGGTGGATGAAGACATTTTGGGTACTACCGATGAGGATGGTAGAAGGGGCATTCCAGCCCTTACTATTCCGCCTATTAAGAGATGGTCCATCGGACCATCCAGCTTAACATCTTGACCTTAGAATTTGGCTTGAGGGCTGTGAATGGTAGAACATCGTCAGACCCCTCAGGTGTCCACACATTTAACAGGGTAGACCATTCCTCACGGATAGACTACATTTTACTTGACCTAAAGCTCTGGAGTTTTATGAGAGATATGGAGGTACTGCCAACTACAGACAGCAATCAGAACCCGCTGTCTTTAAGCCTAAAGTCTATGTGGCCATCCCCACTCGATGTTCCCCTACTACAACCCAGAATAACCTCAGATGTTCGTCCATCAAATGGGGGAAGGCGCCTTAAATGGTGCACGGTTGTCCTTGATGATGGGCTGGTGCAAAATTTAGGGGCCCTGATTGTAGGGGCAGTATCCAGGTTGGATACCACCATCTTGGCCCCGCCTGAGGTTCTCTGCCTCTTTTGAAACACCATTAAAGCCCTGGGAAGCCTACTTAAAAAACCATGCAGGGACTCCCACGCCAGGGGGGGGATCAGAAACCGAAACATAATCTGGAGTGGTTTTCCAAAAAGTGCCGGTCGTCAAAGACAGCCTTGGTGAAGGCTGTCAAGCTAAAGGTTCTTGCGCTGATTCGGACCGCCAGGAAAAATTACAAGCTTACCATTAGGGAAGCTAGGGGGGATTGGGATGATCAGTTTTGGTGTGATCTAAAGGTTGCCAGTGTAAGGAGGGATGCTGGAGGTTTCTGGAACTTGGTAAGGAACAGGAATTGGCCCGATTGTACCCTTATTACATGTAATATCACGGGGCAAGTGTGGTTTGATCACTTTTCTCTTCTTTATTCCACCCATCCTGCCAAGGGGTTGGGGCCGACTACATCTCCTGCGTTGGGCCTCTCTGAGGCAAGCAAGGCGTTACTTTTTACATCGAAGGAGGTGGAAGACGTGATCAAATCCCTAGTGCCAAACAAAGCAGCAGGCCCTGATAAGCTACCGGGGTACCTACTCTGTTTGCATCCACAAGATTGGGGTAAACTTATATCAACTTTACTCAATGCCATTATGCATGGTGCGGCGATTACAGACTCTTGGAAGGGGGCGGAGGTCGTCCCGATTTTTAAAAAGGGCTGTCGGGATGACCCAGCAAATTATCGCCCTATAAGTCTTATAGACTCCACATAGAAGGTAGCCGAAAAGGTTGTCCTAAGGAGAGTGCTCCAGTGGGAGGTCGAGAATAAAATTCTTTCAGAATTTCAAGCTGGTTTTAGGCCTGGCACTGGAACCATCGAGCAGGTTTTTAGACTGATGCTCATTTACTGGAAGGTGGTAGTACTAGGCAAAGGCAGTCTTTATCTTGCTTTTATCGATTTAAAGACTGCCTTTGACCTGGTGCCTCGGGACCGCTTGTTGGGGATACTTTTCGATCTGGGGATTCCTGCATACATTTAGTCCTTGTTGGTGAAGTTGCACGATGCGAACTATGCGCAGGTGAGGTGGGGCACCCAGGGCCAGAAGACAGCCAAAATTCCAGTGGATATGGGCGTCCGCCAGGGGTGCGTCCTTGCCCCCACTCTGTTCTCACTATATGTGAACAGGGTGGTGGAGCATCTTTTAAATCAGCCATCTGACTCTCCCTCTTTGGTGGGAAAGAAAATACACACGCTTCTTTTCGCTGACGATACCCTGCTCATCTCAAAGTCCCTGATGGGACTGCAGAGCCTCTTGGACAATGTTCAATCTTTTTGTAATAGTAGGGGCCTCAAAATCAATACTGATAAAACCAAGTACTTAGTATTGAACCCTCCCAGGAAACCTCCTTCTTTAAACCTTGTGCCCTTGGAAAGGGTCAAGGAATTTAACTATTTGGGTATTTGTTTATCTGATTCTATGCAGGTGGGCCTCCACCTCCAGAACATGCTGCTGGGTCACAAAAGGGTTGAGGGAGCACTAATCAAAAAGCAATGCTCATCCTCATTTAGGCCTATTGCCCCAGTCCTAGATTTTTTTAGAGCAAGGGGAGTTAGTGCAGCGCTTTAGGGGGCTGAACTTTGGGGATTAGGTATATTGACCATCTCCTAAAATCCGAAAATAAATTTTTAACCTCATGCGCGCTAGCGGAATTCCGCTCCTGCGCTGAGATTTTTAAAAACGCATGTTACATGACGAGCTGGGCTCGTCATCAGCGTGGGAGGAGGCTACGCCATGACGAGCCCAGCTCGTCATCAGGATGTCCCCTTTTGCGAACCGTATATGGATCTGATTTCTAAATCCTTTGATCGAGCTCTGTACTTCAAGTTCAGGGTGGGTTTGCTCCCACTGAGAGAATTGTCTGCCCGCTGGAACATTCCAGCACAAACCTCTCCATTTTGCATATTTTGTACTTCTAGAGGGGAGTCTGTCGCCAACTTTTTATTTGAATGCCCGGCCTACAAAACTACAAAGTCTTTGTGGCTAAAGCCCTTATGCAGGGAGCTGGGTACCAGACACCATATAGTCGCTTTGCGAATCTTGAGGTCGGATACCCGGCCCCTGTATGTTTGTGGTATGGCCAAATACCTTAGCTGGGCTTGGTCAATCAGATGTAAAAGGCTAAAACTCATTGTTTCATTGCGGTCATGTATTGGACCTTCTTATCTAATTTATTGGAAATTGTATAATTTTTAGCTATTTGATTAGCCATTGGATCTTAACTAATATGGTTTTACTTTGTTGTTTTATGTAATGCTTTTATGATATTTTTATTATCCAAATAAAGCTGATTGACTTGACTTGACCTTTCCTCTGGTTGTTTTTGTTAGTGGCTGTGACGTATCCAAGGTACTTTGTGTTGAAAGTGTTGCATCCATAGTTTGCTAAGGACAGAACTGTTTTTGCCTTCTAAGGTTTACATTTTGATTACTGTACTGGGGATTTTTGTCGTTTTGGTCTTGTTTGGTTTAGATAAAGAATACTTATTTTTCTAAACTGGTGTGGTGTCCATTTTTATTGTTTTCACTTATTACAGTATGTGTACACAAGTGCTTTACACACTACCTCTGAGATAAGCCTGTCTGCTTATGCCAAGCTACCAAGGGGGAGGGCAGGGGTTTTGTAGAAGTGTATCCAACTTACCCCGACTAGGAAGAAGGGTTCCTACTTGGACAAAGGTGCAAACCATTGCCAACTAGAGACCCCAATTTCTAACAGGTATCTCCAAACAAACAATTATGTACTTTTTGTGCAACTTTTATCAACTTTTTACCAAAAAGTTTTTTGTCACCTTGATGAAGGCAAGACATTTTAGACATTGTAGTAGAGCTTATAATTCCCCTAAACAACTTGAGGATGAAGAGTCCTGTGTTTGTGGGGCTCTTCCTTCATGCAGCTGTCCACTCTTGGGAATCCATGAATTTTATTTTTAAACTTGATTGTCTTATTCAAGTTAGTGTTTGGATTGGCGATCTTATAATGTTGTATGTAGCTTTATTGGTCCACTGCTTGTATTGCACTAGAATTTTAAATCTGATGGATAAATGTATTTTATTGTACAACTCTGATCTATTTTTCTGTCTATGTGCTTTTATGGCTGTTCACAGCTGAATAAAGAATATTAAAGAAAAGAAAAGTACATATAGACGTGTAAAAATATATTTATCTATATAAGCGTACCTTCACAATATTTTGGTCCTCAATATTAAGTCCATGATATTCTGGTAGCATGATATTCTGCTAAAACTTTTGTATTCCTTAGGATGCACGCCATCACTATTTCAATCCTGTACTGAGGGTATTTTTTCCCTAATTATGAAGGTAGGTATTATTCAGTAAGATATGGAGGAGCACACGTCCCCCAGAAGACCACAAATGCTATGAAACAATGTCAACATTTGATAAACGTAAGATTGAATTGTATGGCTGGGTTGCTTTGAAAGATTTAACTTGCTTGAGTGAGACACAAAACTTACGCTGTATAATTCTTTAAGACATTGATATCATCTTTGCATTATAATTGACTTACTAGTCCTGTGGCCAATTATGTTTTTTTGAAGCTGGAGCAATAAACACAAAGCTGTAGTTGTGTCAAAAAAACACAGGGGCTTATATATGGATCACTTAATTGGGAGTAGTGCTGGAATGGTGAAGGAATGTGGGCCGGCGGATGAGTGAAGCGTCTGCCAGGACTGGCAATGGCAAACGCTTTATTCATCCGCCGGCCGTCCCCCCTGGATTCATCAATCGTTCCACTGGCCGGAAATTCCACCAAACAATGGGCCAATTTGACTGGCACAGCCCCACATTCCTTCACCATTCCAGCACTACTCCCAATCAAGTGATCTTTGTCCTGATGATGACCTGGAATTGATCACGCCGTCGACAATGCAGCTCAGAACTTTGGCGCTCTGTGGTCAAATTAATTTACCCAATTGACCTATATTGATGATGTATATATTTTGTTTACAATTGACCACCTTTTGTTTATCGTGCCATTCATGCTATTTTTTGCACCCCAGTTTCACTGCGCCACCCACTGTCACTTGCACGCTCAGTGCACACTTGTAGGTTTTGGTCACTGTTTTATTTAATTATACTGTAGTGCTGATATATCTACTTATATAAAACAATCCTGTTCCCTACACCTTTCCTGCTGTGGTCACCCTTTGTTCTCTCCCTTCCCTTGCGATTTCTGCCACCACTATAAATTATGACACAAAATTGCCCCCTCTAAATGTTTTCCAGTTGAGACATTGTGTTATGATATACTGTAAATATGATGCATCATTGTTGTCACAAGGAGGGCGCAATGAAAAGTGACGCATCGCTATTTTCTTGCAGCGATGCCTCACTTTTCATAAATGAGGCCCACAATGTATAAGGTTTCTGATCTTCAGCTTATAAAAGAACCTTCACAGCATAAATATTATTCCTACTCTGCTGTGGTATGGTCCACGCTTTATTAAACTGCTCATAAATAAATAACATCTGTCACCATACTGTTTAATATCCATTACTCTGAAAGTGTCGCATGAAGCTCGAGTAATGTATATAAAATGAGGTACATTTGTAAATATAGGTAACAAAAATTATTTTGAATGAAAGGAACACAATAATATTGATTCATGAAATCAATCGTAAACATGGACTCAAAAGATACATTATTTGATGGATTTTAGTAGAATCGGTGTTCAGTAGCGTAGCTCGTGCGTCACGGGCCCTAGAGCAGAGAAGATAATGGGTCCCTGGATGCTGTTTGAATTATAAAATACAGCAATAATCAGGGTTCAGTGGGTCCCTCAGGTCTTTGAGTCCAGGGCTGCTGCACCTGCTGCACCAATCGAAGCCACGCCCTGCCAGTACCTAAATATGTACACATGTCTGCTTCGGTTCTTCCCTTCTGCCCTCTGTAGGGTCGCATTACAAAGTCGCCAGTGCAAGCCCTCGTCTGACCATCAGATATCATTCAATACAAGGGGAATCGGTAATTATGGGTGCATAGAGTTATTAGGAATTATAGTTCTCCACATGAATAAGGGGCCCCCACCGGAATCTGTAATTCGAGGTTTTATGCCCCAGTAATTCGTAAATGCCCCCTGAAGTTTCACCCATAGATTTTGAACGCTCTCACCAGTTGAAGACCCAGGGGAAAATGTTCCGCAGACCTAGTAATTCCAATCGGGGCTGTTCACACCGTTCCCGGTTCCATATAGTACTGCCTTACGTGTTACATCCGTATAAGTTATATGTACACCCAGATACTACAGATCTGCCTTACAACCAAACAGCACGCTTCCTTGAACTATGAATATTTCAAATAAAATTCTTCTACAATGTTTAACATCCGAGGAGGTTATTGATAAATTTAAAATGGTTGTTTATTGAGCGGAAAATAACCTTTACTTTCATGTTGCAATTAAGCAAGGCAAAAATAGTCAGCTGTCTGGCAAATTTTGATAGTTTTAATTAAGGATGCTTACTGCTTCCTACTGTCATGTGGCAGACTGAATTCTCTAGAGGCCTGCTAAAACATAATTAAAAGATTGACACACATGGAACAGCGTCGTCCCTTCTTTTTCCACTTTGTCTGCTTTGTTTTGTATTCCACATGGCCCGTCCAGACAGGAGTTATGAGATTAGGAGCAGTTATGCAGAAGAAAAATCTACAAAGGAATGATGCGGCACACTCCTCCCAGGGCTCTGCGCATGCACTGACATCTGCAGCAGAACTGCAAATAAAGAATGACGTGCCTGCCTCATTCTGGTATTTTATGGGCCTCGGAGGAGGAAAACAGCATTGTGCACAGAGACTCGCCAATGTACTTCAACGACTCCTCGACAGATGTAATAAGCACTGAATAACATAAAGGTCTAGCACTCTGATTGTAGTGCAAAGCTTTGGGCTGAACTTGAGAATGTGTTATGTTTGCTCAAGACTGGTGCTGCGCATTGCAGTTGAACAGTAATGTTGACTACGCGCTGATTAGTTATAAGCAGACTCCTTATTAACAGTTCCCTTACCGAAGTTGAATACTACATTTAGTGGTTAACCTGTCTTTTTATAGCATTCGAAGACTATTTTACATCAATTTTAGTATTCAGTAGTATTCTTTTTGTGAAGCCTAGTGTATGAAGACTACTGGAAATTGAGTAATACTACTTGAACACTAACAGAATACTTCTCGAATACTTATTTGCTAATCAAATAGTCTTCATTTACAATGCAGAAAAATCAGTGAATATGAATACTACAGGACTGTAATGAATATTACCAGACTACTGATCACATTCTTCTTTTCAAGTGTTGCATGCTGAATTGAATGATTTTGTATGCAGAGATTTGTATGAATATGAGCTATTGTGTGCTTACTACTAACATATTAAAAGATGTATGTGCAAAGCATTTTTTCCAAACTTTGAAGGCTTAACTGAATGGTATGGCTAGGCTAATAATATTATATCAAAATACTAACAAACAAACATGCATGTGTGTGTGCATATACTTTCATTATTATTAGGATCAATTTTATTTATTAGAGCCTTAAACGTAGTGCTATTCTGAAAAAGGTGTTCAATCTAACTAGTAATAAAGTTTACAAACTGTTTGTGTTTTTTTTTCTCTAATTATTTTAGGTACTCTTAAAAAACCCTAATATGTGTGGCTGTTATAGAAAAGGAATACACAGTTCCACAATAATATTGTGACAGTTATAGTAAAAGAATAGGTGAACTGTTGAAACAACTTTGTGTTTCGAATCCTGAACTCTGTTCAACATCCCCTGATTAGTCCACTTACCCTCCCTGTTGCTAAAAAAAAATTGCAACATCTGGCTCTTAGTGTAAAAATATCTTGTTCTCACGTAAAGCGTGCGCTGATGTCTTTCGGCCAAGTTTGCGCTATATAAAACTCCACCTAAATGTTTTACAAATTACAAATGCGTTCTGTGTCTCACCTGTTTCTACAATAGTTAGCTCAAACAAAAATAAATAAAGGCTTCTAAAGATGGTGTGCACATCTGCAGAGAGGTTGTAAGTATAAGTTGGGACAGGTTGTCTTTGCAAATGTTTGATGGCTTCCAAGTTAATTCTTGCACTGTGCAAATGGTGCCTTTTCTGTTTCTTTTATCTACTTGCATTGTATCGGAGAGGAAGTGGAAGCAAAGTGCCAGTGTGACCGAGATCAAGGGAGGTAGAGCTGTTGTGCCGAGCAGGTTGTGGATCCGGTGCCCTGCTCACTAGAGAGTGGATGGAGAAAGCATTCTCCCATTCAGTTCTGTATTTTTTGGGGGAGGGTGGAAAGGAGGGAGAGGCAAGAAGTTAGAGCGGCGCTTTGTGTGAAAGACTGGAGCACGTGACTTAAATGCAGACATTGATTGTTTTATTTTCCAGGTCGAACATGATTACTTTAGAAGCCATCCTAGAATCATTGAATGACCATCGAACTACTGTAGCAGTAATGTTCATGTCATCAGACATCATCAACCTCTTGAAGTCATCAGCAAAGTCTAAAAACTTGGGAGATGATGATTGGAGGATGACTTGAATATGAGCATCTGATAACTTCACAAGATGTGAATATTCCTGATGACTCAAGGAAGATTTGAAAGTATCTGATTACTTCACAAGGTGTGACTATTTCTGATGACTTTAGAATGATTTGAAAATGAATATCTGATGACTTCGCTGGCATCAATATTGTTTCTGAAGATAGTCAAATGAGTTGTATGCATTTACACATAGATTAGGTATTTGTGTATAATGTATTTATGTATGCATGATATATTTATGTAGGCTTAAAAATAGTAACCCAAACAATATTTCCTGTGTATCTCTATAAATTAAGTACATGATCTGAACGGTGTAATATGTACAGTGTGTGTGTGTTTAGTTGAACTATAGGTAGACCATCCAGTTGGCCTATTAGTTTGACTGCTCTAAGCTTCTGAAAACCGTTGTAGAGTGCTCCGAGGGTTTATATTTTAGTTTTGTTTATTCAAACATTTTAGTTTGTTCAACCTTTCACGCACAGCAGGTGACAAACATGGTTTATAAGGAAAAACAACACAATAAGGGAAAGGACTAGTACATTAATACAGCTAAAAGGGGGAGTAATAGTGGCAATGTGATTGTGGCGTGCTAAAACAGGGCAAGAACGCTTGACAGATCGAGCTCCCGCTTGGCTCAGTAGTAGTTAAATACATTGAAGCTAACTGGGAAAAATTACAGTGCGCTCATATCAGACACATAGGCACCACTGCCACAGAACACTTGACAAAAACTCACCAGTGATAGCAAAACACACTTATTTCAATATGGCTTAAACTCAGTATTGGGATGTGAAGTTACATGCAGTACTGCCAAGTACCACGCATTAGGCATTATACTAACGCATTTCAGTGTGGTGCTCCGCATCACTGCACTGAAATGCATTGTCACACATTTATAGCACCTCAGCTGCCTGCCTGACTGCTGCTATGTTGCACTTCCACTAGTAGGCAAAGCTTTAGCTGACAGAATGCGCTCCGTATGCCGCTTGAGGCAAGATTCGGGGCTGGGTCAGCTCTTGGCTAGCAGTAGTGGCTACAATTTTTCACCCAATGCCACAGCAATTTAAGTTTCAGTAATGACACCACCTCATGAGTCTTCAGTGTTGATTTTGCGCTCCTAGTCGACAATAAGCGGGCCTGGCCGCCTGCGGTGCGAGAGGACCCCAGTTTAAGTTCTTTGGCTGTGCAGTTTGAGAGGGTAACCGCCCACTGCAGCATGCCCCGCGCACTTAGGCATAATCATGCTGCACACTGATCTGGACTGCGGCGGCCGCAGGAGAGTGGTGGTGCGGTATTCAGGAGCCTGCCATCCTGCACTGTACCAGTGCTGCTGTGATGAAGAGCAATGCTGGATGTGGTGGTCAATGCCCTGGACCACAATGCTGCCTGCCCCCGACCGGGAAGGACAGTGCCAGGGGGAGTCGTTGCGGCTGTCCTCGCCCGTACCGTCAAGGCATTCGCTAGCACAAAGTAAGTTTCACTGTATTAATCATCTCCTTGGCTTCCAAATTTAATTCAGCCCCTTAGAGTAAATGTTACACCTGAGCGATGCGCATCAGTCACACTGCATTATGCACAAAATTCAGTTTAGCCACGTTTCCAATCTGGGCCATTATCTTAGGGAGCGCTGATTGATGATTAAAGAGTGCCTCATCCTGATGATACTAGGCCTGTGCAATCGTTATGCAGAGATGCTTTTGCCAGGTCATCGTCACTTTTCAGTATAGGTGGTGGCAATGTATTTTACAAAACCATTACTTTGCATTTTCACCTTGTCGCCTACTCATAGGCCCGCCGTGCACAAGTCTGTACTTCGAGTTTGTGCTGGCGACGCTTCCTCGGCACAGTATGTTTTCCCTACCAGCACCTGCCCCCTTCAGCCCATCTGGACTTAATCGGCTGGCAGGGGCGGAGAGATTTGAATTTTACCCTTACCAGTGAATCCCTCTAGCCACATCATTTGTCCCTCTCTGGAGAAGAGGTGGGCTGTGACTGCATCCCTAACCTGAGTTGGGAGAGAGACAACACAGCAAAGAGACTGCCTGTCATGGTGCCAGTAGCCTTGAAAGAACCTCAGAGAGCACAGCTGGCCTGAGAGGGGCTGAGAGCTGTAGTGTGAGAGTTAATACTCAGCTGCAAGGCCGTCCCTGCAGGGCCAGTGTGCAGCGGTCGGAGGTATGCAACTGTGGTAAACTTCCTCTCAAGCTCTTTTTCTTCAATATTATCGCTAAGAGGCCCTTCTGCGAAATTATCGCCCTTCTATTTCTGGTACTTTTCAGCAGTATTAAGGTCTTCTTAGAGTTTCTTATTGCTTAAATAGGGGTAATTTGTGATATTTATATGTTTCCCTTGTCTTCATTGCTTGATTTTGCTTGTGCGAAAGTGTCACTCATAATCGTTGAATGTCACTCATAATTACACTAAAATTATGAAAATGTCACACATACCAATCTAAAACATTGGCAGCTATGACAGTGACATCGATAAGAGTGGGTTAGCTTAATAATTAGTTAAGTGAATTAGAACTACAACCCCCAAAATGCACTTCAATTTTAATTAGCATTTTTTTTGACATTACTACTGTAAATGGTTTGATCTTTAAAAGTTGTTTCTGCGTTTTTTCAGATAATTTAATTTAAATATTTTACATTCATATTTTTCTTTTCTTGCTGCAATACGTTATTAATTGAACTATATATAAATCTGTTTGCTTTACAATGTATAATAAATGTTTCTCCTCGATGTGCTCGTTTATTTTTGTAACATATTTTCATCGTTATGTAAAACTCAGGCTTTCTTCTTTCTTCTTTTGGTCTTCTGTTGATGGGCGTTGGGCTTGTTCTGTCGAGCAGAGTTGAGTTGGGCTATTTTTGGGCTTCATTTGGTCCAACTTGGGCTGCAAAGTTTCCTTTGCTCTGCTGCGCCTGCGCAGTGTTTTGAATTGAAAATGAGGAGCGGTAAACTTGGTGGAGGGTGAGCACGTAACTTGCTTTGTGCATCACCAGAAATGCCCCTTTAAGACTACCCCCCCCTCTCCCCTGATCCACTGGCACCAGTCGAAGGTAGGGGACGTTCACGCGGGAGGGTTGGGGTGGTGAGCTTGCTGGCCTAAGTGTGGTGCACATTACCGACTAAGCTACGGTACAGACTAGTAGCTTCACTCTAAGTCCCTTTCAGTGCTTCTTTGGCGCATACAGCACTATAGGCCCCAGTAATTATTGAGAAAATATGCACAGCTTTGGAAAATGGAAGGCACGCTCTTTTACAGCGCTTCAGCTGTAACAGAACTGCCTTCACAGCACTATTCTACGCTTCCGCATACAGGCATGCACTCGCCGCTTCACAGTGGTTTACGTATCCTTTCACATAGTGGAAGGCACACATCACGTTCTCAAACAGACTCGGCCTCCGACAATCACTATTTAATAAGGAAACGGCTGGGGGTTCCGTCAACTTCGTTGGCTTAATTTCCACCATAAAACAGGAAAGAGACCTGCTCCCGAGGCTTGGAGGGGAAAGGCAGTCCTGTACGCACTCACACACATCATTTTTTATACAAATAAAAATGGCACATCTTGGAGCCCAAGGCAAGTGTGTATTTTCAAATCTGTACATATGTGCAAACGTGCATTTGTGTTCCAAAAAATGCTTGCGCACACCAAGCGCCCTGTTTACAGCCACAACGTTGCGTGAAAGACAATTCCTCCGACTGCATTTCTCTCTTTCATCTTGGTTGCCACAATCCCGCCCAGTAATTTTCAGACAGTAGGGAGAAGTTTGGAGATCAAATTGACTGGAAAAGATGAATCGCAGATGGCGTGTGTTTATGAGGGCGCGTCTTCTTTAAACACAAGACTGCAACCTGACATTTTTTCTCAATGAAACTGTGATTAAAGCTACATTGGAGAAGTGTACCAGATCCTGCCCTGTTTTTTGAAGCCTTTGTAGTTTGCTCCCGGCAGGTTCGTTTTTCCTTCCCATAAATACAAGGCTTTCACAAGGGCCACCTTCACCCGGTCATGGACGGTGGCCAACTGCATGAGGTTCGTGCATTTGTACTGTGCCGCCTCTGCAAGTATAGGTAAAGTAGTTGTACCAGTGCTGTTTTATTATTATAAATAGTGTAATCTTTACATTTGATTTTCTTTTTTTACATTTCACCCAAGCCTATGCTTTCTGCATTCCGAACCGGATACTTTTTTGTTAGCTGTTTATTTGGGAATGCATGTGGCAACACAGCACAAAAGCCTTAAGGCCCCCGGAGAGCATGCTGTGTTTCAAGTCACAATTGTGCAGAAGAGATTGTTGGAAATTGAAACCTGCAAAAGCATAGCAAGTCAATCAAAGGCATTGTGCGTTCAGAATGGCCTCACCTCGCCAAAAAAGCACATTCTCAACTCGAAAAAACCCACAAGTAACCTCCTAGCTTTTCAACTTCCAAACTGCCACCAGAAATTTCTTTCGTCCCCAGCCTTACTGCTGTACGCTAGCTACTTCAGTCGTTGAATGCACAACTTAGGTCACGCGCCATCCACCCCCTTTTAGTTATGTGGTATTAGGGCGGATTTTGTTATGAGGGCTCCAGTGTTTCCACGCCTCCAAGAGGTGGCATACCAAGTAATTAACGCGAGATGCACATTTTAAAAAGTGCTGTACACAAATATTATTGGATCAACAGCAGGTCGAGCTCTGGGGGAGACTAATAAACTGACAGGTAAAGCAAAAGGGCAGCGCCGGTGTAATAAATGTACTCCAGATGGCTGGGAAAGGCCACATTTACCACATAAACAAAAAGGTTAAGGGGCCTATAAACACAAAAAATGTTTGGCATACGTAAAGTAGTAGTCATACAATACTCTTATGTATTCTTACATGCCCCCAAAACATCAGAAATGGGAAAAAAATAGAAACATACAGGGAAATATTTTGATAAAATTAGCATACAAACCGAAAGGACTGTGCCCTCTTTGCATTCTTATTTATAGGGAGTTGGATTTTTCAGGGTCTATTCTGAGATGGTGTAATGGTACGGAATGAGCTCTCCTGTAGTATTACTTCTTGTAATCCTAAATGCCTTCATGAACTGGGCCTAATATCTTTGCATTAGTCCACTTTTCACACCACAACTTCCATACCTCAGGGGAAACTGGCCAGCATATTTCAAACTCTGTTTGCACTTGCATTAGTGGAGAGCGTAGCTGCTCACAACGAGGTCAAGCGAAGAAATCTGAACACTTGGCATTTATACTTACATCCTATTTGGTACAGTCGGGTTCCAGAGTGCCCTTCCATTTCTGGTGATTTGTTGCCGTTTAAAGATCTTCTAAGAGTTACTCATTGCTCAAATGAGTGTAATTTCTTAAATTTATATATTTCCCTCATCTTCATAGCTTGACTTTGCTCACGAAAAAGTGTTACTCATAGTCGTTGAATGTCACTCATATTTACACGGAAATTATGAAAATGTCACACATAAGCAATCTGAAACTTTGGCAGCTATGATCATCTCCACAAGAAGGATGTATGTCATTACAACGCATGCTTTTACAATGCATGCCATTACGACACAACTTTTACAACGCAAGTCGTTATAACAACTTGCGTTGGGGGACGCTGGATAGTGAATAGTTTACTTTACTATTCCAACTCCAGTCCCCGTGGATAGTAGGGAAGGTGTTGGATAGTAATTGAACTATTCCCTATCCTAGAGCGCCCTCCAGCGCAATTCGTTGTAATGACTTGCGTTGTAAAAGCTGCGTCGTAATGGTAGCGCGTTGTAAAAGTTGCGTTGTAAAGGATGTTTCCTCCACAAGAACACCCGGCTTGATTTTTCCATCCTGCAAACTCAACCTGCTCCCTAGCTAAATGTATAACTTTGCACTTTGAAATTCAGAAAAATGCATTGACTTCTTTTCTGCAAAAGAAAGGAGAAACAGCAACTCTAACCTCAACCATTGTTTTATAATGTCCTAATTCGCCATCGCCCTTCTTTTATGAAGGACTGTGCTGTTTTTGGGGACTGATAAATTACTATTTTAATACAGGGTTTCTTATTTGCAATTCTAAGAGGTATTGTCATATTCTTTTCTGTTAGCCAGGTAGCGCTGACAACATACTGAATCGACTCAAGTCGCTAAAACAGCTGAGGTTTGGGTTACCATTCTAAAACAATCAACCTCCGAAGCTTGAAAGATTACATCAGCCCTGCCAAGAATAGAATCTCTAATTTACAAGGGCAATGAGAAAAGACTGGACCTTATTTAAAGTTTGGAGGATGGGTACTCCATCGCAAAATTGACAGACATCCGGTATGCCTTATTACAAGAGTATTATAGCCTAATGCAATTGTAATAAGGCAGCCGGAAGTCCTTCATGTGTGTGATGAAGTACCAGTCCACAAAACTCTAAATCATGCACAGTGTCTTAAATTAGCACTTGGGGTCAGTGCTGCATATGAGGGGCATCCAGCCAGATCCAGCAGCTAATATTGAGCCGGATCCCGATGGGTCCAACTGAAATATGGTGAATTTGCTTTAGGATAATTTGCTGACGCAGTAGGCACACCCGCACCATGTCTGCTTCCATTTAGAGCAGAAAGGTGCATGCAGTAAAGGGGGTTTCGTATTCTCACTCTATCCGTTGCATCTGCTCTCCACTGTCAAATTTACTCCACTGATTGTGCTTTTGCTGTCCACCCTTCATACGGATTCACCACTATCCCACTGCATTCTCAACCCTCCACATCTGTTGTCTATGCATGCTCTACAACCTGATAATCCATTTACCACTGTGTAAATGCGTGCTCTGTCCTCCACATTAGCTGACATCTTTCCACATAAACTTTCTACATGCATTCTCTCCAACGTCAACATGCGCTCCTCGTGTTTACTGTCCACAATCCGCACCCCTTCACATCCGCTCTCTACCCTGTATATCACTCTCCACCCCAGACATCTTTACACTTCACATGTTTTACATTCTCCACTTGTAGTCTACAGCCTGTTTATCTGCACTTTATCCTGTACCTTTTCTCTCAAATCTCCATTTGCTGTCGCCACCCTGCCTTCCTTTCCACACTATATCTGTTCCCAACCCTCCAGGTGCATTCTCCCTCTCCTCAAGATGTGCCTTACACCACCCATACTCGTTATCCACCCTCCACATGGTCTCTGCCATGTACAGCAACTCCCCACATGTGCTCTATACTGCACATACAATATCCAGCCTATACCGTTCCCTACTCTCTGTGGCCCACACTTACTCCAAATCCATTTTCAATACGACTTCACCACATCTACTGTGCAGGTAGGACATCTACTTTCTACTATGAGCACCAGTAGTCCATGGCCCACACCCACCCACTATGCTCTGCATCCACTCCATATATAGCCGAAAACTATACATTCGCTCTACCTCCTGTCCATTATCATTCCATCATCTGCACTCGATATACATCACCCTCTCCAGCTATGTGCAATGTCCACTAATGCCCACTACTTTCCAATCCGGATGTGCACCCTTTGTATTCACCCTCCACTTTTGTTCTACACAATACACACCCATTCTGAATCCTCTGCATCCATACTCTTGCCATTTAAGTATGGCAGTCACATCCACACTTTACATCCTCTCTATTTGCTTTCCTTGCAGCACATCTCCTCTCAGTGACAGCTGCTTTCTGCCATCCACCTCTGCCCTCTTCATGGGCTTTGCATGCCATCCTGTTCTCCACCCTCCGTATGTGCTTTCAAAGTGATAGATTTGTACTTCAAATGCACTTGCCATCAAACTACTCTGCTCACCACCCTTCGCATCTGCCTCCCTACCCTTCACATCTTCTTCCTGTCCCACCACATTTGCTTTTCACATTGGACATACACTCTCTGCCCTCCACATCCTCTATCTCTAAACTGTACATGCCCTCTCCAACCTCCACTTGGGGCTTCAACTAATTGCTTTTGCTCTCCAACCTCAAGATTCCCTATACATCCACTGTCGGTGGTTGACACCAACTCTGACTATCCATTCTTCACACCACTTCACCACATCTGCAATGGAAATGCTGCCAGCTCTGCACTTATGTACATCTGCACTCTATGGTCTCCATCCTCTCTCTGCATTCCACATCCACTCCAAACCCCTCACCACACTTTCGACACTGGTCATCGGTCTCACTCTCTAAATGTGCTCTCCATACACTTTGGCCCCCTTCCATATCCAATCTTCAGAATCCAGGTGTGCCCTCCACACTTCATGTGCACATTTTCCTCTGTATCCATTGTCTATTCACCCTTCACATCTGTTCTTAACCCTTCACATCCAACGAAAGTCCCCTGCATCCACTGTCCAGGTCTCACCTCCACTTTCCACAATAGGTATCTGCTATACGTGTTCCGGTTCTGCACTCTATTCTCCCTCTGCACACCACCTCTCTCAGTGCAGTACATCCAATTGTTGCCCCCTACATTCTTTAGGTGTTCTTGTAATACTTGTGCTGACCATACTGTAAGTGCAGTCTCCATTCTCTAGATTTACTTTCCACACTGTACACCCCCCACTACTGTCTTCACATTTATTCTCCACTATGTACATTTGTTGGAAACACTCCAATGTTAATATTTATTCTGCATCCAATACATCTGGTCTGTAACCTGAACATGCCCTCTCCATTTTATACATATGCTCTCCACACCTACTCCTTAACCTATATCTTCACACGTTGCATCTCTCTCCACCTGTGCTCCCTGTTCTGCACATCACTCTTCACATATGCCATTCAACTTATACATGCACTCTCAAACCTCCGCTTCTTCACCACTCTAAATACACACTCGCCACCCTCCACATGCTCTTTTCACTATGTACAATCACTCTGGTCTAAACCCTTTCCTTCATCCTTTCTCCACACCACCTCTTCTGTGCTTCATATTCTCTTTCTACATGTACATCTTCACTCCACACCCTACATGCTCTCTCCATGTTTGATACACTTCCACTATTCATGTCTGATTTCCAAATTCCGCACTTTGCTTTACATTTGCTGGGAATTTCAACATCCACGTGTGGTTTCCACCCTTCACTGCAGGCTCCAGTGCTCAGCCACTGTCCTCCCTCTCTATCCAGCCTGCACATCAGTTCTTTACCGTACACAACCAATTTATGTACTTTTTATCAGTTTTCCAACTCCTTCATATCCACACCCTACCTTGTACATTTGCTTTTCACATGCGCCTTACCTGTTCTCCACATACCGTCTGCTCTCTGCACCCTAAATCTAATCTGCACTATTTCTGTCATCTACATCTGCTCACTACCCTAATGATTGACTCTTAGCCCTCTTCAGTCTTTCTCCAAGCACTCCCATCACTTTTGCATCTTACACACTACTGTGAAAAACATCTGCTTTAACCCTTTCCATCTCCGTCCCATTTATATGTCCAGTCTGGTCAGTGGCGTAACATAGGGCTAGGCTGTGCGGGGTGAGGGGGTTGGTGCTGAGCTCCAGGGGTGGTGACCCCCCCTCCCCCTCTGCAACCCTCCCTCCGTGACTGACCCCCCCCTCCGCGACCCACCCTCCCCCTCCGTGAACCCCTCCCCCTGCATGACCCCCCTCCCCGACCCCCCTCTGCGACCCCCCCTCCCCCTGCGCGACCCCCCCTCAGCGACCCCCCTTCCCCCTCAGCGACCCCCCCTCCCCCTCAGCGACCCCCCCTCCCCCTCCGCGACCCCCCCCTCCCCCTCCGCGACCCCCCTCCCCCTGCGCGACCCCCCTCCCCCTGCGCGACCCCCCTCCCCCTGCGCGACCCCCCTCCGCGACCCCCCTCCCCCTGCGCGACCCCCCTCCCCGACCCCCCTCCGCCTGCGCGACCCCCCTCCGCCTGCACGACCCCCCCCTCCGCCTGCGCGACCCCCCTGCGCGGCCCCCCTCCCCCTGCGCGACCCCCCTCCCCCTGCGCGACCCCCCTCCCCGACCCCCCTGTGCGACCCCCCTCATTGACCCCCCCTCCCCCTCCGTGACCCCCTTCGTGACCCCCCTCCCCCGGCGCAACCCCCCCTCCCCCTGCGCCACCCCCCCTCCCCCTGCGCCACCCCCTCCCCCTGCGCCACCCCCTCCGCGACCCCCCCCTCCCCCTCCGCGACCCCCCCCCTCCCCCGGCGCAA
The DNA here is from genome assembly GCF_964263255.1 of Lissotriton vulgaris. Taxonomy (NCBI): domain Eukaryota; kingdom Metazoa; phylum Chordata; class Amphibia; order Caudata; family Salamandridae; genus Lissotriton; species Lissotriton vulgaris. Next base: position 460,632,203 of record NC_141699.1, read on the forward strand.
CCCCCCTCCCCCTGCGCCACCCCCTCCCCCTGCGCCACCCCCTCCGCGACCCCCCCCTCCCCCTCTGCGACCCCCCCCTCCCCCTCTGCGACCCCCCCCTCCCCCTCTGCGACCCCCCTCCCCCTCCGCGCCCCCCCCCTCGACCCCCCCTCCCCCTGCACGACCCCCCCTCCCCCTGCGCGACCCCCCTCCGTGACCCCCCTGCGCGACCCCCCTCCACCCACCCCTCCCAGTGATCATTAGTATTCAGCTAGTATTCAGCTAGTATTCAGCTAGTATTCAGCTAGTATTCAGATATTGCTCACAAAGAATACCACTAGTCTTCAAACAGTGGTCACAATCAATGAGACTAGCCTTCATTTTGCTCTTGAAATAGCACAAGAGCTGCAAATAAACCCTAACAGAATACTACTAAGCTTCAGATACTATTCTTCTAGAATACTACTAGTCTTCTTTTAGCAATCAATTTAAGTGTTCATTATGTATTTGAAGGGTAGTTGAGTAGAACTAGTATTCCCTCATTAGCATATTTCGGCTCGTGGGCATACTACTTAGCCTTCATGCTTACTAAATGAATACTACATTTTAATAGTAAATGAATACCACTGTAACCACTGGAATCACACTATATGAAGAGCTTCCATTTTGGTGAGGGTTGTGACGAGACATTTTAGAACGAAGATAGAAGTTGCCAAAGGAATCAAAACATTTGTAAGTATTTTGACATGGGTGCAAATATCAAAGAAGATTTTGCAACATTTTTGTGGCCATTTTAGCACGTCTATTACATTTTTAAAGAGCGCTCAATCCAACGTTTATGCAGGCACTTAGGACGCAACATAGATGCATATATTGATATGCATGTTAAGACTCATTTCGTTTATACAAAGGTAAATATTGTTCCCAGTATCAACCACCGCCTGTTGCAAATGTGATTTGCAGCTGCAGTGTAAGTAGGCTATTTTATGAGTAAGAACAAGACAGAGGGCCCGATTCACAGAACTAACTTACGACAAAATCCTAAACTTACCACTTTTTGTATTCACGGAAGGCATTTAGTAGTCTTAAATTAGGATTTTGTCTTAAATTAGGATTTTGTCCTAAATCAGGATTTTGTCCTAAATTAGGATTTTGTTTTAAATTAAACTTAAGTTTAACTTAAGTTTGTCTTAAGTTTAACTTAAGACAAAATCCTAAATTAGGACAAAATCTTAATTTAAGAAAAAATCCTAATTTAAGACAAAATCCTAATTTAAGACAAAATCCTAATTTAGGACAAAATCCTAATTTAACTCCTTCGACGCACATGATGAGCTCAGCTCGTCATGAGGCACAGTGGAGCAGTGCTCATGATGAGCTGAGCTCGTCATAACAGCCGCGGACGGTCCCGCAGGGATAATTCCCCTCCTGTGCGGGGCGTTCCATTGAGTGGGCGGAGTCGTGACGAGTTGAGCTCGTCATGAGCACAGCTCCGCTATGCAGCATGATGAGCTGAGCTCGTCATGAGCACCCCGGCGCCACGCGCGACCCCCCTCCCCCGCACAGGAGGGGTATTAGTCCTGCGGCGAAGGGGTTAAGACAAAATCCTAATTTAAGACAAAATCTTAACTTAAGACTACTAAATGCCTTCTGTGAATACCAAAAGTGATAAGTTTAGGATTTTGTCATGTTAGTCCAGTGAATCAGCCCCAGAGTCAGGGACTAAGCAGTAGTTAAGGTGTTACATCAAGCAGAAAAAAAGCCGACTAGAAGGGACTCGAGTCCATCATTTACCTTCAGTGCCCATTTTGTCATGTACTTGAAGCATCAACCTGCAACAATATTAAAATCACAATATGAACTACAACTATATTAACTGTGTTCATCGTCAAGGTAAGTAGAAGTGGATACATGGAGCTATAAGTGGTAAATGTATACTTCCCTATATAAACTTAATGGATCACTGACAGAATATCGACAGTCAAAATATCGACTTGCCAAAATATCGAGGTAAAAATATAGAATGCCAGAATATCTACTTCCTATCTGCAAACAGGTAAGTACAAAAATATCGACTCCAAAATATCGATAGGAAAAATATAGACAGTCAAAATATCGAATTTTTAAAATATCTTAAAAGTAAATTAAAAGTAATATAATAATAAAAATAATTAATTTAAACATACTTAAAATACTTAAATAAACTTAAAATTAATAAATAATGTAACTTTAAAAAAATGTTTTAATTAAAAAAAAAAAAAATATATATATATATATATATATATATGTATATATATATATATATATATATATATATATATATATATATATATATATATATATATGTACATATTATTAACAAAACATATACAATATTTTTTCCATAGGATAGCGAGAGGGTTAAATATACTATTCACACTCCAGAGAGTGCAACAGTAGGAAAAGCGTTGTATAGCGTAGGGGTAAAAATTACTATTCCCACTCCAGAGAGGGCAACAGAAGGGAAAGCGTTGGATAGCTTAAGATCAAAAATTACTATTCCCACTCCAGTGAGCGCAAGAGTAGGGAAGGTGTTGGATAGCGTAAGGGTAAACATTCCTATTCCCACTCCAGTGAGTGCAACAGTAGGGAAAGCGTTGGATAGCGTAGGGGTAAAAATTACTATTGCAACTCCAGAGTGTGCAACAGTAGGGAAAGCGTTGGATAGCGTAGGGATAAAAATACTATTCCCACTCCAGTGAGTGCAACAGTAGGGAAAGTGTTGGATAGCGTACATGTAAAAATTACTATTCCTACTCCAGAGAGTGCAACAGTAGGGAAAGCGTTGGATAGCGTAGGGGTAAAAATTACTATTGCAACTCCAGAGTGTGTAACAGTAGGGAAAGCGTTGGATAGCGTAGGGGTAAAAATTACTATTCCTACTCCAGAGAGTGCAACAGTAGGGAAAGTGTTGGATGGGGGAGGGGTAAAAATTACTATTCCCACTCCAGTGAGTGCAATAGTAGGGAAAGTAAATACTTCATATATAAATATAAATAACATAAAAATTAATACCAATTACAAAACAATTAAAATATTTTACAATGTTTGTAAAACATATTAATTCATCAATTAAAATTACAAATACAAATTAAATATTAATAAAAAATTACCTATTAATACTAATTATTTACCAATTACCAATACATGTATTTACAATATAAAAATAAATAAAAATTACACAATTTGTTTTTATAAAAATGGAATTACTTACAACTAAATTACTTCCCAAGCTATTCCCCTATAAACACACAACCCACTACAGAGAATAATGTAATAAAAGTAACATATTTTTCAATTAATCAATTAAAATGAATTACCAATTATATTTTAATTAATTACCAATTAATAATGAACAAATATTTCTAAATAAATACCAATAAATAAATTAACATATTTAATTATTTATAATTAAATTACTTCCCACCCTATTCCCCTATAAACCCACAACCCGCTACTGAAAATAAATTACTAAAATAACATATTTATCAATTAATCAATTAAAATTGAATACCAATTATATTTTAATTAATTACCAATTAATAATCAAATAACAATTAATTGTAAATAAATACCAATAAATAAAATAACATATTTAATTAATTAAAATTAAATTATTTCCCACCCTATTCCCCTATAAACCCACAATCCGCTACAGAAAATAAATTACTAAAATTAACATATTTAGTCAATTAAAATTAATTACCAATTATATTTTAATTAATTACCAATTAATAATTGATTAACAATTCATTCTAAATAAATAAAATAACATATTTAAATAATTATAATTAAATTACTTCCCACCCTATTCCCCTGTAAACCCACAACCCGCTACAGAATTATATTACACAAAAATTAAAAATTAATATTAACTTACCTTAAATTCGATATTTTTATTGTCTATATTATATCTAGTCGATATTATGTCCATGCTATATTTTTGATTCGATAATATGTTCATTCTATTCGATATTAACATTTTCCAGTCGATATTTTGGTAGTCTATATTATGTCAAGTCGATATTTTGTCTATTCTATATTTTTTGCTCGATATTATGTCTAGTCGATAATAAAAACTCGATATTTTGTCTCTATACCAAACTTAACTTGACGATATAGTGATATATGTTGAATATGTGCATATTGCTGACCTTTAGTTTGTAACATGCAACCATTTCACATGGTTTAGGTAAAGAAAACGTTAATTAAGACACATTGTTAGAAATGGGGTCTCTATTTGGCAGAGGTATGCACACTGTCCAAGTAGGGAACATCACTCTAGTCAGGGTAAGCTAGATACATATGAAAAGATAACCTGTGCTCACCCTCTGGCCTGTTTGTTTGAAATTATACTGGCTAAAAACCATCAGCCAGGACTTTGCAATCGCCCACTGAAGGCTAGTGCTTCCCAAGAAGTGTTTGGAACATGAGGCACAATAAAGTCTCACGTGGAAGTATTTGGTACTAGATTTTTCATTGCATAGATGACCCCAACTACTATAAAAGGGTACGTTTTAAAATACTTAAATATATTATTTGTAACTGGAAGGGAATTTGTAAGAAACAGTCTGTTGACAGATTGCGGAATTTTAACAATGAGTCAATTATTTGATCCAAATGGTTTTAGATCTTTTTTGGATTTCAAGATGCCTTCGTACTCCCCCATCATTCTTTTTTAAATACCTTCAACTAAGGGACTATATGCAGATGAGCAGTGAACATGCAAAGATCATCAACAGCTCAGACATCACCACCTCGTCAGATTAGCCAAGAGATCCTCCTTTAAAGACCGCCTGGAAAACAACGCACACGACAGCAAAGAGCTTTTCAGCATTGTAAAGGAACTCTCCAACCCCAGCGCAAACACCAATGACATACCACCCTCATATGAACTGTGCAACTCTCTGGCCATCTTCTTCCACCGCAAGATCGCTGACATCCATGACAGGTTCGACACCATGACCACCCCGACTATGCCAGACACCACCTCCCCGGTGAACACCACCAGCGCCAACCGCCTGACCTCCTGGTCCAACGTCAACGACGACGAGACACGCCAGCCAGGTCATGAACTTCATCCACTCAGGATCTCCGTCAGACCCTTGCCCACACCACGTATTCAACAAAGCAGACGCTGCCATCACACCCCAACTACGGAAGGTCATCAACATCTCCTTCGAAACAGCGACATTCCCGGAAAGCTGGAAACACGCAGAAATCAACGCCCTCCCCAAGAAGCCCAAGGTGGACCCCAAGGACCTCAAGAACTTCTGGCCCATCTCCCTGCTCCCGTTCCAGGTGAAGGTTATAGAGAAAATGGTCAACATGCAACTGGCCCGCCACCTGGAAGACAACAACATCTTGGACCCGTCCCAGTCCGGGTTCAGACGAAACCACAGCACCGAGACAGCCCTCATTGCCGCCACAGACGACATCAGGCACCAACTAGACAACGGCAAAACATCAGCCCTCATCCTCCTGGACCTGTCAGTTGCCTTCGACACGGTCTGCCGTTGCACTCTAAAGACTCGCCTCCTAGAAGCCGGAATAGAAGAGAAGGCCCTTGACTGGACCACGTCCTTCCTCTCCGGCAAAACCCAGAGTGTCCGCCTCCCGCCCTTCCGATCCGAGGCCACAGACATCATCTGCGGCGTCCCCCAGGGCTCATCCCTCAGCCCGATGCTGTTCAACGTCTACATGGGCCCCCTCGCACAAGTGGCCCACCAACATGACCTCAATATCATCTCCTACGCTGATGACACCCAGCTCATCCACTCCCTCACCAAGGACCCGCACACCGCCAAAACCAACCTCCACAAGGGAATGAAGGCCGTCGCCGACTCGATGAGGAACACCTGTCTGAAGCTGAATTCAGACAAGACGGAGGTACTCATCCTCGGACCCACCCCCTCAGCCTGGGATGACTCCTGGTGGCCGACCACACTGGGAACAGCACCTACACCCACCGACCATGCACGCAACCTAGGATTCGTCCTCGACTCCTCCCTCTCCATGTCTAAACAGGTGAACGCCATCTCCTCCTCCTGCTTCAACACCCTCTGCATGCTCCGCAGGCTGCACAAGTGGATCTCGACCGAAACAAGAAGAATGGTGACACAGGCCTTCGTCAGCAGCAGACTGGACTACGGCAACGCACTCTACGCTAGAATCCCAGTCAAACACCTACGAAGACTACAACGCATCCAAAACGCCTCCTCCCGACTGATCGTCAACGTCCCCTGCCGCAGCCACATCACCCCCCACCTGAGAGACCTACACTGGCTCCCCGTCGACAAGAGGATCACCATCAAGCTCCTCACCCACGCACACAAAGCACTCCACAACGCCGGACCAGCCTACCTGAACAGCAGACTCAGCTTCTACATCCCCACCCGCCAGCTCCGCTCCGCTAGCCTCACCATCGCCGCTGTTCCGCGCATCCAACGAACAACCTCCGGCGGCAGATTCTTCTCCTACCTCACCGCCAAGATCTGGAACACTCTGCCTACCCACCTACGGCAGACCCAAGACCTACTCGCTTTCAGAAGACTCCTCAAGACCTGGCTCTTCGAGCATTAGCGGCACCCCCTCCCCTCAGCGCCTTGAGACCCTCACGGGTAAGTAGCGTGCTTTACAGGTACTGTGATTGATTGATTGATTGATATATGAATTAGAGCTCACTTTGGCTGAAGCAAGGGGCTGCTCCTCGCTGCTAAAGTTTGATAAGATCTGGAAACATTTTAGAGGGAATGTTATTAATGTTGATAATGATTAACCCCTTCCATGCTCATGACGAGCTCAGCTCGTCATGAGGCACACTGGAGCTGTGCTGATGACGAGCTGAGCTCGTCATGAACAATGGGAAAACAAAGGATCCAGCACCGGGGGGGGAAAAGCCTTAGCAGCCAAGTGGTTAATTGAAAATTGAAAGGATCTAATTTATATATGTGTAAATCCCTGTTATATAATATAATCTTAGCCAGTCAATTAATGTATCTATGAGTTTATTATCAATTAATGAATGACCATCAATTATAATTGCACCTACTTTGACTGCTTCTGCTCGATCTTTACCTTGTATGAATTACTTTTATATATCTGTCTTACACTATAATGGGGAAAAAACTCAACAAAAAATAGGTTTTTTTTAAAAGAGACATCAGCATGTTGCTGTACACATTGAAAGCAATTCACTGGCTGATGAAGCAGCTTTGGGAACAGTGTGAACTGCTGCAGTGGGTGCACTCACTTGTTCTAGTACGAGGATAGACAGATTGATGATGATAGCTGTGAATGCTAAGTGGAACAACAGCTCAATGTTGCCAAAATGTTTTCCACTCAAGTACTCCTACAAGTTAAATGCACAAAACATTCTGTATGCTCATATTCCAGGAGTGGGGGATAGAGTAATACCAAACATGGATCGCAAAGTAGGTTTAATTCTAGCTGCGCACCAGGGTCTGGGTTCAGCAGATGCAGGTATTGCTACAACTATTTCAGTACTAAAGCAAAGTCTTGGTTGCCAGGTCTCACTAAACAGACCAAGGGTTTTGTCCTCAAGCACGACATCTGTCAGCAGATAAAGGGTTCCATCGCAAACACCACTACTGATATCAGACAGACCTCTCAAATGTGGCTATTTGGACCACTGCAGCCCCTTACAATCTAACAGGGCTTACAGGTACATCCTGGTGGCAGGGGATTCATGCACTAGCTTCCATTGGGTTTGACCTCAGCGCTCGCCTGACACTCAAACTGTTATAAAGAATTTGTGAGTCAACATAGGGGCATACGCAAATGGCACATTACATTCTGACTGTGGCCCTGCATTTAGCTCACGGGTTTACTAAGAAGCCAAGGGAATTTTGGGTGTTGCATTGTAGTACTCCTCTCCATATCATCCCAAGGGGAATTCAATTGTGGAAAGAAAAAAACGAGACTTAAAGCAATCCTTAACAGCAAGGGTATTAGGCTCGGGTGGCAGTTGGGTCAACCATCTATATGAGGTCCAGAGGGAACTTAACAACATGCCAAGAAATTCCCTGGGGAGGCCGTACTCCATTCGATGTCCTGTTCAGGATTAGAATGTGGGTACCGGATCTCAACTGTGGCCGCATATTGACGGATGAAAAATCGATGATGTTTGGCTGTTTTACCGGAGCTCAATAAATTCTCGCCATTACAAAGCAACGTCCAAGTAAAATTCACTGCCACTGGGAAAGTGAAAGTTGCTCTGGCACAACCTGCCTGGATCCTAAAAAATAGGGTTCCTGGTCAGAGAAAAGAATGTGGACAAAAAATTATTTGGGCCATCTTACCTGTCCTGGTTGTCGAAGGAACACAAACAGTACTTCTTCCGCCTCTTGCCGGCAAGAAAGAAAGAAATAATTTGTTTCAATTAATCTGATCAATCCACACTATGTGGCCCATACTCAATAGTAGGTTGAAGGGGCTCCTTGGAAGCACCTGATCTCCTCTCACTACCATACAGTCAGATTATTAACCTTTGAAGATTCTTCTCCAAGAAGTGAAGGAGTTACCAACAATCGAATGGAACTCATACCTCTTGAAGTTGAACAAAAACAAAGTACAAATGAAACACAGATCTCAATTTGGCCTGATAACGACATCTATGTGAATATGTCTCGACAGGAGACATCTGCCAGTTCCACAAAACCTGCTGAGCTAAGAAAGATAGATCGAACTGCGTCTGGCTACTTCATCGAAGTTACTTTCTCATTAGATCCAAATGAACCCCAGTTACAGCCACCGCCTCTTTCCCACAGACAACAAATTTGTGATTTCTACCTTTGGGTGAAAAAGACTTACCTTGTTTCTCCCCGGACACAGCTCTGAATTGCTATAGGTCTATTGTTGCTAATTATTTGAATAGGTGTAGTGACTTTTGTTTTTCTTGCTCCTGAATAGACATTATCTCCCAGAACCCTCTGCACTACCACAAGTGAACTTGGTACTGAAACTGTATACATCATCACACAGTGAATAGAGAGAAATGTCCTTAAGGAACATTTCAGCAGTTCCAGTTCCTGAAGGAATAGTTTGGGACAGGGTTTCACATGTTGTATATGGTCCAACTGAACTTTTAAAAATACCACACTTGTTTAAAATGTATTTAAGTGATATCATCACATCCAGTACTTTCTCTGATGACTGGGACTTTGAAACTCTAAATACTATGCTGTCTGATTTAGAAAAATCTGCATTTTTTAAATGATGAATTGTATGATGAGGCATCTAACTTTGATAATATGTTTTGTTGCCAACACTACGGCCACATTTTCTTACACAAAGCAAGTATCACACTTCATATTTTTTCTTATCATCAATGGGAGCATTGCCCAACACGATTGAAAGGTAGTTCAGGTACATTTGCACTGAAGTTTGCTCATTTTTCTGGGTTTAACACCTCGGGACCAACCTTCTATTATTATAAGCTTGCACCTACACTTGCAAAGAAAAATATGCTCACTAGCATGAAGCAGATATACTCTGCTTCCTTTATTTCCCAACTTTCTTTACAGGGTTCTGACTTTTGGAAGGACACTATTGTCACAATATCTGTCTGGGGTACTAAAGAATGGCAAGTTCAGGGAACTGAGGCCTTATTTACAGCATGCTTCATACAACATCAGATTATCTTCCTGAACAACACAGTGCAACAAACTCCCTGTCTTGGGTTAGCCAAGATCAGGGACTTGAACACACCTCAGATTCCCTCTTTTACACACTTTGAGAGCTGGCAGAATTACACACATCACAGTGAGGATACATTAGATACTATACTACGAAATGGTTTATACAATTCATCAGACACCAATTGGAAGAGATGGTTGGTTTGGCCATTTGGCAGAAATTGGGGTCAGTCACGATTCAGGAGTACCACCGAATGGTTTAGTATCCTTAGGCTTGACTAGCACTATATAAAATCAGAACACACAGGAGTGGTGACATCTTACAGTGTTGGGAAGTTATGCCTAGGGTGGCTAAAAATCTCAACACTGTCCCATGCGAAACAACACTCATACTTACTCTCAGATGACATGGATCTCAGTGATTTTTTGTTAGGTTCCTAAAAACCACGTCAGAAATGCTTCTTATACGCTATCTCACACAAAATCCTTCTTGACGCCTTAGCAACCATGAGCGTGGAAGGATTAGCTTTGGACTAGCTGGCCTACTTTCTTTCCAAGCGCACTTTTCAAATGTTCTCCCGTTCCTCCACTTCCAATACCTATTCGCAGTACCATGGTGTTCCTCAGAGTTATATCCTTAGTCCCCTACTTTTTAATTTATATGTTACCCCTCTGGCTCATATAGCTGATAACGTCAGTCTCACGTTATTCACATATGCCGACGACTCCCAGGTTATCTTCTTGCTTACGAAAGGTGGCGAGGCCTCCTCTTTCCGCCTTCAGTTTGGTCTTGGAGAAATAGCAAAATGGATGAATTACAACCTTCTCAAGCTGAATGGCGAGAAGACGGAGGTCCTTGTCCTAGGACAGAAGCCTAACCTGTGGACCTCGAGACACTGGCCAGCAAACCTAGGTCCCCTTCCTGTACCAGTGGAGCAGGTACGAAATGTAGGCATTGCCATTGACAGGGGCCTGACAATGCAATGTCAAGTCAGTAAAGTATCTGCCATATGTTTCACCATTATACGTTGGCTTCGTAAGATCCTGTGGATGTTGCCTGATGACACAAGGAGGACGTGTTGAGTGCCTTGGTCACCTCTCGATTAGACTATGGTAACATACTCTACCTGGGTGCGGCCAAGGCTGTCACCCGACGCCTGCAACTAGTCCAAACGCTGCAGCGCGTCTTCTCAGCGGTTGCCTCAAAACCGACCACATATCCAGCCGCCTCCAGGATCTTCACTGGTTGAAGGTTGAAAACCGGGTGAAGTTTAAGGCTCTCACCTACATGCATAAGATCAGGCACAAGGTGGCACCCAGTTATCTACAGACCGTAGTAAAATCGTATTCACCTTCCCGTTCTCTCCGTTCCTCCTCCCAATGCCTTTTCTCAGTTCCCAGGATCAAGCTTTCCAGAATGGGACATCGTTCCTTTTCTTACTTAGGGCCCAAATTATGGAATTCCCTTCCTTTGGCCATCCGGTCTGAGGACAGCCTTATTTGTTTTCGCAAAGCCGTTAAGACTTTTCTTTTTGATCTATAACTACTTGGCCAATCTATCCCTTGTTAGCTGCAGTATTTTAGCGCCGGGAGACCCCTACTGGTAGCTGTCGCTCTCTACAAACCTAAATAATAAATAAATAAAGAAAGAAAATATACAATCAGGTTTAGAAAATCTCTCAACAGTAAGCTGCTGAGAGACTACATGAAATTTATTAGATTAACCTAGAAAATGCTTTTGCAGTGGTCGACAATGGTATGACCACATTATCTTCTAGGATTTATTCACTGGGCACCATTGTGTCTTCTGCAATAGATATAATGAAACAGGATTTGGTTATATAAAAACATTGACAATCGTAATTGCGATCCATTCTATTACTGAGCTGAATGTTCTGGTCGCGTGCCCTGGTGATATGTCAACAGTACGACTCTGTTTTCTGTATACAATCTAACAGAAAGACAGACAACAATGGCATGAAGAGATGCAAAATATATAATGCTGCACATTGAAAATTGGACCAATAACCTTTTACCATGGTTTCCACAGAATGGTTAATCCATGGCCATATTATAATGCCGGTCACGAACATTCCAATTTCAGAACTGTCTACAGTATCAACAAGTAGAAAGGTATGAAGCATTAGGACTAGGATACATTAATGGAAATTGGGATTTACCATCCAAGTTTAGATGTAAGAATGGGGACACTGAAGTTTTTCTCAGTAGTTCAGACTGTGAGAGTTCTTTAAGTGGGACTCTAATTTGTCAGGATATTTTGCTTCTAGGATCCTGTAATGCTTGGGGTACAAATCTATTGTGTCACTTGAAAAGATCCCCAGATGCTGTGATTCATCAAGTGTTCAAATTGCTGTCGAATAGAAGCTATTTGATGTTTAACGACCAAGGTTGTTGTGGGGTTGTACCAGGCATCGCATATCTTGTCACAGTAATTTCTAGGGTTACTTGTTGTATGCAAGTATTATTTTCACCGACCCACACAGTTAGGGAGGCAACGCTATGGCCTTCATTGGAGGTTCCTTTATACGGGTTGATTCTCTGAGCAGACTGAAAGCCATGCTTTCACAGAAGAATGTGGGCTTAACCTCAGCCAGAGACATTTGATCTCCAGGTTTCAAGGTCTTTGGTGAAGATACAGGTGGTAGTTTGATTGAACTTCCTGATCCATTTCGGAGAAATGGGACATTGTATCTTTAACATGTCTGATACGAGTGGGATCGTGCACCTATTTAAGAGCATAGGTTCTGGACTATTGAGCAATTTTCAGACTCTTCAGAATTATTCCAGCGTTTATACACTTCGCATTGGGAAGTATTTTTGGAGGGCTTCCGCTTGTCCTACCACTTGTAGCAAATACCCTGGTGTTTTAATTTTCCTCCTACGCAATGGACAGCCCAGTTCCACCAGAGATGGAAAAAGTACTCCTTGGGCAATGTTGCAGTGAATGCATGGTACTCCATCTGGGCGCACCTTTGCTTCGGGAGCTAAGTGAGCATAAGTTCCTATTGTTCAGATCAGTCTGGGTTGACTGCATCTTGCCTGTGCTCCGCTGCCTATTCTGCAGATACAAATGCATGTTGCATAGATGTCTAATGCTAACGTTGATGTACTACCTGACCCTTTAAAGGCCCTCGTATTACAGTGTCCTCTGTGTATTTCCATGTTGATGACGGCATTCTTAGAGCCTCCACGGGATGCTTCAGCTCCTGTCAGATTTGACACTGCCTCCACGTCAAGCACACAAGTATTGAGTGTTTCCTTAGCGGCTGAGGTGGAAACTGAAGATGTTCACTTTTGCTCCATTGGCCAGATAAAAGAGGTGTTACAGGGTCTGTCGTCTGTGAATGCGAGCAACAGTGGTGTTGCGTCTCCCACACAAGACACATAAAAATTTAGCTCTCTGTGTGATGGGAACAATTTGGCCTTTTTACCAAAAGAAACCAAATTGGAATTTGAGAACATTGTTTTGTTTTCTTTTTCTCTCCTACTCTCACTGAGCACAATGGCTTTCAATGGCTTTCAATGTTCTCAGTTAGTCTAACAGTATATTGATTATTTAGAGGACTTACAGAGCTTTTTTTACTTTTGCATAGTTTTTTACATAGACCATGTTTTTAGATTCGTTTTTATAACAATATTTTATGCTATTTAGGCAGACATATTAGGATTAGTTAATATTATCGTCCTTCGGATAAGGATTGGGTGTTATGAGCCCCAATGCAGTTGCCCTTTGGATGATCAACAATTCACTGCGGCTAAATGGCGAAAAGACGGAGATCCTCGTATTCTGCGAGAAGGAAGATATTTGGTCGGCGGAATGGTGGCCCGAATCCTTGGGGACCTGTCCGGCTCCAACTCGGGCAGCACGAAATCTGGGGGTTATGATCGATCCCTCCCTTGACATGGCTCTTCAAGTAAGGCGGACTATCTCCACCTGCTGGGACATCATTGCAATCCTGCGCAAAATCAAGTACTACCTGTCTGTGCAAGCCCGGAAACAAACTGTCGTAGCTCTGATAACATCTCGGCTCGATTATGGCAATGCTTTATATGCCGGAGCCAATAAAGGTCTGTTGCAAGGCCTTCAATCGGTGCAAAATGCTGCGGCGAAGTTTGTCCTGGACCTTCCGAAAAGGTCGTCAGCGACCGCCGCCAGGAAATCTTTGCACTGGCTCCCCATTGACGCCAGGATTTCATTTAAAGTGTTATGCCTGGTGTATGGTGCCTTAAACAGGAAAGAGACTGGAGGTGTAAAAGATCTCCTCCTCCCGTATTCTCCTGCTAGGAACCTTCGTTCTTCAGCGAAACTGCTCCTTATTGTGCCTCGAGTGCGAAGAGCTAAATGGGGAGGCAGAGCCTTCTCCAACCTGGCTCCAAGATGGTGGAACACTGTTCCCTTAGAGATCAGGATTTCACCCTCAATGCAATCTTTTAGAAAAGCTTTGAAAACATGGCTCTTTGGTAAAGCATACCCTTAGCTTTTGGTGGCTCTTTGGTAAAGCATACCCTTAGCTTTTGGTTCTGCCTTTTCTTTCCTTTTCTGATTTCCTCTGGTAGGCGCCTTGATGCCTCTGGGCAAAGTTGCGCGTTTATAAGTTTAATTTCATTCAATTTCATTCAATGTACTTCAATGTAGGCCTAGATAGCTACGCAACCTTTTACCTGCATTCCTCCTACCCTGCTCTGCATGATGGTTCTGGCACTGACCTTTTACCTGGTTATGTGCTGAATAAATGTTGATTGGTTTCTCCGAAACTGCCCTCATTTATTATGCATGAGGATTCCTAGTATCATATCTTAATCCCCCGCCAAATACAAATACAGAAGGATTACCATCTTCTTGATAATAACCCTGTACAAAAGTCACTGCTATTGTCATCCTTGGATGACAGGTCCACTATACCTAATGGCAAGCCATTACATATCTAGTAAGAACCCGAAGGTACCTTTTGGGTATAAAAGAACCAAAGTTTGCAGGGTAACCAGAGGAGAAGCTACCATGCTGACACAAGATGCTGGAGTCCCTGCTCATATAAATTTCCAGCATGCAGTGGTCTAACATCCCTTGCGGGGTGTCCAGCTCGAGACTAAGACAGGGTCCTTCATTCTCTCCCATCAGGTAATGGGGTTGGCTTTTTCCTCGGAGTTTCTGGGCTTTACACCAATATACATCCTAGGTACACTTAAGTACACTTAGATAGGGTTTGCATCGTAGGAGTACGCTTGGCTACTGCCATGTATTAAGATGCCTGACTATATTTACTGTTTTAGCACCATGGTAGAATTCTACCTTTTATTTACTCTGTTGATGCTTGATGCACGGAAAGAAATACAGCAAAGAGTAGTTGACTGGCATCTAGCTTTTTCTTGTAGTGGGTGGTTGTGGATGCAGTAGAAAGCACTCACTACCAAGGAGTAGCCAAAAAATTAAAGTACCCACCCCTTGACCCGCAGCTCAAGCGGTGAAGCAAGTGAGCCCGACTCTATCTTGCAGAGTTCCTTTGTCTCTTCCATCCAAGCATCTATCCATTTATCCTTTCCCCTTTCCCTCCACCTGCTGATATACACCATTTCACCTTTACATTGTCATCCATTCATTCTGTTATCAGCCGTTCAGTATTCCAGCAGTTCATCCACCGGGTCATTCCATCCATCCATCCGCCTATGTCCACCATTTCACCATTCCATTCTGTCATCCATTAATTCTTTCAATATTTCACTATTCCATCAATTCAATGGCAATTTGGTCTATCCACTCACACATCCATCTATGCATTCATCCAGCCAGATATCTATCTACCCATACAGCCGTCATTTGACGTACACATCCATGAATAAAGCCTTTCATCTACCAATTGATCCTTTTATCCATTCATCCAGATTTCCATTTACTTTGCCATCCATTCAACTGTCCATTCACTTAGCCATTCACCCAGCCATGCATCCACCCACTCATACATCCACATTTATTTACCTTCTTCTACATTCATACTTCCTATCACCCTTCCTTTATCTTTACTTACTTGCAACTTTCCATCCTTCTTACGTTTTTCTCTCAAACTTTACTTCCTCTTTATCTTAGTTATGAACTTGTGTCTGGCCTTCCCCGCTGTAGCTGCAAAAGCAAAAGGGTGGGGAGGGTTCACAATGCTCCAAGCGCAATACCACTTCAGTAATAGGGGTCTATAAAAATACAATAGCTGCACTGCATGGGCCTATTTATGCAGCACAGCAGGATGTCAGCAGAAGCCTCAATCTGGATCCATATGCCCTGCTGGCCTCACCACCTACTGTTTGGGTATAAATAAAGGTGAGAGCAACTCCTCGCTGATAATCCAATCTGTTATGTTTCCAACATTAAATTTCTCACTTTTCCATAAAGCAGCCAGCTAGCTGGTCATCGTGGCTCTCGTCTGCTCTTATCAACTGAAAAGTAACAGAGTTTTCTTCTGCAAATAAACTGCAGAACAGGCTGAATTGGCTGGCTTTTGCAGTCTTTGCACTCCTCCCTGATAGGCCCCACACTTCTGAGACTAAGTCTGATGCAGAGGGTGTTGAAGGGAACCCCAACTTCCATCGCTCGCAGATCTCCAAGTGGCTCTAGTAACAAACCTGTCTCCTCTGGCTCCTTTTCTTGTCGAGTTCAGTGCTTTTCCGGACAGTGACACGCAGCCATAGGATCACTAACTCTAATGCTAAGGTGTCTCTCCTGGTGACTAGATCAGCCTTTGCGCCCCAAAATTATTTTGGGTGCTAGGAGAATGCCGCATGCGAGGGCACAACCTACAGGGTACACAGGAGTAGGTCACAATTCTGATGGCTGACTCTCACTATTCAGTCTTTTTGATAGACTTAAACAGGGCATCAATATCCTCCACTTCTCAATAATTGCACATCTGATTCTTCCACAATATACAGAGTATAGCCAGGCATCTTAGTTGTGCTTTAGCTCCCAATCAACGGAGGTCACCCATTTTCCTGGCCAGCTTCCACTGACCCTGATCTGTGACCTTACAAATGTCTGACCTCATGGTGAAAGTGAACCCATTACTGAAGTAGGAGTAACCTTAGGCGTAAGATAAGCTATTTTACCGCAGTCAGCCCAAAAATTGTCAGGACCTTCCTAGGCTTTTTCTGTTTAGGACTCCTCCCTAGGGGGTCTCTGTGGGCTCTATATATCTCAGTCTCAAAATTGACATGTGGGTCCATCTTTAAGGACAGTTTCTCTAAGTAATGATATTATAAAACTCTTCGTATCCTCTTCTCCTCTGCTTCTTTAACATTAAACTTTCTGATAATATTTCTCCTAGAGTGGTTATTGAGTCTTTCCATATCCGCCCTCAGAGCATAATTTTGTCTTGCCGACTGGGTGATATCCATAGAGTTTTTCTGGATTTCCTGATTAACCTGTATAATTGCGTCTTCCAATACTTTGGTGTGTTCATTAACCTCATCCAACTTTTAACCAAGGACTTGGCAGGAAGGTTGGATTTCAAACTGATTGGCTTCAGAAACTTCAAACCTGTTTTACATTTCTGCTTTAAGGCCCATCAAAATCAATGCATGCCACTAGTCTGTCTGCACAAGTCCTTCTGATCCCCCAGTTGTCTCACTAGTATTTTTTGTTGGAACATTACTACCAACTGTTGTGCTCCTAGAGAGCCAAGCTCACTCCCTCTCTCTCCCTATGAGAGGGATGTGAAGATCTCAAAACTAAACTATTGCCTATAATTATCTTGGAAGTGGTTTGATTAATAACTGCCACGGAGGGATCGGCCTGCTTGTTTACTAATGTACCTTGTTAATTCATATTTCTAGCAGAAGCCAAACTCACAGCAGAAAAGGTTTTCTCACTCTGAGCCATAAGCACGATGAAGTGGCGGAACGTGTCGTTAGCCTCCAGGGCTTAACGACAAGCTTTACCAATTCGGAAAGTCTGCACCATATTTACAAGAATGTGATGCAGCCTTGCGATTTTACAACTTAGTCCCAACGCAGGCACCCTTGCTCCAGAGCACAAAGGTGTCTGTGTGCAGGGGAGGATTGGTTATGTGTAGGAAGGTGTCCCTTCCTGCACATAAAGAATCCTAAAATGCCATTTTGTTACTTTCATATGTGCTGCTTCATGCAGCACACATGAAAGTTACAAAATGGGATTTTTTTAAAAAGGTTTGTTTATGGACAGGAAGGGACACCTTTCTGTACATGAACAAACCATGGCAGTTTGCTTTTTCCATGTGTGCTGCACAAGGCAGCACACATGGAAAAAGCAAAAACTAGGAGAAATAATGCATTTCTTCTTGTTTCACCACTTTAAGACCAGGGTTTTCCTGGTCTTAATTTTTTGCGCTGCCTCCTATGTATGCCACCCTTGTACATTGGAGGCAGTGTCAAATACAGTCGGTGTTGAGGTAGAACGCCCACCACAACACCCACTGCACGCCCCTTTCACGCTAAACATAGCGTGAAAGTGTGCCTTATGTACAAGGCAGCGTTAGGCCACGTTAAGTGGCTTAACACTGCCTTGTACATAAGGCAGGGCTCCTATCGCCACTGGAACGTCACAAAAAGTGATGTTACCGTGGTGATAGGGGCTTGTACATATGCCTCTCTGTTCTCTTAGGTTCCCATTAGGGAGACATCTCTCTAAACTCTGAGTAGAAGATTAGACCATGGACTTGACGAAGGAGTTTGATAACGGGGTGACATCAAGATCGGCAGGGTCTTTCTATCCCTGCTTTGTCCTCAATTACTAATGGATCTTTTTTATTTTACCAGGCATCTACCCTTGCAGGTGATTTAGGTTTAGCCTGCCCTACACCCTTTCCCGAACCAATATCTATTTTTAATATGCTTTCTGATGCTCTTCAGGAACCATTAAAGTTAATCCTTGGGTGTGTTTTAGTGTCAGCAGTAGGTCTAAGGAGATGTGTACACAGTAATTACTTGTAGCGTAGATCTGATTCCTGGTCTTTTCTCTCCATACGGGCCGGAATTGAACAGGTCGAAGTCTTGGAGTCACTATCAGGCGCGCAATGCCCATTGTACTCAAAGGACTTCAGCCCCCCCCCGTCGTGTATTTCAGCCTGGGATGAGACAGCTTCCTGGGCACACACACAGCCGCACCAGAGTACTTCACAGGTCTTATAAAGACCTTTTGCTTGTTAATGAGGCTTTGATGTTTCCTCCTCCCCCTGCTTAGAGCCCCTGCAGCTCCACTCTGCCTTTTGCCTGAAGAATCAGCCACCCCCCAAAAGAATTCTTAGCTCCCCCAAAATTTGACTCTAGTTGCGCATCTGGTAACTATCCTTTAGACCTGATGAGGGTCCTTCAAAGAAGAAAGCCTAATTAATTCCCTCTCCCGCCGTCGGTGGTATCTAATTACGAGAATTCAGGGGAGAGCAACCTCCTGGACTTCTTGAACCTTTCCTGAGTCCTGCTCTTCTGACTTATGCTGGCCCAGCCACACGGGAAACGTGCAAGCACCTCCCTAGCACCTGTAACTCCTGCGCGTGCTCCTCCCAGCAGGGTATTGAGCGAAAACAGCAGAGACAGAAAAGAGGGCTCGGGGCATATGTGGAGAATGCGTTAGGGTAAGTTTTTTTTAACTTATTTTCGGGGATACCATAACAGGGTGGGCATGTCAAAGGGGGAGGGAGTCAATTGAGAACAGCCTGGATGTGAGCTTCTCTTGTGGGAGCTTGCGGCCCCCATGTTCCCTTTTCACCTAGCCAATAGGTCTAGCTTTTTGGACCTTATTAGTATTTAGTCATGCAGCACAATATCCTTGGTGCAATAACATCAACTGTTGCATGGCTAAACACTTATAAGGTACAAGGTTTAGACATGCAACAGCTGATGTTGTTGCACCAAGGTTATTGTGCTGCAAAACTTAAATATTTATAAGGTCCCACAAGCGAGACCTATTGGCTATGCCAATGCTTGTTAGTTCATGCTGCCAAACACTGACTGCTTACATGAGCTGTTTCATGTTTAAATTTCACTTTGGAATATTCTCCTGTCCTAGTCGCTTTGCATCTGACCTACGAGTACCTTAATTCCCTGATAACCATTCCCTTCATCAAGAGTCTCAGACTTGAACTGAGTCTTCCTCCCTCATGTCATAGCACTGGGCTGTTATGACTTATATTAGACTTAAAATAGTCAAAAGGTGATGGGAGGAAGGGTTGCAAAAAGTCTTCCCTCAATAAACTTAGCTACTGTAAAATGCCCAGTTCTAATTGACTAGCTTCTATTGGTCGTAACTGTCTCAGGCTAGTACCGGTTTCCATAGGGCTCTCTCTAACTTCTCTGTTGAAAGTTCAGCTGCTTCGGACCATAGGAATGCAACATTGTCAGAACAGTAATAATATGGCCTTTTAGGACATTTCTAATGGCATTAGTGATATGGATAACATCTATATAGAGCATTAATTCCCTCAAGTCCACTCCATGGTCACAAAGACATCATGCTGTTTTCTCTACTAGCAAGTGGGGCTACGTTTGTTTCTCTGGACTATGAACACAAATTTGATATTGTGCTCTACTTTAGTGATACACGCTTTCTAAAATGTGTTGGTGGCCCCAAACAAAGATCTATATTGTTTCACAAACTGAAGAATATTTGCAAATTGGCCAAGTTTATGTCTATTTCGTTTTCCTTCGCTGTAACGCTTTGGAAAAGAAAGATACATTAGAGACTATTGGGTATATAATCCATTAGGTTTATGGTCATCAGAAGTTTAAGCAGGATCATCTATGACTTTCACTGAGCTTCTGGGCACTCAAACATTTAGACTGTGAACAGTAGAGTGGGGTTGGGGAAGTTACATTGTATTTATAAAAATGTCCTGATCTGTGCAACGCAACTGGTGCTATGTAAAGTGCTCTGATACCCGATACAGGGTCAGCTTCGCGCTATATAAAACTCCATAAAAAAAACTATGTAGAAATGCTGCTGGCTTTATTTTTTATGTAAAAGTATTAATATGTAAATGTGGTTAGTGCAGATCCTGAGTTGCTGAATGTTTGCACAGAACGAACATCCTATTTGCGTTCTGTATATCTGTGTTCGAAAGGTCGCTCAGGCTGCTTGTCTTGGGAGGGAGGCTGCATCTGTTATGATGGGTAATAAACGGAATTCCTGCAGCTTGCATTGCTTTTGACAGGGTCAGATGATTGTCAATTATCAGGAGCAGCTGGACTGCACACCTGTCCTGCGTTATTAAATGCAGCGCTAATCTTCCAGGCAGAGGACAGCGACCCTGTAGCTAATAACAAGAGACGGCACCGCTGGCACCCGAGACTATATTTAAATGTAGAGGAAGACACAACGCCTACCTGAGAGAATATTTTAATTTAGAGGAAGATTTATGGTGGACCTGACAGAATATTTGAATTTAGAGGAAGATAAAACGCGTACATGAGAGAATATGTAAATGTATGGGGTGGCTAAGGTCTCAATGCGTGCGGCGTGCCTGAGACAATATTTGAATGTAGAGAAAGACACAACTCGTAACTGAGACAATTTTTGAATTTGGAGGAAGGCCATTGAAGTAGACAGCAACAGACACAACAAAAATAAGAAAGAAACCAGAGAACCACGCACAAAAGTGAAAGCAGCGCCACAAGGCGGGGGAGGGGAGGGGCGGAGGAGCGTGAAAGCAATCAAGTGAGAGGAAAGACAGATGGTGCCTGATCGGGCACTGGAAGCTGGCAGTTGCGCGCGTGAACGCAAGAGCTAGGCCAGCCAAAGCAGCTTGTAGTAAGACTTTTTAAAGCCCCTACTAAATGTCTTGCAGAGCAGCACATGCGCTGGCTCTAGCGAGACCTAAAAAAAACTCCAAGAACTGTCTGCAAACAGCGTGGTAATAAAATCCATCCAGCCATCTCGAATGGTAAAAAAAATCATTCCATGATGTCATTGAACTAGTGCATTCATGTATGACGGCCTTCTTGTTAATATTAATTTTTTAATGCTTTATGAAAAAGCATTATGAGATGTCCGCAATACAAACATCTATCTACATGGCTGTCTTGTAATGTTTTTTCATAAAGCTCAAAAAAACATTACAAGGTGGCTGCTGTGCATGTGTGTGTGTGCTTGGCAGCCATCAGGCGAAAATATGACAAAGCAAAGAACTTGGCAGACATGGTTTGCCTTGCAATGCCTGTTTACATTTGCCATTTGACTCATAGGGCCATATTTTCGAGGAAGTGGCAGAGAGAGGCGTTAGCCTCCTCTCTCCGCCACTTCGGAAACGCGTGGCTGCACCCTATTCTCAAGGATATGGTCTAGCCTCGCATTTCCCCCTGTGATGGCGCTAAGTTTGGCAACTTAACGCCAATGCAGGCCCCCTTGCATCAGAGTGCAGGGGTTTCTGCAAGCAGGGAGGTTTGTTTATGTACAGGAAGGTGTCACTTCCTGCACATAAACAAACCTTAAATGCCAGTTTGTAAGTTACAGGTGTGCTACTTCAGGCAGCACACATGTAAGTTACAACACATGTGTGCTGTACATGAAAAAAAAAATGGCATTTTGCTTTTTGCATGTGTGCTGCACAAGGCATGGAAAAAGCAAAAACAAGGAGAAATAAAGCATTTCTCCTTGTTTCGCCACTTTAAGACCAGATTTTTCCTCCTATTTATGTTGCCCTTGTGAAGAGGAGGTAGCTTCAAACGCAATGGGTGTTGTGGCGGAGCACCCACTGCAACACCCACTGCAAGCCCCTGTCACGCTAAAAATAGCGTGAAGGGGACCCTATTCACAAGGCAGGGTTAAGCCGCGTTGAGCCATTTAACGTGGCTTAAGGCGGCCTTGTGACTAGGGCTATGCCCCTATCGCCACAACAACGTCACTGAAAGTGATGTTGTGGTGGGGATGGGGGCTTGAGAATATGCCCTTTAGTTTCTCCATGGGATCCCTGATGTACAAAATCATTTTGTGTTTGCAAACCCTGCGATTCATAAAATCACATGGTTTGCGAATGCTAACTGTTTTTATTACAATATACTGTACCCATTTTGTAAGCTGGAAATGCATTTCCGACTTTTAAAATGAGTTTACCAACCTATACCAAAGCACAATTAGAAAAGGGAGTGAAAGGGGCATTCCTGCCTAACTGTGATTAAGTATGCTATGTCTTAGTGGTTATACAATTGATCAGCTACCAACATCTCAAAGAAGGGGGTAATACATTTGTAAACGGAAAGGGGTCAGCTAAGGAACCATTCATCTTTCGGAATAGTGTTGGCAGACTCATGGAGAGTAGACAGTTTTCCAGGGTAAGACTGCCTGTTACCCCTGATGTTTCCAAAACAAGAACATTTATATTTTTTAAAGCAGCATAGTATCTTTAAGGAACACAGGTTGCTAAAAAAAAAATCCCCATGTGAGAATGATGGTCTGCTGTCCCTCACAGACCACTTACCGTTTGTTTGTAGCCAATCACAGGAGGTCGCAAACTGTGGCTTGCCTATTAAATACACATTAGGCCAGTCGTTCTATGATCTTTTGTGACTAGATATTTTGCAACACGACCAAAACTACATATTTTGTATTATAAAATTAAAGAGTAGTCACAAAAGTTCAGTGAGCAATTTGCACCCACTATGTACAACCGTTTTTAGTGGTTGCAACCTGAAACTCGGGCTGTTTGTGACAGCTAAAAATTGTTGAACCATATTCAAACCCTATTTTGCGAGTATGTCACCTATTACGACTCGCAAAATAGGGTTTGCGAGTCACTTTTAAGAAGGGGGTGAGCCAAAGGCATCCCTTCCTAATAGCGAGCCGCAGGGGAATGTATGATTGTTTTGCGACCGCAAATAGGATCACAAAACAATCGCACTTACCAACAATTTCAAATTGGAGGTAAGCCAGTCACAAAGAGGAAGAGTTTTTTTTTAATTTATATTACCGCATTTATTTAACAGATACATGTGCACTCATATTTCAATGCATGTCAGGTTTTAGCACATTACACAGTCAAAAATAATAAGATAATAAGAACTCATATTTTTTTTTTAGCATATTAGCACAAATATATGTATGTAATATTTTTTTTTTTTGCGTAAGACCTTTATTTACACTATGCAGTTTACAAAGCCATGAGCCTACAACCCTGGGGCCGGCTCGCAACGATATAGTGGTCATCTAAAGAAGTAAAAAGGCAGTCATGAAGGAATCGTGTATAAACTTTAGTCGGAACGCCCCTGCTCCCTTTGTAGGTCTCTTAGCTAGCATTTTAACACGAGTCTTACATTTTGTCATTTTATAGATAAGAACAGTAACATAACTCCACTTAAGACCTTAAATTGACATCACATATATCTGACTCAGTGTGTACATCAGTAACTCTGGTTCTCTCCTTCGGACCGGCCGCCATCCGATCGCGGCTCGTACCCAATATATAATCGCTTTTTGATTTTAATAGAATGTGATCTACTCTTCCATGTTGTCCTGCAATGAGTTAATATAGTCTGTTAAGAAGCACCAGAAGTCCTTTGGCCTAGATTTCCCTGGTAGGTTCTCCTCGTACGTTTGCAGTTTATCCCTACATATGGACATGTCATGAAGCCACGTTGATTTTCTCGGTACCTTGCGGCTATGCCAGCATTGTGCCACCTGTCTTTTTGCTAATAATAAAGCAATAGCACAGATCATACGCTTCAAAGCATGACATTGTGGTACAATACCTAGGGCACAGACCTTTATCGTGCATTGCACCTCTTCCTCCAGCATGACAGTGAGTGTGGATGTAACATCTTCCCAGTACTCCGCTATCTTGGTGCAAGACCAAGCTAGATGTGTGAAGTTTGCACCTTCCCAATTGTATCTGTTGCACCTGTCTTCCTCTTGTAAGCCAAATTTAAGAAGTTTTGTTGGGGTGTAGTACTCCTGGTGAATAAATTTGTAGTGTATAATTCTCAAATTGCCGTTGGGCATGAGAATCTGTGTTAGGGCGCATGTACTCTGCCATTCATCATCTGTTAACGGAGTCTCCAACACCGCATCCCACCTCTCCTTAGCCTTAATTGTGGGCCGTGTTATCTCCGATTGCGCCGCTGCATACATTCTGGATACCAAGTGTGATAAGTCCTGTGTGGTTATCAGTAGCTGGAGTGGTGCTAAGCATTCTGGTTCTGTAGGGAATGTTGGGTAGTGTTCCTTCAATGCTCTAGTTAGTCTATAGTACGTGAAGCGAAACATGGGTGTTTGGTTTTGTATATATGTTAATTGATCAATGCCTAGGTACGTGCCTCCTTTAAACACATCACCCATCTTGTCGATTCCAGCTCTACCCAGCAAAGACATTCCTACCTGTTCACTGGTGACGGACAGTGCCTGATAATGTTGTAATGGCATCGCTGGTGTGTATAACGGGGTTTTATGGGCTAGCTGTCCAAGTTTACGCCAGGCTTTGACCGTGGTATCTATGGTGTTGATGTCTTTTGCATGCAGGGGCGGTCTGGTGTGTGTGATTATTGCTGACAGGGGGACAGGGTTTGCATCTCCCTCCTCTATGGCTGTGTGGGTGAGGTACGGGATCTCATGATACCAATATGCTGCATATTGCGCCTGGGCACAAAGATAATAGAGGTGAAAATCAGGTACTCCAAAACCACCCTGTGCATATGGGAGTGTTAATGTCTGAAGATCTATGCGGGCTTGTTTGCCGGCCCATATCAGGGTCAGTACTAGGGATTTAATGCGGCGAAAAACCTCACCTGAAGGTGTGATGGGAATGTTATTAAAAAGATATAGTATTTAGGTAAAACGTTCATTTTGACTATCGCAATTCTATCAGCTAGAGATAGAGGCAAGTGGACCCAGCGTTGGACTTTATCCTCAAGTTTGGATATCACTACCCCATAGTTAGCGCGCATGACTTCCTCCGGGTCCCTGTGAAACATGACCCCCAGATAACGAATCGGATCCTGCTGCCACTCCAGCGGGTAGTCGATTTCAAAGGGAGTGGTAGTGTCCGTTAGGGGTATTATGGAAGATTTTGACCAATTAATCGTCAAACCTGAGTGACCCCCGAATCTAATGTATTCTCTAAGCAGAGGATTGAGGTGGGTGCTGGGATCGCGTACATACAGCAGCATATCGTCTGCGTATAAGGATATGTGGAGCGGTCTGGCAACGAATTGCAAGGCCGAAGATTTGAAATTTTGCCTTACTATGCAAGCGAGGGGTTCTAACGCCAACGCAAATAGAAGGGGCGAGAGGGGGCAGCCCTGCCTCGTTCCACGCTCAACGTTAAAAGGGGCAGAGATATAGCCATTAATTCGGACTTTAGCGCACGGTTGGGTATACAGTAAAGAGACCCATTGAACAAACCGCTTAGGAAAACCCATCCTGTGTAAAATGGCTATCATATAACTCCATTCAATGGAGTCAAACGCCTTAGCGGCATCGAGCATTACTGCCACAGCTTTAACCGAGGGCTTGAGATAGTGAGAAAGCGCAGACAGGGATCTGGTGTTGTGGGAGGTGGATCTCGTGGGGATAAATCCCGACTGATCCGGTAGGACCAGACGAGTCATCAGAGGGGACAAACACACCGTCAGTAGTTTTGCGAGTATTTTCGAGTCCACGTTAATGAGGGATAAGGGCCTGTAGGAATCGCATGCCTCAGGATCCTTGGATGGTTTTACGAGTGCAATGACTAGTGCTTCTCTTAGAGTAGGGGGAAGTATTGATTTCTCAAAGGAAGCGCCAAACATGTCTACCAAATAGGGTGCGAGAATGACCGCGAAATGTTTGTAAAACCCATTAGTGTACCCGTCGGGGCCCGGCGCTTTACCATTAAGAAGCGACTTGATTACAGCAGTCACTTCTTCCACTGTTATGGGCATAGCTAAGTGTTCCCTTTGTTCATCCGATAGCCAACCAATCGCTACATCCTGCAAATAATCATAAATCTCCTCTGCTGTCGCCGAGGGCTGTGATTTATATAGGGAGCTAAAGGACTCTACAAAGTTTTTCAGAATATCTGTTGATTGCGTCTGCAGCAGACCCTCCTTTGATTTGACTTGAAGTATGGCCGATTGCCCTCTACCCTCACATATCTTCCTCGCTAATGTTCCCCCTGGCCTGCCTCCCTCCCCAAAGGTTCTGGCTATGTGTTTGCGATCTAAGTATTTAATTTCAGCTGCCACAAACTCAGCATGCTCAGTGTGCAATTCGCACAGCTCAGTTAACAGCGAAATATCTTGTGTTGTCTCAAACGTCAGTTCTGTATCCCTTATACGCGTCTCACAGCGGTGTACCTGTTGCCGTATGTCTTTCAGGACCCCTACAGTGGTGCTGATGCAGACGCCTCTTATCGTGGTTTGAAGGCTTCCCATAATATACCCGGGTCTTCCACTGTCTGCAAATTTATTTTGAAATATTCCTTTATTTCCTTCGTTAAGGTGTCGGCATAAACAGAATCGGATAGAGCTTGGGAATTGAACCGCCACTGGAACAGAGGGGGTGTATATTGTGGTATGTCGATCTGCAACATGACGGGGTTGTGGTCCGACAATGTGCGTGGTAAGACTTGTATCTTCTTAACCCACAGGGCTATGTCATTTGTGCCTAGCCAGTAATCTAGCCTGGACCAGCTATTGTGAGACGCTGTGATGTGGGTGGCCCCTGGTGTGTCAGCATGCCTTAGCCTCCAAAGATCCGATAGTGTCAGATCTTTCATCATGTGTCCCACCATTAACCTCGACTGCTTATGTTGTTCTAACGAATTAGAGGAGCAATCTAGCCCATCCTGTAACGTTACGTTCCAATCCCATCCACATATCATGTGCGTGTTTGTATGCGTTTGCAAATGACCCCAGATTTCCCGAAAGAATTCTGGAGCATCAGTGTTGGGACCATAGACGTTAAGGAGTGTCACGTGTTGGCCTCGCAACGTGCCTGACACCAACACGTATCTACGATTGGGATCATGTGTGACTTGCTGTGTCTTAAAATTTACCCCTTTCCTAATCAAAATAAGTACTCCTCGAGAATAAGAGGAATAGGAAGCCCTGTATGTCGACTCTGCCCATCTTGCACCCAGATGTGCGTGTGTGTTGGGAGCTAGGTGAGATTCCTGCAAAAATGCAATATCTATCTCCCATCTGGTGAGGCTCGCAAAAACCTGCCTGATTTTCTGTGGCCGGGAGAACCCTCTTATGTTCCAAGTGAGGACGTTTAAGTGCAGTCTGCCCGCGTGTCTAGAACCTGGTGTCATCTGATAGCGTGCAGTGTCCCATCCCCATGCAAACCACATCCATAGGAGGTGTCTGTCTCTTTGCATTAGGGGTAACACACCTAGTAATGGCAGCCGTCCGCCAGGGAAAACTCAGTAAATTGTCCAATTTCAATGTCTTTGGTCTTTTTAAACATTCATAACCTTCCAACCCCCTCAGCCCACCCACTCCAGCAACCCCAACCTGCCGAAGCCTTAGCCCCTTTAAAGACAAATCCCACAAACTCGCAACAATCAACTCAATACCCATTCTGAGGAACTTGTGGTGGGTATTACCCTTGTGGAGGACCGCAGGGAGCACAACTCTACACCCGATGTTACGGGTATAGGCGATACTATAAAAGCTTACATATATACAATGTATGTGACTATGAACCCACTTTCCCCTCACCCTCCAATAGTCTCTGTAGCATTACCTACAGGATAGTGCAAGAGCAGTTTTATTTCAGCTGGACCCAGTCATTATTTTTTCGTGTGAGAAAGGAATAAGTTCCGCATTATGCAGTATATGACCCCCCCCCACACAATGAGTTTGGCGTCCCTTGTGCTTACTGCAATGTGGTTTCGCGGGAGTACGTGCGTGTTGAGAAAGTCTGTGCCCTGCTGTGGTGCGATTTTTGATTGCTGTGCAGGGACGCACCCTCTCTGTCCTTCGGCCCCCCGGAGGTCGCCATCCGTGCACGACTGTGGGTGAAGTGATGGAGAGTCGCCCAGATCCCCTTGACGTTGCCTCGCACAGCAGAGGAAACATCAATGTTTATTAAACGGGGTATGTGCGGTAAAGAGGGACCAGCCTTAGGCAGTGACGTGTGTCACAGTCTGGAGTACGCCCCAGTCTGCTTGGCGTATAGAGTCGCCAGCTCCACAGTTGTATGGAAAGTCAATTAGAACTGCCTCAGCCGTCCCATTAGGTGTCCCATACCAGCCTGTGCCACCCAGTATGTCCATTTTCAGCTACACTTTGATCATTCATAACCCACACCTGTTGAACAACTCACCGCCGGATGAAGATGGGGCCTGCCAGCGATGTCAATCCGAGTTTTGCTGCTGGTCGTTTTGCAAATTCGACCTAGTCTCCCGCTGCACCTTTTTGACAAAGTCTTGGGCTGCTTTGGGTGTTGGCAGTACAATCGCTTTCTCTTTCCACGTCACTCGAAGTCTGGCAGGGTACAGCATGGAATAGCTGATGTTTAGGTCCCTCAGTTTCGCCTTGACGGATGTATATTCTTTACGTGCCTGCTGAACCGCAATCGTGTGATCTGGATAGAATTCCAGGGAATTGGCCTGATGAGTGATTTTGCCTTTTTCCCTCGCCAGCCTGAGGATTGTGTCTCTGTCTCGGTAATTGAGTATCCTTGCCACTATTGGTCTCGGCGTTGCTCCGGGTGGCGGTCGAGGTACCAACGATCTATGGGCCCGCTCCACTATGAAGACCGGCGACAGGGCCTCCACGCCAAAGAGGTCTTTGCAAAGGTTTTCGACGTACAGTTCCATGCGCCCAGTGTTGGTCGACTCCGGTAGGCCTGTAATTCGCACATTATTGCGCCTCGAGCGCGCTTCCAAATCCTCCTCCTTCGCTTTAATCACTTCGAGGATGCGTTCCATTCCCATGCATTTGGTGGTGGAGGTTCGCACTTCATCTTCAACGGCTGATATGCGCGTTTCGGCCTCGTCTAGACGTTCACCATGTTTTTCCTGCCTTGCGGCCATTCCATCCATTCTGCACGTCAGGTTGTCCAGTTTGCCGTTAATGTCTTGTAGATTCGACTGGATGGCGAGCAGTATCTTCTCCATGTTGCTGTTCGGCGGCAGTTCAGCAGATCCACCGGAGTCCACCATTTCCTCTGCGGTTTTGTTCGATTTTCTACTATCGAACGAGAGCTTTGGTTGTTGTTTATCAGGCTTCCCCATCGCGACAGTCGGAGAAGCTGTTGTTCTGGAAGTGGGGCCTGATGCCCTCGTGACTCTGTCCGCCGTCGCCGTGATGCACTTGTGGGGATAGTGGCTAGTTGCTCGTGTGATCAGCACTATTACTGGCCGGGCGGCTGCTGTGCGCCCTTGGGCCGCGCCTGCTACCTCTGAGCCATCTCGTGTGTTTTGGGGGGGTGCGGCCAGTGGTATTCTCTTCTGTACAGCCTGGGTCGAGAGTGAGTGTGCTCATAACAGGTCAACACCCCACCCTGGACTTTAGGGAGTCAGAGCACGGTTCCCCTCGTTGTCTACGCTGTGGCCGAAGACGCCATGCATGTGCGTGATTCCCCAGTAACATTCCTGTCGGCCAGATCTCCTATGTGGCGGTGGTTAACTGCTGAGGTCTGCCTGGTAGGGTACATCTGCGTGAAAGGTGCCCATGCGGTGGTGATCTTCCGCTCTGCACCCGGAGCCGATCGGCCAATACAGCCTGGCCGAGCCCGCCTTCAGAAGCTCGAGGGTGCCGGCATCGTTTTTCGTTCACTGGGTGCCCCCATTTTGTCAGGCGCGCGGCCCGTGACAATGTCAGTAACGGGCGTCGGAGCCCGGGATCGGATGCATTGCTTAGCGCATACGGAGGCCCGGTGGGCTGACTCTTACCCCTGTTTTGATCCTCCAGCCGCTGCACACCGTTCACATGCAGGCTTCCTCCGTGTTCTCCAGGAGATCGGCGAGTCGGCGATCCGCCATTTTGTCAGGCGCTCCGTGGCTCTTCACAACTGCCCCGAATTAAATCTTTAGCCACGATGGGAGGGCGATTCCCTCCATGCCCGCTGTTGCACCTTGCCTTCCCACACACGTGGAGCTGTTTATAAGGCGAGTTAGCGGGGCCGTTGCGGGGATAGATCACATTGCTGATGATCGCCCTGCGGAGCTGCAGTTCACACAGCTATTCCGCTGTGCGCCCCCTAGCGCCTCCCCAAGAGGAAGAGGTTTAAAAGGGGACCCCCTCCCTATTATTTTTGGAAGTGAAAATATGTTTAGGAGCAGGCAGTGGTCCTACAATCCATTGCCTGCTCTTAAAAAAATTTAAATTAAACTTTTCATTTTTTCTTTTAAACACATCTCGTTTTCCTTTAAGGAAAGTGGGCTGTATTCAAAAAATTTATATTTAAAAAGCAAACACAGGCAATCCCTGTGATTGAAGCCCATTCCCAATGGGGTCGTAAATTGCGACCGGCCATATTAATATTGACAAGCAGGTCATTTGCGACTCCATTGGGAATCGCTAAATGTGACTGAGACACATTAGTACATTCCGGTTTGCGAGTTGGAAATTGTGAGTAGCAAATAAATCGCAATTTGCAACCCGAATAACTAAATGGTCGTACATTTGCCCCCTGGTCGCTACTGATGACATGTTTCTGGAGACAAGCTACTAGAGATCTACTGGCCTTCAGAATTCGTTCCCCCGGTTCTTTATTTATCAGGATAACAAAAATGCTTGTGGTTATCTTTGCACACTGTACTCAAATATCTCCAGTACTCTGAATGTAAAAAAAAACGTCAAGCACCAACGACAGAATAAAAAATAAAGGGTAGGAATCTGCCAAAGGCAGCCGCTGCCACCATGAAGAAAATATTTTGATGTAAAGCATATTAGCAGAAATTTCTTTTTTTAGATCAAAGCATCTGTTCAAATCATGTGAGACAGGGATACGAAAAAGCCCTACCTTATGAGAAATAAATTCCAACAACGGAGTTATTGCACAAAATTGTACTATTAGCTTGCATGACTTAGCTCCATGAAAACACGTTGAATCAATCGATAAGGCGACGGTCCATGAAAATCAAATAATTCTACCTTTGTGTTTTTCAGTACGATTCAATTTAGTTCCGCGTGGTAAGAAACATATTGCTGAGAACATTCTTCTCACCTGCCATGTGAAAAGAAAATGACAGAGATAAAGATTAGGCAACTGAGGCACGTTTAAAAATTGGGAATATAATGGACTGTTAGAATTCCTGTCGGCAGTAGAGCAAGACACACAGTGAAATAATGTTCTCGCTCAAAGAAGAGGTATCACCACTATCAAAAATAGTTAACGATAGATCAAATCAAATCAATAATTCTTTATTCGATGTAGGCAAAGCCAATCATAAAAGTACATAACAAGAAATTAAATGATAACAACTTGCATAAAAATGTAAATTCAGATATCACGGTCCAGAGTGAAAAACTCAAGCTAAAAACCTCGATACAAAAAACAGACTTTAACATTAGATAGACACTGTAAATAGAGCAGTGCTGGCTGGACTTGTTTAAAATCCTTATTTACAAAAACTGGGTGAACATACTTGTGTCATAGGGGTGTATATTTACGACAGATAAAAACTATGGGGCTTATTTACACTTTTGCACAGCTATTGTGTCACTTTTTGTGACACAGTGGCGGCGTAAACAATGTGCCAGGTTGCTCCCTAATAACAAAGTCACTCATCTAGGCAGATGCTTCACCTTGTAAACCCCTGTGCCACATTATACCTGCGTAAGGGATAATGTATGCCGTGTGGGAGTTCCCCTGCAAGAAAGCCTCGTAGAGGTGACGCAATGAATTCAACAAGATTTTTCTGCGCCACTTCTAGATCCCCACTGCATCAAAACCTCCAAGCAGGCGTAAAGAATGATGCAATGCATTAAGAATAGTCCTCCCCATGTATTGCTGGAGTTGTGTCATGCTTACAACACAACTTCAGCTATGTGTGGGTTTTGCGCCAACTGGTACGTTAGAATTTCTGATGCATTTGTCAATCCTTCCGCCATGGTATGCCGTATGGTAAATACGTTCCGCGCATGCGCGAGTGATTAGCGCTGATTCAAACGCTGAAGGATTTGGATGCAGCTAAACGGACCCTTTCAACTCGTAAGGCGTCCTTGATGAGCAAGTTTCTCTGCAACATTGATTAATATCGTGACGATTCCTCCAGTAGTGCGCAGCCCTGGGACCCCTTGGTCCCCTTGCAGATGTCATTTACCCTTCTGCCTCTCAGGACACGTTTACATCCAGGATTAAGGATATTTTCATCATGAATTTGTTTTCCTGGATACACTCCCACTGAATAGCCTGGCCCTGAGGAGAATCCCCCCGACTACTAGGGATTCGAAACGCGTAGGCCCCCTCCCCTTTGGTCTGCTTTTGGTTGTCCTAGTGTTAAACTGTGTTACACTAGTTTTGACAATTTTACACCCACTCTTGTAAATATTTTGAAAAAGCTGATTTAATTTGACCCTAAGTAGGGAATTGCTTTGATTTGAATTCCCTTCAAGTGTACAGCAGACTTATTACTTCCCCCAATGGTGTATCAATTCCCCAGTCTGTGTGAAGTATTCTAGTATGAATGTATGAATGTTTGTGGTATGACTGTGATATGTTTGATTTATGACTGTGTGGTTGATATTTCACCTTGTTCTGTGTCCATTTTTCATTATTGTCACAAAAACCTTTATTGACATTATACACTAAGGTCCAAGTCAATGTACCTTTCAATATGTTTTGCAGAATAAAGCAACTATTAAATAGCATCTCCCAGTCTTGAATAATAATCTTTATCTGGTTGATAATTGTTACATGAATTATAGCATAACTATTGGCATTCCTCCTCTGTTGTTCTGTATGGTAAACACAGCGCATCTATGGTGGTGCAAGGAAATTAGCACATTGCTGCTTTAACGCAGCGCTGCGTCAGTTTCTTGTAAAGAAGCCCCTTTGTGTACGGTATCAATTGCAATGTCCGTATCGCATGAGCAAAATGGCAGCTAATAATAGATCTTGACCAATCTGGAGCATTAAACAATGGGCTACAATACAGCAAGGTTGCCAAACCTCACACAAACCTTTTAGATTTGCCAGTGCTGGGCAAATCCCATTTCAGCCATTAACACAAGCCACCAGTGCATTCAGAATTACAATTATGCAGTAGTCCTGATGCTTTGGTTATTTTTCAGGAGACAGTTCATGTAACAACACTAGGAAAGTTTTCTCTAGAAAAACGCTCCTGGATTTTGAGAAAAAACAGCCGAAATTGCTGCTGTAACACAAATTTCCATGTTTATTCTCCATACCAGGCCCCATTTTTTTAAGCATGTATTAATAGTAGTATTAATAGTAGTACTAAATGTAGTGGAGTGGTGTGGCTCACTGGTTAGAGGTGGCAGACTCGGAAGCAGAGGTCGGCCCGGGACCAGGGTTCAATTCCCGACGCGGCAGAGTCTTGGGCCATGGTCAGCGGACTCGATAATTCTCGCCTCGGTGCCTACTCCAACCATGGGTCCCACTCAGCAACTCTGGGCAACAGCTTGCTTAATCTCTACTAACGGCCCCATAAGCGCTGGGGATGCCTGTCTTCCCCTTGGAGATGCCCAGGAGGGACCAACTCACAGGGAAAGCCAGGATGGGTTCCTCAGCTCTATACAGTGCCGGGACGCCCCTTTGCTGGGCCAGCTGTGTGCTTTACAAGTATATGACATTTAACATTTAATACTACACCTGGTAATTCATATACAGTAGTCCCGTTCAAAAACGAATAACTTCAGTGTTTAGTATATATATATATATACATATTATACATATATATATATATATATATATATATATATATATATATATATATATATATATATATATATATATATATATATATATACGCTCCATCTCCACTTCTCACAGCGGAGCACCTGCGGGTGCAGTATGCAGCAGTGGAATACCGCTAAACATGAGGCTCGTATTCTGCGTAATACTGCAAAATTAACCGCGCTCTCAGGGGGACGCTTATGTAAACTTATTTATTGCAAGTTGAACAGACGCAATTCGGCGTAAAGCCTTCTTCAGTGTTGACAACATCACAAAGTTGGTACGTTAATAACGTTTTTCGATGCAGCCAACACAATCAAAAAGGGACTCAACCACCTTGGCAGAACAAAAGCGCCATCTTGAAATGTAATAGCGCATTATCACAACATATAGCCACAGTACACAATAACAAACATTTTAAGCTAATGTTCTAGCGTATTATAGCCGAAAATCGGCACATCCAAATCTACTAAGGTGTAAAACTTTCATGCCGTGGATCGGCTCTTATCCCTACATATCTCACACGTAGGGAATGACTAGCCATCCTCATGAACCTCACGGTGAGCACCCTATTTCCATGCATCAGTTATGTAAACCAGGTGCATTTACACTCAAATGATGTCAGTGCTCTATTAGCGGGTACCAAAATTATGGCTAAAATTGATTTAAACCATAAACGTAAGGAGGCTTTCAAAATCGTATCTCGCCGTATATCGGCAGGTGTCCCTTCCTGAAATAGCAGCTATATCATTTCTAAAAATCACTATAATCAATTACAGCTTCTGCAGCAGCTATGCAGTTAATTCATCATACAAATGAAAAAGCTTTAAAGGAAAAACCCTTGTATGAAAAGGGAGGGGTTAATTACAGTAAGAAAAATATGAGGAATCCCTTTTCATGTATTTATGGAAAAAGACTACTGTCTCTTAAGGATCCGTATCTAATTAGAATGGTGATACATTAAGTTGTATATAAGGTTGTAACCGGATCGACAAATTTACAATTTCTACAAGAAACATCAATCTCTAGCATACTAAAACATGATTTCAACTAAAAAGAATGTTGGGACAAAAAGGTTTATCTATAGATTTTTCAAAAGTTTATTGTGTATTTCGATTACAAAACATTTAAAAATTCACATTTATTAAAAAAACATTTTCATAAGTTAAAAAACAATATAATAATTCTACAGTGAAAAATGTGTCGACGCGGCGTTTCGGTGATTTGAATGGTCACCTTCTTCAGGACAATTTTTCAAGATTTAAAACCACTAGAAATAAAAACAGAGAAATATATAAATACTTCTTGTAAAAACAGGATTATTGTCACCAATCATTCATTTGTACATTATACATTATACATTATCATCCCTCCATTCTCATTGTCGTTCTTAAACTGCCTCATGTCAGATTTTAAAAGAAAAAACTTTCACTATTCTGTATGGTAATGTTTATGGTCTCATTGTTACCATTGTACAAAACTAAACATCATTTGTTGATCCAACAACCCTCTTGTATCTACCATTCACTCCGGATCCAATCTAAATCCCAATATTTATTGGGATACAATTTTGGTAGATTTCTAGATGTAGTTCTATTAACTCTATTTGCTACAAATTTCTTGTGGGTAATTGCCTCAATTATACATCCACCTGGGTATTTTACCTTATCAAAAATTACCTGGAACATACCTGAATAGGTTGTTACGAAGTCGCTTTGATCAATGGGAGATTTCAGAATCTGGTATTTGTTCCATTCTTTCTAAGATTGGAAAGAACATTCTCATCAGACAGGGAGTTTTGTAAGATTTTAAATTTCCTCAGTCTAGTTTTTTATTGAAATTGCCTTCCTATTGTAAAGGTGGTTCCAATAGCAAGTAGGTTATTTCTTTTCTTCAGTTAATTTACAGACCCACTGGGTGAGTTCTCAATCCTCACTGTTTAAGAGAGACAATATTTTCATTTATCGTCATATATTATATCCATCATGACTCAATTTCATTATTTAATTTATTTTAGTGTCTAACTCCAATTAATTAGGGAATTCTGACTCTCCCCAGTTTGTCCCTGTTTGTTCCCTTTACAACTGGCTCCCCTTCTTTTATCTATTTTACTTTGAGGGAGGCTGAGCCTTTTATTGTTCTTTTCGTTTCACCCGTGAAAGTTAAACTTGAGCCTCTATTGTTATTCAATTTAAATTACCTTCCCAGTTCCTGTTTTTCTCTTAAGAAGGACGGCCGTTTATTGTTAACTACACCATATCGGATTCTCTAGCTGGGAATATAAATAAATGGGTATTTAGATAATGTTTTGTTTCTACAGGCTGGTTTTATGTATTCCTGTTAAAGCCCTCTCTTATCTGGCAATTTCCGAATCTGCAGTGAGGTTATTCGTAGGTTTTTAAACCTTAATGGACTGCACGGTTCCTAGTGGCGCTGACCTGTAAGAGAAGGTACATAGGGCTAAATTATTACGCCACCCAAACTAGCTACGGGTTAGAATCTCTTTCTTACGGGATAGAATCGGAGCCGCGTTTTAACTTACTTATTTCCTTTGCAATCCTTTCCGCGGGTGAAGACCTCCCGGACCGTCCTTCGGGGCTGTAGTGACATTTTGCTTTTTTGGGATTTTGCTTTTATACCCTTCCTAATGGGTTGTAATTGATTGGATCCCTAACACCTGGGGTCCCATTTCTCGTTACTGTTGGTGTTTTGAGGGTCCGCCACCTTTTACTTGCCTCGCTTTACTTGAATCATATGGATCCCTGCCATCTGACTTGGTTTTGCTATGCGCTTCCTTTGATATTTGTAGATATTATTCGGGTTTCACCTGTTCGAACCACATGTCTGTGTTCAGGAAAAATATTTTAATCCAGATTGGACTGTTTTCGTTTTTAGGCTGCGTTGATGTTCGTGGTGGCCATCTTTTGGTATTGTATAATCTTTCACGAAGCACGTTTACGTGGCAGCCATGTTTAACTGATCATATTACTGTTGTAACCTCTCATCTTAAATCTACTAATGCACTCCGAGGCAGCCGCCTCGAAGTCTTGATCTCTAGTTCCTCCGTAGTCTCAGAAGCTCCCCGTACGGAATGCTCTGGATCAATTTTGGAGGATGGTTACTATTGGCATAAAGGATCGAATTGCCAGCTGTTGGTTTGCGGAAGAGTGCAGAATGTAGTCTCCCATCATCAATGAACACCTTCAGGTCCAAGTAGTCCACTGCCACTGGACTAATGGTACCCAAGAAGAGCATATTGTAGTCATTATCATTCAGAACCTCGATATACTGGTGTGCCGTGCCCATCGTCCCTTGCCATACGATGAACAGGTCATCAATATACCAATGCCACTGGATTACTCTTCTATTGTCCTACCCCTGATACACCCTGGTCACCCGCTCCTCCCACCAGCCAACGAACCAGTTCGCATATCTGGGGGCAAAGCAGGGGCCCATAGCCGTGCCAGATATCTGTCTGAAGAATTGTTCCTCAAACAGAAAAATATTATTAGTGATGCAGAACTCCACAAACTCAAGTATCATCTCATTATGTTGGGCAAAGCGCAGCTGTCTTTGCTCCAAATAATGTCTGATGGCAATCATGCCATGCTCATGCTTTATACTAGTATATATACTTGTAATGTCTAATACCATGAGCAAATAACTCGAATCCGAGGAGATATCAGTGATTTTGTTCAAAAAGTCTTTTGTATCTTTGGTATACGACTGAAGTTGGACTACAAAAGGGAACAAATAGTTATCAACAAACATAGACATATGTTCCGTTAGACCGTTCACAGAGGACACAATTGCCAGGTGGATCCAGGCTGTTCTTGTGCAGTATCGGAAGATGGAAAAACGTCGGGGTTGTTGGATTATTGCTGCGTAAAAACAGATGTTCATCAGTCCCCAACATTGATCTATCATACCATTTCCGCACAAGCGTGTCATATAGTTTTAAGCTATGTTTGCAGGCCTCATTGTTGGTACTTTGATAGTATTTTACATCCGACAGCTGCCGGATTGCCTCTTTCCGATATTGCTCTCTCGTGAGGAGGACAACGTTCCCACCCTTGTCCGATGGTTTGATGATAACTGTGTCGTCCTTCATGAGATACAATTTTGAAAGCCTCCTTACGTTTATGGTTTAAATCAATTTTACCCATAATTTTGGTACCCGCTAATAGAGCACTGACGTCATTTGATCGTAAATGCACCTGGTTTACATAACTGATGCATGGGAATAGGGTGCTAACAGTGAGGTTCATGGGGATGGCTAGTCATTCCCTACGTGTGAGATGTGTAGGGATAAGAGCCGATCCACGGCATGAAAGTTTTACACCTTAGCAGATTTGTATGTGCCGATTTTCGGCTATAATACGCTAGAACATTAGCTCAAAATGTATGTTATTGTGTACGGTGGCTATATGTTGTGATAATGCGCTATTACATTTCAAGGTGGCGCTCATGTTCCTGCAAGGTGGTTGAGTTCCTTTGTGATTGTGTTGGCTGCATAGAAAAACTTTATTAACGTACCAACTTAGTGGTGTTGTGAACACCGAAGAAGGCTTGAAGCTGAAACGCGTCTGTTCAACTTGCAATAAAGAAGTTTACATAAGCGCCCCCCTGAGAGTGCGGTTAATTTTGCAGTATTACGCAGAATACAAGACCGATTTTTTGGAGGAGTACTGGAGTGCTATGGGGAGCCCCCATTTGGTTGGTCAGGAAGAGGAGCAAGGATGACTGTGGTTGAGGATGCGAGGTCTCACTGCGGGCGGCTTATGCGGCTGCCAGTGTGAGATCGGTGTGTTTACCAGCAAGAAATGCTTTGCCCGGAAGACTGACACCAGCTGGTAATTGGGCACTGCAGAAGCGATATGTGAAAGCGGTGAGGTGGTTCTGGCGTAATCAATTTTGATGATGGGTCCTCCTCAACCCAGAGTTTGTACCATTTTCAGATATTACTTTTAATGTTGAAGTTTAACGCTATTTGAAAGACAAGTGTCTTTGCCCCGGTAAGAAATACCTCTGACTTTCACCCTGCTACTATAACTCCTAGTGATTATTGCATGCTTAGCAGTGACCTTTTCAGCTGCATTATGGGATCGGCAGACCTGATCTGAACTTTGGGTTTTAAACTCTACTCGAAGTCTAGTCTAGTACATACAACCCCGAAAGGACTATGTGTTTATCAAGGCAAGAGCCATGCGCGATTAGGAATGTGACATTAACATTGCGGCAAGCAGCGTGGGGAGTCAGGGTCAGAAGGCAGGTCCTTAGATATCCATCATCAGCTCGGGAGAGCTTTCTGGGACAATGACAGTAATTATGAGTCATGAATTGCAGTGCTTAGTAGCGTTCACTTTTAATTTGTTAATTTTATTAAGGCAAC
Organism: Lissotriton vulgaris; assembly: GCF_964263255.1. Lineage (NCBI taxonomy): Eukaryota > Metazoa > Chordata > Amphibia > Caudata > Salamandridae > Lissotriton > Lissotriton vulgaris. Next base: position 460,672,086 of record NC_141699.1, read on the forward strand.
ACAGGACGTAGGGTTTGGCTATGGAGGTATAATGCCCACACGTAATCCCACTGTGTTCAATTTTAAATTATTTTTTAACATAATTGTCTGTGCTGTCTGCATTATAGGTATGTTATGCATGTAAAATTATAATCTGGCATTTTGCGCAATATTTTATGATGCTATGATGTACGTGGAGAAGTGTGGCTCAATGGTTAGAGCGGCAGACCCTGATGCAGAGGTCTGGCCTGGACCAGGGTTCAATTCCCGCCTCGGCGGGTCTTGGGCTCAATTTCCCCGGACCTGATAATTCTCGCCTCGGTGCCTATTCTAATCATGGGTCCCACTCTGCAACTCTGGGCAATAGCTTGCTTAATCTCCACAATGACCCCAACAGCGCTAGGATGCCTGGCTTCACCTTGCGGGTGCCCAGGAGTGGGCACTTCACAGGGAAAGGCCAGGAAGGGTTCCACAGCGGTATGTGTACAGCGCCTTGAGACCCCTTTGGGGGTGATTCGTGCACCATATATAAGCACTACATTTACATTTACATTTTACCTGCATTATTATTATCATGGCTGTAAACAGTTTGCACATGACGTAACTTTGGTGTAATAGGAGTGCAGACATGATAGTACGTTTTCCGTGTTTACTTATAAATCCAGTGGGTGGGGCTATATAATACCTATGAAAATTCCCTCCAAACTAGATTGATAAAGACCACTTAGTGGCTGAAACGCATCTCTCCTTGTGCTCAGAATTGAGGGCGACATCAACAAATAAAGAGATGCTGAATACTGAACCACTCCGTATCCGTGTTTCCTTCCATTGTGTCACTGTGGGAGGTGGATGGTTTGGTTCATATATATATGCAATGTTAATGTAATACATCATGATAACTTATACCCTCAGACGCAGGGCAGTCACCACCCTATAGGTTAAATAATCTCTGTTATGTTACTGCATGGATATAACTTGTGTATTTAACACCATCACAATATGGCGCCCACAGTGTCTGAGGGGTTGATGTCCTATGTTTGTGTCCAGGCAATGCTGAGATTCAGCGAAAAAACTTTATTAAAATGCCTGACACTGAGTGCTTTACAAACTGACGAAGGCAGCACTCCGAAACGCGTCTGTGTAGCTCCTGAACGAAAAAAAAAATGTGGTTACCCGTACCCTCTTGAGTGCTGCGACTTTTTCCTATGAATTGGAGGGAAATCCTGAGCGTAGTGTTTTGCGGCGTCCCACGAGCCGCTGGCAGCACCCGCGCGCGAGTTGCACGGGACAACATGGGTAACAAGCGTTTTGGAAAACTATTCCCGAGCACCGCCACAACCGCTAGAAGCGGATTAAAGCCAAGCTAAAGAGGTGATGACCGGAGGACTATACGAAGGAGTGTGCTGGGGTTTCCTGGAGGCTTCCCGAGACTTCTTCCGGTAAGCGAGCCTCTTCCTTTCTCCACCTCACAAATATTTACGAGTTACAGCGGCTATCAGTGGTAGAGCGTCAAAGAGGAGATACGGGTTTCCACAAGCAGGGGGCTACATTTTACACAGTTGTGCCGCGTTAGTAACTGAACGCGGGCGCACACAAAGTGAGGCATGTTCACAGACTCAGAGTGCCGCACGGCGGCAATGGGCATGTTTAAGCGGCGAGACAAGTGGGATAAGCCACCAGAAACAGCGGCGAAAGCAGCAGAACCGCAGAATAACAAACTGAAAGACGACATGTTTAAATTGGAAAGGCTATACGAACGAGAGGTTCGTAAATGATGGGAAGCAACCAGTCTCACCAGTTATATTGAGGAACAGCGTGTACCGCGAGGACTCAGAGTACACACGGTACCGTCATACGAAAATCCAGATCCGCATTTACTGACTGATTGGGCGGAACACACAGTCAGACCAAGTAGCACAGTTAAAGACACAAATAAAAGCTCGCCTCATCAAATACGAGCAAAAGATAAGATCTCGTAAACAAGAAAAATATGAACGAGATGAGGACGATTATTTACAAGGACGTGTGCTAACATACGCAAAGAAATTCGATGCCCCTCGCAAAGCACTCCAGGGCAATGCTAACTCCACAGTGATGGCAGAAGCAGTTACCTCTGAATCGGAAGTTATGGAAAACGAGTCCAGTGACGATCAAGGGGACCCAGGTAACCCCAAAAGTACTCGGAGAAGACGGGCTGGTGCAACTACTGTCACTGAACAAACCCCTTTTCACGAGGAGTTCGAAGTTATAAAGAAGTCATGGCTGCGGGGAGGGAAAAACAAACCACCCGATGCAACCCAAACAGGAGCACCAGGAGTAACAGGAGGACAAGGAGGTCGGGGCGGCAAAAGGAGGCAGAGGAAGAACAAAGTCCTTGAATTGGGCCAACCGAACCTACACCAAAAAGAACTACTGGAGGAAGGGACCACAGGGACGACCAGTCTAACGGTGGTTAATCTAACAGAAAGAACCTTAACTGACTGTGAAACCAATTTAATAAGTCTGGGCTTAACATTCTGCCCGAAAAATACTCTTGAGTACACTCAGACACGCATTGATCTGTTCTGCTTCACGAGAAAACTGAAACTCGACAAATACTTCAAGCTCAGTCCACATTTGAAAGACCAGGAGAATAAAGGCTCTAGAACAACTGCTACGGACGCACTAATAGGGAAGGATATTCTAGCCCTAGAGACTCTCGAAGTTCTTAGAATTGGACAGCTACTCCAAACTGAAAATTTGGATCTTGCCCAAGGTGCGGAATTCCAGGGAATAGAGCAAGAGAGGGAGGAAAGTGGATATAAGCCAACCTCGGTATTCGTCCCTCAGACACCATGGGACGCTTTTGATGTTTTTACAGAAGCGATGAACAATGACCTCATGAAATATAGAAAAGCCAACCATCAAACAATAAGCAACATCACTGAACAACAGAAACTGGTTCTACAAGATCTAATGAATGATAAGAATGTGATAGTGAAACCCTCGGACAAAGGGGGTAACTTAGTACTGATGAGCAGGGAGTACTACAGGGGCGAAGCATTAAGACTACTGTCGGACGATAAATTTTACATTGAATGCAACAATGAACTCTACCAATAAAGCATAAGGGACTATGACATCCTGATACGGAAGTGGTATGATTTCAAAATGCTTAGCACAGATGAACATTTGTTTCTACGAAACAATCAACCACTGACTCCGACCTTCTATCACCTTCCCAGGTTCCACAAAGAAAGTAAGCAACCTCCGGGCCATCCCATTGTCTCTTCTATAGGTACCTTGACAGAGAACATGTCCCGACTAATAGACAACATCTTATTTCCTTTAGTGATGAATTTAAAGTCTTATGTCCAAGACACCAAAGATTTTTTTAACAAAATCCAAGACGTAAAAATGGGACTCGGACTACCTTTTAATAGAATTGGACATAGCCAGCTTGTATACAAGCATTGAGCATGGTCATGGCCTACAAGCATTGCAACACTTCTTAAACTGTCGCCAAATGATATTTGCCAAACATAACATCATGATTTTGGAATTCGTAGAATTATGTCTCAATAATAACATCTTCTTGTTTGAAGATCAACTATTCAAACAAGTGTCTGGGACAGCGATGGGCACCTGCTTCGCCCCCAGCTTCGCAAACTTGTTCGTTGGCTAGTGGGAGGAGCTGGTGCCCAGGAGCTGCTTGGTGGGACAGGACAAAGGTGAAACAGTGTGTTGGCACCGTTATATTGATGATCTTTTCATCATATGGCGAGGATCCAAAGACACAGCTGAAGCTTACATTAAGATACTCAATGACAACGAGTACAACTTACATTTCTCAGCGACAATTAGTCCGGTGGCAGCGGAGTATTTGGACCTGAGGATGTTCATTGAAGGAGGCCAGCTACACACTGCTCTATAGAGGAAAGAGACTGCTGGCAATTCAACACTCTTTGCCAGCAGCAGTCACCCACCCCAGCTAGTCAGGAGCATTCCTTATGGAGAGCAGTTAAGGCTTCGCAGAAATAGTTCAAGAGATCAAGACTTTGAAGTGGCAGCAACTGAATGCATGGCTAGGTTTGTAGCGAGAGGACATGGTGAAGCGTTGTTACAGGACACACTAAGGAGGGTGAGACTTATCCCTAGAAATACATTCTTAACATCCAAGTCATCTAAGGGACGACGAGGAAAGAACAGAGCCACAGGTGAGGGGAAGTTCAGAATGATAACCCCCTTCTCCTCTGGAGCGAATGACCTGAGAGCCATGTTACAGAAAAACTGACACATACTCCAAACGGACAGTGTGCTCAGTAAGGACTTGCCTGCGCACCCGTTGGTGACATTTAACAAAGCCAGATCACTGGGGGACCTGCTAGTTACTAGTCATCTTGAAAAAGCCATACCTAAGAATAACACACTCAAAGAAATGAAAGGTTTTTATCCTTGCGGGTGCTGCAAAGCCTGCTCGGGTAGCAAGCGGGTTCTGTCATATGAGGTACCGGACACAGGAAGAATGATGCACATAAAAAAGTTCATCACCTGTAGTACTCCTTTTGTGGTCTATTGTCTGTTGTGCCCATGTGGCCTTCACTACATCGACAGCACCATCAACCAGTTGAAACTGCGAATTTTAGAACATCTGAGGGCCATAGATAAGGCAGATCCATCATATCCGGTGGCCCGTCACTTCGCAGAGGTGCACAACAGAGACCGGAGCAAACTACAGTACTTCGGCCTAGACACTATTCAATCTAATGTGAGGGGCGGAGAAAGACTGAGACGGCTACGGAGACTAGAGTCCAGGTATTTGGAATTTGGAATTTGGAAGTGGATTTATAGAGCGCATAGCTACCCTTGGGCATCCCAGCGCTAGAGGACCTAGTTTAATCCAAAAGGGGACAGTGCAGGGAGGTAATTTAGGGAAAGAGCCAGGTTTTTAATTTTTTTCAGAAGGATAGTAGATTCTGATCACTCCTCATGGCTAATGGGAGGGAGTTCCAGTGTTTTGGCGCATTGTAGGCGAACCTGCGGCCGCCAGATCTTGCCTTTTTTATTCTAGGGATGGAGGCCAGGGCAAGTGAGTCAGATCTTAGGTGTTTGTTAGACTTGTGAGGTTTCATCAGGGATCTGAGTATTGGGGGGCCCTTATCATGCAGGATTTTGTGCGCTATGCAGAGCGTCTTGAATGTGATGCGCTCCTTCACTGGGAGCCAGGTATATCATAGATTAGTCCACCAAACACCCGAGGGGGCTAAACAGCGGGGAAGAAATGGCTATCCATCTGGGCAAATGATGTTGGAATGTGATATATTGATAATGTTGAACATGCTGATTCATTACTGTGCGTTTTGTTTATCAAGATACATATATATTCCTGAATGTTAATATGAAGAAATATGATGACAAAGACATATACTCTTGCTAATTCTCTTTTAGATTCTAGGAGATGAACTACCTGATAATATATGTACTGAATTGATCTATAGTTAGTTACTGCAACTCTGCCAACTGCTTTTAGCTGATCCGCTTTTTAGAAGTTTCATCGAGTTCTTTTGAGTTTTTTGTGCTTTCTTCAAAGCTTGAAATGTGGAATGGATGGCCTATTTTATTTCAGCCATTAATTGAACTTAATTGAACTTCTACTTGATTTTTTGTCTCAACCCCCCTTCTTTCTCAGTGTATGTTGATGTAAGAATATTAATATGGACCACAATCCAACATAGGACATAGGCCGATCCACGGCTTAATAACAATGTTAATGTAATACATCATGATAACTTACACCCTCAGACGCAGGGCAGTCACCAACCTATAGGTTAAATAATCTCTGTTATGTTACTGCTTGGATATAACTTGTGTATTTAACACCGTCACAATTTGGCGCCCACAGTGTCTGAGGGGTTGATGTCCTATGTTTGTGTTCATGCAATGCTGAGATGCAGCAAAAAAACTTTATTAACATGACTGACACAGAGTGCTTTACACACTGTCGTAGGCAGCACACCGAAACGCGTCTGTGTAGCTCCTGCACAAAAATAAAAATGTGGTTACCCGTACCCTCTTGAGTGCTGCGACTTTTTCCTATGAATTGGAAGGAAATCCTGAGCGTAATATATATATATATATATATATATTCAATGACAAAACCATTGATTATAGAACATATATAGTTAGGAATTTGCATTTACAAAACCTTATTTTACTCGCATAAAACCATTGAAATTCCATATATAGTTAGATGCGCTAACTATATATCGCGCACCCGCAATCCACTGCTGATGATGTCACATATTACATCATTCATGACATGGTCAGTGACATCACTGATGACATCACTGATGACATCTCAAATGACATCACTGATGACAACATCCAGTGACTGTATGTTTCTGTAAAGTTAAAATATGTTTTACATATTGAAGAATGAGTGGATGTATAAATGTCTGAATGAAGGATTTAGTAGGTGCATGACTGATTGTATGAGGGAGTGATTAAATGTGTCTCACTGAGTGCATGGGTTAGTGATTAAACTGTATTAATTTGTGCATCATTATATCTGTTGTTCTGTAAACTGCTGCATGTGTTGATCAGTAGCTATATGAGTAACTATATGGGTTATTGATTGGTTGCCCAAGTATTTGTATGGGAGACTGAGTATGTGTGTGAGTGGCTGGGAGGTGTGTGACTCTGTGCATAGATGTGTGAACAGCTGATTCACTAGATGTATGGGTTCAAAACTGCATGTGGAAACAGCTGTATGGGTGGTTGACTGTGTGCATGAGTGTATTGGTGAGTGAATGGATATCTCAGTGCTACATGTCAAAGTAAGTACATATGTAAAACACAGTACATGTGAGAGTTGACATATATAAATAACTGTGCATAAGAGCCAGTGAATGTGTGAGTGGCTGTATGGATCATTGTGAACTTGTATCAGGGATTGTATAAGAGAGAAAATATGTGTTAGTATATGTTTGAATAAGTAAAGTTTGTATAACTGTATAGTTGAGGAAATGGAGGTGTGACTGATTGTTTGCATGACTGACTAGTTGTGTGAGTAACTCCATGGATGAGTGACAGTCTGTGAGTGTCTGTTTACACTGATTGTATCTAAGGTTATATTAGAGTCTGAAGAGGTTCATTGTATTATCACATTAATGATATCATGAGTGATGTCACCAGTGATGTCATTTGAGATGTCATCAGTGATGTCATCAGTGATGTCATTTGATATGTCATCAGTGATGTCATCAGTGATGTCATTTGAGATGTCATCAGTGATGTCATCAGTGATGTCACTGACCATGTCATGAATGATGTAATATGTGACATCATCAGCAGTGGATTGCGGGTGCGCGATATATAGTTAGCGCATCTAACTATATATGGAATTTCAATGGTTTTATGCGGGTAAAATAAGGTTTTGTAAATGCAAATTCCTAACTATATATGTTCTATAACCAATGGTTTTTTCATTGAATTTTCAAGGCTTTGTAAATGCAAATTCCTAACTATATATGGACTATAACCTATGGTTTTTTCTGTGCATTTCAATGGTTTTTTAATAGCAAATATCAAAAGCTGTCAAATGTCAAGTACGTGATAGGTAAAAACGTTTTCGTGTTTATGCACGCTGATGTGCTTTGAACGCTGCCCCCCCCCCCTCTTTTCTCTTAGTAGTACTCTCTCTTTGCAGATAGTGAACGGTAGTTAACGCAGACCTTTACCCCCGTTGTAATCCGTCGTACCTGCTTGTCTCTCCATTTGATTGATTGTTATCCAAGCATTTACTGTTTTAGAATTGGTTCTCTTTGGATCATTCTCTATTTACAAACAAGCACAAAGTCGCAATACTCTGTTTAGTCTTTGCAGATAGTGAAAAATCGTGTAAAAAAAAAAAAGTAATCGAGCAAAATCAGTAGACCACTAATTCGATCTCTTTTTGACCTCGGTAAAATACAAACATTAGGAACAACCCTTCATGAGAAATATGAAAATAGTGAAATGAACTGAGCTCCACACCATGAGGGCTGCAAGACAGCTCGACTCCGCCACCCACCCCGCCCAAAATAACGACAAACCCTATGCAAATATTATAAATATAGACAACACACCAGCAAAGAAACAGGGTAAAACATTTTATTAAATAACTATTTACATAACTATTTTATACTTTTTATTGCCCATTCCGGCTAGCTCAATCGATCGAGCATGAAACTCATGCACTGATAGCAAGCGTTGAGAGTTTGTAGAACGATGGCTTCAGATTTTCTACATACGGTGTAGTGGCGCGAACTGGGAGGGGGCGTTTGGATCCTGCCCCTTCCCCAAATAAGATTTTCATACGTGAGTGTTCGTTCATGCTTTTGGTCCCTGAGTTGCTTCGATGTCACTGCCTTACACAAATGGCATAAGTTCTGGATGTTGAGTGCCATACTTCAGGGTTCTAAGCAGCGCTTGTAACACTGTCTAAACCTTATTTGCACCTGCTGCAGCTTCACTATTCAAAGTAAGTGGGGTCCGTTTGTGGACCTGACTGCATTGGAAAACAATGTGATACGGTGCCTCCCTAAACCGCTTGACGGAGGCCCCCGAGGGGCGGTGAGATGGCGCGGACTGGGAGGGGGCGCTTGGCTCCTGCCCCCTCCCCAAGTCGTGTTGCCCTGGTGTGGCCTGAGATCGCCCCCGACATAGGCGGCCGGCTCCCGGGGTCCGGCGGAATTTTTTGCCTTTTGATGACTCTTCCATTCTGGACCTTGTCCCACAATCCGTTTGACCTGAAGACACGCTGTAGTGGGGCGCCCCTTTACCGTTTTAGTTGCCATTCCGCCCGCTTTTGGTACTCTGTGCCTCTTCCGCCATTCAGCTGTTTACCGCCCGCTCTTGCGAGTACAGCGTCTCGCTCACCATGTAGTTGAGTTGCTCCCGCTCTTAAGATTTAACCGAACTTTTTGGACTGCTGAAAGCGGTTGTATTCCGACCGCTGGTTGGTGAAGACATTTTGACTATATTCTGGACCTGCGTTGTCACGTAATGCGTCATATGACGCGCCGCGTTAGCGCACCCGGAAGTGCTCCGGTGCGCAAGGCGCAGCTTCCCGGAAACGATCCAGAGCGCGCCGCGCAGCGCGTAACGTAAGCATAACAGGTCATGTGACTTGTTAATAAAACTTTTCATTGGTTCATTTTACATTTGTTTTCCTAATGATGTAAGACTAGGTCATGTGACCTAAAAATAACACTTTTCATTGGATTAAAACATTTTTTTTCCCAAACGATGAAAGCCCCACCTTGTTTCTGGATGTTTCAGACTGAAGCTGGCATCACCATGAGAGCACCACCATCTCGTAGCTCCGTCGTGGCCATTCCGCAAGCAATCATGGCAACCGCTCCTCACCGGAAGCCTGCGGGAGTCGAGGGCCCCCAAGACTTTTGTACAATCTTCAAGGCTGAGGGGACGCTTTCGAGAATGGGACCCAAGCCCTGGCAGACAAGCGTCCGAGTTCCAAGGTGTCCCAGGGCCATTTTACTGGACCAGGCCCAAATCCGAAGAGCCGGCCGCCATTTTAAGAGTCCTGTGGCAGCCGCCTATCGCTGCACCGCAAGAGTGGGAGCAACTCAACTACATGGTGAGCGAGATGCTGTAGCCATAAGAGCGGGCGGTAAACAGCTGAATATTTACAACAAGGGGTGGTGAGGGACAGAGTCTCTGAATTAAGCAGAAAGCTCTCACCCAGTCAAGAGATCAGGGCTAGATCCAAAACCGTTTTTTAGCTCACTGCACCATCCCAGTTTCAGAACCTGGCTGTATGCAAATTAGTCTGTTCCTGTCCCAGTGCATGATGGGAACAGGGCAAACCAAACTACAAAAGCCAATTCTTACACTGGGAAGGAAACAAGCTCCCGGGGACCGGTTTCTGGCATTACAGCCGTCTTCGGCCCGGTTTGCTTGAATCCTGATGGTGCAATGAGCAAGGGTCTCACTTCTGAGAATACCCTTCCACGCTTAGGGTGTACAAAAATATTTACAACAAGGGGTGGTGAGGGACAGAGTCTCTGAATTAAGCAGAAAGCTCTCACCCAGTCAAGAGATCAGGGCTAGATCCAACACCGTTTTTTAGCTCACTGCACCATTCCAGTTTCAGAACCTGGCTGTATGCAAATTAGTCTGTTCCTGTCCCAGTGCATGATGGGAACAGGGCAAACCAAACTACAAAAGCCAATTCTTACACTGGGAAGGAAACAAGCTCCCGGGGACCGGTTTCTGGCATTACAGCCGTCTTCGGCCCGGTTTGCTTGAATCCTGATGGTGCAATGAGCAAGGGTCTCACATCTGAGAATACCCTTCCACGCTTAGGGTGGACAAAAATATTTACAACAAGGGGTGGTGAGGGACAGAGTCTCTGAATTAAGCAGAAAGCTCTCACTCAGTCAAGAGATCAGGGCTAGATCCAACACCGTTTTTTAGCTCACTGCACCATCCCAGTTTCAGAACCTGGCTGTATGCAAATTAGTCTGTTCCTGTCCCAGTGCATGATGGGAACAGGGCAAACCAAACTACAAAAGCCAATTCTTACACTGGGAAGGAAACAAGCTCCCGGGGACCGGTTTCTGGCATTACAGCCGTCTTCGGCCCGGTTTGCTTAAATCCTGATGGTGCAATGAGCAAGGGTCTCACATCTGAGAATAGCCTTCCACGCTTAGGGTGGACAAAAATATTTACAACAAGGGGTGGTGAGGGACAGAGTCTCTGAATTAAGCAGAAAGCTCTCACCCAGTCAAGAGATCAGGGCTAGATCCAACACCTTTTTTTAGCTCACTGCACCATCCCAGTTTCAGAACCTGGCTGTATGCAAATTAGTCTGTTCCTGTCCCAGTGCATGATGGGAACAGGGCAAACCAAACTACAAAAGCCAATTCTTACACTGGGAAGGAAACAAGCTCCCGGGGACCAGTTTCTGGCATTACAGCCGTCTTCGGCCCGGTTTGCTTGAATCCTGATGGTGCAATGAGCAAGGGTCTCATATCTGAGAATACCCTTCCACGCTTAGGGTGGACAAAAATATTTACAACAAGGGGTGGTGAGGGACAGAGTCTCTGAATTAAGCAGAAAGCTCTCACCCAGTCAAGAGATCAGGGCTAGATCCAACACCGTTTTTTAGCTCACTGCACCATCCCAGTTTCAGAACCTGGCTGTATGCAAATTAGTCTGTTCCTGTCCCAGTGCATGATGGGAACAGGGCAAACCAAACTACAAAAGCCAATTCTTACACTGGGAAGGAAACAAGCTCCCGGGGACTGGTTTCTGGCATTACAGCCGTCTTCGGCCCGGTTTGCTTGAATCCTGATGGTGCAATGAGCAAGGGTCTCACATCTGAGAATACCCTTCCACGCTTAGGGTGGACAAAAATATTTACAACAAGGGGTGGTGAGGGACAGAGTCTCTGAATTAAGCAGAAAGCTCTCACCCAGTCAAGAGATCAGGGCTAGATCCAACACCGTTTTTTGGCTCACTGCACCATCCCAGTTTCAGAACCTGGCTGTATGCAAATTAGTCTGTTCCTGTCCCAGTGCATGATGGGAACAGGGCAAACCAAACTACAAAAGCCAATTCTTACACTGGGAAGGAAACAAGCTCCCGGGGACCGGTTTCTGGCATTACAGCTGTCTTCGGCCCGGTTTGCTTGAATCCTGATGGTGCAATGAGCAAGGGTCTCACATCTGAGAATACCCTTCCACGCTTAGGGTGGACAAAAATATTTACAACAAGGGGTGGTGAGGGACAGAGTCTCTGAATTAAGCAGAAAGCTCTCACCCAGTCAAGAGATCAGGGCTAGATCCAACACCGTTTTTTAGCTCACTGCACCATCCCTGATCTTTGGACTGGGTAAGAGTGGTCTGCTCAATTCAGACACTCTGTTCATCACCACCCCCTTTTCTGAATCGATTTTGGCCACTATAGGTGTGGCAGGGTATACTCAGACATGAGTCCCTTTCTCACTGCTCCATCAGGATTCAAGCAAGCCGGGCCGAAGACGGCTGAAATGCCAGAAACAGGTCCCCGGTAGCTTGTTTCCTTTCTGGTGAAGAATTGGCTTGGTAGTTTAGTCTGCCCTGTTCCCATGATGCACTGGGCCAGGGACAGACTGATTTGCATATAGCCAGGTTCTGAGCTGGGATGGGGCAGTGAGATAAATAACGGTGATGGATCAAGCCCTGATCTTTGGACTGGGTAAGAGTGGTCTGCTCAATTCAGACACTCTGTTCATCACCACCCCCTTTTCTGAATCGATTTTGGCCACTATAGGTGTGGCAGGGTATACTCAGGCATGAGTCCCTTTCTCACTGCTCCATCAGGATTCAAGCAAGCCGGGCCGAAGACGGCTGAAATGCCAGAAACCGGTCCCCGGTAGCTTGTTTCCTTTCTGGCGAAGAATTGGCTTGGTAGTTTAGTCTGCCCTGTTCCCATGATGCACTGGGCCAGGGACAGACTGATTTGCATATAGCCAGGTTCTGAGCTGGGATGGGGCAGTGAGATAAATAACGGTGATGGATCAAGCCCTGATCTTTGGACTGGGTAAGAGTGGTCTGCTCAATTCAGACACTCTGTTCATCACCACCCCCTTTTCTGAATCGATTTTGGCCACTATAGGTGTGGCAGGGTATACTCAGACATGAGTCCCTTTCTCACTGCTCCATCAGGATTCAAGCAAGCCGGGCCGAAGACGGCTGAAATGCCAGAAACCGGTCCCCGGTAGCTTGTTTCCTTTCTGGTGAAGAATTGGCTTGGTAGTTTAGTCTGCCCTGTTCCCATGATGCACTGGGCCAGGGACAGACTGATTTGCATATAGCCAGGTGCTGAGCTGGGATGGGGCAGTGAGATAAATAACGGTGATGGATCAAGCCCTGATCTTTGGACTGGGTAAGAGTGGTCTGCTCAATTCAGACACTCTGTTCATCACCACCCCCTTTTCTGAATCGATTTTGGCCACTATAGGTGTGGCAGGGTATACTCAGACATGAGTCCCTTTCTCACTGCTCCATCAGGATTCAAGCAAGCCGGGCCGAAGACGGCTGAAATGCCAGAAACCGGTCCCCGGTAGCTTGTTTCCTTTCTGGTGAAGAATTGGCTTGGTAGTTTAGTCTGCCCTGTTCCCATGATGCACTGGGCCAGGGACTGACTGATTTGAATATAGCCAGGTTCTGAGCTGGGATGGGGCAGTGAGATAAATAACGGTGATGGATCAAGCCCTGATCTTTGGACTGGGTAAGAGTGGTCTGCTCAATTCAGACACTCTGTTCATCACCACCCCCTTTTCTGAATCGATTTTGGCCACTATAGGTGTGGCAGGGTATACTCAGACATGAGTCCCTTTCTCACTGCTCCATCAGGATTCAAGCAAGCCGGGCCGAAGACGGCTGAAATGCCAGAAACCGGTCCCCGGTAGCTTGTTTCCTTTCTGGTGAAGAATTGGCTTGGTAGTTTAGTCTGCCCTGTTCCCATGATGCACTGGGCCAGGGACAGACTGATTTGCATATACCCAGGTTCTGAGCTGGGATGGGGCAGTGAGATAAATAACGGTGATGGATCAAGCCCTGTTCTTTGGACTGGGTAAGAGTGGTCTGCTCAATTCAGACACTCTGTTCATCACCACCCCCTTTTCTGAATCGATTTTGGCCACTATAGGTGTGGCAGGGTATACTCAGACATGAGTCCCTTTCTCACTGCTCCATCAAGATTCAAGCAAGCCGGGCCGAAGAGGACTGAAATGCCAGAAACCGGTCCCCGGTAGCTTGTTTCCTTTCTGGTGAAGAATTGGCTTGGTAGTTTAGACTGCCCTGTTCCCATGATGCACTGGGCCAGGGACAGACTGATTTGCATATAGCCAGGTTCTGAGCTGGGATGGGGCAGTGAGATAAATAACGGTGATGGATCAAGCCCTGATCTTTGGACTGGGTAAGAGTGGTCTGCTCAATTCAGACACTCTGTTCATCACCACCCCCTTTTCTGAATCGATTTTGGCCACTATAGGTGTGGCAGGGTATACTCAGACATGAGTCCCTTTCTCACTGCTCCATCAGGATTCAAGCAAGCTGGGCCGAAGACGGCTGAAATGCCAGAAACCGGTCCCCGGTAGCTTGTTTCCTTTCTGGTGAAGAATTGGCTTGGTAGTTTAGTCTGCCCTGTTCCCATGATGCACTGGGCCAGGGACAGACTGATTTGCATATAGCCAGGTTCTGAGCTGGGATGGGGCAGTGAGATAAATAACGGTGATGGATCAAGCCCTGATCTTTGGACTGGGTAAGAGTGGTCTGCTCAATTCAGACACTCTGTTCATCACCACCCCCTTTTCTGAATCGATTTTGGCCACTATAGGTGTGGCAGGGTATACTCAGACATGAGTCCCTTTCTCACTGCTCCATCAGGATTCAAGCAAGCCGGGCCGAAGACGGCTGAAATGCCAGAAACCGGTCCCCGGTAGCTTGTTTCCTTTCTGGTGAAGAATTGGCTTGGTAGTTTAGTCTGCCCTGTTCCCATGATGCACTGGGCCAGGGACAGACTGACTTGCATATACCCAGGTTCTGAGCTGGGATGGGGCAGTGAGATAAATAACGGTGATGGATCAAGCCCTGATCTTTGGACTGGGTAAGAGTGGTCTGCTCAATTCAGACACTCTGTTCATCACCACCCCCTTTTCTGAATCGATTTTGGCCACTATAGGTGTGGCAGGGTATACTCAGACATGAGTCCCTTTCTCACTGCTCCATCAGGATTCAAGCAAGCCGGGCCGAAGACGGCTGAAATGCCAGAAACCGGTCCCGGGTAGCTTGTTTCCTTTCTGGTGAAGAATTGGCTTGGTAGTTTAGTCTGCCCTGTTCCCATGATGCACTGGGCCAGGGACAGACTGATTTGCATATAGCCAGGTTCTGAGCTGGGATGGGGCAGTGAAATAAATAACGGTGATGAATCAAGCCCTGATCTTTGGACTGGGTAAGAGTGGTCTGCTCAATTCAGACACTCTGTTCATCACCACCCCCTTTTCTGAATCGATTTTGGCCACTATAGGTGTGGCAGGGTATACTCAGACATGAGTCCCTTTCTCACTGCTCCATCAGGATTCAAGCAAGCCGGGCCGAAGACGGCTGAAATGCCAGAAACCGGTCCCCGGTAGCTTGTTTCCTTTCTGGTGAAGAATTGGCTTGGTAGTTTAGTCTGCCCTGTTCCCATGATGCACTGGGCCAGGGACAGACTGATTTGCATATAGCCAGGTTCTGAGCTGGGATGGGGCAGTGAGATAAATAACGGTGATGGATCAAGCCCTGATCTTTGGACTGGGTAAGAGTGGTCTGCTCAATTCAGACACTCTGTTCATCACCACCCCCTTTTCTGAACAGCTGAATGGCGGAAAAGGCACAGTGTAGCAAAAGCGGGCGGAATGGCGACTGAAACGATAAAGGGGCGCCCCACTACAGCAGACGAGCCTCCGCCATGTGCTTCAAAACTGCATACGTATCTCGTGATATCAAGGTTGGGCAACCAGTACACAACAAGCAGTTACGAGACCCATTTACACCGGCGCCATTTTGGGCGCGGCCGGGCAGGTCCAGGATCTAGTCAAACATAAAAATGAGGCTGACGTCTCTGAAGCAGTTGACGCACAGCAGGACATAGCAAATAAACATGAAGTCTCTAAAGCTGTTAACTCACTGCAGGACAAAACAAGTGAACCTGAAACCTCTGGAATAATTGTCGCTCAAAAGAACAACACACAAAACTCTGTAGAGCCTGAAGAAAGAAAAACAGAAGGGCACTGTAGTTTCAGACACACTTAACACTAATGACTTAACAAGGATATCGTCTGTTTATGAAGCAGTTATCATGTTCACAGAATTGACAAAGAAGTGTGCAGACACCAATGCTATTGAGAAACACAAGGAAATCCCTAACGCATCAGCATTCTCGGAAGAGGTTGACACAGATAACATCTTAAGGAACAAAGAAAGACAAAATAAGGATGAGGAAGTTATCGTTAAAGTTATATTATTGTTGTTGTTGTTGTTATGGTTATAGTTCTGGCTAATTTTAGCAAGAAACACATTTTAATGGAGATTAGAGAGGCTACGGATGGGTGGCCCAGGATATCACCACTGTTCCCCATGTCATAAAACCTTAGGATGTTCAATAACTGAAACAGCTAATATGGGTTTACTTACAGGGGACATCTTTTGTTCTGTTTTGTAAAGTAAAACTATTGTGAACGCAAGTATTATACATAGTAAGTGTTTAATATAGCATTTGTCAGTCATTGGTTAAGCAGCTAGGACCTGTTCACTCTTGACACCCCAGGTGCTGTGTATGTTGCACTATAGTGCTGCATCGGGAATACGGACAACCCTATTGATGTTGATTTTTCATTATTGATTATTGTAAAGAAATGGCGACTCCCCCCTTTAGCAGATTAGCTAAATGTTTGCGTAATTTGGGCATAAAAGTTATATTATTGTTGTTGTTGTTGTTATCGTTATAGTTCTGGTTAATTTCCATTCAGAGTGTCCTACACAGCACCACTCTAGGTAAACACTACTTTATGTAAAACCTGGGACATAGCACTCATTGAAACTATAGTTGGTCACCATGGGGTTTAAAGAAGGGATGGTTCTTCACCTGGGTGCCTTCCACAACTCAGCACGTTGTGCTGCCTTGGGACTATTCGCACAAAAGACAGCTTCTGACCATTGTTGTTTTTTTTAATCAAAAAATGTTTAAATATATTTACAGTTTTTGTTGCGTTCGTTATATTTAAAAGTTAATAAAGTTTTATAATCCAACTTTCTTGGAGTACTATATTTTTTTTAAAAATCGGGTGAATGGGGCCTTGAATCAGGTTATTGTCATGTGTGGGCTTTGCAAATGTACTGCTACAGGATCGGACATTTCAAACTCAAATGCACGTTCTTTTTCTTACCTTTCCGAAGCATGGAGCGCAATAGCAGGCAGAGAAAGGGTGATGCACGTGTTGAACACTGCCTGGCCTGGCAAGTTGCTGGCAGTGCCCCCCCGCCCGCTCCTGAAAGAGGGCACACACACACCGCCGCCCCGAGTACTTCACAAATCTTTAAAAGACCATGCGCTTGTTCATGAGGCTTAAATGGTTTATCACCCCTTCTAGAACCCCTGCATCGACCCTCTGACGTTTCCTGGAAGAATTAGCACGTAACACAATACCAAGCCCTGTCAGCTGAAACCCCTGAGGAATCGTGGGGCATATTATCAAGGGGGTTTATTTCCGCTTTTTTGGCTTTAAAAGCCAAAAAAAAGGAGATAAAATTATCTCCCTATTACCAAGCTGTCGCTAACACCAGTTAGTGACAGCTAAAAGGAGATAGCGACCATCTTGGGCCCCGCTTTGCATGTCAGTGATATTTATCACTAATGACATGCAAAGTGGGCGTGCCAAGATGTTAGCGACTGGAAACAGTCCCTAACCATCGCTATCTCCTATTACCAACTTTTGGAGATATTCGCGCTAAGTGCGAATATCTCCAAAAGCTAACACCTGCCCTGAGCAGTTTTTAGCCATGTTATCCAATGGAAGGTGGATAACATGGCTAAGAGCATTTGCTGGATAATGCATGAATATCGCTGACTTTTCAGCGATATTCATGCATTGCGGCCGTTTTTTATCGCATTTGCGATAAACCTTGCTAATAGCAAGGTTTATCTGCGATAAAATTCGCCGATGTGCGGCGATAATTTTTGTCTCTAAACAAGTTAGAGACAAAAATTATCGCTAGTTGTTGGTAATATGCCCCCGGGTTTTTCCTTGCAGGAATCGGGAGGCGGAAGACTAGCACTGAAATCAGTAGTCTCACGCCTAAATCGGGAGGATTGGTATGTCTGGATTCTCTACAGCTGGGGCCATAAACTACATCGGCAGGGCTAGGTGATAGCCTGGGTCCGGCTTGGACAATCGGACACAGAGGAAGAGGAGTGTCAAAGGGTGCGGTAGTGAATAGGGTGAAAGGGAGGTGTCGGGCGGGCACAGGGTGTGATTCTCAAGGAAGAGCAGCGCAGATGGGGGGAAGTATATGGCCCATGCATGAGAGAGAGAGCGGGGGTGACCAGTGCGTGGGGGAGATGCTTGCGAGGGTGGGGAACCGTGCTGAGAATCGACGGCGTGCAGAGAGAGGGTCTGGTCAAGGCATCTAAAATGGCTGCCGTGCACGACAAAATTGTGGCATTGGACAAAAAGGCAAGATGGCGCAGACAATGTTTATCAATAAGGATTCATTGGGCCCCGCTTTGCATGTCAGTGATATTTATCACTAATGACATGCAAAGTGGGCGTGCCAAGATATTAGCGACTGGAAACAGTCCCTAACCATCGCTATCTCCTATTACCAACTTTTGGAGATATTCGCGCTAAGCGCGAATATCTCCAAAAGCTAACACCTGCCCTGAGCAGTTTTTAGCCATGTTATCCAATGGAAGGTGGATAACATGGCTAAGAGCATTTGCTGGATAATGCATGAATATCGCTGACTTTTCAGCGATATTCATGCATTGCGGCCGTTTTTTATCGCATTTGCGATAAACCTTGCTAATAGCAAGGTTTATCTGCGATAAAATTCGCCGATGTGCGGCGATAATTTTTGTCTCTAAACAAGTTAGAGACAAAAATTATCGCTAGTTGTTGGTAATATGCCCCCGGGTTTTTCCTTGCAGGAATCAGGAGGCGGAAGACTAGCACTGAAATCAGTAGTCTCACGCCTGAATCGGGAGGATTGGTATGTCTGGATTCTCTACAGCTGGGGCCATAAACTACATCCGCAGGCCTAGGTGATAGCCTGGGTCCGGCCTGGACAATCGGACACAGAGGAAGAGGAGTGTCAGAGGGTGCGGTAGTGAATAGGGTGAAAGGGAGGTGTCGGGCGGGCACAGGGTGTGATTCTCAGGGAAGAGCAGCGCAGATGGGGGGAAGTATATGGCCCATGCATGAGAGAGAGAGCGGGGGTGACCAGTGCGTGGGGGAGATGCTTGCGAGGGTGGGGAGCCGTGCTGAGAATCGACGGCGTGCAGAGAGTGGGTCTGGTCAAGGCATCTAAAATGGCTGCCGTGCACGACAAAATTGTGGCATTGGACAAAAAGGCAAGATGGCGCAGACAATGTTTATCAATAAGGATTCATTTATAACAAAATATTTACTCGCAGTGACAAAATGGTGGTCAACACTTCCTGATTTCCATCGAATCGAACGTTAACAGACGTCACGCAGCAAAAAAAAAAAAAAAGCTCACGCACAGCCGCTGGAAGACATGTATCAACATATATGAGCCTCCTCAGCCACCCTCAGAAAACATAAGGGGTCAGGATACGTCTCCCGCACCCCCTTATACCTAGTAATTTAATTAAAACGAAACACAAAATGGCGAATTCCCGTTTCGCTACCAGTTTGCGGCCCAGTTCGCGGCCCGGGAAGCGCTTCTACCGTGAAAAATATTTTTTTTTTATTTTCCCCACGGGACCCTTTAATAACCCCAACATCATTCCTAGGGGGTCAAGAGAGGTATACCTTGCCCCCTTTCATTAAATTCCCCCTTCGTTTTTCACCTCTTCTTCTCTCTCGATCCTACCGAGAGATAAGATGGCGGCCGCTCCGGACTGTTTAGAATGTTGACAGACACCGGAGAGCCAATCAGCTTTCTGCGCGCAAAGTTCCGTTTCGCGAAAAGTAAGCGGACCGGAGCGCAGCCCGGAGCGCTGTTACAGATATATATCTTGTTTTGAACGTTAATTTCTCAAAATCCACTGGAGCACATATATTGAGACCTAGCAAAGGCACATCGGGCTAACAGTCCCTACAATTTTGCCAAGTTTCGTGCAAATCCATTCAGCCGTTCGAGCTAAAAGTGAGGCCAAAGGCCCTATGGAAATTAACATGGGAAAAACGCGTTTTGGGACCCCCCCTTTTTTCTCGGCCCCCCCTTGACAAAACCCCCCCAAATTTTCGGGGGCTGCTCAGAAACAAAATGTGCCATTTTCCTGAAAATTTCAGCTGATTCCGTCCACAAACGCCAAAGTTATTAGACATAGAATTTTCAAAAGTTCCATAGACAAATAATCCTAACTATATATACCTACTGGCGATAGCCAGTAGGTAATATATATATATATATATATATATATATATATATATATATATATATATATATATATATATATATATATATATATATATATATATATATATATATATATATATTACCTACTGGCGGTTGCCAGTAGGTAGTTATAGTTAGGATTGTTTTCCATAGGAAATCCTCAACATTCTATTTGGAATAACTTTGGCCCTGGTGGATGAGTCTTTGCGAATTTCTCAAAGAAGATGGCTAGGTTCGCTGCACTTCTTCTCTGAAAGTTTGGGGGGGATTGGTCAAGTGGGGGCTGAGATATAAGGGGGGTCCCAAAACGTGTTTTCTCCATGTTATTTTCCATAGGACCTTTAGACTCGGCTACAGTTCGAACGGGTGAATGAATTTATAAGAAATTTGCCAAAACTGTAGAGTCTTGTTCGTAGATTACGCTTTTTTTGGAATGGTGTAAATCCGTTCAGTAGTTGTTGAGAATATTAAAGTTAAAGTCAATTATATATCTATAGGCGCGCACACGTGCGCGCACCCAAGCGGCTGCGCGTGAGCGGTATTTTTTTTGGCTGCGTGACGTCTGTTAACGTTCGATTCGAAGGAAATCAGGAAGTTTTGTCCGCCATTTTGTCACTGCGAGTAAATATATTGTTCATTTCAAAGCGTTGAAACATGGAAAGGGGAGAAGGTAGAGATTGTCTTCCTGCGTAGGTTTTCTCAGGGTGTGCAGTAAGGCCCTTAAACGCGAAAAGATATAATTTTTCTCCGAAAAAAAATACGGGGTGCGCGCACTCGGTCGCGCACACCTATTTACAAGAGTGTGAAAATGGAGGTAAATCAGAAGTTTGAGTGCTTAGATATAAGGTGGCTCTGAAAAGAGCCCTTGTGTTAATTGAGTGTTTTCTGCATCTATAAGTAAGTACCGATGCAGAGCCTGATGTTGCAGAGGAAAATTCTGTTTCCCTCATTCGTGAAATGAACACCGTCTCTCCTATAGACGTCTTGCATGTGGTAGCGCAAGTTGTTGTGGTAAATAGAACCCATGCTATAATCTCTGAGGAACGCAGAAACAGATTTATTTACATGTCTCCTTGCTTTCTCAAATTGTGCACAATGGTGATTGGACCAATTCCATTTCTGTCTTTGGCACATATTGGAATATACCAAGGCAGATCGAGGAAAAAGTGTCATCAATTGTCGAAAGGTGTCTTTTAGAAGCATTTCCAGACATACCCCAGTGATTGTGCCTAGATCGTTCCCACCACAGTGCACAATTATAAGGTCTGGTTCTGGGAGATGCATAAAAGTTTTCACCAATGGAATTAAATGGTGACATTTCAATCCTCTTTTGGAAATCCATGTTATGTGTACATTTGGTAAGCTGAGGTTGCAAATTCGTCTGCTTACTGCATATTTTTCACTCCAGTGAATATAACTGTGTCCTATTAGCCAGACCTTCATTTTCAAGGGATTTGTAGTCGTCCTCCGATCGGTTCTGGAAGTGGAATGGTAGTTAGAAGTTGAAATTTTAAATAAAGAAAAAGGAAGAGGCTGGGTGTGGTTAAAAAAATAAAAATGATTGGTTGATTGTAACAAGTGGAGAGTGAACAGGTCAATGTCGATATGATGCATTCAAAGTCGAGAGTGGTAAGATGCCGTAGTAGTCAAGCATCCTCTGGCGAAATAGTTCTAAGTGGCCCGGCTCGTTTGCGAAGGCAGGAGGGACATCCATTTTGAATTTCCCAAGATGGTAAAGGAAACGGCGCAGCACCGCTGGTTGTATAGCAACTCCACAGAATTAGGTCGCCGGCTATGCAGTGGAGAGAAGCAGAATGACTTGATACATTTTCAAAGAGTCTAGTCACTTATATATTGCTTAGTGGTTATTAAAAAAGTAGCTTTTTTTGAACTGGAGGATGCGTTAAAAAATAAGGGAGTGATTTGAGGGAGTTGTAAAGCAAGGTCAATTTTTTTTTACATCAATGCTGTTTTCTGTGAATGTTAGCTTAGTGAAAGATATGTGTGTGAGCAGATGCAACGTTCAGTTTTAAATGTGACAATGGCGGTCTTGTTCATGTCTTCCGATTCAAGGTCGGTATTCGCTGCCAAATACAAAGATTAAGAAACGCATGCGTGGGGTACATAGTGTGCATTCTTAAAGGAAAGCAAATGAAGGGTTATTTTTACCGCGTTAGCATTGTCGTACAAAAAGTTATAGTGATTTCTATTATATGTGAAGAAAGTGTCACTGATGAAGACTGAAAATAAATCCTTATAAATGATACGGACTGGTGTATTTTAGAAAAGGTTTGTAACATTACATGAATTGTGTAAAAAAAATAATGTAATTGAAAGTGTATGGTTTGAAAATGAAAAGTAGAGGTTTATAGTTCATGTTTTGAAAGCAGTTCTAGAGGGTCAGAAGAAAGTGTATGGTTTGAAAATGAAAAGTAGAGGTTTATAGTTCACGTTTTGAAAGCATTTCTAGAGGGTCAGATGCATGATAGATTTATTAAAAATAGAACATGTTTTTAAATAGTATTTTGGAAAAAATATGTGCCTTTATGTACTATTTACATTATGTGCCTGTTGCGTATTCTTTGAGTTTTAGTAATCCTGTGTCTTATAAGTTTTCTAGGGGCGGTTTGAGGTTCATGGTGGGTTTGGGCAGGGAGGGTAGGTTGGGGGTTTGTAATAGGGGGTTCGGCTGGGGTGGAGTGCGGAGTTTAGTGAAAAGTGAGGGGGGCGGGGAGTTACGGTGTTTAGTAATGGAGCAGAGTCAGAGGACGCCACATTTGTGTTATGGGCTGCCACGGAAATATGTATTTATTCTCAGAGGTTTATTATATTAAGGATATATATTAGCATGGTGGCTCTTGTCGTTTTGTGGTTCTGTGTATGTTTATAATGCTGGCTCTGTAGTTTTTGTTTATGGACCTTATTACGACACACAGGGTACCTACGTTGCACAGTTGGAGATCAGAGACTTAGGAAATAAAACTTTATAATTGTAAGGGCTGTAAGCGATAGAAATCGCCCGTTCTCGGTGTAAAAAATATCACCGCTATTGGTGGTATTTTCAACGGTGTTAGTACTCGAAGGAGACTTGTAACATATATGTGAAATAAAATTATGTAATAGGCTCAGCATTTTACATTATCTTGGAAAACAAAAGTTGCTTTTACATAGCAATAAGTCTCTTATAATTAAGGGACGGAGTGTATATAGTGCTATTTAGTACTCTGCTATGTGATTGATGTCGAATATTTCATAAGAGGAGGCTTTAAAAGTTTTACGATAAACTGGTTTTCTAGGGAAGTGGGTGGAGTGTTCCGTGTAAATTGCAGAATAGAAACTAGTAAGAACCAATTGGAAGTGTTGTTTTAAAGTCACATGACTGCACATGCGTGTCTCGACGCGATAGGTGGGTGCACGCACCCGGTCGCGCACTATAAGAAAGCGGCGAGAAAATATCAGCTAATATGCTCTTCAAGCTTGTTTTGGTACAAAGAGTTAGTTCTGAAAAGAACTTTTTTTTTTTTTTTTTTTTGGAAACAAGTGTTATGATGCTTTTGATTTCTTAAAGTTGCGACGACATTTTTCAGTATGTCATACTATCCAAATAAAGTGAAGAAATTTTACTTTTCTTGGAGCATTTATGACTCTCAATTATTTGTTTAATTAGAGTAAAGCTTTGATCTCCGTATACAAGAAGTTCTCCACAGTTCGTGCATTTCATGTGCACGTTCGCCAGATATGGTCTCAAGTCCATCTCAGCACTCGATGGAGATACAGGTCGTCCACCAGAAGATGTGTTGATTACTTCTGATGGTAATAGCGTGGCCTCCGTTTTTCTTGTCAAAGGTGGTCGCTCATTTTCATCAGATTCGGAAGATGAATGCGGAACGGTAGCCATTGTACCGAAGTCTTCGGGAAGATGTTCGACGTTGTTGTCTCTTGAGAGTAGAAAAGAAAGTGATGGTAGTGGGTGGAGTGCTGCGTGTAAATTGCAGAATAGAAACTATCAAGAACCAATTAGAAGTGTTGTTTAGAAGTCACATGACTTCACATGGGAGTGTCAGGTCCTGTACGCGATAGGAGGGTGCGCGCACCCGGTCTCGCACTAAAATAAAGCGGCGAAAAAACATCTTATAATATGCTCTTCGAGCATGTTTTGGTGGAAAGAGTTAGTTCTGAAAAGAACTTTTTTTTTTTTTTTTTTGGAAACAAGTGTTTTGATGCATTTGATTTCTTAAAGTTGCTATGATATTTTTCAGTATGTCATACTATCCAAATAACGTGAAGAAAATTAACTTTTCTTGGACATTTATGACTCTCAATTTTGTGTTTAATTAGAGTAAAGCTTTGCTCTCCGTATACAAGAAGTTCTCCACAGTTGTTGCATTTTATGTGCACCTTCGCCAGACATGGTTTCAAGTCCATTTTAGCACTCGATGGAGATACAGGTCGTCCACCGGAAGATGTGCTGATTACTTCTGATGGTAATAGCGTGGCCTCCGTTTTCCTTGTCAAAGGTGGTCGCTCATTTTCATCATATTCGGAAGATGAATGCGGAACGGTAGCCATTGTACCGAAGTCTTCGGGAAGATGTTCGACGTTGTTGTCTCTTGAGAGTAGAAAAGAAAGTGATGGAAGTGGGTGGAGTGCTGCGTGTAAATTCCAGAATAGAAACTACTAAGAACCAATTAGAAGTGTTGTTTAGAAGTCACATGACTTCACATGCAAGTGTCAGGTCCTGTACGCGATAGGAGGGTGCGCGCACCCGGTCTCGCACTAAAATAAAGCGGCGAAAAAATATCTCATAATATGCTCTTGGAACACGTTTTGGTAGAAAGAGTTAGTTCTGAAAAGAACTTTTTTTTTTTTTTTTGGGGGGGGAAAGAAGTGTTATAATGCTTTCGATTTCTTAAAGTTGCTACTACATTTTTCAGTATGTAATAGTTTGAAAATGAAGTGAAGAAATTTATCTTTTCTTGGGGCATTTGTGACTGTCAATTTTGAGTTTAATAAGAACGAGGCTCTGCTCTCCATACAAAAGAATTTCTCCACACTTGTTGTATTTCATATGCACCTTCGCAAGATATGGTCTCAAGTCCATCTCAGCACTCGATGGAGATACAGGTCGTACACCAGAAGATGTGCTGGCCACCTCTGATGGTAATAGCGTGGCCAGGGCTCTTGTCGATGCTTTTGCATAATGTTCAGGATGCCTTTGTTTAACATGCCGCTGCATGGTGTGTGCAGAAAAGGAATATTTTTTATTTGGATTTCCCCTTGAGAGCTCTGAATTGCATATCGTGCAGGTTACTTTTTGCGCATTCACTTTCTTTTGATCTTCAGGATAAGTGAAAAATTGCCAAATGAAAGATTCCTTTTTTCTTCTTAACGGTGGTCGCTCATTTCCTTCAGATTCGGAAGATGAATCTGGTAGGGCAGCCATTTCAGCCAATTCTTCCGGAAGATGCTCGACGTTGTTGTCTCTTGAGAGTAGAAAAGATTGTGAGGAAAGTGGGTGGAGTGCTTCGTGTATATTCCAGAACAGAAACTACTAATAACTAATTGGAAGTTTTGTTTTCAAGTCACATGACTTTACATGCGCTTCTCAGGACGTGTAGGCGGTGACACTATGTAGTTACGAACGTGATTACATACTTAGGAACTAGCATTCAAAAAAACTATGAAATTCACTGAAAAAACCATAGGTTTTACACACGTTATAGTTAGGAAGTAGCATTTGAAAAACCTATGAAATTCACTGAAAAAACCATTGGTTTGACACCAGTTATAGTTAGCTGGAAATTTTACTGACATAAAACCAATGAAATTCCACGTTATAGTTAGTTGGACTCACTATAACTTGCGCGTGTAATGCACTGCTGGTGACATTACATATTACATCACTCATGACATGGTCAGTGACATCACTTATGACACCATCCAGTGAATGTGTGTCTTTCTAAAAAATAAATATGTTTTATATATGTATGTGTAAAGGTCGAGGGAAGAATAAATGTTTAAATTATTGTCTTAATGAATGTTTTTTTCAAAAAGAAATGATTGGATAACTGGCTTATTAAGTGTACCTTAGTGAATACATATATTAGCGAGTAATGTTTAAATATTTGATTATATGTATCAGTGTTTCACTTTGTGAATAACTTGTTGCATGGATTGATGAGTACCTACATGTGTAGGTATTTGGGTTCTTAGATGTTTTTTTAGTATCAGTATGAGTGTTTCTATGGTTTTATGGGGGTATTACTAATCACATAGATGCATGAATGACTAACTCTCTTTTTGTATGTGTTTAGAAGACACCATATGTGCAGGACTGTATGGGTGGTTGAGTGTGTATAGTTTTATATGCAAATAAATGGATGTTCAATAGTTTATTTGCATGTGTGAGTATGTGTGTGAGTAACTTTTGGATGATTGTCGGTGTGTTACAGGATGTACAGGTGTATCACTACATATGATGAGTGAGTATATGTATGAGTGACTATATAGAACTGTTGGTAAATGAGAGAATGTGTATATAGATGGTGGAATTACTGAATTGGTTGTTGTAACTGGTATGGGTATCTCCATTTTTTTGAAAATGTTAATTTCTATTTTCCAATATGTGTTTTAAGGGTTACATTACACTTAAAGGAGGTCTGTCATCAGTGATGTCATAAGTGATGTCACTGACCATGTCATGAGTGATGTAATATGTAATGTCATCAGAAGTTATAGTGAGTCCAACTAACTATAACGTGGAATTTCATTGGTTTTATGTCAGTAAAATTTCCAGCTAACTATAACTGGTGTCAAACCAATGGTTTTTTCAGTGAATTTCATAGGTTTTTCAAATGCTACTTCCTAACTATAACGTGTGTAAAACCTATGTTTTTTTCAGTGAATATATATATATACACACATTCAGTTAATAGAGCAAATATTACATTACATTTAGAAAGATCATCAAAGTGCCGCATCCCAATAAAATTGTTTTTCTTTTCTTTGTTATTGGATTGTATGGAACATTTTTGTTTAAGAACTATAGGTCTTCCTAACTACAGTATTGAAAAAGTTATTAGCCCAAATATTCAGTGGGCATAGTCTTTCAGAAAGCATATGCAGCAGATGTATAATTATTACAAATAAAATTAGTTTAGTTTTCTGTTCTTTGCAAGAAGCTTCAACCCTCCCTGGGGAATCCAGAAAATTATAACTGTTTTCAGGATATAACCTACCCTCTAGGGTTATCTTCTCCCTGGGCAAGGCCATTTCAGCCTCTAGCTTGGCATGCTCTAACCTGAGCGGTTCCAATGCTAGCTGGTGCTCCCGCTCTTCCCTCCTATCTAACCACTCCTCTGGGGACAGGACAAGGGATGAGGTGCTGCACCTGACACTGGACCCAGCAAGGGACTCCCTATCTATGGGGTCTTCACTAACTGCTGGTGCCCATTCACTGTCATCTTCTTCAACTTCATATTCTTTAGGGCTCCCCTCAGACTCCCCACCCTCATGGCGTGCGGACCGGGCCCTATCTTCCTCACTGCGCTCAAGATCCCATTGACCCTTTTGCCATTGGATCAGGCTGTCAATAAGCTGGGACTGAGTATCCGACTCACTCACCTCCATGCCTCCCTTTTCACAGAATCTGACCAGCTCTAACCTACTGTATCTAAAAAGACCACAGAGATCAAAAGCAGGCTCCATTTTGGCGGACGTTCTCAAGAAAAGTTTGACACAGGGAACCTAGGGGTCTGAGCTTAACAGGAGTATACAATTAAAAAAAATTCTGCAAGCTCCCTATCTCAGAGAACTCGCACTCCAGTGTCCAGTGTAACACACCCCCCTCCCTTGGTAAGGCAGTTTCTACCACCCCTGATTTCTCAACCTGACCATAAGTGATACAGGTACCAACTCTGGGAGCAGGGCAGGGAACAAACGTACTGGATACCATTAAAAAAAGACACCTTTCAGGAGAAGAAATACTGGAACTTCACCAAAAAAATCAATAATCCCCAAAATGTGGTTATCTAAAAATGTAGAGTTTTGTAGTGCAGCCTGTTGCCACTGCGGTACAGCGCAAACACAAGTCCAAATCCTCACCGCTTGCCATCAATTTTAGAAACGGAATCCCTGGCTGGCCATGGCTCGCGCCAAAGTCAGTCAGAGACCACCATTCCCAAGTCAGGGCAAGGGAGTTACACACCAAGATAACCTGCTCACCCTCTAGGTAACGTGATGCGAGCAGCAAGGCTAATCTCAGATGTGATGTGTAAAGCGTTTGCGCGTGCACCCAGCAACAACACCCAAGGCCCACTACAAAGGAAACTCCACACAAGGTTATATAAAAAATAGCCTTTGTATTATAGCAAACCACATTAGATAAAACACACACTTTACAGTGTGCCAACAGGCATGGGCAGAATTTACAGGGGATTATGTACAGGACAGGGCCAAATGGACCACTGTCGGGGGTTTGCACTTTTAGAACTAGCACTTGTTGTAATTAGCACTTTGTAGGAATAATAATACTTGTAGGTATAACACTTAGCACATAGAACCTATAATAACTGTAGCATCAAAATAGTACATGTAGCACACAACCAGTAATTACTGGTAAAGGTAAGTAGCTCCTACGCCACCCTAACCACCTTAGGAAAATCACGCAGGGACCTAGGGCCTTACTAGCAGGACCTATGAGAGGAAAAACAATCACCTAAGCAGATAACACATAGCAAAGGGAAAGAAGCAAAACACATGATGCATGAAAACATTCAGAGGTGTAAGAAGAACAATTGCGCAGGAATCACATAAGGCAAGTAAATCACAAATTGCGCATGGTGTGCATAGGCACAACACTAGAACTGTCCATCAGGCCACCTGGCCTCTCAAGGGCTCAAATGTCCTCAGTCCAAAATGTCAGGGCAGGCTGCGCAGGCAGCCAAGAACAAACCTAAACGTGGCAGCTGTTATTTTTTTACAGTGAATATGCGCTTACCACGCATACGTTTTCAGCAAAAATCAAAGTATTTTGCAGGTATGTGTAATATATATACATAGATGGATAGATAGATAGATAGATAGATAGATAGATAGATAGATAGATAGATAGATAGATAGATAGATAGATAGACAGATAGACAGACAGACAGACAGACAGACAGACAGACAGACAGACAGACAGACAGACAGACAGACAGACAGACAGACAGACAGATAGATAGATAGATAGATAGATAGATAGATAGATAGATAGATAGATAGATAGATAGATAGATAGATAGATAGATAGATAGATAGATAGATAGATAGATAGATAGATAGATAGATAGATAGATCAATGTCACCTGTACAGTGCTCGGCTGCTTGAGAGAAGTATCCTGGCGCTCAAAGGAGCAACTGAGAACTTGACCGGACAGATAAACTAATTTTGATACAAAAAAATAGGTTGTTGTATTCTCTCCTGAAACAATGTTCAGACTTGGCCATGCAAAGTTTGATTGGAAGGGCCTTCCAGAGTTTTGTTTTCAGAACTGAGGAAGATTTGCCACCCTCTCAGACCTTAGCAAACCTGAGGACACACATAAGTCAGAGGTAGTTTGATCTTAGCGGTCTCTCCTATTGGTAATGACAGAGTCTTTTTCTCAGAAATTGCAGACTCTTGCATGCAAGAGCTCTGAATGCCGGGGTCAGAGCCTTGAGCTTGATCCTTTATTCCATGAGAAGCCAGTGTAACTGCTTCATATGTGGCAAAATATAATGGCAGAAAGGGACCAGTCAAATCAACCTAGCGGGTGCATTTTGTATCATTCGAGTGATTGCAGCAACAGCAGAAGTTCGCACTGTTACCTTGGCAGTTTCATCAGCCAGTGAATTCCCTTCAACGAGCATGCCAAGAAGAAATCTATTTGAGATATCTAGTGTTGTTTTGTATTTCTTCCACAGAATATTATTCATTTATGGGGCACTGTGTGCATTTTGTACTGCAAATTTTTTCATGCATGTATTCAAATGTCCGTCGTCTAAAACTAGAGAGTATGAATTATCAAGTTTCATTGCAGGAAACAAAGGAATATTCATGAAAGAGGTGCAATTTACAACCACACCTTCGTATTCAAGTTGATCTAAGACTCTCTAGTGTGTTTCTTTGTGTCATGTTTTATTGCATACTGCATCTGTGGTGTAGGAGTAGTTTTAACTGGGATTTCCTGTGGAACCATCATACAGTTTAGGAAAAGTACACTGGAGACTTGGTTAGCAGGAGCCCAGCACACTTTCAGTCAAAGTTGCACCACATACCGGCACACATAAAGCAATCAAACAAATCATAACTCATTTAATGTGACATTCGTAATTTCACTGTACTGGCTGTGTGTACCTACACATGCATTGCTTAATCTTTGAGACAAGCATATGCAACTGCAGGATCAACCAGGTAGCCGCCACTGCTGGATGGGATTTGGGAGCTGCCTACCCATCCCTGACCTACCTCCGTACCCCTCAGGAGCCTGCTGGGGAAGCCCACCCACCTGGGAGGTAGAGGATTTGCTGTGGGGACAGATGCTGTCACATAGGCACTGGCAGGCTGGACCATCTCCACGGAAGATAACGGCAGGCCAAGATGCAGCCTGAGTGAGATGAGGTGGTGCTGGTCTGGGTGGCAGGGACACCCCATGGAGTGGTAATTCTGAACGGCTGCAGGAATGCGATGGGCAGAAAGGGCAACAGTGTGCCATGCAGGACCTGGCGCAACCTGACCCCTTCCACTCTGGTCTGATTACTGGTGGGATCAGGGTATACGGCGCTGGCTGGGCCTTCCCCTAGCAGGCCGCCGTGCACTGCGATTTACGCTTCACGTCCCTGCCTCTTCTCAGGGAAATGCAAAAAGAACAATGTCATTCATTCACCCAAGTACAGAGATCTTGGCCTAAAGCCATCGATTTTTTTGCTCCCCATGCCATTCCCATTTGAACCCAGCCATATGCAAATCAGTCCTGACCCTCCTCCCAATGGCAACAGTCCAGTCCGAACTGCCAGGCCAGGTCCTACCTGTACTAGAAACAAGCATCCTAGGACCGATTTGGGGGTTTCACCCCTCAACAGCAAGGATAGCTTTACTCCAGTGGCATGGAGAGCACAGGATCCACATCTTGGCATTCCCATCCCACTCGGGATAACAAATGCCAAAAGAACAATTGATAGACAGAAAGCAGAACAATGTAAAACATTCACTAGGGGTGGGCAGAATTTGCAAATTATCGCAAAATTTTAAAAAATCTCAGCGAGTACGCGGAACTTTCCCGAAGATGCGGAGATTGCTTTTCCCACCCGTTTGCGATTTGTTTTTGCGTGCTCGAGGGGAAATTTATCTCCAACTTGCCCCTGTGGTCGCTAATGGGCTTGGCCATCTTGCCCGCAATGCTTATTTCCTGTTCCGGGTCAAATGACGTGTTCGCGACCGCAAACTCGCGCAGGATAGCGCGACTGGCTATCAACAATCTAACATCTCGTGGCGAACGTGAACGGATAGGAAAAGTTGTCGGCGAATGCAGGGACCCGGTAAGTTGCTACCACACACGCGAGAACACATTTATAAAGCGCGAACAAGAAAATACTTCAGTTTTGCGGCAGATTACGAAAGTTTTGACATTTTCACGCTCTCCCCGGAACGCGAAAATGTCAAAATATCGCAAATTCCGTAAGTAGAACGAAATTTACCGCCAAGGCCTAACATTCACATTAGTACAGACATCTGGGCCTAAATCCATAGTTTTTACCTGGCTTGACACGTTGGGCTTGACTGTTACCATGAGGCACATGGTCAAGACTGATTTGCATATAGCTGGGCCTCAACTGGGGTGGCGAAGTAAGTTCAAGAACGATGATGGATTCAACCAAGATCTGAGACTGGGGGTGAGTGTCTGAAAAGTTTCAGCACTCCATCCATCATCTCCGTGTGTTTGCTTTGTTTGCACTAAGTTGGCAGGATATGCCCAAACATGGGTCCCTTGCTCACTTTGCAACTGGATTCAAGCTAGCCAGGCTGGCTGGTGAGTGGTGTTACCCAGAAACAGGTCCAAGGATGCTTGTTTCCGGTCCAGGAAAGAGTTGGCTTGGAGCCTCGGGCTGGACGGTTCCCATGGGGAACAGGGTCATGCCTGATTTGCATATAGTTGGGTCTAAACTGGGGTGGTTATGTGAGCTAAAGAACGATGATGGATTCAACCCAGATCTGTGACTGTTGGTGACTGTCTGAAAAGTTTCAGCACTCCGTGCATCATCTCCTTGTGTTTGCTTAGTTCGCTCTAAGTTGGCAGGGTATGCCTAGATGTTAGTCCCTTGCTCACTTTGCCACTGAATTCAAGCTAGCCTAACTGATAAGGGGTGTTACCCCAAAACCGGTCCGAAGGTGCTTGTTTCTGGTCCAAAGAAGACTTGGTTTGGCAGTTCAGGCTGGACTGTTCCCATGAGGCACATGGTCAAGACTGATTTGCATATAGCTGGGTCTGAACTGGGGTATGAAGTGAGCTAAAGAACGATGATGCATTCAACCCAGATTTGTGACTGGGCTGGGTTGGTCTGAAAAGTTTCAGCACTCTGTCCATCATCTCCTGTTTGCTTTGTTTGACCTAGGTTGGCATGGTATGCCTAGACATGGATCCCTTTCTCACTTTGCCACTGGAATCAACTAACCTAACTGATGAGGGGTATTACCCCAAAACCGGTCCCAGGATGATTGTTTCCAGTCTATGGAAGACTCGGCTTGGCAGTTCGGGCTGGACTGTTCCCATGAGGCACAGGGTCAAGACTTATTTGCATATAGCTGGGTCTGAACTGGGGTGCAGAAGTGAGCTAAAGAACAATGATGGATTCAACCCAAATCTGTGACTGGGGTGAGTGTCTGAAAACTTTCAGCACTACATCCATCATCTCCTTGTGTTTGCTTTGTTCTCCCTCATCTCCTTGTTTTTGCTTTGTTCAGCCTAAGCTCGCAGGATATGCCTAGATGTGGGTCCCTTGCTCACTTTGCCACTGGATTCGAGCTATCCTGGATAATGAGGGGTGTTACCCCAAAACCGGTCCTAGGATGCTTGTTTACAGTCCAGGGAAGACCTGTCTTGGCAGTTTGGGCTGGATTGTTCCCATGAGGCACAGGGTCAAGACTGATTTGCACATAGCTGGATCTGAACAGGGATGGCGAAGTGAGCTAAAGAACAATGATGGATTCAGCCAAGATCTGTGACTGTGATTGAGTGTCTGAAAAGTTTCAGCACTCCGTCCATTATCTCCTTGTGTTTGCTTTGTTCACCCTAAGTTGGCAGGGTATGCCCAGATCTGGGTTCCTAGCTCACTTTGCCACTGGATTCAAGCTAGCCTGGCTGATGAGGGGTGGTACCCCAAAACCGGTCACAGGATGCTTGTCTTCGGTCAAGGGAAGACATGGCTTGGCAGTTCGGGCTCGACTGTTCCCATGAGACACAGGGTCAATACTGATTTGCATACATCTGGGTCTGAACTGGTGAAGTGAGCTAAAGAAAAATGATGGATTCAACCCAGACCTATGACTGGTGGTGAGTGTCTGAAAGTTTCAGCACTCCATCCATCATCTCCTTGTGTTTGCTTTCCTCTCAGGGAAGGCAGGCTTATAGGTAAGGCCAATTGGGAAGATTCAGGGAGGCAGGCACAGAATCAGCCCTCTGGGGGCCACGCTAGGCTGGCCCGGGACCTGGCGGCACTCGGCTGAGAACCACTGGACCGCAAGGGGGTTTGTAATGCCTGTCCCAAGTATTCTGAAGGTAGTCTAACCCTTTCTTGTTTCTTGAAATCTGTGTGCACTGACTGACAAAAGGGGACCAAAGGCATGAGTGCACCTGATATGCTGGAGCCCTGACTGGGATTGAGGAAGCAAATTGCCCTCATCAGGCCTTCCATGACAGCTTGGCCAACTAGATGCCCCATTGGAAAGCACGGCGCATGAACAGATGCTCGAGGGACTCAGGGCAACCAGATGCCTTAACAAAAGGGATTTTTCTTCACCTTGGAGAGGAGGGGGACTCTGTAGCCGGGGTACTCTGAGCCCCATCTGGGCCTCAGTCATGGCACTGAGAGGTGACCCCTGATGGAGCTCCAACCCAGGACCCACAGGCACCACAACATACTGGTGAAGGATGGGAGGCCTCCCTGGGCCCAATGGACCTCTGTCCCAGGCCCTTGGCAGTGCAGTAGGCCGTGGCCCAGGTTGGGAGCGCCGACCCCAGGGCCAGGCAGTGCTCCTGGACCATCAGACCCCATCTCAGGTGCTTTGCCACATGTTGAGCCCAAGGGCGGAGCCCAGGACAGTGACACCCCAGGGCCTGCCGGGTCCGAGTCGGAGCTTCTGAATCGTGCCAAACCATGGAAGCCCCCCTTCACAGTCTCTTGGCAGTGCAGCATGCCAGGGGAGAGGGTTCAGGGTGGCAGCACACACCCCAGGGCCTGGTGGAGCATGGTCAGAGCTCCTGAACCTGACCAAGCAGGCGAAGCCTCCATGGGCCAGCAGTACCCCGTCTTGGGTACTTTGCCAATCGACGGGCCTGAGGACAGAGCCCAGGACCGGGTCTACC
This sequence comes from Lissotriton vulgaris, assembly GCF_964263255.1. Classification (NCBI taxonomy): domain Eukaryota; kingdom Metazoa; phylum Chordata; class Amphibia; order Caudata; family Salamandridae; genus Lissotriton; species Lissotriton vulgaris. The sequence goes on from NC_141699.1 coordinate 460,706,821, forward strand.
ACTCCAGGGCATTGCTGGAGGCCCAGTCAGAGCTTTTGAACCCGGTCAAGCAAGTAAAGCCTCTCTCAGCCCGATGGGCCCCGTCGAAGTCCCTTCGCTGTACGGTGCAAGTGGCTGGTGGAGACTGGCTCTAGGATGGGGGCTCCCACTCTTGGGTCCAACTGGGGGGCCCAGTCAGGGCTCCTGAATTCGAATAAACAGGAGAAGCCTCCCCAGGCTCATTGGTCCCCTGTCCCGGGCTCTTCATGGTACGGGTCGCTGGGGGACAGAGCCCAGGATGGGGGCTAACACCTCAGTGCCCTCTAGGGACCCATTCAGAAGTTCTGAACCCAGGGAAACAGGGGGAGCATCATGGGTCCATTGGACCCACCATCCATAGAACATCATTGTGTTGTCAGATAGAGGGCAGGGCACAGTGTGGGGGTGGGGGAATCTGCCCCGGTTCTAGGAGGGCCCGGTCAGATCTTCTGAACCCAGCCACACAGGGGAGGCCACCCTGGTCCTGCAGGACCCCATCCTGGGAGCTTGACCATGTAGCGGACCAGAGGAGGGATCCCAGGATGTGGTCTCCCACCCAGGGGCCTGGTCAGAGCTTCTGAACTCTGTCATAGAAGGGAATCCTCCCTTGACCTGATGGACCCCCTCCTTCGTGGTCTGGTAGGCTGGAAGCAGGCCTCAAAGCATCTACTGTCCCACTCGCTATGGCAAGTCACATTTTGTCAGGCCAAGCTAAATTTAGAGTCTACTTAACCGTTCTTGCAAGTTGACAATGATCATACAATTTGAGACCAGTTTACGGGTCAAGTACATTACAGTTAGGTGAAGTAGATTAGAAGCAGTGGTTATTTGCACATCTCTGATTTTGTGGGTACCAATACTAGCATGTAAATTGGAGGGCATTTCTCTAAACCACTTCTTTCTTTCACACTGTCTTACATTTGGAAGGCGCAAATTTAGAGAAAGACAATTGGTAATATCACTTCTTCTACTATTCTGTATTACCCCAGATTTTGGATCATAGCTCAGCCGGCACTTAGGGAAACCTAGCCAACCTGTACATTTCTGAAAACTAGACACCTAGGACTATCCAGGATGGGCTAACTAGTGTGGCTCTCACCAAGTTTTATTACATAGAATCCCTTGCAAACCTCAAAGTTTGACTAACAAAACACATTTTCCTCACATTTCTGTGATGGAATGTCCTGCAATACGCAAATAGCTACAAAATTATTCCCACCCGGTATTACCCCAAGTCTCTCGATATAAAGTTACCTCACTAGTGAGGGTAGACCTAGTACCTGTGACAGGAAACAGCCCAAAATTCAACATGGATGCTGTGCATTATGCCACCGAAAACTGGACGATTTTTACTAATGAACCGATTGGCTAATTTCACTTTAACTTTCAATGTGATGAGGTCAGCGCAGCATGGGTGCCGTTCGACATTACACAAAAAAAAAAAAAATACCTCGGGCAGCAGAGGAAGCACTTCCTCTGCTCCCAAGGCTGAAAAATAAAAAAGAAAATCCCTTTGCTGTGAACGGTTCCGTTCTCTGCACACGACCACCATGGTGAAGGACAGAACAGCTCCGTCCTCTGCACGGAAGGGATTAAAGAAACAGACCACACTAATATATACAACAGAAGAATTCTCTACACCAAATTGCAGTCAGAAATTCCCCCCAAAAAAATATGCTGCTAAACTTCTCCTCTTTTTTCTATGAGTGAAAAAGTTACCCTCTTAGCCAATACAAGGATGAATACTTCAAATATACATTTTCAGATGTTTTCCAATTTCTTATTCACAATATGTTTTCCCCTGTAGTGATTGCCTTATGAGTCCAAAGCTGCACACAGTGCTTAAAGTGCAATAACTGATTTACTGCAGTATATGTATATAGGTCTCTCAGCCAAGTCGCATTCTAAGTGGCAAAGAAATCAAAATTAAACAGCATGCAGCAACTTAACCCTGCAATGATCTGATCATAATATGTGCCTAATTAATAGTCTCATGGTGTTGGAGAGAAGGTAAATCCCCAAATTAAAATAATGTTACTGTGTGGTAACATCAATCAGAACCATGCAACTGCAAGCTAAGCCCCAGGAAGCCCCAGAAATTGCGGTGTGGGACTGGAATTGCCATTCGTAAAACCAAAAGGAATTCACCGTTCTGTGGGCTTTAACACATACATTTACCACCTGGAAACAGCAGGTTATAAATGTATGCCACGATCTGTGTGTGAGGATGGAGAGGGTGTGGAAAGTAGCAGAAGAAAAGGGAAGATAGCCTGCTGGTAGCAGTAGTTGCTTCTCCTGTCCGAAATCAAAACAGGGAAATAGGCTTGGCTGCTGCTGCAACCAAAGCTTCGTGAGATGTATCTGGGTGGAATTAAACCTGGTGAAATTGGGTCAAAGCTCTGATACCTGTGAAAAGCAGATACAGGATCAACAGCCCACCCAGAATGAGGCATGCAGAAATTCTGTTAACTATTCCTGCTCACCTTCCTCTAAATCAGGGCCGAACTCTGCTATCTTTGACAGTAAGAAACTAGGTTATTAGTTAAGAATGATGTGAGCTCTTCAAAAAATGTAATGTGCAACTTCTCTTTAATATAGGCAGTCTCAGGGTAGTGAAGTAGATCACTCAAAAGCCTACTAAGGGTGGTGGTTTGGGCTATCACCCCCAGCTCACATATATTCCTCAACAACACTCAATAAATCATTGTCTATTCATTGCTTTTACTTATAAAAAGGGCAAGTACTTTAATTACACTCATACAACTAAATACAATGAATTAATTACATATGCACAAAATTAGGTTGGTGGAAATAACTTTGGTGACACCCTTATAACACACTAAACACCTGGCAGGTCCTATCCACTATAAACACAATACCCGTAACAACACTAGAAGCAATTACACAATGTGAGAGGGTTTCATTATCAATAAGGCAGGGCTAGTGGCTTTGCCAGAGTGCCAGCTCATTGATAAAATCAGCAAAATGGTATAATCCAACATTGCATTACCATTAAAGTCAGTGGGGATAGTACCAGTATTGCCAACATTCAATAATCAAACCTTGCATCATTATTCACTAACATAGCTATTAGACCTTCCACCTTTAGGGTGCTCTTTCCCATCTTTTTGCCTCCTCACCTCCACTTTTTGCTGTATCTTTTTGTTGGACTTAGGGCTCTGAACACTTTACTACTGTTAATTAGTGCTAAAGTGCATGTGCTTCTCGCCTAAACATTAGTGTATACCTGGTTGGCATGTTTAGTTTACCTGTAAGTCCCTTGTACAGTGGTTTACAGTATACAGAAGGCCTGTAATCTAAATGGTACTGGCGGGCCTGCAGCACTGGCTGTGCCACTAATACAAGCAGCCTTTCAAACTTGTCTCAGGCTGCCATCGCAGGGCCTGTGTGTGCAGTTTACTGCCACTTGGAGTTGGCATTTAAATGAAATGAAATGCATGAAAGGCAACTATGCTATCATTATATATTTACACTTTCGGTATGTATGTCTTTTTGTTTCCTTTCTTTCCTACAGAAACCCTCTCACTAGTACTATACTGACTGGGGAGTTTGATGCTCACTAACCCCGACTCTCCAGTGGTAAATCCTTTTGGCACTACGTGTGAAAAGGCTGAGCCCATGTTTAGAAACCCTTTGGTCCTGACAAATGCTATGTACCCTACGGGGACACGTAAGCAGAAACATGTTGACCAGATTTAGCACGGTGGAGGGACAATAAAGCCCCATATCACCGCTCACTTCTTTTAATACCATGCATTTGCTCCTTGAATAAAATGAGTCTATTGACAAATGTAATGGTTTTTAGATCACCTCTCACTAATTCACGGGTCACCACTTAGCTTTAGAAGTGCATCCCTCTCCCCAGGTGTATGCCCGCCCTCTATCAAACGAAGTTTATAGAGGGCGAGGACAGCCTATGATGAAGCATGACACCAGGTGGTGTGTGTGGCCAGTCCGTCACTTTTTATGAGTCGCCGCCATTGGTGTCGCATCTTGAGGAAACTCTGTAGGGATCTGCAGGAATCCAAACTAGGGACAGCCCCATTTTGTGTATACATTTAAAATCCCTTGCCAACCTTTAAACTCCCCTTCAATTACACAAACATCACCCTTGGGATATGCCATGGGTAGCCATATGGGTAGAATGCCATGCAACTAAAAGGCAGGTGTAGGTACATCATGTGTCATATGTTGGGAAAGTTGGTGATAAATCCATTTTAGAGGAATAGTTGGATTTGACATTACCATTTTAGAATCCCACTGTTAGAAAGTGGACATTTCTCTGCTCCTAACTTTGCTCTGTGTGCCTGCAACCTGTCTTCAATACACTTCTGGGCTGGGAGAAACCTACACTGTGCATTCTAGACAGCGGCCACAAGCACAGGAAGGGCTGGGTGTGGCAGAGGACTTATCTGCATTCTGATAGCCTTTCTGGGACAGAATATGGAGAAGGGAGCTCACAAATACACAAGAAAAGGCTGTATCCTGTCCCCACACAAAGAATTGATTGCCCACACAAATAGCCTGGCAGACAGGACGGGGTCAAAGGCACTTTTAGGTAAAAGTACTGGGTCTCTGGCCCTACCAGATCAGTATACCACTGGAACAGGGAGGAATTCTGCTGGAGTAAAGACTGCTGTGCTCTAAGGATTGCCACCTTGCTGTGACTGCCCATTATGAAACTGCTTTGCTGAGCTGCCCTGCTGCCGGCTGACATGTGACCTGCTGAGGACAGGGACTGGGCTCAACTTACTTGAGCCCAAAGTGACTCCAAGGGCTTGCTGGGGGCTGCTGTGCTCCCTGCAGCTCTAAAAGGCACTTACAAATGTGCTGGTGGTGCCACAGCCATTCCTAGGGCCCCACAAGCACAACATGTAAATACTTTGCCCTGCCCCAGGGGCTTATGGGGCACTTATGAGTCTGGTGTCACTAATATTGACTAGCTTAATTGCAGAATTCTTGTTTTTCAAAAGACAGTTTTCCAATGCAGCTTAAGTAAAAGTTTTCTTTTTTTACAGCCATATGTCCCTGCTCCTATGATTGTGCAGTAGTTCTGAGACAGTGCGAGGAGCATGTGATGTTTAGCCAGCTCACATGACCAGCATAGCCGTGCATAGAGCCAGCATCCTCCTGGTCCTTTGGCCCCAAGCACAGCAGACTTGGATTGTGCGGCTAGGTGCCACTTCCTCCCCCCCGCAGACATGGGCACAGAGAGTGGAGTACATGGTACACAGCAGATTGGTAGCATAGCTGCACTCCCAGTTCTTTGTTTTTTATCCCAGGGGGATGGAGTCCCTTGTATAGCACTTCATACATCATCCCCCGGAAATTGAGTCACCAGGCAAAAGAGGCTCCGTGGATGGAGCACAATCCCTATTAATAATCAGTAATGAATATTGCATCAGTTCTTGAAATTTGGCAATGGCGCACTAGGAAATCCTTTTCCTGCTTGGTTCCCTTGGGTTGCCAAGCTTCTGAGGCCTGTTTCTCCGTCCCATATTGCTAATGTTGGGCTTGTTTCTGTACTAGGTGCGCGTTTTTGCCACCAGCAGCATTTTCCTCAGGTCTTCAGGGCTCTAACTTTGATGTTTTTGTTGGGGAGCTTGATGTTGCTGTTCCCTTGCCAGACCTACATTCTGCCTGGCCTCTTGATGCGCTGTCCTGCGTGAGTTGCATCTTCAACAGCCAGCAAGCAGAACACCCTCCCTACTGTACTCCCCAGGTCTCACAGCTTCATCGCTACTTGAAGGGCACCTTTGAGTCAGCTGAGCCAAATGGCATCCCATAAAAGTATGAGGTGAACCATCCAGGGTTGCACAGCAGGTCCATTTCCCTAACTGTTCTTCAGGGGGCATAAGGGGGGCGGCATTACTTGCTGTCCAGAAACTAATACTAGTCCTGGTGCTAGCTGAAGTTAAAGTCATAAAGTCCACGTTAGAATTGGGGGTCTCTAGTTGGCAGAGGTAGGTACCTTTGTCCAAATAGGGACCCTTGCTTCTTGTGAGGGTAAAGGGTTACACTTCTAAAATGACCCCTGCTCACCCCCTTGGTAGCTTGGAACGAGCAGAGAGGCTTATCTCAGAGGCAGTGTGTAAAGCATTTGTGAACACATACTGTAATACAGTGAAAACACTACAAATGGACACCACACTAGTTTAGGAAAATAGGTAATCTTTATCTAAACCAAAACAAGATCAAACGACAAAAATTCACAGTACAGTATTAAAAATAAGGCTTTCGAATGGTAGAAATAGTTCATTTCAATGCAAGTTGTAAAGGCAACTCTTTTCTCACAAAGTACCTGGGATGCGTCATACAAAACAAACAAAATGGCAGCAGGAAATGAGATGCGTCTGTTCCTTACGCGCAGGGAATGTGATGTGTCGATTTCTTCTTGCATGGGGAGTTGATGCGTCTGTTTCTTACTGCGGCCCCCAACGATGCAACAGTCTTGGCACCTCAATACGATGCGTCGATCCAGACGATGCATGGTTTTGTGCAGACTTGCGTCAGAACGGTTGCGGCTATCTCGGACTTCGGAGATTGTTACACTCAATGTATCATGTGGCGATTTCTCAAACTGCAGCAGGCGCTTTGATGGTTTCTTCGGCGATGCATCAGAAAACAAGTGCAGATGCGGCACGCTTCTCAGTGTTGCGTCGATTTTCAAGCTCCCAGCAACAAACAGACTCCAGAGGCCCTAAACAGCAGCAGGCACCTCTTTGCAGGTTGAAATTCCCAGCAAGAAAATTCAGGGGAGCTGGGGGTGAAGTCTTTGTGTCCCTAAGTCTTCAGAACTGGAGGCAAGCTCAGTTTCAAACCCTTGGAGATCTTCCTCAAGATGACAAAGCACACAGCAATGTTGTTTTCTCCTTTCTTTGGCAGCAAGCAGCCACTGCAGGCCAACCCCAGACAGCAAACAGCACAGAAGCAGCATTACTCCTCAGCTTATCCAGCTCTTCTCCATGGCAAAGGTTCCTCTTAATTTCCCAGAAGTAATCTAATAGTCTGGGCCACTCTTTTTATACACCAAAATCCTTTATTCTCTGAAGGCAGAGAGTGTCTATACCCAGCTAAAACCAGTTCTGTGGGGCACTTTGCAAGGGCATAACAACCTCCATTGTCAGTGTGAGCCCTGGCTCCAGACACACCACAGGGGTTGGAGATATCATTGTGGAAGGCAGGCACAGCCCTATTCAGGTGCAGGTGCTACTCCTCCCACCACTCCAAATTCTGACAAGGCCTATTCAGACCAGCCCTGACTCCAGTGCCGTGCCCGAGAAGGTTTTATACCTTCTCTAACTCATCAACTGGCAGTAACTCTGAGTCCGAAACTGATAGACCATCTACAAGTAACCAGGGTAACCAGGGTAACCAATCTAACCAGGGCCCTTTTTTAGGGGACGGTTACGGCCAATTGAACAGGGGGGGAGGAGGTACTGGAACAAACTGGGAAAGACCAAGAAGATGGGGCAGGGGACGAAACATGCACCAGGGTACATCCCGAGTCAGGTTCTTCCAACCACAGGCACATGGGGAAATATCGACCAGAAGGCAAACCTACAGATGGTAAATCTGACATCACACTCGGAAAATCAGGCAGTGGGTACACATAGAGTAGGTTCCTCTAGAAATGAGCTGAATGAACCAAGCATAGAACGCACTGGGGTTAGTACAGGTGATACCACACATAAGACACATACCCAAGGTATAACTGGCAGTGATCAGAATGCAGTATCAGACCAACTAATACTACTGAACCCAGCCAACATACCACTTCCGGCTCCCCCCAGACCTGACACAAGTGATATGGGACCCCCAGATCCCTTTATACTGGACACTAGGGACATGATACCTCTGGACCCCATCATAAATTTATCTGACTACTTGTTAAGTGATGCAGAACGCAGCATCTTATCGAAAGGACTTACATTTGTACCGACAGCAGCACCAGACCCATTCGGGATGCAACTAGAACTACAGAGATTCTTTCGAAAAGTCCGGCTCAAATACTTCTTCTCGAAAAATACATACAATGCACAGAACATGGCAACGCCATTGAAGCCACCCTCTGAGTTCACGCCTGCCTCATTCATGATGAGTGAACGGATCCTTGCCTTTGAAAAGATTGTGCTAGAGGAGGTATTACAGTTGTGTAAAATCAAAAAATTCATTCCCTACAACATCAGTAAGGCTGAACGCCTGGCATTGTCTGACCTTGGACAGAACAAGTCAATCATCATAAAAGCTGCCGATAAAGGCGGGGCGATTGTGGTGCAGAATAGAGAAGATTATTGTAATGAAATAAAATCACAACCTGGAGCTGTGGAAAGTTATCGACGGACCCCAAAGGACCCAACAAATGACATTAAGAAGGAAATAAAGGATGTCACGAGATGGGGCGAAAATGAAGGCTTCCTGAGCAAAAAAGAGTCTGATTTTCTTAATCAGAAAGAACCGCGTATACCAACGATTTATACTTTACCAAAAGTACATAAACGATTGGAGAATCCCCCAGGGCGACCAATTGTCTCGGGATGTGGCTCTGTGTTGGAGCCATTAAATCAATTTATTGACTATTTTCTGCAGCCATTCATTCCACAGACAAAATCATATGTACGGGATACCACACATATTATCCAACTACTTGAGAACTTTCCATTTGACCCACAAAAGAACATCATGGTGACACTAGACGTATCATCCCTCTATACTTCGATCCCGCAGGATGAAGCTATCCAGACGATAATGAATGTGCTGGGTCAAAGAATCAGACCACACTGGGTCCCGACATCTTTCCTTATTAAGCTGCTGGAAATAGCTATGAAGAAGAATTACTTCATATTTGAAAATCAATTCTATTTTCAATGCAAGGGGGTAGCGATGGGGGCTACGTATGCCCCGAGCCTAGCTAATATCTTCATGGATAAATATGAGGAAGATCACCTATACACTGAGTCAAATCCATACCTAAATAACATCAAGGTATGGAAAAGATTTATTGACGACGTCATAATGATCTGGAAGGGAGATCAGGGATCATTAGACGAATTCTTTGCATGGTTAAACCAAAGGAATAAGGATATTCAGTTCACAATGACAAGGAGCACGGAATCAATAGACTTCCTTGACTGAACTTTCAACATTGAAGATAATACACTATACTGCGATCTCTATCGGAAGCCCTCAGAGAGGAATACCTTGTTGATGTATGGGTCCCATCACCCGCGCAATTTGAGGGATAATTTGCCCTACGGCCAGTATCTTCGCATAAGAAGAAATTGCAGCCAGAGAAAAGATTTCTTCCGGGAAGCTGAAGACCTGACCAACCGTTTAAAGGAGAGAGGATATCCGAGAAGTCTACTAAAACGTGCGAAAAAAAGAGCATGGTACAATCCAAGGAAGAATCTATTGGAGGTGAAAGACAAAAAAGAACACTCCAATAATATTGTGTGTGTCACCACGTTTAATACCAAAAGCAATGATGTGAAGAAAATAATATCTAAGTATTGGAATCTGGTTGCTGGCGAATTGAAAACCACAAAAAAAACAACTTTCGCTTTCAAGAGGGGAAGGAATGTGCAGGACCAAGTGGTACAAGCATATTTGGAGCCAAAAAATCCACCCGATATCAGGAGTATGTTCAACTTTCCTCCCATTACTGGTCTTCACAAATGTGGCTCATGCAAGGCTTGTGATCTTTGCCAAGAAGGGGACACTTTCTCACATGAGAATAGGATTTACAAACTCTGTGAATTCTGTAACTGCAACAGCATGAATCTTATTTATGCAATCCAATGCCCCTGTGCCAAAATATACGTGCGCCAAACTACACAAAAAAAAAAGAAACGCACCCTTCAACATGTAAGTAGGGTGAAATCTAAGACTGTAGGAGCACCCTTAGTGAACCACTTCTTTAATCTGAAACATACCCCGTCAGACATCAAGTGGTGGGTACAAGAAAGAGTACAAATTGGCCAGAGAGGGGGTTCAATTTCTCAATCGTTAAAGTATAAGGAGTGTCGTTGGATTCACACTTTAAATTCTGTGACAAACGGGCTGAATGAAGTTGAGGAAACGCACAGACAAATGGGGCAGTTATAGGATTAGCTGGCTCTCTATCTCCATATACTAAACTGTTTCCCGTGATATGTGGATGTTGATAATGTTGACATTGAAGTACCTTACTTTTTGATGTGTGGAACGGTATTGTATTATGTAAATTCCATAAGATCTAAACAGGTACCCTATCGCACTCTAATGGTATAAATTGTAATTGTAAACATGTATTTGCCAAAACTAAGAACAATGTTTACCTCATCAGGTGGTTGTTTGAATAAGCATGACTAGAACGAGATTTGAGCCCCGTACATTAGGGGTTGCCTGATTATACGTAAGGTTGGCTGCGTAATCCAAACTTCGAACTTAGTCAATTAAATAAAACAAACATTAATATGCTGAGGATGGCGGTATTAATTGCCGTAGCTAAAATGAATGGATAATCGAGAACGAGGTCTATGTTAAATAACTAGAAGATGCCCCGTGAATTTAGACTTTCGAGCGTCCACGGTTGCCTAGTAACCGTGGTCACGTGTTGCCTGATTATTATTAGTATATGTCCCAATCCAGAATCCATAATAATACCATCCCTTGTTAATTATTTCACGTAGGCTGTCCCCCCCGTCCCACACAGTCCTGAGGAAGACCCGCCGTGACGCCAAAAAGGGCGCTTTCAGAGAGTCGAAACGTCTATGTATAACATTCTGGACCTATAGTGTCAATTTCCTGTATTAAATACTGACTAATGCGGTGTACAGGTTGATATTGCACAATATAGGCCCTACTAAATTCGTCTTTTTTACATTTCACTTGTATATAATTGTATAAACTTTTTTGTCACACTTGCGCCGTGAGCACTGAGCACTTTATGTCACTTTGCACTATCTATTCACCCTTCAGCCTTTTTGTAAATTGTATAATTAAATTATACATGAATGATTACAATTTATAAAGTACAATATGAAAATATAGAGGGTTTGGATTCTGTTTTTTAAGGAATTGTTTTTTATTAGGAATATTTGGTTGAAATGCTTTAAATGCTAAAGTGTCAATTGAATATCAGAATTGTCATTGCGATATTGAAAGAAATACGTGGTACCCATATGAACAATTTGTTGGTATTATCGTGTGTTGGGCGCGGCATCCTGGATGAGCGTTTCTTCCAGGTGTTCGAGAATGAGGCAGTTTCCATCAAACATCCACTTAGCTGCGGGGTGCCTCAGGGCTCCTCCCTGAGCCCCACGCTTTTTAACATTTATATGAAACCTCTAGCAGGGATAGTCCAACCCTTTGGGGTGCGTATTGTCACCTACGCAGACGATACCCAACTGGTGGTCTCTCTTGACCACACGGAAGGGTCGTCCAACACCTTAGGTCCCTGAATGGAGGCTGTTGCTAGGTGGATGCAACTTTCCTGCCTCAAACTCAATGGAGAGAAGACGGAGGTTATGCTGTTGGGCAATTCTCCATTGACCTCTTTGGTTTCTATATGGCCCTCCAGCCTTGGCGTCCCTCCCCCACCTAAACCCCAAATAAAGAGCCTGGGCATTTGGCTCGATAAGTCGCTTGATTTATCGGCTCAAGCAACTAAAACAGCGGCCACATGTGTGGGGCTTATGAAGATGCTCCGTAAAGTGTTCCCTCTGCTCCCTCTCCAGGCGAGGAGAATCATGGTCCAGGCCCTGGTCCTCTCTCGCCTGGATTATGGAAACGCGTTGTACCTAGGAGCTCCGGTAGAGGTGGCCCACAGGCTCCAGGTTACACAAAACTGTGCTGCTCGCCTACTGTACAACATCCCCCGCTGGCAGTCAGCCAAGCAGGCCCTACAGGACCTTCACTGGCTTCCAGTTGCCGCCAGAGCTCAGTTCAAGGCCATGTGCATTGTGCACAAATCCTTCCATCGAACGTGCCCTGCCATCCTATTCCCCTTAGTTTTACCCTACGTTCCTTCCAGAGCCCTTCGCTCCGGTTCACTGCATCTAGCGACCACAATAAAAATCAAGAAATCCAATTGGGGTGGCCGCTCCTTTTCCCACACTGCTGCTAGGCTCTGGAACTCCCTTCCTCTCGCCCTTAGAGGGAACCCAAACAGGATGGCTTTCAGGAAAGCGCTGAAAACATATTTGTACACAAAAACTCGTTAACTTTCAGGGTAGCCCATTTTAGCAATAATTATAAGCGCTGCGAGGCCGCCGGGTAGTTTTGGCGCTATATAAATATAATTTTTTATTTCATTTCATCAGACTTCTGGAGCTGCTGCCCCTCTACAGTCTCTGTCATCCAAAATCCAGACATGCAATTCACAAACCTAGCAGACGCAAACTGGATGGTTAGACAAGAAAATACCTACTTTCTAAAAGGGGTATAGTCAAACATAGAATGTAAAAATCACCCTCACTAAAAGATGCACTTTAACATTCTGAGTTCAGCCATACTAAACTTTACTTTTCTATTGGGGTCCCACGGTCATTTATGTTTATAAGATGTTATGAACAAACTCCTCGTTCTGGCCTATGGGAACAGGTAGCCTTGCAATAGTGAAAAACGAAATTGGCAGTATTTCACTATCAGGACATGCCAACACACATCAGGGCATGTCCTACCTTTCACATATAATGCACCCTGCCCACAGGGGTACCTTGGACCTACCTTAGGGGGTGACTAATATGTAGAAAAGGGAAGGTTTAGGGACTGGTAAGTGTGTGCCCTTGTCAAGTCGACATGGCAGTCCCAGACTGCACACAGGCTCTGCAATGGCAGGCCTGAGTCACATTTTACAAGCTGTTTTTGTGGGTGGCACAATGAGTGCTACAGGCTCACCAGCAGCATTTGATTTACAGGGCCTGGGCACACATAGTGCACTGTACTAGGGTATGACAAGTAAATCAAATAGCCAATCATGAAAACACTACTCCATAGCACAATTTACAAAAGAGAGTATATGCACTTGAACACTGATCAACCGTGGTAAAGTGCCCAGAGTCATAAAACCCCTACCAACAGGTCAGACAAATACAGGAGGAAGGCAAAAGGTCCTGGTATGACCCTGCAAAAAGGGCCATGTCCAACAGTCCAAATTTGCAGAGGATCAGGTGTCTTCTTCCTTGCAGCTGGGCATTATTTCAGCATCACAGCTCTAGTTGCAGAGACTTCTTAAGAGCTTTCTCATGCAATGCAAGGGTTTTTAAGTGGGGATGGAATATTCTAGAAATTATGCACCCCTGGCCAATCCTTTAATGTCACATTTTCACTCCACCCTTGCCCCAAACCTCGACACGTTGTTCTGGGCCATTTAAAGATGGCGATGTTAAGTGGCCTATGGAAAGACCTTCCCTGTGAGACTCTGCTTCACCCCAACTCAAGCAGCTGCCCAACTCCTTTTCACCAAAGTTACAATGGGATGTCCCTCCTGTATTTGACTTTGGCAGGCTTGCCTTCTTCCGTTGTTTATGTGGGCTTAGGCTTTCCATATCCAGGTGCAGTGTGACGAGTTAATTGGCAGATGCAAATTTACTCCTCAACCCTTCCTTTCCAAGAAACTGTGCCAAGCACTGTTAATAACTCCTTTGTGGGGAATGTCTTTGATCCTCCTGATTTCCAGGAAAGTGATGAACTTTGCCCAGTATGGGGACAAAGGTCAAGAATGGCTGAGCTAAGGAAACATGACAATTTCTGAAGTGCCACAAATAATGTGGATATGGAGAAAGGCAACGTGGTCCTACACTCAGGATGCATGCTTACTCTAAGATTGATACCTCACTGGCCCTTGTGGCATAAGTGGGGAAAATTGCATTTTAGTGCAGATTCCACCTATAAATTGTTGTTTATTTAATCAACAAACGTTCACTAAGCCCAACAGACCTACACTATGAATGCTCCCTCAAACTATGAGCAGTCCTCGGGTACAAGCATGGGAGACATTTTTGCTCTAAATCTCGCTAACATTTACATGTACTACATTGAACACAAGTTTGCCCTCAATGAAGACAATATGTACCGCTCCAACATCAAAAGTTGGGGGCAGTACACTGACAATATTTTTGTTATCTGGACAGGTACAGATACAGAATTCAACAACTTTGTTTTCCATCTTAATACAGCCCAAACACATCTCACATTCACGTCCACGACGCATGAGTCATCCATAGCTTTTCTGGATCTCAACATCAATCACGAGAATGGAGCACTCTACACCTCACTTCACAGAAAAATTACAGAAAGAAACACACTACTTTCTTATCGCAGTCACCACCCACGGGATCTGAGGGACGGCCTTCCCTTCGGGCTGTTCCTCAGAATCCGACGTAACTGCACACACAAACTTGACTACATGAAAGAAGCAGAGATACTCAGCGTTAAATTAGTCACCAGAGGGTATCCGAACAGACTTGTAAAAAGATCACTTAAACGAGCCTGGCATTGCCCCAGGGATGAACTCCTCAAAACCAAAGAAAAATCAGGCATTGATAAAATAGTGTGTGTCACCACTTTTGGCACCCACACTAATCAAGTGCGCAACTTAATCACAAAGAATTGGGGCTTCATCATGAGTAAAGACCCCACCCTTGAACCACCGCTTTTTGCATACAAAAGAGGAAAAAATATCAAGGATCATCTTGTAAGATCAGCCACTGACAAAAAAGTGAACATACGTACCAAATAGCCTTATGAATGCATGGGGTTTACCAAGAATCAAAGGACACCATAAATGTGGTAACTGTGTGTTCTGCGATTTCACATTCAATACCACGACCTTTGAGCACGGTAACCTAAAACACACCCTAGATGGCTTTTGTAACTGCAACACACGAAATGTAGTATACTGCATCTGGTGTCCGTGAAACCTTCTTTACATAGTCCAAACACAACAACCTGTAAAGGCGAGGATCAGCCAACACCGAAGTCGCATTCGCAAGTCGGTCCCCAATGCCACCCTGTCGGCCCACTACAATGACAAAAACCACACGGCGGACTAACTAAAATGGCAAGTGATAGATACAGTGACCCTACCACAAAAGGGAGGGGATCTAACTAACATACTACAGCGCATTGAGTGTAAATGGATTGACAGAGTTAAATCGATTGAGGAGGGCCTAAATTCATCTGAAGAATGGAGACGCTATGTCACGACATTATACTGATACCTGACTCTGAAATTTTCCCTGAATATGTAATCTTGATAACATCAGGTGCGCAAATAGCAGATACTAGCTCTCTGAACACACCATGGACTTGTGACAGAAACCTTGTAAATAACTGTACTTAAAATATATATACATTGACACTGTGCTACAAAATGTCATTATGCATGATACACTTACAATTTCTCCCAATGTATTATATGAGAATCTGGCCCAATATTGGCAATTACTAATGTGTAAAACCAGCAATTCCATGATTTAATATGTATAGCGGTTTTTCACCTGCCCATTTAATACACAAAGCAAACCTGACACTGCACAGAATGCTCCGCATTCCCAGTAATAACACACACGACTAAGGAGATCAGTCACACGCTTGAAAAACACCAAAGGAGAAGACCAGGTCAAAGGTGGTGTCCTGTCCTGTAAGTGTGCGAAAATCATATGGACACAAATGTGAAAAAGAGATAAAGAGTCTTACTGGGCTATAGGAGTCCCATCAGACCACCCATTATGGCGGCATTTCATCATATGGGAATTAGTGCTCGTTCCAGGAATCACCTGGATCAACTCATGGCAGTGCATGCGTCGAAACCGACAAGTATGGCCACAGAAATGCTCAAAGAAAATCAAAATGGAAAGTCGTGCAGTGCTATTGAAAAAGTGCTAAGTAAAATTGGCTACCCAAATAGCTAACCGTGATTAGTATGGGTGTCAAGATTAAAAACACGCCTAGTAGTGAGTGAATAAGACTACCTGATGGCGATGTGCAAGTGGTCGACTAGTTTCAGCTAACGGGAGTATTGCTCCAGCTTTCATCAGGACCTAGAGAGATCGTATATGAGAAGCTACTGCAACATAAATAGGGGGGTATATACACATGTGAGAGCCAATATGTTGTAAAGATAATATGTAGTATACTTAAGAAAGTCATGTCTCCCCCTTTGCAACTTGGAACCCCAGTGTCCACTGCTCACAGGAAAAGAACTTCTTCCTGGCAAAAAACAGAGAAAAAATACATTGTATTCATTCGCACAAATGAAACCACATGACACCTTGTCTGTCTACCAGCATTTAGCAATACTCCCGTTAGCTCAAATACATTTACATTTACATTAGTGTTCCCCTGTCTTAAGTTGTAGCCTCACACTTTAAAGCCTAACCCAGACCAGTATCAATTCTTGAAGGGTCCCTTCTTTAACATGTTACCTGTGTGCAGATACTGGGTTGTGCAAGATGGTAATCTCACTCACGCAGCCCACTCATGTGCTCACATGTGCTCACACATGTGTCCTAATATATTTGTGTATAACCAGCTTGCAGCCCCTTACCCTAGATGTGCAGCAGCTGTCTTATTTTTATTTAAAGAGCTGACACTAGTATCCATATTCCTAGTCCACTTCAACAGAATTTACAGTAAGTGAGCCCTAGTTTGTGAGACTCACTCATAGCAAAAAGAGATAGTGGAAATCATAATATTCATGAGGGCTACATGGGCAGATTCCATTTCGTATATTTTCCAGTTCAGGAGGTGAACTCAGTTTGATTACTGCATGCACACTGCCTTGGCATTTGGAACTCCTTTCCCTTTAGGTGTGAGATCTGAACACGACTTCTTGACGTTCCAGTGGTGGCAGATAAGCCATCTGTTCAAAATATGATCCAGTCGGGTCTCAGCTCTCTCAAAAAATATGGGGGCATATTAGCAAGTGCCATATCGCCGCTTTAGCAGCACTTTTTGCAGCTAAAGCGGTGATATTTTTATCACCTTATCAGCAAGCTATCGCTAACAGCTGTTTTCGACAGCTTTCTGGCGAAAGTGACAGTTTTGGGGGCCGCTTTGCATTTCAGCGATGTTTATCGCTAATGACATGAATAGTAGGCATACCCTCCTAAAAGACCAAGAAAACAGCCGCTAACAGACCTAGCAATGAGGCTCTGGCCCCGGTTAGCGACATAAAAAGTCGCACTAACCTGGGATATCGCAGGAATTTTAACACCTGCTAAAATCCTGACTCAGCCATTATACTCAATGGGAGGTGGATTCTAAGGCTGAATCCACCCCTGCCTATTAGCAAGGTTTACGCTAGCGATAACATTTTCATCACTGTTTTACTTGTGTTTTTTGTGGATTTCGCCGCTTTCGCTGGATCTTTTATCGCATTGGAGAAAAACGTTGGTAATAACGCTCTATCTCTGCGATAAGATCCAGCGATAGACAGCGATAAAAAATGATGTGCTAAGCGCGATCTGCGATATTTATCGCACGCCCTTGCTAATATCCCCCAGGTTTTCCCCCAATGCACTCTCTCCCTGTTTTCTTCACCTAGCACTTTGGAGTTAACGAAAAGTAGTCTATTATTGTATAGAATTCCTCAGCTAATATACTGCCACTGGATTCCAAATCATTGCACCCACTATATGAACTGTTCTTCCCCTTGTGTACTTGTAAATAATTCTGTGGCAGTGCCCATAGCGTTTCACCTGCGCAGCATCAAATACCTTTTTCAAAACAATGTGTAGGTATCTCATGCTCAGTTTTTTTTTATCAATTCACTAGTTATCTAAATTATGTAGATAATTCACCGATATTTGTGAAACTAGAAAAACACCCTGGTTGACACCACGAAATTGCAGCACATCTATCAGGTTTGCAAGGTCTCATAAACTCCGGTAGGTTGCAGCTGAACTGTAGTAAAGTAAAGACACTTGTATTCAGTGTGCTATACTTGATATCAAATCTACAGCACAGGGCCACCCTTCCAACCTCTCTAGGCCAGATGATTAGCCCCTCAGGAATGTATTGAATGGTTTTGTACAAACCTGAAAAATACACGGATCTAATGGGTGATAGATTTTCCAAATTATATTGAATAGTGATGTATTCATTGCAGCAAGACAAGCATATTCTGAACTGCTGTCCCCTAAAAACATATAGATTGTGACCAATGAAGAGCATTGACTATTTAAAGGGGGTAGGTGGTCATTCCATTTCAAACTTCTTGAAATATGATTTTTAGCTTACCTAACTATTATTAAAAAGATAAAAAGGGACTCTTTTAGGACTTTTTTGCATGTATCATGATGAACCTGAAGTCAACTTAAAAATCATCTAACAGATCGCTGTGCACTGTGGACTTTGCATTTTGGACTATCACAACCCTTTGCACGGGCTTTCCTGCTAGGTTATGTTTGACACTGGTGTGACTGCTCTAAGACTTTGTAGGTTTGCTGTATCTAGATCAGCGTTTTAATGACTGACAGGCACATGCATCAAAAGAAAAACAGGTCACTAATGGGCTGATTCTCAGAATCTCCCCTTTGCGACCAGTATTTTTGCTTTTGGGATGTATCATCCCAAATGCAAAAATCGCAATTTAAGTAATCTCTAAATTGCGATTACTTAAATTGTGATTGCATTTAAGGAATCGAAAATTGAGATTCCTAAAATGCAATGCATTAAAGTAAAACAAATAGCGATTTCGCTAATACGAGCCGCAAATTACAATCAATTTGTACTTGATGGTAATTGCAAAAACTTTGAAAATGCACTAAAGTGTATTTTTCAAAGTTCCATTTTACACACACACACGTGTGAGTGCAAGATGTACTCATATGCAGATTTCAGGGGTGCAAAGGGGTGTCCTTTTGACACCCTTGAAATTGCATGCGCAATTTGCGACTACCTATTAGGTACTCGCAAATTGCGAATGCAATTCCTATTCATTCCTATGAGCCTAGGCCCATAGGAGTGAATGGGAAGACATTCCTTAATTGAGACTTGCAATTTGTGAGTCGCAATTAAGGAATGTTTAGAAATCGCTATTTTGGGGGGATTTCTACATGCATAGGCTTTTGCAATTACTTAATATTCGCAATTAAGGAATCGCAAAAGCCTACCTTAATGCATGTACCTGATAAGGCCTTATTTAGAGTTGATGAACAGGATACTCCATCACAAACGTGGGAAGAAGTCCCGTCCACAGTATTACAAGTCCTTCATAGCCTAGGATGCATACAATACCATCCAAGGATATGCAACTCATTTTGGCAGAGTAGCCCATCTGCTAAACTCTCAATAAAACCATGAGTTACAACAAATTTTTTCAAATCCAGAAAATGTTTAACATTTTTTCTTTTCCCTTTTCAGTTGAAATAGTATAGATTCTGTGCCATAAAGCAGTAGTTCGTTTAGCAGAAAATAAACCCATTTACATAAAGACATTTTTGAAGCCTGTGTCTCGCAGATCGACAGCGTGATTTCCCTGGAAAAGCATGGATTTTTCCGATGAGGGAAGCATGGACTAAAACTTACTTTTTCGGATTCGTCTGTCATCGTTCTTGCCACCGCATTTCGTTCAGCTCGGCACATAACTAGATGTTTGCAATACTAGGGCACATTCAGAATGCCGCCTCAAGATACACGGCCCAGGAAGGAATATTAGTGTGAGCTCATCAGAAATGGATTTGTCAACAGGCCTACACTCTGCCAATATGCTATTAGCAAAATGGAGAACACAATGACATTAGTCTCGACATTTATTAAATGTATCTTGGGTTTATTGTTTCGCAATCTCATTCTGTTACTGTGGGGCCAGCCGCAAGCTATGATTTGGGAACAATGGTAGAAGCTCTAAATGCGATCTTCTACTGGCGACGGTGTTTTTTCGTGTGTACTTAAGTGCTAAAATGTTCCCACATCAGCAGGATTAACAATTTATGACGCACAGAAGTCTTAACATGATTATTTTGGGAGCTCTTGCATGGTGAATAATTACAAGTCAATTATAAATTGTATATTATATCTCGCTTATTTTGTAAACCTGTAATAAATTACAAAAACACATAATGAAAAAATAACTGAATACAATTTAAGAGTAGGGGCGAGGCTTGTGTGGAAATGTTGGCCTTCGCGTAGATGTAAATAAGTTCTGCTCCAGCGACCTGCCCATACATCAACTACGAGCATTACTGACCTGTCAGAAAGTCGACACTGTGGGATCTAACAACAAAACTGAAGCAGAGGAGTAGTAGTTAACATCCATAGAGCTCGTAATTCAAGACAAACACTGGTAGCTAGGGAACTCTATACTGCATTGCCTGTAGTTTCCACAAAGTATTTTCACTTGTTGCCACCTCCATAGGTAAGCGACCAAATGACCCGACTGCTCTGAATTAGGGTGACCAACTGGCATAGGTGCAAATTCAGGACAGTGTGTATGAAAATAAAGGACAAAGGGTTAAAATTCAGGACAAAAATTCAGAACAGGAGGTCAAAATTCAGGACAAAAGGTGAGTTTTACAGACACATCAGAGGGGGTTGTGCAATAGTATATAAGTAAGTAAATAGACAATCTCATAAGTACAAGTGAAAATAAGTTAATATTGGGTTTTGACAATTGTGCACTTCATAGTCTTTCAGTATGCTCGCAGCTTTAAGCAAATGTGCAAGTCTTTTTGTGGTAACAAAACCGCCGCCCCCACACCACCTTTCCAGCTCCCAGAGAAAACGCCCGATGCACGGTCCGGCCTTGGGACCACCCTCCAATGGTGCCCCTCATCTTCACATAGACCCTCTCTCATGTGTATTTAATTTCTTTTATATTGCTACTGATCCCAAGTATGTAAGGCAGAGTGTCGGAGTGTGTTACAACACACACATATTATGTAGAGCCAACGACTCATATAAATGTGAAAGTCAATGTATAGGAAATGTTGCTTAAGATAATGGGACTTACAATGAGTAATCATACTTTCATCCATCATTCAGTTTTTCACCATTCATTCTGTCCTTCCATCTGTGTGCCCATCCATGTCCATATTCAACCATTTACAAACCTATCCATCACATATCCTTAAATCCACCATTTCACTCATCCATCCCTCCTCCATCCTTTTACTCATCCACCCATTATCCATCCATCCATCCTTCCCCTTTCACCCTATCCATCCGTACACTCATCCATCCACTCTTCCACCCATCCATTCATTCACTCATCCATCCAGCCATTTACCTATCCAGCCATCCTTTCACTTACTCATTCATCCACCCAGTCACTCATCCTTCCACTCATTCACCCGTTCAGCCATCCATTCACCCATCCTCCCTTTCTCTCTCCATCCCCCTTCAACTTAGCCATCCATCCTTCCATCCACCCACCCATCCATCTACTCCTCCACTCATAAATCCATCCATTGAACCTATCATTCATCCATCCTTTCACTCATCCATCCATCCTTTCTCTCATCCATCCAACCTTTCACTCTTTAACTCAGCTATCCATCCTTTTGTCCATCTACCCACCCTTTCACTCACTCATTCAAACCTTACATCCCCCCTTTCACTCATCCGTCTATCCATTCACCCTTTCACTTATCATTCATTCATAAATCTTTATTTCGGCAATTTTATAGCGATAAACGATGTTCTGATAGTACAGTTAAAATACATTGCTTATAAAAAAACATGATATTGAATTAAAAAGAAAGCAGTATCTACAATACAGGAGCAAATAAATATCAAATCTGCACCATACATAGTATTGCACAAAAAACAGAGATTACAGACTAATCATCTATAGAAGGTAGTTTGCCATTTGCACATATAGATTTTTTCCGCCGCAGTGCTAAGGGGGCGGGGTGGCCGCGCGGCAGGCGCATGCTGGTGACGGATCCGCTCCGTCACCAGCTGCGGTTGCACTGTGCTCATGACGATTCGGTTCCATCACGGCCCGCCCGCTCAATATAACGTTCAGCGCAGGTGCGGAATCCACGCCGCACAGGTGTTCCGAGCTGGCTGGACGGAACCGCTCCATCATCAGCACAGCGCGACTGCGGCTGATGACGGAGTGGTTCCGTCACCAGCAGGGGAGGGGTTAAGGTGCCGATTTGTGAGTTATGCAAAGCAGCAAATATTTTGCTATCATAAAATAATTTGGCGCAAATGCTTACGTGAGATAACATTACATGCCACTTCAGGATCAGACCATAATAATGGTATTCCCAACCTGCCACGTTCTTTCTTTATGTACTTAAGCCAGGGAATTTTCAATAGGTTTGGTAGACTTAGGATCTCCTGAAGTTCCTGCCTGTAGTTATGGAGCTTATCAGTTCATCAATCCATCCATGAGTTCACTCATCCATCCACCCATTCACTCACCCATCATCCACCCTTTCACTCAACCATCCATCCTTCATTTCACTCATCCACCCTTCCATTCACTTACTTACTCACTAACCCTTTCACATTTTGACCTGCACCTTTGTCTGCAGAGTTGCAGACAGAAGAGACCCATCAAGAACCCCAGTCTCGCTATAGTTCCTAAAGCAAGGGGTGGGGTGGGGCCTGGGCAGGGTTCACATTGCCCCTGGACATAGGCAATCTGAAAAAGGTAGAAGGCATGAGTCATGCATGAGGCACAGTGCCTCGACGTGAGGCCACTGTGACATGGTGTTGTTTCCAGAGCTTTAAGTGGGTCCAAAAGGGTGTTTGATGTAAATAAGGGCGTGGCTTAAAACACCTCAGCTAAAAATCTGTGCTTAGTATAATGTGCTGACCGACTGGTATTTTTCTTGCTTCTCTCATTGCATCTAGATATATAATACAACAAGTAACGTTACATCTAGAACAAGTAACGTTACACCTACAACAAGCCAGAACTGTTGACTTTGTCAATGGTTGTTAGTTGCATAAAATAAAAAAGCAGCAACCATGGCTTCCTTGAATATAATATTGAAAATGATGAGACTCTGAAAGAACTATAATCCTTTCCTTTGAACTTCTTTCACCGCCTTCCTTTGATTAACTGGATTCTCATGTAGCAGTAGCATGGGCGTTTTTGCACTTCAATGTGACAGAATGTCCTGCCCTAGACTGAGGCTGGAGGAGGCCACCACATGCTGTGTCATTCTGTATGTGACAGTCAGCCGCATACAGAATGACAATGGGCGGGGTGGGACTGCTCTTGCACTCACAGGAGTGCGAGGCGGCCCCATCAGGGAGCTGAGGCCTGTCACAGGGGAACAGATCTGTTCCCTGCAATTACTAAAAATACGGACAAAAGGCGTCCGTAAAAGGGATCCTTATGGACAACAGACGTGAGGTCCAATTTACGGGCGGTCAGTGAAATTTATGAACAGTCGGTCACCCTACTCTGAATACCGCTTCTGAAGGCAAATCCGGAGGCCGAGAAGAGCTGAGTACAGACAGCGTACCCAGGCTGTGCGATGGTAGTTGACTCCCATGGAAAAACCAGATGAAGGAAATAGACAGGGCCGGACGGGGAACCACAACTAGCCCTGGCAAAGAGCTCGGCCGGCCCCCCCTCCCCACTCGGGGGGGTTGGAGGTGCCGCCGAGCTCTTTGCCGGGGCCGGTTTTCGGACGATTTCGGTACAGGGCCGATTTTGCAGCTATGCTGCAAAAACGTCACTGTAACAAAAATGGTCCCCAGGAGCCAAAAACCGGCGCCCACCCGTGCGGCGCACCGGGGGATTGCCCAGTGCCTGCTATAACCAGTCCTGCCCTGGAAATAGACCTGAGCAGTCTAAGGAGGCTAAACTCAAGCTGGCAACATAGGTGAGAGTGAGCCCAGGGAATTGGAGACAGTTGAACCTTACTAAACTGGTGTGAGTGCACCAAGAGATGAGAGAGAAGGTAGCAAGAGAGAACAGAGGCGAGGAAAGAGCAAATGGGCAAAATCTCCCTCGACACAAAGAACTTAGTCAAAGCAAGGCAATTAGAAAATGTGAAACAATTAAAGGATTGTGCAACATCAAGCTAAAAATTGCAGGTGACGCATGACATCTGGCAAGGCAGCGTGGCACTGTGGACAGACGCTTGGGAAAGCAAGCATTAGAAATGTAATAGGGCATGCATTTGTGAAAGTTAAAGCTATTGGTGTTGAAAATGAGAATGTTTAACTCGCAGAGCAAGTTTTGCTGTCCACTGTAATGATGGTGCTTGACAACACGGGGTCACGTATTGGACTGTTGAATATTCGTTGTGTTTTTTTATGCAGGTCCAGCATCGGTGTTCTTCTTAACGTGAAAAACATAGCAGAACGTATGATGGTGTTGGGCACACACATCAGGGTCGGGCAGGGGAACTAAATCATGAGGCTTAAGATTTTTTTTAAATTTGTATCTTTTGGAATATAATTGAGTGAGCCCGTTTCCGTAAGGATTGTATTTTTTTCTACTCCGTTTTTTTTCGGCAGAGAGTATTGGCAATGTGTTGAATTGTACTACACAGGCAGCATGTTTGGGCTTTATTAAGAAAAATCACAGTGGCGTTTTGGACTACTTTGGTCACTGGCTAACAGATGGATGGTGCAGGGTGCCATGGTGTACAACACAATGGCAGGGAGTGTGAGCACTTACCAGTATGAGTAACTATGTGACATGGTCGAGGGTGTGTGAGAGCTTTACAATAGACCCTAAAGGGGTGGCAGAAAGTTGTTGGTAGTAGATGATGGTTTGAACACAGGTATTGACCCATGATTTGGCTTTACTTTAATTATGTTTCAGAGGCCCCTGAAGTAGGGACCACATGTCCCTAAATGCATAGGGCACCACGTGAATAAGACAGAGTGAAATCAAAGAAGAAGATTGTATTCATAATTCATATGATTTTGTGTTTTTGGTAGCTTATTGTGTAGATTGAAGTGAATTTAATGGAATTCTCATGAATGATTTATAACTATCATATATGTGAACGAATAATAATGAAAATCCAAAGAATTTGTTTGAATATGTTGTTTAAAAGCTGTGCAAACATTGTGTAAAGATTGTGAAAAACTCTAGTTGACAAATACAGCTGTGCAAAAATGTTATTCAGGTACATGCATACTTGAACCTCAGTTATAAATTCAAGAATGGGGGTCTGGCAGCCTCCAGATACTTTGCAGCACGCCTAACAATTTTGAGAGAGATTGGTCAAGAGCCTATACATAGAGGAACAATAGTATTTTTCGCGATCTGTGAAAGAACAAGATGGGTCACCAGCAGCTCTACTGGAGCCACCCGAGGAAGTTCGGACAGGGTTCCCGATCCTGACGCGTTTGCTCGAACAAGCACGGACTGATTCGTAAGTATGGTTTGAACATGTGTCGCCAGTGTTTCAGGCAATATGCCTAAGATATCAGCTTTGTAAAGTTGGACTAAACTACACAAAAAAGGCTGCTGCGTGGACATCCAAGAAAGAGTGGCAAAGAAAAAGAAAGGAAAGCTATGGAGATGCACAAAATGGACTATGCTTCCACCATGTTTGCTTAGCATTTGTCATATTCTACATAAATGGCAGTCAATGTAAGGCTGGAATGTTGAAGAGGCTTTTTGCTCTGTGAACAGCTTGGAAATAAATGGAAGTAATCATGAGGTGAGCCATTGAAACCAATGGCCATTTGTTTCATAAGTGCACCTAATTGCCAGGCTGAACCCTTCCCTTTTACTACATGTACATCACCCCTAAGAGAAGCCCAAAGTAGCCCCATGGGCAGAGTGCAGTGTATGTGAAAGGTAGGACATGTGCTGGTGTGTTTTACATGTTCTGGTAGTGAAATACTGCTGATTTCTTTTTTCACTATTGCTAGGACGGTCTTTCCCTAGGTTATCATTGGAGCTGCCTTGTAACATCTTACAAGTGTAACTTCCTATTGGGAAGGGATATAGAATTGGAATCTGGGGTCCCTGAACACACAATTTAAAAACAACATATGTTAGTGAAGTTGGTTTTTAAATTGTGTGTTTGAAAATGCCACTTTTAGAAAGTGGGATTTTTTTTGCTTTCCCTTTCTGTGCCTCTGCCTGCCTGTGAAATCCACTTCGGAGGGAGGGTGACAGCTGGGCTCTTGTGAATATACTCCAGACAGTTACACAAAGGGAGCCAAGGTGTGCCTTGCAAATCCTGATGGGCCAAAACCAGGATGATAGGCCTTCCTGAGTTAGAGTGGTGGGAAGAGTTGTCACTGATACCTGATTATCGCTGTGCCTGTCCTCACACAAAGCTGTTTACACCCCATGTTGTGTGTCTGAAGCCAAATAAGGGAAAGGTAGCGTCTTGTGCACTAAAGACTTTCCTTTGAAGTGTGCCTACTTCAAAGGCAGAAAATGGTATAAGTACTGGAGCTTTGACAGCATGACTTCAGAACACTTCGGGACTAAGAGGAGATTCCGTCATGAAGAAGAGATGGAGAAGTTGTAGGAGGGGAACTGCCACTCTGTTTGTTGCTGTGTTGAGCTGGCGTGCTGCTTGCTGATTGTATCTTGGACAGTGAAAGGACTGGAGTTTTCTTTATTCATCCTGCTTGCCAAGGTTCTACAAGGCCTTGTGTGTGCTTGCCTCCTGTTGGACGTTTCAGGGAGATCAAAGCCTTCATCCACATCTTGTTGCAAGAACTGGGACTCTTTTGCTGTGAGTCCTGTGTTGCCAAGTGGTGGCAAAACAACTTCTGGGCCCTTGAAACGGATTGGTTGTGCTGTAACTCTAAGAAAAGCCACCCCGATGCCGCCATTGAAGCAGCTGCCTGCACCAAAGCCCTGATTGCTTGTGCCAAGCTACCAAGGGGGTAAGCAGGGGTTATCTTAGCTGCATAATCACCTTACCATGACTAGAATAATGGTCCCTATTTTGGCAGGGTGTAAACCACTGCTAACTAGAGAACCCCATTTCTATCAAAAGGGTAACTGAATGATAGAGTAAAACAGCACAACACTGGGTATGGCCAATACCTGAAGTTAGTAGAGCACAGCATGGGGGTAGGCACAAGAGAATGTTAGAGTTAAAAGACGTGGCCTGGACATAATAGAATACCAAGCAATAAATGGGGTTACCATAGGGTGATCTGTAGGGACCAGAACGTTTGCAGACGACTTGCATCGCATAACCAGTGACAAAACAATGGCGATGGCAACAGCAACGGCCAATAGAATTCTCATTCAATATTAAGGTTATTCAGCAACAACACAAATACAGAAAACCTGTGCAAAAAAAGGAGGAAGAAAACCCTGGCGCAGACAGTAAAAGGGAGCAGATGTCTACTAACACTGCTCAAGGAGGCTGTACTTCTGCATATAGACATCAACAATATTGAGATAAAAGAATATTGCGGACAGAATATGAAAAGATATGTGCATGTAGGAACGTGTAGATTTAATATTCCTAACTCCACATCCATGTAACTTGAAGATATATCTACAGTGTAGCTACATATATTCGGAGTTAGGTATAGAAAATCTCGACATACCTATCTGTCAATAGTTTTTGGGGATAGTTTTTCCTTTATACTCTGGCCGACTTATAATGTGGGTTTCCATATTCAGGATGCAGATCCCAAACAGCAGGTCATGCAAAGCTTCATGGGGCAAGTCTTCACTGGCATTTGGGTTAAAATTTACATCAGCCTAATTACACTTTCGCAAGAGGATGAAAGACACCTGAAAGATATGACAAACCGAGGAGAGGGTCGTCACTCTAAAGAAAAAGGCTGCTGAAAGTGTCCAAGTGTCTTAGACATTGAACACTACAGATCCTTGCTCTGCAGGAACAATGTGTGGTCCTACAAGAAAAGCAGGAGGTTTTGGACAATTGCTTGAAAAGAAACAAGGTCAGGTTCAGAGGAGTGGAACAGCAGGAAAGGACACAAGGGTCGATGCACAAAAGCTCTTTGTAGCAGGTAATGAGGAGCCTTGTGACATTCAAGCTGGGCAGAGTACACAGGACAGATACAGCCAGCAACTATAACTCCCTGTCAAAGGACATACTGGTGGGGATTCACTGCATTGAAGAGAAGGCTATTCTATGTCTGAACTTGTGAGAAGCAGAGGGCAATTGCACATCTACCAAGACCTTTCCATCATAATGCTGCACAACCGAAAAGCATTGAAACCAGCCACTGACCTCCTCAGGAGCAAAAGTATCCAGCACAACTGGCGGCATCTGTTCAAAATCGAATTCTCTTGTTTGGGATCGCAATAAAAATTAAGAACTTCACCTCCGAAATCCAGCAAGTCAACAAGGGCGTCCCCCAGGGATCAGTGCTCTCTCCTCAGCTCTTTTACATCTATATGGAAAAACCAACATCCGCTTTCACCTCTACGTGGACGACACACAGATCTATCTGGAAACTTTCTCTCTTAACGACATCCACAGACTAAATGATGTCCTGAATGATGTCCAAGAATGGCTGACAAATAATCACTTGAAACTAAACCCAGACAAGACTGAGACACTCCTCATCTCAAACAAAGAAGACAACCCTCAAATCACCGAGTGGCTAAAAAGACAATCGATGTGCTTAAAGGGAATCTCACTCTAGCTGACTCCGCAAAATCTCTGGGCATCACCCTAGACCCCAAACTATGCTTGACAAATCACATTAAGAACGCGGCAAAAAGTGCATTCTTTAACCTCAGACTCTTGAACAAAATCAAACCCTACATTCCCAACAAGGACCTCAAATTGGCCACGCAATCACTAGTACTGTCAAGACTGGACTATGGGAACGCTATCCTAACAGGCATCCCTAAATCGCACTTGGCACCGATCAAAACAACACTACATGCAGCAGCCAGAATGATCACTGGCATAAAAAAATCTGATCACATCTCCCCGGCACTCAAAGAACTCAAGTGGCTCCCAGCAGAAATGCATAGTATCTTCAGAACCGCCTGCCTAACCCACAAATCCCTCCACACCGGCAAACCTGAATACTTGGCAAATAAACTCAAAAAAGCAGGCCAAACCAGAAATCTGAGAAGCTCTAACTCCCTACTGCTCATCCTTCCTAAAACCAGAAAGAAAAGAGCAGAGGACTGCTCTTTCACAGGAAACGCCCCCAAAATCTGGAACTCTGGGGCATATTACCAAGCAATAGCGATAATTATCGCTATTGCTTGATTAGCGTGAAAAAATTATCGCCGAGCTGCGGCGATTTTTATCGCAGATAACCCTTGGTATTACCAAGGTTTATCGCAAATGCGATAAAAATCGGCCGCAATGCATGAATATCGCTGAAAAGTCAGCGATATTCATGCATTAGCGAGCTAATGCTCTTAGCCGTGTTATCCACCTCCCATTGGATAACATGGCTAAGAACTGCTCAGGGCAGGTGTTAGTTTTTGGAGATATTCGCGCTTAGCGCGAATATCTCCAAACGTTGGTAATAAGAGATAGCGATGTTAGCAACTGTTTCCAGTCGCTAACATCTTGGCACGCCCACTTTGCATGTCATTAGTGATAAATATCACTGACATGCAAAGTGGGTCCCATGATGGTCACTATCTCCTACTAGCTAGGTAATAGGTAGATAATTTTATCTCCGCTTTCTTGGCTTTTAAAGCCAAAAAAGCGTAGATAAGCCCCCTTGATAATATGCCCCTCTATCCCCCCGCACATCAGAACCATACCATCCTACGTGGAATTCAAGACTCAACTTAAATCCTTGTTCCTTATCCGTTCCCTAGGTTGTGGATAACACGGATCAGATAGCATCCCCTGAACTATGTGACTACTGATTCCTGTTACCAAAGAAGTTCTGCTGTCCAAATTTTCTCCTTCACTATTGACACTCGTTGACTGTTATTACTTTTCATATGTCATGTTCCTGCGGAGTATTTATCATTCTCTTACTGTAAAGCGCCCTGTTACCTTTGCGTCTTGTAGCGCTATAGAAAACATCCTAAATAAACAATTAAACCATTCAGAGAATCTCTTCAACTCCTGGGCATCCAGGAAGAGTAAAAGATCACCGAGTTGACCATCATGACAAACACTAACCTTATTGGTAGGACAGTAAGGAGCAAAATTAAGAGGAGAGACCCAAAGATGAGTGAACAATAAGCAGAGAGGACAGAAGCCATGCGTCACCACAAGCACTTCAGACTCGATAAGCAGGAAATGATCAGGTAAACACTCACTCTGAAAAATGATAAGAAAGAAGACTTATTACATTGCAGCAATATATAATGAAAAGAGTGTCAAGGGTTCTCGGAGACCCATATCCTTTATTGTTCAATAAGGAAAGGGTTGTGGAAGAGTGGGGTGAGTCGCCGTGTTGGAACTATATGGGGCAAAAGTAATATAACCATTAGCGAAGAAAGGGCCGGTAACAAGGTCTACAACCTCAAACCATCTCAAAGTCATGTGGGGAAGGTAGGAGGAGGCAAAATCGAACCACCGTCCTGAGAGGGCAGGAGAAAGGAGAGGAATGATGTAAACTTGGGTTGGGTTACAGGCTTAAAAGTTCAACACAGGATTGGGGATCAAGGGAGCTAAACTGTTGAGGAAGAGGTGGCGAGGAGGGAATCAACAGTGATTCACTGAGATTGATGGAACAGACATTGTTTATGGCATATGAATGAAGCTAGACAGATCAGAGCTGAAGTTAAAGGTGGCACGCCAAAAGTTAGTCTTGGAGATAGTGTCATAAATTTACTGTTTACAACCGTGGGGGTTGAGTAACCCCACTAGGCTTAGCTTATACTACTCCCCAAGCAGTATCTGACTTCCGGCATGAAGGAACCAGGAGGTATATACATCTTGATATCCAAACAATTGCCATGCTCTGTCCAAGTCATGAAAAGGTCCAGTGCAAAGAGGGATACTGTTGAATGGGCAATTATAGGTATTCCCACTGCCCCTTGCATCCATTTATTTTACAAATGTGTGCCAAGAAGGTTTCCTATGTGCTATACTGCAGAGTGGTGAAGGCCACTGAACCACCTGAAATAGGAGGAGATTTCGATATGGGTATAGATGCACTTAAGTATCAGAATAACCAGAGGAATGGGAGACAAGCACTTATAACAGCATGAGGGAGAGGGGGGCGGATGTAGACACAAGCATCCCATAATGCATGATTATTAACACACACACTAGTAATGCTCTATAAATGATGTGCTACTAGATACACGCCTGCCGGGATCTCTGAAGTGGAGCATGGTCTGGTCATTCGGTCTGGCAGTGGTCCAGTTTCAGGCACGCCACAAGGACTGCATAAGATGTTGAACTCAAGAACACAAGATAGAGCTGAATGATTCTCTGCTCAAAGACCTGGTAACTATTTGGAGAATCAGTAAAGACATCTGAGACTATTTACCACATAACACCTCAGGAGAGATGTCTCCTGAAGTGAGATGGATTTTGCTTGAAGTAGTGCTCTAGGAACTTTTAAAACAGAAGCTGCACAGACGAAAAGAGAGAAAAAAGCACAAACAAAGTCCATACGGTGAGGTTTATTGACAAAGGAAGAACATCACAAACAAAGCCAACCACAGTGCGTCTGGTGGAAAGTCCTAGGGGTATGAGGCCAGGTCAGACTATTGGACATGGAAAAAGTGGAATACATTCTTAACCACTTAAACCTATAAATATTGTGATGGGCCAGTATGAAAGGGGCACTATTTGCTGGTCAGCGAGGATTCACAATCACATATCTGAAATCGAAGGGGATGTGAGGCACTGGGTAGACTCAGAAGAAAAAAAACTGTAAGAGCTTTCAAACGTCTATCAACTATGATTAAATGGTATAGAGACACTACTTGGAAACAACATCCCTAGCTCAGATGAGGACAGATGACTGACAACCCCAAAACTCAGAAATCAGATAATCTATCATGAAAGAACAAAAATGGTATTATTCATTGAAAAACTCAAACTAAGGAAGTCACTGGGCCGAAATGTGTTAACAGCCGGTTTTTAAAAAACATTGACCTAAAGCGTGCTTAAATGGTCCTAAAATTATTCAGTGCTTTAAAATAGATGATTAAATGCCTAGCACAAGGGATGCCACAATTTAACTTTAGAAAAAGCTAGTGAAAGACCCTGAATCGTGGTTCTTTTATAGACCAATTTCCTGATTGAGGATAAACTAGAACATTTTTATTGGGGCCTTCATAGGCAGAGTCAAAAGATCCTGTTCAAATGTATTCCCCTGTACCAGGCAGGCTTCATTAAGGGGAGACAAAGAGTGACAACATCAAAAAAGTCCTTCACCTCATTTATAATTAGGAGAAACAGTGGAAGCAGGTGGTACTGCTGTTTTTTGGACGCTGAAAAAGCTTCCGACAGGGCCAAGTTGGTGTTCATGATTGCAGCACTTCTACAAATGATCTTTAGAGAGGAATTGATATGTTGGATCTTGGTGAGATATATGTCAGATAAGGTGCAATTTACAAAACCTATTAGCATGTGTAGAGATGTAAACCAGGAGAGACCCTTGTCCTTATTTCTTTTTTTGCATCTATGTAGAACCATTAGCACAAAATATCAGATGCAATGCAGCACTGTGGAAATCAAATTAGGAATAGACAAATTTAATCCAGGGCTATTTACAAATTGTTTACTCTTGGCCCCATAAAAGACCGTTGTATCCACGGTGGATCAGTTACAGGAATTTGGCAGGTTACATGCAGCGGCAGGATTAAAAATGATTCTTACAAAAAAAGAGAGACGGATAGTATCACCAGATAGGAAGCACCTGAACACCTACAGTGAACCATACCATTCTCTTGCATATACGTAACCAAGGTGTTAACATAGCAGCCGCAATGTGGAAGAGGGCATGTAGAAACTATAAGACCCTCTGCCCACTCATCAAAGTTACACTCCCCAGCTGGAAACTGATGTGACATTA
Source organism: Lissotriton vulgaris (assembly GCF_964263255.1). Taxonomy (NCBI): domain Eukaryota; kingdom Metazoa; phylum Chordata; class Amphibia; order Caudata; family Salamandridae; genus Lissotriton; species Lissotriton vulgaris. Next base: position 460,739,692 of record NC_141699.1, read on the forward strand.
TGGGTAGGGTAGATAGCAGGAGTCAAGATCATGGGACTCTCCTGGATACTTTACACCTTCCAAGCATTACCCTGGATATGGCAAACACGGCTCTGTAAAATTCAACAACTACTAGAGAGGTATATCTGGGCAGGAGGGAAGTCAAGAATGATAAAAGCACAAAGAACAGTGTTGTTGAAGGAGTGGGATCCACGCACCTTAAACGTAATTCGCTCCTATGAGGTCACTCGGCTTCATTTTCTGATGGAATCAGTCATGAGGGGAAACAGAGAAGGATTGGGGCATGGTAAATCTCACTTTGGCCGGGAGACCGTTGATGGAAGTCCTATATACACAGAAAATCCAACAAAGTGGGAATCTAAACAAATCGTATAATCAATTTGAGGGGGGAGAGAGAGATCGGATCCTTTCAGACTCCATTTAATTATTCATAATCACAAAGGGGAAAGGATCACTTGTCCTGCGTAAACCAAGGTCTGCAGGTAGGTAAGTGGGTGTCTCCCAATAAAAGACCCTCATACACGCGTTTTTTTTATTTCTCGTAGAGGTATATGATGTGTCCCCGCTTATTTTAAACACGTGAGTGCGTAATCCGTGGGTCGATTTTTCGTGTGCACCCTCCTCCAGGAGGCTTTACCTTTGGTTGAGGCAGTAGTGATCGTGAATTGGTGAGTGAAAGGTGGTGATATCTTAAAAATTGTCCTAAACAACCAGTGTATCAATTTTTAATAAATCTGGAGTTTGGACAGATGTAAAATTCAATTTGTGCGGCTAATGAATCGATTATGAATTCTAGCGCACTCCATTAGTGAAAAATCGAGGTCGACATGTTTCAGCCTTAGATGCCAAATGGTCAGTAGGCTTTCATCAGGACCAAAAAAGTGGTGCAGTGAATAAAAGTGAAAGAATAGGTAAATTTATGACCTGATTCTTTAAGTAGTAGAAGGTCGCATTGTACCTGTAAAGAGAAGAGAAACATGCACACAGCAACAACATATAGGGAAAAGGGAATGGGAGGAGACAACACAATTGTGTACAATTGTACCATTTTATCACTGATTTGCACAAGAAACTAAAAAATGGCAATACTTTTTGCAGAATCACAGTCATTTCAGACGTCAACTTAATCAATCTCATGCCATAGTGAATAAGAGTGATTTTGCTATACTGTAGTGCGGTGCCCATAGCTGTAATATTATCCGTGTCAGATACGTCTTTATGGTACTGATAACTTTGGTGATGACTTAACGTGTCGCTATCAGGTGATGATGTAGTGCTCTTTGGGTTTTTTAATTAAAACTCTATAGCGGTTCTAACGGTCTCTTTTTATAGTTTGATGAGACCTAGTGGAATGACTTCGAGGGAAATGTCGCTTAATACTGTGTGCAACTTGTGTAAAAAAATTGCGCGCTATGTTGTAATGGTGGAAATGCTGGGCGCATAATGGTCGTAATCAGAGCCTACCTCTACGTTTTGGAGGATTTGCTTCTTCGGGTAGAGGGGCGTTCAGAGGGAGGTTATACTGTAGGGATAGAGCACTCGTTAGTTTCATTATAAACAGCGGGACTAATTGCGGTTTTAATCCCCATTGCACGGCGATGCCGCGTGTTACCTCAATCCTTCTCCTCTGGTCTTGCAGCTTGTGCTGTCTCTGCCACTCGTCGCCCGGAACTCCTCGTGAGTTGTATCTGGTTCAATTTGTGGGATACCACGGTGATAGAAGAGACGACAGATTCATTGTTACATTTGCGGTTACCAAAGTAAAGAAGTTACATATTTTTACAGTGAGAGCGATAGGCACTTTCCTTACGTTGTATTCCAATATTAGAACAAATGAGTGATTATGATCAAAAAAATAAGAATATTCGGGTCATCTGTTACTTATGTGAAGCTGTGGTTATTTGAGCAATTGGGTATAAGTTATAATATTTAGGGGCATATTTTGTTTTAGCACTCAGTATATATTTGTCCACTCTTGGCGGTAATGGCTATATTTTCTGAAGTAGCGAGTTCTGTGAGTTTTTAAGATCTTGTGGTAAATATTTGATTTACCGTCTTAATTTCTATGCAGGTAAGTACTTAAACAAAAATAACTCAATCGGAAAGAAAAAGGCAGAGTCCGTGGTGTTAGAGTTCTTAGGGGTTTTATTCCTTAAAAGGAATGGGTCAGGTTCTGGATATCGGGTTCCTGCCACCACAGGGGTGCAGGAAGGGATAGAGCATAGTTTATTGACATTACATTACTTTTATACTTAATATACACAATGGAAGTCAATGCAGAAGGCGTAACAGCTGAGAGAGACAAGATAAAGATGCACACGTGTTGGTAATACGTAATCAGAAGGCGTGAACTAAGGCGTGCACAGAGGTGTGTTCTAGAAACGTCACATGTAAGTGTCAGAAGTGGGTGGCTCTATGACAGAATAGTGCAGAGTCAGCAGGAATCGATAGCTAGGATGCGCGCGCAGCTGCATGACGTATGACTGACGTAAAGTTGGAGGGTGCAGGGGACTTGACATTTACACTAGAGGAAAGAGACAGAAGTCTGGCATGTCAGATCAACTCGTTCCTATATCATATCTGATATCTGATGTTTGGGAACCATATTATCTGGACGGAAAAGGTCTCTCGGACAGAAGCTATTCTATACTGACTGTGAGTGCGTGTATAAGCGTCTAAGTGTCTACATGAGATGCGAGGGGGCATGGGCCTACCATGGTAACAGAGACTATGAATTACTTGGACGGAGACAGTGAGGCCGGGCCCTTTGCTCTGCAGCTGGAAGGATGTTTACTTAAACTAGTAGGCAGGAATGTAGTTTTGAGGAGCGGAACAGATAATTCGAAGGTTGAATACAGTCTTGGCAGGCAACAGGCTGAGCTAAGCGCCGTGAGCCGCGCAGGGAGTAAGGCAGAGGTCACGGGTACAGAGGCCGGCTCAGGCTGAGGCATTTCAGAGTCTGAAGGCAGGAAAAGGCTCGATGGCAGAATTCAGGGCCTACTTTGCCTGGGCTGGAAAACGTGTAAAGTACACCACAAAAAGACGTTGGCAAGGCATACTTAGAAACGGACTATTCAACCCGTTCAGGGTGGGTCTGAAAGAGGACATGTTAACGTTGGACGCAAATGTGTTTGCGTCTTCATAGCTGGCACAGGAGGGAAGTTACATGCACTTTAAGTTCGTACATGGAGACGGTGGGGTACGTTAGGGAACATTTCTTGACCATAAAATTTATATTTCCTCATTCCCTCCTTGTTCCCTACGGACCCTTCATGATATATCGATCCTCATGAACCGTTCAGTTTGTTCACGTAACATCATTTGCTCTTCTTTCTTCTTTTCGCGTTTGGCATGAAAGCTGGAATGCGGAATACATGATGTGGCGCACAGACCGCAAATCGCTGGCCCACATTGTAGACATAGACAACAACTGAATACTATGACAAGGGCAATGCCTAGGAAGGATAGGATCTTCCATCCCCAAGCAGTCAACATTGTCCAGAACCAACCGGACCAAGTCCAGGTGCCTGGATTCTGATGTATCAAACTTGCAATTTTATGAAGACGGGTGATAGCTTTATATACAGTTGGCACGTTTTCTGGAATGAAAACACAGCAACTTGACCCGATGACCTTACAAGCTCCGCCTCTATCTGCCAAGATGACGTCAATAACGAGACGGTTCTGAAGAACAACAACCCGCATGGCGGACTGCTCCTCTGTTAAGTTACCTAGAGCGGAGGTAGTTTCATTCACTACTGCTTCGAGGGTTCTAGTTAATTTACGTATCAGTTTACTATTGAAAACAGCACCTAAGTAGGGGAAGAAACCTTTATTAAAGTCGGTATATTGCTCCCATGCCGTTTCAGTATAGTCGACAATCGGGAGGTCTCGTCTGAGTCTACTGTTTACTAGATTTGTATTTCTGTGATAATCAGGAGGAGCTAGAAAAACAGGGGGCAGAAGGAAGGCAATGTAACAGGTACCATCCCAATCTAGGGGTAAACGTATGTATGCGGTATGGCCACAAACAAAGTAGGAATGACGAGTAGCCTTAAATGTAGACCTGCCCTGATCACTGAATTCGATCACAGTGGTACATTTACTATGACCTAGGTGCACTGAACCCTTCTTTCTGAGACATAAATCACCAGTGACTGGTAATACTGACATAGCAGGGAGAACTGGGGCAGCTTCGGATTCAACAGTAAGAATCATGAGGTTAAGTGTGTAATTGCCTAATCCATATACTTCATTTTCTAGATCAGTTCCTGTCCTAGTGGGAAGTCCCTTCTTGTCAGGGTAGCAGGCGTTAAGCAAAACTAAGTTCAGGTTTCCCCAAACCCAATTTCCTACAAAAATAGCAATATCAGAATCTAAAGAATTAATTAATCTGAACCATGCACCACAGGAGCCATTGTGAGTGAATGGGTACGGAAAAAGAGGCAGAACTCCCTTGTATTTCTGGTAGGGGGGGAGTCGGCCACATATCCAACAGTTGGTAGCATTGTTAGTCTGATGGGAGTGATGTAACATACTAATGAATGTATTGTTGCGCAGCGCAAGTCTGTAAGATAACTCATGTAGGGTAATCTGCTAAAAGAATGTTCGGCAGAGACATTGTAAACAGATGGTGTATGCTTGAAGATAGGGTAATATACAGGCAGCAATATACTAGCAGCAATAATCAGAAGGCTCAGAAAGAACAAAATTAATAATGTCACTATACAGCGACTACGGAGTGATTTACAGTATGCACGTTTCTTGAATCGCCTCTCTCTCTCTCTATCTCGATCTAGGGGATACATGTCAGAAACTAATTTAACCGATTCACCTAGGGGAGGACTTAAACAATTAAACTGTCTGACTTGCTAGATCGTAATTTAGTTCTGTATTCTTCTTGCGGAGTTTTCTCTCTTTTGGCAATTTTAAAGTCACTAGAATCTAGGCAGTCCTTTGAGGGGGTGGAAGAGTCAAGTTCGGGTAAAAGTTCGTTGCTTTTTTTATATGACTCGTGTGGATCCACCCCTTGCGGCCTTCAACCTTGATAGCGGTCCTCGTGGTCAGAAGGACGAGCTTCGGCTCCTGCCAGCGGGGCTCCAGCGGACTCCTCCTATCGAAGTTGCGGATCAACACCGTGTCCCCTGGACGGACATCGTGCGGCTTTACATCAGTGTTGTCGGGAAAGTCTGCAGCAACCTGTGAACGACATGATTGGAGTGCAGACATCAAGGAGGCAAGGTAATCTGTCAGCATATTGCAATCAACATCAGTTATTTTCTTAGGCATGGGCGTCCCCCACATATTTGGTGGCCTGCCAAAAACCACCTCATACGGGGATAGCCCTGATCTCGAATGAGGAACCATCCTCATGTAGAATAATGCAACAGGCAGGGCAACTATCCAGTCGACCCCTTTCTCTTTACAAACTTTAGCAAGGCGGGTCTTTAGTGTCTGATTATGCCTTTCTACAAGGCCAGCTGCCTCGGGATGTCGGACGCAATGGAATTTCCACTGGTATCCTAGTAGGAGTGAAACCTGCTTCATGAGCTCGGACGAGAAGGGCTGTCCGTTATCTGAGTACACGATACGAGGCAAGCCGTACCGTGGGAAGAATTCTCGAACCAGCTGTCTGGCAGTGGTCGGAGCAGTGTAGTCTGGGACTGGATATGCTTCGGTCCAACGGGAAAGTGCACAAACAACTACGAGGACATACTTGAATCCTCGACATCGGTCCATCTGGATATAATCCATCTGGAGGACTTCAAAAGGATGATCGGGAGGATGAAATCCACCTTGCTCTACAGGAACGCTTTTACCTGGATTGAACTGACAACAGATCATGCAAGTACGCACTTTCTGTTTTGCTGCCGCTCATAAATGTTTGTTGTACCAGAGATTCTGTAAACTGTCTAACATGGCTTTTTCTCCTAGATGAGCGGGACTATGTGCAGTATTTATTATGACTTGAACCATAGAGTCGGGGAGAAACCATGTAGATTTTCCCTTCGTCATCCATCCCTGATCTGTCTGGATCCCTCCTAGTTCAGTCCATTTCTTGATTTCATCTGGAGTGGCATGTGTCTGAATATCGATTACATCTAGTGTGGGATTATAATCTTTGTCACATCGGTTGTCTGGGTGTGAGTCAATGCTGTATGCTTTGCTGTTTGATCTGCCAGGTCATTACCTTGGGAAGCAGAGTCTGTAACTTTAGTATGTGCTTTACACTTCATGATGGATATGCCCGAAGGCAGATGTATTGCTTCTAACAGTGCTTGAATGAGGAGACCGTGTTGAATCTTGGCTCCGTGGGAAGTCAAGAAACCTTGTTCTTGCCATAACATTCCGAAGTCGTGTACGACTCCGAAAGCATAACGAGAATCAGTGTATATGTTAACATTTCTGTTCTTGGCTAGTATACAGGCTCGGGTCAGAGCGATGAGCTCTGCTGCTTGAGCAGACAGTGTGTCAATACGGTGTGTTTCTTTGACTTCAGTTTCAGTGGTTACTGTGTATGCGGCCACTAACTCTCCTGTACTTGTTCTCATGCATGAACCGTCCACATAGAGTGTCAGGTCTGGGTTGGTCAGTGGAACATCTGTTAAGTCTCGTCTGGGCTTTGTTACTGCATTAATGATCTCTATACAATCGTGCGGGCTGAATCTGTTATATTTGAAGGTAACAATGTGGCAGGATTTAGAATGTTACAGCGTCTGATTTCTATGTGGGGCTGGAATAGTGTCAATTCATAACCTGTCAATCGTGCTATAGTCAGGTGTTGAGTCTGAGTTCGGTTTAGAAGGACCTCTACAGAATGTGGAACTTGTACTGTCAATGGATGTCCTAATACAATTGAGTCGCTCTGTCTAATTGCTAAGGCTGTCGCTGCGACTGACTTTAAGCACGCAGGGAGTGCCTGGGCTACTGAATCCAATGTACTCGAAAAATAAGCGCAAGGCTTATGTGAACCTGCTTGATCTTGAGTGAGGACAGACAACGCTGTACCATCACGTTCTGTAACAAAAAGTGTAAAAGGTTTGCTGTAACATGGTGTCGCTAGAACTGGTGCTTGACATAGAGCTTTCTTTAATTCTTCAAAAGCCTGTGTATGTTCCTGAGTCCAAGGAAGGGCAGTCGAAGTCGCTGCCTCCTGTGTTGTCAATTGAATGAGTGGTTTAGCTAGAAATGCATACTGGGGAATCCATTGTCTGCAGTACGAGGTGAGGCCTATAAAAGCCCGCACTTCCTTTTGTGTCTGGGGTTGTGGCATATTTACAATTAACTGGATGCGGTCAGGAGTGAGCTGTCTCCCCACTTTGGACAGTAAGTGACCCAAGTACACAACTTGCTGAACACAGAATTGTAGCTTCGAAGGAGACACCTTGTGTCCCTTGTCGGCCAGAAAATGTAAAACTGTCAATGATGCTTGTTCACATTCGGGTTCACTTCGTGCGGTGATCAACAGATCATCGACGTATTGCAATAAGGCAGTGTTAACTGGCATTTGGATACAATCAAGTTGTCTTTTCAGTGCTTGACTATAGATGCTGGGGCTTTCTGTGAATCCTTGAGGTGCGCGTGAAAATTTGAAACTTCGTCCATTTAAACTGAATCCGAAGAGATATTGGCTCTCTGGATCGATGGGCACACTGAAGAAGGCGTTCTTGAGGTCAATTACAGTAAAGAACGTCGCTTCTGAATCAATAGCAGTCAATAAAGATGAGATGTCGGGGACCACAGGGTACTGTGGAACAATGCATTTATTCAGTTCTCGTAAATCAATCACCAGCCGATATACTGGCGGTGCACTGGGATCAGTACGTTTAAGAATCGGAATGATAGGGGAATTACAGATATTGGAGTCGGTCTCTACGACCACTCCTTGGGCAATAAGCTCTTCAATGATTTCCAGTAAAGCCACTACAGCATCAGGTGGTAACTTGTATTGTCTGATTCGTGGTAAAACAACTCCTGGTTTGAGTGTAACACGGTATGGTGTAATGTGCATGCAACCTACATCGGTTGGGCCTTGTGCCCACAGGTGCTCAGGTACATTTTTCAATCTGACATCGAAATCTCGTAATACATAGTGACCCTTAAAGTCACGCAGGAAAAGTCTAACTCCTTCCGGAGAGCAACATATCACGGCTCCTAGAGCCTTCAGTGTCTTTATTCCTAACAAGTTTTCTGGACATGATTTCGTGAGTAACAGGTCTGTAACACGTGATAATGGACCTACTGCTAAGGGGACGGGTTCTGATACTTCATTTACAATAGGCTTTCCTGAAAAACCAAGGGAAACATTCTGTGAGCCTGAGAGGGGTGCCCCTGGGACTTCATCATGGCTGATTGTGGTGCGACTTGCCCCTGTGTCAATTAAAAACTTTCTGTCTTTTCCCAATACCTGACTATGTACGTAAGGACCCTCTTGATCTACAGGAATCTCAATAAGAGGCAAGCCAACCTCCCTCTCCAGGCTGTTTCATGTGTATCGCTGATAATCGGGATAATCAGATTGGGCATACTGGTACATTTGCTGTGAAACTTGCTGAGTCGCGGCAATGGGCTGTGGCTGTGATACTGCTACGGTCTGGGCGGTGTGTGATGAAGCATGTATAGGTTGTGTATTCTGTGAAGTCTGTGGCTGGACCTGGTCTTGTCTAGGCTGACGCGGTCTTTCTTTAGTTTTACCTGTCGCTATATTGTGTTTCAGGACTGGACATTCATTTACGTAGTGGCCTGGCTGCTTGCAATAGTTGCATGTCCCTTTAACGGGAGCTGCTGAGTTATTTGTCTGTGTCCCACCCTTTTTCTGACCGTCAGCTGGTACTGTCTGGGCAACTAGTATTTTCATTTTCATGTCTTTCATACGTCTTTGTTCATGTTCTTGTTCTTCTCTAATTCTGTTCTGATGATATTGTAACATTTGTAACATCTGGGATGGCGTATTTGCTTGCCATGTACTTTCGACTTTATATACTCGATTCTTAACCTGCGTTAGGGAATTTTCTACTAATTTACTTACAAAAAGGTGTGGGTATGATTCGCTACTTGGTTTCAGGCCACTATTAATAATGAAACATTTCTCGAATCTTGAATAGAAGTCACTAGTATCTTCGTCGTGTTTCTGTTTACAGGCTGAGATCGCGTCCCAGTCTTCCTTTTTAGTTGTCAATAATCTTGGCAAAACCTGTACTATTAAACCTGGTAATGCTTTAGCTTTTTCCCCAAGGCCTAGCCCTGGAGTACGGAGTTTTTCCTCGTCCTCTATTTCAGCCCATATAATCTTTTTCTCTCCCACCTCCCATTCTTTTTCTTTGAGTTTCTCGTAGATGCCAGTAGGCAACAGTACTTTTAACAATTTCATAATATCCGTATATGTGTAGTCTCCCATAAGTAACATGTCCTTAAGTTCTCGGTGAAAACCTGCAGGGTCTTTATCGTGACAGGGTACTAGTTTCTTCATTTCTAACAATTCTAACTTGGTCAAAGGTGTGTACACATACACGCGTTTCAGAGTATTATCTGTTCCCATAACTGGGTGTACTTCTCGTAAAGGATTCTGTCTGTCCAAATGTTCCATATGAAACATTTTTCTTTCTGGGGGCGGAGCTGAAACATGTTGAGGGCCTAAGAAAGCGTTATATCTGTGTCGTTGCTCTAGAATTATTTGAATCAGCTTGGTACTTAGGCCTCTCCATCTATTCATAAGTAATGCTTCTAATGTATCGGGTAAGGGACCTGGGTCCGAATGTTCGTTTCTGTATAGCGTGAGAAGGTGCTGAATCATGTATACACTCGCTAATTTCTGCTCGTCTGGGGAAAGGTTCAGAAAGGTCTGTGCTACGGTGTCATCATTGTATATGCTAGGATTGTCAGCCCATAATACTGCTGACCGGGCTAGTTCTTGTTCATCCGTAGAATTGAGTACATGGTACCCCATTCGTTCTTGAAGCATTTTATCGGTATCTTGAAACAGATATTCAGAAGAATTTGGTTTTGATATACTAGACAGAAAAACTCTCTTGCTTTCTGGGCGAATACCTTTCCTAAGGTAATTTCCCTTACCTACGTACGCTATTGTTTCTTTAGGTTGTTGTTCGGGTTCCTCTCGTTCTTCCTCCTCGGAGGAATCAAGCCGGTTCCTATCTGCTTCACTTTCTTGTTTCGTTCTTTCATGTATCTCTATAACTTCTTTCCTGATCTTTTTGTACATACTTGCTATACAAGTCTGTTTATCGTGTTTTCCTTCGGCTATGTTCTGGCCCCACTTGTTTAGTGCATCCAATTCGTCCTGGTCCACCCCAGGCCTGTCTCGTTCTCTTATTAAACAGTTTATTAAGAATCGTAATATACAACCTTGAGTGTCAGTTTTCTGGTAAGCCAGGGCCTCTTTAATACAGTCAGGATCTTCCCCAGTCTGGATAAAATGGTATATTCTATCTAGGTGATCAGTCATTCCTGGGAACATCATTAAGTAATCCGTGACTTTTCGTAAACGTAGAGATGCTAATAACATCCTATCGTCTTTACCGGGTACTGGATCATATCTGCAAACTGGAAGGGGTTCTTTAAGCATGTCAAAATTTGTGGCTCGGGGTGTACGGTTCTTTAATATGTCCCTTATGTTTAACCTATGTTGTGGTGGCGGGGTCTGGTTACCCCCCGTCGCACCTCCAGAGGCGGATGCTCGAGCATGACTTGTCTGTGGGGACTGTGTAAGTAACTGAACTGGCGTTTTTCCTGGGTCAGGCCCAAACGGATTCAGGGTATTTATCTTAGGTGTAGGAAGTGGTGGAGGAACTGGTGGAACAGGATTCCGGACGGGTGAACTTTGTTGTGCTAAAGGCGGGACATGGTCTTGGGGTGGGTTGCCACCTCCGTCACCATCAGCAGGTGGTACCTGGGCAGGTGGATTGGTGTAAGCGGGAGCTACGTCATCTAGATAGGAGGCAAGGAATATGTCCTTTGTAGTTCTGTGATTTACTTTAGTTGGAACCAATGGCGGTGGCAGAGCTTTCGGTATTTCTGAAGTGGCCTCAGGCGAACCCTCGGTCACTAGGTACATGCCATTCACAAGATTATTTCGCATGCGGTCTACTTGTTCTGCCTTTACTCGGATCCCCTCATTAACTAAGTCGTTTTCTCGGACTTTATCTGACTCTTCTCTATGTCTGTCTTCTCTTCGGAGTGCTTTTTCAGCACGTTTATGTGATTCTTTACGCCAAAATTCTATGGCGTCTTTCTGAGATTGTCTGGCTTTCTTCTTCCATAGCGCTTCTTCTACCTTCAGGATGCACTCGGCATCCCAAGTTCCTGTAACGGGCCATCTGTGTCTTTCTTCTAGGTGCTTAGTATAATCGGCCCATAAATCTAGATACAGTATGGCATCTAAGCCATGTTTATGATACATAAAATTTCCAGGAGTGTCCCTAGGGGGGATAGGAATTTCTTCCTCTAACATCCCTTTCCTAGTTCCTATCTGTCTTAACTTATTGAAAAGCGGCATCTTGTTACTTAGTACTGGATACTCGATACTTGTTACTTATTTCTGAAAACAGCTAGTTACACAGAAACACATTAATCACATGAAACATTTTGAACACATATTACTACCCTTTACACTAGATGTACTGCTAAACAGCACAGATACACTGTTGTGAAACAGTGCAAGAACTTGTATGCTAGATGTACTGCTAAACAGCACAGATACACTGTCTAAAACAGTGCAGACCGCGTTTGCGTACCCAAACCCGTCTTTACCGGATACATAAGAATGCACCCGTCTAGATGCGTCCCCAGCAACGGTACTCACCGGGAAGCACGGAACAGAAGGCCTCGGAAAACTCGACTGGACTGGACCGGACTGGACTCGACTCGGCTCGATACGTGAATACTTCGGAACTTCGGAACTGGTGGGCCTCTTGACACCTCGGACCTTGCTTCTTTCGGCTAGGCTCTGGTCGGGATCCTCCGCACTCCTCACCGCCTCGTCTGGGTGCTGATCGCAGTCTCCGTCACCTCCGTAGGCCTGAGGGAGATACAGGAAATCCTGCGGGTACGCGTAGTGTCCGTCACGACTGTGGCAGGGGACCAAAACTGCAACGCACCAACCGGCGCGTGGGGTGGGGGAAGGGTCCCTATTCGGGCACCATAATAATGTGGTAAATATTTGATTTACCGTCTTAATTTCTATGCAGGTAAGTACTTAAACAAAAATAACTCAATCGGAAAGAAAAAGGCAGAGTCCGTGGTGTTAGAGTTCTTAGGGGTTTTATTCCTTAAAAGGAATGGGTCAGGTTCTGGATATCGGGTTCCTGCCACCACAGGGGTGCAGGAAGGGATAGAGCATAGTTTATTGACATTACATTACTTTTATACTTAATATACACAATGGAAGTCAATGCAGAAGGCGTAACAGCTGAGAGAGACAAGATAAAGATGCACACGTGTTGGTAATACGTAATCAGAAGGCGTGAACTAAGGCGTGCACAGAGGTGTGTTCTAGAAACGTCACATGTAAGTGTCAGAAGTGGGTGGCTCTATGACAGAATAGTGCAGAGTCAGCAGGAATCGATAGCTAGGATGCGCGCGCAGCTGCATGACGTATGACTGACGTAAAGTTGGAGGGTGCAGGGGACTTGACATTTACACTAGAGGAAAGAGACAGAAGTCTGGCATGTCAGATCAACTCGTTCCTATATCATATCTGATATCTGATGTTTGGGAACCATATTATCTGGACGGAAAAGGTCTCTCAGACAGAAGCTATTCTATACTGACTGTGAGTGCGTGTATAAGCGTCTAAGTGTCTACATGAGATGCGAGGGGGCATGGGCCTACCATGGTAACAGAGACTATGAATTACTTGGACGGAGACAGTGAGGCCGGGCCCTTTGCTCTGCAGCTGGAAGGATGTTTACTTAAACTAGTAGGCAGGAATGTAGTTTTGAGGAGCGGAACAGATAATTCGAAGGTTGAATACAGTCTTGGCAGGCAACAGGCTGAGCTAAGCGCCGTGAGCTGCGCAGGGAGTAAGGCAGAGGTCACGGGTACAGAGGCCGGCTCAGGCTGAGGCATTTCAGAGTCTGAAGGCAGGAAAAGGCTCGATGGCAGAATTCAGGGCCTACTTTGCCTGGGCTGGAAAACGTGTAAAGTACACCACAAAAAGACGTTGGCAAGGCATACTTAGAAACGGACTATTTAACCCGTTCAGGGTGGGTCTGAAATAGGACATGTTAACGTTGGACGCAAATGTGTTTGCGTCTTCATAGCTGGCACAGGAGGGAAGTTACATGCACTTTAAGTTCGTACATGGAGACGGTGGGGTACGTTAGGGAACATTTCTTGACCATAAAATTTATATTTCCTCAATCTGGCTCATTTATTGAGAGATAGCCAAGGAATCGAATCGTTGAGACCGTTGGTATCAGTCTTAAGTCTGTGCACCCAACGATGTTCTTTTTCGAACAGGATTTTAGTTGCATTCCTGTCTATTGTATCCAAGGTTTCGAGGATGACCCACTGTAGGTCATTGACAGTGTGACCTAATTCTTTGTAGCAGGTGGATATTTTGGTGGTGGTTCTTTTACAATTCACATTGCTGCGATGCTCACAGAGTCGTTGTTTTGCTTTGCGGCAAGTCATGCCGATGTATCTCATCTGGCATGGACAAGTGATCATGTAAATTACATGACTTGTCTTACAATTAGTGTGGCGAATTAGTTTCCAGTTAAAGTTAGGGAGCAACTGCAATTGTTTTGTAGGTTTTGTGGTCTCGCAAGCTGTGCAGGTGCCACAAGGATAAAGTCCTGTTATTGGGGTTGTATTCCATAATCCCGGTTGATCTTTCTTTTTCTTTGGTAGTGATCTGGTGTGTACCAAAAGGTCTTTGATATTTTGACTTCTTTTGTTTGCAAAACGTGGTTTGGCCCAGTTTAGTTTGTTTGATGTTATAATCTTCCAATTTTTATTGATTATCTTTTTGACCTGATTTGTAACAGGACTGTAGGTGGTGACACACGTTGTTCTGTCATCTTCTGTCTTGGGGTGTGTTTCTAATAGTGCTTCTCTTGATTGATTACGTGCTCGTTTTTTGCAAGAGTAAATCACCTTTCTTGGGTACTCACGGGCCGTGAGTTTTTCACAGAGTTCCTCAGCTTGGTTCTTGTAGTCACGTATAGAGCTACAGTTCCTTCTAAGGTGAAGGAACTGGCTGTACAGAAGATTCTCTCGTAATGGACGAGGGTGAAAGCTTTTAAAGGATAATAAGCTGTTCTTGGCTGTGGATTTGAAAAAAGTCCTGGTTTGCAACGTGTTGTTTTCTGCAAACAAGGTTATATCCAGGAAGTCTAAGGTTTTCTCATTGGCAACGTATGTAAATTTCAAGCAATCATCTTGATTATTCAGCCAGCATTGGAAGTTCTTCAGAGTCTCGAGGTTCCCTTTCCAAATGAGGAGGATGTCATCTATATACCTCTTCCAAAAAATAATTTGTTCAAGAAAGGGGTTGTTACTGTTGTGAACATAGATGTTTTCAAAAGTACTCACATAAAGACAGGCCACACTAGGGGCAAATGTACTGCCCATGGAAGTTCCATGACGTTGGATGAAGAGGGTGTCTTTGTACTGGAAGAAGTTTTCCGTTAGGGCCAGTCGGCAACATTCGAGGACAAAATGTCTAGGTGTTTTATGAGGCCATTCCATTCCAAAAAGTATTGTTTCCAAAATATCTAAGGTTTTTTGTTGTGGCAGGCTCGTGTAGAGACTCTCTACATTGAGTCCTACTAGGAGCATTGTGTCTTCTGAGTATTCGAAATTAGTCAACATATTTAGGAGGTCTCTTGTATTTTTAAGGTACGTCGGTGTTCTTTGTACTATAGGTTTCAGGTATTATACTCGGTAAAAGATCACCGAGTTGACCATCATGACAAACACTAACCTTATTGGTAGGACAGTAAGGAGCAAAATTAAGAGGAGAGACCCAAAGATGAGTGAACAATAAGCAGAGAGGACAGAAGCCATGCGTCACCACAAGCACTTCAGACTCGATAAGCAAGGAAATGATCAGGTAAACACTCACTCTGAAAAATGATAAGAAAGAAGACTTATTACATTGCAGCAATATATAATGAAAAGAGTGTCAAGGGTTCTCGGAGACCCATATCCTTTATTGTTCAATAAGGAAAGGGTTGTGGAAGAGTGGGGTGAGTCGCCGTGTTGGAACTATATGGGGCAAAAGTAATATAACCATTAGCGAAGAAAGGGCCGGTAACAAGGTCTACAACCCCAAACCATCTCAAAGTCATGTAGGGAAGGTAGGAGGAGGCGAAATCGAACCACCATCCTGAGAGGTCAGGAGAAAGGAGAGGAATGATGTAAACTTGGGTTGGGTTACAGGCCTAAAAGTTCAACACAGGATGGGGCTCAAGGGAGCTAAACTGTTGAGGAAGAGGTGGCGAGGAGGGAATCAACAGTGATTCACTGAGGTTGATAGAACAGACATTGTTTATGGCATATGAATGAAGCTAGACAGATCAGAGCTGAAGTTAAAGGTGGCACGCCAAAAGTTAGTCTTGGAGATAGTGTCATAAATTTACTGTTTACAACCGTGGGGGTTGAGTAACCCCACTAGGCTTAGCTTATACTACTCCCCAAGCAGTATCTGACTTCCGGCATGAAGGAACCAGGAGGTATATACATCTTGATATCCAAACAATTGCCATGCTCTGTCCAAGTCATGAAAAGGTCCAGTGCAAAGAGGGATACTGTTGAATGGGCAAATATAGGTATTCCCACTGCCCCGTGCATCCATTTATTTTACAAATGTGTGCCAAGAAGGTTTCCTATGTGCTATGCTGCAGAGTGGTGAAGGCCACTGAACCACCTGAAATAGGAGGAGATTTCGATATGGGTATAAATGCACTTAAGTATCAGAATAACCAAAGGAATGGGAGACAAGCACTTATAACAGCATGAGGGAGAGGGGGGCGGATGTAGACACAAGCATCCCATAATGCATGATTATTAATACACACACTAGTAATGCTCTATAAATGATGTGCTACTAGATACACGCCTGCCGGGATCTCTGAAGTGGAGCATGGTCTGGTCATTCGGTCTGGCAGTGGTCCAGTTTCAGGCACGCCACAAGGACTGCATAAGATGTTGAACTCAAGAACACAAGATAGAGCTGAATGATTCTCTGCTCAAAGACCTGGTAACTATTTGGAGAATCAGTAAAGACATCTGAGACTCTTTACTACATAACACCCCAGGAGAGGTGTCTCCTGAAGTGAGATGGATTTTGCTTGAAGTAGTGCTCTAGGAACTTTTAAAACAGAAGCTGCACAGACGAAAAGAGAGAAAAAAGCACAAACAAAGTCCATACGGTGAGGTTTATTGACAAAGGAAGAACATCACAAACAAAGCCAACCACAGTGCGTCTGGTGGAAAGTCCTAGGGGTATGAGGCCAGGTCAGACTATTGGACATGGAAAAAGTGGAATACATTCTTAACCACTTAAACCTATAAATATTGTGATGGGCCAGTATGAAAGGGGCACTATTTGCTGGTCAGCGAGGATTCACAATCACATATCTGAAATCGAAGGGGATGTGAGGCACTGGGTAGACTCAGAAGAAAAAAAAACTGTAAGAGCTTTCAAACGTCTATCAACTATGATTAAATGGTATAGAGACACTACTTGGAAACAACATCCCTAGCTCAGATGAGGACAGATGACTGACAACCCCAAAACTCAGAAATCAGATAATCTATCATGAAAGAACAAAAATGGTATTATTCATTGAAAAACTCAAACTAAGGAAGTCACTGGGCCGAAATGTGTTAACAGCCGGTTTTTAAAAAACATTGACCTAAAGCGTGCTTAAATGGTCCTAAAATTATTCAGTGCTTTAAAATAGATGATTAAATGCCTAGCACAAGGGATGCCACAATTTAACTTTAGAAAAAGCTAGTGAAAGACCCTGAATCGTGGTTCTTTTATAGACCAATTTCCTGATTGAGGATAAACTAGAAAATTTTTATTGGGGCCTTCATAGGCAGAGTCAAAAGATCCTGTTCAAATGTATTCCCCTGTACCAGGCAGGCTTCATTAAGGGGAGACAAAGAGTGACAACATCAAAAAAGTCCTTCACCTCATTTATAATTAGGAGAAACAGTGGAAGCAGGTGGTACTGCTGTTTTTTGGACGCTGAAAAAGCTTCCGACAGGGCCAAGTTGGTGTTCATGATTGCAGCACTTCTACAAATGATCTTTAGAGAGGAATTGATATGTTGGATCTTGGTGAGATATATGTCAGATAAGGTGCAATTTACAAAACCTATTAGCATGTGTAGAGATGTAAACCAGGAGAGACCCTTGTCCTTATTTCTTTTTTTGCATCTATGTAGAACCATTAGCACAAAATATCAGATGCAATGCAGCACTGTGGAAATCAAATTAGGAATAGACAAATTTAATCCAGGGCTATTTACAAATTGTTTACTCTTGGCCCCATAAAAGACCGTTGTATCCACGGTGGATCAGTTACAGGAATTTGGCAGGTTACATGCAGCGGCAGGATTAAAAATGATTCTTACAAAAAAAGAGAGACGGATAGTATCACCAGATAGGAAGCACCTGAACACCTACAGTGAACCATACCATTCTCTTTCATATACGTAACCAAGGTGTTAACATAGCAGCCGCAATGTGGAAGAGGGCATGTAGAAACTATAAGACCCTCTGCCCACTCATCAAAGTTACACTCCCCAGCAGGAAACTGATGTGACATTATGGGTAGGGTAGATAGCAGGAGTCAAGATGATGGGACTCTCCTGGATACTTTACATCTTCCAAGCATTACCCTGGATATGGCAAACACAGCTCTGTAAAATTCAACAACTACTAGAGAGGTATATCTGGGCAGGAGGGAAGTCAAGAATGATAAAAGCACAAAGAACAGTGTTGTTGAAGGAGTGGGATCCACGCACCTTAAACGTAATTCGCTCCTATGAGGTCACTCGGCTTCATTTTCTGATGGAATCGATCATGAGGGGAAACAGAGAAGGATTGGGGCATGGTAAATCTCACTTTGGCCGGGAGACCGTTGATGGAAGTCCTATATACACAGAAAATCCAACAAAGTGGGAATCTAAACAAATCGTATAATCAATTTGAGCGGGGAGAGAGAGATCGGATCCTTTTAGACTCCATTTAATTATTCATAATCACAAAGGGGAAAGGATCACTTGTCCTGCGTAAACCAAGGTCTGCAGGTAGGTAAGTGGGTGTCTCCCAATAAAAGACCCTCATACACACGTTTTTTTTATTTCTCGTAGCGGTATATGATGTGTCCCCGCTTATTTTAAACAAGTGAGTGCGTAATCCGTGGGTCGATTTTTCGTGTGCACCCTCCTCCAGGAGGCTTTACCTTGGGTTGAGGCAGTAGTGATCGTGAATTGGTGAGTGAAAGGTGGTGATATCTTAAAAATTGTCCTAAACAACCAGTGTATCAATTTTTAATAAATCTGGAGTTTGGACAGATATAAAATTCAATTTGTGCGGCTAATGAATCGATTATGAATTCTAGCGCACTCCATTAGTGAAAAATCGAGGTCGACATGTTTCAGCCTTAGATGCCAAATGGTCAGTAGGCTTTCATCAGGACCAAAAAAGTGGTGCAGTGAATAAAAGTGAAAGAATAGGTAAATTTATGACCTGATTCTTTAAGTAGTAGAAGGTTGCATTGTACCTGTAAAGAGAAGAGAAACATGCACACAGCAACAACATATAGGGAAAAGGGAATGGGAGGAGACAACACAATTGTGTACAATTGTACCATTTTATCACTGATTTGTACAAGAAACTAAAAAATGGCAATACTTTTTGCAGAATCACAGTCATTTCAGACGTCAACTTAATCAATCTCATGCCATAGTGAATAAGAGTGATTTCGCTATACTGTAGTGCGGTGCCCATAGCTGTAATATTATCCGTGTCAGATACGTCTTTATGGTACTGATAACTTTGGTGATGACTTAACGTGTCGCTATCAGGTGATGATGTAGTGCTCTTTGGGTTTTTTAATTAAAACTCTATAGCGGTTCTAACGGTCTCTTTTTATAGTTTGATGAGACCTAGTGGAATGACTTCGAGGGAAATGTCGCTTAATACTGTGTGCAACTTGTGTAAAAAAATTGCGCGCTATGTTGTAATGGTGGAAATGCTGGGCGCATAATGGTCGTAATCAGAGCCTACCTCTACGTTTTGGAGGATTTGCTTCTTCGGGTAGAGGGGCGTTCAGAGGGAGGTTATACTGTAGGGATAGAGCACTCGTTAGTTTCATTATAAACAGCGGGACTAATTGCGGTTTTAATCCCCATTGCACGGCGATGCCGCGTGTTACCTCAATCCTTCTCCTCTGGTCTTGCAGCTTGTGCTGTCTCTGCCACTCGTCGCCCGGAACTCCTCGTGAGTTGTATCTGGTTCAATTTGTGGGATACCACGGTGATAGAAGAGACGACAGATTCATTGTTACATTTGCGGTTACCAAAGTAAAGAAGTTACATATTTTTACAGTGAGAGTGATAGGCACTTTCCTTACGTTGTATTCCAATATTAGAACAAATGAGTGATTATGATCAAAAAAATAAGAATATTCGAGTCATCTGTTACTTATGTGAAGCTGTGGTTATTTGAGCAATTTGGTAGAAGTTATAATATTTAGGGGCATATTTTGTTTTAGCACTCAGTATATATTTGTCCACTCTTGGCGGTAATGGCTATATTTTCTGAAGTAGCGAGTTCTGTGAGTTTTTAAGATCTGGCTCATTTATTGAGAGATAGCCAAGGAATCGAATCGTTGAGACCGTTGGTATCAGTCTTAAGTCTGTGCACCCAACGTTGTTCTTTTTCGAACAGGGTTTTTGTTGCATTCCTGTCTATTGTATCCAAGGTTTCGAGGATGACCCACTGTAGGTCATTGACAGTGTGACCTAATTCTTTGTAGCGGGTGGATATTTTGGTGGTGGTTCTTTTACAATTCACATTGCTGCGGTGCTCACAGAGTCGTTGTTTTGCTTTGCGGCAAGTCATGCCGATGTATCTCATCTGGCATGGACAAGTGATCATGTAAATTACATGACTTGTATTACAATTAGTGTGGCGAATTAGTTTCCAGTTAAAGTTAGGGAGCAACTGCAATTGTTTTGTAGGTTTTGTGGTCTCGCAAGCTGTGCAGGTGCCACAAGGATAAAGTCCTGTTATTGGGGTTGTATTCCATAATCCCGGTTGATCTTTCTTTTTCTTTGGTAGTGGTCTGGTGTGTACCAAAAGGTCTTTGATATTTTGACTTCTTTTGTTTGCAAAACGTGGTTTGGCCCAGTTTAGTTTGTTTGATGTTATAATCTTCCAATTTTCTTGATTATCTTTTTGACCTGATTTGTAACAGGACTGTAGGTGGTGACACACGTTGTTCTGTCATCTTCTGTCTTGGGGTGTGTTTCTAATAGTGCTTCTCTTGATTGATTACGTGCTCGTTTTTTGCAAGAGTAGATCACCTTTCTTGGGTACTCACGGGCCGTGAGTTTTTCACAGAGTTCCTCAGCTTGGTTCTTGTAGTTACGTATAGAGCTACAGTTCCTTCTAAGGCGAAGGAACTGGCTGTACGGAAGATTCTCTCGTAATGGACGAGGGTGAAAGCTTTTAAAGGATAATAAGCTGTTCTTGGCTGTGGATTTGAAAAAAGTCCTGGTTTGCAACGTGTTGTTTTCTGCAAACAAGGTTATATCCAGGAAGTCTAAGGTTTTCTCATTGGCAACGGATATTTTACATTCTTTTTCCGATGGGATGAAGGCAGTTGCAAGGTGGATGTCATCCAACTTTTTACAATGCAATGTTGGAAAGACAGAGGTGATGCTCTTTGGTGAAGCCAGGATTCAATGGTCTCCTGAATGGTGGCCCTCTGAACTGGGCCCAGTCCCTGTGCCAAAAACTACGGTCAAGAACTTGGGCGTCAGGCTTGAACCAGAGCTAACCATGAAGCAAAATGTTAATATCACTGTAGGAGCGTGCTTTCATGTGATTGGCCTCCTTCGTAAAATCTTCCCTTTCCTCCCTGATTTTCACAGGAAAACTCTGGTTCAGGCTCTGATCATTAGTCGGCTTGACTATTGTAACGGCCTTCTACTGGGTGCAAACGAGGAGGTTCTGGACCGTTTGCAGGTGGTGCAAAACACGGCAGCTAGGCTGGTGTTAAATGCACCCCCTAGATCCCCCTCCAGACCACTACTTCATGAGCTTCACTGGTTGCCAATACGTCAACGAGTGAAGTTTAAAACATGCTGTACTATACACAGGGGCCTTAACCAACTGGGACCTGAGTATTTGGCGAACAAATTTGTTCCTTATGTTCCCATCCGTGCCCTTAGATCTAGTGACCAATTGTTACTAAACGTTCCCAAGATCACGAAAACCAGGTTGGGTGGAAGAGCATTATCTGTTGTGGGTCCCAAACTGTGGAACTCACTTCCGTTGTCACTAAGGAAATGTAATGACCACTGTCAATTCAGAAAACATTTAAAAACGTTTTTGTTTGGTTCATTTTAGAGTGTCCCTTGTTTACAGCATCTTTAACTATGCGCTCCCTAATTTCAGTCTTGCACCGGCCTGTTACAGCGCGGAGATACTCCCTCGGGAGTTTATTCATAGCGCTATATAAGCCCATAAATAAATAAATAAAAATAAATATGTAAATTTCAAGCAATCATCTTGATTATTCAGCCAGCATTGGAAGTTCTTCAGAGTCTCGAGGTTCCCTTTCCAAATGAGGAGGATGTCATCTATATACCTCTTCCAAAAAATAATTTGTTCAAGAAAGGGGTTGTTACTGTTGTGAACATAGATGTTTTCAAAAGTACTCACATAAAGACAGGCCACACTAGGGGCAAATGTACTGCCCATGGAAGTTCCATGACGTTGGATGAAGAGGGTGTCTTTGTACTGGAAGAAGTTTTCCGTTAGGGCCAGTCGGCAACATTCGAGGACAAAATGTCTAGGTGTTTTATGAGGCCATTCCATTCCAAAAAGTATTGTTTCCAAAATATCTAAGGTTTTTTGTTGTGGCAGGCTCGTGTAGAGACTCTCTACATCGAGTCCTACTAGGAGCATTGTGTCTTCTGAGTATTCGAAATTAGTCAACATATTTAGGAGGTCTCTTGTATTTTTAAGGTACGTCGGTGTTCTTTGTACTATAGGTTTCAGGTATTAGTCAGCAAATTCTGAGAGTGGTTCCAAGATTGAATTAATCCCAGAAACGATTGGCCTCCCTGGAATCCTTCCTTTGTGTGTTTTTGGAAGGGAATAGAAGTACGGTATAACTGGTGATTTAGTTTGTAAGTAAACCTCTTCTTTTTTGGAAAGCCAGTTGTTTGCTTCTGCCTCTTCGATCATTAGGGATATTGTTCTCTGTATGCTTGCCGAAGGGTCCGTTGTTATGATCTCATAGAATTTGGTGTCGGAAAGTAGATCAAGGCATTGTTTGTCATATCCTTCAGTGGATAATATGACTATTCCTCCCCCCTTATCCGCAGGTTTTATTACGATCTCTTTGTCGTTCCTGAGTTCGGTAAGGGCTGGTCGTTCTGCCTTCGTGATATTTTGGAAAGGTTTTTGGAGTTGTTGATTTAGATCATCCAGATCTTTCATTATGCTTTTCTTTATTTAGCTTCCTGGTTAGAGTCATTTGAGAGCCATATTGAGCCTTTTGCTTGTTCTTTAAGACAAGATCCAATAATTTCCCCGTTTAACATAGGAGAATTAACTATTAGGACAGCATTATATGCTGATGATCTTCTCCTTTATACTTCAAACCCATATGAAGCAATACCTAGATTATTTAAACTTGCTGAGGATTTTGGTATTGTTTCAGGATATAGTATTAATAGGGATAATACCGATGTTATGTGTTGGAACAATCCAGTCCCTGTCCCAGAAGCTAAGACTAAGATGAGATACTTGGGTATCCAATTGTCTCATAAATTAGAAGAAATCCCCAAGACCAGCTGGGAAGCAGCGATAAAGGAGATTAAAAAACTTTTATCTAAGTGGAACTCCCTGCCTTTAAACATCTATGGTAGAGTGAATCTAGCTAAAATGATTATCTTACCAAAGGTAACTTTTTTGTTTAATTCTATTCCTTTAGTATTTAATAAAAAAGATATCCTTAATTTGCAAGGCAGGATAGGTTCTTTTATTTGGGCGACAAAATCCCCAAGGATAGCATGGAAGAAGCTAAGGAGAGGATGAAAATTAGGCGGTTTGGCTCTTCCAGATTTGCTACTCTACTGTTATGCCTTCCAGTTTAAAAATTTCAGACTTTTAGCCAATAAATTGGATTCTTCATCTAACAGTTTACTCTTTCAGGCTATGCTGCAGGACCTTCCATACGATGCAGATTGTTTTCTGTTTAAGTTTGGAGATCAAAAATTCTTTAAAAAGGTTAGACTGAAGGTTTTGAAGGCTGCTCTACATTATTGGCTTCAGATTTGTAAGTTGCTACGTATTCATTATTATCACCAATATGCCCCGATCTGGGACTCTCTTGGTACCCCTGACTGTTTGATGGATCAACTAGCTCCCCGGTTAATGTGAGCTGGTCTCTCTAGATGGGGGGACTTTTGTGATGCATCGAAAGTATTAAAATGGGAATTTTTGGTTGGTTTAACCGGGGGCACTCTTACGAGATTTAAGTTTTACCAATTGTCGGCTTGGTGGGGAAGCCAAACTTGGGATATAGAGGACGAGAACCCCCTGTTGGACTTAATCAGTAATCATAGAGTAAGGAGAGGGGAGACCGCTCAATGGTATAAAATACTATTAGACAATAGGGATAATCTGGAATCAGAGGTCATTAAATTGTGGGATCCCTCCATGGTCCAGATTTCAGATAACTTATTGAAACTGTGGACAGATTCTTTCTCTATGTTTCAGAAAATATTCAAACCTTCTAATTTAAGAAGAAATCATTTATATACTATGAATAGAGCTTACTGGACTCCTGCGAAGCTCTCCAAAATGTCTGCAGTTCAATATTCGTGTCCCAGATGTAAGGCTCAAGATGCAAATGATATTCATATGTTTTTTGAATGTCCTAATATATGCAACTTCTGGGGACAAGTGTGTAAGTTTTTGGAGGATGTACTTGCACTTTCAATTATATGTACTCCTAGATTGGTTTTTTTTGGTCTCCCATCTGATCATGGTGTTGATAGCAATTTATCACAGTTTATCTTCTATGTAATAGTGATCGCCAGAAGAGATATCTGCAAAGTGTGGAAGTCGGTACACCCTCCGACATTTGCAGACTGCCTTAACAACATCATGGCCATGAGTAAATTTGATATATTATGTGGGGGAGAGAGGTCTGCTAACATATGGTCAGTCTTGAATGCCTGGAGTGAAAAATAAACTAATAGTCCAATGATTATGCCAGAGGTCTTGTGGTCCTGTCCTTCCTGTGCAGCAAGTACCATCACGATAGGAAGTTGGACGGGTAACAGCCCCACCTCTGGGCAATCTTCATTGGCTATCCACAAACATGAGGGTTGGAAAGGAAGGTTTGTGTCAGTGGCCTGAAGAGTGTCTATTCAGAGTAACTACTTACTGGAGGCATATATGAGGACCTCTGTCTGGTGAGGCACCTGTGTATCTAAAAATGAAGCCTGGCACCACTGTGCCCTCCTGAGGCTCATCTCTGGGGCTCTTAAACATACTGGCCCCCAAAGCGCTGCAGCTGCCCACTGTCAGGCGGGGGAGCTGTAGATGCAAATAGACCCGGCACTACGTTGCCCTCTGGCCCCAACGGGAGCTTTCAAATAACTTGCCTCAGGTTGGAGCGCGCTGGCGAATTAAATAAACATGCCCCCGATGGAGCCACGCACAGGCTCTAAAAGTAAACAACTGTGTCCTGTGTTGGAGCTAAGCATGGGCGGAAAATCCGTTACGCTCGCGGATTTTGCGGATTTTCGGTAAATTCGCAATCCACGAGATCTGCGAATTTCCCGCAAAATCCGCAAATTCGCACGCAGCGGATTTTTTGCTGCGTGCGGTGTAAGTTCGCAATTGCGAACTGGTACAAAACCCTCGCGAACTGGCAGAAATCCTTGCGAACTGGCAGAAATGCTTGCGAACACAAAAAAGCATTCAGCAGGTTCAAAAGTTCAAACTCATCATTAGTAACCATTCCCTGTAGTGCTTCCTGACAAGGGCCCCTCCAGAGTTCAGTTTCTAGTTGCAACAATTATATGACCCTGCTCTGACCCTCACAGCAGGCTCATAGAATAGCTACAAGTAGGCCACAAAGGTCCTGGAAAAAAAAATTGCACTGCAACAGAAAGCAAATTACAGATAAGGAAGCAGGTGCCAGACTGGAATTTTAAAACAGTGACACATTAATAAATCAACCCCAAATTAATTCATGTCAGTTGAAGCAGGCAGGTGTGCTTGCTTTTCCCCCCCATAATCTACAGTGATGATGAACCAGAGGGTGGCATTGATGCACCAGAGGATGACATGGGTAAAACAGAGGGTGGCAGGGGTGAAACAGAGGGTTCTCTGAACCTGTGATGATGAACCAGACGTAGAAACAACATAATCGTGACCGTTGTGAGCCGACATGTAAGTTCGCAATTGCGAACTGGTACAAAACCCTCGCGAACTGGCAGAAATCCTTGCGAACTGGCAGAAATCCTTGCGAACACAAAAAAAGCATTCAGCAGGTTCAAAAGTTCAAACTCATCATTAGTAACCATTCCCTGTAGTGCTTCCTGACAAGGGCCCCTCCAGAGTTCAGTTGCTAGTTGCAACAATTATATGACCCTGCTCTGACCCTCACAGCAGGCTCATAGAATAGCTACAAGTAGGCCACAAAGGTCCTGGAAAAAAAAATTGCACTGCAACAGAAAGCAAATTACAGATAAGGAAGCAGGTGCCAGACTGGAATTTTAAAACAGTGACACATTAATAAATGAACCCCAAATTAATTCATGTCAGTTGAAGCAGGCAGGTGTGCTTGCTTTCCCCCCCCCATAATCTACAGTGATGATGAACCAGAGGGTGGCATTGATGCACCAGAGGATGGCATGGGTAAAACAGAGGGTGGCAGGGGTGAAACAGAGGGTTCTGGGAACCTGTGATGATGAACCAGACGTAGAAACACCATAATCGTGACCGTTGCGAGCCAACATGTAAGTTCGCAATTGCGAACTGGTACAAAACCCTCGCGAACTGGCAGAAATCCTTGCGAACTGGCAGAAATCCTTGCGAACACAAAAAAATCCGCAAATTCGCAAGAATTCGCGGATTTTGCGGATTGCGAGTTCGCAAATTCGCAAAATTCGCGAACGCCAGATTTGCAAAATTCGCCCATGCTTAGTTGGAGCAGCCCTCTGTCAAGCGGGGCTGCTCAGGAAAGAGGCACCGACGTGGTGCCTCGACTTTGCTTCCCCCATCCAACTCCACTCACCGGCTCTCCTGGTGGGGACTCCTCTTCTCTTCTCGCCGGCTCCTCTTCACCCGTTCCCCCTCCTGGGACCCGGGACTCTGCACGGAGGATGTCTCTCTGCGCGGAGGGACTTGGAAACTCCGGTCGTCTTCGCTCAAGATAGTTCTCCTCTAATGCGGCGGGGCAGGCACCGACAATGTGCCTCGGCCACCCTCTGCCGCCGCCACCATACTGCTCCTATCTGCGGGGCACTCCCTCTTCACCCGGGCCCACTCCTGGGACCCAGGGCTCCTCAAGGCGGCTACTCACGGCTTCTCTGGTGGGCGGGACTACCTCTCCCTGCTCGCCGGATGTGGGCAAGGCCGCCTGATTTCCGAGCCGCCGCGCTCGATCGCGGCGGCTCCTTAGGAGATTTTCATATGCGGGGTGGGCACCCGTGGAGTATATAGGCAAGGTGGGCACCGCCAAAGCCCTAACGGCACCAGTACGCAGGGTGGGAACCCGCTGGGCAAAGAACAGGAGAGCGGGGTGGCAACCATCTTGGAAGTAAAACACAAGCGGCCATAACGCGGGGTGGGTACCTGCCACGAAGCAAGCAATAGCAGGGGAATCCCCACGCTGGGGGTTCCCTCCCCAAAACGATTGCAGCCCAGCGCTGCAAGGGGGAAGCAGGCGCGCTCCTCCTCAGGACCACAAAGCGCTCTGCAAGCATAGAAATAAAGCGCTCACCAGGCGCTAGGCTTAAGGTCCTTAGAGATGAAGAAATGAGGCAAAAGGTCCCAAAATGGAAGGGTCTCCCAGGTCCAGGGGCAAGACAGGGCCCAAGGAGGCAGCCCTCCTGGGCCCCAGCAGTAGCACGCACCCGCAGGAACAGCACTCCAGAAAACTGAAAACTCATGGGGACATAGCCCCTGTATTTATATTAGCAACTCCCTTTGTGTCACAGCTCCAGGTTTAGGGATACCAGTTAGAACTGGTATAGGGGAGCGTTGGAGGACTTTGTTTTGCTCAGCTCCTCTCGCCTTTGTCAGGTGGGGGCTCAAGGATTAGATGCACCACAGGGGGCGGTGCCAGCATTGTGGAGGGAAAATCCAGTCCTATTCAGGTCCCAGGTGCAACTCCTCCCTCCCATCTACGTGAAGATCTCCCTATTCACCACTGGGCAGACTCACCCCTGTCTCCTAGAGCCCCCACACCTCTCAGCTCCTGTCAATCACAAGCCAGACATGCAACTCACATCAGGCAGGCAGACTAGCAGGACACAAAAATGCCCACTTCTAAAAGTGGCATTTCTCCACCAGTCACCATAAATCTGCGCACACCATTGCGCAGCATTTATCCTCATGAGTTCATACATACTAAACTCGCCCCTGCACTCCTCTCATACCAGGATTTATCATGGACACACATATCCATAATTCATTCCTATGAGTGGGCAGGCCAATCTCACTACACGCACTCAGAGAGTGCACACACTTTACACTGGGCCACAGTGCTAAAGTGCGCAGAGGCCAAAAATCACTACCACTATGTCAGAGCTTAAGGCAAAGAGTTCAGGGGTGCACCTGCCAAAAGGGCCACGTCCAACATTTGTCTTTAGGCTTCTACAGGTTTTTAAGGCACTGCAGGCAATCAGACCACAACATAAGGCTTCCTTCCAAATTGCTTGGGGAAAAAAGAACCAGGAATCCAATTGGGTGTTTAAACATTGACGAGATATAGTAACTCGGAACACCAATGTTGCTCGTCATGCACAAGGCAGAGAAGAAATCCTAGATCAATGGCATTTTACACCTGCTAATCTTCACATAATGGATCCCACGAAATCAGAAGACTGTTGGAGGGTGTGTGGAAACAGGGGAACCTTAATGCACATTCTTTGGGTGTATCATAAGAGCCACTGGATCATTGCAACGGTCAAGGAGAGTCAGACAACACAGTGTCCAGAAGTGATCTTACTAGAGAGCCCGTCAGAGGAAAGTTTTCCGCAACACACCAGAAAGGGTCAACTCAGCACACTTGCTCCTAGCAACAAAGCAAGAACTAGCTGCTAATACCTAAAACTGAAAAGTGGCGTTTTAAAGGTAAGTCCCTGCTGGAGACATATTAATGAAGATTTGGGGTTCCCAGGTTAAATTCTTAGATAAAGATCATAGGGATTTGCATTTGCAAGAAAGACAGAGCGTTTTCTGTATTACCTATGCATTATCTATGGACAATATCACAGATGAGTCTAGCAACAGGCTTAGGTAAGTCGGGGATGAGGATGAAGAGGGAGTTAGTTGAGACAGTTGATGTTGGTTGATTTTGCATGTATTAATGCCATTGTTTATATCAGTGTGTACTTTCGCCAAATTAAATCACTTGATGCCAATTTAAATCACTTGATGCGAAGATTAGTGCAAATACCTATATTATCAAAACCTCATAAAAATCTATGGAAATGACTGAAAAATAAAACAAAGTGTCTTTTCCGTTGGTGCCACTTGATGCCAATTTAAATCACTTGATGCGGAAGATTAGTGCAAATACCTATATTATCAAAACCCCATAAAAATCTATGAAAATGACCTAAAAATAAAACAAAGTGTCTTTTCCGTTGGTGCCAGTTTCCTGAAATAGCACAGTAGCTGAAAGCCAAAGCTCACATGGTACCACATCCTAGAAAGGTTTGAAATATGAAACTCTCAGACTTGCTTTTTGTTTGCACTTGACACAGGAATTGGGCAATGGCAATATTGTCCATGCCAGCTGGCACTTGTTTTGCTTCTTCGGCTCACAAAAGACAGACAATTACATAAGTATTTTTCAGGGACCTCTGTGGACACAACAATAGCACCAAGGTGCTGCACGAAGGGCGTCAAATTCCAGGGCGTGCGTAAGAAGCAACAGACAAGAAATGCCGTTTCCACAGCCATTATGTAAATCAAGGTTTAAAATGCAAAACGGCTTCACCGAACAGTCTGGAAACGCACAACATGCTTCAGACAGTTCAGTGACTTAAAATCCCACGTAGGTTGTGTCTTTTTCTCGCCCCACTCCTCCCCGCCAGCTCACCCCTCCCAGGAGCGCTCGTTGCCGTTCAAGAGGATAGATATTTCTTCGACGGCGGACCTACTGCTCGGCTATACCATGGATTACGGTAGACGGCGAGCTCGCCTCTGCAGTCTATGAGAGCAGTAGTAAAGTTGAATCTCGCCGGCGAGGCGCACTGTGCTCACAGCACCGACAAACTGGCGAGGATGACTGAGGGCGGAGAAGGGGGCGCAGGAAAATACCACCCTGGAACTGTGGTCAGGCGTCAGGACTTACAAAACTTGGGTACTGTGGAAAGAAACGATCTTGTGTACTAAGGTTCTCTGAGACGTCTCCCTAACGAAGCCTGATGAACTATGCCGCTCTTCCAGATGCCTGGCGGAAGATTTGGACAGTAAATACCAAGGTAAGGACCCTCTGCAGCCAACAAAGAGTAATCCGGCTTTTTCAAATTCATTGTTCCCCTACCGATTTCCATATAGCGAATGCTATCCGCAAGGAGCGCTTCAGATAGTTAGGTGCTTGGATTTTTAGCCTTAATGAGTTTATGATCTTAAGCAAAATATCTATACACGTCTTCTATCAAGTTAGTGTTCTGTGAATATCTTTTAATACAGTGCAGAAATGCATCTTCGTCGTCATTCAAGGATAGTAGACGCTCTTATAAATCTAATTACAATTACAAAATAATAGAATTGACATCCTGTCAAACAATGAAGCGTGTCCATAAAAATGAAATTTTAAAGCATGTTCTAGGTTTATCATGTCTGACTTAATAAGAGCATTGGCCGATTCCTTGCACTCTCAATTTGGTGAAGTGAGAGATTTGAGGCGTAGTGTGGCAAAAAAAAGTGTTCAATGTCACACACTGTGGTGAAACGGGGAAGCCGTGATTAAATAAACAAACATTTGGTTTTATGGTAACAACGCCAAACCAGGGTTTTATTAATCCCGGAGTTCACGTGTTATTTTAGTGCATATTAGACATATGTGTTCAGTAATAAGACATAACCATATGTTTTAATAAACTTCAAAGTGCAATAAGAGGTATGTGGCAAGTTCTACTTTTTGTGCACCATACACAGGAGTTGGGCACTAATAAAAGAAATTCATCGTCTGTGGAACATAATTGTTTAAATGGGAGATTTTCAGTAATCTGTGTTCTGATGTTGACAAAAAGACACATTGGACTTGAAACCTCATGGACTGCGCACTTTGACCAAGGGTTGTGTGTTTGTTGGATTTAACCCACAGATGCCAGATGCGCACGTTGGTTCCCCTTCAATCTAAATGCGCTGCAGTCCTCCGCGAGGCTTCCCTCGTTATCGGCTGTTAAAACCGAGCCAAGAGAGGGATGCCAATTCCCATGATGCACTGCGAGCGCAGTGCAGGCTTGAAATAGTGTATTACACATCTTGCGTGTTTTCTGGCAAAATGCGGTGAAAATATTGTTCCACTCCCGGGTGTCCTACCCACGTCTGGTGAGAGGTAACTTCCAAAGAGCATGCATTGCCCTCCCGTCTCTGTCAACTCAGCTTCCAGGGTTATTGGGACTGTAGCAACCACTGCGGCGTATGCACATGAAGTAGTTTAATCTCAGTATAGTGAAACGAGGGCCATGAGCTCAGAGAACCGCGTCGTTTTAACCGGTGCTTAATTTGTACCGGTGGGCGCAGACAGTGGGCACTAGAACTCCTTTTTGGGGACCAAGACTTTGTTTTCATTGTTAGGTTTTGTCCCAGAGCAATGAATTGAGGAATAAAAAGAAGAAATAAGGTTTATTATCTGTGGCAATAGGCTGGACCAGTGCTTGGCTCCGAAGAAAAACTTTACGGCTAGGCAGGTATCTTTTAAAAAATTAAGCATTTCGCATGCCCAGTCAACAGATAGCGCTGTTGTAGACCCGTTTAAATGCCTGGCCTTGACACTTGTCCTTCATGCTAGCCGTAGTTGTAAAGAAAAAGAGCATCTTTGTGTAGACGGGTATAGGGCTCCAAGCATCGGTGCACTGCCTGAGCCCACCATGGACAGCGTACACAAACGGTCACAGTCTGTATATGGAAGTTTTCCCAATTCCAGTGTATCCTCGAATCACTCTTACAATGACGTCGATAAAAACAAGTACAAAAGTTCGAAAAACGTCCACCTGTGGATATGTAATCCCTCCTTGTGAATAGTAACAGCCTTGCTATTTACAGAAAGAGCCCTACATGTAACAATTCACATTAAGCCTGTTTTATGTTAGTCTGACCTTAAAAAATCTGCTTCACCCTAATATCAACACAGATGCAAGGGGTCCTTCCTTCGATGCAACGTGCACGGAAAGGCGTTGTTTTAAGCTCTTAGGCAAGGGAATGTGTGTTTTTTCTACCTGTGGCATAATGGTTCCGGCTGCTCTCTAAATCTAATTTAAATATATCTGTCTTTAAATCCCGTAGGAGGCGCAGCAGTGAGTCCCAGGAGGTTGGCGTGTATACACAACAGGAACAAATCAAACCCTCCGCCCACCTCCCGTAAGGACCACCGCCGTGTTACAGAAACATAGCTTGGCCCTGAAGGCGGGATGCATCAGTAAGCTGCTGCAACGCCAGGACCTCCGCGCCCCCTGAAAGCTCAATTCAATCTTGCAAGGCACGAAGGACGGAGTTCCGCACGCGCGACCAGCTATCATTTTCTCCAAGCCAGCTTTGCCCCTGGGTCTAATAAAAAGGGCAAATGCGACGTCGAATCACACATGCCAGGGATCTGCATCCTGAAAACAGACACTGCACTGCCAGAAGGGTTGTCACCTCCTTTTTGCCGACAGAGTAAAGCTGGCAATGCTGTGCAAATATGGTATCTAAGAGGAAAGAGAAATTATCCCATTCTTTTTGTAAAGCACTGAGCACAGAAAACCTTCAGACCCAGAAACAAAATGTGGGGGCTTGCAGCTTTGTGCACAACTTAACTAGTCCTCCAGCACTATCTAGGTAATGTGTGAATGTCCACACCTGAGATGCTTCTCCCACAGCCCGCCTGTGTCCAAGAAAGAGAGACGAAAAAAAGAGGAACATTATCTTTACAGTGTTGAAACGCCCTATATATGAACATTGCACAATCATTGGAAGTAGCTTGTCCTCATGGTACCTCTTAGTGTGGTCCCTGAACTCTTTCCTGAACTTCCAGAGAGACGTTTTGGCAAAGCAGCGGGGTCTTTTTAAGATGCTGTTCAGTCCAGTTGGGAGGACGAAATGAATGCGCTGGCGCAGAACTGGAATTACACAACATCAGCATCGTCCAAGCCAGCTCTGTACAAGACAAAATCCGAAAGCATTACCCACATGACAATGGTTTTGCTTATTGAAAACAGGACATCAGAGATCCACTCCGACTGCATCAACTGCACCCAGGCTGCGGCCGCCATTAACATTTCCAGGGCCATTGTTGTTGGGATTGTTCTTGGGGGCTTCATCTTCTTTGGGGTGCTGGGGAATATTTTGGTCATCCTCTCAGTGGCTTGTCACAGGCACCTTCAGACTGTAACACACTACTTCATCGTCAACTTGGCCGTGGCAGACCTCCTTTTGACCTCGACAGTGTTGCCTTTCTCAGCGACCTTTGAGATTTTAGGGTATTGGGTCTTTGGGAGGATCTTTTGTAACATCTGGGCTGCTGTGGATGTGCTCTGCTGCACGGCTTCGATCATGAGCTTGTGTGCCATATCTATAGATCGCTACATTGGAGTCAGCTACCCTTTGCGTTATCCAACCATAATGACCGACAGGAGAGGTCTTATTGCCTTGGTCTGCATATGGGCCCTATCTCTTGTGATTTCCATTGGACCTTTGTTTGGCTGGAAGGAACCTGCCCCGGACGATGAGACAATTTGTCAAATTACAGAAGAGCCGGGCTACGCCATCTTCTCAGCCTTTGGCTCCTTCTATATCCCATTGACCATCATCCTGGTCATGTACTGTCGGGTGTATATCGTGGCCAAGCGGGAGAGCAAAATCTTGGCATCTGGGATGAAGACAGAAAAGTCAGACTCAGAGCAGGTCACCCTCAGGATCCATCGCAAGTACACTCCAGAAAGCGGAGACTCCTCATCTAGTTCTAAGAACAAGACCGCCTTTTCCGTCAGACTGCTGAAGTTCTCAAGAGAGAAGAAAGCAGCCAAGACTCTGGGAATCGTGGTTGGTTGCTTTATCCTTTGCTGGCTCCCTTTCTTTCTAGTTATGCCAATTGGTAAGTGTTAAGTTCATTTTTCTTCAAACTCAGGGAATACGTCTTTCTCTTGACCTATTTTGTGCATGATTTGAAAAAACGTTATTCATTATTTCAGTGTTCACATTTCAGAGGCGCCGAACTCTGGGGATGGAGATCTAGTAAGCATCACCCCAATTCCATTATACTTTTTTTCTTCAGGTTCCCAGTAGAAATTTTAACTGACCTCAAACTTTTGTCAATCCTTATTTACTTTGAAACTGTGAACTTTACGGTGTGCCTTAGAATGAAGAGATGAAACTGCTCCACCTCCTCTTGTAATGCTATAAATCCCCGTTCAGCCATGTGCCAATAACTGTATCAAATGAATATGGTGCCACGAAAATATCATATCACATAACAAGACTATTGATGGCTAAAATAACAACAGTGCTAGCATATATACATAACTATAACAACTATAGCTTTTCTATACTCCACATATATGTATCTTGAACTTATATATAGCTTATATGTATACATATATAATACATTCATTGGAAAAAAACAAAGGTTAAAGTAACTATAAAGTTAGGGGAATTTGTCAGTGACAACATTAATGGTTTGGACTAAAAAACAAAGAAATTCACCAGTTATAGTTAGCAAAATTGTTCCCTGCCATGTACTGCTTATGACCTCACATATGAAATCACTCAAAACATGTTCTATTACATCATTCATGACATCATTGATGGCATCACTGATTACATCATTCAAGCTTCTGTTGTACCCATTGCTCTATAAACTCGTACACCATTAGAGCTATGAAAGTAAGTGCAAAATTGCTTAGAATAATATGAAATGCCATTACTACTATCATACCCCCATAGGTAAAGCAAGCTTGTGTTATTTGCAACATTGGCCTACAGCAGACACTTAATGGGTAGTTCAGTTTATGTTGACTATGAACCACAGATAAAAGGGTAAACAATTCCCGCACTTGGAGACCAAAGCTGTACAAGGCTTAATCACGGGCTGAACACGGCCTGAATACCGTTAATGAAAGTTATCCGCTGTGAACTTCACATTCAACAATTTGCTGACGGCAACCGGACAAACCGACTGGTGCCGTGACCTTTTAAACAAAAAACCACCCGATAAGGACCGGGTTGGAATTATCACCGGTTCCCCGACCACTCGCCTCGATCATTAAGATCAGCCCTGAGGAGTCACAGCCACATGCTGTGATGAAACACGTGTAGGCTTGAGTGACAGGTACAGTGATTCCCAAGAGGTGAACACTGTTGATGAATAAAACTTTTGAAAATTTACGTTTGGTTTGATCTATCCCGAATGAATGAATACTTGAAGATGAGAATATCATTTGGATACGTATAGTGTGCTCTGGATCCCTGCCCAATCAGAATAAGAGGGAGGTTTTGTACCTCTTCTCTTTACAGAGGTTAAGGTTTTCCTCTGGCCAAGAAGCACCTACCTTGATGCCATGACAATCTAATACTTTACCGTGAGAAGTTGAGCGCCAAATTTCTGAACACTTAAAAAACCTACTCGTAGACTATTCAAAAACCCTGCACACAATGTTCAACCTGTATACAACCGTTCAGGGAAAATCAAGGTTCTCCAGATACTCAAGCCCTGTTCCATAACTAATTTCCTACTGCAGTCTTTATTTATCTGTATCAAACCCATCACAGTCACTGAATTTGCACTGAGAAATTAAGTTTATATGAGTAAAAAGAGATAATGTAAAAAGTGCTTACCCTATAGAGAGAGTTTACTTTTTGTCACAATGCATGCAAACAATGAAACTTTCATGAGATAATGAGCGAGATGGCCCAGTCAAAATATAGCTCCCTGGGCCAATCAGAATACTCTATTTCTTAAGACTGGGTTTGAGGTACTCTTGCAAGAGTCCTTTGAAATTAACTCTCCAGATATACAAATATATTTGAATCTTAATTTCTCAAAAACTACTGAAAAGATTTACACCAAATCACAAACATGGCAATTGGCATGCCAAGGCATAGCTTCCTGAAAAATATGGTGTAATTCCGTTCAGCAATTTTTTGCTGTAGCCCTGCCTAAACAAGTCAATGGAAAATGCATGGGGAATTTGTTCTGGGACCCCATTTTTTTCTCAGACCTCGCTTTATGGATCACCCTGAAAAGTTTCATGCACAAACTAGTCAAAATGCAGCAGCTTTTTGGAAAGTTTAGTGGATATTTGTCAAACGGTGCCAAAGTTATTAGCAACAGAAAAACACATTTCCTCCTGGAATGTTAATCTAACTATAATGACCCAGTTGCCACTGAGTTTTATATATATTCATTTATATATTACCCAGTCGGAGTAGTCATTGGTAGCCATAGTTAGGTCAGCACTCCCAAAAAAAGTATATATACATATATATCTTTTATGGTTTAAATCTTTTTATTGAAGATATGACAAACAAAATTCCAGACCCTCAGCTCCCGACAGCAAGCAATAAACCCAATAGGTAGCTATTACAAAGTTGCCAATGGCAATAAGGACGGGGCGGGCCTTCCAATGCAAAGCTAAAACAATCATAGAAAGGAAAAAAACCCTGCCCTCCACTCACCCACGACCACTCCACCCCAACCCACCCTAACCCACCTGCCCCCTCGTCCACTCGGAAAAGGAAGGGAAAGGGAAACGCTGGGAAATGTAACTGCATTTAGCGGCGAGGTCCCCGAGAGCCTCCCCCAGCGACAGCCGGTATCGGTGTGTCAGAGAGACGTAGCAGTCGCAAGTATCTGGGGCAGGTCAGTTCCCTGAATTCTGATGTCAGTAATGTCAAGAATGGTCTCCACAAATCGGGGAATTCTGGCCCTCTACCCGCTAGAGTTAGTGTGAGCTTTTCCATGCCTAACACCATCCACTGTCTCTGGAGCCAGCCCGCATGTGAGGGGGGTTGAGTTGACTTCCAATGAGCTAGAATATTTTGCGTGGCTGCCCCAAGTGCTATAGCTATCAATCTGCCTCTCCGGGATTTAAGTGGGTACGTCAGAGGGTTAGGCAACCCAAGTAGGGTATTGGAGGGGAATCGTGGAATTTGTGTATCGTCAAGATGGTGGTCTACCTCATCCAACACCTGTGTCTGTAGTGTAGTTCCTATATTTCCAATAGGCTCTGCGCATTGGAATAATATATTCAGCAGTGTTGACGTAGGACTGAGGTCGACTAGGTCTCTACTGCCTATATTAGACTTAATTTTTGCCAGCTAGCTCAGAGGTCACTAGAAACTTTCTTGAATAAACGAGGAGGAGTTTAACCTCCCTGGATAGACAAGAAGGGATTAGCTTCTGACAACCATATAACATGACAACTTTGCTTCCTCAGAATAAGAGTGTATCTCTAGAGTCATGTGAAAACAATAGACAGCTATTTCACTCAGTCAATCGTGCGTACTTAGTTTCACCAGAGTGCAGAGAAAAGAGAGACAGGCGTTTTCAATAAAAGGTGTAATTTATTGAGCAGTCTTCTTTCTCATGCAAGAGAAATGAATTGCCATAATTGCAATACTTAATGTAAAGTAAAGTGTGTACAGTTAAAGGAGCATTATGAAATAATACTGTAAAAGCATTGATATGGTTTCTTAGCCATAAGATACTTTAAAATGGATAAAATATATACATACATACATACATTGACTAACGTACTCAACTGGCACTTCTAAATACGCCTACCCCGGTGTACCTGACCTAAGCCTAATACGTGGGAAGGAGTAAGTAAGTAGCAGTTTAAGTTAAGTTGGTTTTGCCAAGAATCTGACTCAAGAATTCTCTTTAAGGGTTTAGTCAGCTCCGTACCTGGGTAATAGAATGCAGGAGGTCTGGTATCTCTCTTTCAGGACTCGATATCCCAGCAGCCCGCGAAGGCGGCTGAGAACACCGGAGCTGGATTTCTCGGCAGAAGAAAAGACAGCATCTCTCTCAGTGCATCAAAAGGGAGGGGCAGCGTCCATGGGCTCTCGTATCAGCTGGGCTCTCGGGCAAGTAGATAGCTGCTCGGCTCCAAACCCACCACCGTGTGTTTGCTTAAGGCAACGTTGGTATATTTACACCTGAAAGGTGCCGGGTTTGACGTAAGGTTGGACATAAGACGTCAATAAAGATGTCACTAAGAACTGGCCGTTCTTACAGTGCTTCACAGGAATTCTAGGACGAAATCAAAACAAAAGCAAATGGGGATTTCCCAGGTTGCTGGAGGTTTGGTTTGTTTAGAGAACTCATTGTGCTTTCTCGGAGTCCGGGGAAGTAGCCTTGCTTAATGTGACTGCATGGGCTACAACTAAATATGGATATGATTCCTATGCCATTATAGGGATATTTTTGATTATAACCGTACAAGGGCATAAAATAAAAATATCGATTTAGGTTCCTAGATAAAAACACAATAGGGTCACAGGAGATTGCAATCCCACAGGACATGCACCAAGGTGCCCAACTCCCCGCACCCCCTCCAGCACAGGTCACTTCGGTGTTTATCAAACTTGTGCAGTCTCTCGGGCGTGTAGTACCAGTAAGTGACGATTTTAGTGAGTTTTTCCGTAAGACCGGCATGATATGCTGAGTGTCGTGCCCTATAATTAATGCCCTCCCACTCTTTGTGTGTCAGGGATCATCCCAAATCCCGCTCCCATCGCGCTCGACCTGCGTTGTATGTAAGTGCGGTGTGGGTTAGCAGCTGTTTGTATACGTCTGAAATGATTTTCTTGTCGGAGGTACGAGTTACCATCCTCTTTTCATAGGGGGACAACAAGAGCTGCACGTGTGGTTTGATTGTGGGATGAAGAGCCCAATGGCGCAATTGCAGAAATTCTAGGCGGGCCCTTTCAGGGATGTCAAAATGGTCTCTGATCTGTGGGAATGAAAGGATCAAACAGATGGCCTACCGACCTACAGGGAGAGGTGCGCCATGCCAGGAATGCCCGAGGAGTGGTGCCAGGACAGAAGTCGGGGTTGTCACTCAGTGGGGTCATCGGAGAGGGAAAGGTGGTCAACTGAGCTGAGACCGCGGTGTGATCCCATGCATCCATGATGGTGCTAGTGATGTAAGAAGCATATAAATTGGGGGGGCGGTGTTCTTTGCGCAGAAAGGGGACTCCCTGTAGGGGCGGCCCGCTTCAGCCTGGTCTTGAAAGAGCCAGTACTTCTCCGACTTCAACCTCTGCCATTCTACCAAGTATCGTAATTGAGCAGCATAAAAGTAGGTCTGGAGGTCGGGCACTGCTACCCCGCCCTGTTCCGGTGGCAGGATCGCGATTTGGTGTCAGAACCGGGGCTTGCGGCCGTTCCAAATAAACGTCGAGAGCTCCGATTGTGTCTGTTGAATCCACCCTAACGGAGGCCGGAGAGGTAGCGTCTGAAAGAGGTACAATATCTGTGGCAAGATTGTCATTTTAGTGGCCGCGATCTGGCCCAGCCACGACAGCGTGCAGTGCTTCCACCGTCTGAGCTCTGCGTGTATACGCGTGCGGAGGAGTGAGTAGTTTATGTCCGCAACGTCTCTAAGGGTCGGCGCTAGTCGGATGCCCAGGTATGGGACTGTCTTGGCCGCTCAATGCACCGGGAATTCCTCCCTCAGAAAATCCAGTGTCTGTTGGGAAAGGGAGAGGTTTAATGCCATGGACTTCTCAACGTTAACTTTAAACTCCGAACCCCTGGCATACATGTCTAATTCGATCATAAGGGCCCTGAGAGCCGTGATCGACTCGGACAGGGAGATAAGGATATCGTCTGCGTACAAACTGAAAGTGTGGGTGTCACTGCCAAATTTGATTCCGGTAATAAAGGGATGCTTCCGAATTCTGAGTGCAAGGGGCTCCATATATAGCGCAAAGAGAAGCGGCGACAGGGGGCACCCCTGCCGCGTGCCCCTGCCAATAGGGAAACGGGAGGACGAATAACCATTTACCCGAACCGTCGCTTTGGGTAGCCTATAGCAATTCAGGATCCGGGTCCTGAATTTCTCACCTATCCCGGCGGCCATGAGGACCATTTCCAAATAGGGCCAATGTACCCTATCGAAAGCCTTCTCGGCGTCGATGGCCAGGAGCATGTATTCACCTTGAGTACGAGAGGCCTTCTCCATCAAGTGGAGTACGCGTTTCGTGTTGTCGCTTGTTTGTCTTTGTGAAATGAAGCCCGCCTGGTCAGGTTCAATCAGTTGAGTCATGTATGGGCTCAGTCGAGTTGCTAGACTACCAGTGTATAGTTTCAAGTCGGTGTTTAAAAGGGCAATCGGCCGGTATGCGCCACACGTGGTAGCGTCTTTTCCCGGTTTGGGGATAACCACTATTGCCGCCTCCAACATCTCCTCAGGTATACTGCCCGTGAGCTCAAACATGTTAAGGAGATGTGTTAGTATAGGGGCTATTTGAGAGCAAAATGATTTATAGAAAGCTGCCGTATACCCATCGGGGTCTGGCGACTTTCCAAGTTTGAGACCTCCTCCGTTTGTATGGGCTTATCTAGGAAAGTGGCCTGTGATTCAGTAAGGGCGGGCATTCCGGCCGCAGCCAGGTAGGCGGCGCTGTGATGGGCATCTAGGCCGTCCCCCTTGTATAGCGCTGTGTAAAAGTCCCTACATTTATCAGCGATGGCTGCGTCGTCCACCACTGTCTCGCCCCCGCGTCACGTAGACCCTGCACTCTCTGATGTTGCCTTTTCTCCCTGAGCTTATTGGCCAGAATGCGGCCACATTTATCACCACCAGTATAGAAAGAGTGGCGGAACCGGAGGGCCGCGTACTCTGCCTTGTCCTGGTCTAGAACTGCAAGGTGCTTCCGCTCGATGCACAGCTGTCTCCACGCCCAGTGGACCCTAGTACGCTGGTGTAGCTGCTCAAGTTCTTGCAACTTCTGTGTCAGTTCTGCCCTCTTTAGGCTACGTTCTCTATATTGCGCAAAGGAGATCGCGATGAATTCCCCCCTAAGGACTGCTTTCAGAGCCGTCCACTGAGTCACTAAGGAGGTGTCTGGGTTAGCATTGTGAGATAAAAAATGAGAGATTGCCTTCTGGACCCGCTCAACAATGGCCTTCTGGTGTAAAAGGGTGTCGCGTAGCCTCCACTGCCTCGGGGGGTGAGTGGAGTGTGGGAGACAGAAAGTGGCCATGACCGGGGAGTGGTCCGATAGTGTCGCCGTCAGGATTGCAGTGTCAGTGGCAAAGGCCTGAAGAGGTGTGGAGCAAAGAAAAAAATCAAGTCTCGCATACGTCTTGTGGGCCCCAGAGAAAAAGGAGTAGCTGCGTGTGCGTGGATGAAAATGCCTCCACAGGTCCACTAAACCTAATTCTATCATGTGAGTTTTGTCTGCCTTAGGAAGAACCCCAACCTGGGTTCTCCGTTGGCAGGAGCGGTCCAGCTCATTATCTACCACTAAATTAATGTCTCCACCCAGTAACAGATGGCGATCCGATGACACAATCGCGTCTCGCAGGGCAGTACGTAGAAATTTAACTTGACCCTCATTGGGGGCGTAGATGAGCCTATGACTAAGGTGACACCCCCAACTGAAAACTGATATGTGAGGAGACGGCCCCTTATCTCTGCCTCCTTCTTGGTCAATTTACCTGGGAAAGAGCGGGAAACAAGGATGGCCGCTCCCGCAGTTTTAGAAGTGCTAGAGGAAAACAGCTGCGTGGGGAAGTACTTAGATCTCAACCTGTGATGATCTTTGCCAAGAAGATGTGTCTCCTGAAGGAGGCAGATATCTGCCTTGGATTGTTCCAAATAGTGGCGTACCGCTCTCCTCTTAATCGGGTTGTTCAGGCCTTTAACATTAAGTGTTAAGACCTTCAATGTGTCACCTATCATTGATGGGGAAGGAGGCCGGCCAATAGCTACACCCACTGTACCCCCCCTGAAAGGCAGAAGAAGGGGCCGTCGCACTGTCAACGCTGTATGGGAATGCCAAGGAGAGGGATCAGGGGAAAGTGGACGAGGGACCTCCACCCTAAAGAAAAAACCCCATAACCCAGAAACTGGAGTCATGAACATAACTGGGAACCAAAAAACAGCTCCAAAGTGAAGGAAAAAAGGCCAACAGTTCACAGTACAAGGTCCGTCTTCCCCTATAGACCGGGAAGGCGTCGTGGTGAGGCTCCGAATGTGGTCCAAAGTGGCGGACCACGACCACCCGCCATCCACCACTAGTCAGTTAGCCGCCAACTGAAGAACGAAAGGAGGATCTCAAGAAGCACCGTCACTCAACCTCCGAATTAGGCCCGGCCAGGGCGTCAACAGCGGTGGCCAGAGCTTCCTGCCTGCCCTGCTCAATGGCCTGCCGATGCAGTCGCTTGAACCAGCTCCGCCTCCGGGGGATCTGCCATCCTGATGGTGAAGGCCCCTGGTCCGTGTTGCGTTCCCCCTGTCCGTTCTCCTCCAGGGGCAACGCTATACCCAGCAGCTGGCAATCCTCAGTTAGGGAGCACAATTGGTGTAGCCTATCGTTATAGCGAAAGATAAGCCAAAACGGGTGTCCCCAGGAGTACGTAATGTTCTGTTGTCATTAGTGTTCTGTGACTGGGCGGAACTGCCTTCTGCATTGTAACGTTATTAGAGCAAGGTCCTGATATAGCACCGGAGAGCAACCTTGATAAGTTATGGGGTGCATGGTGCGCGCCTTGGCTAGTATTGCTTCTTTAGTTTTAAAGTCTTGTAAACAGACCAGAATGTCCGCCGGCGGGGCGTTGGGTGCTCGGGGTGGACCAACCCTATGTGCTCTGTCCAGGATGATGGGAGAGTCTGCTGGGACCCCCAAGATATGTCTAAGCAAGCCCTCCGTGAAGGCAAAGAGATCCTTGGTCACTTCCAATGGGTTCACCCCTCTAATCCTGATGTTGTGCCGACGGGACCGGTTCTCCAAGTCCTCCAGGTGGAGTTGCAAGTCGAGGTGTTGATCCTGCAGGCGTATCACTTCTTGCTGCAATGTGTTCAATTCCGTTGCCGTCTCATCGCTCCTTCCCTCCAGCGTGGCTACCCGCTCACCCACACTGTCCACATCCCTGCGGATTTCCCGCATTTCAGCAGTAAGTTCCGTTTTGACCGATTGTATGTCGGACCGGAGCGTGTTGAAGAGCGATTCCAGGAATGATTTCGTGATGGGGGCATCACCCTCTGCTTGGCGGGGTTGCGTGGTCGCCATCTGGGCCGGTAGTATCGGTGCACTTGAGGAGGACGAGGTCTGCACAAAGAGGTCCTTGATTGACTTTTGCCGTCGTGTCCTGGCTGTGGACATACTCTCCGGGGCGCCGAAGTTGTAGTAAGGGCACGGCGTTGACCGGAAATGACCTCCAAACCCCTCCGCTGTAGACCGGCGGCCAACACTAGAGTCCCTCTAGGACTAGGGGATTTCCCACCACCCCGCCGGTAATCGAAGGCCCCTCCCGTGCCGGGCCCTCGTCCCCACGGGGGAGGGGGGGTTCCATCGCTCAGCGGGCTCGTCGGTGGTTCACCGCCCACTCACGTCTGCACTCTCCCCTCCGTCTCAGATCTGAGGGACCCCCGGGGCGCTGGGCTGCTGTCCCCTGTCAAAAGGCTCTCACAGGTGCTGCGTCAGTCCCAAGTCTTGCCAACGGCCTAAGCCGACCACACGGCTTGTCTGGCATCCTCGTGCCCCTGTCAGGTCCTGACTTTATTGTAATAGTCCGTGCCCCCAGTGATTCACCACGCTCCTCAACTCTTGGATCCGGTCTCACCATATGACAGAGGCCACCACAGTCCACGTGGCTCGCCCGCTCAGGTCTGCACTGTGTCGCATCAATGCTGGGTCTCCTGCGGAGGCCTTGGTCTCTCGGCCCTGGGGCCTGCTGCTAAGCCCTGGTTCTTTCCTCGTGGTGCTGGCGCTGTTCCTGACTTCGCGCTGGCGCCCAAGGCCATCCACAGGATCCAGCCTTCCCCTGGGCTCAGCGCTCGCGTCACTGCCTCACCTCCTCTTCTCCATC
The DNA here is from genome assembly GCF_964263255.1 of Lissotriton vulgaris. Taxonomy (NCBI): domain Eukaryota; kingdom Metazoa; phylum Chordata; class Amphibia; order Caudata; family Salamandridae; genus Lissotriton; species Lissotriton vulgaris. The sequence goes on from NC_141699.1 coordinate 460,783,409, forward strand.
AGCTGGGGCGCCCCCTCACTATTGGGCGCTGCCAGAGCCTCACAGCTGGCTCTGCATAGGGCATCCTCACAGTAGTTCCGGCCGGCAAGGCATCCTCCATTCCCGGGGGGGCGAGGTCTCTCCACCACGCCAGACCTGGCCCCTCCACAGGCCCGAGAAGCCCCGGTGCTTGCGTAGAACAAGGCCCGCACTCGGGCCGCTGGCCTCGGCAGGCTTGGTTACAGCCCGCCCCTGTCTTGGATCCCGGAAGCCGACCACTCCCAGTGCCCACGGCGTTTGATCCACGATGCCCCCAGGTCTCCCGGCCGTAGGGGATATCGGGGGCGCACCCCTCCGCTGTTCCAGACACTCGGTGGCTCTCTAAAAGGCAGTACGAAGCTATGTGTAGTGGACGGCGGGAGGGAGCTCTGCAAGTTGCTCCCTACCTCGCCGCCATCTTGGCAACGCCCCCCCCCCATATATATCTTTTAGACACATACCCTGAAACTCATCTTGGGGCAACAAGAAGAATGCTGTGTTTTGTGAAAATTCACATTGAACTCAGCAAGTTTAATTAATTTGCATCACCTTTTATCATCCTTTATTACATTTTATCAACTTTTTACCAATTTCTACCCTGCCCCTAGCTAACAAAACCTCTTTTAAAACCATTCTTTACTATTAAAATTCACAGGCTTGCATAGTTACTCTGCCAAGACCTTCAGAAATGAAAATGTACTTTACAGAAAATCCCGCCAACATTGTCATAAATTGCGAAAATTTGCTGATGAATGTTTCTAGAAAATGGAAGTTTATTTTAGACAAATTATAGACACATGCAAGTGGGTTAACGGTCTAGTCTATTTTTTTAAGGGAAGCAAACAAGGGATCAATTGCACTAATCACTTTAAATAGACTGTCTAGACGGTGGGACTCTATGGTCCAGTTGAAGGCATCAGCTGAACTGCGTCGACCGTCCTTTTGTTTTGCACTTGGTGTAGAGAGAAAAACAAATAAAATACCTCCAATATTGGCCTCACCTCACCTGGTAACTACTCAGGTATTAGGAGACCCCGCCCTTTCCGTCGGTGCCTCGGTCCTGACCCAAGTTCGTGAGAGGTGAACTTGGGTCAGGACCAAGGCACCAGGTGAGATGAGGCCAATACCTCGCACGGGACAGGTGTAAAGTTCACCCTGCCTGTTTGGAGGTATTTGTTCAATCACTATTTGTGTATATATGTTTTATCACTATTTTGCAGTAGCTTTTTTTCAGAAGGGTCCTGAAGAAAGCCAGGGCGAGAGGCCCACTCTGGCTGAAACTAGTAGACCGATTAGAAATAACAGCTTATTTGGTAAAAGCCGTTCCTGCACTTATTTTTAATAGGTTTGGAAGTAGAACTAGAATAAAGGTGTGTGTTTGCCTACATATCCTTTTTAAACTCTCAATTTTTTTGCACTGCACTTCTTCGATCACTTTTTGACTGCCTTATATAGAGGTTCGTAGGCGGATAGTGTTTATACTGGTGACCTAATAGGTTCCTTTTTTTCTATAAAATATGCCATCTAATCCACAGAAATGCCTCTGTTGTACATGAGGTGTTTTGGCAGGAAACCTGGAATTCCAGATAATGACACTGGCCACGAAGGGCAGTTGATGGAAATCCTAGAGTCACTTTCCCAGTGTGTACGGAGTTCTTTTGAATGAGTAGTTGGTTTAGGTATAAACACTTGTCTTGGAGACTGTTTATTCTGTGGTTGCATTTCCTATTGTGCAATAGTTTCTCTTTGACCACCAGATTCCTTTTGTTGTTGTACTATTATCCCCTTCACACCCCCCCCCACCTTTTTACCCCTACCAACTTAAATAACAATAACACAATTCAGGAAACTCAAATTAACTTTAATTTGAAAAAAAATCACTTAGATAATTTAAACATAGGGACAACAATAGAGGATTAAATTAGCCCACTGGAGGGCTTGATCCGATATGTACACAGAGGAGTCTAAAAATGACATGGTACTTTGGAAAAATTAATCTCTCTAACAACCTTTATGCAAATAATCTAGTACTGAAAACTATGGTCAAATTAAAGTACGGAAAGTTCAGAGGCCAAATCTTTCACGTATTCCTTAACATGAGTGCGATTATGAAAATCCCTGAATTATAACATCAGAATCATTTAAAGAGACCAAATCCTGAATTAGTTGTGTCTGTGTGGGGAGGAATAACGTTTGAATAAGCTAAATAACAACCAAAATAAGTGGTTAAAAAAATAGGCTTACATATATATTCTTCAACTATAGACACAGGTTGAATAACTAATCAGTAAATAAAACAAAATACATTAAAAAGCATCAACAAAAGAAATTGACACAAATGTGTAAGATATCGATAATACAATTACCGTCAACTTCAATTCCCATAATACACTACACTAATCCCTGGTCACATCACGAGTCGTATGTTATTCAAAATAGTTTTTATTGGTTGTTTTGAATGTATGCCATACTAACCGTGAACAAGTTATCAGTGATAACCAAACACGTTGGTTGTTCTTTTCAACCTGGTATCTCTTGAAAATGAAAACAAGATTGGGAAACTTACAATCCTGCGAGTGCATTTTCATTTCTGAGATATATATATCGTCCACAGTTTCCCAAAAAGCATTTTGGAAGGTTTAAGAATGCACTCACTTGTTTTCTATAACAGCGTCTTTATTTTAGACAGAATCGACAATGTCCCAACGCGTTTCACCTTTACATAAGGCTTGTTCACGGGATAAGGAACCAGTTTGTTATGGGCGTCTTTTATCTCTACACAAGATTACTTCCAGTAATCATTATGGTGCATTGCGGGTTTTGTAGTTCATGTGTTAATACATTTTTTTATTTTTTTATTTTTTCCTTTTTTTCCCCCGAAAGTACTTGTGTGTTATGTGTATTGTGCTTATATTTATTTAATACAACTATTTTTTTTAAAAGTGTGACAGGGATGACGTATTTACAAGCATATTTCTTGTATCTTGTGTACAGGTGTTGGTATTACAGTTCTTACTCTTTGGTGAGTCTTATTCCATATTCACAGACTTTGAACTTCATATGATTTTTAGTCCATTTTCCTATATACAATTCCTGCTCTCTAGTGAGTAATTGTCCTCAGTGTTTGTACTACACATTTCTTCTTTTGTGAAGTTGAGTGTTGTGTTTCCATTATTACACTTTATTTTCATGCTCTCCGGTGAGCTACTTTTTTCTGTGCCCTCTTGTCATACAATTTTATTTGTTCGAGATCATTTTTATAGATGGACATAAAGGTCCTCATTTTGGTTCAAACCTATGGGGTCCAATGTTCGAAAGGATAAGATATGTTTTGATTCTTTCTGTCGCAGTAATTTTATTCTGCCCCCTCCTCGTTCTAACGCAGGTATTTGCTCCAATGCACAGTATTTTAGAGTTTCCCAGTCACTGTTATGACATTTCTCCATGTGTTTGGCTACAGCGTTTGTCCGGTCTTTGTTGGTTGTGGCTCTCACGTGCTCCAATATTCATTTTTTTACTTCAAAGATTGTGCTGCCTATGTATTTCTTTTGGCACGGAAATTCAATCATATAAATTATATGTGAACTTTTACATGTAAGATGTTGTTTTATTTGCCATTTTTTCCCACAATAAGTTTTAATTTCTTGAGCAGGGTTTGCTATTTTGCAAACTTTGCACTGTTTGCATGCTCAGAATCCTTTTCTTTGAAACCAAGTTGTTTTTGGAGTTGCCTTAAAATGACTGTGAACCAGCTGGTCACCTATGTTCTTGGCTCTTCGGAAAGCTATATTAGGGTGATCTCCTATCAGTTCAGCCATAGTAGGATCCAGCTTGAGAATTTCCCATTGTTTTTTGATAATATTTGTTATTTTTGTGTTTTCTGCGCTGTTTGTTGTGATTAATCTGATTTTATTGTCTTCAGTCTTTCCATTTTCTTTGTTCTTTTCTTGCATGATTGTATTACGATCCAGCATTCAAACTTCTTCAAAACATTTGCTGACAACTTTTTTTGGGATATTTTCGTTTGAGGAATTGTTTACTGGATTGTTCACTATTTTTGAGAAATTCTTTATCAGTTTAACAATTTTGTTTTAATCTTATAAATTCCCCGTACGGGATACCCCACTTCAAACTTTCATTGTGGAAACTTTCACAGTGTAGCGTGGCATTAGTAGCCATATTCTTTCTGTGTAGCGTGGTTTGTAGGGAATTGTTCTCTGTGTAGATGTCAATGTCCAAAAAGGCCACTTTTTCTGTACTTATATCAAAAGTGAATTTCAAATTTGTTGAGGTAGTATTCAATTTTTCGAAATATCTCCCAAATTCTTCGTCTGTTTTATTCCAGATGATTAGTAAGTCATCTATAAATCTTAGCCACAAAATGACTTTTTCTCTCCATTCATAGTTATTGGTGTGCCAAGCTAGATGTTATTCAAACCACCCCATTGCGAGGTTCGCATAATTTGGTGAAAAGGAAAACCCCATTGCACAGCCTTTTGTTTGTTTGTACATTTTCTTGTTGAATAGGAAGTTGTTGTTATGTAGACATAGGGATATAATCTCATTTAGCATAGTGTTATGAGCTTTATATTTGATATTGTGTTTGCCAAGCTAGTATTTGGAAGCATTAATTCCAACAGTGTGTTCTATGTTGGTATATAAGGATACCACATCCATTGTTTTTAATTTATATGAGGAATTAAATTCTACACCTTTTAGTTTTTTTAGTAGTTCAGTGGTGTCCTTTAAATATGATTTGAGGTCCTTTACCAGTGAGGCTAGGAAGTGGTCTATATAATTAGATATTGGTTCCAAAGTTGAGTTGTTGGCTGAAACTATAGGTCTCCCTGTGGTTTTCTCAAAATTTTCTGTACTTTCGGGAGCCAGTAGAATGTAGGTGTTGTTGGGTGTTTTATATCCAAATATCGATATACTTCTTCACTTATTAGACCTTTTGTCTCCAATTCATTAAGTGTTCCATCATTTTCTCTTGTAGATCTTTTGTTGGATCTTGATGCAGTATTTCATAACAAGTTGTGTCCAATAACTGCCGATCAGCTTCTTCTACATAATCCTTTTTGTCAAGAATAATGAGATTACCACCTTTATCTGCTCTTTTAATTTCTATTGTTTTGTCTTCTTGTAAGTTTTTTAGTAGGTCTCTTTGTCAGGTGGTCAAGTTGTCTCTTCTTATATTTATTTTCATTTTATATAAGTCATCCACTACTGCCTCATGAAAGAGGTTTATTTTCCTATCCGGTGGTAGAATTGGGTGAAACTTTGATTTTGGTTGGAATTCCAGATGATAACACTGGCCACGAAGGGCAGTTGGCGGAAATCCTAGAGTCACTTTCCCAGTGTGTAAGGAGTTCTTTTGAATGAATAGTTCGTTTAGGTATAAACACTTGTCTTGTGGACTGTTTATTCAGTGGTTGCATTTCCTCTCGTCCCAAAGTTTCTCTTTGAACACCAGATTCCATTGTTGTTGTACTATTATCCCCTTCACATTTCCCCCCACCTTTTCCCCCTGCCAACTTAAATAACAATAACACAAATTAACTTTAATTTGAAAAAAAATCACTTAGTTTATCAACACTATTTCCCACGCATTGCATCACGTGATTTTAGTAAACCAAGAAGAAATACTATATATCGATTTTTCTAAAATCTAGATTTTGGGAGCATTTGGAAGTTGTTAACTGATGATTTCATGACTGCCATATGCAGAATTGCTGATGGAATAAATTCCTTGATCAATGTGACTTTCCTGATTTAAAGGGGGGTGTAGCATTCTTATTACGACGAGTAGCCTAGTATAAACTTCTACATACTGGCTGGAGTGGATTCAGATAACCAATCAATATCACAGGGTAGAATCCTTTGGGGACCATAATGTAAATAGGGAAGTCTAAATATATGTGTAATTAAATATATAAATATGAGTATCCTAGTAAAAGAATCTGTGCTAATAAATAGACATTTATAAATACAATTTAAATATGGCAATGGGTTGCTAAAATCATGTGATGATTTCATGAATAACCATAAAAATATACTATAACATGTAAAATATTCCATTTCTATAAAATACAAATATTCATAAAAAATATACAGATTGTTAGAAAAATGTCCCTTATAAAAAGTTATACAATTCTTTCCCATTGTTGAGTCCATTGGGAGTCCGAGTATCTAATTCAAGTATGAATATAGCCTCTAATTGTCTAAGGACTTTTTCCCTGTTCCCTCCCCTTCCCATTGGCGGAACTGCACTATGACAACATTTTTAAGATCTTCTAATTAGTTTCTGTGTACTGCCTTAAAAATGTCTAGCCACTGGGTATGTCATGTCCGAGTTGACTATTACTCTTAGGTGCTGCAAAATGCGTATATGTACCTGAAGCTTCCTGCTGCCCATGTATTGCAACCTGCAAGTGCAACTCAACAAGTAGACAGCAAATCCAGTATGGCAGCTGTATCTGGCATTGATTTTGTTTGATTTTGATGATGCACCGGAAATGGTATTGTATTGTGACGTATTAACTCCAAATTTACATGCTCTGCATGTGTTACACTTAATAAAACCGTCACGTGGACACCGCAGGCCTCCGGGAAACTGTTTATTAACCCTTTGGCATACTACGATTCGGCGTTGAGCATTTTTCTAATGCCTCGAATTCCTGAAGTTTCTTTTGCTGTCTCATTTTAAATGTGCGGGTTCCTTCCCATTGGTGGAAAAACACCTCACCCATATTCACTTGGAAGGCATTTATGTAGAGCATTGTAATAGACTGCAAATCCCATCATGCATCTTGTTTTTAACATGGAAGAACATCTTCTTCATCTCTGATTTTGGTATTCCTCAAGGTGAGTGCAGGCTGTTTAAAATGCGGTTAGGTTCAAAACCACAGCGTTGTTTCTGGCAGCCAAACAGTCTCTTGGTCCCCTACTTCCAGCCACAATATCCAAACGTTAGCATACCCCGAGGTGTCAATGCAGTGAACACGTCTCTCCATGCAGTCATGGACTGTTCTTTTCACAGCAGTGCCGTTGCTTCCTTTAGTTTGCAGCGGTTCGATGTTTCCTATCACTTGGAAATACTTTGTTTTGCTCTTGCCACTGATTACCTGGAACGCTTGTTGGAAGGGTCCGCTGCGTGTCACTGGCTAGACACAAAATATTACACACCATCTCCTCCTTTGTATATACATATATAAGTGATTGCAAGCTGTGGCTTAGGCTAGCGTGCAGCCTAACCACCAGTGGTGCAAGTAAGATGCGAATACCACACAAGTTCAAGTTCTGAGATTTGTATAGTGCATTCCAAAAACCTCCTCACTTAATCCAAAGAGAGCTTGCACTCGAATTCGGTGGCAAAATCAATTTAATTCATTGGCAGCACTTCTTTACAGGAACTCGATTCGGCTGTCCTAGCAGCCATTGTCAACCTTGACAAAGGTTGCTAGGACAGCCGAAACGCATTTCTGTAAACAAATGCTGCCAATGAATTAAATGGATTTTGCTACAGAATTCGAGTGCAAGCTCTTTTTGGATTATGTAAGGAGGTTTTTGGAACATATATCTATATCTATATATATATTCACTGAAAAAACCATAAGTTTGACACTAGTTATAGTTAGCTGGAAATTTTACTGACATAAAACCATTGAAATTCCCACGTTATAGTTAGTTGGACGCAATATAACTTGCGCGCCTGCAATGCACTGCTGATGATGTCACATATTACATCACTCATGACATGGTCAGTGACATCACTCATGACATCACTGATGACACCATCCAGTGAATGTGTGTCTTTCTGAAATATCAATATGTTTTATATATGTATTTGTAAAGGTCGATGGACGAATAAGTGTGTAAATGGATGTTTATTTTTAATAAAATATTGATTGGTTAACTGGCTTATAAAGTGTATCTTGGTGAATACATATATTAGCAAGTAATTTTTAAATATTTTAAATATATGTATCAGTGTTTCACTTTGTGTATAAGTGGCTGCATGGGTTGGTGACTGACTCACTGTTTGTATGTGTTTTGAAGACAGCATATGTGCAGGACTGTATGGGTGGATGAGTGTGTATATGTGTGTGTTAGTGAGTGAATGACTGTCTCACTAGTGTCTTTATGAGTAACTACATATGTTTTAAGCTAATATATGTGAGTAATGATGTATATGTAATGATGATACTTGATATGATATAAGTGAGTATATGTGAGAGTGAGAGATTGTAAGAGTTCCTGTTTTAATAAGTATGTGTTTCTATAAGTGATTGTTTAAGAGAATAAGTATGTGTAATTTTCCTTAGAAGTAAGGTGGTAATGTGTGTATAGTTGTATATTCAAATAAATGGATGTTCAATAGTTTATTTGCATGTGTGAGTATGTGTGTGAGTAAATTTTAGATGACTGTGGGTCTGTAATAGGATGTATAGGTGTATCACTACATATGATGAGTGAGTATATGTATGAGTGACTATATAGAACTGTTGGTGAATGAGTGGATGTGTATATAGATGGTGGAATTACTGAATTGGTTGTTGTAACTGGTATGGGTATCTCTATTTTTTTGAAAATGTTAGTTTCTATTTTTGAATATGTGTTTCAAGGGTTACATTACACTGAAAGGAGGTCTGTTACTCTGTCACAAGGATGGTGTCATCAGTGATGTCATGAGTGATGTCACTGACCATGTCATGAGTGATGTAATATATGACGTCATCAGCAGTGCATTGCAGGCGCGCAAGTTATAGTGAGTCCAACTAACTATAACGTGGGAATTTCAATGGTTTTATGTCAGTAAAATTTCCAGCTAACTATAACTAGTGTCAAACCGAGGGTTTTTTCAGTGAATTTAATAGGTTTTTTAAATGCTAATTCCTAACTATAACTGGTGTGAAACCTATGGTTTTTTCAGTGAATATCATAGGTTTTTTAAAATGCTAATTCCTTTCTATATCGAGTTTGTAACCTACGATTTTTTTTAAAACTAGCTGTTTTGTGTGAGTATTAATTAGTATTATTTTTTTAAATAATATTTTTTTAAAAAAATGTTATAATTTTTTCTTGGGGCGCTACTTGCGTTCGTGTAAAAAAATATGAATGAAAAGTAAATAATAACGCAAGACATTTACTACCATGCATATAAAAGCAGTTTTTTTGAATAAGGAAATGAAAATAATTTTGCATTTCTGTGAAACTATCAAAACGTCACTTTGGCGCGCCGCGTAAGCGCCCCCGGAAGCGCCTACGTTCGTGCCGCGTATGCGCCCCCGGAAGCACTCCGGTGCGCGCAGCGTCAGCGCGTCAAGTCATGTGACCTAAAAATAACACTTTTCATTGGTTGCTAACAGTTTGTTTTACAAAGAATGAAATCCCCACCCATTTCCTTCACTTCTTCTTTCACTTTTGTGACTGAAAGACCTGCTTTTTTGCTCTTGGATCTTTCTTGGATAATCATGGCTGCCAGACCATCCAGCAGTGAAGATGAGCCTGAATTCATTGATGAAGAGCCTCCTCAACCGAAGGTGAAAGAGCATTTCATCTGGAATTTTTTTTCCATACCAGATGACCAGAAGAAGGTCAATGCTCCAAAAGTGGAGTGCCGGATCTGCCACACAGTCCTGTCACGGGGTGACCCCACTAAGAAATATTCTTTTGGGAACTCCACAATGCTTCGCCATGTGGAGAGGAGGCACCCCCAGAATTTTGCCCGGGAAAGTGTCAGGGCTCTGGCACAAGAGGTTCAGTGAGGGGGCGATCGCAAGAGCTGGTTCCAAACATTCAGCCTGCATTCAACAAAGGCGTCCTGAAATGCAGATACTGCGATCAGCTACTTACCTTTGGGGAGCCAAGTTTTCTGCTCATGGTTCGAGCATTGAAGAACCATCGCTGCCGTTCCCATCCCTAATTGTTTTTGTTTTTTTTTGCTCCTGTTGAGCAGTTTCCATTCCCTGTTTTTGTTTTTGTTCTAAAAAAAGAAAAAGAAGAAAAAAACAGTTATTTTCAGAACTACCTCCAATTCTCATCAAAGAGCTATATTCTTAAAAAATGAAAAAGAGTAAGTGAAGTGGAGTGCATTGATAATGGAAAGGAAAATGAGTAAGAAAGAACAGAAAGGTATGAGAGGAGAAAGGAAGTGAAGTAGGGGGACTGAAAGAAGGTGAGTGTTGGGAAGGAAAGTAAGGAGAAGGAGAGTGAACATGGGGAATGTGGATATTCAAAGAAAACGTTGAAAAGGAACGGGGGTGTGGAAGGGTAAGAAAAGATGCATTGCTGGTGTTGCATCATTTTTGTGACACACTCCAGCAATGCATCACTTTTGCGCTTACAGATACGTCTGAAATACTGACGTATCTGTAAGTACTTCCGACATAATACAACATATATTTAATATGACGCATGACTGGAAGACTGAAAGCCTCATTTATGAGGCCATGCGTCCCTTTAATTCCACCGGTGGGTCACTTTTTGTGACGCACCAGTTCTGTAAAAAATGCACCTTATTCAGTCATATTTACAAAGTGACGCATCTAGGTAGATGCGTCACTTTGTAAGCCCCTGCGCCACATTATACCTACGTCAGGTGTAATGTATGCAAAAGGGACGTATTGACGCAAAAAAAGGGGTCGTAGAGGTGACGCAGTGAAATCTATGAGATATCACTGCATCACTTTTATGACGCTGTTGCGTCCAAATCTTGCGCCTGTATCACAGCAGGCGTAAGACTGATGCAGGCTCTTTCACATGGGGCCTGGCCCCATGTGAAAGGATGCATTGCTGGAGTTGCATCATTTTTGTGACACACTCCAGCAATGCATCACTTTTGCGCTTACAGATACGTCTGAAATACTGACGTATCTGTAAGTACTTCCGACATAATACGTCATATATTTAATATGACGCATGACTAGAAGACTGAAGGCCTCATTTATGAGGCCATGCGTCACTTTAACGCCACCGGTGCGTCACTTTTTGTGACGCACCAGTGCTGTAAAAAATGCACCTTATTCAGTCATATTTACAAAGTGACGCATCTAGGTAGATGCGTCACTTTGTAAGCCCCTGCGCCACATTATACCTACGTCAGGTGTAATGTATGCAAAAGGGACGTATTGACGCAAGAAAGGGTCGTAGAGGTGACGCAGTGAAATCTATGAGATATCACTGCGTCACTTTTTTGACGCTGTTGTGTCCAAATCTTGCGCCTGTATCACAGCAGGCGCAAGACTGATGCAGGCCCTTTCACATGGGGCCTGGCCCCATGTGAAAGTATGCATTGCTGGAGTTGCATAATTTTTGTGACACACTCCAGCAATGCATCACATTTGCGCTTACAGATACGTCTGAAATACTGACGTATCTGTAAGTACTTCCGACATAATACATCATATATGTAAAATGACGCATGACTAGAAGACTGAAGGCCTCATTTATGAGGCCATGCGTCACTTTAACGCCACCGGTGCGTCACTTTTTGTGACGCACCAGTTCTGTAAAAAATGCACCTTATTCAGTCATATTTACAAAGTGACGCATCTAGGTAGATGCGTCACTTTGTAAGCCCCTGAGCCACATTATACCTACGTCAGGTGTAATGTATGCAAAAGGGACGTATTGACGCAAAAAAAGGGTCGTAGAGGTGACGCAGTGAAATCTATGAGATATCACTGCATCATTTTTATGACGCTTTTGCGTCCAAATCTTGCGCCTGTATCACAGCAGGCGTAAGACTGATGCAGGCCCTTTCACATGGGGCCTGGCCCCATGTGAAAGGATGCATTGCTGGAGTTGCATCATTTTTGTGACACACTCCAGCAATGCATCACTTTTGCGCTTACAGATACGTCTGAAATACTGACGTATCTGTAAGTACTTCCGACATAATATGTCATATATTTAATATGACGCATGACTAGAAGACTAAAGGCCTCATTTATGAGGCCATGCGTCACTTTAACGCCACCGGTGCGTCACTTTTTGTGACGCACCTGTGCTGTAAAAAATGCACCTTATTCAGTCATATTTACAAAGTGACGCATCTAGGTAGATGCGTCACTTTGTAAACCCCTGCGCCACATTATACCTACGTCAGGTGTAATGTATGCAAAAGGGACGTATTGACGCAAGAAAGGGTCGTAGAGGTGACGCAGTGAAATCTATGAGATATCACTGCGTCACTTTTATGACGCTGTTGGGTCCAAATCTTGCGCCTGTATCACAGCAGGCGTAAGACTGATGCAGGCCCTTTCACATGGGGCCTGGCCCCATGTGAAAGGATGCATTGCTGGAGTTGCATCATTTTTGTGACACACACCAGCAATGCATCACTTTTGCGCTTACAGATACGTCTGAAATACTGACGTATCTGTAAGTACTTCCGACATAATACATCATATATGTAATATGACGCGTCACTAGAAGACTGAATGCCTCATTTATGAGGCCATGCGTCACTTTAACGCCACCGGTGCGTCACTTTTTGTGACGCACCAGTTCTGTAAAAAATGCACCTTATTCAGTCATATTTACAAAGTGACGCATCTAGGTAGATGCGTCACTTTGTAAGCCCCTGCGCCACATTATACCTACGTCAGGTTTAATGTATGCAAAAGGAGGTATTGACGCAAAAAAAGGGTCGTAGAGGTGACGCAGTGAAATCTATGAGATATCACTGCGTCACTTTTATGACGCTGTTGCGTCCAAATCTTGCGCCTGTATCACAGCAGGCGTAAGACTGATGCAGGCCCTTTCACATGGGGCCTGGCCCCATGTGAAAGGATGCATTGCTGGAGTTGCATCATTTTTGTGACACACTCCAGCAATGCATCACTTTTGCGCTTACAGATACGTCTGAAATACTGACGTATCTGTAAGTACTTCCGACATAATACGTCATATATTTAATATGACGCATGAGTAGAAGACTGAAGGCCTCATTTATGAGGCCATGCATCACTTTAACGCCACCGGTGCGTCACTTTTTGTGACGCACCAGTGCTGTAAAAAATGCACCTTATTGAGTTATATTTACAAAGTGACGCTTCTAGGTAGATGCTTCACTTTGTAAACCCCTGCGCCACATTATACCTACGTCAGGTGTAATGTATGCAAAAGGAGCGTATTGACGCAAGAAAGGGTCGTAGAGATGACGCAGTGAATAAACTGGATTTTCTCCATGCTACTCTCCCCGGTCCGCTCCCTGGTGCGCGTACCGGGCGCTCTCCCCGCGCAAATCAAATTTTTTTTTTTGTTTTGCCCCGCGGGGCCCTTTTGTAGCCCCCACATCAAACCTAGGGGGTCAGGGGGGGTCCACTCTGCCCCTTTATGGTCATTTCCCCCTTTGTTTTTGCCACCTCTTGTGTCTCGATCCTACCGAGACACAAGATGGCGGCCGTTCCGGACTGTTTCGAATGTTTACAGACACCCGAGAGCCAATCAGCTTTCCATGCGCAAGTCACGTAGCAAGCCCGTTGTGCTTCCCGGTGCGCGTACCGGGCGCGTCGATAGATATATATATATTTTTGAACCTAAATTACTCAAAAACCACTGGAGCACATATCTTGAGACTTAGCAAAGGCACATCGGGCTACCAGTCCCTACAATTTTGCCAAGTTTGGTGGAAATCCATTCAGCCGTTCGGGCTAAAAGTGAGTTCGACCGCCCTTAGGAAATTCACATGGGGAAAACACGTTTTGGGACCCCCTTTTATCTCAGCCCTCACTTCACGAATCCCCCTGAAACTTTCAAGGAAGGACCGAAGCTCCGCGAGGCAAATTTGAGGAAATTTCCAGGCAGATTCGTCAACCGGCGCCAAAGTTATTCCCAATAGAATGTTGTGAATTCCCTATACAAAATAATCCTAACTACCACTACCTACTGGCGACTGCCAGTAGGTAATATATATATCTAGAGACGAAGTACAGCACGCATACCGAAGTCCATACAATTACGAGCACGGGCTGCATGCTGATTGGATGTCAACTGTCTGTCAACACTCCAAACCAGGAAGTGTTGGCAGCCATCTTGTGCCTCAGTAGAACCGAGTCACAAGAAAACAGTACAACAAAGTTGAAAAAAAAGGAAAGGGGACAGTGTAGAAAGATCCTGACCTTCTAGGCCTGCTCAGGGGGTCCCACATGGATCTTTAGGCCCCCAATTTAAAAATAAAATTAAAAAATAAGAAATCGTGGCGTACGCGTATAGGTAAAAAAAACTAGAAATACGTTTTATTCTTAATTAGCCTCCCAGGGGGACAAATCTCAGGGGCAAATTTTATCTATATAGAGGGGCTTGTAAGGCCCCCCGTAGCCCCGGGGACCACCACCCCCTTGGGGTTTTAAAAAAAAGTATGTTTCAGCTCCCCCTCCCCCTGCACATGCCCCGGGGACCGCCACCTTCCTGGGTCAGTAATATGTAAAATGACCTTTCAGCTCCGTGGACCTCGACCCCCCAGGGCTTTTCAATTTTGGGAGGGGGTCCCACGGTCCCCCTTCTGGAGTTCTTGATGGCCATGGGGACCATCGCCTCCCAGGGCCGGCTGCTGTAGTGTCTCGGGATGCCTACCCCGGGGACACTGCTGTTTGCTATGGTAGAGCGGGAGCGTCGCTGTTCTCACTTTACCACAGCAAACCACTTTCCTATTTGAAAGAGAGAGCAAGTTAATTTGCTCTCTCTTTCAAGTAGGAAAGCAGATTGATTTTCGATAGAGAGAGCAGCATGTAAGCTGCTCTCTCTGACAAAGCAATGCCAGCTCTCGAAGGACGTGGGGGCATTGGGGCTAAAAAAACAGGGCCATATTATCAAGCCTGGGCGATAAAATTATCGCCGCTTTATCGGCAGGAAACTGTAGATAAAGTGGCGATAATGGGCTTGATAATATGTTCTATGGAATTCCAATCGAAGCTCATGTTAGATGTGAAGGACATCTAACATGAGCTTCGATTGGAATTCCATAGAGCATAATATGAAGCCCCTTATCGCCACTTTATCGGCAGTTTCCTGTCAATAAAGCGACGATAATTTTATCGCCCAGGCTTGATAATATGCCCCATAGTTCTTTTTGAGAACTAACTTTACTGGTGAAAAAAAGAGCTATATTTCTATGATAGTATGTGAAACTTTCCGTTTTTTTTGTGCACCAGTTGTACTCTCTATGCATGAGCAGCCTTGTTTGTAAGCCCATGTCGCTTTCTTTTCCCTGCCCGTGTGTGTCATCCGCTGCTATACTTTTGTAATATATTAATGTTCATATTGCCGAGGCGCCAAACGTTGATTACATACTCCGTCCTCTGCCATTTTAGTAGTTTTCCTCCGTTTTTTTATACCTGTTACTTTCATTTTACCCTCCGCATATCTTGACTGTGAACGATGAGATGTCCTGTGTTTGTCCTTGGCCTCCGATGTTATCAGACTTGGTCACACGTATACCTAAAAAGTAATTTGAAGCACGTAAGCCACAGCCATTACAACGCGTGTCCGTCACCAGAAAGCCATTATTATTAACCCTGGGCGAAGCACTACGCTACGCTCGCTTAGTTTGCGAACTTAGCACAACTTCGCACTACGCGAGCTGCACTTAGCGCAGTGCGAACACGCATAGTGTAGCAGTAATTTTTTGCTTGTTCGCGGTCCTCAACGTTATGTTCGCGACGGCGAGCAAGCAAAATGACATCCGGCGAGATTCTCAACGCGGGGAGGTCAGGTTTCTAATTGCGAATGGTTGCGCATGCTCGCAATTGCTCGCAATGAGAAACTATCAGTTCGCGTTGAGAAAGATGCCGCTCGAGTAAAAATCTACTCGAGCAGCAGGAAACTACAGCTCGCACTGTGCAAGATGCCATTTTCAATGATTGCACAGTGCCGGATGCTTGTCCGTACTGTGCAATCATTGAAAACCCATCTTGCACAGTGCGAACATGCTACTACACTGCTACGTAGTGCTATGTGAAGTTTGCGTAGTGCGAAGTGCACTTCGCGTAGGTTCATGTAACGCTACTTCACGAAGTAAGCCCACCCTTAATTATTATGCTTATGCCTTTATAATGGGTAGTAAATGTATATGGCTAACGACATACTCGTGCTCCCATCATTTTCATCGCAGGTTGTTCACTCGCTCAGTGCTTTGGGCACCACTAACTCAGTGACCAAAGAGGCCACGCATGTAGTAGAGGGCCCCCTTGTTCGGTAGTTTGGGAACAACTCTAAAATGGCGTAGAACACAGGCAGCCCGTCTTTTTTATACGTAGGGTCACGTGTGTAGTGACGGATGTGCTGGATAGGTGTGGTATGGGTGTATACCAGCCATGAGAGAGTGTGTGCCAATCTGACAACTAGACCTGCCACTAAGAAATCACTACAATGGAAATATAGGCTTTGTACTGTTGTTGTGTTTTTTCTGGTAGTGTAAGCACCTCCCCCAGTGGCTTTTAAATGTTGGGAGAGGGGTCAATAATTGTGTTGTCTTTTCTTCTTTAGTGTGCAGTGCAATATTGTTTTATAAAATGTATAAGTCTTCAAACCATCTTTACTTTCGCGACGTACTTGCGATATTTCCATAATTGATTTTAAAAATAATATACGCTTTTTTAAAGTTTTAAAAAACTATTTTCATGATTATCCCAGATAATGTCTTCTCTTAATATGTACATTAAATCATAAATATATCTTTTTGAACGATTAGAATCTTTTGCGGAGTAAGGGTACGGGGCGCCGTATATGACGTCACGCAGGATATATATATATTTTTTTAAACATAGGGTACGTGTTTTTGGCAAAAAAGAAAAAAACGTGAAGCCCGCTTTATTCTTAATTAGCCTCCGGGGGGCCAAATCTCTGGGGCAATTAGTTTTTTCCGCTCGATCCCCCCCAACCCCGGGGCCTCTTTTTATTAAAAAAACTGTGCAAAGGGGTTGCAAATGTGGTATTTTGGTTTCGTTTCTGTCTTGTAAAGGATCCAAGGTAAATCTAACGTTTTTTTGTACAGCCACTACCTTTCTGCCTGTTACCGTAGGAACAGTTCATGGATCACTTGTGTGAGTACAGAGGTTAGAAGTTCATCACAATCTGTTGCTAATTGAAATAGTTACTGTGCGGGAGATTTATATTGATTTTTTTCATAGGAACCGTTAGTCGTAGAAGAAGTCAGTGGAAAAGTTTTATTAAGGATGCCTTCCTGTTCGGGGAGTATTAGGGTATCGTGCTCCAAGCGGGACTTTACGAAGTTTAATGTTCATTGGCTGTAAAATAATAAAAGTAGAAGGCTTAGCAGTCATTCCTTGCTCGTTTTTGGAACAACATAGATATTTTATTGACTAAAGTGTTCCGAACACAAGTTTGCTCCTTATTGGGTGGGAACGGTTCACTGTTGTCAATGATTTTGTGATGCATTTTCCGAAGGATTAGGGGAAAGAAAGTAGTAGCGGGCAGGTTAGGAACACTATTAACTGTGTACAGTGCCCATAAGGTGGTGGAGAGGAATTATGAGGTAAACCATTTTTATATATATATTTCAAGGGCCATTTATATAATTGCTGTGTGGTGTAAAAATCACGGCGTAAAAATGACAGTGTCTTGCACTATTTTCTTTGATCAAGTTTGTAGGTGACATACTTCTTAGTAGTACTATTTACTTATAATGTGGTGTTTACTTTCCTGATGGGGAGGTGTGGTTGCGCAGCAAACAATTCAGTCTAGGTTTGAAACAGTTTTTTTATTAAGCAAATACAAATAAACTTTCTTCAGAAACTGTCGCCGTATATATGAAAGGGGTGACAATTAAAAATGGAATTTCATAAAATGTCTGTTAAGCGTGGCTATATACTTCTTTTTTGAGCTACAGTTTGTAAAAGTGTTGCCCCACATTCTTGTTGATGTAAGAGGGCATCAGTTACTTTTAGATAAAGTGGAATAGAAGTGCTACAACAAACACTCCCGCACTACATTATCTCAGATCAAGAGAACAAGTAAAACAGTAAAATATCAATTGTTTCATATTACATAGAATTGCATGCATTATTATTTTTAAAATTTGTATTCTGTACAATTCAGAAACGTGCGGTCGTAGTGTTTACAAGTTGCAGACTGTTCCGCTAATAAATCACATACTCACCAAAGAATATATAGAATGATACTCTTATAATATATAGTACAGGTCCTATATATTCTTTAGGGAGAAGGTGAATAGGAATGGCAAATAAGAATAGAAATTAGAAAATAACATTCAGAAATGTAGGGTTTATTAAATATTTAAAGTAACAAAGTATGCATGATAGCTATATTTTAATATATATAAAAATATCTGATCAAGTACTTATAAATATTTCATCATTATATTACGGATGCCGCTGAAAAATAATAAAGTTATGTGTTTAACAGAACATCCATAGTAAAATAGTTTTGAGCTGTAATTATTTACTGAACTTCTTTTCCCCGGGAGGTGAAAAAATTAGATCTTCGTGGTGACAGGTCATAAACTCCTCTGAGATCATGGCGGTGAGAATAATAATATGTATATATTCTCACATCATATGATCACAAGGGGAAAATAGACTGAAAGCCGCAAGCCGGTAACGTTGCTTACTTATCGTTACTGTTTGTGACGACGGATTGTGAATTCCGCTAAGATCACTAAGACTGTGAATGTTATAATATACATATTAACAGTATGTGATCTCTAGGGGAAGACATAATAACAAGTGTATCATTGTGACGTTGATTGTAAATGTTTAGGGTTTGCGTCGACGGGTTAGCAATCCCTCTTTGGAGCGAAGTACAGTATCAATATTATAATATAAAAAGTCACTATATATAAGGTAAAAGGAGCCAGAAAAGGAGTAATATTTGTTATGATATTTCCGTTTCTAAGAACAATCTGCTGACGTTACAGAGAAAAAGCGGAAAACATGCAATAATTTTTTTTTCTACATATAAATGTTTAAATATTGACAAATAGTCACAATTTATAACTAAGTACTATGCCTATGCCATCTTGAAACAACTTACAAGTCTGGAATATGTTTGTTGATGCAAAAAGAGAATCGGATGCTAGAGAACGGAACCTGCAACAGAGATTGGTGATTCAGAAATAATTTGGGAAAACAAAACTAATTGCACAGTAGCTGTGGTTTATATCGCTTTTTGCTGTTTAGTAGTCTATGGAAGGAAGATGTGGCTCCACCTATGTAGATGGCATGTTTTGCAGTTTACACATGCTCACGTTTTAACTGTTTTTCGTCTGCACATGTTTGGAAAAGTTACAAACTGTGAAGCTGTAAAGGTTTCGATTTTGATAGTCACACGTATAAGGTATTATTATCTACATACGTTGGAGAGTTTCAAAAGTATTACTCGGTAAAATGTGTTCTTTGCATTTTCATGATTAAAAGCATCTAAATAGAAGACATATAAAATATTGTTATCATTAGAAGAAAAAAAAAGGTTTAATATTTGTCTTTTTTATGGTTCTTAATTTAAAAAAGGCTAGCATTTGTAGATCGTAATCCTACCCTCGGAAAGGTGTGCTGGCGCTTGGGGCTTTGGGAAGGTTATTAAATAATAAATGCCCTTTTCTATGTACCTGTAGACTTGGCTTTTAAACTTTCAATTGCCTAGTCTGTATCTTTACACTTCCTCCAAACATTTTGGTACTGCTATTTTAGTATTGTAGTGAGCCATTCAGCAGTATGTGTTTATGTATACACTGTTCTAAAAGTGAAGCTGCTGTACATTTAGCCAGACACTCTCCTTGCAGAATTGTAATAATTCAGCCAGTACCCAAGGAGTCATGGTGCAAAGTGGGCCTTTGTGCATGAACTGCTTCAAACTCCTATACACTATGCATGCAGTCTTCTATGCATGGCAAACTTGTCTTTTATAGCTTTTATTATCCAGTCTATATTCTTACACTTCCAGCAAACTCTATGTGATTGCTGATTCAGTATTGTAGTGAAGTATTCAACAGAATGCCCTTATGTATGCACTGTGTTAAAAATTACGCTCTTTTAAATTCAGACAGACACTCTCCTTGCAGAACTGTAATTTTCCAGTCAGTACTCAAGTAATCATGGTGCAAAGTAGGCCTTAGGCCATGTACTGCTTCAAACCTGTATAGAGTATGCATGCACTCCTCTATGTAGCTGCACTTTGTTTTTTATACATTCAATTGTCCAGCCTGTGTCATTAGACTATCACAATTACTGTCACGCTCACTCTACTGTTTCAATATTGTAGTGAGCCATTCAGCAGTATTTCCTTATATATGTTCTGTTGTAAAACTGAAGCTCTTATAAATTCAGTCATGCACTCTGTTTGCGGAACTGTAATCATGCAGTCAGTACCCAAGTAATTATGGAGCAAAGTAGGCCTTAGTATATGGAGTGCTTCAAACTCCTATTTACTATGCATGTACTGTTCTATGCACCTGCAAATTTACCTTTCATAGTTTGAATTCTCCAGTCTCTATCCTTCCACTTCCACCAAACACACTGTCATTCCTGTTATAGTTTTGTAGTGACTCATTGATCAGTGTGTAGTAATCCATTCAGTACATTCAAACAGTAATCAGCAGATGTAAAATAAGTGGTACATTCCCAGAGATATGGCAGTTATTGTGCACTGTGATATCAGCACAATGGATGCACCGTATTTACAATGTAGTGTATTATGGAGCAAAAACGGCACAGATATGTGATGTATTTGTGTTGTGAAGGTGCTGCATTGCTTGACTTGCGTTCTAAGTGCAACACAGCTCCAGCAATGCTCTTGGGGTTCTATGCTCACAAAGCTGTGTCAATCCTTACAGCTGTTTCAAGGAGGTGCAGGGTTTTGACGTAGCATAGGCCTAAAAGTGACTGAATGAAAAGATGTGTAAAAGAGGAACAAGGGGGTTGTAAATCTGCTCCTAACACATACAAATTCATCCAGGCAGTTTCACTAGCAGTGCAAATTGAAGTTTAGACTTCTAACATATTTATATGGATATGTTACATTGAAGTGCTTCAGAGGTACTACAGTATACTATGGGTAAATACCTTATTAATTTATGCTGTAGCACTCCCTTATAGTTTAGCACTTTCACATTCACCATACACTACTAATTCCTTCATTCATTTATGCACTGCACATTGATTCTGACAAAGGTTTACACACTAATATAGAAATATAATTATTTTTTAGGCAAGTAGAGGTAGTTCTGAAAAGTAGTGTTTTTTTTCCTTTTTAGTTTTCTATTTTTTATTTTTTTTTCAGCAAGTTTTTAGTTGTTTTTTTTAAACCAAAAAAATTCAACTGGAAACAAAAAAACTGGAACAGGAAGAAAAAGAAAAAAAATATTGTTTTGGGCAACGGTGCTCTTCTTTGCTCTTCACAATGAGGTGAATAGAATGCTCACCATAACAAAGGAGTTCTCTGCAAAATTTACAATGAATTGTAAGATCTGCAAATTGAGGCATAATAATAGGATGTGGACTGCTCGGAGGAGGTGGTGGTGCAGTTGAGGTAGAAGGAACTGCAGGTTGAGGGTTCTCCTGGAACCTTTGTGTTGCCATCCTTCCACAATTATTTGGATGCAAATTTTTGACATGGTAAACCATTGAGGCTGTTCCGAAAGAGTACTTTTTAGTGGGGTCAGCCCTGGAAAGTGTAACCTCACAGATCTTGCACGTTACTTACGGTACATTCACCTTTTTCTGTCCCTCCGGAAATGAAGAAAACTTCCAAATGAAAGCTTCTTTTCTCTTTTTCTGAGGTGGCTCAGTAACAAAATCTTCCTTGAAGGAATGTACTGATGAAGTCTCAAAAAGAGCAGCCATGGTAGAGTTTGGTTGTAAAAGACTACAGCTCCACAGAATAGATGTTTTTCCTGGGAAAGTCGAAGTAGGATGATCAAAATGAGAGGGATCTTTCAACAGTTGGAATAGGAAGTATTATGAACCAATCAAAACTCTACTTGTATGGTCACTTGACTTTGCGTACGCTTAAAGTGCTCTTACGGTGCTCTTAAGATGCGAGAACGTACGATGTACCTCTGCGATTTACGTAATTGCTTTTAAAAGAAATAATCGCTTATTAAAAGTAAAAAAAATATATTTTCATGATTGTGCTAGATAATGTCTTCCCTTAATATGTAGATTAAATACATAAATATATGTTTTTGAACAATTAGAAACTTTTGCGCCGTACGCTTACGGGGTACCGTATATGACTTCACGCAGAAGCGTTGATGCGATGCGCAAGGCCAAAGCGTATTCGTAATGAGAGCGCGGCTACGCGCAGAGGGACATTTACCATACCAAGTGGTCGATTAGGATGACGGACGGACCCCGAGGTGGAGGGACCGACCACAGGGGCAGCGGCAGTCCCTCCGTAGCAATTAGGATGTGACCGCCACCCTGGTGGTCACATCCCATATATTTTACATTGCGGCGGGTGCTGCTTTGAGCAATGTAAAATATGCATGTTTAACTTTGGCATGCACAACTTGGCAGGCACTGCGTGGTGCCTGCCACCTTGTGCATGCCAAAGAAGGAGGGGTACCATAGGTACCCCCCATGTGCACTCCCCACCCCCCAACACCCTGGGGGCTCACATCAGGCCCCCAAACACAAACAACGACATGCTTTTCCACAGCGGAAAAACCGCCGTGGAAAAGCATGTTTCCTCCTGCATCATAATATGGCTGGAGGTGTCTTGCAGGCACCACCACCATATTTGGGTACACACACCGCGGATCAACGGCGGACGGACTTGCCGTCCGCCGCTGATCCCACAGCCATCCTAATGTGGCTGGTGGGGTTGTCGCAGTCCAAGGCGGTAAATCCGCATCCTCCAGGCCGGCGGTGGGTTCCGCCGGCCCGGAGGATGCGTATTCACCGCCATCCTAATCGGCCCAAAAGTGTGGTGCGATCACTGTACGCGTATGGTGCAATTACCCAAAAAAATATGAAAAGGGAATTATACAGATTTTAATTGTAAAACATAATTTATATTAAAAAAAATTGGCATTTAGTTTTGTTATTATTTTACATTAAGAATATGAAATATAAATAAAAAATAAAATAAATATAAATATTTTTAATAAAAATGATAGAAATTAGTATAAAAAGAAAGAAATATAATAATTTATACATTTAAAGATGATCATTTACTAAACATTTGAAATTCACTGAAAAAACCATAGGTTTCAGCCACGTTAGGAATTAGCATTTAAAAAACCCTGCAAATTCACTGAAAAAAACATAGGTTTCACACATGTTATAGTTAGCTGCAGATTTCACTCATACAAAACCACTGAAATTCCCCCATTATAGTTAGTACAGCTAACTATAAATCGTGCGCCCCCAATGCACTGCTGAGGTCGTCACATACTACATCACTCATGACATCTCAAATGACATCACTGATGACATCATCCACGTGAAAGAGTGGCAGACTTCCTCTCACCCCAATATAACCTTTGATAGACACATTAAAAAATAGAACCTAAAATGTTCTAAAAAATGGAGATACCAATACCAGTTAGAACGACCTATTCAGTAATTCCAAAATCTACATACACATCCCCTCATTCACCAATAGTTCTATATAGTCACTCATACATGTACTCCCTCATCATATGTACTCATACACCTATACATCCTGTTACATACCTACACTTATACATGGAGTTATTCACACATATACTCCCACATGCATATAAACTTTCAAACATCCATTTACTTGCATATACAGCTCTACACACACCACTACACTTATTTCTACAGAAACGTTCACATACTTACTCTCTTAAACAATCAGTTATAGAAACACATACTTATTTATACATGAACTCTTCCAATCTGTCACTGTCATATATCCTTACTTATATACATCAATACTCACATATACTAGTTTAAAACATATGTACTTACTCATAAAGACAGTATTGAGGCAGTCATTCACTCACTAACACACCCATACACACAATCATCCACCCATACAGTCCTGCACACATGCTGTCTTCAAAACACAAACAAACAGTGAGTCAGTCATTCATGCATCTGTGCACTAAGTAATACCCCCACCAAACCATACAGACACTCATTCTGATACTCAAAAAACCAACTAATAACCCATATAAACACTCATGTAGGTACTTATTAACCCATACAGACACTTATACACAAAGTGAGACACTGATACAGATATTTACATATTTAAACATTACTCGATAATACATGTATTCACTAACATATACTTAATAAGTCAGTTATACATTTATTTACCCATGTATTCTTCCATCGACCTTGACTTATACATATATAAAACGTATTTAAATTTCATAAAAAAACACATTCACTGGATGATGTCATCAGTGATGTCATCGGTGATGTCATCAGTGATGTTATGAGTGATGTCACTGATCATGTCATGAGTGATATAGTATGTGACGTCATCAGCAGTGCATTGCGGGCGCGTGAGTTATAGTTAGCTGAACTAACTATAACGAGGAATTTTAATGGTTTTGTATGAGTGAAATCTACAGCTAACTATAACATGTGTGAAACCTATGGCTTTTTCAGTGAATATATATATATATATATTCATCCAAAGCTATCAGCCGATAGCGAAAGTCAGCACTCAACAAGGGTAAAGTTTTCCCAAAAATCACGATTTATTCCAAGATAGCAGCATACATCGCACAACACCAACGCGTTTCGCAACCCACTGTTGCTTGATCACGGTAGGGATACAATGTTGCAATTCACTTTTGCATTTTAGAAAAAAACGCCTCAAACATTCTATTGATCTCACTTCCTGTCCCACGACAGGAAGTGGTCTGGGAAATGTAGTTTTTTTAAGTAAAAGTCAGTGTTTGGGTTAGGAATAGCGCTATTTCAACAGACCCATTATTGTAAAGTATCTGACATCACAATTTATCATTATGAACATTATAACTTGGCCATCCAATTCTCCAGTTACAGATTTTGTGGACATTACTAGTAAATTATGAGCTCTCCGTGTGTAGGTGCACACACGGTGGACAGCAACAACCAAATTTTCATATTTAACACTTGACAGGGGTATTGACGCCCACAAGTGGGCCGATTAATTCGAAGTGACATATTTAATAGAGCTCTCTAGTGAGCAATTATGCTGAATTTGCACATTTAATTTAGCCCTCCAGTGGGCTGATGGACATCACAAGATTACCCCCTTTTTTTTAAAATAAGGTTATGCCTTCCATTTTACTTTTGATAGAAATAGTGTGTTAAGCCCAAAATAATTGTAATTTGGCCAGTTATTAGATCATGGTTCTTTCATCCTGCACAGTAACGGGTACGCTGTTCCATAGTATTTCTTTCCATTCCCACATTCCCACATATGTTACATTTAGCATGTCTACTATTAGTCTCTATTTCTCATTGCAAAGAAAATGGTTCGGCATTTACAACAGTTCTCCAAATGTTTAGTGTATCATAAGTGTACATAGAGTTCCTCACTCTGATTTAAGCCCCAAGGGCTCATCGTTCGAAAGTTTAAGATTTGCCTGGATTCTCTACACCTCAGTTGTTTTTCTTGGTCTCCACCCCTTTCATGTGGTAACACACATTCCAGTGCATATGTTTTTAAAAGTTTCCAATCACTGTTGTGCATTAGTTCCATGTGTTTTGCAACAGCATTGTTTTTGTCTTTATTTACAGTGGCTCTGATATGCTCCAGAATGCGTAATTTGAATTGTTTTTTCGTGCTTCCAATATATTTCATTGCGCATGGGCATTCAATTACATAAACCACGTGTGTGCTTGTGCAGTCTATTAGTTGGTTGATTTTCCACATTCTCTTGTTGGGCAGCATCACTTCTTTTTTGTTTGTAGCAATTAGGCAAACTTTACATCGTTGGCATTTGATGAAACCTTTTGTATTCATCCATTGGATTCCTTTTTTCTTTTTTGTTTTATCTTGGAAGTGGCTCTGTATCAATCTGTCTTTTAGGTTTTTGGCTCGGCGGTATGTGACAAGTGGATGATTGCCCATTATTTTACCCACTGTTTGATCTAATTGTAATAAATTGTAATAGGTGGGAGTTAATTACACTGAAAAAATACATTGAAGTTAAAAGAGTCCCGAGAGGACTAAGGATCTCACTAATGCCTAGCCAACAGGATGTATCGGATGAATTATTAAATGAATGGGGCGAATTCATTTTGGAATCATCTTTGGGATTAATCAAAATCCTTGTAAAACATCTAGAGGTTGCGCTCACTAAAATAAAAGAGGAATTGGCGGAATTGGAAAAAGAATTGGTAGCTTTGGAACTTACCCCAGAACACAGCAAATTTAAAGAAGAGTTGGAAAAATATGTGAGCAAACATGAAGAAGTGGTAAGAAACCGCAAACAATCTAAATTCCTAAGAGATGAGGAGGACTATACCAATGGATGCATATTCACATATGCCAGAAAATTCGATATTTTCAAAAAACAAAGCAAAGGTTTCAATAAACAAAGCTCATCTAGTGCAACATCACTGACTTCTACTGGAACAAGTGAAGATGGGGCACAAAATCTAGACCCAATTAACAAGGATTTTTTAGGGGATATGAGACTGGTATTAGAACAAAGGACATGGGAGTTCAGTCAGAACCAAAGTACCAGAGGAAGAGGTCGAGGACGCAGATGGGTACCCAGATCAGGAACATCCCAGAAAAAACAACCAGAAGGGGACAAAGGAGAAAAAAATGGATCAGAAACCATAGGCACGGAAACGAG
Organism: Lissotriton vulgaris; assembly: GCF_964263255.1. Classification (NCBI taxonomy): domain Eukaryota; kingdom Metazoa; phylum Chordata; class Amphibia; order Caudata; family Salamandridae; genus Lissotriton; species Lissotriton vulgaris. Next base: position 460,810,188 of record NC_141699.1, read on the forward strand.
ATCGATGCGTCAGAAGAGGGGCAAATAGACAACACAATGCAAGATGAATTGGTGGTTTTGAACTTGTCTCATAGAAATATCAATGAATACGAAACATCTTTACTAAAAAGAGGAATAACATTCTGCCCATCGGAATCAATGGATATAGCACAGACGAGAATTGATATATACAAATATATCAGGAAGATAAAACTTATGAAAACCTTTGAGGAAAATGAAAAAATGGCAACATATGCAAAAAATAGAAAACAAAAAACAACAGATACATCCAGTATAGGAGAGAGACTAACAACAGCGGATCTACCAGCATTGACATTACTCACGAATATGGATACAGACAATGAGGGAGAGATTATCTCTGAATCCCAAATAGTCCAACAAAAAGGCGCGGGTTTAAGTGGGATGAAAGCACCCTCAAAATTCTATCCCCAATTACCTCAAGGGAACAAAATTGACTTATTCCAAGAGGCCATTGTCAAAGACATTTATAAAATCAAAGGACAAAAGTACAAAGACAACCTATCCAAAGATGAAAGAACTGCTCTGAATATTTTGAAAGATGATAAAACAATAACAATAAAGTCCGCCGACAAGGGCGGAAATATCGTCATCCTGAATACGATTGATTATGTGGCTGAGGCACACCTACAGTTGGACAATAAGAAATATTACAGGAAATTAGAAACAAATCCAACGAAAATCTACAAAGAAAAATTAGATCTAAAACTTCAAGTGTGGAATAATCAAAATTTAATTGACACAGATGAAAAGAAATTTTTGTGTACAGAGCATCCAAAAATGGCTACAATTTACTTTCTAACGAAAGTACACAAGAACCCACTAAAACCACCAGGGAGACCTATTGTGTCATCGAAAGGGTCCCTAATGGAGCCAATTGCAAACTACATTGATTTTTTCCTTATGCCGTTCGTTACCAGCTTAAGCTCATACTTACGTGATACAACAGACCTCTTGAAACATCTAGATGACCTACCATGGCAAACAAACTATCTATTGGTGACAATGGATGTCGTGTCCCTGTACACGAATATTGACAACAACATTGGTTTGAAGGCTTGTGCTTTCTTTTTGAAAGAACGAAAGATTCAATTCAATCAACATAATCAAATGCTGATTGACATGGTGGAAATGTGCCTAACCCAAAATGTATTTCTTTTCGGAGAAGAGATCTACCAACAAATCCATGGCTGCGCCATGGGTTTCTCATTTAGTCCAGCATATGCATGTCTCACAATGGGGTGGTGGGAACAACAGATCGCTTGGCACACGGATAATGACTTTTATGTGGAGAAAATCGCCAAATGGGTAAGATATATAGACGATCTTCTGATAATTTGGGAAGGAACAGCCTTGGAATTTGAGAACTATTTCCAGATTCTCAATTCCTCTACTTCCAACATCCGCTTTACATACCAGATCAGTAAAGAAAGAGCTATTTTTCTCGATACAGAAATCTACATTCGAAACAACAAGGTGGAAACAACACTTCATAGAAAAGACACAGCAACCAATTCAATTTTACACTATGACAGTTTCCACAAACCCTCAATCAAGGAAAACATACCATATGGGGAGTTTTTAAGAGCAAGAAGAATATGCTCGGAAGAAAAAGAATGGGAATCAAAAAGTAAAAACATGGCTCAAAGGTTCAAAACCAGAGGATACCACAAAGCCATTATCGAAAAAGGATGGCAAAGAGCAAACCAAAAGAAACGAAAAGATGCCTTGATAACGAAAAAAACAGTAGTGAACACCACCCAAGAAAGAGTGCCCAATGAAAGAAAAGTGAGACTAATTTTGGATTACACAAGAGAATCTAAACAAATTGTCAATACTCTGAGAAAAAACTGGAAGTTATTACAATTAGATCAAACAGTGGGTAAAATAATGGGCAATCATCCACTTGTCACATACCGCCGAGCCAAAAACCTAAAAGACAGATTGATACAGAGCCACTTCCAAGATAAAACAAAAAAGAAAAAAGGAATCCAATGGATGAATACAAAAGGTTTCATCAAATGCCAACGATGTAAAGTTTGCCTAATTGCTACAAACAAAAAAGAAGTGATGCTGCCCAACAAGAGAATGTGGAAAATCAACCAACTAATAGACTGCACAAGCACACACGTGGTTTATGTAATTGAATGCCCATGCGCAATGAAATATATTGGAAGCACGAAAAAACAATTCAAATTACGCATTCTGGAGCATATCAGAGCCACTGTAAATAAAGACAAAAACAATGCTGTTGCAAAACACATGGAACTAATGCACAACAGTGATTGGAAACTTTTAAAAACATATGCACTGGAATGTGTGTTACCACATGAAAGGGGTGGAGACCAAGAAAAACAACTGAGGTGTAGAGAATCCAGGCAAATCTTAAACTTTCGAACGATGAGCCCTTGGGGCTTAAATCAGAGTGAGGAACTCTATGTACACTTATGATACACTAAACATTTGGAGAACTGTTGTAAATACCGAACCATTTTCTTTGCAATGAGAAATAGAGACTAATAGTAGACATGCTAAATGTAACATATGTGTGAATGTGGGAATGGAAAGAAATACTATGGAACAGCGTACCCGTTACTGTGCAGGATGAAAGAACCATGATCTAATAACTGGCCAAATTACAATTATTTTGGGCTTAACACACTATTTCTATCAAAAGTAAAATGGAAGACATAACCTTATTTTAAAAAAAAGGGGGTAATCTTGTGATGTCCATCAGCCCACTGGAGGGCTAAATTAAATGTGCAAATTCAGCATAATTGCTCACTAGAGAGCTCTATTAAATATGTCACATCGAATTAATCGGCCCACTTGTGGGCGTCAATACCCCTGTCAAGTGTTAAATATGAAAATTTGGTTGTTGCTGTCCACCGTGTGTGCACCTACACACGGAGAGCTCATAATTTACTAGTAATGTCCACAAAATCTGTAACTGGAGAATTGGATGGCCAAGTTATAATGTTCATAATGATAAATTGTGATGTCAGATACTTTACAATAATGGGTCTGTTGAAATAGCGCTATTCCTAACCCAAACACTGACTTTTACTTAAAAAAACTACATTTCCCAGACCACTTCCTGTCGTGGGACAGGAAGTGAGATCAATAGAATGTTTGAGGCGTTTTTTTCTAAAATACAAAAGTGAATTGCAACATTGTATCCCTTCCGTGATCAAGCAACAGTGGGTGACTATAGAAAAGCGGGGCTCTGCTTTGTAGTCGGCACCGGTGTTAAGAGCGCCATTGGACTGCAAGTGTTGGAGCCATTTCTGTGGATATATATATATATATATATATATATATATATATATATATATATATATATATATATATATATATATATATATATATATATATATATATATATATATATATATATTCAAAGCAAAAATAATGACACTGCACTCTTCTCGGGTGGATTTCAAAGCGATTTATTCCAGCTTAAAAAACTTCCTTCACCTACGCGTTTCGAACAAAACTGTTCTTGATCACGGTAGTTACAAGTCTGTCTTTAGTTTCAGTTACTTATACCCACTACTCCACTTTGACAATTAAGTGGTATTGTGGGAGGGGTAGTTTTGACTCGGCTTTGTTAAAGCCTTATTGGTGTTCCAAGCAATCGTGAAGCCAAGTTTTAATGTTTTAGTGGCGATTGGTTTGACGCCTGCTTCAATTCCTTCTCCGTTTTTGTGGGCTGAGTGCCCCATTGCCGTATGTTTTGGAACAAGGTGTACACATGATGTGTACCCTGTATTTCCATTATTTATTGATAGCTGAGTGCTAATGATAGAATTTTGTTCTATGGCTTCTACGTTTGTTTAGGACTCCGATATTGACATTCATGATACAAGATATTGGCAGTTATTACGACAAGCATAGATTTCATTCAATTCAATGTTATACTGACACAAAATATTTATACACTAAGAGGGCCTACAAGTCTATATTGTGTTGGCAAAGAAAATTATTCTCGTTCTATTAGGGTTCTTATTGTACTATTCATATCCATATCATGTTTCTGTCACTATAAATAGGATATGTTGTTTGTAGAGTTATCATGTCACTTCCCTGTTGGCTTTCCTAGAAAATTTGATTTGGTACAGTTTGTGTTAAATCTCCTTTGTGAATTAATGGATAAAAGGACAATTTTCACTGATATAGATGGACATATTGATGAATTGTTACAAATGTACATACAGTTCCTCGTCCCCGTTCAATCCATTTGGGACTTTGGTCTTAAATCTGGTTATAAGCCTTGATTCTAAACGTCTCAGTTTTTGTAGACGATTTCCTCCTCTCTCATGTTCTGGCACCGATGCAATCCCTGAGTATTTCATATTTTGCCATGATTTGTTCTTATGTGTCATCATATGTTTCGCTAAAGCATAGGTTTGATCTTTGTTTTGTATAGCTCTAATGTGCTCTAACATCCGTTTTTTAAGAGCACAAATGGTGGACTCTATATAGCGTTTGCCGCAGTCACATTCTAATAGATAGACAACATAGTGTGATTCGCAGGTGATCTTATTTTTGATTTCAAAAGTTTGTCCTTTTGGATCAAGTAGAGACTTTAAATTTCTCCCAACTTTGCATGCTTTGCATGACATGCATTTGGTGAATCCTTTTTGTCTTTTTTGTAACCAGGTTTCCTCTTTTTTGTCCATAAAGTGACTGTTTACTAGGGTGTCTCCAAGGAATGGGGATTTTCTATATGAGATCAAGGGTGCATCGCCAATCATTTTGCCAATGTCCGGATCCTTTTTTAGCACACTCCAGTATTTTGTCACAGTTTTCCTGATTTGTACACTTTCTTTGGAGTAAGTTAGGATAAGACGTGTTTTTTCCTCTCCTTTTTTTACTTTTTCTTTCTTATTGTCAATTAGAGTTTCTGTTCTTGTCTTTTTTCTGGCTCTTTGTTCTCCAAAATTTATAGACTTTAGGCTATATCCTCTTTTGATGAAACGTTGTTTGGTTTCTTCAAATTTGTTTTCCATTTCCATTGGTTCCGAACAGTTTCGTTTCATACGTACAAATTCTCCATACGGTACATTTTGCTTTTATGAAACAGGATGAAAACTGGTTCCATGAAGGATGCTATTGGTGGAGGTCTTTTTTCGAAACAGGGTTGTATGTATTTTGTCATTTTTTATATATACTTTGGTATCCAGAAAGTCAATTTCTTTTTCCTGAATGTTGAATGTGAATTGCAAACCCACTTCATTGTTATTCAAAATCGCAATGTATTGAAGTAGTTCTTGTCTTGTGCCTTTCCATAGTAAGAAAAGATCGTCAATATATCTTAACCATAGATTCACATTTGTGGTATATGGATCGTTTTCTTCTCTCCAAGCTATGTGTTTCACCCACCATCCCATGGTGAGATTAGCATAGCTTGGAGAGAAAGAAGCTCCCATGGCAGTTCCGCGTTTCTGTGAGTAGACCAAGTTGTTGAAGAGGAACACATTGTTTGTTAGGCATGTTCTGATCGTTTCTAGAAGCATGGTTGTGTGATTGAGTTCCCCTATCGTTCGCTGCTTTAGAAAGTATGCAACTGCTTGTAGGCCAAGTTGATGATGGATTGAAGTGTATAGCGACACCACATCAATTGTTGCTAGTAGATATGTGGGTTGCCATTCCGTTTCCATGAGGATTCAGAGAAAGTCTCCGTTATCTTTAATGAAGGAGTTCAATGTTGGTACAATTGGGGCTAAGAAGAAGTCTACGTACGAGGCCGTGTTCTCGTACAATGATCCGCAACTCGAGATTATCGGACGACCCGGGGGTTTGTTCGAATCATTTAGTGGTCGGTTGGCTTATATAGAAGAAGCCAACCGACAACTAAATGATTCGAACAACTATACCAAACTGAAAGACAACCCTATGTCGGAGATGACAACACAAATACATCAACAAATAACACAATGGCAAGAAAAAGGGCTGCTCAGTCAAGAGGAAAAAAACTTCCTAACGGTTCAAAACCCAATTACACCAACGATTTACTTTCTGCCGAAAGTTCACAAAACTTTGAACATGGTTGCTTCTGATTAGTGAACATGGTTAATTCGTCCTGCCTGTTGCTGTTTCGGACCCTCCTAGCAGACTGCCCCTTTACATGTGTTCTTCCTTTTTATTATTTTTATGTTAGTTTGTGGCACTATTTTCTTTTTTGTTTGCATCTAGAGCTCACTCACCTGGGCAGCAGAGAGCACGCATAGGCGGTTGCAGAGGAGAGCAGGGCAGCTTTGTCAGCTAACAACGCATAATCCGTTGCATGAATCTGACTTCAGTTTTCACTTTTGCAGTTTTCATCCGGCCATGGCTACACTTTTTTTTCATCAGCACTGTACATTTTAGGCATGTGCTGTGTCGGGGGAACCATCCATGCCTCTGCTACACAGTACTGAGTGAAAATGCACACCCTGTGTTGCACGAACAGGAGAAAATTCTGCAGCACCGTAAAAAACACGTCACTGATGTTATCTGTCACATGTGAAGAGCGCTCCATTACTGGTAAGATGGGTAAGCTCTCTGCCCCTCCCTGGACCTCGTTTTTGCTCTGGTCGAACTTCTTTTTAGCACTAAAGAAACCAAGATTTTCCCATAATGTTTATTTATGTGCCTCTAACAGTTACGGACAATGCCCTGTTTTACATGCGCAACAAACTAATTAATTCATGTACCAGTGGCTCCTCCCACACAGCTGCCAGGTATCCTCTTGCCATGTGTGACATGCTTGTGCAGCCATTCCCTGTTTTAAGCCAGAAACGCTTTGCTATCTGGGAAATGTAGTTTTGCTTCTGCATATGGAGGTATGGGCATATGGTTCCATGGATGCCTAGAGCAAGTCCCAGGACTGTCTGAAAGAGACTTGTGTGACATGAGGCCACATACAGCTCTGTTTCTACTTCTTGGCATTAGTATATCGAGGATTGCAAAGATAATAGGACCCAGAAGCGCCTCAGGCCTCGTTTATTATCCATAGAGACTCTGTTATGTATGAATTTAGTGCAGCCTCGGTCTTTGTGCTCAATTTGACCTTAATCCAATTTTAGTAAATGGCTTTTTTTTTTTTTTATCCTCGCACCTTATTAACTGTCAACGCGCTCGTGCTCACTTCCAGAGAAAAACTCTTTCTTGCATCAGTGAAGAGTCAATGAAGGCCTGTCTTTAAACAACAGTTTCCAAAGTGTCACCCCTTTTAGCTGATCAAGACCACTCTGTGTTGAGATTGTTACTACCTCCCCCCCACCTCCCACCCCCCCTGGAACTTTCTCGACTTTGGCTTTGATTTTGTTTAGTCCATGCAATATTTGTTGTGGGATTTTTTGCCATAGAAATATTTGCTGTGTTGCCTCCATATCAACAATCATTATCGGGTGAAAGCCAAAGCCGCATACTTCTTTTCTATCACCATCCACCCCAAACCTCCTTTCATCATTTAGTGTTGTTGGAACTCGTTGGGAGGTGGGTTGTGCATGAGGCTGGTAGCTTTATTGCAGCGACCTAGGTCTGTAGGGCGCCTCAAGGAGCTTGGGGCTCAACAGCAATGCCAAGCTTGCTGTCCGTGCCTGCTTCTTTTGTGCCATCTTGCCTGCCAGCTTTCACCACCGTAGATCATCTTCGTTGAAACAGTAGTATTTGCATGTTTTGGTGTAAAGTGTTTCTAGTGCAGCACACTTTGCACGCTTTTAGGGGAGTTGTGGTGGGCACTAACACAAGCCACAACCTACATACTTGCAGATTCGAATCTCACAGGGCTTTAGTATCTGCTGCTTAATACATTCCAGATCTGCATGCTTTACCCCCTGCCCTCTCAACCTTGAATGCTGCCAGGCTGCATGACATGTGAATTGCGCTGCATCTGTGACTGACCCCCTGCTCCCGAGAAATGCATTTCAGATAGTTGCACAACTGTATGCCAGTCAGCACTATTGAATATTTGGGCCGGCTGAATTGCACTTTAATAGGCCTTTCATGTTAAGCAGCATGTAGCTTATTATGCATAGAAATACTCAATACCCTCCAGAACTGACACAGATGAAGTCAGTAAATAAAACTATCTGATTTAACGTTGTGCTGATGTGAGATTTTTTCTTTGTAGAAGTGGTCAGGGAAAGTGCTTTTCTGTGCAAAAGGTCACCAGAGCACACGCATTTGCCTCTTCTATAAAATTGCTTTCCTTGATCAGGTTATGAAACAACAGTGTTAAATGCTTGCAAACAAAAAAATAAGTTAAAAAGGTTGTCATTTACAACACCAATAGCTGCAGCTTTCAGAAATGCAAGACCGATTGCATGGCAAAATGCTTGTTTCGTTTGGCTTGTATAATGAAAGAGTGGCTTAATTTCAGTGTCCTGCTGTGTCCTCTTCACAAGAAATCATAGAAATGGGCTCAAATCAGCTCTCGGTTTACGAATCGAAGGAGAGAGGCCAATGATTGGATGAGCAAACTCCGGTCCCTGAAGGGTCTCATCAGGGCCGGCTCTAGGGCGGTGCGATCGGTGCCACCGCACCGGGCGCTGACTTAGGGTGGGGGCGTCACGTTCTTCGTTTTAAAAGCACCTAATGACATGTACATTGTCCCAGCAATTTTCAGGCATCAATAAAAATGACAACTCCGGTGATTAATGTTCTTCCTGGAGAGAGACCGTTTTGACTCTTCATAGCGCAGAGGGTTAATATGCCTGCTGCAAAGAACGTGTCCCATTCACAATATTTTGGCGGGCAGCCGTGGTTCCTGCGCAATCATAAGTAGGGGAGGGAATCAAGCTTTCCTGTGCAGAAGTCTGCCATCATTTTTGTCTCTTTATTTTTTATGAACGTTAAGTAATAACTTCATTTTTACGCGATTCAATGAGTATCAATTGGCAGCCCTGACATGATACAAAACAATGCCCCTTCCGCACAGAATGTGTTGAGGGCCCCTGAGACACTTATATGTGTATAGGCAGGGTGGGCCCCTTCTTACACCACAGGGGATGCAGGAGTCTGCATAGCGTCCCTACTTTGTAGCTGCACTATGCTTAGGTCTGTTTTGTAGTTGCTCTACACTAAGGTCCTGTCACTTTGCGGACATTTGAAAAATGTATAGTGCCACAAAAACAAGTAAGTATCATTTAAAAGGCTTAACAAATTAGGTTCAGTGAAGGCGAAAGTTGGGTTAATTAACATAATTAACAATTATATTGAGTCTTTAATATCCTTGTCTGATTTTATCACTCAAAAATTAAATGATGGAAATGTAGGCCTAAGTATGCATTCTGTCACGTCATTACATACTTTACTACTAGTCAGAATTCTCAGGATAAGAAGGAGATGGGTATGTGAGCATGTAACAGTCAGTACTAAGAGACCACTATGACTAGACTGTGGAAAACTGTGCACATTTGATAGTTATTTTATATATAATGTAAATAGGTCAATGGGTTACAGTTTTTGTTAGAGATACTTATGTTACTTGCAGTTTATAAGTTAAAATCTTAATATAGAGCCTTGAGCTATTAACTGCCATCAAAGAGCTGCATGCAAACTCCAAAGAACATATTAGAGCTACATATTTTTTGCCCAGTCTTTCGGTGTCCTAATATTGAAAAAGGGGTTCATCTGGGTAGAAATCAATTCTTCTTATTATTAAAGAAAACCCCTAACAATGGTTTCACATTTGAATTTCTGTATTTGTAGGCCTCTGTCTTATGTAATATCTCCTATATACTGATTTACACACGTATGATTGTCTCTGTGCAATGCGTGTGTGATGTAAAGTGTTCTGACATTTTTAACTGGTATGAGTGGTGCTATAAAACTAAATTAATCTAAGAGACATTGGTTTTGGAGACTTGAGGGTCACTGTCAAATGGTGGTAGTGAGGGAATCCGTGGCGGAGGTGGTCGTTGGGGGGTGCCAACAAACATTGTCACACAAGGCGCCACCAGTGCTAACGCCAGCTTTGGGTCTCATCTATATTGTTTGTAATGTGGGTCTACTCACTCCATTGCTGGTTCCATTTCAAGTGAGCGCTATCCGAAGTCTTTCATAAATGACAAATCACTTTATTAAATTAAAATACACATGTACAGTAAATGCAGATACAGAGGTGCTCCATTCAAACATTCAGTTTTAAAAACCAATCCACAAAAATCTTAGAAAAAAATAATAACTTATTGAATGCATACGGTGCTCCCATGAATGTATGTCAACAGTTTTTGCCAGTTCACAGACATTTTCTTGCGTTTGTCACCAACGCATGTATCAGTTATGCATTTCTGAAAAGGAAGACTGGAAAGTGATACAAAGAAGCTTGACTTAGCTTGTTTCTGTTTATCAAATACATAATTAAATATAATTTCGCCATTGCATATAATATTCATGCTGAGTTTATAGACATCACTTATTTTTACATTTGATTAAGTTGTTTATTTGTTTACTTTTTAGAGAGATAACAGTTTTCCTAATTTACACCACTTCCATCAAAGGTGTATTAGATTTTTAGATTGATTGGCGAGCTTCCACCCAATTGGCACCAAATGTAACCTGATTTATTTACATGTAAATTGGGTGTTCATCTCTGTGTACTGAGAATACATTTCAAAGTTTATTTTGGTGCCCTGAAAACTTCAGATTATGGGCGTCGACAAAATATGAAAATCATCTCCGTCTCTGACAGTCAGTTCTTTGTCATGGTGATAACCATTCTCACCACTTTTCACTTACTCATCATGCAGGGATGTGTACATTAGGTACTCGTTATACATGGTAACCACCCCTGGCTGACCTGCGTTTGACTTTACATTTTTGGAACTTTAACCTTGCTGCCGTTGTGAAACGCTTGCAAAGTACGCTTTTTTAATTGCCTAAATCGTCCGTACACATTAAAAGCCTTTCTCAATCGTGGCCATGGTACTTTATCTAGTTAATCTATAGAAGCCAGACATGACTCGAATCTAACCATAGCGTGCAATGCCATACTATGCTGTATATTAATGCCCATTGATGTTTCTATGTATATTTAACTGCAGTGCATTTAGAAACAGTATTCTGTTAAAGTTATGAATTGATGAGTTTATAAAAATTTAAGCAAAAACTAGCATGTATACATTGTCATTTATAGCAATAGCAGAATTCACAAATATAGACTGTGCATAGGGCACATCAGCCCTGATTCACAACAGTAAACGTACACTTTTGTGCAAGTTTGTTATTGTTTGTTATTCCCAAATGGATTTACAAGTTGAATCTTTATGAATGGGGAGTTTCTCCAGATAAAAATATAGAAGAGTCCTATATTTTATGGGCGGAGACTCAGCGCGCGTAAAGATACTGCTCGTAAATCCCTTTGTGAAAACTAAACAAAGATCATTACTGGTAGTTAAATAAGATATGCTTCATATATTTATGGACACTCCACGGGATGGGTTTTATTCAGATCATAGGTGAATTGAAGGTCCCAATTTTGGAAGTAGTAACTGTGAAAGATTAGTCAAAGTGTCCTAAGTTTTTTTGAACAGGGGTGTTTCATGGGGATCTGAATTCAGTAGAAAACATAGACTTCCACATAGTGTCTGTTTTTTTGCATCATGTACTTTTGGGCTCCAGTGTGAAGAGCTTTGTGTAAAGTTCAGCCCAACTTAAAAAATATTACTCCTAGCTTCAACGCGTATTAGCAGCTGAAGTGTGGTGCAAACAAAAGGTGACCTGTTTGGGGTGTTTTGGACCTGCACCAGCTCTACATGCTGCAGCGCTATAAAGGTGCTCTTAGAGGTCCAAGGTTTTTATTTTATTATTTTAAAAGTTTTATATAGCGCTAGCTTAACCCGTAGGTATCAGAGCGCTTTCCATACACACAGTAAACAGCATAAGGGCATTACCTTACATAGTAGGCCGGCAAATAAGGAAGCACGCCAAATAAATAAATACAGCATGGGAGATAAATATGTAGTGCATCAGTGGGGGAGAGAGCAAAAAAAAGAAAGGTGAGTATGAACATAGTCAGGTCACCCACTATCCTAGAATGTCCTGGGAGAGAGGTGACAACTCGAATATAGTAGTTTAGGTAAGTTGACGTTGGTCATGAAAGTATTTGTTTATGAGATGGAGTTTCAGGTCCCTTTTGAAACAGGAGAAGGAGGGGTTGCATCTGAGGACTAGAGGGAGAGCGTTCCATATCCTAGGAGCGTTGCCCGAGAACGATCGGTATTGGGTGGTTTTCATTTTCATTTTCAGAGGAATAAGGAGTGAGTTGGAGCTTCTCAGCGATCTGGATTGACCTGCTCATTTCAGTTTGTTATTTAGGTAGTTGGGGGCAGGAGAGTGAAGGGTTTTGTGTGTGATATAGGCAAGTTTATAGATACATCTCCCTTCCATGGAAAGCCAATTGAGGCAGTTGAGAGATAGAGTGATGTGTTCAAATCTTTGAACTCTAGATGCGAGTCGAGCGGACATGTTCAGCACTGCCCTTAGAGCAGCTAGGTGAGTTTTTGGAGTTCCTGTAAGGATGGCGTTCCGGTAGTTGATTTTAGAGAGAACTAGGGATTGGACTACTGTCTTGAGGTCATCGTGGGGTAGAAAGGTTTTCATTTTCTTGAGGTGTTTTAGAGAGAAAAGAGCACTTTTTGCATATTTCTTGATGTGGGCCTTCATTGATAAGTTTTTGTCAAGGGTGATGCCTACAGACTTAACTGAGTCAAATAGGGTAAGGGGGCAGTTTAGGGCATCAACTCCTTGGAGTCTTAGGGGGAACTGAGGTGCAGGCCGCCCCCCACTCAAATTGTACCAAAACAGAAAAGGCCTGTCCCTCAAGACACTTCTATTTTTCAGCTCGGCTGCAGGATCTATATGGGTGTGTGCATAACCTTGTCACTACCCCTATCCTTGTTGTATCAAGGCTCTTTAGTTCCTGCGCAAGTGTCACTCTTTGTCACAGTACAGACAAGGTAAAGTAAAAACCGACAAGATACCATCACCCATCCCACAAAAATTGTGGAGAAAGAGAGTGAACACCTCATGGTAGAACCACCAATGGGGTTATCTGGCTAGCAAATGCCAGTGTACCCATTTCTCATCATTGGTTGCTCACTCTCGTGAAAAGTGGAAAGAAAAAGACAGACACATGGAAGGAAAGGACAAACAACATGTAATGATCCTTTTCCTCCTCAACAGACAGACAGTACTCTGTTCCGTGCCCCAGCGAATAGAAAATACCACTCTCTGTTTAAGTGTACATATTCACCATGCACCCCTGTGAGAAAAAGAAAAAGTGTGGCTGAGTTACGGAGCGTGTTGTGACCGGCTGGGAAACCTTGACCTGAGGCGAGTTTCAATGAAGGATACGTGATCTTGACGACACGGATATCCACCTGAGAAAGGTAGCAGGTATGCAGTAGATATGCAACCCTCAGGTTTAAACAAAGCACAGCAACGAAACATGTTGGCGATTTAGACTCACATGAAACTTGGTTCAGTGTGAGCTGTTTTAATTTGGAGTACTCACAGCCCAGAATAAAAGCAGGAGTGGCCAGTGAGTTCTGCAATTTTAATGCGTGAGATTCACTTTTTCTTTTTCTCACAGGGGTGCATGGTGAATATGTACACTTAAACAGCGAGTGGTATGGCAGTTCGGTCTGGACTGTTCCCATGAGGCAAGGATCAAGACTGATTTGCATATGGCTGGGTCTAAACTGGGGTGGCATGGTGAGCAAAAGAACAATGGATTTATCCCGGATCTCTTGACTGGGGGTGAATGTATGATTTATTCAGCATTCCGTCCATCATTTGTTTGCATACCACTTATTTCCTAGTTAGACCAGAGAGTAGGAGACTGTTGTGGGGCTGAGATTAGTTCCGTTTGTGTGGATCTAGAAAATCATGTAGCAAGGCTAATTATTCCCAACTCAGCTAGCATAAACAAGAGGGATGATGAGAATGATGCTTCTTCATCGTCTACTAATTCAAATCACATACCCTAAGCATATTGAGGTATTCTAGCAGTGGGTGGCTTGGTTTAGTGTTACTGAAGTAAAATTTACTGTTATTAGAAATCAAGGGAACCCGAAGGTAATTCACTAGGGACCTTGGGTGTTAACTTTTTCCAAAAAACAGTAGTGCGTGTGAAGTCACATACATACGATATAGCATACGTGTAATCACTTTAATTCAACGCAATCAGTACAGGTAGCACGCTAAATTTAACCTCTGTTTAGAGGGTGGGGAAGCGGCAACAGCCGAGAATAGATAGAAAAGTACTTAACAGGCGGCGCAGTGCAGGGATAAGGGTCGGTACAGTGAGCACGCTATATTTAACTTTTGTTTAAGGGCGGGGAAGTGGCAACAACCGAGAATAGATTGAAAAGTGTTTAACAAGCAGCGCAGTGCGGAGATAGGGTTGGTGACATCCGTGATATTTGGCGCAGTGTGAGGAAAGGATTATAAAATGGGTAGTGGAGGCACTGTCCAGTACGGCATGGTGTGTGAATTCTAAGTACAAAAATTAAATTACCGTGGCAATAGTTTTGGAGGACCGTCGGATCAGGTCTGCGGAGCGAGGGGTTAGGTATCGTGAAAGGAAATCCTGCGGGAATAGGGAGGCAAGGGAGTTATACGGAGCGAGGTAGAGGTATTCCAAGCAAGGTTAGAAAGGAATCTGTAACCGTAATTACCCATCAGTGGCGGGTCTGGAGAGATCCCATGTCTTATTAGTGAAGCCATTTCAATTGCGGCACTCTGGGGGAGAGAAGGAGCATTGAAGGATTCAGTGTGAGGTCAAGGGTGGCAGTGGGTGGAGCGGGCGGGGGTTGGATCCCTACTTACTCAGTGACAGCTGTAAGCCGGATTGCTTTGCGGGCATGTTTCGTGGGAATCGCTTCCGAGCAGTCTTAAATTAATTGCATCACGTTGGAGGGAGAATCAGCAAAATTAAAAAGGTACTACCCCAGAGTGCTGCAATTGAAATGGCTTCACTAATAAGACGCGGGATCTCTCCAGACCCGCCACCGATGGGTAATTACTGTTACAGATTCCTTTCTAACCTTACTTGGAATACCTCTCCCTCGCTCCAGATAACTCCCTTGCCTCCCTATTACCACAGGATTTCCTTTCGCGATAACTAATCCCTCGCTCCCCAGACCTGATCCGACGGTCCTCCAATACCATTGCCACGGTAATTTAATTTTTGTTCTTAGAACTCACACACCGCGCCCTACTGGACAGTGCCTCCACTACCTATTTTATAATCCTTTCCTCACACTGCGATGAATATCACGGATGTCACCAGCCCTTATCCCCCGCACTGCGCCGCTTGTTAAACACTTTTCGATCTATTCTCGGTTCTTGCCGCTTCCCCGCCCTTAAACAAAGGTTAAATATAGCGTGCTCACTGTACCAACCCTTATCGCTGCACCGCGCCACCTGTTAAGTACTTTTCGATCTATTATCGGCTGTTGCCGCTTCCCCACCCTCTAAACAGAGGTTAAATTTAGCATGCTCACTGTACTGATTGCTTTGGATGAAAGTTTTTACACTAATGCCATATCGTATGTATGTGACTTCACACGCACTACGTGGATCACGTTGAAAGCCACCATATTCATGCATACAGAGGGCAAGTGTACAGCCTTCGAATAAGATGGCTTCATACAGCAGTTACCCCCGAGTCAGGCACCAGCATGCCAAACACAGTAGTACCTAACTGTGCACAAAAGAGTATGTCACCTTTCACAAAAATGTATTCAAGTCACCGTTGGTCCTTTTAACATGCCTAGTATTATAATCACATGGCTTTTCCTTTCTCCCCTTCCTTCCTATTTTTCCTAAATGGTTTGATTTTGTGTTAATTGAATGTAGTATGATAGGCAATTGGAATTATTACTTTTCAAGACAAACATGAATTCTATACTTGTCCTGAAGATGATGCCATGTATCATAGTGTTCGGCATCGAAACGTCGTCGACACAATAGTACCATATGTTCCCTAAATGTCTTATAGCCGAGATACCCGCCACCCCCTCTCAACACAATCCCCAAAAGGAGTGAAACCGGAAACAGTTCTTGAAGTTTTTGGAAGTGGGATGGAGTGACCATCCCGGCCGTATTTATTAAAACAAAATTAAAACATTAAACGTTTCATGTTATGTACAATTTCATTACCATATTGCGATGTTTGGCTAACCTTAACAGATTCTCTAATACAGAGGTTCTCCTAGCCGAACTAGCAACCTACAAAACATTTCTTGACATATTGAAATTGTACAACCTAACGTTTAAGGGCCAACAGCAAGGTCATAACCGGTGTCAAGATCCCTAACCGGACTTACCCCTCCCACTTGGGATGGGCGACAGCACGGAGGCGTACCTCAAGTGCAACTACTACCAATTTCCCTTGACTTGACGGGGGCACCTAAAACTCGACGCCAGTTAAAGGTCGTTCGAATACTCGTGTGAGGTATCTAGAAGGTATCGTGGCCCTTATCCCAACCCCACACAACTTACCGCATCTGCCGTCGCAGATGTCACTGGCCCCGGGAAATTCCCCAGGAGGGGGCTGTAACCCCTCCTACAAAGGAAGGGGCCTTGACCGCCTTTCCTTTACTTCCGGCGACCCATCCTTAGAAGGGACCGCCTCCCCATTGAGGGGCCAATGGCCACCTCTCCCGAGCGCTCCCATCCGTGTTGGGTGACGCCCACTCATAGGGATCTACTAATTAGTGCTCACCGATCATGACCTTACCGCCTACCAAAATAAATACGACAGTGCAAATTAACCTAAGAATACATTGGCCACTATGACCGAAAGAGCATAGATCAAAATTCGACACTAACTGAATATCTTTAATGGCAAACATACTCAAAACGAACATTCTTTATTAACTCAAAATCAACATGGCACTACAACCTGGAAACGAAAACAAAAACAAAATTAATCAACTTTATTATACACAACTGGCTGTCTTCAGGGGCTGGTGGGTGGGTCAAAATTGGCTCTTCGTTCTGTCCCGAGCTCACGTGCAGCGAGGAGGTGCAGCTTCAGAGCACAAGAACAAGAGGATGTCTTCTGGTCTTGCGTCCCTTTTTATCCGTCTTCAGGGCGGGCGTATACCCGCCCCTGCCTGCCCCTGAGGGCGTGGCTGGCTGCGACGGTGTCTAGGCCAGCCCACTCTAGGGCGGGAACGAGCGCGCCCCAGCTACGCCGCTTCGGGCATACCAGCTGAGACGCGCCTCCCGCCCAAAATGGCTTCCCGGGGGGATCGAGGCACTCGGCCATAAGTTCGGGGGGACCGATTCGGTCGCCCCTTTCCATATAGCCGAGATACCCGCCACCCCCTCTCAACACAATCCCCAAAAGGAGTGAAACCGGAAACAGTTCTTGAAGTTTTTGGAAGTGGGATGGAGTGACCATCCCGGCCGTATTTATTAAAACAAAATTAAAACATTAAACGTTTCATGTTATGTACAATTTCATTACCATATTGCGATGTTTGGCTAACCTTAACAGATTCTCTAATACAGAGGTTCTCCTAGCCGAACTAGCAACCTACAAAACATTTCTTGACATATTGAAATTGTACAACCTAACGTTTAAGGGCCAACAGCAAGGTCATAACCGGTGTCAAGATCCCTAACCGGACTTACCCCTCCCACTTGGGATGGGCGACAGCACGGAGGCGTACCTCAAGTGCAACTACTACCAATTTCCCTTGACTTGACGGGGGCACCTAAAACTCGACGCCAGTTAAAGGTCGTTCGAATACTCGTGTGAGGTATCTAGAAGGTATCGTGGCCCTTATCCCAACCCCACACAACTTACCGCATCTGCCGTCGCAGATGTCACTGGCCCCGGGAAATTCCCCAGGAGGGGGCTGTAACCCCTCCTACAAAGGAAGGGGCCTTGACCGCCTTTCCTTTACTTCCGGCGACCCATCCTTAGAAGGGACCGCCTCCCCATTGAGGGGCCAATGGCCACCTCTCCCGAGCGCTCCCATCCGTGTTGGGTGACGCCCACTCATAGGGATCTACTAATTAGTGCTCACCGATCATGACCTTACCGCCACAGGCCCGGATAGTTGACCAGCTATCCGGGCCCCCCACCAAAACTCCTAGCTAAAGGTCATGTTCCAACGTTTTTAACCATGCTAAGAAGTCTCCTATGAGTAACTCATTTCCCACCCGAGACAAATGCACACCATCCCCCATATACATACTGTCATCATTAATACAACCGTGCGAGATAGAATGCAATGTCCTGGAACGGAACAACCTACTCATTTTGTTATTAAGTTTCCTAACAGAATGGTTCAAAGCAGGGATCGAAATAGCCCCCCGCCACACTTTTCGTGGGATCATATGAGACCACGCAATTATGCACCCCGGAACTCTCCTCGCCAACCAACTTACGGTGGAAAGCATTGCCTCCAGGAGAAGTCGTCTACCGGTGGTGACCAAATCATTGCCCCCTAAATGTACTATGACTATTGACGGCGGTGACCTCATCCGCCCTAACAAACCCTCAAAGTAAGCTTGAAACTGGTCAATACAGAGACCGCCCCTTCCGTAGAAGGACATCCTGTACCCGTATTCCCCAGCTACGTGAATCATGTCACCTGCTTTGAATACGTCTGCGGCACGCCTCACGTATGAGTGGCCCACGACCCACACCTCCTTTCTCACAGCCGGTGACGTCTGACCGCTGGCCCGGTGTTGGGTCGACTGCATAGTCCGCCCCGCCTCGAAGGCTTGCGTAACTGAAAACCAAACAAAAGACAAGAAGCGTGAGTACATTGTTACAGCTTCACAACATGTGCAACCGCACATACCTCTTATAACAATTGGAGGACCAACGCCCCACTCGTTTTACTTGTTCCACATTAAGACCCCTGGCTGCAGCTTCGGTGGCAGCCCCTATCCGAAAGGAGTGGGTCCCAAACTCACCCGGGTCCAAGCCTGCTGCGGCAATTGACATCGCGAGCACCCGCTGAAACTGAAACTTTGTCAGTGGGGTGGCGTCCGCGTGTCTCAACATTGTCCCCCCCCATGATGCCACCCTTTGTGCTAGGTAATCCTCTAAACACCTCACCGGACACATGGAGGACCCTGGAATCCTGCGAATGACTATGCAGTCTCCCACCCCATTTTGATCGGTTTTCGACTTGACAAAGGATACCGTCATAGTCTCACCCCTGATCTGAACGTGTTCCCGGCACAAACCCCCCGCCACATCCCGCTTGCTCCTTGCCACCAGCTCACTTATCCTCATAGCCCCGTGAAATGCAAGCGTAAAAGCGGCTCGGAACCAACAGGCCTCGAACTGAGACGAGCATATGTCGGGGAGTGTGGCCAGCAACTGGGACAACCTATCCAGACCTATCGGGCGCCTCTCATCTACTCTGCGACCCTCAAGGCGTTGCCACCCACGCAGCGCTTTCTGTACAGCAAAAGACGCTGTCGGGTCCTGGATATTATGAGCCCTGGCAACAAAGGAGATGGCAGCACGATGCCTCTGGGCTGTAGCCACCGACTTCCCAGCCTTACGCAAGGACATCAGAAAATGTACTACCCAATCCTCATGCCCCCAAAGTCCCCCTCTCTCAGTCCCCAAAAAGGCCAAATAAGCCCGAAACGCCCCTTCGTATGCCTTCCTCGTCCTTGGTGCTAGACTCTCTCCCACGAGGTAACGAAGTTCGGGGCACCGAGAGACCAGAGAGCTTCGGGAAAGGGTGCTGGCTCGGGGTCCGCTGAGGGAAGGAAACCCGAGAAAGCCTGCATTTGAAAACGAGACAGTGCATCAGCAGCCTGATTCATCACCCCCGGGACATGTTTTGCTCTGAATACCACGTTCAGTTGCATACACAGTAAGACAATTTCTTTAAGCAGCCTCAAAATCATTTTACAACGTGCTGCCTGACTATTAATGCATTCTACAACGGTCATATTGTCAGACCAAAATATGACAGAATGATTTTTGAAACCATCGGGCCAGGATCTGAGGGCCACCAAAATAGGAAACAGCTCAAGGAAAGCAATATTACTCGTCAGCCCCTCATCGTGCCACCATGTTGGCCACTTTTGTGCCGACCATTTTGTGCCGAAGATGGCGCCGAAACCCATGCTTCCCGCTGAATCCGTCCATAGACCCAGCTCTTCAGAGGACAAGGCCGGTTTGTTCCAGACGACTCGACCATTGAAATCCGCCAAGAATGCTAACCAAATACGCATGTCTTGGCGGACCTCGGCCGATAACCTCGTGTGATGGTGACCCTCTTTTAGGCCGACCATCGCCTGTGCAATCGAACGGGAGAAGGGGCGGGCCATCGGGATCACCCTTAAGGCAAAATTCAACTTCCCCACCAATTGCTGCAATTGATGCAGCGTCACTTTAGATGCAGTGATACACATTTGCAGGGCTGTCTTGAATTTCGATACTTTGGAAGCTGGTAAACGAAAACAACCCTCACTAGAGTCCAACTCGATCCCGAGGAACTCGAGGCAAGTCGTGGGACCCACAGTTTTACCTGGTGCCAACGGCACGCCAAATTGATTCATTAAAACACAAAATTCAGTCAAGGCCCGGGCACATTCATCATCCCCAGCGGCCCCAAGGAACAGAAAATCATCGAGGTAATGCATCACATTCCGAAAACCTGTTTTCTTCGTGTAAACCCATTGCAGAAAACTACTGAATTTCTCGAAATAAGCACAAGATATCGAGCACCCCATTGGCATACACCTGTCCAAGTAATACAAACCTTGAAACATGAATCCCAACAAACGTTGATCATCCGGGTATACCGGGAGCAAACGGAACGCTGACTCGATATCTGATTTCGCCATCAGCGCCCCGGGCCCCAGGCGATTCAAAATGGCTACGGCCTCATCGAATGATGCGTACCGCACCGAACACATTTCTGGATTAATTGCATCGTTTACAGAAAGGCCATGAGGGGCTGATAAATTGTGAATCAATCGAAACTCACCCGGGTCCTTCTTGGGGACCACCCCTAAAGGAGAACAAACAAAGTTCGGTACCGGGGGGACAGGAAACGGGCCGGCAACCCGACCTCGGGTAACCTCTTTCCGGATCTTATCCTGTACTACAGTAGTATGCTGCAAGACGGAAAGTTGATTTTTGCACGACCCGACACCCTGAAAGCTACCCACCGGGATGCGGAAACCATATGAAAAACCGTTTCGTAGCACCCCAGCAGAAGTACGATCTGGGTATTCGCTGAGCCAGGGAATCATCGCCAGGGTATCAATCGGGGTTGGTAAAGGCGCCCCTCGGACTATATCAGACCTGTTTAGCGCCTCCTCTACCCCCATTTTCACCCGATTTGGCTCTGCACGAGGACTCAGGATGGGGTGCCCCACAACCACTACATTCGTGTCTGAACTTACAAGACCCCGGGGGCCTAGTACATTTGCTTCTGTTGAAATTGAAACAGAACCCCCTCTTCCCTGTATTGCCGGCGGGTCTCGGGTAATCGTCTGTACCCGTACCCGACCGAAAGGGCGTCCCCCCATTTTGGCGGGAGGACTCACTAACAGCACTCCCCACCAATGGCACTTTCAACATTCCCGACTCTTTCATTTTATTCCATGTTAAAGAATCGTAACAGTCCCAGGTTAAACTTTTGTTATGCTCCATCGCTTTCCTGAAAAGGTTGTCATAACAGAACCATTGGTTACCTTGGTGTGATGTCGAGTACCCCATAATTCGTGACTGATATACTGGAAATTCAGGGAGCAAATCAGGCCTACGTTCCCCCAAAATTGCCGTGAAAATTCCCCAAGCATTACCCCAGTTACCAATATTTTCATTCACTTTAAAGGCGGCCATTTTTGCGCGCCAAACACTCGGATGCATCAGATCCTTTTGACCCTTAACAGTTTCGACCTCATAGTGATCAACGAGCAGGGAGAAAATGTTAACGTATTCCCCCGCCCAAATCTTTTCCTTTATTGGCAAAGGAACATGTTGCCCCAATCTTTCTCTACGAGAGGGTGTTGACTCATCCCTTGCAATCGGCAATGGCCGCTTACCTGCACCGGACGCTGCTTCCGTCCCTCGTGGCTTGTCTATCGCCGCATCCGGCGCGGGCACCTTGGCTGTATCACGTTTCTCGCGCAACTGCTTTATGAGAGCTTGCGCTTCGGTAGCCATGGCGCCCCCATTACTGTCCCCCAACCATGCTGCTAACTGTGCCGCCAACTCGGGAGGCATATCTCCGGCAGACGTCGGGGTAACTATCACGGGAATCGGATTCCCCTCATCCGGTACCGGGGCCGGTACCGGGGCTGGCGCCTCGAGCGGAGAACAGGGAACCGGGACGTCTCCCCCGACCGGCCCCCTTCTCGGCCTCTTTGGCTTCCCTCCGGCCGGTGGACGCCCCGATCCCTCCTCGCCGTCTCGCTCCGCCAACCGCTTCTTAATTTCGGACATGTCCTTCATGAGTGCCCGAACCAACTGGTCAGTCGACATTCTCTTTGCTCCTTTCTTGGGCATCCTTTCGACGAAGTATCTAAAAGACAAAGAGAGAGATTAAAACGCTCAAAATTGGCTCTTCGTTCTGTCCCGAGCTCACGTGCAGCGAGGAGGTGCAGCTTCAGAGCACAAGAACAAGAGGATGTCTTCTGGTCTTGCGTCCCTTTTTATCCGTCTTCAGGGCGGGCGTATACCCGCCCCTGCCTGCCCCTGAGGGCGTGGCTGGCTGCGTCGGTGTCTAGGCCAGCCCACTCTAGGGCGGGAACGAGCGCGCCCCAGCTACGCCGCTTCGGGCATACCAGCTGAGACGCGCCTCCCGCCCAAAATGGCTTCCCGGGGGGATCGAGGCACTCGGCCATAAGTTCGGGGGGACCGATTCGGTCGCCCCTTTCCAGAATGCTCTGTACAATGGTACCTTAAAATGGAATCATGTCTGCTAGCTGATTACTAGTACACAGACATCTTTGTTCGCTCTTGCCTGAAATTGTTTGTTTTGTCTTGTTCCCTGTGGGTCACAGGCTGTGCCCACGTGACATTACCTTAATATTCTTTTTCATTTTGTATAATTTTCTAATATAAATTCCCGTCCGGCTGGACGAAGGGCATACTAACTATCTAGTGTATGCCTCTTTTTACCCTGATCTTTCAAATACTAGGGTCCACTGTTTTTTGTAAGAAGTAAAATTTACAGCACAGATGGAAGGGCATTATATCACCAGGATTACCACAGTACATTAGAACATAGAGTGCACTGAGCAGTGATTGGCTTTCCTTAGGTACAGTGGTCGATTGCTCACAGACAGTCACAATCACCATAAAGTCTTCAGGCAGTTGCCCACTTTTTATGTTATTCCATAGATCTGAAATCTGGTATTATTTTGCTTTTATTGGGCCGAAGCTCTTGCCTATCCATGTGTCAATAACTTGTAGAAGAATGATTTGTTATCAATGAAGATGTCATAATTTCACTGGTATGCTCAACTACTGACCACAAACTAACTAACCTCATGGAAGGGTTAGCTGTATTTGAGGTGGCAGAGCCAGGAGTGTAACTCAGTAATAGAAGACACTACTTAGCATCTGACATTGAGTAAGTGGGTTGTTTTTTGTGGACCAATACCTACTCTACTATTTTATTCAGCGTATGATAATGAAGAACACCTTTGCTTCCATGTCTCGACTGGAGAACACTTTTAACCTTCAGAGGTGAATCCTTGCACTGCCCACAGGACAAAGAGCCTCGAGATAGAGACTATGTCACACAGTCTGTTCCTCCTTTTGCTTAAAGCTTGTGTGGCTGGTAGCATTGGGCTTGTCTTTGACACAATGGAGAATGCTGGAATTGTGGGTCATAGATCCTGCATACAGCAGGGCAATTTATAAGGCATTGTATGCTGATTAACACTAAACAGCAAAAGTTACCAGTTGCAATCATTATTTACATTATTTTTTACATTTTCTATTTGTAATAATATTATTATTTTATTTATAGTAGTAGTTTTTCTTTTGTCTTATCAGTGTGCCTCCCCAGTTCCGGATTTAGATTATGTGTATTAATCCAAAATCTTTTGGTATATGTACAATTTCTTTTTTTCAAAAACTTTATTTCGGTCATTACGACCTTTAAAAGTGAAGCACTAAAAACACATACAGCGACATGATTAATCTCAGGTATCAAAATAGGGGATTGGGGAGGAGAGGCAGCACCAGTATCTTAGTTTCGAGTACCATGTACAATACAGAAGCTTTGCTTCGGATAGACAAGCTATACTATACAAATCAGGGGTTACATGACAATAGATGAATAAATAATTAAAAAAAAACGAGCTAGTTTAGGGGGGAGTTAAGAATAATAGCATAGTATAAAACTAGGACATAATTTAAAAAGGACAATAAAAAACAGGTCAAAGTAAAAACATTACCAAGTAATCTAGACCACATTAGATAATTTCAACAGGGCCCTTTTAGTGCACCTCATGGAAAACAAAAATCTAGAACCTGAAAACACAATCGGTATACTGAGATCAGAATTCAATATCCGAAAAGCTTCCCAATGGTTCCTGGATCCAATGTTTCTACAAATCTGTACCAGCCATCGTTTCCGGGCCTTGCGATAGCCAGGACAGACGAAGAACACATGCTGCACTGATTCGTCTGAGAAATCACAGGCAGGGCTCTGAACCTCATGGTCCTTACTCCACTTTGCCGTATAACAGTGGAGTGGAAGGATCCTGAACCTAAATTGTAGAAAAATCTTTCTAGCCTCCACCGGTGTAATCATGTCTAGTATTGGCTCGAAACGGGCAACATCCTTGACTTCCAAAAAGCCATGGATAGTTTACCAGTCATGGGGCAAGAAAATAGTTGGGCTCTTCTGTGTTCTTCATACTGGGATTTGATATGTTTTCTCGTAGTTTGAGTGCAGGCACATTCAGGGTCCGTCCAACAATCGCCAAAGCCCAAGTTTGTCAATACAGATTTTATATGTAAAAGCCAAGGGAGGTTAGATGCACCCCGAACTGACATAACCTCTGCTAACTCCTCTCTGTATGACGCTAATTCGGGGGTGGACCAGAGGCGCCGTGAAATATAATGAGTCTAAGGCTTGAAGTGTCTGTTATCGCCATTAGACCTGAGTCTAATCGTAGCGGAAACAGCGGTGTACTCACAGGAAGTCTGTACAACAGTCTGAGAAGTTGGTTTTCTACCTGTAAAAGGGAATCTAGTTTACAATGTCCCCATAATTCAGCGCCATAGAGTACTCCCCCGCGAGCTTGGGCATTATACATTTCTAAGGCTAGGCTAACAGCTTTCTTACTTGATTTGCTATAGACCTTGTTATGCCACCAGTTGATTGGGCTAATTTTAATGTGCACTTGGCAGTATGTGTCTCCCATTTCATGTTTTCAGCAATGGTAAGACCTAGATAAATAAAAGATGCGACTCTCTCCAGGGGATTCCCATTTAGTTGTGGGTTAGAACGAGAATTTTTTGGACTATTGAACGCCATATATTTAGTTTTCTGTAAGTTGATGTCTAGACCTCTTTCCTTACAGAAGAGTTCAAATTTGTCCAAAACCCTATGAATCCCCATGGGCGATTTTATAACCAGGAGAGTATCGTCAGCAAACATAATTGCTGAAATTTGACGGGACGCTAACTTTGGGGCATCTGGATCTTATATCGTTGCTAGTTCACTAATTAGCTCATTAATATAAAGGCTAAAGAGAGTCTGTGCTAAAACGCATCCCTGGCGTACACCATGGTTAACGGGTATTGGGGTTGTAAGTTGGCTATCCTTCCCAAATCTAATTTGGGCATAATTATCTGCATGTAATCTCCTAAAGAGATCAATGAGATATGCCGGGACTCCCATTTCAAGAAAAACTGACCATAGCTTATCTCGTGGCACCAGGTCGAATGCCGACCTCAGATCTACAAAGATCAAATATAAGCTAATTATTTCATCGAGCACTCAAAGAGTCCAAACAAAAGAGTCAGTAATGTGCTATCTTGCACCGAATTTAATCTTGAATCCTTCCAATTAACATCTTTTCATTGAATACATCCTTCAATTTTGTACATTCTTCTTCCTATATGTAGCCACTCAGTCTGGCAGCCACCACGTGTTTCGTCTGGTCTTTTTAGACCTAAAGACTTCCTCAGGGCTGCAACCCAAGCAGAGTGTAATAATGCCATTAAATTAATAATATCTGAACCATAAAACATCTACATTAAAGGCATCACAAAAGTTATAGGGAAACATCCCAAACCTTAGGGGTGCTCAATAGTAGGAAAGGATAAAGTCAGTTAAGGCTTAACACCAAGTTGAAGCTACAGGCACCTTATTATAGTGTATTCAGAGTAAGTAAAGAGTTGTTTCCTACTTCATATTATGTAGGTTTAAAAGTGCAACAGTAAATGAAAGAGAGTTAGTTGTAAAAGAGGTGAGCATGCTGTTGGGTTTCATACCTATATTTCTCCACGTATATGAGTATTGGATTTAGGGTCCTATTCCTGTCAGGTATGATTCTGCATAGAGTTGTAAATTATGTAAGCTCATTTATTATTGCATCACAATATTTACAAATCTGTATCGCTTTGCAAATAATATAAGGTTTTCTCACCTATTGTTAAACCTTGTCCGTTTTGTATCTTGGGTCTATATAGTTTTGTATCCAGCTGTCCGTGTTCTTCACCTGCTGGGTAAGAACCCGAGTTAATATCTATCCTAAGTGTATTCTCAGTACTACGTTAACATTCACGCGGACCTTGCATAGTCCGGTAATTCTAAAAGTTTCCTTACCTCGCGTACAATGTTATGTACTCCGGAGCGCGTCTCTCTGTACTGGCGTCCTGGTTGGGCGCCATCTTGCTATTCTCCTTTATACTTTGTGTTAACTAGCGGGCGCCATTAGAGTAAAACACGTTTACGTGTTTTAATATTACTTCATTAGATCACCGTATTTCTTTTACATAATATGGGTGTATGTTATCAGCGTAGACTACTTATGTGTATTCACAATAATTACGTGTAAATCTGGATTTGTATGATATTAACGAAGACACCTGCACCTTACCAGCGCTTTGTGGACTAGCGCCTACCTGCTGCCTTTGCTGTATCCCTGTGTGGAGCTCGCCGCACCCGCTCTGCGGGTGCCGCTTCGTGCCTGAACCTGAGCTGTCTTTGCCTGCTGCCGTGGGGATTCCAGGTTTGGCGTCAGGAACTTGCCAAAGCTTCAGGGCTGCGAGCGTGCAGGGACTACCTGACCCAGGTGTCCCTGCGAGACCGCGTCCATCTTCCGGTCCGCTCTCCCTGAAGCTCCGCCCCCCACCCATCGGAGGAGTGTAAAAGCAACAGGATTAGCCTCTGACCCTTGGGACACCTGCACCTTACCAGCGCTTTGTGGACTAGCGCCTACCTGCTGCCTTTGCTGTATCCCTGTGTGGAGCTCGCCGCACCCGCTCCGCGGGTGCCGCTTCGTGCCTGAACCTGAGCTGTCTTTGCCTGCTGCCGTGGGGATTCCAGGTTTGGCGTCAGGAACTTGCCAAAGCTTCAGGGCTGCGAGCGTGCAGGGACTACCTGACCCAGGTGTCCCTGCGAGACCGCGTCCATCTTCCGGTCCGCTCTCCCTGAAGCTCCGCCCCCCACCCATCGGAGGAGTGTAAAAGCAACAGGATTAGCCTCTGACCCTTGGGACACCTGCACCTTACCAGCGCTTTGTGGACTAGCGCCTACCTGCTGCCTTTGCTGTATCCCTGTGTGGAGCTCGCCGCACCCGCTCCGCGGGTGCCGCTTCGTGCCTGAACCTGAGCTGTCTTTGCCTGCTGCCGTGGGGATTCCAGGTTTGGCGTCAGGAACTTGCCAAAGCTTCAGGGCTGCGAGCGTGCAGGGACTACCTGACCCAGGTGTCCCTGCGAGACCGCGTCCATCTTCCGGTCCGCTCTCCCTGAAGCTCCGCCCCCGCCCTTTCCAACAACTATAAACATTGTGTTAACTCCCGCAGCGCGGGACGCAGCCCGGGGCAAAGACCGGGCTAAGAGCGGGCCGTTTGAGGCCGTTCGAGGACTGAGAGGACTGGACTGGCCCATCCCTTTTCGCCTGTTATTCTTGGATTCAATACAATTACTTAGGGACCAAAGACCCACCTCCGTCACTGTGCTCTTAACGCTATGAATTCAAGGGTAACTCGCAGTAAAACTTCTAAAGGTGGGTCACAGTTCAGTGGCCCCATGGATGACTTTATTACCCGCACCAACATAGCCATTGACGAAGAGATATCCAAACTCCAAAACCGGGTCTCGCTAGAATTAGATGCTGCCAGAAGAGTGTCCCAAGTAATTGCACTTTCTAAGAAATCTTCCTTAGGCCACATAGCCACTTCTGTCACCCCTGAGCGTCCAGCCCGCCCACATTGTATAATCACTCAGGTCGATGTTCATCATTCCCCAACCCCGGCTACTCGCCAACCTGCCTTAGGAAGTAAAGATGAGATAACCCCACCGATACCATTTAGTGTGCCCAACCCAGCCCCTATTGTACCCTTTCCGATAAATCTACCTAACACTACTTCTAGTGGCAAGCAACCAAAGAGGAAACGCAATTCTCGCTCTGCTTATTTCCGCAAAAAAGCGAAAATTGCTGTTCCCAAAGATCTGCCTCTGACTAACATCACAGCACCTAATGCTGGCGCAGAGCATACTCCTAATGCACAGCCATCTAGTGAGGGACAGGAAAAGGCTCCATCCATTCCCTTCCCTAATACCCCAGCAGGTGCGGACTCTGAAGTAGATGGGTTAACTAAAAATAACAAAGAATTTATAGAGGTGGTCTGGGAGACTCTTAAAAAACTTTTGTCACCCCTAGATCTAAGACTATCTAGGATAGAAAATAACTTGTTAGAAATGGAGAAGAGCATTATTGCTTTGGCCACTCTTGGGTTGAAAAGTCTTGAAAACCAGGGTATCATTGTTGCTGACCCAACGCCACAATCCACTGCACCCCAAACCAACCAAACTTCCTCTTTGGTATTACCCACAATAAAGCCCGTCCCTAAACCAAGGACCGTTACGGTGGAGCAAGCTCGTGACAAACCAAAGGTTCCCCCACGGGGCTCTTCACGCCACCAGCAAAATACCAAACACGATATACCCAACAGGTCGATTCCTAGTGAAACCCAAGTCCCTCCAGCTAAAGACAACTTTAGAGGTGGCTATATTGACCTCCCCCCAGAGGCAAACGACTATGTGGTTGTTCTGACGGGTGTTCCCATGATAGGTAATGGCCAATTTGAAAACCACTGGTCGCTCAAAAATAAAATAATGCACTGGTTAAATGTAAACAGACCAATCCCCAATGGTCGAAGAAGTCGCGTACTAATGGTTCGCAGAACTCCCTGGGTAGGTCCAACGCTGAAATCCAGCCCGGGAGACTGCGTAGTAGTGACCTTCGAAGATCCCCACACAGCGCATCACATTTGCTCTTGGCCAAGCAACGATGACTCCCTAGTTATACCTAAACCACTATCCTTTTTTTATCCTCCTCGACCAAGCCGAACTCAGGGGGATAATTGGACATTGTTCCAACAACATCCATGGCTGAATAAGTCCCGGGGCCAGAAGGAGACCCTCCTACACTGGAACGGTCTCTCTACTTACAACAGATTCGGGACCCTAGAGGAGGTGGATTGACTCCCAGCGCAACCAGCTAACCAACCCCGAAGGGAAATCTTACCATCGCAGGGGCACGATCCCAATGATTGCACTGGTCCTGAGTTTGTAACAAATGAAGTGGGACGACCAAACAGCCCACGGTTTGAAGGGGAGTCATCCACATTCGACACAACAAAAACTCCCGGCAGGGAAGATTGGCCGTATCTACCCTACATGTCCCACTCTGCAGCTACCTCTATCGAACCATCTGGCCCTACCTGTTCTGGCTGCTTTGTGACCCCTAAACAGCAAATTGAGCCACCTGTGAGGTCTCCTAAACTTGAGGATACGTTGGTTTCTCCTTTGCCTATTGTTTCTACCAAGGCTTCTCCACCCGGTGACTTTTCTCTAAAAATCTTAAGTTGGAATGTGGCTGGTCTTGGTCGCAACTTTGATATTCCCGAATGGAATGATTTCCTGGAACCCTATCACATCTGTCTTTTCCAGGAAACCTGGTGCTTGGAGCCAAGACACCGAGTGGGATTCTCTACCTTTTTTATCCCCGCTGCCCAGGAACAAGGATCTAAAGGTCGCCCTTCAGGCGGCCTTATTATTTGGATTAATATTGCACTGGACTTTAGAGTAATAGAAAGAAACACCCAGTCACCTGATCTCCAGTGGCTAACGATAACCCACAAAGGGGGAAGAAGCTTGGAACCTTTCAATATCTACCTGAGGGGTGCTAAAGGCGGTGCATCCCATCTACCCTCTACAGGCCTAAACCACAATCTGGCCGCCTGCAGTGTGGACTCTTACGTAATGCTTGCAGGCGACTTCAATTGCTGTTTTGAACCTCTGGCCAGAGAAGATATCTTGGACACTTTTGAGGAGGATACCAGGAGAGGCATTCCTATTCTTAGCCTTGACCCGATCCCTAAATGGTCGCAAAACGCAATAGAGATCAATGCTCTTTGTATGGAGCATAATTTGCGAGCGACAAACGGGCGTTCCAAATCTGACCATACGGGTGCTCATACCTACAACAGACTAGGCCATACATCAAGGATTGATTTCGTCATGCTTAACTATAACCTCTGGCAACACCACCAAGACATGGAGGTCATAGTGTCGGGTGATAGTGACCATAACCCTTTATCACTAACTATTTCATCTCCTTGGCAGGGTGGAAACCAAGGCCCTCCCGGCCATAAGTGGAAATCTACCCACGAATTAGCCCCTACAAACTGTAGCAGGCGCTTGAAGTGGGCGAAAGTTTCAGTCGATGAAACAAGGATGGCCCAAGCCGGGACTATTTTGGAAGGAGTGGAGTCTCGGATGGACACCTCAAGGCTAACTGACACTAAGATTCTACCCCTATACACTGAGACTGTATTGGCACTGAGTAATTTATTCATTGTTCCCCAATCTACTCGTAGGGGTCCCTCGAAACAAACAGCTAAGTGGTATACAGCTAAATGTCGTGCAGCTAAGAGGGAACTTGTTGCCACATTAAAGTCCAAAAACGCAGCTGATATTAGGGCTGCTAGGAAAATTTACAAAAAAACCCTATCTGAAGCCAAGCAGGAATATGATTCTAATTTCTGGGGGGATCTAGTAGAGGCAAACATTAGGAAGGATGCCAAGGGGTTCTGGGACCTATTAAGATCTAGGGAAAAGCCCATTGACCAGCAGCTAACTTGTAACATCCCAGGGGGCGTATGGTTTAACCACTTTTTGAATTTATATTCTGCTCCTCCAGGTCCATCTCAATTGGCTTGCCCACCCATGGGTTTACTGCCTAATTCTGTTACTGATCCCCGGTGCCATGACGGTTTATTTACCAGCTTGGAAGTCGAGAGAGCAATTCAATGTATTGTCCCGAACAAAGCGGCAGGTCCTGACGGGATCCCAGGAGACCTAATTAAGAATTACCCATCTTCCTGGAGTAGATTAATTGCCTCCCTTCTGAACGAAGTATTATTGGGTGTAGTTTTTCCTGACTCCTGGAGGGGCGCTGAAGTCGTACCTATTTTTAAAAAAGGCTCTAGGGACGACCCAGCGAACTACCGGCCAATTAGTTTATTGGACTCTTCCCAAAAGGTGGCAGGAAAGGTGGTACTGGGCAGGATCATCCAGTGGGCCGATGAAAATCATATCCTGTCAGATCTTCAAGCGGGTTTCAGAACAGGAACAGGCACAATCGAGCAGACGTTCCGCCTCCTAATGATCTATTGGAAAGTGGTGGTGCTGGGAGGGGGCAGTCTGTATTTAGTCTTTATTGACCTGCGGACTGCGTTCGACCTAGTACCACGCGCACTTTTATGGAACGTCCTCGATGGGTTAGGCCTCCCTCCCTACCTGCTCTCGCTCCTTGTAAAATTTCACGACAGGAATTTTGCTCAAATTAGATGGGGTGCACAGGGAGAGAAAACACCTCGTATCCCCGTGGACAGGGGCGTCCGCCAAGGGTGTGTGCTTGCCCCCACTCTGTTTTCTCTTTATATCAACGGAGTGGTGGAGCATCTACTCCAGCAACCATCAGACGCACCCACCCTGGCTGGAAGGAAAATTCCAACGCTCCTGTTCGCGGACGATACCCTCCTAATCTCGAAATCTCCAATGGGCATCCAATCGCTGCTCTCCAGCTTCAAGGCCTTTTGTGATGAAAGGGGTTTGGCCATAAACATAGGGAAAACCAAGTTTTTGGTTCTTAACCCGCCCAAAAAGTCTGTCTTTCCCCCGGTCCTAGATTCTGTTCCACTTGATCGCGTCAAAGAATTTGACTACCTGGGTATACGCATCAGTGACACCATGAGCTGGAAGGCACACCACCAAAAAGTGTTCTTGATTCACAAAAGGATGGCAGGTGCCTTGCTCAAGGAACAGCGAGCCTCATCACTAAAACCTATTGGGGCTCCCCTGGATATTTATAGGGCAAGGGTTGTGAGCGCGGCACTTTACGGTGCCGAACTGTGGGGCACTCATAAAGTTGATACTCTGGTTCACCTTGAGAATAACTTCCATAAAGATCTAATGGGTTTGCCCCACAGCACACCAACTATCCCACTGCTGCTAGACGCAGGCACCCGGGCTATCTGCGATCAAGCGAAACTACGCCCACTCCTGTTAGGGTCCAGAATCTGGAATGTGCAGGAACTTAGAAGTTATGCAGAAGCCCTGAATGACATTATGTCACTACCGGGCTCGCATAAAATCATCTGGCTCAGGGAAGTCAAAAAGTTGCTGCACAAGCTAGGATTAGGAGAGGCTTGGGCCAACAAATCTGCACCCCGAAACAACAGTTAAAGAAGGTTTATTGGGCATGGGTAGACAGTGAGAGGGTTCGTAGCACAAACCATTGTAAATCTGTAATACTGTTTTTGTCGGTCAAGGAGTTACCGTTAAGGGAATCTTATTTGGATACTATCCAGAGCTCATAGGACAGATCACTGTACATCAAGTTTAGGGTGGGGTGCTCCCATTATGTGAGTTTACGTCCACTTGGAGACCGCCGGCCCAAACTGTACCTTACTGCCCTTTTTGTGACCTAAGGGTAGAGTCTGTGTCCCATATGTTGTTTGAGTGTAGTGTCTATGCAGCCCCGAGACGTAGGTGGTTGAAGCCCCTCTGCAGGTGTCTGGGAACTCGTTCCCATTTAGAAGCGCTGCGTATTTTACGTACAGATGCTAGACCCTTCTTTTCCACCTGCATGGCAAAATTCTTGGGCTGGGCCTGGCGTCTTAGAGCTGCAAGAAAACTGTTAATCGAGTGACCGAGCTTCCACATCCAATATGCTGCTATGTCTATAAAATGTTCTTATGCTGATGATTGCTGTTTTAAAAATGTTTTTTAAGATGTATGAAATGCTTTTATGATATGATTTCTATCGAATAAAGCTATATACTACTATTAACGAAGACTAAGTATTTTCGTAATTTATACGGTAAATGAAAATTATATCCTTGGCTTTTATTTAATTAGCTTTGTTTTTATTTATTGGTACAATGGGAAATATTTATTAACGTATATCTAAATTTCTCTTTTACAAATGCTTAATGGCAGTTTATATCGGAGCATAGTGAAAAGAACAGCGCCATCTTGGAATGGTCTTATTGTGCACTGGTCTTAAAGCAGATTATCGTGTTCAAAGTATTAACGTGCATACTCGATGATCCGCTTTTAATCTCGAAGATGCAGGCCTAGTTTGTTGTTAAATAATGTAGTTAGTCTGGTTAACAATATGACTATAGTACTATTGAAAATTATATTTGGAGAAACACAGGAATTTTGCCCTTCAGCATCTCACCAAAAGTGTTAGTAGCCGAATACACAGCAAAATTGTAGGAGAATTACAGAAAAGTTTATGAACTCATTTAGAGTTAATATCTATAAGTAAATTTGAACATATTGACTGCATTCTTATTCTTGGTCTCAATTATACGTATTGGTCTACAATATCCAGTTACATATGCATAAGATCATAGTACATATTCATACATTAGTCAGTTGCATTTACATTGACTTCCAGGCTATAATAGTTTCGGTCATCTTATTAGTATAAAAGTATAAAATTCTTTACATGATGTACATTATTATACCTTTCGTTATTCCACAATACAATACAGGTAATATTCAACAGATACATTTATTCATTTCCCAGAAAGAATTCATATTCATGGTCTACGTTTAGACCCATGTCTACAGCTTTTAATTTTATCAACCAGGTTACTTCTCTCCTTCTTAGTGTCAGAATTCTATTTCCTCCCTTAGGGTCGGATTCTATGTGGTCTATACCATGATAGGTAAAGGTGTGTTTCACTTTATCTAAATGATTTCTGATTAGATGAGCTGAAGTTGGGTACCGGGTATCCCCTTGTTTAATGGCTCTAAAGTGTTCTGACATCCTGTCTCTGAGTCTCCTTTTGGTGCTTCCAACATATATCTTTCCACAGCTGCATGCAATAACATACACAACAAAAGTTGTATCACAGTTGATGAATTTTTCTATGGTAATCTCTCCTGTTTCATTATAGTTAAAGCTTACTACTTTTTTCTTTGCCCATCTGCATGTAGGGCATTTCCCACATTTGTAGAACCCTTTAAACTTAGATAGCCAGTCTTTATTTACAGGTTTCTTGGGATAACTTGGGCTAAGGATATTAGCCAGTGTCAGTCCTTTCTTATATGTAATATAGGGATTACTAGTGATATATGGTGTAATATCTCGATCTAGCATCAACAGGGGCCAATGCTTCTTTAGAATTGTGTACAGCTTAGTGCTTTCTGTACTGTAGTGTGTGATCAGTCGGACTTTGGCCTCAGAATCAGAGCATGTTTTATTAGATTTAACCTTTAAAAGGTCTGGCTGTTTCAGTTTTTTGACTCTAGAGACTGCTTTTTCTATAGTTAGTGTATCGTAGCCTCTTCTTTTGAAACGTTTTGACATATCTTTCAAGTTCTTATGAAAGTCCCTATATTGGGAGCAGTTTCGTCTGGCTCTTATCATTTCACCATATGGGATGCTATTCAGTTGGCTTTTTGGGTGACAGCTTTTGGCGTGAAGTATTGCATTACAGCTGGTTGGTTTTCTGTACATTCTACTCTTAAGATGGCCTTCCTCTACAAATAGCTCTATATCTAAAAATGTGATCTTGTTATAGTCATATAAAAATGTGAATTGTAGATTGTAGGGGTTATCGTTCAAGTAGTCAAAAAAACCTTTAAGTTGTTCTACTGTTCCTGTCCATATTAGGAGGCAGTCGTCAATGAACCTGCCCCAGTAATATACATACTGGATCCATTCTCCGTTGCTTGGGCCCCAGATTCGCTCCGATTCGCTTCTAAAGAAGCATTGGCCCCTGTTGATGCTAGATCGAGATATTACACCTTATATCACTAGTAATCCCTCTATTACATATAAGAAAGGACTGACACTGGCTAATATCCTTAGCCCAAGTTATCCCAAGAAACCTGTAAATAAAGACTGGCTATCTAAGTTTAAAGGGTTCTACAAATGTGGGAAATGCCCTACATGCAGATGGGCAAAGAAAAAAGTAGCAAGCTTTAACTATAATGAAAAAAGAGAGATTACCATAGAAAAATTCATCAACTTTGACACAACTTTTGTTGTGTATGTTATTGCATGCAGCTGTGGAAAGATATATGTTGGAAGCACCAAAAGGAGACTCAGAGACAGGATGTCAGAACACTTTAGAGCCATTAAACAAGGGGATACCCGGTACCCCACTTTGGCTCATCTAATCAGAAATCATTTAGATAAAGTGAAACACACCTTTACCTATCATGGTATCGACCACATAGAATCCGACCCTAGGGGAGGAAATAGAATTCTGACACTAAGAAGGAGAGAAGTAACCTGGTTGATAAAATTGAAAGCTGTAGACATGGGTCTAAACGTATATTGTTAACCAGACTAACTACATAATTTAACAACAAACTAGGACTCCATCTTCGAGATTAAAAGCGGATCATCGAGTATGCACGTTAATACTTTGAACACGATAATCTGCTTTAAGACCAGTGCACGATGAGACCATTCCAAGATGGCGCTGTTCTTTTCACTATGCTCCGATATAAACTGCCATTAAGCATATGTAAATAGAAATTTAGATATACGTTAATAAATATTTCCCATTGTACCAATAAATAAAAACAAAGCTAATTAAATAAAAGCCAAGGATATAATTTTCATTTACCGTATAAATTACGAAAATACTTAGTCTTCGTTAATATCCTACAAATCCAGATTTACACGTAATTATCGTGAATACACATAAGTAGTCTACGCTGATAACGTACACCCATATTATGTAAAAGAAATACGGTGATCTAATGAAGTAATATTAAAACACGTAAACGTGTTTTACTCTAATGGCGCCTGCTAGTTAACACAAAGTATAAAGGAGAATAACAAGATGGCGCCCAACCAGGACGCCAGTACAGAAAGACGCGCTCAGGAGTACATAACACTGTACGCGAGGTAAGGAAACTTTTAGAATTACCGGACTATGCAAGATCTGTGTGAATGTTAACGTAGTACTGAGAATACACTTAGGATAGATATTAACTCGGGTTCTTACCCAGCAGGTGAAGAACACGGACACCTGGATACAAAACTATATAGACCCAAGATACAAAACGGACAAGGTTTAACAATAGGTGAGAAAACCGTATATTATTTGCAAAGCGATACAGATTTGTAAATATTGTGATGCAATAATAACTGAACTTATATAATTTACAACTCTATGCAGAATCATACCTGACAGGAATAGGACCCTAAATCCAATACTCATATACGTGGAGAAATATAGGTATGAAACCCAACAGCATGCTCACCTCTTTTACAACTAACTCACTTTCATTTACTGTTGCACTTTTAAACCTACATAATATGAAGTAGGAAACAACTCTTTACTTACTCTGAATACACTATAATAAGGTGCCTGTAGCTTCAACTTGGTGTTAAGCCTTAACTGACTTTATCCTTTCCTACTATTGAGCACCCCTAAGGTTTGGGATGTTTCCCTATAAACTTTTGTGATGCCTTTAATGTAGATGTGTTACGGTTCAGATATTATTAATTTAATGGCATTATTACACTCTGTTTGGGTTGCAGCCCTGAGGAAGTCTTTAGGTCTAAAAAGACCAGACGAAACACGTGTTGGCTGCAAGACTGCGTGGCTACATATAGGAAGAAGAATGTACAAAATTGAAGGATGTATCCAATGAAAAGATGTTAATTGGAAGGATTCAAGATTAAATTCGGTGCAAGATAGCACATTACTGGCTCTTTTGTTTGTACTCTTTGAGTGCTCGATGAAATAATTTGATTGTGATTGAGCTAACCTATTAGCACATAAATAGGTCGTGGTAACCGACCAATTTTTGTCTTGAGCACCAAAATTTACTGTGCACATTGTATATTCCTTTACCTGCAGTGCGCTCTCACCTTAACAGTTACCAAATTGCTAATCAAATATAAGCTCCCACCCCGAAGGTGGACAATCTTCCAGTATAGAAGCTGGAGCCTTAGTACCTGGTCCAGGGTTGATATCTTTTCTCTAAACCCCGCCTGGAGGGGGGACAGAACCCTTTTTTCTTCCATCCAGGATTGTAGCCTGGCTAGCAAGACCCTTGCAAATAGTTTTTGAGATATGTCTATTAGACTTATGGGTCTGTAGTTTATTGGCAATAGTGGGGATCCTTTTTTGAAGATTGGAATGATCTCCGCTTGCAGCCAGCTATGTGGAATCCTCATACCCTGGGTTATGGCATTAAAAAGACCAAAGAAATATGGGGTCCAGATGGCTGGTTCGCTCCTATATAAGTCCCCAGGGATCTTATCCAAACCTGGGGCTTTACCTGGAGCTATTTTTAGTAGGGCAACCTCGATCTCCTTTAAAGTTATGAGTAGACTTGTACTAATGCCTTGGGTTGCTACAAGGTCTAGATTGCTGGCAGTACCATCCCTAGGTAGAGCCAGTTTTAGAGGTGGCTGAACTGTTGGATGTCCTTGGCAAGGCTGTTCAACGGAGTAGAGAGTTTTAAAATGCTCACGCCATACCTCTCCATTGAGGTTTGGTTCAATTGCTGTTTTAGAAATGGGGCGCCTGTATTAACAATACTCCAGAACGTCCTCATATCCCTGTCCCCCAGGGCTGTTTGAAGTAAATCGCAGTTCTTCATTTCCCAACGCTGTTTAGCCTTTTGGACCGTTTGTTTCTATGACTTCCTTGAGTTATTAAAAAGGAAGTGATTTTTACTTTTAATGGAATCCAAAAGTGCCTTCTTAGCACTAAGGCAATCACTATTGTACCATGGGTGACTGGGAGGCCTGCTAGGTCTAGGGGGAACCTCAGGGAAGAAAACAGTTAATGATGCCTCCATTAGTTTACTATAATTTATTTCTACAGCTCCCACATCTAGGTCCGCATTGCTGTGATGCAATAATGATGCCTCTTCAAACACAGGAATGAGCGCTTCATATAGATGGCTCATCCTTTTTGTGACTGAAGGAAATTAGTCCAACGTACTTTCCTCCTACAGTTAGAGATGGTTAAGCCGAGATTATTTGGGGCCTCTATGGGAGTATTTTGTGGATTTATAGCCTTTATTTCCATTATTAGAGCATGGTGGTCACTATCCAATCATGTTGCAATTGTAAAATCAATTATCCTATCCCAGGAGTTGGCATTTATTAAAATATAATCCATTATGGACCCTTGCTTCTTCCTATAGAAGGTATAGCCATTAGATGAGTCTGAGCAAGATCTCCCATTACATGCTCTTAAAGAATGTCTTAAAACCAGACAATTCAACTGAATTGCTAGGGGGGCCAGTATTTAACTAAAGGACAACTAGTTTCTGGAATTGCAAAAGAATGGTCCTCGTCCCCATGGTTTTCCAGGGACAAGCCCTCAAGGCGCTCGAACTGACAATTGAAGTTCCCGCCAACAATAATCATTTGGTTTGGGTCTATATGGCATAGGAAATTAGATGAAATCTCTACCGTGGTAGATTCTTTACCCCTGGGAGTTGGTCTAGAGGATATAATAATTAAGATAACGGGAGGATTAGAGGGGAACTGTAATTTCACACAGAGAATATCAATGGAACCTGTTTCAATTTGTACAACCTTGCATCCCAGATAAATCCCTATCCAGGTCATGAGCCCACCAGACGGTCTCCCTACTTTACCCTTTGTGGCCGAGATACTAAAAATAGCAGAACCTGGATTAAATGCCTCTTCATAAGCCCAGGTCTCTTGAAACATGCAGACCTCATATAGGCCTATAAAAGCCCCCCAGTCTGGATCACCACGCTTATTTTTAATTCCTGCCACATTCCAAGACAAGACCTTAGTTATTTGTCTGTCTTGCGATGGGGATCTAAATGGCATTATAATAGGTGTCTCATTTATGGATATTGTTAAATCAGTATTGTCCTCAACTTGAGACCTCAAGGTTGGCTGTGGATCCGGTATTTCCCGCTGGGCACAAACTCCTCTGGAGATAGTGTTACTATTGCTAGGACAGCCGCTCAAGCTACTACTAGCAGGTCCATCCCTTTTACGACAAAATGCCCAACTGCGATTAGTACCCTGTTCCTGAGGTGGAGGGGGATTGCTCTTTTCCATACAGGGAGATGCTCTACTTAGTCAGTCCACCCCGTCTAGTGGGCTGAATCTATTACCTGTCGGGATATTAAAACAGGGATAGGTTGTCCAATGGTGTTCCCGTATGGTTGGTCTATGATGCATAGGGGAAACATTCCTACCCATATTCTGATCAGAATCAAAATTACGTGCACTGTTAGGGGGATAAAAATAACTTAAATGGAGGGGCAACATTTTACTCATAGTCCTCCCGTGCTCGTTTGCTAAAATGTGTTGGACTATAAAGGGATTCTTAAAATTAATTATTATGAATTCCCATGATATGTTTTTCCTTCGATTACCTATCCAGCCGACTCTTCTGGTTGTTAGGAACTCTTCTGAAATCTCGTACCTCTGTGTGCTATTTTGCACTAACCAATCAACGCATTTGTTTTTCAATTCTTGGTGGGTTTCCAACAGACCTTCTCTTACTGATGGAACCCCGGCAAGCACCACTACATATAGAGTTGAGGCCGGTGGGAGGTTGATAGTTGGCGGTACGTACGTTTTGTTTTTAGAGGGCAAGGGTAGACCATTTCCTTGGGTATTCTCCCTTGGTAGTTTTTCAGCTTCCCTGTTGGACCTAGGCATAGATTGGCTAACGCTCACTGAACTTGCCTGTACCACAGATGATACAGGGATGTTCAACCTCCTATCCTGTTGTTCATTAACCTGGGTCTTAATAGAAGGTTGGTCTATAGCTGTTGAGGCAGGGCCGTCCAAAATTGTGTCCCCATTAACCTGATGGCATGTACTAATACCTCTGTCAGAAGCAGCCTTATTTCTCTCTTTTGTTTTTAGGAAGTGGTCCACCCTTATGGCTAACCCATCTATACTATCCATTAGATTACAAAGTTCCTCCTTGATGATGGCCCTCAATTGTATGTGTAGATTGTTAACCGGTGTTGATACCCACCGGGCTGATCGCTGATAGGATGGTTGGCCACCCCTGCGGTATCATTGGTCCTGGGCCCTTCTTCTGAAGTAGGGACTTGAGATTGTTTTTTCCGCTTAGCCGATAGTTTGACTTTGGGCTGTATTCTAGATTTACCCCTTCTGCCCGGTTGCTTCATGGTAGCAATATCAGGTGACTCAATGCTGGACTCTGGATCTACTAATAGGGTATTAGGGGAGTCTGTGGATTTGACCTCTGCATCTACAGTGATACTATGGGACGATGTTTCTAGATCAAGGTTTGACGTAATGGAGAAACGTCTCTCTGTCCTCTCTATTTCTGTAGTAACTACCCCCAAAGCTTTCGCCAACATCTGGTCAATGGAAGTGGGTTTCTAGATTGGTTTTGGCGCAATAGCCACTTGCTTTTTTTCCAACATACCCTTTTCCCCATTTTGCATATATCTTTCTTATATGTTGATACAAAATATATGCCCAGTAAGTGGATTGCTCGGGGAATGGCCACACACTGAACCTTAAGTTGCACAAATTACAATGTGTCCGAACCCTAAAAACAAGTATTAAAGTCACTAAAACTGGATCACCACGCTTATTTTTAATTCCTGCCACATTCCAAGACAAGACCTTAGTTATTTGTCTGTCTTGCGATGGGGATCTAAATGGCATTATAATAGGTGTCTCATTTATGGATATTGTTAAATCAGTATTGTCCTCAACTTGAGACCTCAAGGTTGGCTGTGGATCCGGTATTTCCCGCTGGGCACAAACTCCTCTGGAGATAGTGTTACTATTGCTAGGACAGCCGCTCAAGCTACTACTAGCAGGTCCATCCCTTTTACGACAAAATGCCCAACTGCGATTAGTACCCTGTTCCTGAGGTGGAGGGGGATTGCTCTTTTCCATACAGGGAGATGCTCTACTTAGTCAGTCCACCCCGTCTAGT
The DNA here is from genome assembly GCF_964263255.1 of Lissotriton vulgaris. Lineage (NCBI taxonomy): Eukaryota > Metazoa > Chordata > Amphibia > Caudata > Salamandridae > Lissotriton > Lissotriton vulgaris. Next base: position 460,851,876 of record NC_141699.1, read on the forward strand.
GGGCTGAATCTATTACCTGTCGGGATATTAAAACAGGGATAGGTTGTCCAATGGTGTTCCCGTATGGTTGGTCTATGATGCATAGGGGAAACATTCCTACCCATATTCTGATCAGAATCAAAATTACGTGCACTGTTAGGGGGATAAAAATAACTTAAATGGAGGGGCAACATTTTACTCATAGTCCTCCCGTGCTCGTTTGCTAAAATGTGTTGGACTATAAAGGGATTCTTAAAATTAATTATTATGAATTCCCATGATATGTTTTTCCTTCGATTACCTATCCAGCCGACTCTTCTGGTTGTTAGGAACTCTTCTGAAATCTCGTACCTCTGTGTGCTATTTTGCACTAACCAATCAACGCATTTGTTTTTCAATTCTTGGTGGGTTTCCAACAGACCTTCTCTTACTGATGGAACCCCGGCAAGCACCACTACATATAGAGTTGAGGCCGGTGGGAGGTTGATAGTTGGCGGTACGTACGTTTTGTTTTTAGAGGGCAAGGGTAGACCATTTCCTTGGGTATTCTCCCTTGGTAGTTTTTCAGCTTCCCTGTTGGACCTAGGCATAGATTGGCTAACGCTCACTGAACTTGCCTGTACCACAGATGATACAGGGATGTTCAACCTCCTATCCTGTTGTTCATTAACCTGGGTCTTAATAGAAGGTTGGTCTATAGCTGTTGAGGCAGGGCCGTCCAAAATTGTGTCCCCATTAACCTGATGGCATGTACTAATACCTCTGTCAGAAGCAGCCTTATTTCTCTCTTTTGTTTTTAGGAAGTGGTCCACCCTTATGGCTAACCCATCTATACTATCCATTAGATTACAAAGTTCCTCCTTGATGATGGCCCTCAATTGTATGTGTAGATTGTTAACCGGTGTTGATACCCACCGGGCTGATCGCTGATAGGATGGTTGGCCACCCCTGCGGTATCATCGGTCCTGGGCCCTTCTTCTGAAGTAGGGACTTGAGATTGTTTTTTCCGCTTAGCCGATAGTTTGACTTTGGGCTGTATTCTAGATTTACCCCTTCTGCCCGGTTGCTTCATGGTAGCAATATCAGGTGACTCAATGCTGGACTCTGGATCTACTAATAGGGTATTAGGGGAGTCTGTGGATTTGACCTCTGCATCTACAGTGATACTATGGGACGATGTTTCTAGATCAAGGTTTGACGTAATGGAGAAACGTCTCTCTGTCCTCTCTATTTCTGTAGTAACTACCCCCAAAGCTTTCGCCAACATCTGGTCAATGGAAGTGGGTTTCTAGATTGGTTTTGGCGCAATAGCCACTTGCTTTTTTTCCAACATACCCTTTTCCCCATTTTGCATATATCTTTCTTATATGTTGATACAAAATATATGCCCAGTAAGTGGATTGCTCGGGGAATGGCCACACACTGAACCTTAAGTTGCACAAATTACAATGTGTCCGAACACTAAAAACAAGTATTAAAGTCACTAAAACTTTGCCTTATAAGTTGTGAACAGTACCTTTTTGTCCAGGGCATGCAGAGCATCTGTTAGAGGGGGGACCCAGCCCAGCCTCTTCCTGCCGCTGACCGCCGTAGACGGTCCCGCCCTTGTCCCGGGTTTAACCCGGCACGACCCGCGCGCGATCCCACGATGCGGGGGCTCGCCTCTAATTTATGCACATCCGGGCAGGGTATGGGGTGGTGCCGGCTTCCGCTACAAGGGCTCTTGGGGCTTGAAGTCCCTCCTCTCCTCGCCGGCCGCATTGCGTTGGTGTGGGCAGCGGCGGCGGGAGGGTACCACGGTGACCAGCTGCGGCAAAGAGGGCGTCAGGAACCAAAATAAGCGCCCCCTACGAGTAGTTTCCAGCAATTTAGCAACTTTAGGGTGAGATTTATGCCTTGTAGCAGTAAGCATCTCCAACTGTTCAAAAGGGTGGGTATACCCCTTTTGGTGAGTAACCTAGTGGATCAGACGGTGAGGAATAAAGAAAGTCCAAACGAAGGAGCAGCAACCTGAAGAACTACAGCTCCCAGAAGTCCAAGTGGCCATGGAAAGTACTCACCTAGGAGACCCTGGCTTGGCGCAGTTTTCTCAGCACAGCACAGTCTGAAGTCTGAGCTGATTACCCACTCCTGCTCCCGTCAAATTTCAGTTAAGGATTGAGTTTAATTGCACCGTTTCCTTTCACAGTAAATGCAAAAGCGGAAAAGCAGTCATCCGTTCTCCGTGAACCATCATTAAAACATCAGCGTTCAGATCCGCCCGTGAACCGCGCCCAGCATCTGTTCCGGTCCTTACTACAAAGATAAAACTGCCTTTTTTAAAGTGATTCAGAGAATGACAGGTATGTGTTTTCACTTCAATGAGTGACAGAAATTCAAATACACTTATAAACTCTTCAGTATTAAGGTACTGATAATTTGTTCAGGCACCATCAGTTATGCACATGCAACATAACTAATTCACATATTTAACTTGGTATTTGATATTGAATCAGCATCAAACCATTAATGTATCTGTTGTCAAGAGAAATTAATGTGAGGGACCATCATCTGGATCAAAGTTAAATGACATCAAGCAAATAAGTGATGGAAAGGATGTTTGAAATAATCACAGCCACAGGTTATAATTTAGGCCTCCTTCAAGTCCATTTTATTTCAGCCACAATGCCACGCTAGACAGAGATGAGCCATATGCAAATCAGTATTTGTCCTGCTCCAATAGGAACAGTCCAACCTGAACTGCTATGCCAAGTCCCCCTAGATGGGAACCCAAGTAATCTCAGACTGGATTTGTCCCACTTAGACCTCATCATTGAGGTATATCTTGAGTCATGTGGTACAGTGAGTATGTTTTGCATGCTTGGGCATAGCTGCCACACGTAAGTGTCGATTGCAATAGAAAACAGTGAAGGAAGGAATCCTTGAATTAATCTTAGCCACTGTCAATCACTCAAGCCACATTCCAGTAAATCATTTTTCACCAAACACTTTACCTTAGACAGACACTAGCTATGTCTTATCAGTGCCAGAGATCAATTCAAGCATGCCTTTAATTAACTTTCTTGTTTGACTTGATGCCCTGAGTGTGAGGTATGCCCAGGCTTGGATCCTGTGCTAACTGTATCAAATGACCTCATTTGCGAGCATTAAGAGGCCATAAGTGATGTGGGTTATATGTGTTTCTGTCACGAGGGGACCTGGCATCTCATTTAGGCCTGGACAGTTCCTAATGGAGCAGGAACAGGACTGATTTGCATGTGGCTGGTTACTGACATGAGTGGCATAATGGGCAAAAAACAATGACCTGGAATGTGGCCTGAACAATCGCCAGTGTCTAATTAAGAATCAAGCATTCTTTTAGTGTTATAAAATTAAATGACATGATAAAATCTCAAACTGATATAATACAAGACCAATATACACAAAACAAACAACTACATAAAAAAATAATGCATTCACTGTATGTTAGCATCACATTAATGCATTCAATGCAGTGAAGACTCTTTAGATGTTATTGAGATGTCTCGTAACCAGTGCAGCTTTCTTCACAAACAGCCAGAGCTTTGATTACAGACTACAGTAAAATAGCCGTAAACAAGTAAAATAAAATGTGTCTCTTTAAAGAAATCTTCTATCTCCAAGTGAAAGAGAGAAGAGTACGAGTGCAGTGTTCGCTCCAAACCAAGGAAAATTGTCTCTTGTCCAATTGGAAGATAAAATGTTTGGTGATGACCCACCAAAGCACCCTATTGTCCATATATTGGTCACTATTGAACATTTTAATGAATTTCATGTAGAGTTACATGTAAATAAGTAACTATCTCAAATTCACAACAAACAAAAGTATTGTGACAGTCAATTTCCTTCAACTTGAAGTTATGGCACACTAAGACAAATTGTATACATCACTCTTCTACAAAATCAAGTAGCCACCATCCACACAAAATGCAATTTGTCATTTGGACAATTTTTAAGGATTCCATTTGATTGTTCAAATGTGGATGACTATTTTTTGGAGGAAAAATTAGGTCAGAAACTGCTTCAAAAAGTCCTCCCTCGTAAACTGGTGTGAAACTCTTTGAAAGGGGTAGGTATGTCATTAAAGATCTCCTATTGACAGTCAAAGAAAACAAATGCAGAACAAAACAACCTAGTATGTTCCGCTACCTTTGGGATGCTAAATAATTCCCTTAAGAAAATATAATTTAATAATTGGTATCTGCTCATTGGAGAGATGTTTGCTCCTCACAAATCCTTTTCTCCCTCCAGAAAGACCAACAATCTTCAGACCCATTTTCTAAAGACATACAGAGAACCCCTTAAAATATATCTATCATGGAAATGTGGGTGCCTGGATAAATTGTTGGAAACTTTAAATGTGGCCAATGTGTTGTGTGCCCAAAAAGCAAAAACTGCAAAAATGTCAAATTTAGGATTTGGATATGGATACTGAAGTTCTATGCAAGCGGCAGTAACAAAATGTTATATATTATATTAAGCCACTGTAACAAGTAGCATGATGGGAAAATCATGCAAGACAGGCATAGAGTCCCCGGTTGACAATACTGTTAATTAGTATACACATTCTTAATCTCCAAGATTATATGTCGTTTGGAATGACTAGGTCTGGTACTCAACTCTGCCTTCTTCTTGGATTGCTAAACAATTCCTGACATGACTGGCACTTGAGCTGGCCAAGTCAGCAGGCAAGTGTGGTCAAAGAAGACACTGGTAAGGGACAGAGTAGAAAGGGCATGCGTTGAGTGAAAGGAAACATAACAGGAGACAATAGGGCAAGCAGGACCAAGGCAGAGGAAAAAGAAACATGTGACTGTCAACCAGAGAACAGAACAAGAATGGACACCAAATGTGGCTTTGATAACGGAAAAGGCACACATGCCAAGCTCTAAGCTGTATAGAATTTGACACTGTCAAAAGTACATGGAGGACAAGAAGGCCTTCAAGCGGAATCTAGTGATGGTGATAGGGTGTGTTTGTGCTTGTAGGTGGGACCTGTGATGGTTGTAGTACTATCTTCTACCATAGCATAATAAACCTTGGATCGACTGCAACAACTATATCAGGAATTGTTTGCATACAAAAGCAATCAATGTGCTTTCACTGCACAGGCTGGATAGTTCTCCATCCAAGTGTAAAAAGGGTAACTCTCTGTGTGAGGTACAAACAAGTGCTGAGTTCATACTTGCTTTTAGGAGGTCGATTTCGTTAAAATGGCACTAAACTAATACATGAAAATGATGAGATGACTTAAAGCAAAGCAAACTGTTTTGAAAGGTGGTATGCCCCTGCTGAGAGAGCGCCCACAGACAGTTGCCCAAGTCAGTGACAGACACACAGACTAATTCCCATGGGAAGATTTAAGATTATTGGAGGCTGATGTCATCTATAGTGTGGATGGAAGAGGGGGTATCCGGGACTGGAATTTGGGCAGCGACTGAAGTGCTCTAAAAAAGTCAAATGAACTGCCTCAAACTAAACACTGAAAAGACTGATATTGTGATCTTCAGCAGACCCCCATCACCATCGGAGTCCATTTTTTGGCAAGCGTAACTCAGACTCACCCACCTCCTTACAGCCCATGACATGAACTTTGAAATAGGAACCACCACCATTTCACAAGTTCATGGAGTCAGTACACCAGGTCCGGTGCTATACTGGCTGTTAGAACTGGGGTCTCTAGTTGGCAGAGGTAGGTACCACTGTCCAAATAGGGACCCTTGCTTCTAGTCAGGGCAAGGAGATAACCCTCTCAGATAACCCCTGCTCGCCCTCAAGGTAGCTTGGCCTGAGCAGTCTAGGCTAACCAGAGGCAATGCGTTAAGTATTTGTACCAACACTCACAGTAACACAGTGAAAACACCACAAACTGATTCTACAACAGTTTAGGAAAATAAAGATATTTATTCTAAACTACACAAGACCAAAAACGGCAGAAATCCAACATACACAATGCAAGGTTACGGTTTCAAATGAGTTCTTCAGGTTGTAATCAAAGTTCTTTAAGTTACGATCAAATGATCCACAGATGCGTGAAAAGTTCACAGTGGCGTCACGTTGACTCACAGTACCTTTTAGATGCAACAAAGTTCCACAAGCAGGAAGCTGGTGCGGTGGAAACAAGCGATGCGCTACTCCTGAGACCCTGGGGAGGCGATGCGACAGCCCCGCTGCAGCAGCGGGCGTGCGGCGACGAATCCGGTCTGTAAGGGGAGGAAGGCAGCTTGCGTAGATTCCGGTGCGTAGGTTCCGTGGGAAGTCTGTTCTCGCAAAGGCACGATGCGATGATCTTGTAGGGGCTGCGATGATCTCCGGGGCGACGATGCGCAGTCCAGCGGTGACCCTCTCTCTCGCAGCTCCTCGATGTGATGTTTTCTGCGACGATGTTCGCAGCGACGTGATGCGGTCCGCAAGCAAGCGGTGCGGTGATCTCACCCAGCGACAGGCTCTGCGACGACACTCGCAGCGATGTTCGATTCCCCTGCACCGGCCTGGTGCGTCTCACAACCGAAGGGTGCGACGGTCTCGGCCGCGATGTCAGGTGCTGCGCCGATCTCGACCCTCGTAGCGGCGGGAAACTTCTCGCACTGTCGGGGTTGCGCTCCGCCAGCGAGCGATGCGACACTTTTCAGCTTCACAAGTTTCTCAGCTTAGTCTCAAGCTTCCCAGCTCAGGTTCAACTTCTAGAGGCCCCACAACTGGATCAAGCACTCTACGAAGGACAGAACTCTCTCAGCAGAGTTCGGGGAGACTGGGGGGTGAAGTCCTTTTGTTCCTGGGACTTCGGAAACAGGGAGCCAGCTCTTCTCAGGCCCTTGGAGATTCCTTACAAGACAGGGGACACAGCTCACAGCAAAGTCCTTCCCCTCTCCTTGGCAGCAAAGCAACAGCAGGTCAGTCCAGCAGAGCAACAGCAGGACAGTCTTCCTTCCTCACGACAGCTTTCTCCTTGGCAGAGGTTCCTTCTTGATTTCCAGTATGATCTACTTTTCTGTTGTCAGGGGTCCTGTACTTATACCCCTAAAGTCTTTGTTCTCTCAGTGCATGTGGGCCCTGAGCCCGGTCTGAACCAGTTCTGGGTGGATCCTGAGCACCTTGACGTGCTGGCTGCATCTTTCCTTTCAGAGTGAGGGGCAGAGTCCTCCGCCGCCCAGCAGGAGGTGGAGCCAGCATTGTGGCAGGCAGGCACAGCCCTATTCAGCCCAGGTGCTAACTCCTCCCACCGCTCAGGTAGCAATCGCTCCACTCAGCCTAGTGCTGACTCATCCAGCCTCTGGGGGAATTCCCCAGCCCCTGTCACTCACAAACCAGACAGTCAATACACAAACCTTTCCAGGCACGCAGAAGGGTCAGACAAGAGAACAGCAACTTTCTAAAAGTGCTGTCCTCAAACACAGGATCTAAAAACCACCTTTCCTAAAAGATGCGTTATTAAATTCTGAGTTCAGGGATACTAAATACTTATGTCCCATCTTGCTCCTATGGGAAGAAATGCCGTAACCACTGTAGCCGGCATCCCCCATGTTAACCTATGGAGCAAGATAGCCTTACAATAGTGAAAACGAAAATGGCTGTAATTCACTACCAGAGCATGTCACCTGCACTAGTACATGCTCTACCTTTCACATACACTGCACCCTGCCCAGGGGGGTACCTTGGGCCTTCCATAGGGGTGACTGATGTGCACGAAAAGGGAAGGGTTCGGCCTGGTCAGCGGGGACGCCGACCAGGAGGACATGGCAGTTCTAAACTGCCCGTAGGCGCTGCAGTGGCAGGCCCGAGACACCATTTTAGGGCTACTCCTGTGGGTGGCACAATCAGTGCTGCAGGCCCACTAGTAGCATTCGTCATCACCGGCCCTGGCACACCCTGTGCACTTTACTAGGGACTTCGTGGTGATACAAATATGCCAAACATGGATATCCAATCATGATAACAATTTACATAGGGAGCACTTACACTCTGGCACTGATCAGCAGTGGCAGAGCGTCCAAAGCATCTAAACCAGCAAAAACGAATCCAGCACAGCATCAAAAATACAGGAGGCCGAGGCAAAAAGATAGGGGTAATCACGCCAAAAGATGTCAGGTCTAACACTGGCCTTTCAAGATATCTAAATCTGTCTCTTAAAAAGCACCAACGCCAGATCAATGAACTCGTAGGTGTGTATCACCTTTCATTCTGATTCATAAATCTGGTAGCCAGTATTTGGGGGTAAAGAGTATTATGCAATCTACTACTTTTTATAATAGGCCTGCTCCACAAATGGTAAGGTATCTGGTAGTCCCACACCATGTGGTGAAAATTTGCAATCTGATGATGATATCTCAGGCACTCCAATGAGGCCCCTGGGAACATCAATTAATCAATCAATCAATCAATCAGGGAATTGTGAAGCTCGATACTCACTTGTGAGGGTCTCAAGGTGCTATGGGGCGGGGCAGCTCTGGTCAGTCGAAGAGGCAGATCTTGAGGGTCTACCTGAAGATATGAAGAGCGGGGGCATGTCCTTCACATGAACTTATGCACTTACCCTTTGCTTCTTTATTTACAATCTTATTTACAGTTACTTTCCTATGATTTCCCCATCTCACCAGGGCATACTTTCCTGTGTAATTACCTGTATAAGGATGCCTAATATAGAGCCTGGTACACCCAATTCTCTTAGGAGCACCTTAAGTTTTAATCTGGGTATGAGGTCAAACGAAGACTGTAAATCAATAAAAACGATATAAAGGTTACCCTGTTGCAAAACTGCATTTTTCCAAAGAATAACTAAAAAAAAAAAGAATTTGGCCAACAGTGCTCACTTTCGATCTAAAACCTGCTTGAAAAAAGTGGAATAAAGACGTGTTAGCTTCCTTCCAGTCATGTAATTCACTGCATATCTGTCAAAACATTTTGTGTAAATTGTCCATGAGACTAATTGACCTATAATTAGCTGGATCGTCCTTGCAACCTTTTTCTATATATTGGAATGATCACAGCCCCACGTCAATTCTCTGGGATATCTGCACCCTTAACAATAGCATTCAACAAAACATTTATACACAAGGCCTAGATCAATGACTTCGAAAGACACAGGTCTACCGGGATTTCGTCTAGGACTTGTGCCTTTTCATTTTTCATTTTACTGATGGCACCGAGAGTATTATCTAATATGAATTCCAGTTCTACAATTTGTATTGAAGGTTATATTTTTCTTGTCTCCAGTATTGACATCAGCCAGACTGCTCGAATATATCTTTTAAAACGGATTTACGCACGCATAGGGCTGGATTATGTATCAATGCCTAGAGAAATATACATCCAGGCAAAAACAATGTAGACAGCTGGCAACAAATTAGTGTAACAAATCTGGACACAAGTAAAAGAAAGAATTTTTAAGACAATAAATGTAAACATACATAAAATGTAATCACATTGATAAAAAATTGATAGACATGTTCAATCAAGTACAAAATTATGTAAAAACAATAAAAAGAGAGTACAGTGTTCAATTATAGTAATCTCTAATGTTAAGGGGAAAAGTTAAAAACTATGATGATTCCCACAGTTGATTATTTTGTTTATGTATCAATGCCTTCATTTGCTCCAGAATTTCCATGGAACACTATATTCCAGATTTCCCTAATGTCAGTGTTTAATTTGAGTGGGTGGCTTCTGGTGCTCCGCATAGGCACTTACAGACACGTGCATCAATGTAGGCTTTTGCAATTCCTTAATTGCGATTAGTAAGGAATCGCAGTTAAGGAATTGCAATAGCCTATGCATGTAGGAATCGCTACAAAATGAGCGATTCCCAAACATTCCTTAACTGTCACTCGCAATTTGCTAGTCGCAATTAAGGAATGAATGGGAGATTGTATGCGCATTTTGTGAGTATAATAGGTACTCGCAAATTGCGCATGCAATATCAAGGGTGCAAGGGTGTCAAAAGGACACACTGTTGCACCCCTGAAATTGCTCTGTGCACACTTGTTGCGCACACACATGCCCCAAGGGCATGTGTGTGTGTGTGTAACCTACAACTTTGAAAAATGCACTTTAGTGCATTTTTCAACGTTTTTGCAAATTACCATCAAGTTCAACTTGATGGGAATTCGCGCCCCCTAGTAGAGAAATTACTATTTTAAGGTGGTTCTTGCATTGCATTTAAGGTATTGCAATTTGCAATTCCTTAAATGCAATCGCAATTTGAGAAAATCACAATTAAATGCAAATTCCCAAAATGTGCCTTGAATGCCTTGAATCTTGATGCATCGCAAATGCCCTTTTTGCGGGCACAAATGAACAATTTTTGCATTTCGTACCATTTGCGCTCGCAACAAAGGCTGATGCATGTGCCTGATAATCATCAAGACCGGTGCTTTTCCTGAGTATCAGTTAAGGATACATTCATTTACGGGGAGATTAAGTGATTTGCCCTGTAGTACAGGATGTTGAGCCCATGCCGAGACTCAAACTTGGTTTCCCAGCTCCAAAGTCTGCATCTCTGGCCGTAATGCCATATTCTCTGCCCACTTTCATGGTTAGTAGTTGGTTCTGTTTTAAGCAGTGATAACAGGAGAAATGGCCTGGTGCAAGTTGCTTCCTGACGAAAGCCCCAGAACTTCTTTTTTTTTACAAATTAACCACTTTAGGTTGAGACCTCCCACTATTTCTTAATTTCCAAAATTAACCTTTTATAGTTATATCTTGCTAGCTGGATGTTGCTTGCTTTACTTTTAACAGCTTGTACAGAGCACACTAAGCTTTTCCACACTTACAATTGAACAAAGGCATTTTTTTCCTATTCTCCTCTGCCTTGTTTATTTCTCTTAGGAAAGAGACTCTGATTTGCTTTAACAGCCTAGTATGAATTTCTGTTATAAAGCAGTTGCCCATAACATTTTATGAATTTGTAGTTACGTTTTGCACTGATTCCATGCCCTCTGTTACTTCCTTATAAATCATTGTTAGGATATCAGGCTTTTGTTTAATCTTGGGCCATTTGATAAAGGTTTTGTTAATAGACACCCTTATCTGTGGATCAATCAAATTTGTTTCCAGACCTGGCTAAGAATTACTTGCATCAATCAATAACAGGTGAAGAGTGGTATGATCACTTGCAGTTCGTTTGAGTATTTCCATATCCCCTAAAGCAGACCAGAAGCATATGTCAAGGAATATATAATCTCTTCTGCAGCTGTGTTGTGGTCCTGCAAAATCCGATTTAGTTCTACCATTACACGATCTGAGTAAGAGCAGCTAGCTGTACTACCGCTGCTGTCCTGTATTTAATTACTGGAAGATCAAGTTGGGGAATTCTCATCTTGTTGTGTTTGGTTTCCATTATACTATAAAAAGGCTGTATTAAAGTCTCCTGCAATTATTGTAAAACACCCAGCTGGGTTAGATTCTAAACACATTTCTAAACGGTATATCATCTCTCACTCAGTGTTCCTGATCATAGATGTTATAAATCTTTAGTGAGAGGCCATTGGGTCTAATTAATGGTAGTCCTAAAACGCCCTAGAGTTAATGGGTATGAGTTTGATTCTGCAGTCCAGCGCTATTAAAGTCCAAACAGTAGGGCTCCTGATGGCCTACCATGATTCTGGTAGGTCGCTTTTACATGATGGCTTCAATATTCAAATCTATGAACAGGCGATGCATCAACATTCTCGATGAAGTCACCCCAACTTGGGTCAGCTATTTTTCCTTTTAGGCTTGCTATATTCTAGAAAATAATACTTAATTAATGTAGACTTTAATTACCTTCCATATGTTGGTTGTGCCCTGTTGCTTATCTCCTTTTTGTGGATAGCAGAAGACTCAACGTAATCTATGTGTTGTTCATTTAACTTGCCTGCATCAATTTTCGTACATATAGTTTGTGCACCCCTTTGGTGACATCCATTAGATACTATGGAAACAAGAACAACATTTCTTGTATGCTGTTCATTTGAGTTGTCAACTATTGGATCCATATTAGTCAAAAATGTATTGTAAGATGGAATGTATTTGTATGCTCAGTCACCCATATTTCCGTATTTGCCCTCTGTCAATCTTGTATATCAAAAACCGACTCAGATTGTTCATTAAGTCCTTGTTGAGAAGTAAAGGAGTCTGCCCTAGCCCCCTACTGATTCAATGAAGATGGTGGATTTTATTTGAACTGGATGGATGTACCATTCCTAGGGAGCTTATAGAGATCCAGCCCAATTAGTCCATCAGCATACTCTCTTTTTTTAAGACTGAGTTTGATATAATCATAGTTAGCTCCTGGTAATGAAAAACACTTAGCCGCTAGAATGTCAGAGCAGATTAGTGAGTAACAATAGCAGGAGTGCCTGATCCAATCAGAAACCTTGATAATCAAGAACTCGTCCTCCCAAGTGCCAGGCTGAAAATTGAGGATACTGATCATACAATGGTTCCTTCTTTTGTAAAGTTCTCAGCTCCATTTCTCACCTGATCTGAGGGGCCCACTGTGAATGGCCTTTGTCCCTTCTCTATTATAAAAAGCTGATGAACTCACCCACTTACTGGATAGTTGCTTTGCTACTTCTTTTATATTATACTGCCTGACCAGTAGATACTAGTGACCAAAGTCGGTGCAGCATCCCCCCTTTTTATGGGCTCCAAGGTTGTCTGTACCTCCTTTTACTTTCAACTTGTCAGATTCACTTTAGCCATTTTGAATAACACATAATGTGGGTTTGTGGTCTGAGGATTAGGTGGGACACAACAGGGAGCAGGGCCAGTGCAGGACAATTGATATACGCAATTTTTACAAGGTAATTGAGTCAGCCGTTGGATTATTAGTTTTCAATTCAGTGAGCCCAGATCTCTGCATATTAACTTAATCCAAAAAGTATACAATTGCTCAACAGGGGGGGCACAAGCTAAAGGATAAGGACCCACATGGGCTGCCCCACCTGTTAACTGGGGGTTGTTCCATATCAATTAATGAGGAAACCATGTTTGTGAGATTCACCATGGTACTACCTTGAAGACAATCCTTGTGGCATGACTCAATTCTAGTATTTGATGTAGATCCAGAGTTAGACATTTCCTTCTTGGGGTACCGACTTCTCTTACTATTTTTTTTTCTTCTTTTTTTAATTGAATATTGCCAAGACATTAGTCATTTCTTTATGGCCAATTGCATCCAACCTTTGGCTAATCAAGATCTCAACTTCTTTTTATAAATACATCAACATCATCACCAGTGAAATTTTCTGTGGCATGTTTGACCACTTTCTTGCTTTTGAATTCCCTTTGTCATGGGTCTGTTGTCATTGTCTTGCCTATTACAACAGATATTTAGTTTGCCATTAACATATATACACAATGTGATCTTTGAAAACGAACTAAAATCACAACCCACACAGTTACATGCAAGAAAATAACAATATGAAAGATACCAGATGATCGATGAACTCAAGAAAAAACAAAACTAAGATATGGGGCCGAGCTTCTTCCGGGTGAACACGAACCAACCTTTGGCAAAGGCTATTGTAGCGGGGTCAGAAGGAATACAAAGTACACTGCGTCGGGGTAAAGATGGTTTTATTTTGAGATAGTCTCGCCTTTTGTGGGTATCCAGTTTTGCCCCTCAGTACTGGTAGGTAAATTACATGAGGGAAAACCATCAAAATAAAACAGGAATGCCACGAGGAGTCCTCCTCTTCTTCCGGGCTGGTTCCGTCCTGTCCTACACGTCTGGTCTAGGTAGGGAGGGCTCTCCGAATACCCCAAAAGAAAACACAAACAAATCCATGGGTCAATAACTGGTCCCGGTTGTCTTAGCACACGGGGAAAGGGGGTAAGGAGTCCCTCTGGTGCAGCGGTGTACAGGCAACGAGGGCGCAAGGGTGAGAGGAGTGATGGTGAGGGGAATTCATTTACAAAAATATAGATGAGGAGGCCGTGGGTGGTAATGATTTTGACTCTCCAGCTTCTCCCGCCTCCTGACCCAGCCTGAGAATCTGGCCCGTACCTGGCTAAGCCACGCTCCTCCGGGGGCGTGGCTCGGCGATGCGTAGTCCTGTTGGCCTCCTAGCTTCAGCTCCCCGTCTCGTCGCGGGTCCTCTCCCTCCGGGCTAGTTAACTGCTCTGGTCATCTTGAGCTCTCTTCTGCTGCACAGCTCCACCGTCCTACTCCTTCCGCACTCTCCAGACTTCCTCCGGTGTCCATGCACACCGCGTTCCGTATCCTGGGGCTCCTAATTGGGTGGCAACTCATGACGTCACTGGAGGTGGCATCATCTTCCCAGTTAAAGGGACCGTTCTCGTAAGTAGACAGCGCCGTACTTGATGCTGGCCAAGTGTCTTCCTGGCGAGAAGAAAACAAAGGGGTTGAAAGTTCCCGGGCTTCCCACTCGTCACCCCCTTGGTCTTTCGATTCCCTGCTTCTCTCGTGACAGCTATGTTTGGGTGTAATTTATTAAACAAGAAGAATCCACAAAATGATGGTATAGTGTGGTCCTTACAATGGTGGGGAGCACACAGCGTTCTTTAAATACCCCTCACACACCAAAAGGGCCCTTGGTGTCATGCTTCATCATTGGGGTCTTCGCATCCCTCTACGGAACGCAGCGTGCAGCTGACCAACGATTACATGGGAGCACTGAATTTTAAACTATGAGTGGTGTGTGGAGGTATTGGATGGTAAGTGAGTGATGGGGTCAGAAGTGAATAAATGTGTGGATGTTAAAAAATACTTGGCACGTGAGGTCTACTACATTTTTAATGGGCCTCCGTGCTGGTATTGTTAAAAGGGGTGTGGTGGAGGTATTTTGTATTTTAATGTACAATACCTCACGTGTGCGTCGACATGTTCCGAAGCAGGAGCTTCTTCAGGACGGGGTGCACAGATCCCCACCTTACTCATGTCAGGGTGTCAATGGGCGTAACTATTAAACAAAATATGTTTAATCAAGGTAAGAAAGAGACTAACATGTGCCTGCTTAGTTTTTCTTACTCACAAGTACCTGCAATGAGGACCTGAAAAAAATGAGAAAAAGAGAATACAGGAAAATAAAACGTGGTATTTAGTTGAAAATATCCAACATGATGGTACAGTGACCTGGAAAAAAGTTATGGCGGCACTCTCTAGACATAATATGTCATCCTATTTCAGTGAAGTGCCCTGTAAAGGAAAAATGAACAAATACAAGACATACATACACATAACATCAATCAATCAGTGCATTTCTAGAGCGCGCGACTCACCCGTGAGGGTCTCAAGGCGCTGGAGGCAGGGGGGGTGTTGCTACTGCTCGAAAAGCCAGGTCTTGAGGTGTTTCCTGGAGGTGAGATGGTCCTCGGTCAGTCGTAGGTGTGTGGGGAGGGAGTTCCATGTTTTGGCTGCCAGGTTGGAGAACGATCTTCCTCCGGTGGTGGTTCTGCGGATCCGTGGGATGGTGGCGAGGGCGAGGCTGGCAGAGCGTAGCTGGCGGGTGGGGCTGTAGAAAAAGAGGCGGTTGTTGAGGTATTCGGGGCCATTGTTGTGGAGTGCTTTGTGTTCATGGGTGAGGAGTCTGAATGTGATCCTCTTGCTGACGGGGAGCCAGTGCAGGTTTCTCAGGTGGGCAGATATGTGGCTGTGGCGGGGGATGTTGAGGATGAGTCGTGCGGAGGCGTTCTGTATGCGATGGAGTAGTATCTGAAGTTTGGCTGTGGTTCCTGCGTATAGGGCATTTCCGTAGTCCAGTCGGCTGGTGACGAGGGCCTGGGTGACGGTCTTTCTGGTTTCGGTGGGGAACCACCGAAAGATCTTACGAAGCATGTGCAGGGTGTTGAAGCAAGATGACGAGACGGCGTTGACTTGCTTGGTCATTGTGAGGGAGGAGTCCAGGATGAATCCAAGGTTGCGTGCGTGGTCTGTGGGTTTTGGTGCAGAGCCCAGCGCTGTGGGCCACCAGGAGTCGTCCCAGGCGGAAGGGGATTGTCCGAGGATGATGACCTCCGTATTGTCTGAGTTCAACTTCAGGTGACTGAGTTTCATCCATTCTACGACGTCTTTCATTCCTTCCTGGAGGTTGGTTTTTGCAGTAGCTGGGTCTTTGGTGAGGGAGATTATCAGTTGGGTGTCGTCGGCTTAGGAGATGATGTTGATGTTGTGTTTGCGTGTGATGGCGGCGAGGGGGCTCATGTAGATATTGAAGAGGGTTGGGCTGAGCGAGAAGCCTTGACGTACGCAGCAGATGATCTTGGTGGCCGCTGAGCGGAAAGGAGGTAGGCGGACTCTCTGGGTTCTGTCGGAGAGGAACGAGGTGATCCAGTCCAGGGCCTATCCTTGGATCCCTGTGTTGAAGAGGCAGGTTATCAGTGTGCGGTGGCATACGGTGTCGAAGGCAGCCGAGAGGTCTAGGAGGATCAGAGCGGTTGTTTCTTCGTTGTCCATCAGGGTCCTGATGCCGTCGGTGGCTGTGATGAGGGCGTTCTCGTTGCTGTGGTTGGCTCGAAATCCAGACTGGGACCGGTCGAGTGAGTTGTTTGCCTCGAGAAAAGCAGTCAGCTGTTTATTGACGGTCTTCTCGATGACTTTAGCCGGGAAGGGAAGAGAGATGGGGCGGAAGTTCTTGAGGTCTTTGGGGTCCGCTGTGGGTTTCTTCAGAAGGGCGTTGATTTCTGCATGCTTCCAGCTCTCAGGGAAGGTGGCTGACGTGAAGGAGTTGTTTATGATGTTCCGGAGGTGGGGTGTGATGATGATGTCGGCTTTGTTGAAGATGTGATGGGGGCAAAGGTCAGAGGGGGAGCCAGAGTGGATGGTGTTCATGACGTGGGTGGTGTCTTCAATGCTGATGGGTGTCCAGGTGCTGAGGATGGTGGTGGGGGTCGGTGGTTTGGTGACTGGAGGCGGAGTCTGGGGTCTGAAGCTGTTGTGTATGTCTGTAATTTTGCGGTGGAAGAACGTCGCAAGGGAGTTGCAGAGGTCTTGTGATGGTGTGATGTCGTTGTTGCAGGCGCTGGGGTTGGAGAGCTCTTTGACGATGCTGAAGAGTTCCTTGCTGTTGTGGGTGTTGCTGTCTAGCCGCTCTTTGAACCATGCCCTTTTGGTGGTGTGGATCAGCTGGTGGTGTTCGCGAGTGGCGTCCTTGAGGTCAGTCATGTTTTCGGTAGTCTGGTTGTGGCGCCAGGTTTTTTCGAGGGTTTGGCAGGATTTCTTTGAGTTTTCGAGGGCGTCGGTGAACCATGAGGATTTCCTTCTGCGGGACTCGCCTGGGGGGTTCTTCAGTGGAGCGAGGTCGTCGGTGCAATTGGTGATCCACTGTGCGTGATTGTGGGCTGCGTTGTTGGTGTCCGCGGTGTCTGCTGGCGGGTTCTGGCTCAGTGATGAGAGGAGCTGGTCTGTGGTGATTTTGGTGGTGGGATGTGGTCTTTTTGAAGGTGAAGTGGATGCATCTGTGGTCGGTCCAGTGTAGCCCGGTGGACTGGCTGAAGGAGATGTGGTTGCTGGCGGAGAAGATGGGGCCGAGCGTGTGGACAGCTAGGTGGGTGGGGGTGTTCACCAGTTGCTTGAGTCCGAGGTTGGTGAGGTTTTCGAGCAGGGTGGTGGTGTTGTTGTTGTTGTTTTTCTCCAGGTGGAAGTTCAGGTCCCCTAGGAGGATGTATTCTGGTGAGGCTAGGGCGTGCGGGCTGATGAAGTCGGCGATGGTTTCGCTGAATTGTGTGCGCGGGCCCGGGGTTCTGTAGATGAGCGTTCCTCTAATGGTGGTCTTGAGGTCGGTGTGAATCTGGAAGTGTAGGTGTTCGGCGGCGGCGGAGAGTGTGTCTTCGTGGTTGGTCATGATGTTGATGGTGTTCCTGTAGATGATGATGATTCCTCCTCCAGTTTGGTTGACGCGTTCCTTCCGGGTGATGTTGTAGCCTTCCGGGATAGCTATGACAATGTCGGGGCCGAGGAGGCGTTCATCCAGGTTTCCGTGAGGAAGACGACATCTGGTGCTGTTCTGTCGAGGAGGTCCCAGAGTTTAAAGGCGTGCTTGTGGACAGAGCGGGTGTTGAGGAGGATGCACTTCAGGTGGTTGTTGTCGATGTTAGGTCCGGTGGGAGGTCTGCCGGTTCGGAGGCAGGTGAATTTGCAGGCTTGACAGGTGAATGGTCCGTGGGTTCGCTTCGGGGTGGCTCGGTAGCAGGCGGGTGGTCGTCCGGTGTTGAGTGCATTAAGGGCGGCGGAGTTGTATCTCAGTCGGGTAGCTTGGCTTCGGCGGGGGCCTGGGGTTCTGGCGCTGGGCGCGGAAAAGGCGCGGACAGGCACAGACGGGATTTCCAGCGGCATTCCTTTGGCGCTGCACGGCGTGCCCACTGCGCGGGTCCGCTGCGCGGCCTCCATATGAGGGGCTGTGGGAGGGAGGAGCAGCTGGGAGGCGGCAGCGGGGCGGCGAATGGGAACAGCAGGGGGTGGGGCCGCAGCGATGCAGCGGCGGGAAAGGTGGCACAGAGCGGAAAACTGGGAAGAGGATACAGAAGATAAATCGGGGTAAAGGGGGGCACAAAGGGCACAACAGGTGAAGGGGGTACAAAATAAAGGCAACAAGGCAGTAAGAACGGAAAACAGAAAGAATGGAAAACGGGGAAAAAAAGGCACAGAAGGCTAATCGGGGTAAAGGGAGCACAATGGGCACTACAGTAGAAAAAAAAGGTGGTACAAAACAGATGGCAACAGGCAGCAAAATGTAAAGGCACAAGGCAACAGGAGAAACGGGGGACAATGACCAGAGGAGGCGAAAGGGGACGGCGAAGGACTCACGTTACAGCAGGCAGGAGTAGGGGACGGCTAACAGGGGGGGCAGCAACACAGGGGGACCGTGTGGCGGCTGGGGGGGTGACCTACTTGATGGCAGGGTCAAAGGTCGCTCGCCTCACTGCTGCGCGGCCTCCATATGAGGGGCTGTGGGAGGGAGGAGCAGCTGGGAGGTGGGAGTCGGGAGGTGAATGGGAACAGAGGGGGCAAGGCCGCAGGGACACAGCGGCGGGAAAGGTGGCACAGAGCGGAAAAGGGGGAAGAGGATACAGAAGGTAAATTAGGGTAAAGGGGGGCACAAAAGGCACAACAGGTGAAGGGGGTACAAAATAAAGGCAACAAGGCAGCAAAAACGGAAAACGGAAAGAGCGGAAAACGGGGAAGAGAAGGCACAGAAGGCATAAAACACACGCTCTATTTGGATTTTCACTAAATGCTGTTGTAGTCTGGGATTTAATAGGTGAGGTAAAAATAGTCAGATACTGCATACTAGCTGTCATTCATGTGGTTGGCATCATGAGCCTTCAAAACGGTGGGATTGTTGTGCTTAATAGCAACCTACAACACGTGGAGTAGATCAAAACGCAGTCATGGACTTGCTGATCAATGCATTACTTACTTGAGAAAGGGGTACTGCATTCCTGATATCTATCTCGGCTGTGCTATAATTACAAAAGCAGGAGATTCCCAGTGCTTGACTATCCCAACCGCGGCTCCTTGGATAGTGTGTGGAGCGCGGCTGGTCACAGTTAAATACCCCATCTGATTGACCTTAATTGGTAATCACCCGGAGTGGACCGGGAAAAAGCCACAAGCCTTAAAAGGTATTTCCAGCTTATGAAGACCAAAACGATTGCTCTGTAAAAAGACAGTGTCTGTTTACACATGCGTGCCTAATCGCTGCATCAGAGTCCAAAAAAGTGATGCACTCCACTTTGACACTAACAAGGAACTTCTTCCAGTATGAAGAAACACTATACTTACAGAGCCACAACTCTAGCATGGGAAGCACTTTTGCCTCTAGTTTGGCCGGCCTCTATGTTCACCACTATGTTCACCACCTGGAAGCTCAAAAAATCCTCCATCAAAGTAACCCCTACAGACACAAAATAAAAACCTGGAGACGCTACATAGACGATGTCTTGGTCATCTGGGAAGGTGATTACCAATCAGTTGAACAATTTATGAAATGGCTCAACACACAGAACACCTTTCTAAAATTCACAAGCTCAGTATCACGTGACATCATGATGTTTCTGGACCTCAACATTTACCCAGAAGGAGGGTTTCTAAAGACTACTACCCATTTTAAACCAACATAAAGAAATTGTCTCCTGAGGTACGATAGCTTCCATGCACATCATCTACGTGATAATCTCCCTTACGGCCAGTTCCTCCGCCTCAGACGGAACTGGTCTGACGTGAAGGATTACAAGACACAAGCAGTGGACCTCAAAAACAGACTACACAACCGGAAGTATCTGACACCAGTGATAGACAAGGCCATGAAAGGAGCACGCAATAAAAATAGGGATGCTCTTTTGGAGGAAAGGTTACAAAAAGAACTAAACAAAAGGCCCATCTGTGTAACCACCTTCAATTCCCACTCCAACGAGATTTCAAAGATTGTGAACAGACACTGGAGGACTCTGGTGTGCAGCGACCTGAACTTAGAGAAACCCCTTTCGCCCACAAAAGAGGCAGGAACCTGAAGGACATTCTGGTCCATACCCGGCCATGCACCAATCAACCAGAACAACCTACTGTCCAATGGGTCCAGGGTCATCATCTTTGTGGCAATTGCAGTAGCTGCCACCTAACGAAAAAGACTAGACACCTAAAATTCAGGAATGGAAGTGAATGGGAACAAAGAAAATTCACCAATTGCACCAGTAAAAATGTCATATATATGATCACTTGCCCGTGCGGCCTTGAATATATTGGTATGACGTCTAGACCGGCTAAGATCAAAATTGGCTAACACAAGAGTAATATCAGGTGCAAAAAGAGTACGTCCAAAATGGCTTCCCATGCTCTGAGACACACACTGTGAATGACCTCAATTGGACCATAATTGAACAGCTCCCCTCAGAAAAAGGCCTTTTTGAGAAGGAACAACATTGGGTGTTTCGTCTAAGGACCAATACTGATGGGCTTAACGATTACATCCCGTGGAGTCAGCTGAATTAGATTTTTGAAGGGGGTTTGTCACCGACCTGTCATAATTGGAGCTCCCGCACAGTCCACTGACACGCAACCCATGTGACGCCAGGGACCAATTAGAATCCTAGAGGGAAAATAAATAGAACACTCCCCAAACGCTCGGTGATCCGGTGTTGAGAAGACGCCGTTCGTGCTTTCTCCACAGGTAACCGCCGCGTTTTGGACGAATCTTTTGGACAACAGAAGACCCGGTGAGGCTATAATTGCTAGTTCTAATGTCCGCCCCCGGTGGGCCTTCTATTTTGTTTTTCCCTTCACTAGATAAAATATAAGGGAGGACAAGACCACACTTACCGATTGGAAGTGGGTCCATGACTTTTAAAGACGTGACCATAACGGTATGATAGTAAAAGCCGTAAGCCAGGTAATGAACATTCCTTCAGTATGGGTGTAAAATAACAGTACACAGCGCAATCACAGGCGGTCCCTCATACATGCCCTTTGATTTACAGCACGCTCAACACAGTATTGCTGGCAGTGGCTTTTTATAAAAATTTGCCCTGAAGAAATTGCCTGAATCTCTACCATGGCAATGAAACATGTCGGCAGCGAGCTGAAAGCGAATCGATAGGTAGTATTCGCTTCTCTCCTTTTTATGTATATATGTTCACTGTTGGCAGACAAGAGGATACAAATAAAAAGGTTCTTATTCTTGTTTGCACAGTATTTGTTGTGTTATATGTTGAACGTTGTTAGTCCTTGTCACATATAAGTTTGTGTACACTGCACCATTCACTGTCTTTTTACTTTTGGGAGTCGGACACGTTTGCGTTAAGCTAGTTGACACCGATGATGAGAACAGGGCTACCCTGGTGAGTACCAACCAGGAGCCCCATTGGTGGTGCGCCCGTGAGGTGTCTTCTAGCTATTCACACATTTTTTCAAATGTCGTCTTTCTAGTGAATGTTTGTACTGTGTTGTCTAGTGTTAGACTTATCAGAGATTGGCTACTTTTATTATTTTTTGGCAGGTATCTTGAGCACGACACCTACTTCTACATTCAGGAGTGTGATTGGAATGATCTTTTGACAAATCCATGTATGCCCATAGTTTTATAAAAATTATTGCCTTTTGGACTAGGTTTTTGTGATTTTTGACCGACCTGTTATAGCCAAACACTACTTTGATATGGCCCTTGAATATTTCTTTGGGGTGTGTCTCCAACAAATAGAACATATGGAGCTTGGGTGTACATTACACCACCAAAATTTTAGTTTTCCCCCCAGAAAAACTGCTAAATTTGAGTTTGTGATCTTATATGTGAGGTCCCACAACATTTGCTTAACTAACTGGCACTGTTAACTATCCTACATAGCCGTGGAGACCACATACCATGACGTAGATACTGCCCCCCGCTTTTTTTCTGTACTCTGGATGCTAAAATCCATGTATCTATTGCCAGGAGTTATTTACCAAAAAACGAACTTGGACCAACCATAGAGACTATTTGCCATTGTATTAGTATTTTTACTGCCACCTTACTATGATTCTAATATCGATAATACTTGAAAGAAATTAAAGATACTGTGGGGCAGTGTTTCCCGCAACAATACAATGCGCATGCGTGAGCCACTACTCCTAGCGCTTGCGCGGTTGAGACCCGTCTCTCTCTTCGCATCGGAAAGAGAACAACGTGCAGGTGTTTTTCGGACTCTGATGCAGCGATTAGGCACGCATGTGTAAACAGACACTGTCTCTTTACGGAGCAACTGTTTTGGTCTTCAAAAGCTGGAAATACCTTTTAAGGCTTGTGGCTTTTTCCCGGTCCACTCTGGGTGGTTACCAATTAACGTCAATCAGATGGGGTATTTAACTGTGACCAGCCGCGCTCCACACACTATTCACGGAGCCGTGGGTGGGATAGTCAAGCAATGGGAATCTCCTGCTTTTGTAAGTACGGCACAGCCGAGATAGATAACAGGAATGCAGTACACCTTTCTAAAGTAAGTAATGCACTGGTCGGCAAGTCCATGACTGTGTTTTGATCTACTCCACGTGTTGTAGGTTGCTATTAAGAGCAACAATCCCACAGTTTTGAAGGCTCATGATGCCAACCACATGAATGGAAGCAAGTATGTATTATTTGACTATTTTTACCTCATCTATTAAATCCCAGACTACAACAGCATTTAGTGAGAATCCAAATAGAGCGTGTGTTTTATGTTATGTGTATGTATGTCTTGTATTTGTCTATTTTTCCTTTACAGGGCACTTCACTGAACTAGGATGACATATGATGTCTAGAGAGTGCCGCCATCACTTTTTTCTAGGTCACTGTACCATCATATTGGATATTTTCAACTAATTACCACGTGTTTTCTTCCTGTGTTCTATTTTTCCCATTTTTTTCAGGTCCTCATTGCAGGTACTTGTGAGTAAGAAAAACTAAGCAGGCACATTTTAGTCTCTTTCTTACCTTGATTAAACATATTTTGTTTAATAGTTACACCCATTGACACCCTGACATGAGTATGGTGGGGATCTGTGCACCCCGTCCTGAAGAAGAAGCTCCTGCTTCGAAACATGTTGACGCACATGTGAGGTACTGTACATTAAAATACAAAATACCTCCACCACACCCCTTTTCACAATACCAGCACGGAGGCCCATTAAAAATTTATTAGACCTCACGTGCCAGGTATTTTTTAACATCCACACATTTATTCACTTCTGACCCCACCACTCACTTAGCATCCAATACCTCCACACACCACACATAGTTTAAAATTCAGTGCTCCCACGTAATCGTTGGTCAGCAGCACGCATCGTTCTGTAGAGGGATGCGAAGACCCCAATGATGAAGCATGACACCAAGGGCCATTTTGGTGTGTGAGGGGTATTTAAAGAACACTGTGTGCTCCCCAACATTGTAGGGACCACACTATACCATACTTTTGTGGATTCTTCTTGTTTAATACATTGTGTCTGGGTAGACCAAATCCACTTCCTCTCCCCACTCCCTCTTTGTTGTATTTATGTTTGGGTTTAGGCTGGGCATGTCCCACACAGTAGGAAAGCTGAGGCATTTACAACAGAGTGTCAAATGGAGGGTCCACCTTCTCTGCCCCTATGGAAGCTGCAAGGTTTTGTGGGACTTTCAGTCACTTTCAAGAGTTCCTTTGTGTTCCACACAGTGGGAAAGAGGATGCTGATTTATATCCCAGTGTCAACAGGACGAGCAACTTCCTCCACTACTCCTGGAACCCCTTCTGGTGACCGTATGCTCTACAAATACACATACATTTACATCTACAAGTGCAATGCAGAGAAGCAAAAAAAAATGAAATATAAAAGTACATTAATCAGAAAAAATAAAATGCATACATTTTCAATGTTCAGGGAGTTCAACTTTAACATGGAATTATCACAAGTTAGGTTATTTGATGTTATAGTTATTTGTATTTATATTTAAAAGCGCAGCAGTGTACCACAACAGGGTGCCCAGGCGCAATCCTAACCATCTGAAATCATTTACCTATACGCCTTAGCGGCTTCTTCAAACCTGGGAGCACAGAAGTACATCCCAGTGTTTTGCAGCCACATGTCTAAAGGATCGATTACCACATATAGTGGGGCCTGATGTATCACCTGAATCTGCCGGTAGAGAGTGAGATGATATATGCAAAGGAAATTTAGTCTGGATTTAAAATGGTCTTTCTTCATGAACCGCTTGAAACACACTTAAGGACTTGGGGCCTGATTTAGAGTTTAGCAAATGGGTTACTCTGTCACAAATTTGGCTGATATCTTGTCCACCGTATTGCAAGTCCATTATATCCTTTAGCACATGTTATGGTGGACGGGATATCTGTCATGTTTGTGATGGAGTAGCCCTTCTGCTAAACTCTAAATGAGGCCCTTAAACATAACTGTTTTGTTAATTAGGGAGCCAACTCTGTTGCTGTTTGTAGTGTGAAATCTGCACGTCTCTTTAGATCAAATATCAATTGGATGTCCAGATTCTGCAGCAGCTGAATGTTTTTTATATCGACCTTTGGCAGGAACTGGTAGAGACTATTACGTTTAGTTCAGTCTTGATAGTATCATGGCCTGTGTAACAATTTAGGTGCCTTGCGATAGTAGAAAAGGAAGATATTCTTAAGGAGATGATAAAAGGCACTAAGTATCAGATTAGATCGATTTGTCAGCTCATAAAATCAGGATTTTTGTTTTGTCTTTATTTAGCTTTAAAGCATAATGCTTAATCCAGGTAGCTTTTTTGAACTGATTGGAGTCTCAACCCTAGCACCTAGAGTTTGGTAATTGGAAGTCTTTAGGGCCCTCATTATGATGGGCGTTGGTTGGACCACCGACAGTCATCGTATCGGGCAAGTGACCGTCCGACAATGAGTCGGCGGTCCCACCGAGCCTATTACAATCAGACCAGTGTGCAGGCAATTGGAAAGTACCTTTTTAAACTGCGGGCTTGTGCTGCGGCCCAGGAAAGGGCCTCAGCACAAACCACAGTAGAAAAAGGCACTTTGTGCAAATCCATGCACTGTGTGCCAGGCACCATGGATGCCACTGGTGCATTACATGTACCCCTTGAAGCCACTTACCAGTGGCCCTCTGGGACTGGGCCCTGCTTGGGGCCCCCAAAGTCCTATTCGATCTGCATTTCATGGGGGTAGAACCGCCATCAATCAATTAATCAATCAATCATTGCATTTCTAAAGCGCGCTACATACCCGTTAGGGTCTCAAGGCGATGGGGGGGGGGCTGCTACTGATCAAAAAGCCAGGTCTTGAGAAGTTTCCTGAAGGCCAGCAGGCCCTGAGTCTGTGGTAGGCTGGTAGGGAGAGCGTTCCAGGTCTTGGCGGCGAAGTAGGAGAAGGATCTGCCTCCGGCCTTGGCTTTCCGGATACGAGGAATTGTGGCGAGGGAGAGGTTGGCTGAGAGGAGGCTTCGGGTGGGGGTGTAGAAGCTGAGTGGGTTGTTGAGGTATGTGGGTCCGGTGTTGTGTAGTGCTTTGTGTGCGTGGATGAGGAGTTTGAAGGTGATCCTCTTGTTGATGTGGAGCCAGTGCAGGCCTCTTAGGTGGGCTGTGATGTGGCTGCGTTGGGGGACGTCGAGGATCAGTCGTGCTGAGGCATTCTGGATTTGTTGTAGTCATCTCAGGAGCTTGGTTGTTGTTCCTGAGTAGAGGGCATTCCCGTAGTCGAGTCTGCTGGTGATGAGGGCCTGGGTGATAGTTTTTCTCGTGTCGGAGGGGATCCATTTGAAGATCCTGCAGAACATTCCGATGGTGTTGAAGCAGGACGCGGAGACGGCATTGACTTACCTGGTCATGGAGAGGGTGGAGTTGAGGATCACCCCCAGGTTGCATGCGTGGTCTGTGGGTAATGAGGCTGTGCCTAGCGATGTGGGTCACCAGGAGTTGTCCCAGGCTGATGGGGTAGGTCCGAGGATGAGGACCTCCGTCTTGTCTGAATTCAGCTTCAGTCTGCTGTCCTTCATCCAGTCAGCGACGGCCTTCATTCCTCTGTGGAGGTTGGCTTTGGCGGTGTGGGGGTCTTCGGTGAGGGAAAAGATCAGCTGGGTGTCGTCGGTCTAGGAGATGATGTTGAGGTTATGTTGTCGTGCGACATGGGCGAGCTGTGCCATGTAGATATTGAACAGCATCGGGCTGAGGGAGGATCCCTTTGGGATGCCGCAGATGATCTCAGTGGTTATTTAGTAGAAGGGTGGGAGGCGGATGCTCTGGATTCTGCCAGAGAGGAAGGATGTGGGCCAGGCCAGGGCCTTCTCTTGAATTCCGGCGTCATGGAGGCGTGCAGATAGGGTTCGGTGGCAGACTGTGTCAAAGGCTGCTGATAGGTCCAGGAGGATGAGGGCGGCTGTTTCTCCTTTGTCCATCAGGTCATCAGTGGCGGCGATGAGGGTGGGCTCGGTGCTGTGGTTGCTGCGGAATCCGGATTGGGAAGGGTCCAGGATGTTGTTGTCCTCGAGGTAGCGAGTTAGCTGTTTGTTGACAATCTTCTCTGTCACTTTTGCCGGGAACGGGAGCAGGGAGATGGGCCGGAAGTTCTTGAGGTCCTTGGGGTCCGCCTTGGGCTTCTTCAGAAGGGCGTTGATCTCGGCGTGCTTCCAGCTTTCCGGGAAGGTTGCTGTCTCGGAGGAACTGTTGATTGTTTTCCGGAGGTTGTGCTGGCGTGGTGAGGGCAGGGGTCGGATGGGTATCCGGAGTGGATGGAGTTCATGGTTTTGATGGTGTCTTCGTCGCTGACGTGGGGTCAGGCGGCTGGAGCGGTTGGTGATCGCAGGGGTGGTGGACTCGGTGGTGGGTGCGGGGGTGTCGAAGTTGAAGCTGTCGTGGTTGTCGGCGATCTTGCAGTGAAAGAAGGTGGCCAGGGAGTTGCACAGGTCTTGCGATGGTGGGATGTCGTTGGTGTTGGAGCTGGGGATGGAGAGTTCTTTCACGATGCTGAAGAGCTCTTTGGTGTTGTGTGCGTTGTTGTCTAGGCGATCTTTGAGGGCGGTCCTCTTGGCAGTGCTGATGAGTTGGTGGTGTCTGCGGGTGGCGCTTTTGTGGGCTGTGTGGCTGTCTGGTGTTCGGTCGTGGAGCTGTTTTTTCTCCAGCTTCCGACAGGTGCTCTTGGAGATCCAGAGGTATTCGGTGAACCAGGTGGCTTTCTTGTTGGTGTGGTTGGTTGTGGAGGTCTTGAGAGGGGCGAGGGTGTTGGCGCAGTCGTTGATCCACTGTTTGAGGTTGGTCGCGGCGGTGTCTGGCTTGGTGGGGTTGGCGGGTGCCCCAGCAGAGGCGTGGTAGCTGTTGGGTGCGGTGGTGTGTGGCGGGTTTCCTGAAGGTGAAGTGGACGCATCTGTAGTCAGTCCAGTGGGGTTCGGTGGTGTGGTTGAAGGAGATGTGTTGGCTTGTGGGGAAGATGGGGTCCAGTGTGTGTCCAGCGGCATGGGTGTGTGTCGTCACGAGCTGTTTGAGTCCAAGGTTGGCGAAGTTGTCGATCAGGGCAGTGGAGTTGGTGTTATTGTTGTTCTCGAGGTGGAAGTTCAGGTCCCCGAGGAGGATGTAGTCCATGGAGGCCAGGGCGTGGGTGCTGACGAAGTCCGCCATAGTGTCGCAGAACTGTGGTCGTGGTCCGGGTGGTCTGTAGATGAGTGCTCCTCTGAGGGTGGTGTTGGAGTCGGTGTGGATCTGGAAGTGCATGTGCTCGGCAGTGGTGAGGGTGTCGTCGGTGTTGGTCGAGACTCTGAGGGTGTCCTTGTGGACAACGGCGATTTCCCTTCCAACCCCGTTGGTGCGGTCTCTGCTGGAGATCTTGTAGCCCTGTGGGATGACTGTGGCGATGTCTGGTGCTTAGGTGGCGTTCAGCCAGGTCTCCGTCAGAAAGGTGACATCGGGAGCGGTGGAGTATATGAGGTCCCAGAGTTCGATGGCGTGCTTGCGAGCAGAGCGGGTGTTGAGTAGGATGCAACGGAGGTGGTTGGGTTCTCTGTCTGGTGGTTTGGAGGGCTAGATGCTGGTGAATCTGCAGTTACGGCAGCGAAGGGCCCTTGGGTGCGCTTCGGGCTGGGCCGGTAGCAGGGGTGGTCTCGTCCGGTGTTGAGTGCATGTAGGGTGCTGGAGTCATAGTGCAGTCTGGTGTTTTGCGGGGGCGTGGGGTCCAGGGGTTCTGGCACTGGGCGCGGTCCAGGCACAGACGGGCGCAGACGGGCTTGCCTTTGGCGCGCCCGCTGCGCGGGCCGCCGCGCGGCCTCCATAAGAGGGGATGTGGGAGGGCGGAGCAGCTGGGAGCGGGGTGGCGATGGGACGGCGGGGGCGGGGCCGCTGAGACGAAGCGGCAGGAAGATGGCACAGAGGGGGAGAAATGGGACACAGAAGGCAAAACGGGGGAAGGGGGGCACAGAGAGGGAGAACAGAGGAAAAACAAGGGGGTGAAACCAGGCAATAAGTGGGAGAAGGGGCACAGGGAGCAAACGAGGAAAGGGGCACAAGGCACAAGGGTCGGCAGCGGAGAAAACAAGGAGGGAGCAGGTTACCAAAGGAGACCAGAAGGACTCACTCAGCACGAGGGGAGCAAGGCGGCAGCGTCACGGCATCGCAGGAAGACCGTGTAGTGGCTGTGGGGGCGACCTACCTGCAGGCAGGGTCAAAGGTCCCCGAAAAGGCAGTCGGAAAGAGACCTCCTGATCCCTACAGGGGTGCCTGCAAAGGCACTGCCTCTATTGCAGGGAGAGGATACCGACCAATTCCCCAACAGGATCTTGGATCCTGTAGAAGGGTGGCGGTCTTTCCCTCTGAGTTCGGTTCTCAGCCGGTATTGTAATCTGTCGGTCGGGCCGACGGCCTGGATGTCAGGTGGTCGGTTCACCATGGTAATGAGGCCCTTAGTGTTTTTTCTTCTCTATTATATACCTTAAGTTAAAACCAATAATTTTAAAGAAATGTGATATGTCAGTGGGGAATTACAAACTTATAATAACATAAGTTTTCAGGCAGCAAGTAATTATAAAAACCTACCCCTTTTTGATGTATCTACTTAATGAGTCTGCTATTTACATAGCGCTTTTATACAAAGCCTTTATATAGAACGTTTTCTTATACAATTAGTATTAGCCAAACTATTGGAACATATTTTATTGAACTCAGAAGGGTAAAAGGCTGAATCTTAATTTTCCGGATTCAAGGCTGGAGATCACGTACATACCTCAACCTGCTGAACTTTCTCTCTTACAATAACAGTTCCATCCTTAGCAGATTCAGTGATATTATCAGACTCATGCCCAGCATTAAAGGTCTTATGTTATGTTGCCATTGGCATTTGTATAGCGGTCTGTCTGCCATTGTATCGCCTTTTGGCGTTTTTACAAACAAATGTTAATTGACTTCCAAGGGGAAATGGGAAAGCAGCAAAAGTTATATGGTTCCTTAATTAATCACCAAAGCTCCAATCCTTACTGGCCCACGAGTGGACTTTTTTTAAGCGCTTTTTTGTAGAATAACAAATGCCTAATATTTCGAAGGAAAATATTAAACCTGACAATATTCCCCATCAATACGAATGAGAAAGGCCTCTCGACGGAGCAGGCAGCGCAACATCAGTGTCAAATCAAAGCAAATATTAAAACTGACAAAATTCCCATCACTATAAATGAGAAAGGCACCTCGAGGCAGCAGTGGATGCAATATCAGTGTTACATCTTAAACAAGCAAATGGCAAATATCAGTTCACAGCTAGAAACTGCCAAAAAATGTCTCCTAAGCATCAGCTAAACCACCTGCCACGTCACTCACTTCCACATGCATACACCTCAAGCACAAACAATAACAGAGGTAAATCTATCAAGCAAATGATAGACAACTCCATAAAACCAACAAAGGGAAAAATTCATAAACCTGTCGTAAATCCTTGGAGAGGAACTGACACACAATTGCAACCTGCAGTCCTGGGGAGTACTAATACAATACGCTTTTATTTAGACTAAACCATTTCAATGATGTAGTGAGTTCGAAAAATATCAAAATTAACTGCTGAACGTAATAGAACAGATTCTATCTCCTCGATGATCTGTAGATCACCAGTTTTTAAAGAGTGCTGTGTTGCTGGTGGGTCGGACAGAGGAGGGGCGCATAACATGATTTGTTGGGGCTTAGTACATATTTTACATTAGAGTGGCCGAATGCAAGAGCGAGAAAGGCACAAACGGAGGACCGACGGAGGGGAGTAAAATATAAGAAAACAGTGACAAAGAGAGAAAGCACATCTGATAAAGAAACTGCAAGAGCAGGATAAAGAGACTGGAAGTCCAGGGTGCTGCAGGAAAGATACATGAGGTGGAATCAAGTCTGGGCAGCCTTCACATTTGGTGACCCCGGCATTGGGCAGCAATGCCACCAGCTGCCAAGAAATATGTTGGGCCCCTGCACATAAAAGCTAAATGTGGCAATTATCGTAAATTGGATGAACACAAGTCAGGACGCCAGTAGATTGCCAATCCAAGTTTCTTTATTGAGGAAGAAGATTCCATCCAACATACCGAAAGCAGCTCCGACTGGCAACAGCTATCACCTTCAAACAAACACACATTCTCTCGCCTGAGCACTCCACTCTAGTTGACCGAATGGAGTTCTGTGCCCAGGCACACAACAAGGTTGCTTGGATACCAGTAATCGACATGCCTAGTTACTACACACCTCCTTCCCTTATTAAATAATTCAATAAAAGGATAAGTACAACAACATCATGAATGCAACCATAGAGACATGAAACACATAAACAGAAAGCACACTCTTCACCTGGGGTCATTAAAATAGACTTAAAGGTAAAACACCAGAAAGAATTAAACATAATCCTTCAAATATATCAGTCTCTTTCAGAGGTTCTAGTCTTCCTATCAAACACCTCGTTTCTCACCATCCCACCAGAATCCTCGGTGAACTCATCATCTACACATCCAACACCATCACACCTTTTATGGAACACCACACGATTCAGATTCCATATCCTATGGTCCGGTGTTGTGACAGCATTGGTAAATGTTTTGATGACCCCTATGGGCTTATAGAACTTGGTAGAATCACCCTTCCTTGGACTTCTGTTCATGATAAAGTCCCCCACACACACCTCTGTTTTCTTTACTGCATTCCTGGCATCAGACTCAGTCCTTCTCAACCTCATTTTAGCTTCTACACATCTATGCCATTCAGTGCCACCCACGCTTCTCCCAAACTTCAAGGCATAAGCCACTGTGGCAATCATTGTAAGTTGTATAAACACAAGTCAGGACACCGGTAGATTGCCAATCAATGTTCCTTGATACCACTAATTAAGTGACATGCCTAGTTACCACACCAAACATTTCGCCTCACATGATCCTTCTGTGCAGAAGAGTAGCTTTCTTTTGTTGCACAGGTGCAGTGGCACCAGGGCCCTGAGGAGCCCACTGAACCATAACTATTGCTATATTACACTGTTCAAACAGCGGCTAGGGAGCCAATTTCCTTCTTTACACTGGGGCCCATGGTGCACTGACTATGTCACTACTTCTGTGGTCATTTAAAAGTGGGAGTGGACAGAACTCACAGTTTCATTCTGCGTTGCATGAAAATTCCATTAGATGCCGAGAAGTTCCACAAATGGGTGGAATTAGGCACTTTGCACTCCTCGCACTGATTTTTAGCACATGGAGCGTGTTCTGTGCTGAAAAATCAGTAGGAAAGGCACCACGTGGCATGCCAGAGAATGCTGTTTCGCAAGTTGATTTTTCAGCTGCTTGAGTAAATCTTCTACTTTGAGTGGCGGCTTTCTTTCTGCGATCAGTCGTGACTGCCCGCGACTGCCTGCGAACGCCATCTTTGGGGATATCTTACCAGGTGCCCACTTAGCAACCAAAAATCGCGCTACGAGACACAACATTTTGCTCAGTCTCACCAACTTATCGCTGACGAGCCTCATGCAAGAAAAAACTCTGCCACATGGGGGTTGGCAAAATGTAGCCGCTACTCTGCGCTACATGTGTAATGCAGTGGCCAACACTGCTAACTCCGCAGGCAGAGTCTAATTAATCACCCGCCCCTAGTTAAAAGGGGATTTCCCCTCAAACAGAAGGCAAAGGCTGAGGGTGTGCAACACGCTATGCTCAACGAGAATGCCCTCATATAAACTCTCACAATCCTTGGCTAACAGTCATTCAATGAAATGAGAGAGCAGGTAGTGGCATTGCAAAGCGTGTATTTTGACACGACTCCTGTAGATATATTTTCATAAAAACGCCGTCTTCTCACAGTGATCTACCTTTCAGCACTGCCTTGCCAATAGTCATATAAATATTCATGAAACTCTCAAAGAATTCTTAAATATTTCCACTATAAAGTATTAGTCAATGGAATAAATGATACCACAAAGTGGTGTGTTATTCTTCGTTTTATATTTATATCTACTGATTATTCTTTACCTCCTTAATTTATGGTTGTTTAACACAGTCTGCTTTCTTCGAGAGGCCATGCCAGCATCCTGGCTGACTATCATATGGTTTCCCTGGTTTCCCAGCTTCCTCAATCCAACTGTCTGCATTAATGAGGATTCCATTTTATGACACATGAACCTTTCTATAGCATCAATGATGTGAACATGTATCAGTTGGTTGTCAGGAAACATGTCAGTTACCGGCTGCGCTACTATTCCTGTGTGGTTTGACATTTGCAGGCATTGCGGCAATTACACTTACATAATTTATGTTATTCATAATGTCGGCTGCCCCCCATTGGTAAATAGATTAACTCTGTGTGGTCTCAGGTGCATGACAAGATGTGTACCTCGTGATGCGATTTGTGTTTTCTTTTCCTATCTTCCAATTGCAAGACTCAAAGTAATTGTCTAGGTCAAAGCCAAAAAATGAGGGGACAACTTTTTGAACAGTGTTATGCCTTTTAATTCTTGCCATTTCTATCACTTTTCTGCTGCTTGCTACTCATACATTGGTGTTGAAGCAGAGCACTGTTTTTTTTAAAAATATGTGTACCTTTAGCTTTCCCTAGTTTTACAATCTTTGTTCCTTGCTATCAATCACTGTTTATTGACATGCATGGGTTTTAAGTGCCGACTATGTTTTAACCTGTCTACACGATATGAACTTGTGTGCCCACACTTTCGGAAGTGCTTAATTTGTGGCGGAAGTTAAAGGTTGTGTGTACTGGCTTTCACTTTTGGGACCGGGACAGATTGTTCATTATTAGACTTCGTCCCATAGCAAATTAAAGAAAGACAGAAAAAGGAGAAATAATAGAGGAGAAAAGGATGGCAAAACTGTGACAAAGGGGAAAATTAAAGATGTAAAAGAACCTGAAAGAATTAGATAAAAAAAGACAGGAAATAGGTCGTGGTGAAAGAAAGAGGCATCATGTGGAATCATGGACAAGTAGTCCCGTTTTTTGGCAACTCCGGCAGCATGCTCAATAGAAAAGCTCTGGGGCCATGTACATATATATATATATATATATATATTCAATGAAAAAACCATAGGTTATAGGCCATATATAGTTAGGAATTAGCATTTACAAAACCTTATTTTACTCGCATAAAACCATTGAAATTCCATATATAGTTAGCTAACTATAAGCGCTAACTATATATCGCGCACCCGCAATCCACTGCTGATGATGTCACATATTACATCATTCATGACATGGTCAGTGACATCACTGATGACATCACTGATGACATCTCAAATGACATCACTGATGACATCACTGATCACAACATCCAGTGATTGTATGTGTCTGTAAAGTTTAAATATGTTTCACATATTGAAGAATGAGTGGATGTATAAGTGTCTGGATGAAGAATTTAGTAGGTGCATGACTGACTGTATGAGTGAGTGATTAAATGTGTCTCACTGAGTACATGGGTTAGTGACTAAACTGTCTTAATTCGTGCATCAGTATGTTTGTTGTTGTGTAAGCTGCTGCATGTGTTGATCAGTAGCTATAAGAGTAGCCATATGGGTTATTGATTGGTTGCCCAAATATTTGAATGGGAGGCTGAGTGTGTGTGTGGGTGGCTGGGAGGTGCGTGACTCTGTGCATAGATGTGTAAGCAGTTGATTCACTAGGAGTATGAGTTCAAGAGTGCATGTGGAAACAGCTATATGGGCGGTTGACTGTGCATGGGTGTGTTGGTGAGTGAATGGATTTCTCATTGCTACATGTGCAAGTAAGTACGTATGTAAAACACAATACATGTGAGAGTTGAGATATATAAATAACTGAACATAAGAGCCAGTGAATGTGTGAGTGGCTGTATCGATCACTGTGAGCTTGTATCAGGGATTATATAAGAGAGTAAATATGTGTTATTATATGTTTGAATAAGTAAGATGTGTATAACTGTATAGTTGAGGAAATGGAGGTGTGATTGATTCTTTGCATGACTGACTAGGTGTGTGAGTAAGTCCATGGATGAGTGACAGTCTGTGAGTGTCTGTTTATACTGAGTGTATGTAAGGTTATATTAGAGTCTGAAGAGGTTCATTGTATTATCACATGAGTGATGTGATCAGTGATGACAAATGAGATGTCATCAGTGATGTCATTTGAGTTGTCATCAGTGATGTCATCAGTGATGTCATTTGAGATGTCATCATTGATATCATTTGAGTTGTCATCAGTGATGTCATTTGAGATGTCATCAGTGATGTCATCAGTGATGTCACTGACCATGTCATGAATGATGTAATATGTGACATCATCAGCAGTGGATTGCGGGTGCGCGATATATAGTTAGCGCTTATAGTTAGCTAACTATATATGGAATTTCAATGGTTTTATGCGAGTAAAATAAGGTTTTGTAAATGCTAATTCCTAACTATATATGGCCTATAACCTATGGTTTTTTCATTGAATTTTCAAGGTTTTGTAAATGCAAATTCCTAACTATATATCCACTATAACCTATGGTTTTTTCTGTGAATTTCATTGGTTTTTTAATAGCAAATATGAAAAGCTTTAAAATGTCAAGTACGTGATAGATAAAAACATTTTCGTATTTATGCACGCTGATGTGCTTTGAACGCTGCCCCCCCCCCCTCCCCTCTTTTGCCTTAGTAGTACTCTCTCTTTGCAGATACAGAAGGGTAGTTAACGCAGGCCTTTACCCCCGTTGTAATCCGTCGCACCTCCTTGTCTCTCCATTTGATTGATTGTTGTCCAAGCATTTACTGTTTTAGAATTGGTTCTCTTTGGATCATTCTCTATTTACAAACAAGCACAAAGTCGCAATACTCTGTTTAGTCTTTGCAGATAGTGAAAAATCGTGTAAAAAAATAAAAGTAATCGAGCAAAATCAGTAGGCCACTAATTGGATCTCTTTTTGACCTCGCTAAAATAGAAATATTAGGAACAACCCTTCTTGAGAAATACGAAAATAGTGAGATGAACTGAGCTCCACACCATGAGGGCTGCAAGACAGCTCAGCTCCATCACCCATCCCGCACAAAATAATGACAAACCCTATACAAATATTAAAAATATAGACAACACACCAGCAAAGAAATAGGGTAAAACATTTTATTAAAAAACTATTTACATAACGTTGGTTTATAAGATGATGTCAGTAGTGGACCGATGTGTGAATAGATCGAAAACAGCACAAGGCTCCAAGATCCGGATAGCAAGCTCCTGGATGTTGGGTGCCATAGTTTAGAGTTCTGAATTTCAGCCTTTTTCAATGCCTGTGCTTTGTTGAATCAAAATGGCGGCTTGACACAAAGCTGACTCAAGCGTTGTTACTGATGCTATGCAGACCAAAACTGGTTTTCAGTTTGTACATTTTTCTAGATTTTTCAATCCAAGTTTGGTTGACTTTGTAGAACGATGGCTTCAGATTTTCAACATACGGTGTGGTGGCGCTGACTGGGAGGGGGCGCTTCGCTCCTGCCCCCTCCCCAAGTAAGATTTTCATACGTGAAAGTACGTTAATGGTTTTGGTCCCTGAGATGCTTCGATGTCACTACCATTCTCAAATAGCATAAGTTCTGGATGTTGGGTGCCATAGTTAAGAGTTCTGAGCAGCGCTTGTAACACTGTCTGAAGCTTATTTCCACCTACTGCAGCTTCACTATTCTCAAAGTAAGTGAGTGTCGTTTGTGGACCTGACTGCATTAGAAAACAATATGATATGTTACCTTCCTAAACAGCTTGACGGAGGCCCCTGAGGGGCGCTGTGATGGCCATGGACTCGGAGAAGACGCTTGGCTCCGACACCCTCCCCAAGTCTTATAGCACTGGTGTAGCCTGAGATCGCCCCCGACATAGGCGGCCGGCTCCCGGGGTCCGGCGGTACTTTTTGCCTTTTGATGACTCTTCAATTCTGGACCTTGTCCCACAATCCGTTTGACCTGAAGACAAGCTGTAGTGAGGCGCCCCTTTATCGTTTTAGTTGCCATTCCGCCCGCTTTTGCTACACTGTGCCTCTTCCGCCATTCAGCTGTTTTCCGCCCGCTCTTGCGACTACAGCGTCTCGCTCACCATGTAGTTGAGATGCGCCCGCTCTTGCGGTGCAGCGATAGGCGGCTGCCACAGGACTCTCAAAATGGCGGCCGGCTCTTCGGTTTTGGGCCTGGTCCACTAAAATGGCCCTGGGACACCTTGGAACTCGGACGCTTGTCTGCTAGGGCTTGGATCCCATTCTCGAAAAGCGTCCCCTCAGCCGTGAAGATTCTACAAAAGTCTTGGGGGCCTCCGACTCCCGCAGGCTTCTGGTGGGGAGCGGCTGCCATGATTGCTCGTGGAATGGCCACGACGGAGCTACGAGATGGTAGTGGTCTCATGCTGACGCCAGCTTTAGTCTGAAACATCCAGAAACACTGTAGACTACCAATTCGATCAGTTCCGGTAGCGCCCCAACATGACCCGGAAGAGAAGAACTTGCCCTCCCCTCTTTGACTGATGGTTCTTGTTGCCTGTCCCCTCTGTTGTCATTTAACAGAACTTTTTGGACTGCTGAAAAGGGTTGTGTTCTGAACGCTGGTTGGTGGAGACATTTAGACTATATTCTTGACCTACGTTGTCGCGTAATGCGTTTTATGACACGCCGCGTTAGCGCACCCGGAAGTGATCCGAGGCGCGGCGCGCAGCGCGTAACGTAAGCATAACAGGTCATGTGACTTGTTAATAAAACTTTTCATTGGTTCATTTTACTTTTGTTAATTTAATGATGAAAAGCTTGGTCATATGACCTAAAAATTACGCTTTTTATTATTTTCGAACAATATTTTTTTTTCAAACATATGTTATAATATTCCAGGCTAATGTACTTTCCCGGAAAATTTACAACTGTCTTGCAAGTAAAATATATTCCTTTTTCGAGAAAAAGGGCGTTTCTTCCTTCCATGACGGAGCCGTTGAGTAAAAGAGATTCGGCCTGCTGTCTTAGTCGCCGATACGCCTGATTATCAGATTCTTATCGACCACTTTATGTTGCAGACATGAAAAACACAACTGCCCTTGACCATTTATCTTTACTGCGTTCCTACATATTATACCTTTTATCCGTCATGTAATTGGACTGCTTTATTTCACTTGCCTTTTACTGATTCGAAAACAGTCACTAAAAGTAAAAACTTTACAAATGAAAATACTACTACCGTGTTTTGTTTTAAAAACCTTTATTGTGAAAATGTCAGTATACAAATACGGGCCTATAACCACGTGGGCCGGCCACGGAGCAAACTCAAATCGTATATGATGAGGAGACATTTACACTGTAGAAGAACGTAACGAGCGGGCCATTAGGTGACAAGAACAAAGGTGTCTAACAGTTGCGGTATCGGTGGACGTACATTTTGTAATTAAAATACGACAGGGCCACTTACAATAACATTTTCTAGATATACATTTGCGGGCAAAGAGTTACGAGTCCCATTTATACCGGCGCCATTTTGGGCGAGGCCGGGCAGGTCCAAGATATAGTCAAAATGTCTCCACCAACCATCGGCCAGACCAGAACCCCTTTCGGCCCTTTATGTTACAAGATGATGTCTTCCATTCAGAAAATATTGGTGGCAGCATTTTGAAAGGAAACAGAAACAGCCGTTCTCCTAGTGAGTTTCACATTGTTACATTTAGGAAGAATGTTGAAGAGTAGTATGTGGAAAATCTGAAGCCATTTTTCTACAAACTCTCAATCAGACTTGGATGGAAAAAAAAACCTGAAGAATGTACAAACTGAAAACCAATTTTTGTCTGTATAGCACCAACAGTAACGCTTGAGTCAGCTTTGTGTCAAGCCGCCATTTTCATTCAATCAATAGCGTCCCCCTGCACACATTCAGGGACCTGGTCGTGTCTTCAGATGAAACGCATTGTAGGAAAAGAAGCAGAAAGGAAAAGGAAAAAAGTTCCGCCGGACCTAGTGAAGCTGCAGCAGGTGCAAATAAGCTTCAGACAGTCTTACAAGCACTGCTCAGAACTCTCAACTGAGGCACTCAACATCCAGGACTTGCCATTCGGATCTTGGCGCCTTGTATTTTTGTTTTGTTTTTGATGGAGGGGAAAGAACAAAAAACAGACATTGAAAAAGGCTCAACAGTGCAGGGCGCCTTGTGCTGGTTCCGACCTATTCACACATCGGTCCGCTACTGACATCACCTCATAAACCAACGGGGCACCCCACGCCGACTTTCGGCGCAGCATTGTAGGATGGCCACACCAGTGCGGCAATTTGCTGGACACCACCTCGGTGCCATCCAGATCTCGGCGCGTTCATTCATTCAATAGCGTCCCCCTGCACACATTCAGGGACCTGGTCGTGTCTTCAGAAGAAACGCATTGTAGGAAAAGAAGCAGAAAGGAAAAGGCAACAAGTTCCGCCGGACCTAGTGAAGCTGCAGCAGGTGCAAATAAGCTTCAGACAGTTCTACAAGCACTGCTCAGAAATCTCAACTGAGGCACTCAACATCCAGGACTTGCCATTCGGATCTTGGCGCCTTGTGCTGGTTCCGACCTATTCACACATCAGTCCACTACTGACATCACCTCATAAGCCAACGGGGCACCCCACGCCGACTTCCGGCGCAGCATTGTAGGATGGCCACACCAGTGCAGCCACTTGCTGGACACCACCTCGGTGCCATCCGGATCTCAGCGCGTTCGAGTCACTGTGCCGGAAGAGTGACCGGAACTCAGCTGAACACGCCGTCTTTCGGCGCAGCATTGTAGGATGGCCACACCAGTACGGCAATTTGCTGGACACCACCTCGGCGCCATCCGGATCTCGGCGCGTTCGAGTCACTGTACCGCAACAGTGACCACAATTCAGCTGGACACGCCGTCTTTCGGCGCAGCATTGTAGGATGGCCACACCAGTGCGGCAATTTGCTGGACACCACCTCGGTGCCATCCGGATCTCGGCGCGTTGTGCTGCCTTCGGCCTATTCGCACATCGGTCCGCTACTGACGCCGCCTCACGTGCCAACGGATTTTCTACGCTTTTTGTAGCCCTATGTCGCATAACAGGTCATGTGACTTGTTTATAAAACTTTTCATTGGTTCATTTTACTTTTGGTTTCCTAAAGATGGAAGGCTTGGTCATATGACCTAAAAATAACACTTTTCATTGGTTTAGAACATTTTTTTTTCCCAAACGATGAAAGCCCCACCTTGTTTCTGGATCATTCAGACTGAAGCTGGCGTCAGCATGAGAGCACCACCATCTCGTGGCTCCGTCGTGGTCATTCCGCGAGCAATCATGGCAGCCGCTCCCCACCGAAAGCCTGCGGGAGTCGGGGGCCCCCAAGACTTTTATACAATCTTCACGGCTGAGGGGACGCTTTTCGAGAATGGAGCCCAAGCCCTAGCAGGCAAGCGTCCGACTTCCAAGGTGTCCCAGGGCCATTTCAGTGGACCAGGCCCAAAACCGAAGAGCCGTCCGCCATTTTAAGAGTCATGTGGCAGCCGCCTATCGCTGCACTGCAAGAGTGGGAGCAACTCAACAACATGGTGAGCGAGACGCTGTAGTCGCAAGAGCGGGCGGTAAACAGCTGAATGGCCGCCACCTGGGGAGGCCCGTTCACGCCGCCTCCCCCCCCCCCCCCGGGCCGCCGCACGCCAATTTTCGGAGCAGCATTGTAGGATACCAAAACCAGTGCGGCAGTTTACTGGACATCACCTGGGTGCCTGTCGTACATGTTGTGTCAGCCATGTGACACTGGACACAGACCGCTACTGACGAGGCCTCCCCCCGCACCACCCGGGACGCCCCACGCTGTTTTTCTGTGCTGCATTGTAGGATCCCTAAACCAGTGCGGCACCCAGGCGACATCACCTGGGTGCCGTCCAGAACTCTGCACGTTGTGCTGCCTTGGGACTATTCGCACAACAGACCGCTACTGACGAGGCCTCCCCCCGCCCCACCCGGGACGCCCCACGCCAATTTTCGGAGCAGCATTGTAGGATCCCTAAACCAGTGCGGCACCCAGGCGACATCACCTGGGTGCCGTCCAGAACTCTGCACGTTGTGCTGCCTTGGGACTATTCGCACAAAAGACAGCTTCTAACCATTGTTGCTTTTTGTGTTAATAAATGTTTAAATGTTTTTAGTTTTTGTTCTGTTCATTATCGTTAAAAGTTAATAAAGTTTTATAACCTTACTTTGTTGGAGTGTTATCTATTTTTTGAAAAACGGGTGAATGGGGCCTTGAATCGGGTTATTGTCATGTGTGGGCTTTGGAAGTGTGCTGCTGCAGGATCGGACATTTCAAACTCAAATGCACGTTCTTTTTCTTACCTTTCCGAAGCATGGAGCGCAATAGCAGGCAGAGAAAGGGTGATGCACGTGTTGAACACTACCTGACCTGGCAAGTTGCTGGCAGTGCCCCCCCGCCCGCTCCTGAAAGAGGGCACACACACACCGCCGCCCCGAGTACTTCACAAATCTTTAAAAGACCATGCGCTTGTTCATGAGGCTTAAATGGTTTATCACCTCTTCTAGAACCCCTACATCGACCCTCTGACGTTTCATGGAAAAATTACCATGTAACACAATACCAAGCCCTATCAGCTGAAACCCCCAAGGAATCGTGGGGCATATTATCAAGGGGGTTTATCTCCGCTTTTTTGGCTTTAAAAACCATGAAAGCGGAGATAAAATTATTTCCCTATTATCAAGCTGTCGCTAACACCAGTTAGTGACACCTAAAAGGAGATAGCGACCATCTTGGGCCCGGCTTTGCATGTCAGTGATACTTATCACTAATGACATGCAAAGTGGCGTGCCAAGATGTTAGCGACTGGAAACAGTCCCTAACATCGCTACCTTCTATTACCAACTTTTGGAGATATTCGCGCTAAGCGCGAATATCTCCAAAATCTAACACCTGCCCTGAGCAGTTCTTAGCCATGTTATCCAATGGGAGGTGGATAACATGGCTAAGAGCATTAGGTCGATAATACATGAATATCGCTGACTTTTCTGCGATAATAGCAAGGTTTATCTGCGATAAAAATCGCCGATCTGCGGCGATAATTTTTGTCTCTAAACAAGTTATAGACAAAAATTATCGCTAGTTGTTAGTAATATGCCCCCGGGTTTTTGCTTGCAGAAATCGGGAGGCGGGAGACTAGCACTGAAATCAGTACTCACACGCCTGAATCAGGAGAATTGGCATGTCTGAATTCTCTACAGCTGGGGCCATAAACTACATCCGCAGGGGTAGGTGATAGCCTGGGACCAGCCTGGCATCTAAAATGGCTGCCGTGCACGACAAAATTGTGGCATTCGAAAAAAGGCAAGATGGCGCAGCCGCTGGAAGAGATATATCAACATATATCAGCCTCCTCAGCCACCCTCAGGAAACATAGGGGATTAGGATATGTCTCCCGCACCCCCTTATACCTAGTACTTTAATTAACGAAGCACAAAATGGCGAATTCCCGTTTCGCTACCAGTTTGCGGCCCAGTTCGCGGCCCGTGAAGCGCTTCTACCGTGAAAAATCATTTTTTTTTTATTTTCCCCACGGGACCCTTTA
This sequence comes from Lissotriton vulgaris, assembly GCF_964263255.1. Classification (NCBI taxonomy): domain Eukaryota; kingdom Metazoa; phylum Chordata; class Amphibia; order Caudata; family Salamandridae; genus Lissotriton; species Lissotriton vulgaris. Next base: position 460,894,316 of record NC_141699.1, read on the forward strand.
ATAACCCCAACAACATTCCTAGGGGGTCAAGAGGGGGATACCTTGCCCCCTTTCATTAAATTCCCCCTTAGTTTTTCACCTTTTCTTCTCTCTCGATCCTACCGAGAGACAAGATGGCGGCCGCTCCGGACTGTCACGCAGCAAAAAAAAAAAAAAAGCTCACGCACAGCCGCTGGAAGAGATGTATCAACATATATCAGCCTCCTCACCCACCCTCAGGAAACATAGGGGATTAGGATACGTCTCCCGTACCCACTTATAACTAGTAATTTAATTTACGAAGCACAAAATGGCGAATTCCCGTTTCGCTACCAGTTCGCGGCCGCGCTTCTACCGTGAAAAATCATTTTTTTTTTATTTTCCCCACGGGACCCTTTAATAACCCCAACAACATTCCTAGGAGGTCAAGAGGGGGATACCTTGCCCCCTTTCATTAAATTCCCCCTTCGTTTTCCACCTCTTCTTCTCTCTCGATCCTACCGAGAGACAAGATGGCGTCCGCTCCGGACTGTTTAGAATGTTGACAGACACCGGAGAGCCAATCAGCTTTCTGCGCGCAAAGTTCCGATAAGCGAAAAGTAAGCGGACCGGATCGCTGCCCAGAGCGCTGTTACAGATATATATCTTGGTTTGAACGTTAATTTCTCAAAAACTACTGGAGCACATATATTGAGACCTAGCAAAGGCACATCGGGCTAACAGTCCCTACAATTTTGCCAAGTTTCGTGCAAATCCATTCAGCCGTTCGAGCTAAAAGTGAGTCCAACCGCCCTATGGAAAACTCAATGCAAAAAACGCGTTTTGGGACCCCCTTTTTTTCTCAGCCCCCCCTTGACGAAACCCCACCAAATTTTCAGGGGCTGCTCAGAAACAAAATGTGCCATTATCCTGAAAATTTCAGCCGATTCCATCCACAAACGCCAAAGTTATTAGACATAGAATTTTCAAAAGTCCCATAGGGAAAAAATCCTAACTATATATACCTACTGGCGAACGCCAGTAGGTAATATATATATATATATATATATATATATATATATATATATATATATATGTGCTCCCAGGTTCTTTCCGCGTTCCGAGTTTTTGGGGAAATTTAAGACCTGGTATATCGTATGTTAAAGTCCTTTTACTTATTTTATGCTTGTGGCCGATGCAAGGAATGCATTTATATTCTTCTCATTTGCGTTTAACAAGAATTGCATAGTGCAAAATGGCAATGGATATTGTAACCACAAGTCCTCTTTCTATGCCTCTCTTTTTTACTTTGAATGACCAATGAAATGTTTAAATAAAATGGCGGCGCGTTCTACAATCACAATTGAAGAAGGCTAGGCGCCGAAACGTGTCTTGTCTGTGCTGGGTTGCCTATAAAGATCTATTGGTACCAACCCCCCCCTTGTGAGTGCTGTTTCTTGTTCATGAATTTAACGGGGAAAGAACCTGGGAGCAGGTTTTTGGTTGGCGGGCACACCCCCGCCCAAAGAGCACCCGCTCGTGAGTGCAGCAGGCTGGTGGACTTGGGAGTGAGATATATTATATATATATATATATATATATATATATATATATATATATATATATATATATATATATATATAACCTACTGGCTATCGCCAGTAGGTATATATAGTTAGGATTTTTTCCCTATGGGATTTTTGAAAATTCTATGTCTAATAACTTTGGCGTTTGTGGACGGAATCGGCTGAAATTTTCAGGAAAATGGCACATTTTGTTTCTGAGCAGCCCTTGAAAATTTGGGGGGGTTTTGTCGAGGGGGGGCCGAGAAAAAAGGGGGGCCCCAAAACGCGTTTTTCCCATGTTAATTTCCATAGGGCGGTTGGACTCACTTTTAGCTCGAACGGCTGAATGGATTTGCACGAAACTTGGCAAAATTGTAGGGACTGTTAGCCCGATGTGCCTTTGCTAGGTCTCAATATATGTGCTCCAGTAGTTTTTGAGAAATTAACGTTCAAAACAAGATATATATCTGTAACAGCGCTCCGGGCTGCGCTCCGGTTCGCTTACTTTTCGCGAAACGGAACTTTGCGCGCAGAAAGCTGATTGGCTCTCCGGTGTCTGTCAACATTCTAAACAGTCCGGAGCGGCCGCCATCTTATCTCTCGGTAGGATCGAGAGAGAAGAAGAGGTGAAAAACAAAGGGGGAATTTAATGAAAGGGGGCAAGGTATACCCCTCTTGACCCCCTAGGAATGTTGTTGGGGTTATTAAAGGGTCCCGTGGGGAAAATAAAAAAAAATGATTTTTCACGGTAGAAGCGCTTCACGGGCCGCGAACTGGGCCGCAAACTGGTAGCGAAACGGGAATTCGCCATTTTGTGCTTCGTTTTAATTAAATTACTAGGTATAAGGGGGTGCGGGAGACGTATCCTAATCCCCTATGTTTCCTGAGGGTGGCTGAGGAGGCTCATATATGTTGATACATCTCTTCCAGCGGCTGTGCGTGAGCTTTTTTTTTTTTTGCTGCGTGACGTCTGTTAACGTTCAATTCGATGGAAATCAGGAAGTGTTGACCGCCAATTTGTCACTGCGATAAAATATTTTGTTATAAATGAATCCTTATTGATAAACATTGTCTGCGCCATCTTGCCTTTTTTCCAATGCCACAATTTTGTCGTGCACTGCAGCCATTTTAGATGCCAGGCTGGTCCCAGGCTATCACCTACCCCTGCGGATGTAGTTTATGGCCCCAGCTGTAGAGAATCCAGACATGCCAACCCTCCCGATTCAGGCGTGAGACTACTGATTTCAGTGCTAGTCTCCCGCCTCCCGATTTCTGCAAGCAAAAACCCGGGGGCATATTACCAACAACTAGCGATCATTTTTGTCTCTAACTTGTTTAGAGACAAAAATTATCGCCGCACATCGGCGATTTTTATCGCAGATAAACCTTGCTATTAGCAAGGTTTATCGCAAATGCGATAAAAAACGGCCGCAATGCATGAATATCGCAGAAAAGTCAGCGATATTCATGTATTATCGAGCAAATGCTCTTAGCCATGTTATCCACCTCCCATTGGATAACATGGCTAAGAACTGCTCAGGTCAGGTGTTAGCTTTTGGAGATATTCGCGCTTAGCGCGAATATCTCCAAAAGTTGGTAATAGGAGATAGCGATGTTAGGGACTGTTTCCAGTCGCTAACATCTTGGCACGCCCACTTTGCATGTCATTAGTGATAAATATCACTGACATGCAAAGCGGGGCCCAAGATGGTCGCTCTCTCCTTTTAGCTGTCACTAACTGGTGTTAGCGACAGCTTGGTAATAGGGAGATAATTTTATCTCCGCTTTCTTGGCTTTTAAAGCCAAAAAAGCGGAGATAAACCCCCTTGATAATATGCCCCACGATTCCTCGGGGGTTTCAGTTGACAAGGCTTGGTATTGTGTTACGTGGTAATTCTTCCAGGAAACGTCAGAGGGTCGATGCAGGGGTTCTAGAAGGGGTGATAAACCATTTAAGCCTCATGAACAAGCGCATGGTCTTTTAAAGATCTGTGAAGTACTCGGGGCGGCGGTGTGTGTGTGTCCTCTTTCAGGAGCGGGCGGGGGGGGGGGGCACTGCCAGCAACTTCCAGGCCAGGCAGTGTTCAACACTTGCATCACCCTTTCTCTGCCTGCTATTGCGCTCCATGCTTCGGAAAGGTAAGAAAAAGAACGTGCATTTGAGTTTGAAATGTCCGATCCTGTAGCAGTACACTTGCAAAGCCCACACATGACAATAACCCGATTCAAGGCCCCATTCACCCGATTTTTTAAAAATATATAGCACTCCAACAAAGTGGGATTATAAAACTTTATTAACTTTTAAATATAACGAACGGAACAAAAACTGTAAAAACATTTAAACATTTTTCACAAAAAAAAGCAACAATGGTCAGAAGCTGTCTTTTGTGCGAATAGTCCCAAGGCAGCACAACGTGCTGAGTTCTGGACGGCACCCAGGTGATGTCATCTGGGTGCCGCACTGGTTTTTGGGATCCTACAATGCAGCAAAGAAAAACAGCGTTGGGAGTCCAGGGTGTTGCGGAGGGAGGCCTCGTCAGTAGCGGTCTGTTGTGCGAATAGTTCCAAGGCAGCAGAACGCGCTGAGATGTTGATGGCACCCAGGTGATGTCCAGTAAACTGCTGCACTGGTTTTGGTATCCTACAATGCTGCTCCGAAAATTGGCGTGGGGCGGCCCGGGGGGGGGGGCGTGGGGGAGGCGGCGTGAACGGGCCTCCCCAGGTGGCGGCCATCCAGCTGAGTTGCGCCCGCTCTTGCGGCTACAGCGTCTCGCTCACCATGTTGTTGAGTTGCTCCCACTCTTGCGGTGCAGCGATAGGCGGCTGCCACATGACTCTTAAAATGGCGGACGGCTCTTCGGTTTTGGGCCTGGTCCACTAAAATGGCCCTGGGACACCTTGGAACTCGGACGCTTGCCTGCTAGGGCTTGGGCTCCATTCTCGAAAGCGTCCCCTCAGCCGTGAAGATTCTACAAAAGTCTTGGGGGCCCTCGACTCCTGCAGGCTTCCGGTGGGGAGCGGGTGCCATGATTGCTCGCGGAATGACCACGACGGAGCCACGAGATGGTGGTGCTCTCATGCTGACGCCAGCTTCAGTCTGAATCATCCAGAAACAAGGTGGGGCTTTCATCATTTGGGAAAAAAAATGTTCTAAACCAATGAAAAGTGTTATTTTTAGGTCATATGACCAAGCCTTCCATCTTTAGGAAACCAAAAGTAAAATGAACCAATGAAAAGTTTTATAAACAAGTCACATGACCTGTTATGCGGCATAGGGCTACAAAAAGCGTAGAAAATCCGTTGGCACGTGAGGCGGCGTCAGTAGCGGACCGATGTGCGAATAGGCCGAAGGCAGCACAACGCGCCGAGATCCGGATGGCACCGAGGTGGTGTCCAGCAAATTGCCGCACTGGTGTGGCCATCCTACAATGCTGCGCCGAAAGACGGCGTGTCCAGCTGAGTTCCGGTCACTCTTGCGGTACAGTGACTCGAACGCGCCGAGATCCGGATGGCACCGAGGTTGTGTCCAGCAAGTTGCCGCACTGGTGTGGCCATCCTACAATGCTGTGCCGAAAGTCGGCGTGGGGTGCCCCGTTGGCTTATGAGGTGATGTCAGTAGTGGACCGATGTGTGAATAGGTCAGAACCAGCACAAGGCGCCAAGATCCGAATGGCAAGTCCTGGATGTTGAGTGCCATAGTTGAGAGTTCTGAGCAGTGCTTGTAAGACTATCTGAAGCTTATTTGCACCTGCTGCAGCTTCACTATTGCCCAAGGTGGTGTCCAGCAAATTGCTGCACTGGTGTGGCCATCCTACAATGCTGCGCCGAAAGACGGCGTGTTCAGCTGAGTTCCGGTCACTCTTGCGGTACAGTGACTCGAACGCGCCGAGATCCGGATGGCACCGAGGTGGTGTCCAGCAAGTTGCCGCACTGGTATGGCCATCCTACAATGCTGCGCCGAAAGACGGCGTGACCAGCTGAGTTCCGGTCACTCTTGCGGTACAGTGACTCGAACGCGCCGAGATCCGGATGGCACCTAGGTGGTGTCCAGCAAGTTGCCGCACTGGTGTGGCCATCCTACAATGCTGCGCCGAAAGTCAGTGTGGGGTGCCCCGTTGGCTTATGAGGTGATGTCAGTAGTGGACCGATGTGTGAATAGGTCGGAACCAGCACAAGGCGCCCTGCACTGTTGAGCTTTTTTCAATGCCTGTTTTTTGTTGTTTCCCCTCCATCAAAAACAAAAAAAAAATATAAAACTGTGCAAAAATACGAAAAAATGTTTAGAAAAGCAGTGCTTGTAAGAGTGTCTGAAGCTCTTTTGCACCTGCTGCAGCTTCACTATTGCCCTGGTGTGGCCAAAGATCGCCCATGACATAGGCGGCCGGCTCCCGAGGTCCGGCTGAACTTTTTTCCTTTTCCTTTCTGCTTGTCCCACAATCCGTTTCACCTGAAGACACGACCAGGTTCCTGAATGTGTGCAGGGGGACGCTATTGATTGAATGAAAATGGCGGCTTGACACAAAGCTGACTCAAGCGTTGCTGTTGATGCTATACAGACAAAAATTGGTTTTCAGTTTGTACATTCTTCAGGATTTTTTTTTCCATCCAAGGCTGATTGAGAGTTTGTAGAAAAATGGCTTCAGATTTTCCACATATTACTCTTCAACATTCTTCCTAAATGTAACAATGTGAGACTCACTAGGAGAACGGCTGTTTATCTTTCCTTTCAAAATGCTGCCAACAATATTTTCTGAATGGAAGACACCATCTTGTAGCATAAAGGGCCGAAAGGGGTTCTGGTCTGGCCGATTGTTGGTGGAGACATTTTGACTATATCTTGGACCTGCCCGGCCTCGCCCAAAATGGCGCCGGTATAAATGGGACTCGTAACTCCTTGCCCGCAAATGTATATCTAGAAAATTTTATTGTAAGTGGCCCTGTCTTATTTTAATTACAAAATGTACGTCCACCGATTCCGCAACTGTTAGACACCTTAGTTCTTGCAACCTAATGGCCCGCTTGTTACGTTCCTCTACAGTGTAAATGTCTCCTCATCATATACGATTTCAGTTTGCTCCGTGGCCGGCCCACGTGGTTATAGGCCCGTATTTGTATACTGACATTTTCACAATAAAGGTTTTTAAAACAAAACACGGTAGTAGTATTTACATTGGTAAAGTTTTTACTTTTAGTCACTGTTTTCGAATCAGTAAAAGGCAAGTGAAATAAAGCAGTCCAATTACATGACGGATAAAAGGTATAATATGTAGGAACGCAGTAAAGATAAATGGTCAAGGGCAGTTGTGTTTTCCACTCCTGCAACATAAAGTGATCGATAAGAATCTGATAATCAGGCGTATCGGCGACTAAGACAGCAGGCCGAGTCTCTTTTACTCAACGGCTCCGTCATGGAACGAAGAAACGCCCTTTTTCTCGAAAAAGGAATATATTTTACTTGCAGGACAGTTGTAAATTTTCCGGGAAAGTACATTAGCCTGGAATATTATAACATATATGTTTAAAAAAAAATAATGTTCGAAAACAATAAAAAGCGTAATTTTTAGGTCATATGACCAAGCTTTTCATCATTAAAATAACATCATTAAAATAACAAAATTAAAATGAACCAATGAAAAGTTTTATTAACAAGTCACATGACCTGTTATGCTTACGTTACGCGCTGCGCGCCGCGCCCCGGATCACTTCCGGGTGCGCTAACGCGGCGTGTCATATAACGCATTACGCGACAACGTAGGTCAAGAATATAGTCAAAATGTCTCCACCAACCAGCGTTCGGAACACAACCCCTTTCAGCAGTCCAAAAAGTTCTGTTAAATGACAACAGAGGGGACAGGCAACAAGAACCATCAGTCAAAGAGGGGAGGGCAAGTTCTTCTCTTCTGGGTCATGTTGGGGCGCTACCGGAACTGATCGAATTGGTAGTGTTTCCGGATGTTTCAGACTAAAGCTGGCGTCAGCATGAGAGCACTACCATCTCGTAGCTCCGTCGTGGCCATTCCACGAGCAGACATGGCAGCCGCTCCCCACCAGAAGCCTGCGGGAGTCGGGGGCCCCCAAGACTTTTGTAGAATCTTCACGGCTGAGGGGACGCTTTCGAGAATGGGACCCAAGCCCTATCAGGGAAGCGTCCGAGTTCCAAGGTGTCCCAGGGCCATTTTAGTGGACCAGGCCCAAAACCGAAGAGCCGGCCGCCATTTTGAGAGTCCTGTGGCAGCCGCCTATCGCTGCACCGCAAGAGCGGGAGCAACTTAACTACATGGTGAGCGAGACGCTGTAGTCGCAAGAGCGGGCGGTAAACAGCTGAATGGCGGAAGAGGCACAGTGTAGCAAAAGCGGGCGGAATGGCAACTAAAACGGTAAAGGGGCGCCCCACTACAGTGTGTCTTCAGGTCAAACGGATTGTGGGACAAAGTCCAAAATAGAAGAGTCATCAAAAGGCAAAAAGTTCCGCCGGACCCCGGGAGCCGGCCGCCTATGTCGGGGGCGATCTCAGGCTACACCAGTGCTATAAGACTTGGGGAGGGGGTCGGAGCCAAGCGTCTTCTCCGAGTCCGTGCCATCACACCGCCCCTCGGGGAACTCCGTCAAGCGGTTTAGGGAGGTATCATATAACATTGTTTTCAAATGCAGTCAGGTCCACAAACGACCCTCACTTACTTTGAGAATAGTGAAGCTGCAGTAGGTGGAAATAAGCTTCAGACAGTCTTACAAGCACTGCTTTTGTAAACATTTTTTGATTTTTTTGTATTTTTGCACAGTTTTATATATTTTTTTTGTTTTTGATGGAGGGGAAACAACAAAGCACAGGCATTGAAAAAGGCTCAAACTCAGAACTCTGAACTATGGCACCCAACATCCAGGACTTGCCATCCGGATCTTGGCGCCTTGTGCTGCTTCCGACCTATTCACACATCGGTCCACTACTGACATCATCTTATAAACCAACGTTATGTAAATAGTTATTTAATAAAATGTTTTACCCTGTTTCTTTGCTGGTGTGTTGTCTATATTTTTAATATTTGCATAGGGTTTGTCGTTATTTTAGGCGGGATGGGTGACGGAGCCGAGCTGTCTTGCAGCCCTCATGGTGTGGAGCTCAGTTCATCTCACTAGTTTCGTATTTCTCATGAGGGGTTGTGGTTAATGTTTCTATTTTAGCGAGGTCAAAAAGAGATCCCATTAGTGGCCTACTGATTTTGCTTGATTCCATTTGTTTTTTTAAACGATTTTTCACTATCTACAAAGACTAAACAGAGTATTGCGACTCTGTGCTTGTTTGTAAATAGAGAATGAACCAAAGAGAACCAATTCTAAAACAGTAAATGCTTGGATAACAATCAATCAAATGGAGAGAGAAGCAGGCACGACGGATTACAACGGGGCAAAGGCCTGCGTTAACTACCCTTCACTATCTGCAAAGAGAGAGTACTCCTAAGAGAAAAGAGAGGGGAAGGGGGGTGCAGCGTTCAAAGCACATCAGCGTGCATAAATACGAAAATGTTTTTATCTATCACGTACTTGACATTTTAAAGCTTTTCATATTTGCTATTAAAAAACCATTGAAATTCACTGAAAAAACCATAGATTATAGTCGATATATAGTTAGGAATTTGCATTTACAAAACCTTGAAAATTCAATGAAAAATCCATTGGTTTTAGGCCATATATAGTTAGGGATTTGCATTTACAAAACCTTATTTTACTAGCATAAAACCATTGAAATTCCATATATAGTTAGATGCGCTAACTATATATTGCGCACCCGCAATCCACTGCTGATGATGTCACATATTACATCATTCATGACATGGTCAGTGACATCACTGATGACATCACTGATGACAACTCAAATGACATCACTGATGACATCTCAAATGACATCACTGATGACATCACTGATGACAACTCAAATGACATCACTGACAACATCACAGATGACATCATTCATGTGTTAATACGATGAACCTCTACAGACTCTGATATATCCTTAGATACACTCAGTGAAAACAGACACTCACAGATTGTCACTCATCCATGGAGTTACTCATACACCTAGACAGTCATGCAAAGAATCAAACACACCTCCAATTCCTCAACTATACAGTTATACACACCTTACTTATTGAAACATATTCTAACACATATTTACTCTCTTATATAATCCCTAATAAAAGTTCACAATGATCCATACAGCCACTCACACATTCACTGGCTCTAATGCACAGTTATTTATATATGTTAACTCTCACATGTACTGTGTTTTACATATGTACTTACTTTGACATGTAGCACTGAGATATCCATTCACTCACCAATACACTCATGCACACAGTCAACCGCCCATACAGCTGTTTCCACATGCACTTTTGAAACCATACATCTAGTGAATCAACTGCTCACACATCTATGCACAGAGTCACACACCTCCCAGCCACTCACACACATACTCAGTCTCCCATACAAATACTTGAGCAACCAATCAATAACCCATATAGTTATTCATATAGCTACTGATCAACACATGCAGCAGTTTACAGAACAACAGATATAATGATGCACAAATTAATACAGTTTAATCACTAACCCATGCACTCAGTGAGACACATTTAATCACTCCCTCATACAATCAGTCATGCACCTACTAAATCCTTCATCCAGACATTTATACATCCACTCATTCTTCAATATGTAAGACATATTTTAACTTTACAGAAACATACAGTCACTGGATGTTGTGATCAGTGATGTCATCAGTGATGTCACTGACCATGTCATGAATGATGTAATATGTGACATCATCAGCAGTGGATTGCGGGTGCGCGATATATAGTTAGCGCATCTAACTATATATGGAATTTCAATGGTTTTATGCGAGTAAAATAAGGTTTTGTAAATGCAAATCCCTAACTATATATGGCCTAAAAGCAATGGTTTTTTCATTGAATATATATATATATATATATATATATTGTATATATTGGAATGCGACTGCAAACTCAGATATATTGGCAGCAGCAAACTACAAATTCACAAGCGTATTTTACAGCACCTCCGCGCCATCACCAACAAAGATCAAAGTTATCCGGTGGCCAGACACTTTGAGGCATGTCACAATAGTAGACCTCAGTGTCTCAAATACTTTGCCATAGAATCAATCCCGCTAACAAAAAGAGGGGGCGCTAGAGAGGCATGTATGCGTAGGCTGGAAACAAAATATATTCTTGAGTTCAATTCCAAGTGGCCAGGTGGCCTCAACAACACGGAGGACCTCCACACATATTTATAAGCTGTAAATATACACACTAAGCATGACTGATGGATCATAGACAAATATCAAACAGCACTTTAATCAGAATATAAGAGGAGTTGGATTATACATTGCACTATTTGCACATCTTGTATTTATACTGTGATATATTGTGTAATATTTATTTATATATAATTGTGATGTATATTTATGATATGATTGATTTTAGCCGTCTTTTAGATATTGGGGTAATTTTATCCTAATGTTTTTTATGATATCTGATTTTAGTCATGTCACTGATTCCTTTTTTTATAGACTGGTTTTATGGTGTTGATATTTTTGTCTATTTCATTGGTACTGTGTGGTTCTATTTGCTAGTCTTGAATCAAATGATCAATAATCTCTTGCTGAATATCTATGAAATTATCCCCTCCTTGTATATATCCCATTAATTTCTTCCCCTTTAACCTCAATGCATCAGTCACTTTAATCTTATTGCACTAAATGACACGAAGTCACTTTATACTTCAAGCCATTCCCGTGGCAATTCAGGATGTGCAATAATGTAGATAAAACCGAGAATATAAATATATGCCAAATGATACACAGTGGCAACGTTCTTCCAATTAAATATCTAGTGGCTGGTAAATATCCCATAGTGAATCATCTCCTCTGCATGGTCTTTTTAGATAAATTTGGATTATACATTTTCTTTTTGGATCTTTTTTCTATTATTATGAAATAATAGATATTATTATAATTTTATTATGATTTAATACACGTAGGTGAGCACCAGTTTTTGCACTATAGTTATGTAATATCAGATGGACGAAGTTGGAACAATCAAATGTGTATTCTTTGAGGGAGGAATCAGCATTTATATGTTACTATAGCTCTAACAAATAATGCAAGATTGTTTTATGTATTTATACAGTGAGCAATTGAAAAACAGTATTGTGATATCATATGTATTTATACATGTAGTATTTTCTTTATGTCCATCACTGAGACATGTGACTGCACGTTATCACTTTAAAAAGGGCTAAAGCAATCTGTAATGCCATGTGACCAAGGCCGCTGGGACGTCCGAAACGCGTTATGACATTCTGTCTGATGGCTGAATAAAAAGAATGCTGATATAAGATGGTCCTTGCCTCGTGTTTCGCCAGGGGAAGCGTCGCTGCTGCGAGGTATTGCATATATATATATACGTTTCAGAAGCCCCCTCTTCCAAAGTGGCTTGGAGACTCTGGACTATGCTTCGGCATTTTGCTTTTCTCCTGGTAAAGGAATCTCTCAGAGCCCGCCTGTGATCCGGACCATTTGGGTGCAGTTCATCGAGGTATTTCCTCAACTCCGACGGGATACATTGCCCTCCCGCCCCTGCTTACTTCCACAATCCGGACTGCAGACCGAAGAGGCCATGGGGACCCGAGGCAGCACCATCATCCGAGGGGTCCCGGACCGTTCCTGCAGAGTGCCCAACCCTCAGCTATTTTCGTGGATTCATCCGTGAACGACCCCAAGCATTACTCACCTGGGAGCCACTGCTGCTTTCTGGGACACTGAGTCTTTGATTTGCACTGACCAGCTGAACTGAGGTAATTGACGCTTGGGGGCGGAGCTACTATCTGCACCTATCGTAGTGCGGCTGGACTTATTAACACTGCAGAAGCGTGGGACTCTTCACTCATTTTATTTTTGGCGCAGACGAAGGCCACACCGGCCGAAATGCATTCGCCTTTAAAAATGCTAATTAAATGGAGTTGCCTTTTACCCCCGCTGAGGTTTCTGCTTCTTTTTATTCAGAAAGGAGATTGCTGTTTTCATATATATATATATATATATATATATATATATATATATATATATATATATATATATATATATATATATATATATATATATATATATATCATCAAAGAAAGAAGGTAGCTAGACTCATGAACAGCATTAACCGGATATCCGGACCAAGTAATGTGCCACTCAAATATTTAGTATGGTGCTACAGGACAAAGTTTGTCTGCTGTACAACCCCAAGACGGGGTAAATATAATTATAAACAAAAATAGAGTCCTGAGCACTCAATAGAGTCAATCATCAGTTTTCAAAGTGTTCATAGTTGAAATATTCTTTATTCTTTAGGTATTCTTATTCCATGATTATTCAATATTGCAGGTTATGTTGATAGAAGGCACAAGCAGCCACGTACAAACAGCCAACACGTGTTTTGTCATATGGCGAAAATGTCTGTCGACTTCCTCAGGGCTGTAGTACAAAATTTAAAAAAAGTCTGCGTAAGAAATACTATATTCTTGTGTCAGAGATACACCAGCACCCACCAGAGAAAGGTTACGGTTCATCCCAAACAGAAAGTGAGAAATCTACTCACCCAAAAGATAAGATCATCACCAAGGAAAAATAAATTCCCTTAGGCAAAATAAAAGGCCATATCAAATTAAATGGAGAATCTCTGCGAAAGATAGTAGTATTCCTAAGAAAGTACTCCCAAAAACTTTGAATCACACAACCAAGTGCAAAAAGAAAGAAGAAGAGTTCATTTCAAGAGACATTCCATAATAACCTGCAATAAAGAGCCACATTGGAAAGTCCTTTAGAGGCCAACATTATCAATTGTCAAAAACGTCACATTTCTTTAGCAGGTTAACTGGATAATACACAGTTTTCTAAAAACTATAATGATACTGGCAGACATCAGATAATGATGCATATTGATTGTCATACTAAATATATAGTATATGTGATTATGTGTCAGTGCTACAAAATTTACGTGGGTAGCACGATCAGATCATTACGTGAATGCATGCCTAAATATTTTTGTGCTATTAAACAGAATGATGTGAAATATCCCATAGTAGTACACACACTTGATTGTGACACTCACGGATGTCCTCATAATTTCAAATTTCATGGGATTGACCATATCAGATTGGATCCTAGAGGTGCAATTGAGAATTTCAGGTCAGACGATGTGAGGCTACCTGGATCATGAAACGTACGTCTGTGGAACTATGGTTAAATATTGACAATGAATTATAGTACTTTCTAGGTGATTAGACTAAATGGTGATATTATCTGCACGCATTAGATTGTAAGTGACAATATGATTTAGGTCACTTTTCCATTTTCTTGGGCAATGGCTATGCTGGAACCTGAGGTGGACATATAATGTATTTTATGAGGATGAGAAGTAAAACTAATTGTGTTATCAGAAATTAACTTGTGATTATATTTTGAATTAGTAATTATACATACTGGTTTGATAGGTATTAATGATTCAGCATTATTGGAATTAGAATAGAAAGCTACTGTGCATCATACTTTCGTTCATAAGGTCAATGCCTCTGTTAGAATGTCTGAGGCTATCACAAGTGTACTATATGAGGATAACAGTCATATGAGAATTAACTGTATTGGAAGGGACATCGTATGTGACACATGCAAATCAACTTACGGATAATTTTCTTCAACTGTACATATTGGCTTTCATGTAAAATCTATAGGAAGTATAATTGCAAATTGGAATATAGGCCTGACTTTCACTGTATAAAGTATGATCTATGTACTCTGATAGAGATACTTCATTTTAAAGATATGTTAAGGGAAAACATGTTTTACTGTCAAATATATGAAACCTTTCCTTACACTGTGTGCTTTCTCACTCTACTGTTCCCCTTTAATTGGGCTAACGATAATCTTGTCTTTCCTGTCTGTATGATATCGTGTAGTTGGTTAGTTAAGATTTATCACTCTAAGATGGCAGCCAAAACCAGGCAGACAGTATACATCAGTCTGGGAGTTAGTTTTTTTTTTAACTGGGAACACGTTGAAAGGGAAGGAATGATACTCATAATGCTTTCTGACAGGTTTACATGTTTCTGTCAGGGTGACCTTTAGGGAATTATCTGATTGTTGTGATTAGCTTTGTGTTGTTTGGATGAAGCCTTATGGATTAAACCGTATTTTAAGAGGGCCGCTGGATTTCGGTTCCTTGTCATTTGTTTTGAGGGTCTCTGACATTGGCATGGTAGTTGAACCATTTCAGGGACTTTTTCTTTAGATTTTTGTATTATACCTATTGTGATTGTGCCGATTGGATTGATGATAATATCGGATTATATTCCAATGTAGTCATGGATTTGGGTCTGATGTGAAATCTGCGGGATAGATTGGATTACATTACAAGATAACTGCTGTTCTTTCTGATACTGGTCAATTGACCCACGCTGATGAGAGTATATATAGGGGACTCAAGATGGCGCTCCCTGTGCACACTGTAATTTAATGGAGTACTGTGAGAAGTTGGCCTGATATGTGATGTTTCCAATTCTGGAACCACCTTGTATCAGTCCAAGCAACCCTTATGGTGTCTGGTTGTAAGTCAACCTTATAAGACAAGCTATCTTAAGGGTAGCATAGACTAAGCAGCCTTAAAGGCTTAACTCAAGAGGTCGTGTTAAGCGAGCTGTTTTACCAATCACAGTCCTGTAATATCAAATGAAAGGACATCACACAAGTATATATTATAAAAATATATGTATTTATTTCTAAAATAATCCCCAGTACTCTTTATGAGCAAAGGGGCACAAGCGTTAAATCAAAAGCACAGTATAGCACAATTATGGATGAGGGCGGGTGGTCACTCAAACCATATATTAAAAAAGTGGTATAAGAGATACCAATCGAACAGTGTTTAGACCTAGGGCCTAGGGAATCACTGCGAGCAGTCGGGACAAGCAATGCTGAAGTCGGGAAAAGCTCGCGGGATTCGGGTGCAGCACTTAAAGCGCGGCTTGCACCAATGCAATGTCAGTGGTGCGTAAAAGTTACACAAATAGAGTTTAAGGATACTTCCGCTGAACTTAGAAGGACCAAACTTTAGACACAGACCCTAGAGGTGTGTACCAGTGTGGGAACACTGGCATTGCAATGTTACCTCACCCACAGGAAGCGGGTGCATAGGGTCGAAGTGGTGTCAGGTTTTGTCACGCAGGTTCTTGGTGCTTGAAGCTGAAGATGCTGCAGGCGGTGTGAAGGAGAAGTGTCCGGTGTGATCCAAGGGCGGATCAGAGTAGAAAAGTACCTGAAAGCAGAGGGGACAGAGTCTGGGTCACTCAGCAGTGACCAGGGTGGAACCAGGACGGAACTAGGCAATGTCGGGCGCAATCAGGTGGTTGTCGAGGAGCTTCTCTCCGCTGCCACGTGGGCTCTGGGGCATCTGCGATGTCCAGGAGCATGTCACGAGCTGTCCCACACAGGCTCTCACCGTCGGCGCTGTCGGCTTCAAGATCGGAGTCAACAACACTTGGCAAAAGCAATCCATGCGGGATTGGGAGATCGCTTCTCACTCAGACCAGGAGGGTCAGAGTGGGGGTTCCTTTTCAGAGGAGCTGGTGCAAGTCTGGAGCAACCAGAATCGCAAGTTGGTTTTAGGTTTTCTTTGGCACAGGGGCCACAAGCCAGTTGGCAAGTTACCGGGCCAATGCGTTGAGCCAAAGAAAGCAGAAGGGCCCCACGCAGCACTCGTTGAGTGTAGTGGGGTGAGCTTTGGTGCAAGAGTGGCTCAGGGTTGGGGCTTCTCAAACCCCAGTGTACAGCTTCGAGGGTTACTCGTGGGCTGCACAGTCAGCGTCTTATGGTCTTTTCAAGATGGCATGCCCCACGCTTCCGGTCGCCTCCACGGGTCTCAGCTCTGCAGGGACTGTGGATCGGGCTGTAAGAAGGCAGGCAGGCTTGATCTCGTTGATCTCTGTTGCTCGAGTTCCGGCGGGAACTGCAACAAAGCAGATGTCGAGGTGCTGGATGGTGCCTGTTTGCACAGGGTGGTCACTCCTTGACCACAAGGGATATTCTTCAGTCTTCTACGTTGAGTAGGATGTTGAACGGTCCAGAGTTTCGTTTCAAATGTTTCATCAGGATAATCTGAGTGCGTTGGCACTGCTCCCATTCTTATACTGATCTAGGGGGCTGGATTACCTGCTAGGTCCCCTTCTATGGGTGGGACCCAGGAAGGGGGTGGATACACCCCTTTCCCTTTGATCCAGGCCACGCTGGGACTGGGGCTGGTGTGCCCCAGAATCAGGTTGGCCGGATTATGCAAGGGGCAGCCTTGTGCTCCCCAGGCAGTGTCTGGTTTCTTTCAAACCTCCCTGCTACAATCCACTATCTCCTGTCTGGGGTGGTGTAACACCTCCCTGTGACAGGAAACCCTTTGTCCAGGCCTCCTAAGCATCCATTTTGTGGATCTGAGGCTCTTTTAAAAATCAACCGCGTTTCAGTAAAGTAACATGTCTTCTCCCTCTAGAGGGGTGGAATGCTATCCCCGTCTACAGGACTGTTGAGGGGATAGTATTCCAAATCGTATGACACCTTACACGACATGTTTTGATAAAGCCAAACCAAAGTTGCTATATAACTGCGAGGATTATAATGCACTTAATAGTATATGGTATGGCATTATCCCGGAACAGCTTAGGGAGTTGTTCCCGACAGCTGCAGACAGGCTCAGCTCATGCCAGAGCTCCATCTCACATTAAACCACGCACTCTGCCTCCAGGATTGATAAGGCCTTCCATAGGAGTGGCTCACAAGTTTATATGTGTCCAGATATAGGTTTAGATATAGGTATACTATATCTAAGCAAGGGGTGATTACACCCACTTGCCCCAGCTAAGTGATCAGCCAGTTGTGTCAATTTAAGAACCAGCCAGGGGTGGCAAAGGATATGCTGCAGCCCCTGGTAGGCCTTGGTGGCACCTATGCCCTGAGTACCCATAGTGCATGGTACAGGGGCTGACAAGGAGTCCAGTTCCAATTGTGGTATGTACCTATAGCACATGTATTATGAATTTAGAGAGAGAACAGCAGGCTGGGGGTCTAATTAGCAGGCCCACAACCCCAGTAAGTCGAAAACCAGTGAAGCATAAAGCAAAAATTGAGGTGACCATAGGATAGCAGACCCTACTCTCCTACACGTACTCTCCATGGTGGGCCACAAACGGACAGGTGCTTTTGGGGCTTTAGATTAGTAGTGAGTTATTAGTTGGTATACTGGGATAAGTGTTAACGTAATGACTAAATGTGTGGAACACCGTATGAGCACACCTTCTGTTCGTGTGGTGTTGGAGGAATTGTCGTATACAAGTGGTAAACATTAGACCTTGAATTGATTGAGAAAGCATTTAGTGGGATGATGGAATACATTGTACTGCCTCGGATACTGCTTTTCCTATTGTATTAAGTGTATATATACATGGGGAAATTACGGGGTTGTATTGCATAGGAATTTAAAGGCATGTATATGTAGGAGGGGAATAATATATATATTTTGACTTTTACACATATCTATAATATTCTCCAACAAGTTGATTTTGGATACGAACATGATATAAGAAAGACTATCACACTGTTGATACTATTATGCAGACCATTATATGATTACAGATTAATCCTTTTGCGTATGCATATATTTGCCAATGGCACTGTATCACGTGGCATGCGTTTATGTAAAGAACAGGTAGTCTGGATTTATATGGAAATGCTCACAGGGGAACACTTTTTGGATTGAGCTCCTTGGCACTATTTAAGCTGTGGATGGTTGGATACCATTACGTAGTTGGAGATACAGAGTTTTGGACTCCTTGAATGAATTTATTGTGACATACTACTTGTTTTTAACGTGCTACAGAAATGTGAAGTTTTTGACGATCGATCATTTTGGTCTGTTTTAATGCAAAGGAGGTTTCTGATCAGATAATACTGCAAGCCTGCATCGCAGACTGTGTCACACCGTCAACAGCTTTATCATTACTTTCATATTATTTTAATCTTGGAGACTGTCAATAAACACTCAATGTATCACCTTGCGTGGCCCTCCGCCCCCTTAGCGCTGCGGCAGAATAGCCACCGCAGCGCTAAGGGGGCGGAGGGCCGAACGGCACTCACACGCTGGTGACGGAACCGCTCCGTCACCAGCCTCGGGTTAGCTGTGCTGATGACGGAGCGGTTCCGTCATGCCCCACCCGCTCAATCGAACGCCGAGGCAGGCACGTCGGGCAGGCCATGATGGAACCGCTCCATCATCTGCACAGCGCCACCGCAGCTGATGGCGGAGCGGTTCCGTCATCAGCATCGAAGAGGGTATTCTCTTTATTACGGCAAACTGCTCATTGTTTGAAAAAATCACACCCGTGCAAATTGAATCGATGTAGCGGTATTTTAGAACTCGGTACACATGACAGGCTGACTGTTGAAAAAATAACCAACTGTGTTCATTAAATTAGCGGTACTCTAAAAAGCAAATAAGAAAAACACCAATGGTGTTCTGTGGCAGCCACTTGAAGATCGTTCATACTATATGTAGGATGTGGAAGTAGGCAGTGCTTGCCGTGTTGACTTGTGCCAAGAATGTTTAGCTTGTCTCCCAGGATAATCCCCAGTTTTCCAGCGTGGTCAGTGGGTGTTGGTGTTGGTACTAGCTCTGTTGGCCAGTTGATGGCGTCCCATGGGTAGGCCTTGTTTCCAAAGACCAGTACTTCCATCTTGTCAGATATGAGTTTCAAGCAGTTGATTTTCATACATTCTGCTACCATTGTCACGCAATTCGTGAAGTTGGCTCTGTTGGTGGTTGTCTTGTACGTCCGGTAGAGGATGAGTTGGGTGTTGTCAGTGTAGGAGATGAAGTTGATGCCTTGGGATCAGATGATATTGGGAGTGGTGTCATGTAGATGTTGAACAGGTCAGGGTAGAGAGACCATCCCTGGGGGACTCCACAGACCAGACTTGGTCTCCAGTGTGAAAGGTGGTAATCTGACGTTTTGGATTCTTCCTGTGAGTAAGGAGTAGATCCATTTGAGTGTAGGTCTTTGGGTGCCAGGCTAGTGGTGTCTTCTGATGAGCGTGTTTTGATAGACAATGAAATAGAAAAAATGTATAAGACGCAAACAAATGCCCATAGGCGCCAAGGCTCTAAACAATGTCAAAAGCCGTGGAGAGGGTGGGCAGAATGAGGGCCATTCTTTCTCCTTGAGCCAGAATGGTCTGGATGTAGTCAGTGGCAGCAAGGAGTGCTTATTCAGTGGAGTGTGTTTTTCTGAATCCTGATTCAGTGTTGCCCTGTAGGTGATGTGGTTTGATGTGGGTTGTGAGTTGATAGTTGATGGTCTTCTCTATCCCTTTAGCTAGTTAGGGAAGCAGAGAGAATGGGCGGAAGTTGCTCAGTTGGCTTGGGTCAGCCAATGGCTTCTTGAGGAAGGCATTGATGGCTGCATGCTTCCAGTCTTCCAGGAATGTGACGGATGTGATGGAGAGAGAACAAAAGAGTGAGCGAGAGAGCTACTTATAGGCTTGCATATAGACTGTCAAAAATCCATATGGAACTTTTTTCTTTACACCAGAATCGTTTTAACATCTGCATTCCTTCTTTATCACACGATTAGCCATACTGTCAATAATGCATTTTTCGCTTCCTTTCTTCCCATTGGATAGCAGCTGGAAATACAAGTGATGAAGATGTGTTTAAAAAAAAATGAAGGTGTGTGTGCGTTTGATCAAGGTTGAGGGTTGGTATTTGTAGAAACGGTGCTCCTTAAAGTTTAGGGGAAACACTTGCGTCTCTTAGATGCAGTTTCTGAGAGCCCTCAGGGCATGCCACTCATTATACATCAGCTGTCTTTTTGGCCTTGAACTTGTCTTGAGTGCTAAGTCCTGGTCCAGTCATTTAGAAATTAGAAATTCAAACGACTCAAAGGAGCCCATTCTGAGTAATGTGGTATTTTGATGCTGTACAACCAGATGAAGTACTAACACAATATTCGTAGTTCAGCCCAACAGAATTCAGTAATGCTTTACCTATTCCTCTATTCTCAGCTGTAAAAGCTCAGAATGATTTGTTTTCCCCTTAGACGTACCTACTGAAAAGCATGCCTGAAAATCCCATGCATGCTGTGACTACAGCTAGACTTGGAATCCCAATTCAGAGTCAAATTCCTGTTGGACCTGACCCTTTTTGCAGAGTCACCCAGAGATGTTGCCTTCTGTTGCTCAACCTGCTTTTATTGGCCTTAGAACTCTGTCCACTTTACCACTGCTAACCAGTGCTAAAGATTTTGTGCTCTCTATTAAACTTGGTAAAGTTGTCCTACACCGGATTCTCACTTTTAATTTACTTATAATATGTTACTACCTGTACCCAGGGCCAGGGTAAATTAAATGCTACTAGTGGGCCTGGGGTAACTCATTGTGCCACCCACTAAGGCAGCCCTTTAAAACATGCCTCAGGTCTGCCATTGCAGCCTGTAGTGAAGTTTTAAACTGCCATTTCAACCTGACAAAATAAACCTTTTGCTGGGCCCAAACCTTCTGATTTATTACCTATAAGTCACTACTAAGGTAGGCATTGTATTTAAAAGGCATGACATGTGGTTTTAAGCTTTATATATCCTAGCAGTCAAAAACTCCTACAGTGGTTTTTCACTGTTCCAAGACGTATTTCTTCCATTAACTAACACGGGGTTAACTTATTACATTTAATAGGTGATGAATCTGGATTGGGAGCAGATAGAGAGATAATGTTGAGGCTCATATAACCTATATTTTACAATCCACTTTAATGTTAAAGTCAGATTTTAGGTCGCAAATCTGAAAATGCCACTTTTAAAACATTGGAATTTTCTTGTGGTGCCTGCTGCAAGCATCCTGGGTCACATGGTTGTGAGTGTTGTTGTTGTTGTTTATGTTCCTCCCACACAGCGAGACAAAGGGGAATGGATGTAGGCAGGATGGGCCACCCTGCCAGCAATGTTGGGGGCAGAGCTCTTCCTTGCCCAACCTACATTTCAAAGGGCTTGCCTCCAGCACACACAAAGAAACCAGTCACTAATGCTTTGTTGTCTCAGACTTCTTGTAACCTTGGTAGGGGGAGGGAAAAACCTTCTACAACCAGATGTTGGGGTAGCTGAGGATGTTTCCAAACTTCAAAATCTGGCACCAGGTATAAATATTGGACCATCAGAACAACTCTTCAGTACACTCCTGGACAGTGGCGGTGTGTCCATCGGGGGCCCTGGGGCGTTGCCCCACTAATGCCATTCAAATTCTTTGTTCTACTTCTCCTGTGCTAATTCCAATCAGGACTCCTGATTGGAACTAACGTCGGAGAAGTAGAAGGAGGGACATTGCGCTGAAGAGGGTGGGGCTGCGGCAGCTCTCCTCATCTCAAGACGTTAACGTTTGAGTGACAGCAGGCTCGGCACTAAATAGTCACGTCACAGCATTGCTACTGAGCATGTTCGTGGTTGGGCTGATCACATTTACGATCAGCCCGAACATGCATACTAGTGTCCCCCTTAAGAGACCGAGGGTTGCTTCATGCCGCAGCCCCTGTCTCCTAATGGGCAGATAGTATCCCTGCCCTCAGCCAATCCTGGGCCTGGCACGTAGAGAGTTTGCCAGTGACGTTGCGGCTGTTCCTGTTTGTTGAGGAGGGCGAGACCCCGCCCAGGAGCAGTCGAGCAGAGGCGGCGCAGACCGGTAAGTTTTCTTTTATTATATTTCAATTTTAAACTTCCCTGGCGGCCTCCACCCCCCCTTCCCCCCGCGCGACCCCCCTCCCCCCCAAGCATTGCGAGCTGCGACTTTCGTGCCTGGGATCACGCTTTGGGGATTAACAGTAGCCTCAGCGCAGTACAAGGAATCGCCTTCTCTTTTTACCATCTGCTCTTTGGAATTCATCGCCTGTGTCTTGGGTATCGTTATTATGTCGTGCTTTGGTGAAAAGGTCACATGTTTGTTCACAGAGCAAAACTACAGACTATAATTTAATCTGGGTGATCTATGGTGTGCAGTTAGGGGGAATACAAGGGTATATAAGTAGCCCAGTAAGGCATTCTCCATGGTCTCATTTCAAAGGCGCTCAGTAGCACAGAGAATGGTCAATGGTGCACACCAGTCAATCAGCTTGAAGGGGCAATCTAGTGCTAAGTCCATACTCGAGGACTGAGTTACACTGTGAAAACTGAGTCCAATGTTGGTGGATAGTGGTGAACGATTATTGGGGATGGAGGTAATGTGGGTTTTGATTGACCAGAGAAAGTAATTGTGATCCCACAGATGAGAGCACGTTGTCAGATGTGCATTTCTTCCTCTTTGTATGCCAGAGACCTGAGGGTCTTTCACATAAATTGCCCCCACTTTTAGGGACCCCAGTATTTCACATTCATGCGCTGCCAACTAAGCATGGGCGAATTTTGCGAATTCGCGATCCACGAATTTGCGGATTTGCGAATTCGCGATCTGCAAAATTCGCGAATTTGTGCGAATTTGCGGATTTTTGTTTTTTTGCGTGTTCGCTGGGTTTTTTGCGTGTTCGCGGGGTTTTTTGCGTGTTTGCGGGGCTTTTTGCGTCTTCGCGAGCCGCTTGCATAGCGAAGTTACCCATGCAGTCGTTTATGGGAGAGGGAGAGAGAGATAGATAGATAGATAGATAGATAGATAGATAGATAGATAGATAGATAGATAGATAGATAGAGAGAGAAAGAGAGGGAAAGAGAGAGGGAGAGAGAGAACAAGAGAAAGAAAGAGAGGCCGGATCTCTGAAGGGCCAGATTCCTGAGTTGAACCTACAGAACATACAGCTTTTTATTTTTAGCAAAATGCATATGAAAATTGTGCTGTAAAGGTCTCTTTTAGTTTAACCCCTCCTGACAACTCAAAATGGGTGTATTTGCCATCCTCTCCCTTCTTCCTTTTTTTATATCTGTAAGTGCTTCCTGATGAGGTTTAATTCCTTGGACAGGTGCCTCGTTGCCTACTTGTAACTATTCTCTGACCCTGCTTCAAGGGTCAGAGCCGGGTCAGAGAATAGTTGCAAGTAGGCAACGAGGCGCCAGGAAGCAATTAGCAGCAGGTGTCCAAGTTGAAGTTAATTTGTTTGTAACCCTTTTGTAAAAGGTTACAAGAAATTAGGTTCAACTTTTGCACCTGCTGCTGTAACCCTTGCTTGGCTGAAAATTCGTCCCCGCTGACTCGCGGATTTTACCGCGATTTCGCGAGATTCGCGGTTCGCAAAATCTCGGAAAATCCGCAAATTTGCCCACGAAACGGATTTTACGCCCACCCTTACTGCCAACTCCAGTTGCCACTTGCAGCCATCCTTGCAAACATAATTGACTAGACCCGTGCCTCCCTCTTTTTCATGGAGGGGTAGATCAGACCTTCATTCATGCATTACACTCATTGATACATTAATGAGCATCGTTCAATAGTATTATATTGATATCTATAAATTATGTTGCTGATAGAGGTGTGGCTCTACAGTTTTGTGTAGTCTAACTTTCAATTATGTGCAAGCTGGTGCTCACATGGATAGTTGTCTTTTTCAGTATGATGTGAGCTGGATCAGCATGCCAGGAACTTTGTCAGCTTTGTTGCTAGATGGAACTTACATGCACAGCCATCTTGAACGATTTGGTGCAAGCCAAGGCATCACGTCAGTAGTTCATAGAGTCCATAGTCATTGTATGGCTTACCTGGTATTCTGTGTGAATTAAGAAAGGGTCCAGACTTGATGCTGTGACTTTATACCATGTGTATTTGTCACAAGAAGAATGTTGTAGCATGCTATAGGTAGAATACATGACATCACAAGCAAACAAGAACTGAGAAAGCTAAAATCGTCAGAGGTACTCAGCAATGCATTGTATCTCAAAGTCTGTTATGAAGCTCTGTGGTTATACTGAATAAGCAGCTACCTATGTTATATGATATCTCTTTATTAATGTAATAACTGCACTATTACAATTGCTTTATTAACCTTCCTGCTTTCTTAAATTGGCTGGAAAATGCACCATTTGTCTACTTTTTTTCCTAAATTTTCCGGTGGGGAGGTTGTTCCGGCTCGCTTGCTAGGCTCGCTCGCTGCTGTGCAGTATGCCAATATTTTTACAGCCCACCACTTTCAAATGTCACCAGCCACCATTGCTCCTGGATCTGTGAACAATACAGAAGAACAACTGCCTTATTCCCCAGATGACTGCCCTGCTGGTTGAGGCATTCCTTGATCCCCAGAAGACTGCCCTGCTGCTATCAGAGTATTGTCCTACTGCTTGAGGACTACCTTGACTCCCAAAGAGATGCCCTGCTGCTTGAGGCCTGCCCTGCTCTCTGAGAAGGAAGACTGGCCTTGCTCCCATCATCCCAGGCTACCTTAGTGACTCCAAGGGTCAGCTGTCTGATCTCTTGTCTGAGCTACAGGGCGACAATAAGACCCAGAGGCCTCCCTACAACTGCCTAACTGACCTGCTGCACTGGACCTGCCTGTACCTGCAACTGGACCTGTTTGAGCCTTGATGGCTTTTGCTGGAGTGAGCTCCTGATCTTCAAGAAGTGCCTCCCCAGGTCCTGCAGCTTTGACTGGCATCAGTTAAGGCCCCCTGTGAAGAAAGGTGAAATTCTGATGTTTTGGGCTCGTTGCAATTGCGAATGGGCCTAATATCCTCGACACTCTACCACTCGTGTTGACCGCCAATGCGAAGTTCTTGTTAATCCGACTCTACATGCTCCAATGACCGCCAAGGTCAACCGGCAATTTGAGATCTGCACTTCGCGCTACAGCAACGACAGCCCATAGTGAATGCTATTGTGAAGTTCCAGCAATGACAGTCCTGTCTGCCCTGCCAGCTCTGGGTGCTAGAGCAATAACAACCTGCGTCGTCCGTCCTGCTCTTCCATCCACAATGCTTCTCCTGCTCCTCGCGGCTTCATCCACCCCAAACTAAACTCTTTTTGCCAGACTTTGAGAAGGTAACTTTTCAGTGTGACTAACCTGGTCCCTGTATCCGGCCCGTGGTCCAACACCCCAGTCTAGTGCAACCAGTTGACCACGAGTGGTGCATTATTAATTTAGGCGCTATACTTACCTAAATCTTTGAAATGGATATCTCAGGTTCTACTGATTGGATCTTTGTTGCTCTGGTATTATTTTATTTATTACCTGTGTCTCTATTGTTCTTGCCCTCCTCAGCCAATAGCCCCATTTCTTACTACTACCATTTGTACTAAAAGTGGGATTCATGCTGGAGTTGTAATAAGGACCAAAATGTACAAAATAGAACTAGCCAGTGGTGGACCATCTACTGTATCAGTGGTGAGTATTAGAATTGCAATTGAAGACCAAAATAGAGTGTGTTTCTCTTGGAGGCCGAGTGCAAGTGTCTCGGAAATCCTGTTTGTGGCCAAAACTTCAATATCTGCCCAAAAAAAGATTACAAGTATCCTAGTATTTCTGGCCATGTAGCCACCTTCAAAAGGTAGGTGAAAATATGCCAAGACAAGGGACCAGAATGAGGGAGAAAACATGCAGAAGGTTTTTGGGTAACACCATTTTTGAAATGTAATTCTCCATTTCCGATATTGAAACTAGATATTGAATTGTAAAGGCACAGTAATGCCAGTTCGTATCAATAAAAACCCTTAGTGGCATCGCTATGACGCATCACCAGACCTTTTGGATCCAGTCTCTACATAGGGGCCGATTCCGATCCTGGAAAAACGCTGTACAAATCGTGGTATGGAGTGTTTTCCCCATACAACTCGTACTTGTAAGGATTCCCCTACAACCTAGGAAGTATGATCCGTACAAATAGACGAACTCCATACAAATTGTAAAAAAGACCATACAACTTGTATATACAAGCGATTCCGATTCGGATTGCTGTGTATGCGACGTCCCCATGTATTCCCGGCAGCAGTTTACAACTCGTCAAGTACGATTCATACAAATGGCACTCCGTACGGCTCTTTTTTTACAGGAGCCAAAAAGTGCAGGGAAAATCTTCGACGCCCGAAAACAGTACGAGACAGACCCCCCATGTTCCCGTCGTACACCCCATGAATACAGGGGTACGGTGCATATGTACAGTGCGTACAGATGACATGGAAAGTGGGGTACGGATACGTATATACGCAATGAAGGGGTACTGGTCGTGTACGCACCGTACAAGCATCGTACCCCAAAACCGCATATGTACGCACCGTACCCCAAAATCGCCTGTGTACGCACTGTGCCCCAAAATCGCGTATGTACGGTGCGTACATGCGCGATGTTGGGGTACGCACCATACACACATCTCGCATGTGGGGGGACCCCTGTACACCTCATACCCCTATACGACCCGTACCCCGATATGAGTTGTACCCCCAGAATGAGTCATACCAGGGTACGAGGCGTATAGGGGTTTGCTTCGTTGCCCGATACGAGTCATTCCCCGTATACAGGCCATTTTCCATACAAATCGTATGCTGACAACCCGTTATGAATCGTACTTGATGGGTTGGACACTTCTTTTTACTAATTGTATGGTCTTTTTTACAAGTCCTTGTCGTACAGCTTTTCCCGATCTGATTTGTAAGGATCGAGCTGATCTGTATGTATTTTTCCCGTACGACTCGTACTACACGAGTTGAAAGGGACTTGTACAATTTGTATGGAAAAAATATGGATCCGATTTGTATGGAAAATAAAAATCCAGGATCAGAATCGACCCCCTAGTGTTGAAGCCATAGATGGCGTGGTTTGAATTTAGTGTCCCATTGCCTGGTATGTTAATTCAACAAACCTCTCCACTACTAAATTCAAGCATTTAAGATAACTTTGAAAAGCCAATAGGTCTGGTGTTCGCTATCAACCTTTTGGCTTGGTCACAGATTGTTTTGTTATGTGATTAGTTTACAAATCTTTAGTGAGAAGCTGCCAGGCCCACATCTACCTAAAATAAAAACGTTGGCTAAAAACAAAAACAAAATCCGGTCTCCAAAAGCATACATGGGCACAGGTGTCTATGGCACTGAAGTGAATTGGTTTGCATGTGCATGTGCTGCTTGGGAAAGAGTAGAATGTTGTCTCTCACAGTGATGCTGTATACTGTGAATGACACACCATTAGACAAATGCATGAGGATGACTGACTAAAAGTACTTATAAATAAGTATATTAGAAATCTAATTTTAATAAAATTAATAGGTTTTAGCTAACGCCAGTCCTAAAAATTAGGAAAAATATGAACATTAATGCTAGACATATGCTTAATTCACAGAGATATGACCTTGACCTTAGACTATTCAAGCACACTGGGCTCACTGAGCATCATTTATCTTGTGAAAGGATCAAAGAGAGATGCATTCTTTCTGCCACTTGCATGAAGTAAAGCCTATTCGTTTTAAAATGACAGCATTCGCTACTTGTAAGTGCAGTATGTAATTAATTTATTTTGCTTTTGTTCAATGCATACAGGGGAAAATGAGTCATAAGAAGAATGGGGAACCTGTCAAACAGGCAAAGCACTTGCGAAAATTATGTGTACATTGTTTTTTAGACAACAATAGATGACCGCAGCATAGAAAAACCAGGCAGATTATTAAAGAAAAGAAGCCCTTCTCTAATCCCTCTGTGTTTTAATTAAGTGCAACAAATGCAAGGGAGAGGGAGGAAAGAAACTGCGAGGGAAACATTATTACAATAGTTTGTTTTACATGCAGTTTTCTGTCAATGACTGTGACCTTGCTTGGCATCACAGAATTACTGTTACCAAATTCCAAGGGTGGGGAAAAATTTAGATTGCAACTTTTTAGGAAATAGCAAGTTGGAATCATTGTTTCCATTTTGTTCCCCCCACATTTTGGCAGCAGCTGAAATTGCTGAATGAATACTTAGGGCCTGATTCGCAAAGAGCATCTGCTCTCATGGTGGAGGCCTGCAGTCATGGTGGAGTCTCCGCACTCAGGGCAGAATCTCTGCAATGAAAATTCTCACCGTGGAGATTCCACCCTGAGTGCAGAGAGCGCTGAAGCCCTTTGTGAATCAGGCCCTAAATGTTAGACCTGACATCCTTCGTTTGGTTTCCCCCTAAGGTTTTGCCTTTAGACCTCCTGTTTTTGCTGACTTCACTTTTGCTGGCCATAGGACTCTGCATGCATTACCACTGTTAACCATTGCTAAAGTGCTTGTGCTGTCCCCTACAATAGGCTTGTATCCAACTGGCATATTTGATTTACTTACAAGTCCCTAGTAAAGTGCACACCGTGTGCCCAGGGCATGTACATTAAATGATCTTAGTGGGCCTGAAGCACTGATTGTGCCATTCACTTAAGTAACCCTTTAACCCGTTCAGTGCTCTACCTTCTGGGTGCTGCGCACGACCGTTGGCCACACAGCCCCGCCCACTCCGTAGAACGTCCACTGCGGTAAACGGGTTAAGCATGTCCCAAGGCTGCCATTGCAGTGTCAAAATAAACCTTTTGCCAAGCCCAAAAAAGTAAGGCATGTACTTTTAAGTTTACATTAGCTGGTAGTGAAAAACGCTTATATTAGTTTTTTGAAGGAATATTACACTCTTGTAGGGGCTTACCCATATTTTAATTTGGCTAGAGCTACCACAGGAATAAAATACATTACAGTAGGATTGCTCTATACTTATTTTATCTCACTAACCAAGTGCACTACCCAGCCCTCACACCCACACACATCCAACGGCTTCTTCAAAAGATCTCCGCCAAAGAGCCCTGTTTACAGGTGCCCGTCCGGCATTGCAGCGCCGGCCAGATGAGAAGCAAGACCCAATGAAGACGCATGAAATCCTCCAGGGTGTGTGAGGGCATCACGAAGAAAGTCCTTTCTTTCCCTGTCCCTTTCCCTAGGAACTACACACCCTTTTAAAACACATTTCACCCTGGAGCTTATGTGCAGGACCTGCTTAAATATAGCTCCTGGTTCCCCCTTTTGTTGTGACATTTTTAGAAAGCTGGCAATTTTTTGTATTAGTCATTTGGTGTCTGCAGCTCATCTCTGGTCACATGACTGGATGTAGTCGGCAGTTGGACTATGTGTTCTCCTCCTAGCCAGCTATGCACAATGGGAGCTTAGATGTGACTAGATGGGCCATCACTGGCAGAATGGGAGGGAGGAGCTGGACCCAGTCTCACTTACACCTATAGAATAGGCTGTGTCTTGACTCCACACAATGGGGCTGCATGTAGTTAGTCTGGAGCCAGGGCAGGGAAGTCATGGCATTTGTGCACTTCAAAGGCATTCCTCCTGAAGCCTCTACCCAGTTAAAAGGCATAACTGTATATAAAAAGACCTCAAACACCACCACTTCAGTACACTTGTGGACCTGTGGATACTCCACCAGGAAGAAGGACAGCTGTGCTGCTACAAGGACTGCACCTCTACTGGACTGCTACTCTAAAGGAATTGCTGTCCTGCTGTGCTGTCCTGCTGCTTGCTGCCCTCTTGCCTGGGGAAGAAGAATTGGACCTGCAACTTTATCTTGAACCCAGGCACCAGAGTGACTCAAAGGGCTAGTGTCACTCATAATATGCTCCCCAACCAGCTCATGGACGCAGCTGCAACAGGTCTTAAACCCAAAGTGGTGTATCTCAGGTCCTGGACCCTTGGTGTGGCTTATGAGTTCTTGAAATCAAGTTTTTTGACTCTTTGTGATGGCAAACGGTCCAGTTCACACTGGCTAACTTGAATCCAGTGGTGCAGTTAGCACGTGGCCCACGTCTAGGCATACCTTCCCCCAATTAGGGCAAGAATAAGCAAGAAAAACAAAAGATGGACGGAATGCCGAACAATGAACTAGAGTCAAGTTAGCCTAGCTGATGAGGGGTGAAATCCTGAAACAGGTCCCATGAAGCTTGTTCCAGTCTAAGTAGGACCTGGCCTGGAAGTTCAGGTTGGACTGTTCCCATTGGGTGCAGGGACAAGACTGATTTGCATATGCCTGGGTTTGAACTGGAATGTCATGGGGAACAAAAAAACGATGGATTTAGTCCCAGATCCCTGTACTGGGGTAAATGTTAGACATTGTTCAACATTCTGTCCATCAGTTGTTTTTTTGCATTAAACAAACCAAGAGCCTTATGACAGCTTATGTTTTGAGTTTTTAGGCTGTCAGCCAGTAATATTGAGATGACCCCTCAACACACAACACAAAACCTCAGAGTTCTGTTATCACAAATTCTTACTGTGCCCTATCAGCCAAGAGTAATAATTGTGAGAGCTATGAAAAAAATGTTGTTTTTGTATTAGGATGCATGCCAATCTGCCAAGAATATACTGCATTTTAAAACAACAGGACAATATCCAGCTAGGAAAGAAAGATTAACAGATTATTGACTTGAAATAGTTATTGCAATACAGTAACACTTAAGATAAGGCTTGAAATGTGCTTGTGGGCCAAGGTGCCAAGTAACCTGCAAAGACAATTTCTGTATGTCAAGATTCCTTTTATATACTTGCTAGTCAATTAACCCTTTAGTGATAGTTGGGATTTTTGCAATTTCCTTGATGGGTATGTCCTGGTGGTCATGTCCTGATTACTCAAACTTGCTTTAATGCATGCAACTTCCATATTAAAGGTCTCTTAGCTTCTGTCTGTTTGCATAACAACCACTACTCAGCTTTTGAGGTACCAATACCAAGACATGCGGAAGTAGAAATATTTCTTTCTAATAGCACAATACAGATGACACAGAGATATTGCTGCTTCTTTCTCCCATGAAAAGAATTAATCTGGACTATATTTGTCAGGTTGAAATAGTAAACAAGTAACTCTTACAATAATCATTAATGTGGTAGGAGATGGAAATCATTTTCCTTTTGATTGGCTACATTCAAGCCCACCTTGATTCTGTACTCAAATAAAGACGAGGTGAACATTCCTTTTTCATCTAGAAAATAGCATCTGATTCATGGTAGCTATGTGAGGCATGTACAGAGGAATCCCAGAAACATGTCAGCCAAAGACTCAAAATGTGGGCATGTGGAGCAATGTATTTTTGCAAAGAAGTTCAGTTGTGGAAGATGTAATGTATTAAAGGTGTTGCTCCGGTGATGCTCCTCCTCCTCAGTTTTCAGTTTAAGATTCATAACTACTTTGGGCCTGATTCCGACTTTGGCTTTGCGTTGCCAAGTCTGGCCAGCATCCACACCACCAAAGCCGTGGACAGACCACGTCCTCCTGTATGTCGTGCTGGTTTTTGGCTTTCCCACGACAGTGCTGAAGAAAATGGGTCCAACGATGGGAATGCAGAAATAGTTCCTACACAGCATGGACTGAAAAGTCCATGCTGTGCAGTAACTGGTGTGAATGTACATAGGGAGGGCATAAGTTGTGCCCCCCTGTGTGCATCCACATGCTGAGGTGGCAGGGGGTCTGCAGGGCCCCTTTTGTTTCTTCTCTGCCACAGTGTTTCACGGAGTACGAACCTCCATGACACCACCTGCAGTCTCCCCACGCATATTGTGGCTTCCTGACCACCACAACACCATAAGCGTATGGCAGTTCCCTGGCGGCTGCGGCAGGGTTGTCGCAGTCCGACCACCCCAATTGTAATGGGGCGGTCGGGAGACCACCACCTCCACGCCCCCACAAATCTGGCCTTAGTCTCCATCTCCACAGTAGTAAATGAACCCAGAAGATCAAATGTAACAAACAAGATATTCTAATATAGTGCCCAGTCTCAGGCAAACACAGTAAAAGGACATGTTTAGATGAATTAAGTAACAATCTTTGCCTCCTTGTACAATTAGGACTTTCCAGTATTATACCTCAAATAGCTCAGAGAAATAATGCATTACAGAGTTGTTTTCATAAAATTCAGTGGCAGTGAAATAACATTCACCTCTATATCTTGGTATGAAGAAAATGTACCTGAACATTTGAGTCTAGTTTGTGAGTTTCTAGGGAGTCATGACCTCTCCACCAAAACACCAATGAGCTGTTGTTTATGAATGCTTTAGAGTGTGAGATCCTTTTCGTTAGCATACTGCCATTCTGACTGCCATTTTCTTTAGCAGATTCCATTCCAAGATCCATAAGGAAAAAACCCAGTCAAGGCACATAAGAAGGCAATAGTTTTGTGCAGCTGTTAAATTGCTATTAGTTGCAAACTTTATTTTTGAATTATGCAATGAAAGAAAAGACTGTGCCACATCTCAGATCTGGAACTGTGCCACCGGTTTGGCCCCTTGATGGCAGAGGAATATCTTTGAATTATTCAGTTCTAGCACAGGCCAATGAACTGGAGCCAATTGTGTGAGTTGTATTCTTGGCTTTTTATATTCCATTGTGTACCCAGAAGCAACATATTGACATGATCCAGCAGAAACAGCATAGGTGTGCCACTATGGTCTACATTTTAGAAAAAGAGTGAGGGATACACAATCAGGCCAAGAAATTGAATTTGCACTGATGTTGATAGCTCTCATTGTGGTGTGCAGTAATGCTCTATGTCTTTTCCTAGTTTTATATTTTGATATAAACATGCTAGAGAATGACAGTGCACATTAATTCCCCCTCTCTCTGGGTCTATGATTAGGTTAGAGTAACATGCGCCAAGCATTTGAAAATGGAAACTCTGATATGATTTTAACTAGACCCACTTTTGTGTTTCAAGACTCCTGGGTTTATGAACATCCACAATCAGTGATGTGGAGTACACAATGTGATTTGGATTTGGCATTGGTGAAGAAAGGATGAGTAGTTTGAAACTTAGGTGAACAACTCAACTGTTCCAAGCTTCCTGGAAAATCAGTGTTCTCTGATGAACAATTTCCTTTTACCTGCTTGCCATGTGGAGATTTTCATCTTTAGAAGGGCTTCTAAGGATATGGGAAGTTTGTGAATTAATGGAGCATTCCGTGTAGAAAGAACCTAGTACTTACAGCAGGATGCCTGTATGACATTCAACAAAGAAGGCTATCGAACCAAAGTAAGTGGTTTAGTCAATAAAACAACTGAAGAATGGAGGCAGACCTTTTTAGGCTGCTCGATGACTCAAAATGGCAAGTGCAGTCATGTTGCCAATTGCTAGGTGGCAGCCCAAAACCCAGTTTGAAAGAAGGAAAGGCAAGATGTGGTTGTCTGTGACCCCTTCCTCTAACTGTTTGAGAAGAGGGAGAGCATAGGCTTGGGCCTCTAGGTCAAGGATGGCTATGAGTCGATAGTTGGTTCAAATTGTTGGTTCTCCTTTTTTGAAGATCAGGCATAGGATGGAGCCCCTTCATGAATCTGGGGTCTGTGCATCAATGTAAGCTTGGTTGACGAAGGCTGTTAACACATTTGCTCAGTCCTCCAGAGCACATTTAAATATGTTATGTTGTTATGTTATATTAAGTTAGTGACCTTTTATATAGAGCATGACTCACCCAGGGGCATCTCAGCACTGCAACCTAGAGGGAGGCAACGAGATGGAGAAGCCAGATACCAAAAACCATTGAACACGAAAAAGTGCATTAGAACAGAAAAGCTTTGAGATGTTTTCTAAACACAAGATAAGGAGTGGTGGATTACGTAAGGCCTCAGGGAGCGTGTTCCAGTATCTGGGGGCTACGTAAGAAAATGTTTTGCCCCCTGTACGACTGAGGCAAATGCGTGGGACCTTCAACAGTGCCAAATAGTTTGACCTAAGATTACACTTGGATGTTTGTTTACAGATCTTATTTTGCAGATAATCGGAGCCCATGCCCTTGATGGCCTTAAAGGTGAGGCAACATATCTTGAAGAATGATCTCTTTTTGACTGAAAGCCAATGAAGCTCTCTCATTAAGGGCAGTGATGGTGATCCTGGAGGACGGTTTACCACCATCCTAGCTGCAGTATTCTGGATAACTTGCAGCCAGGCCAGCATAGTCTCACCCACCTCCGCCAATAGGGCATTACTGTAGTCCAGGCGACTCATAACCATCGCCTGGACGACCGTTCTATGATGTTTTAGTGGCAGATAGGGAATCATTCTACGTAGCAGGCGAAGGCTATGATAGCAAGAGCCCATGATAATATTGACATTATCCCTCATCGTTAGCTTATCATCCAGCTGTATTCCCAAACTTTTTACCGAGGAGGTTGGCATGGGGGAGGCTGGCTGGCTGGAAGGCGATTGAGGCCTGAAGCTCCATAGTTTTTCATTACTTTTATGTAATTACAGACCTGGGCCTGGTGGTCATAACATTACTTTCTCTAGCTGTTTGGTTTACAGTCCCCCAGCTAAGGGAATCGCTTGGCCCTATGGGCAGCCTGCTGTATAGTGCTTTTACATGTTGAACCCAGTGTCCTTCTGGAACCGTGTAGCACCTAGTACATTTGGGAGATCTGAGTTTTTTGACATGATTCCAAAAATGGGCCAGGACTTTTTCTTGCAGCATTTGATGTATTTTTAGCCATTCTTTTTGTTCGGAATTTTTCTTTGCATCCCAAGTTAATTTTTTGTATATTTTGTGCAGATTAAAGATATTCTTTGCAGAGTTTGCAGTGGGATTTATCTTGTGAGCACGTTGCCCTTCCTAATGCTCTTTGTGCTGTAATGATGGCCCTGTTATGCAGCTGTCATGGCTGCTCCTTCACGAGGGTCTTAAAGTACTGTTGAGATTCACCTTGATCCCAGCAGATGGTCCCTTAGCTTATTAATCAGGCCATCCCATCTGTACTATGAATGTCCCAGGGTGTTGATGTTGGACTCTGTAATCACGTTTTCCAGCCACTTTCACACCTTAGAGTTCTCTGACACTTGCCATTTGATTCTCCTCACTGGCTTGAATGCTTCGGCCCGCATAGATACACCCATTTCTGGGAAACTGGTGACCATTGCAGCATTTAGGTCGAGGTACTATTGACCTGACCTGATTCTACTAAATGAGTAAGTGCATAATTCACTTACTGTAGTTGCCACAACCTTTTCTGGTCCTGAAGAAAGCCCCTAGATCCTATTGGATCCTATTGGACAATGAGGCTGAAACATGTCGACCATCAATGAACCTAAGTGTGCGTAAGATTGGTAACTTGATCTGTACATGCACCAACACTGTTTTTACGTTTTTTTCACACCACCACTCCATTAAAGAATCTTTCTAAATGGTGGTGTAGACAATTTTAAATCACCTCACCCGAGCGCTGCACTCACTTTTTTCATTCCTGGACACCAGTTGGTCTTCCTGCAGGTGGAGGTCAGCATACCTATGCTAACAACCTAATTATGATGCTGCCACGTCACTAACAGGTGGAGAACCATGATATACCACCCATAACCTGTGCACATATATGAGGTTCCGTTTTTGTAAGGAACAGTTGCAAGCCAATAGACCCTGGTTACACGGGTACAAGTGGTCCATTCTCCCTCTTGATCCGGTAGTACTCCATTGAAGCCGAATGGACTATAACTTCCCTCCCACCCCCCTTTTTGATTTCAAGAGTGATGTGTAAAGAAGCTAGTGAAACTGAGCAGGGGCTCAGTGGTCCAGAAGATGGGGGTGCACCTGCCCCTGCCAGAGTCAGGCTGCTGGGGCTGTTTTGGAGCTCTCTGCTTGTGCCAGGTAAACTTCGATCTGGGCTTCCAACGTAGCTAGGAAGCAGTCAGATAGCTTTCCTAGCTCCGTGTCTAATATACTTTCCCTTATGGTTGTCTTTGTGGGTGTCTCAGTAAGGTTTGTCTCAGTTTTGTTATTATACGGCTGAGTGCCCAGTGGTGCCTCCTGTGACATTGCCACAGAAGTGGTACCGTTTGCATATGTTATCACCTGGGTGGTTGTTGATGGTATTGCTTTTACCATACATGATTTGTGGATGCTCAGCAAGACTCCAGTGCTCCAGGACCCTCCTGAGTTGGGAGGTTGATTGCCTCCCTTGTTTATCGACTTTCAACTACATTTGCCTGGGTCAGTGTTACATTGTCAGGGAAGAGCTCTGAGTAGCCCTGGTCGACCTATCATTGTTTTGGGCAGGAATGAGGCCTTTCAAGTGTTGGCCCAGCTGGAGGCAAGTTTCTGTTTGTTGTGTTCAATAAATTCTCTAGTGCCAGTGAGTTCAAGGGGACCAGTAATATTAGTGCCTGCCTCTCCTGGGGTGGAACCTTGCTGAAGTATTCACTAATCAGCCCCTGTTATAATTGAGCCCCTTGATCTCCTGGTTTGGTAGGAGGGAGGGCAATGGGCTCGGACTCCTGAGGAGTAGTGGCTGATAGAGGTGAAGAGGGGTTAGCTCAGAGGGGGTCCTTTCCTATGAGGTAGAGTTTTTATTTGGGGCATGGTCCTATTCCTTTGTATGGGTCCTTACTTGAATGGATTGAGTCAGGTTGAGCTAGTGTGGTAGATGTGATGCAGCTGACTATCCCAATCCTGTCCTGGCGGCTTACTCAGAATGAATGAGAAGGGCTCGAGCACGCTGCTTTGGCAAGGGGTTCCTGCGCTGAGCTGATGGGGGCATTGTAGCTGTTGTAGGCTGTTGTCCCCCGGTGAGGTGTGGGAAGCTTTTCAGAATAGTTCTGATATAGTTGTGGGTAATTATAGTTGAGAATGGCAGTCATATGAAATGATAGAGTGCAGTGATAGCCGGATTATTGGTTCCCAATTAAAAGCAGGTGCAGGTGCGGAGGATCTCCCAGGGGGCTTGCAGATCGCACCTGATCTTGGTGAGGCCATCACTGCTTACCCCTAGCTCTACCCTCAGGTGACAGGCTGACAGCCCTTAAGCTGCTACTTCACTACCTGATGCTGCTTGTTTTCCTGCTGTGTGGATGCATTGGCCTGTTTAGAAGGTGGCGAAGGAGCAGTTTCTGCCTTCCAAAAAACAAGGGCCTGTCGTGCTTAACTGTGGTCGCTGTTACTTGCTCGCTGAGTAGAGTCAGGCTGTCTTTTGTTGTGTAACCGTCTCCTGATGGTTAACACTATGGCTTGTGGTTTTTTGAGACTGGAGGGGCTTCTGCATTGGAGTCAAGCTCACAGATTTAGAAGACAAGAAGTTCACAGGCAAAAGGTTCACAGGCAGGTTCTAGGGCTTCACCCCTCTCACAGGCTCTAACACTGTCACAGGCCTGTTATCCTGCTGCCCCACTGAGGCCACCCCTGGAGTCTGAAGCTCTGCAGCCTCACCTTAAAAGCCCGGTCCTTAGGTCCTTGGGTGTGGTGGGGTGGAGTGGTGATACAGTGGTTGCAGTGGCAGTGTGGCTGTGAGGAAGAGAGGTTGCTGCCCCCTGCTGCACTTGCTCAGGTCTGCTGGTGTCCAGTGACAGAGCTGATAGGCTTGTAAGACTCTAGGGGGCATATTAGCAAGAAATAGCAATATTTATAGCTAAATGCGCTCAGCACATTTTTTTTTCTCGATGCCTATCGCTGGATATGTTAGTGGAGAAAACCTGCTATTAGCAGCGTTTTTCTCCATTGTGCTCAATAAACAGCGATAGTGGCGAAATGCGTGAATATCGCTGGAAATCCAGCGATGTTCACGCATTAACGCCAATGGGGACTTAAACTGAAAATCCACCTCCCATTGGATAAACAGGTAAGTCATGTTTTTAGCAGGCGTTAGATTATAGCGATATTCGTGCTTAGCGCAATTTTTTTTATCTCTATGCCTGCCTTGCTAATAGGCGATAGCTGTGTTAGCGACTGTTTTCAGTCGCTAACAGTTTGGGTACGCCCACTTTGCAGTGTTGTTAGCGATAAATATCGCTGACATGCAAAGCGGGCCCCAAACCGGTCACTATCGCCTAAAAGCTGCCGCTAACTGCTGTTAGCGACAGTTTGCTAATAGGGCGATAAAAATATCACTGCTTTAGTGGCAAAAAGTGCCTCTAAAGCGGCGATTTGGCCCTTGCTAATTTGCCTCTAGAATCCCCCAGCTCTGCCCTGTCCTTTGGTGTGGTGCACTGTTGTGTTGCCAGCCTTGGCGCCTCCCTTATATGCTCCTGGAGCGCAAGGGTTGAAGGCAGTGACGCAGGGGCACAAGCACACCAGCTCAGTATTCAGCTGCAGGAGGGTTAAGGCAGCAGGACCCAGGCTGTGGGGCCCACAAGAGACCCGGGCTGGGATGGTCAAAGTGTGTCTAAGACAGCGGGCCCCAGAGGACCCAAGCTGGCAAAGGCGACGGGGGCTGCAGGTTCCACAGCGAATGGCTTAACATAAGCAGAAGGAAGAGGAAGGCTGTGAACTTTAAAACACTAATGAAGTCCAGTCCCATTACTATGAGCAGACACATTTTCTTGCTCTCTTCGCTCCTCAGGTAAGAAAGCCATTGGCAGATCCAAAATTCCCAAGATCAGCCAAAGGTGGCTAGACTTTTCAAAGGTCATAACCACATCATCAGCGTATGGAGGCATTTGGATCCCTCACTGAACTTAATGATCACAGCTTTGCTTCCAGCATTTGTCTTGGCCTGCACACGTTGATAAACACTTTAGGAACAGACAGGCTTGCCTTCTTTTTAAATATGATTAAAAACTGTTAAATAAAGTCAGTGTATCAAATGCAGCATGGTTTATTATACAACTTCTGAGAAACAAAAGCAGTTTACAATGTTGGATTTACAAATGCGTTTTCCTGGATGAATTGTGAATATCATTAGTGAAGTTTAAAGATTTGGTGAAGGGAAATGTAGATGAATAGTGGCATAGTGGAAATAGCAAAACATGTAGTAGAGAAGGCTTGGATAGGGAAATAGCGTATTTCATGTTTTAGGTCGATTATCATGTTCTATTACGAGAAGAATGCCGCAGGCTTCTCGAAATAAACAAAGGATTCTAGTAATGAAAGGCTGTCTTTGTTATTTTAGTACCTTGCAAGACTTTGCCTAAGTAGAAACATAGCTTGCAGCAGTGGCAGCTGCTGGGGCTTTGAATTGGCAGGGCAGTGCATGGTAGGCAGCTCGAGGGGGCAGCTCAGGGGGGACAGCGCAGGGTGCAGCACAGGGAAAATATTAAAAAAAATGCTTACCTGCCAGCCACACCGTTGGTGCCCTTCTGGTGTCTGCGCCTTGACCCCTGGTATGCCACAGGCTCCCCCACACCAATCCAGATGCTGGTCTCATGCTGGCACCACCTAGCATGACCGCAGCACCGTGATTGGTGTGAGGGCCCTAGTTAGGTGCTCACTAAGGGACCACAACCCTGTTCTTGCTCTCCAATCTGCACAGCTCGGGTGGGGAGATCGAAGAGCACATATCGGTATGGCCGGCCTTAGAAGGCTGGCCAAACCGTCATGCGCACTTAAAGCAGTGCCACCACCTTTTCCTCCTCCATCTTGCAGCTTTGTCATGTCAGAATGGATGGCCCCGCCTTCGGCTCAGCTGCAGGAATGAGTGAAGAAAAAAAAATTATAATAACCTTTGTTATTATAATTTGATTTTAACATTTTCACTGCTGCAAAGCAGTGGGGCGACACTTCTCTGTCTTAGCGGAGGAGCCGCGTCTGCCTGGCAAAAGAAAGATAATAATGATTAGATACTTTTGAAGTGCGCTGTAACAAATTAAGGTTTCCTGGCACTAAATGTGTGTAATTTTTTTACACTGAGAAAAAAAGAATTGAGGCAAAACTAACCTCACTGTAAATTTTTGAACTTTTTAGAGATGTAAGGCTTTCAGCTATGTGAACTTAGGAAAAGAAATTCAAGTGAACCTGCAATCCAGTTTTCATTTGAGAAAACCAGGGTCTGACTCATAAAAGTTGAGATTCCATACTCAGTACTCACATACAGGAGACATTATTAGGAAGGAACATGAGTCATTGCAAGTGATATTCAACTCCTCCTGCTGCTGGTAACAGGAGTTGCCTCCGGCAACACTGAGGTATGTGCAAACACTGTACTCCTGACACTTTCCCAATGCATATTTGTTCAGGTAAAACCTTCTGACATGTATGCAGGGAAAATGGGATGGAATTGGAGGAAGATAAAGAGGAATCTGTGTGGAAACACCAAGCCTGTCATTATTCCCCAATCCAGGTACTACAACTAGTAATAGTGAGGAATTCCGGCACCGTGGAATTATCAATCCTTCACTGTGGAAATTTCAGGCCCCTGACAGATCAACTTGTGATCTGATCCGTTGTCTGCTCGTCGCTTGGGAATGTGTGAGTGTCTTTTGCAGATGGATGTCTACTATGAGTGTATCTTGGAATGAAGTCATGTTGTAAAAAGAAAATCACTGTTTTCGTTGTTTGTTGTGTTCGGGTTTATGGAGAGCATAGTTTATATTTATTGTGGCTGCTTTGCTGGCTTCACACGGATAAATATTAACTCAACTTAAATCTTTAACTTGCTCAAGGAAAATAAACCGAAGGATCTCAACTATCAAATAAACCACGAGTGACGGGTTTATTTTTGAATATCACCCAACTTATTATACAGGCATGAAAAGTAGGCCTGGGTGGTAAATCGGTAAATTCCGTTCCACTCGCGGAATATGCAGAATTTGGGTAATTTCGCGTTCCCCGGAGACCACGAAATTGCCCAAAATTCTGCTTTCCGCGACATCGCGCAATTTTTTGCCTGGTTGCGTTCTCAACATGCATGTTTGCGAGATATTTCCCCTCAAGCATGCAAACAGCAATTGCGAACAGGATAAAAGCATCGGGAACATGCAATTCTGCGTGTTTGCGGAATTTCTGCGTGTTTGCAGAGGTTTTTTACCGTTTCGGGGACATTTACGTAACGGGATTACGCAAATTCCACCCACCACTAATAAAAGATTGAAATATTGCACATTTCTTGATGAGGACTGCCCTTTCTTGCCATCGTCTACCCCCATAAATGACTGGAAGTCCACTTTGACATTTAGAAATCTGGTCTTCCAACTGCGTGACTCTAAAAAATGGCTACAGTATTGGTAGTAATGTCTCGTAAATGGGCACGGTATGCATAGTTTTCTTGCACAATTACCAGGAGAAGTTCAGTCTATTGCTATGACAAAACAACCCTATAAACTCAAAGGAAACTGTTCCCCAGATACAGATAGCTCGCCCAATACTTGGCACAAGAAAAGTCTCCATCAGCCCACCAATTTGGCGGAACTTCGTCATTTGGAAGACTGTGAGAGGAAGGTCAGATGTAGCCAAATGTTGCACCAAGGCTAACATAAATAGATACCTAACCTGATACTCTCAATATTCTCAGCCACAGAAGTTGTTCAAGATATGAGACAACTGATGGAGTGCAGTGCTAGTGAAAAACAGGTGCAATTTAAAAATGACTATGAGGACAAAAAATAACTTTATTGAGTATTGTCCAAATGCCATAAGATAAAAATAGATCGCCTGATAGTATGAAACAAACTTACTATCTCCTGGCGAGTAGTGAGGTCGACATGTTTCAGCCGTATGGCATCCTAGCCCGGCTTTCTTCAGGACCTAATTGTTGTTAAGTGCTACTGCAAGGAAAGCAATCAATGTAGAGTGTTGTACATATTGATTTGCGCGTGAGAGAAAATAAATCAGTGGTTTGTTACCACCCTACCCAACATGATTCCCATGTGTATGTACGTAAGAACATTATCTTCATTCCTAAAACAAAAAGACTTTGTCAATACAAGGGTCAAACTTATACTGGTGAACAGAAGAAACTTAGAGCTTAGAGGTTAGAAAGTCAAAAAGTCAATTTTGCATTTTAATCGACTGTGCCAGTTCATTATGTAACTTTGATAAGGCAATTCTATATTTTTAACAGTAGATTAGTACTCACCCAGGTTTCTGTGGGAGTAAGCCCCACCTCAACCGGCGACTGCTCGGTGATAGAGGCCCCGCTCTATTCGAAGGTAAACAAGAAACATAAGGTGATTTTCTCATCCTTCTTATATCCCTATGTTATACTCAAAAATCGAAAATTACAAAAACCTAAATCAAAAATTATAAAACCATGGCGCTCCACACCATGAATAACAGCAAGCTAGCATTTGACGTGTATGGTTCAATCTGAAAATGGTTCAGTTGGAAAATGTCTTGTGTGAATTCATATAGGCAAATTCTAAACAATTATAGCATGAACATTTGTGTCTATATCATGTTAAGACAATCACCTACATGTTGTGCCCCTTGCTTCTATCAAAAAGACCCACGAGTATTGGATGGGCACTATGGCGGGCAATCTTTAGCACATATATTAATGGAAATAAAGTGTATGCACATGTTACCAAGTTCTATTTCTAATGTATACCAATTGTTGTTAATCAAAGAATCTATGTTCTCAACTGGCCAAGTGATAAGTCACCAATTCAAAAAACGTAACTAAACATGACAAACATAGAGCCTCTTACCTGTCCGTCGGTACCTCGTT
This sequence comes from Lissotriton vulgaris, assembly GCF_964263255.1. Taxonomy (NCBI): domain Eukaryota; kingdom Metazoa; phylum Chordata; class Amphibia; order Caudata; family Salamandridae; genus Lissotriton; species Lissotriton vulgaris. The sequence continues at coordinate 460,937,220 of NC_141699.1, forward strand.
GCGATCTGCAAGCAGTGTGGGAGGTACCGATGGCAGGTCGAGGTCTCTTCTTATATTCCTTCTAATTGGCCAATTGATCTTAATTAGATCTTAGACCAATCCTGTTAAAGTCGCTTTGTAACGCGCCGAATATATGGGGCCCGAGCGTCATTCTGAGACGCTTTCTCATTTCTTTTGCGCCTTTGTGCGCATGTGCCAAGAAATCACGCCGCACTCTGGGAATACTCCCTCGAGCAGAGGGAGTTGGAATACTAATCTCACACGCTAGCGCATTTGGGGACCACCATTCTTTCGCGCATGCGCGCTTGATATGATAGTGGCAGCGTCAGCACTATTTATGATGTTGTGTGTGATATCGTAAACATAATTTCGGTGCTGATATTCATAATGTCGGGCTACAATTTATAAATATGTAATATTATGATTGCCGAAATTTATGATCAAATTAATGCCTATAAGTATTTTTAGAGTATTGTGGTAATCTTCTTTGGAAGTGAGATAATGCAACGTCTGTCGCTAATTGCCACAGTTGTTCCAGTGAGACATTTTTAAATTAACCGACGATTAATGTGCCGGCCGACTGCGGGCTAGGGCGACAACCCCTGGTCGAAAGATCTACTGGACCAGGGAACAACTCCTTAGATTCCGCCCCCGCACTGCCTCCATATGTATGCATGGTATGTTGAGCAGCGACAGGGCATGTCCTCACTGTAGTTTTTGTATGACTACTTTGCCTCGGGATTCTACGGAGCAGGCATTGTCCTGCGGTCTCCTGAATGTCAGGTCACTACGTAAACATAGGCTCGATGTGTTCGAGCTGATTACTGATAAAAAACTTGACCTATTGTTTCTAACAGAAACGTGGCTAGATCAGTTTTCCGATTCTGACATTATTGAAGCCACACCGGAGAATTACTCCTGGGTCAGGCAGGATAGGCCAGAGGGGGTGGGAGGGGGGATTGCGATTATTTTTAGGGACAATTTGGGCTGCTGCTTAGAACGCACGCCGATCGTGGAGAGTGAGGCAGGTCTCTTCTCGATTAAAATTAATGGGGGCATGACGCTCAATGGATGTCTGGTATATCGGCCCCCAGGGGCCTGTACTAAGTTTAGGGAGAGCCTGCTAGAAAGCCTCATGGAGGCGACCCTGCGCAGGGACAAATTTGTCCTATTAGGAGATCTTAACCTGCACCTTAACTGCCCAGAGGCCACAGGGGTTGAGGATTTTGGTCGGGACATGCTTGCCCTGCAACTGGATCTGAAACTTGAGGCCCCTACGCATCGATTGGGACACCTCCTGGACCCGGTCTATGCTAATTGGGAGGGTGTGGAGGTATCAGGTGTTGAGCCCTTTCCCTGGACCGACCACTTCCTGGTGGCATTCACCATACAGAGTAGAAACACCAACAAAGCTAGCCAGGTACCCTCTAACTATCTTAGGAGGAAGTGGGCTAAATTCTCGGTGGAGGATTTTAACCTAGCCTTAACTAGGGATGGTTTGCCTGGGGGCGAGGACATAGAAACAGCGGTCCTCAATTTGAATCAGCGCATCACGGCAGCGCTGGACCAAACAGCCCCACTCTGCCGCACTACCACAGGTGCTCGGAAAGATCGCTCAGCGCCTTGGTTTAGTGCTGAGCTGAGATTGACAAAGGCGGACTGTAGGCGGGCAGAAAAAGTCTGGAGGGTGTCCTATGACAACAAGGCCAGGGACTTATTCCTGGAAAAAAGGCGCATTCACCATAGGCTGATAAAAAAGTCTAAGGCAGCCTACTTTGCTGGACAAATTCAGGGGGCGGAAAACTCCGCCAAGGAACTTTTTGGCATCTATAAATCCCTGACTTCGGTAAATGCACCTGCAGAGCCGGAGAGTTGCTCTACGGAGTCATGTGACCGGATTGCCGATTACTTCTCCGCTAAAGTAGAGAAGATCTACTCGACCTTCCCTACTCGGTCTACAGGGTTGGACCTAGAGGAAGCAATGGGGGACACAGAGACGGCAGGACATATTACACACTATTGCACCCCTCCTCTTGAGGAACTACTAGTGGTGTGCCGCTCTGTTAAATCAGGGTCCCCGTGGGATCCGGTGTCGCCAAAACGCTTGGTAGACAGTCTGGAAGTCTTGGAGCCTTATATAAGGCATATCCTCGACGTATCTTTCGGATCGGGAAAGCTGCCGGACGGATGGAAACAGGCGGTGGTGCTCCCGCTCCGGAAGAAACCCCACCTAGGCTTCGAGGTATTAGAAAATCTGAGGCCCATCTCCCTCCTGCCTTTTCTGTCAAAAGTGGCGGAAAAGGTGGTTAATACCCAAATTATGAAGCACGTGGAGGAAAGGGGACTGCTCCATGCGACGCAGTTTGGCTTTAGGCCACTCCACCGAGTCCGCCCTTCTCATGACCACGGAACATCTGAGAGAGGGCGTAGATGCAGGCCAAACTATGGCTCTGATCTTGTTGGACCTCAGCGCGGCGTTCGACACTGTAGCACATAACATCTTGCTACAGTGTCTGTACAGAGGTGGCATCTCTGGCACCGCGCTGAGATGGATCCAAGACTTTCTCAATGGGAGAAGTTTTCAAGTCAGGCAGGGAGACTGCTACTCAAGGGGGGTGCCTTTGGGCCAAGGCGTGCCGCAGGGCTCGTCATTGAGCCCAACCCTCTTTAATATGTATGTCGCGCCTGTTGCCTCGATCGTGGAGAGCCATGGCCTCCAACTGGTCTCCTACGCCGACGACACGCAGCTGGTGATCTCCCTGTCGCAGGCGCCCTGTCTTGCTGCCGATGGCTTCCGTTCGTGCATGAAAGATCTTGCCGAATGGATGGCCAACAATTGCTTGAAGCTGAACGGCAGCAAGACAGAGGTGCTGGTGGTGGGGAGAGCCCAGTCTGCCTGGTCGCCGGCATGGTGGCCCTCCTGCCTTGGACCTACCCCAACCCCGTGCCTAGAGGCGCGCAACTTGGGGGTGTGGTTTGACGTAGGGCTCACATTTGGCCCCCAGATTAATCGGGTGGTGGGAGTCTGCTTCGGGATATAAAGCCCTCTGCACCTGTCATCGCATTGTGAATGGCAGGGCACCCGCCCCTCTGACGAATTTGATCAAAGCGTACATACCAACACGTGCGCTTAGATCTACAGGGGGCGGCCTACTGAGGATTCCAAGAATTAAGAAGGCCCGCATGGGAGGCAGGTCTTTCAGATACTTGGCAGCAACCAACTGGAACAAACTGCCAACGGACCTGCGCTTGGAACCAGAGGAGGCTAGATTCCGGGCAAAACTAAAAACCTATCTTTACAGTAAATAATGGCCCGCGTAGTTCCTGTGTTCCCTGTCTTCTGCCTATTCCCACTTTCAGCGCGTGGACACGCCGGTGTGCGTAATCGCAGCGCTCTACAAATGTCCCAATATATAATATATATAAATATATAATGTGGATTCTGCTCAGCCAACTATAATGTGAGTAGTTTCACTCAGGTGTTATGCCTTATATTAAAACTATAGGGCTAATCTTGACCCCATGATCAGCTGGGCACAAGTATATCAAAAAGTATATCAAAATATATCAAAAAAGGGGGGGATAATTACAAGATTGGTTTTGTGTGTCTGAACTGCAAAGTGCACAATGCTCCCTATGCATTTGTCTGAAGTTTTGAATAGATATTGTTGAGCTAAAGTTGAATCATGTAAAACCTAAGGTGGTTACTATCAACTATCGTGAAATAAAGAACTATCATTCATTGACATATCATTGAGTTCCCTGAGATTGAGGATTCTGTTCGTTACTGGTATATGATCATATCAAATGACAAAACTGGATATTTCAAAAAGGTGTGAAAGCAGAACATGTTGATGCTATTGTTAGTATCACTGATGATATGGGACTATTTTCATTTTGCATCATCCCTGTTTGATGTACTACAGGTTAGTCGCGCTTGATATCTTGGATCAAGAGTGCAGTCCCTGGCTGGAGTTATTTCCTGGTGGTTTGTAAAATCACTACATAGACATATTTATAATACAGAGACATTTTAAATGGAGACCCGCGGAATATTGTCATTCAAGCCTGCTGTATCCGTTTTGAGCTTGAAAATCCATTTCTTTTCCTTAATGAACAGAAATCTGGAGATGTCGGTCACATGCAGGGGGAATCTTAGGATGTTCCAAAATCAACCACCTCATCACGTCTGCATGATGTTTCAAGGATAGGAAATGTTTTGTTAGGCACGTTTACTGTTTATTACACCGGATTGTACTCCCTATGCTCGCTGATGCGCAACTTAATTTTGCGAGTCGTATGGCCGATGTACCTCAGTGAGCAGGACCATATGATGTTAGTGTGATTTTTTAGGACCCATGGTCGACCAGTCCCAACATCCACGGATTCTGTCTTGATGGTTTGCGGGCACACACTACATGAACCGCATGGATAGTGGCCACGTATCGGGGGAAGCCCCCAAAGAGTGTTGGTATCCTGATTCAACTGGAGCCTTGGCCGGGTGTGCACAAGGCTATCGCGTAGACTTGGACCTTTCTTAAATGCAAATAGTGGCAACGGGATGTTCTCTGTTGCAATATTAAGGATGCGCCAATGTCTATGTACTGTCTTCTGGACTTGGTTTGACAGTGTGCAGAAGGTGTTCACAAATGTCAGTCTATTAGTTGTAGGTTTGAGGATCTTGTGATCAAGTAAAGCATCTCGGCTGGCATTAGAAGCTCTCTTCAAAGCTCTACGCACAAGACGTTTGGGGTAATCACAGGCCTGGAGTTGAAGAGAGAGTTCTTGAGCATGTTTATCAAAGAGTGCTGTTGTTGAGCAATTTCTACGCACCCTTAAATGCGCAAGCGCATGAGATTAGTATTCCAAATCCCTCTGCTCGAGGGAGTATTCCCAGAGTGCGGCGTGATCTATTGGTACATGCGCACAAAGGCGCAAAAGAAATGAGAAAGTGTCTGAGAATGACGCTCGGGCCCCATATATTCGGCGCGTTACAAAGCGACTTTAACATGATTGGTCTAAGATCTAACTAAGATCAATTGGGCCAATTAGAAGGACTATAAGAATAGACCTCGACCTGCCATCGGTACCTCCCACACTGCTTGCAGATCGCAACGATGTACCGACGGACAGGTAAGAGGCTCTATGTTTGTCATGTTTAGTTAGGTTTTTTGAATTGGTGACTTATCACTTGGCCAGTTGAGAACATAGATTCTTTGATTAACAACAATTGGTATACATTAGAAATAGATCTTGGTAACATGTGCATACACTTTATTTCCATTAATATATGTGCTAAAGATAGCCCTCCATTGTGATAGAAGCAAGGGGTACCATGTAGGTGATGGTTTTAACATGATATAGATACAAATTTTTGTGCTATAATTGTTTAGAATTTGCCTATATGAATTCACACAAGACATTTTCCAACTAAACCATTTTCGGATTGAACCATACACGTCAAAAGCTAGCTTGCTGTTATTCATGGTGTGGGGCGACATTGTTTTATAATTTTTGATTTAGGTTTTTTAATTTTCGATTTTTGAGTATAACATAGGGATATAAGAAGGATGAGACAATCACCTTATGTTTCCTTGTTTTACCTCCGAATAGAGCGGGGCCTCTATCACCAAGCAGTCGCCGGTTGAGGTGGGGCTTACTCCCACAGAAAGCTGGGTGAGTACTAATCTACTGTTGAAAATATAGAATTGCCTTATCAAAGTTACATAATGAACTGGCACGGTCGATTAAAATGCAAAATCGACTTTTTGATTTTCTAACCTCTAAGCTCTAAGTTTCTTCTGTTCACCAGTATAAGTTTGACCCTTGTATTGACAAAGTCTTTTTGTTTTAGGAATGAAGATAATGTTCTTACCTACATACACATGGGAATCATGTCGGATAGGGTGGTAATAAACCACTGATTTATTTTCTTTCACGCACAAATCAATATGTACAACACTCTACATTGATTGCTTTCCTTGCAGTAGCACTTAACAACAATTAGGTCCTGAAGAAAGCCGGGCTAGGATGCCATACGGCTGAAACGTGTCGACCTCACTACTCGCCAGGAGTTAGTAAATTAGTTTCATACTATCAGGCGATCTATTTTCATCTTTTGGCATTTGGACACTACTCAATAAAGTTAATTTTAGTCCTCATAGTTATTTTTAAATTGCACCTGTTTTTCACTAGCACTGCACTCCATCAGTTGTGGCTGAGAATACTGAGAGTATCAGGTCAAGTATCTATTTATGTTAGCCTTGGTGCAACATTTGGCTACATCTGACCTTCCTCTCACAGTCTTCCAAATGACGAAGTTCCGCCAAATGGGTGGGCTGATGGAGACTTTTCTTAAGCCAAGTATTGGGCAAGCTATCTGTATCTGGTGAATAGTTCCTTTGAGCTTATGGGTTGTTTTGTTATAGCAATAGATTGACCTTCTCCTGGTAATTGTGCAAGTCTTTGATCGGGGCTATGGAGTGAAGTTGGTCTATCAATACTGTCCCCTAGACCCTCCCACACACATTTTTTCTATGCATAATTTTCTCCCTACTCAGTTGGAAACAGGAGGCCCTGCCTTCAGAGATCAAATATATTTGTTGCATGTTTTGGTATTTATATAGCGCAAACCTAGATGTGGAGCAAGCGAGCTCAATATATCAGTTACACATTTAGACATTTGCATATTACATTTACATGACAGATATTTACAAATTAATAACATTTTAGGCATATTTACACTTTGAAGTACAGGGAGATAAGAGGAGATAGTCACAAAGGTAACAAGCAGCAGTGAGTGATTTACACGTTTAAGTTTTACTTTTACATTTTTGATTAACTTCACTGCTTTTGGCAGTTCACCATTTACGAGTGTAGGGTTACTCAGAAATGTAGACTTTACGTGGTGTCTCTGCGACTGAAACAGGGTGTGGGGCCAAATCAACCAGTGTGGTGCAGTCAAATAGGACCAGTGGAACGTTTAGCACCACACATGGCCAACCCCAGATACTGTAACATCCTAACATTGAAAACTGTGGAGAAATGGACTTAAAACAGAACCCCATAGAAAATAATGTTAAATTAGAATAATTTATCGTGACTTCATAAATATATATAATATTTAAACCTTTATAACCTATAATAGCTATGGTTTTTAATGCTATTTCCAAATACAATGTCGTTTGTTTTTTTCAGTGAATGTCCAGGTTTTTTTCAACATAAAGTAATAGTCAATTACCATTCGTTAATCCTCCGCCACTAGCCACGGCCTTTGGCCAAACCCCGCATACAGCCAACCCCACGCTGTACATGGTCTCTGCACCCAGGCCTTCTAGCCAACCCCCCAAAAGCAGCCAACCTGCGGGCAACCTCCCCGGGCCACTTTTTACAGAGCCTGATGTATTTTATAGAGGGAGAGGGCACAATCACCCTTCCCTGCATTGCTTATGGCCCCAGGGACCACATCCCTGGGGTCTGACACTATATTTAATGGGGAGGGAGACACATGCCTCCTTTTCCCAGGCCAATTTTTGACCCAGGGAGCCTTTCGCCCAGGGCCCAGCACATTTTGTTGGAGAGGGGGGCCAATGCTCTCCTCCCTGGGCCGATTTTGGCCCAGAGGACCCCTTGCCCTGGGGCCTGGTGAATTTGTTTTAGGTGAAAGGAGCACATGGTCCCCTTACCTGGGATGATTTTGGCCCTGCCATTTAAGGGAAAGGAGGGCATGCAGCCACCTCCCAAGCCAATTTTGGCCCTGGGGACCCATCCTCTAGAGTCCAAAGCATTATTAAGGGCGAGAGGGCAGTAATAACCCTCCCTGGGTTGCTTTTGGCCCCAGGGACCACATCCCCAGAACCTGACACCATATGTAATGGGGAGGGATCACATGGCCCCCTTCGCCAAGCTGATTTTAGCCCCGGGTACCCTTCTCCCCACGGTCGGCACATTGTTTGGGTGAGGCGGCACTGGGCCAATTTTTGCCCCAAGGACACCATCCCTGGGGCACATCCCTATGTTCCCTATGTACCCTCTCTGGCACATTTTGGCCCTGGGGACCCCATCCTCTGGAACCCGGCCATACTGCAAAAAGTGTGAGGGGCACACAGCCCCCTCCTTGGGCCGAATTTGACACAGTGGACTCCATTCTTTGGGGCCAGCTGTATTGCAATAGGAGCATGGGGCACACAGCCCCCCTCCTGAGGCCGATATTGGCCCAGGGTTGTTATCACCTTGGGCCCATCCAATGTCCAAAGTGAAAGGGGGCCACGTGGCCCCCTACTTGGGTACCCCAGGAACAAAGCATGAGCTGGCACTGGGAGATGGAGTCGCCAGGGCGATTAATGGCTTGGCCCCCTCTACCGTTTACATGCATTGTTGGGCCCTCGGTCTTTGAGGCTTAAATTGGCTCAGAGAGGAGGGATGCGTGCTTCCCTCCCCATTTTTCAATACGAATGTGCCTTGGGGTTCGGTTCCCCAGGGCAAAATCAATATTTCTCAATATTGGCTGGATCCTGGGGGATGTGATCGCCAGGGCCAAAATCATCCTCGGGTGGGTGGTCATACGCGACCCTTGCCCCCAAAATAATAAATAATGTTCCTTTCAGACCTGGCCCACTCAGGGCTTAATAAAAGCAAGCGCAGGAGAACAAGTTTGTTTTTGTTTTTGAATTTTGCAGTCAATACTCTGTGAATACGAGTCAATACGAGTTGACTAACCAACGGTTCCAGCATTCTTCGTGGCCGGGCTCCGCTCCGCCATAGCGCCACAGCATCAGCAGCTAAGGGCCGGGCCTTGCTCCGCCTGCTCCCCAGCTGGGCTTGGCTCCGCTGGGCTCCTCCCACCACCAGTGACGCCCTCAGCAGCCCCAGGAGGCGCATAAAGGCAGCGTCAGTCCCTCGTCCCGCGGGACACGCGCGGGCGCCGCCGGGCTAAACCCGGGCAAAGAGCAGGCCCTCTGAGGCCCTCAGAGGTCGAGGAGGCCGGGCCGGGCACACCCCCCTAACATCGATACTCTTAGTGTCCTAAAGGTATGTTGCCTTTCACCTACTAACGACTGTATAATACATTTGGATGGACTACGGGACATTCTTATTTCCTACATTCTATGAGAGGGACAAAACGCCGCCTTGCACCTAACTACGAACTTCACTGTGTTACACGATGTACGGCTTATTATTCTGCATCCATTGTCTTTTGTCCTGACTGATCAAAGTATTATATTTATTGTAATTTGATAAACATATCAATATCCCCAACATGTCTACTAGGGGTACTCGCAGCAAAACAGCTGCTGGGGGAGCTCCAGTGATAGGCCCTATAGATAATTTTATAACAAGGGCCAATGACGCCATAGATCAGGGCATTCTACTCCTGGAGCTCAGGGTTTCGCAAGACCTAGCCCTAGCCAAACGATCATCCCTTGGACTTATTGCATCGGCAACTACACCCACTCAGGCTAGAACTAGTAACACCAGACCCTTAATTGATGTACGTGCCGATATTCACAGCATACCAAATGAGGTAAATTTATCTGCATCAATTCCCCTGATAGACTCCGACTCAGAACCTAGCATGGATCTGGAAAAAACTCCTAACCTATCCATCAATCCTACACCAGAAGAAACAACTACAGACAACACAAGGCAATTAAGAGGCAGGCGGGAGGGTGCCATACAAAAACAAAACCAAACACACATCAAAGCATTGTATGTGAATTGAATTGAAACTGCACTTGTATAGCGCTATCTACCCGGAGGCCTCGTAGCGCTTATGACTGGAGACTTATTTAGCGTGGGCTCGGGCAGATCAGCAGGATTTAGCAAACAGGTGAGTTTTCAGGGCTTTTCTGAAGGAGAGATGATTGGTAGTTCCTCTAAGGGTTAAAGGAAGAGTGTTCCAGAATTTAGCTGCAGTGTGTGAGAAGGAGCGGCCTCCCCAGCGGGCTTTCCTGACTCTGATGGAGGAGGCCAGCTGGAGGGTACCGGAACGGAGGGAGCGTGACGGAACATAGGGAGTGACAAAGGGCTGTAAAATTGCAGGGCCAAGGTGATGGAAGGCTTTGTGAAGAGTGCACATAGCCTTGAATTGTACTCTAGCCGCTATGGGGAGCCAGTGAAGTTCCCTTAGGGCATTCCTTGCTGACTGCCAGCGAGGGAGGTTATAGAGCAAACGGGCTGCACTGTTTTGGGTGACTTGGAGCTTCTGGATGACAAAGGAGGGAGCTCCCATGTAGAGGACGTTCCCGTAGTCCAGGCGAGATAGTATGAGAGCTTGGACTAGGATCCTCCTTGCCTGAAATGGAAGCAGAGGGAGCACCTTCCGCAGCATCCTCATCAATCCAAAACAGGTGGCTGCGGTCTTTGTAGCTTGGGCTGAAAAGTTCAGGGCTGTGTCAAACCATATCCCCAAGCTTTTTATTTGGGATTTGGGAGCTGGGGGTGAGCCCAAACATGGTGGCCAGATGGAAGCAAAGACAGAGGGGGAGGGGTTACCCAATAAGATGACATCTGTCTTCTCCCCGTTAAGTTTTAAACAGGAAGATTGCATCCATCTGGCAACAGCCTCTAGACAGGGGCCTAGGGTGTTGGACGATACCTCCGAGTGGTCTAAAGAGACCACCAGTTGGGTATCGTCCGCGTAGGTGATAATACGCACACCGAAGGGTTGGACAATCCTGTCTAGGGGTTCCATGTAAGCATTAAACAGGGTGGGGCTCAGGGAAGAGCCCTGAGGAACCCCACACCTGAGGGGATGTTTAGGCGACACTGCTTCGCCCTCAAAGACCTGGAAGAAGCGGTCAGCCAGGAAGGATGTCAGCCAGTCCAGAGCCGGGCCCGACACGCCCATGTCCGCCAGTCGTAGTAATAGCGTGACATGGTTGACCGTGTCGAACGCGGCGCTGAGGTCTAATAAAATGATGGCGACTTTGCCACCCTGGTCTAACACTGCTCTTGCTTCCTCTGTTACCGCTAAGAGGGCGGTTTCGGTCCCATGTAGGGGGCGAAACCCTGTCTGAGAGGCACGTAGATGGCTATTTGACTCCAAATAGTTCATCAAGGTGTTATTTACGTGCCTCTCAAGCAGTTTGCTCAGCCAAGGGAGCAGGGAAATAGGACGATAGTTCGCCAAGTTGGATTGGTCGAGATTGGGCTTCTTCAACAAGGCCCTCACCATCGCGCATTTCCAGGAGGGAGGTACGGATTTAGAGGAGATGGAAGTGTTGAGAACGTCCAATATGACCGGGCGAATTATGTCCATAGCCTTAATAAGGGTCTGAGGGGGTGCTGAGTCGTTAGGGGAGCCTGAAGTGACTTTGAGGATGAGTCTGTCTAGGGCCGGAATGTCTAAGAGTGGGATTGTGTCAAGCCTGCACGAGACAGGGATATCAGAGGTGGGGGAAATAGGGGGTTCCAAGTCATTGTTAACATCCCCAAAAGAGGAGTATATAGTCTGTATTTTTTCAGAGAAAAAAACAGCCAGTTCATTGCAGTGGTTTTGGGCGCCATCAGCAGAGGGGCATTCCGCAGGGGGTGAGATGAGTGACTTGACAATTTTAAAAATTTCCCTTGGGGCGTTAGCGGCTGCATTAATTTTGCTGCCGTAGAAGGAGGCTTGTGCCGTCTTTATCTCCTGTTTATAGAGCCTAATGGCGGCTCTATATTCATCCTTTCTAGATTTGGAGTAGTCCTGTCTCCAAGCTCTTTCATATTTGCGACAGGCTAATTTCATGGTCTTGAGAGTGGGAGTAAACCATGGGGCAGCTCTAGGTCTTTTCGTAAGGTTACTAGCCTGTACAGGGAGGACCGTATCAAGTGTGGAAGAGATCCAAACATCAAAATTATTGGCTGCTGTATTGAGATTCAGCCCCTTCCCGGGTATGTCTTTAGCCAGGGCAGCTTCCCAGGCGGGGAGGGGAAGTGAGGACCATTTCCTACCTCGATGTTTAACAAGGCCGCAAGTGGAAGGAGAAAGATTGGTGCGCCAAGTGAAGGGTATTAAAAAATGATCCGTCCAGGGTAATGGGACAGGGGGTTGTGTATGTCTAAGGTTAGGAAATATAGTGTGCCTAAACGAAAGCCTAGGAAAGGCGCCAATCCTAATCCACACTTAAGCATGGGCGGGACAAAGGCAACCGCTGAGATAGATAGCGAGGAGCCCCAGGGGAGGCTGCTAGGCACTGAGGACAAACTTGATGCTAATATCGCAAATGAGCACTTGTTGGAAAGAATAGGCGAAATTCTCAGCATCTATTTGTCACCTATAGAATCTAGACTTACTCGCATTGAAAAGCAACTAGCTGAATTAAGCATCCCCATTAGGAATATTTCTAGAGATGGTGCGCCTCCTGGTGTGGGACCTAAATTAAGCTCCTCAAAACCCACATGCACTAAACCTAAGAATCCCCAGCTCCAATTATACCTACAAAGCCCAATACCCCACAGGTCTCAGATAAAGGGATTACTGCCAATCACTTGACAGCAAATTTTAGCACTAACCACATGGTTACCCCTTACACTACCAAAGTAGTATCAGAGCCAGGGAAGGGACAAAACATAGAACAGAGCAAGGGGATTCCTACGAGTCAAACTTATAACCCTGCAAAAAGTTTTCCCACGGTCCAGCCCGCCCAAAACACGACTACTAATATGAGGCAGATTCCACCACGTATTAACCTGCCGCCTGAATGTGGGGTGTACGTGTTGGTCCTAGTTAATGTTTCTAAACTTAGGAAGGACCAAGAAGAAACCCCTATATCCCTCAAAAACAAAACTTTACATTGGTTAATTGCAAATTGCAATTTCCCTATGGAAGGGGCAAGGGAGATTATTATTCATACCCACAGAGTGGGCTGGATAGGCCCACTGAGAAAAAAGTTTGAGGGGGACTGTATAACAATAAATTTTAAGAACCCCCAATGGGCAGGAAAAAACATTGGCTAGTGCTCCATTACCCTCACCATGGGAATTCAACACCACCCTCCTCCCACTGGGCTATTTTTATAGACATTTGATATCCCCTAAGCCACATATGGCAAACAATTTCGCTGTATCACACCAGGATTTAAATTTTGGTGCTAGGATCAAGTCTCCACTTTTTTCCCAGAACCAAGATTTTAATGACCTGAACGGCTGTGCCTGGTGTCATCAGGCCCCAATGCCAGCACACCCTCTTCACTATCCCCAATTCCCAACAATGTCCCATTATGACCATAGGGAAAGGTCTAAGCATGGGCAAATTTTGCGAATTCGCAATTCGCGAATTTGCGAATTTGCGATCCTCAAAATCCGCGAATTTGCGGATTCGCAGATTTTGCGGATTGTGTGGGTAAAGGCCGGGCAGGAAAACGGCGCACATCGATAGTGTGAGGGGCAGGGCCAAACGGGCAAGGCTTATATGCGAGTTCACATGCCTCTTGTGTGCATAAAAGGACAGGCACGGATCAGAGAAGCTCGTGGTCACAGGAACTGCAAAGGGATTGAGCTCATGAAAGTCAATAATGCAAAGGCCTCCATCAAGCATCAAAGCTAATTTTCGACGATAGATATGGGGAGAACGCACACCTACCCAGCCTCGACAAAACACACAATTTGGGGGGGCTGATTAACTTTGGCATCACACCAAAGAGCACCGGGGTCCCTCGAGTGAGCCGTCCATCAAGTGGGTAAAGGGCGCGAAGACGGTTCACACCACTAGTGTGTGGGGAGGGGCCAAACGGACGGGGCTTATATGCGAGTTCACATGCCTCTTGTGTGCATAAAAGGACAGGCACGGATCAGAGAAGCTCGTGGTCACAGGAACTGCACAGGGATTGAGCTCGTGAAAGTCAATAATGCAAAGGCCTCCATCAAGCATCAAAGCTAATTTTCGATGATAGATATGGGGAGAACGCACACCTACCCAGCCTCGACAAAACACACATTTTGGGGGGGCTGATTAACTTTGGCATCACACGAAAGAGCGCCGGGGTCCCTCGAGTGAGCTGTCCATCAAGTGGGTAAAGGGCGCGAAGACGGTGCACACCACTAGTGTGTGGGGAGGGACCAAATGGACAGGTCTTATATGCGAGTTCACATGCCTCTTGTGTGCATAAAAGGACAGGCACGGATCAGAGAAGCTCGTGGTCACAGGAACTGCACAGGGATTGAGCTCGTGAAAGTCAATAATGCAAAGGCCTCCATCAAGCATCAAAGCTAATTTTCGACGATAGATATGGGGAGAACGCACACCTGCCCAGGCTCGACAAAACTCACATTTTGGGGGGGGGGCTGATTAACTTTGCCATCACACCGAAGAGCGCATGGGTCTCTTGAGTGAGATGCCTGCCAGTGCCCATCATTCCTGTAACAGGAAGCACTAATAGATAAAATAAAGCAGGTGCTCGAGCACCTGCTTTTTTTGATCTATTAGTGCTTCCTGATGAAGCTAATTTAGTAACTATTTTAGGATGGCGCTGGCAGCTTGCCGGCGCCATCCTAAAATAGTTACAAATTCAACAGGCTTGAACTTTTGCCCCCCAAATCCGCCGCTCGCGGATTTCGCGGATTTCCGGTAAATTCGCGGGAGTTCGCGGATTGCGAATTTACCGAAAATCCGCGAAATCCACGAGCGGAACGGATTTTGCGCTCACCCTTAGAAAGGTCATATCCAGCATTCACTCCAAATCAATTTATGCAGTTGAATGAAGTCAGGCCACTATTTAACATTCCAACTCATAATCGGTTTGAATATTTTTTCAATCTAGAAGAGCAGGACTGACTGGATAAAATGGTTGATAGTAACACCAGAAGCTTAGCTATAAGTAATGGAAATAAGGGATATTCACCATTAGCTGAAGTAAGAACAAATCAGAATAGACCAGCTGATGAAATGTATACCAATAGCGGCCCCCCAGTAGCTGGCAACACCACTGAGGACACAGCAAGGAGTGCTGGGAGCAACCCCACTAGACATCGTAGTAATTGTGGGTTATCAATTCTCAGTTGAAATGTGGCGGGGTTGGAATCTAGGCTCTCAGACCCCTTATGGGCTAAAATAATTGATGGCATATACATTGTTATGTTTCAGGTAACATGGGCTGTTGGGAATTTGCACATAGAGGGTTACCACTGTTTCAGCATACCATCACCTAAACCTAGATTTTGTCGAGCAGTGGGCTGTTTGTTCATTGGGATTAAGATTTTGGCTGGTGGTTCAATCAGAGATTTGTCCAGGGGGAATCCGAATATTCAAATTCTTGAATATAAGTTAAAGTCAAAGACCAGGATTTATTTAATTAACTTTTATAACAATGATTTTTATTGTGTACCGAATAAGAATTTTCAGGCATTGTCAAAGGCTCTACATAACCTGCAATTCAGCTCATTAACTGATGTAGAGTCAGGGATTTTAATTGGGGGCGATTTTAACGCAAAGTTAACAAAGAATCATGGGATTGAGGACAGGACTTATCTTGACCAAGCGGAACGAAGGGGTACAGAATTGAATTTGCCCTTGGCGACGCTATGAGAACAGGTCATAGTCCTAGTGCCCCCCATGCCCCCACTT
The DNA here is from genome assembly GCF_964263255.1 of Lissotriton vulgaris. Lineage (NCBI taxonomy): Eukaryota > Metazoa > Chordata > Amphibia > Caudata > Salamandridae > Lissotriton > Lissotriton vulgaris. The sequence goes on from NC_141699.1 coordinate 460,952,767, forward strand.
TCACAAGTAGGGACAGCAGTTCTACTATTGACTCCATTTTTATGTCGCCTCATCTAATAGATTGTATAGTAAAGTCTACAGTGACGGTGACATCTTTTGGTGACCATAACCCACTCATGGTAACCTTGAATCTTGCACCCAGTCCGGTTTACACAAATTTAAATGGTGCAAGGGATATCACACCCTCGATGGACGGACTGCGATTAAAATGGAGGGGGGCTGATAGCAGGGCAATTTTGGATAGTGTACAAACTATACACCCGCATCTGATTAAGTCTTGCTCATCCACAAACGGCAATCAACATAGGATAATTGCAGATTTTGAAAAACTGTGTTCAACTATAAAAACTCTTTTGTCAGTCCCGCTACCTAAGGAAGACAAAGAACCAAGGTGGTTTGACTCAGCCTGCTCATTAGCAAATAAGGAACTAGAAGGGCACTTAATACTAAACCTAGGTGCAAAATGACCGTCCAGATAGCCAGGAAACAGTATAAAACTAAAATAGCAGAAAGAAAGGCTACACTACTTTCTGAACAGTGGGAATCGCTGGTGACCAGCGCAAATCTGGGGGGCAGCGGACCTTTTTGGTCTGCAGTCAGGAAAACAAGGGAAATGGGTAAGAAGCTTACTCCAATTAGCTGCAACATAACTAGCAGTGTATGGAAGACCCATTTCTCAAAAATCTATGCAGCACCGCCTGAGGAGCTGTTGACTCCAACCACAGGACAATTGCGCGGCCTACAGATTGAAGCCCACAAAGTAGAAATAGCTATAAATGAGAGCCTTGGAAACAAGGCGCCTGGTCCTGATGGCCTGCCCATTGGTATTATTAAGTACAATTCGGACTTATGGGCACCAATTCTTCTTAATGTCTTCAACAGCTTACCTACAGCGGCTATGCCCGTTACCTGGGCAACTAGCATTATCGTCCCAATCTTCAAAAAGGGAGTCAGGTCGGAACCAGCTAACTACCGTCCGATCTCCCTTTTGGACAACACCCTAAAAATTTTGGGACAAGTAATTTATAATAGAGTACTTGAATGGACTGAAGACACAGACTTACTGGACCCGTGCCAGATGGGATTCCGGAGTGGAGTGGGAACAGTGGAGCAATGCTTGAATCTTAAATTGATAATCGATAAGTATAGTATTGCTCGATCGTCCCCCACCTATCTTGCTTTAATGGCTCTTTCATCCGCTTTTGATCTAGTGAATAGATCCAAACTCTGGACAATCCTACTAAATAACGGGTTAGATGATGCCCTTGTCGGGTTCCTGGTCTATCTCCACACTGATCTGAAAGCACGGGACAGAATTGGGATGGGCGGTGAAGTTTCTGGAGCTATTGATATAGGCAGGGGGGTGAGACAGGGGTGCGTTTTAGCACCCCTGCTGTTTAATATTTACATTAATGGTCTATCCAGTAGTTTGAAAAAAGTCACTAGCGATGTCCCGACAATCCTAGGGAAACCTTTACCAGTGCTTTTATACGCAGATGATGCGGTGCTTATGGCCCGCACACCAAATGCCCTTCACTTACTTGTTCATAATTTTGTTCATTTTATGGAGGGATTAGATCTGCGGGTAAATTTAAAAAAATCTTTTATTATGTCATGTGGCCCCGGGAAAAGGAAGATCAATACCATGCAGATAGGCACAGATAAACTCGAATCTGTTCCCACATTTCCCTATTTAGGACTGGCTTTCGCTGTGAACGGCTCATGGAGTGGGCACTTGGCCCACGCCACGAGCAAGTTCTCGAAAGCCACCAATTCTATTTTGAGCTTGCCCCGCCTGAAGAAAATAGGTGCCACTAAAGCTATTTAAAACATTTTTAGACTACAGTGCTTACCTGTTGCCTCATATGGAGCTGAGGTCTGGGGGTTGGGAGGTGGCCCATGCATTCAGTGGGAAGAAAGCCGTTTTTTCGGGAAAATATTGGGCGCTCCAATCTCATCCTCTGATTATATTTGCCATAATTAATTAAATCTTCCATATGTAAGCGACTTTATTAGAGCCAGACCAGCACTTTTCTGGATTAGAGTTTGGAGGAACAACGCTGCTACCCTTACACAAAATATCATAAAAGACTGTTTAAATTGTGCTCATGGTATGGCGATTCCATGGCTCTCAGGAGTTTTTAAAACACTGAGCGTCGTGGACAGAGGCAAACTATTCTCAGGCCCTACTAGGATCGAACCCAAGGATAATGCTGAGGTTAAAAATGCACTGTATGCACTTTATAATTTTGAACGGATGGGAAAAGAATCATCAAAATCAGCTGTCGCAAAACACTTGGGAAATGAATTGTGTAGACAACCACTCCCGCCCTACCTCTCCCTACCCATGACCAGCTGGGAGAGATCACTTTTGTTCCGTTTAAGAGCGGGTTCAGTGAAATTTCTGTTGTCTTTCCCACTGGATTACCGACATAGTAGTGACTATAACCCTTGCCCATGCGATGGTGTCAGCTTACAGGACGATTTGCACTTCCTATTCTTTGGCAAATTTTATCTTAGATATATCAAATGGTTTTCAACCCCTTATTTTAAAAAATTCAGACCACTTTCACTTAATGAGTCTTATAGAATGTTGGTTTCCCTGGATTCTGATTAATTAATTTTCCGCACAAGCACTTTTCTGAGACTGATAATACGAGTGCCCAAAATGATGGAAAATTCTTTGAAATTAGTCTCAATAGAGTTGAACTGTATTACATCTTAATTATGACATTTTAATTATGAAATCTTTGTAATAATGTATAATATAATGTATATGAATTGTTGTTTTTTAATTGCAGTACTTTTATGAATTTTATGAAATTCGAATAAAGGTCTTTTGAACTTTTGAGTCAAAATAAAAATATAAAAAAACTTTTTGGCCCCAGAGGGACCCCACTACCAGGCCTGGGGTTAGGGTATTCATACCCTGCCTCCTTGTGCCTTTTTACATTTTTCTTGGGACTTGGGAGAAGTCCTGAGTTCCAAGAACGCCACCACCAATTCCTGATGGAAGTGGTGGCAGCCAATCATGGTCTTGCTGGTGGCATGTGGATCACACAGATTCACACCAATTTACAAAAGAGCTCTTCCTGGACTGCGTTCTAGTTTCCCGTCAAATTTCATGTAATTCTGTTCAGCGGCTCAGGCTGTAGTCTTGTCGAAAATATTTAATGGAAATTGAATTTAAAAAAACATTTTGGGCCTCTCCCCCCCCCTTTTTATTGGCCCCACTTGACAAATCACTTCAAAACTGTGAGTGGCAAACGAGTTTTGAAAATTGTGGGAAGATTCGTCGAACAGCACCAAAGTCATTATTAAAATGTCAAATGCTATTGCTATGGAAACTAGGTCCTAACTATAACTGACTCAATATATAGATATGTATAAATTAAACTGAATGTTACACATATATACAATTTATAAAAAAAAATGCTCTAATGATAAAAAGTTGTATAATTTTTTTATTTAATAATACGTGTAAGTTTAGGTTTTTTAAAGATATGTAATGTAATGTAATGTAATGTAAAAAGGCTTTTATATAGCGTATACTATCACTCCAAGGAGCATCTTGGCGCTGATGGTCACCCTAGAATGGAAAAGGGTGAGTAGGCTGGAACAACGCTAAGAGATCAAACATTACACCAAATCCTTACAGGCAGCGTCGGAGAGCGTAAAAACCCAGGTCTTTAGGGCTTTCCTAAACAGAGATTCTGTTGAAATTTGACGAAGTGCGGGAGGAAGTTTATTCCAGGCTATAGAGCCTAAGACTGCAATGGATTTTCCACCTTTGGTCGCTAGTCTGAATTTTGGGACCACTAGTAAGTTGAGGTGGGAAGATCTCAGGTTTCGGGATGGCAGATGTCGTTTAAAGTTGTTGGACAGATATCTAGGTCCTTTTTGCATAATAGGCTCTAAAGGTGATAATCAAGATTTTAAACAACAACCGCTTATGGATGGGGTCCCAGTGAAGGGCACGGAGTGCTGCAGAAGCCGATGATTTCCTGGGCCAGCCCAGGACAAGACGGGCGGCGGCATGCTGGACCATCTGCAACTTGTGGAGCACGGTCTTATTAGCTCCAGCATATAGACTGTTGCAGTAGTCCAGTCTTGATGTGATAAGTGCCACCACCACTGTCTTTCTCGTGGACAAAGGAAGGAGATCGAAAAACTTCCTTAGCATTCGGATGATATGAAAGAAGGAACTTGCTACCCCAATGGCTTGTTGCTTGAATGATAGGGCATTGTCGAACTTAACACCAAGATTACGGGCAGAGGAAATGGTGTTTGGGGGAGCTTCAGCACCTTCAGGCCACCACTGCTTAGGGGAGAATAAATTTTGCGAGCCGAATGGAAGTATTTCTGTTTTACCAGAATTACACTTCAAGTGGTTGATCTTCATCCATTCGAACGTCGCAGTTAAGCATGTTTTGATATTTTCTTCAGCTTGTGGAGACTCCCTGTCGAGTACCAGAATGAGCTGCATATCGTCAGCATAGGAAATGGTGCTGATCTGATACGAAGAGATTAGCTCAATCAGGGGTACCATATAAAGATTGAAAAGTAGCAGGCTCAAGGTAGAGCCCTGTGGTACCCCTGTTTTGATCGGTTTTTCCTCAGATCTGTATTGGCCCAGAACTGTGATTTGTCGTCTCAGGCTCAGGAAATTTTGGAACCACTCTAGCACTACTCCGCCTATCCCTGTGCTCCGGAGACGGTCAATCAGGATGGTGTGGGAGACCGTGTCGAAGGCCGCCGATAGATCGAGTAATATCAAGACGGCCTTCTTTCCAGAGTCCATAGCGGAGCGCAGGGATTCAGTGGAGAATAAGAGTGCAGATTCGGTCGAATGTTTAAACCTGAAACCCGACTGATTCGGATGCAGGACATTGTTATCTTCCAGATAAGTGGTGAGTTGGTTATTGACGAATGACTCGGTCAGTTTGGATAACAGTGGCAACAGTGAGATAGGCCTTAGGTTGGAAAGAGTGGTAGGGTCGGGTAATGGTTTCTTTTGGAGGGGTTTAACCGCGGCTAATTTCCAATCTGATGGAATCTCTGCCGTTGCTAATGATGAATTGATGATTCCATTCACTATGGGATTTACCTCATTAACCAAAGCTCTTAAAAGCATGGGCGGACATGGGTCAAATGGTGATCCAGACTTGCTAGACAGAATGGCCTGACGTGATTCCTCCAAAGAAATGGGGGCAAAAACATTAAAATGGGGATTAAGTGGATAGTTTATTCCATTTGCTTCTGTAGATTTGCTTTCAAGAGAGGTTGAAATTCAGGTTGGAGGTGGAAAATCCTTGACGATAGCTTGAATTTTATTGTCAAAATAGTCTGCAATAGAATTACACAGTGATAGCGAGGGTGGGATATCCTGGGCAAGAGCTCTAGGATCCGTAAAGCTATTTACAATCTTGAATATTTCTTTCTGATTGTTTCCCGCAGATGCAATGGCCTCTGAAAAGTGGGCTTTTTTTGCTGATTTAATGGCGACATGATACTGTCTACGCGCTGCTATGTAAATTTTATGATCTTCTCCTGAGTATTTTCTGCGCCATTTGCGCTCTAATGCTCTCACTTTGCCTAGTTCACTCTTCAGAGTGGAAGAGAACCAGGGGGCACTTCCTTTGATTTTATTGCTCATAGGGGTCATTTCCTTCAACAGATCTTGTTGGTTACTAAGAGATGTAATCCAATCACAGAAATGTTGATTGTCTATTGTGGTATGGCCGGATAGAATAGGTTTAGTCTCTATTACATTGGTTAAAAGATTTGGTTGGGTGAGGACTTTTTTCCAATCAGGTTTTTTTTCTCCTGTTGTTCTTATTTTGGTGTCTATGGGTGTTTTGAGGTGAGTTAAAAGTCACCTCAAAAGGGATAAGTTTGTGGTCAGACCAAGTTTGGACTACTGGGGAAGTACAGGTCAGCAGGTTCAGATTTGAGCAAATACAGTCCAGTATGTGGCCCGCGCTATGCTTGGCTTCTTTGTTTAACAGGGTAAGACCAAGAACATTAATGATATCCATAATACACATTACTCCTGGGTCGCTAAGGGAGTCGAGGTGAAAATTTAAATCCCCTAATAAAGTGAAGTGGGCAGCTCTGAGTGTGAGATTGCTCAGTACATCTCCTATGCTCTCTAGAAATTCTTGGGGTTGCCCCGGGGGGCGATAAATCAAGGCTCCAGAAAATGACAGGGAGTCATGAATATTTAAACAAAATGCCACGGCCTCTGCTCCCTTTATATCAGATAGTTTGTAAGTAGTGCAGGTCATGGTGTTGCGATGGATAATTGCCAGACCCCCTCCCCTTTGTTGTGGTCTAGCAAGACGCTGGATTTGAAATCCTTCAGGGAGGGCTACCACTATATCAGGGGTGCACCAGGATTTTAGCCACGTTTCGGTTATGAAAAGCCAATCCAAATTCATCTCAGTAATCAAATCATAGATGTGCTGTGCATTTTTACACATAGATCTGGCATTGATGAGCCCCCCTCGTAGAGTGGTGGGTTGTGTTTTATTTTTATTATTGTGAGTTGGTTCTGGCCAAAAAGTTTTCTTACAGTGTTGGCAGTGAATAGGACCATACCATGTGTCTGGTTTAACAATATCATGGCAATGTGGCGAGGGCTTATTCAAGGATAGAAGAAACGCTCAAGACATACCGGGATCTGTATTAGGGTGGCTATTCCCCGTGGCCCTTGGCGCTTCCTTAGCGCTGACGGGCGCAGACGGGCAGGACTCTTGCATGACTCCGGCGTGAGTCCGGCACGTCCGCCCGTCGCGTCCGCGACAAGATGTATTGTAATTTTTAAAACATAATAAGTAAATAGTAACATTTTACTTTAGGTGTTTTTTTAATCAATGTTTGAAAATGTGTTTCAAATTAATATATTCAAATTAGTTAAATGGATTTGTAAAAAATAAGGTAATAGTTTAAAGTTACTACTAGAAGCATTTCACATGTAAGCCATCGGTCTTCACCAGCAAGGCGTATAGCTCCCTATGGTAAAGTCTAGAGAATGTTTTAAGGGCTTTTTTAAACTTTAATAAAATTGTAAAAAATACTTTTTATGTTAAGTATTAATGCAAATGAAGTTTATATATTTATTTTAAATGTAGAATATAATAAAATAATGCAACAGAGCTGTTAACTTTAAATTGAATATATAATTGATTTATTTAATTAAATCAAATGAAAAATATTTTTTGAACATGTATTTAAAAAACAAAATCACACCTAAAGTATAATGTTAGATTATCCTTTTATTTATTAAAAGTGCAAGGAATGATTACTATGGAAGGTGAGGGATGTCCGCGAAGAGTAGGTTGGAGACTGAAAGCATGGGACCTGAGGGGCGCAGAAGAGTAGAGTTGGAGCTGTACTTTCGGGAGAATCAGGGATCGGCTGACTCAGCAGTGGTCTTAAGGGAGTTGTCAAAACAGTGCTGCAGGACAGGGTGCAGAGCACCCTGGCCTAGATCAAAAAGAGCAAGATTGAGGGCCTGAGCGGCAGATCATGGCCCTTGAAAACTCCCCTGGGGCCCGCTCTGATCTCAAAGCCTAGCATTCCATTGAGGTGCTCTGGTGCACATATCGAGACCTAGCTGTGGAAGAGGCCCTTAGTCAGTTGCTGGCATCACAGCATTGCCTCTACGATGCTGGAGATAAGGCAGGCTAGTTGTCGGCCTTGCTTAGTGGGTGGAAGGCAGAATCCAGCTGGAACCACAGTATTGTGGGTGGGACCTGTGCCCTCCATGTGTCGGAGGTGGCCATAGCGGAAACTTTTACTTGCTACTTTGATTCATTTTACCAGGCCCTTCTGCTGGCGGACACCCCCAACAGCCCAATATTTGGCCGGAGTGGATCTGCCAATGTTAACTCCCATAGATTGGGAAGAGCTGAACAGCTATATTACCATAGAGGAAATTGTAGCCGCCATTGCCAAATTGAAGTTGGGTAAGATGCTGGGCCCAATGGCCTCCATTTAGAGTTCCTCAAGAGGTATTCAGACCTATTAGCCCCCATATTCTTCATCCCTTCAAAGAATCACAAGATCAAGGTGGGCTACCACCGGACCTCCAATTCGCATCAATTGTTGTGATCCACAAACAGGATAAGGCTGACATAGACTTTGAAATGAAATGAAATGAAATGAAATTTTTACTACCCCATATCTCTATCTCTACTGAATATCGAAGTGAAAGTGCTAGCCACCATCCTTGTCACACGCCTCCTAATGGCAATTTTCCTGATTACACATCAAGACCAATCTGGATTAATGGATTAATGGCAACCCAGTCCATGCCGCTTAATCTCCAGCGCCTCTATAATTGAATGTCTATGATTGAATGTCTATGGTTGCCTTGAGAACAGATCCCCACATTTTCTTGGCACTGGACACGGAAAAAGCATTCAGTGCCATCCATTGGCCCTTTCTCCATCATAAGTATGGCTTCAGTTCCAATTTTCAGCAGTGGATCTCCTTGCTATGTCAGGCCCTACAGCGGCAGTCCGATTGAACAGGGTCCATGGCACCCAACAGGGGTGTACCTTGTCATCCCTGATGTTCGCCCTCATGATTGAACTGCTGCTGGCAGTGGTTTACTCCCACCAGTGCATTAAAGAATTTTACATTTCAGAGGCAGATAGCACAGAGGTGAAAATTTTGCTCTACATTGACGATATCCTGTCATATGTTAGCCGAACAGGTGACCACCATACTATTAAGCCTCTCCACTTTTGAGACCTACGGGGTCAGGCTATTGTATGAATTGCAGTACATCTGTACTTTGCCACCCTTATACCCCACTGCATCCCACCAATCTCACTCAATAACTGTAGGTAGTGACTGAAGGCTTGCAATACCTGGGGGTCTGTGTGACACTGCCCCTAGAGATATGTTTCACTAAGACATTGCGGGACGAGGTGGGAGGGTGGTGCATGCTCCCCCTCACACTGATGGGGAGAGCAGCCATTTTCTAGATGATCATGCTCCCTAAACTCCTATACAACATAAAAAACACCTATTATCCACTCCCTTGCAAGTTGACCAGAGAGATGCCACTCTGGAGGGGGTGGGGGGGGGAGTGTGGTTGAGAGAGATTGAAAAACCTAGGAGGTTAGGAGCCTGGGACCTCTTGGGGTTCACCAGATTGAAAATGGTGAGCTAGTGCCATTTGCAACAGGAATACTCCATGCACACCAATTTCTGAAATACACCCAGCTGCATCATGCCAGATTCCACTTCTACTAGAGGAGTTGTCTTCGAAAGCAATATCCTCTATATATAAAACACTCAATAACCATATAGGATAGGTTCCTGTAGTTGAGGGAGAGGTGAGGTCTGGAGATGGGAGACCTAGAAGATGTTGATTGAGAGGCAGCTTTGATGCACACAAGAGAGGTGGCAATAAAATCTCACCTACACCTAATACAATTGCAAATCCTCCATCGGGTGTATTGTGAGAAGGTTAGACTACATCGCATGGATCGTGATTTGTCCCCGAGCTGAATCCAATGTGGGTATGAACACTGGCCTGGCTTTAGAGAGCGTTTTTGAATAAATATAAACTTTGTCCTTAAGTATCATTGTATGATTAGTTTGGTAGACAGAGCCTGTATGTTTACCTAACAGTTTTTTTGCCGGAAATATATACATGGTGTGGCTAAAAGTTTCATGATGTTGGAGCTGCACTTGCCTGATAGTATGAGGTTGTGTTTAACCGAGCCCTGCACTACTTACAGAGACGTGACCACAACAATCTACCCGAAACTCCCATAGCCTAGAGGTGGCCTATTCATGTCAGAGTTTTCGATGGTCTGCGTCAACCCTTTGCTGTGTTTCAGTAAGGTGTGGTGTTGGTAGTCATGGAAGAGTCCAGGATGTTGTGATACATTGTGTTCTATTCTGGTATTTCATTAGAGTGTGTGGTAAGGTGAGGCATCGTCTGTGTAGCCCTGTGTATAGTGGTGCCACATAGTTGATGCAGTGTAGTGATGCAAAACTGCATTCTGATAAAGAGAGGAGTGATATTGCAGGATGCCCAAGTGTGTTTACAAAATCACAAATTTCTCTCTTCGGTTTCCCCTACTCTGGACGCAAGCCTCTGCCGCCGCACCCACCCCTCCCCTGCTGGGGTAGCTCTGCCCCGAGAGCACAAGGCCTTCAGTCAAGCTGTGTCGACATCACGCCAGCTGTGCTCATAAAGCCCATCAGCTCACCCCGTTCCCTTCTTCCCAGTTCAGTGTAATTCAGATTTGAAGAGAAGTTGATACTGTATTGAGCTAGAATATGAACAGTGTGCCTGACGGTGATAGTGTATGGTTGGCGCCCCATCATGTTGGTGTTTAGATGTTCATGTGCACCATATTTAGAAAAGTAGAAAAAAACACAGCTATAGCAGACATTTCTGCTACAATAAACCACAGTCTTAAAGCAGATACTGGATAACTAAAACTACAAAGTGCACATTGAAGTCTCATGATCTTTTCTCTGCCCCAAACCTAATCCAAAATCCAGCTCCTGCAAATGTTGTCATTTTCCTGCGTCTCTGTGATAAGAAATCTCACGGCCAGGGGCTACGCGGAGTGAGGGGCATTTAAAATTATCTGTACACCTCCCTAACCTTTGTGTCTTTGGAAGAGAAGACAGAGACAGCAGCGCTTGGGCCTGTCACGCCTTAGCAAATCCTCGGCTCGGAGACACTGTTTCAAAACCTTTAATTAAGGCAGCCAGGAGAGGTGATATCCTGGCAAGGCACAATTAAAGACGTTTAAAGTGGAAGGGAGACCCGTGCGTGCTTGCATTGCCTGAGCAGACTGGTTCTTTACGAGCTATGCCATCCTATCAAGCAGCATAATGTCTGTGAGAGATACATATGTATGCAAAATATAAATGCGGGTCCCTGTCACCCACTTACCTGAATTCTCCTAGCATAATAGTCACATACCTGATAATACCTGTGACTTAGTGAAATGATTTGCTTATCCTGGCCACATACAATAGGTCATACATTTGTGGCCATGTGCAGTGGGTGATTTGTTGTCCAAGGCAGGGTTATGTTGTCATGTTATGTTATGATGATTTGTATGGCATGCTACCCTCCTAAGAAGGGGGCAGCCATGATGGAGTCCGTTGGAATAGCCAGAGTTTCAATTTCTTGTCAAATTCTAAGATGAAACTGGTGGCTGATTTGTAAGGGGAGGGCCTTTCAGGCTTTAGAAGCCAGGCAGAAAAAGATGCAGCTTCCGGCTCTGACTCTTCGGATGCGGAGAACGTGGGTGAGCAAGAGGTTGGCCAAGTGGAGGTGTCTCGTCGGTGTGTGGAAGTTGATGTAGCTGTTCCGGTATGCAGGGCGTTGCATTTGAAGTGCTTTGAATATGTGTGTGAAGAGCTTGAAGAGAGTGCATTTGTGTATAGGGCAGTTGTGGATATTTATGAAATGTATGGATATGTGAGGGCGGAGTGGTGGTTTGAGTCTGGCTGCTGCATTATCAATGACCGGGAGTCTTTGGCAGAGTTGTGAGATGATGCTGGTATGTAGGGAATTTCCGTAGTCCAGTTTGCTGGTGATCAGGACATTAGCGATCTATGTTTGGGTGTTTAGCAGAAGCCATCTGAAAACTTTCTTAAGGACCTTGATGGTGTGGAAACAGGTAATGGCAACCAAGTTGACCAGGTTGGGACCCAGATTGTCTTACCCACTGAATATCAAATCAATACTATCAATGGGGCAGAATATCAAGGGCAGAAAATTGAACATAAAATATCAACAAGTAAGTTAGTGTATATTTTCTATACCTAACTCCAAATATATGTAGCTATACAGTTCATATATATTTAATGTATGTAGATGTGGAGTTAGGAATAGTAAATCTATAGTTTCCTATATGCACATACTTTTCAATATTATATCTCTCCAAATTCTTTCCCTGATATTAGTGTGCCACAATATTGTTAGTGTCGATATTCAGTTGTACAATCATCAAGATTTGATTGTGGATCATGATCCCTAGGTTCCTGGCTGACTTTGACAGCCTGGGTGTTGGCTCTTTTTCTAGGGCCCACCAGCCTGAGGACCGGAGAGAGGTGTCTTTTCCAAAGAGGAACACCTCGGTTTTGTCAGAATTGAGCTTCAAGCAGTTGGTCCTCATTCGATTTGTGAATTCAAACATGCAGTTAATGAACTTTGTCTGAGTGTTTGAGATGTCATCAGAGAGGATGAGCTGGGTGTTGTTGACATAAGAGATGATGCTGAGACCATAGACTTGGACGATGCAGGTGCGCAGGGTCATATAGACAGTGAAGAGCATAGGGCTGATTGAGGAGCCCTGAAGGGGGCCGCAGATCTGGTTGGAGCATTTGAAGAGTATTTTTGGGTGCATTATGTTAGGAATATGCTGATCCATCAGAGTGCTGTCCACATATTTTGAATTTGTGGATGCGTTGTATGAGGATGGGGTAAGATATGGTGGTGAAGGCAGTCAAGAGGTTAAGTAGGATGAATGCCACTATGTTCCCCTCGTCCAAATACACAGATGTCACACGTGGCAGCAAATAGAATGGGCTCTCTGATTTGGTTAGGTCTGAATTCAGAATGGGAAGGGTACTGGATGAGGTTGGTGATGAGGTGGTCAGCCAGCTGCTTGTTAATGAGTATTTCCAAAACTATGGCATTGTTTGATAGGAGTGGGATGTTCTGTAGTTGGCCAGTGTCTTCAGATTTGCTAAGGGTTTTTTAATGAGTGGCAAAATGGTGGTGTGTGTCCAGGCTTTTGGTAATGTGGCTGTGGTAGGTGAGCTGTTGAGGATTCGAGTGAGTGCTGTGCAGATGGGGTTGAGTCTTTTGGTGAAGATTAAGTGGGGGCAGGTACCTGAGGGAGCTCACACAAGGATGGAGAACATGGTGGTGGTGGTTTCCAGGGGAGGAGGAGGTTAGGGGCGGTTTCTGGTTTGTTCTTCTCAACGGATTGGAAGATGGTGAGGGTGGAGAGGTCCAGTAGATGCAAGGTTGTTTTAGATGGTATTGATTATGATGTTGAAGTATTGAGCAGACAGGCCTGAAGAGTTCCTGTGAGGGGGGATGGTCACGGAGTTGGTGGCTGAGGACATGAATTCCTTAAGTATGGTGAAGAGTTCTTTGAAGTTGGTGGAGCTGGTTTGAATCCATTCAGTGAGTACTGAGCACTTAGTGGTTCTGAGTTGCTGGTGATAGTCCAGAGTGTTGGTCCCTAAGTGTATCTGTAATTGTTGACATTGATGAGTCGCCATGGGTGTTCTGGTTGTGTGCAGTGGCGCTTGGCGAGTCAGAGGACTTACAAGTACCATATTGCCTGTGACTTTGTCCAAGATGTAGAAATGATTTTTATTGGAACCAGGCTGTCTGATCAGGAGCTGGTCCATGTGTAGAAGTTCAGGACAGAGTGAGTCTTGGCATGGCGGGCATTGAGTTTAGACCTCTGTCTTCCAGATTTTGTCTGGGAACTTGCTCCAGTTGTGCTGGGAGGTCTTAGTGAGTACAGCTCTTGGTCAGTTTTGCAGCTGCAGGCCAAATCAGACACTGGAGTGGTCAATCCAGGTAAGAGGGTTATGCTTGTCCACCATGATGCGAGTAAAACTTAAAAAGGCAGGGTCGAGGCGGTGTTTGGCTGAAGGGAAAGGGTTGTGCACTTGTTGGATCAGTTCTATTATGCTCAGATCTTCCAGGAGGTTGGAGGGTGCTGGTGTTGATGTGTTTCTCTAGGTGAAAGTTGAGGTTGAAGGCGCTGGAGATGACAATCAGTTGGGCAATTTGGTCTGTAAGGGTGGTTCCAAAGATGGATCTAGGTCCAGAAGGCTTGTAGAGTAGCCCCCGCCCTACCCAGGCTGGTATTAACTGAGGTGCTGAGCTTGAAGGCAACATGCTCAAAGTGGCCACTGGAGATTGCTGATGAAATGGAGCAGTTGATATTTTCATTGCAGATGATGGCGAGTCCAACTTCGGGTTTGTTGATTCGATCTTTCTTGCAATCTTGTATATGGGGGAGATGGCCACTGTGATGTCCAGGGCAGATGTCAGGTTTAGCCCAGTGTTGGTGAGAAAAAATAGGTCCAGGGAGTGGTAGTGTAGGAAGTCCCATAGTTCAATGACATGTTTGATGAGTGAATGGGTGTTGAGGAGAAGACATGTCAGGGGAGGGGTGTGTGTTGTGCATGGTCATGCTTGGTGAGGTTGGTAGTGTGCATGAGACGAGGAGGGGGCCAGGGAGTGTGGGTTGGGAGAAACGCAAATTAAACTGCAAGTGGCACAGGAGAATGCACAATTGGTGCTGGTGGAACAATCAATGTGCAGTATTAGAATGATGCTGATAGTAGAAAGGTACAGGTGCAGAGTAAGTATGGACGTTCAGTCTTCATGGAATGGAGAGCTTCTGCCAAGTAACATCTCAGACTACAGTGTGAGGAGTGGTGAGTCAGAGGTCCTGGTGCTGGGTATGAGTGGGAGCAGACAGGCACAGAGTAGCTGGTCTTTGAAGTAATTCTGCACACCAGCGGCGCTCCAGCTGCATAGGCTTACTGCGCTTCTACACTGCTGCCACCATTAGGAAGGTCCAGGTGGTGGGAGGAGGTGCAAGGAGTGATGGTTGGGCTAGGGGGGACAGGAGCAAGCAGTGGGAAATTGGAGCTTAGCAGGTCAGAGTGTGGCACAAAAAAGGAGGGAAAGACAACATGAGGCTATAGAGGTGCAAAAGAATGAAAAAAGAGGCAAAAATGAAAACAAAAAGAGGAAAAGCGACGATAACAAGGGTCAGAGTGAGGAATGGATGATGAGTGAAATGCGGGGAAAAAAGAAAATGCAAGAAAATCGAAGCAGGGCACAGTAAAAGGGAAAAGTATAGATAGAGACCAGGGTGGAAAGCAGAATGCAAGAAGAGAAGTGATTGGAAGGAGTGAGAAAACAGGACTAAATGAGGCAAAAGGGGCAGAAGGTGAAAAATGCAGAATGAGTTAAAGAGGCAAAAAATGAGAAAAGTGTTAGAGAGAGGCAAGAATGCCTGAATTGAGGGGCAGAGGCTAGGCGGTCTCAATCCAGAGGTGCTGAGTGGGAGCCAAAAGGGCCAGGACTGGTCGCAGGATTGGACACAGGCTAGGGGTTTTGGCAGGAACAGGCAGTGGCCAGGCAGGGCGAAGCAGTACCTTCTTAATGGCTGATTCGCACTGTTGCTGCCATTAAACAGGTCTGGGAGAAGGAAGGCGATCCGGGGGGTGGTGGGTGGGGCAGGGCAGAGCCGAGCAAGTGGCGGAAGCAATTGAGCAGCAGGTAAGAGTGTGGCACGAAAAAGGCAGAAAAGGCAGCAAAAGGATGCAAAGGAATGCAAGAAGAGGCAATAAGAAGGCAAAAATGAAGGCAACAAGGCTCAGAGTGGCTGAGGAGTGAAAAGCAGGAAAATTGGCAAAAGTGAGAAAATCGAAGCAGGGCAAAGTCAAAGTGAGAGACAAAGAAAGAGAACAGTGTGGAGAGCTGGCAGCAGGAGGCAAAAAGAGGACTTATTGGAAATAGTAAGAAAACAGAGCAAAAGAGGTAGGAGGCATTACTTAATCTGCAAAACAAATAAGTGCCAGGGCCCAATCAGGAGACTGCTGCAGCTTGCACCACCCAGTGCCACCACCAGCACTGCCGTTGATACTATCAATACAGAGACCAGTCATGTGGCCATTCAGGCTATTCCAGACCCTCAAAACTTTAAGAAGGCCTTAAGTGGCAGGTATTAGTCATTTTGTAATGTATATGGAACCAATAAACAACAGTTTAAATTAGACCATCGGTGCCACCATGTGGCTGACTGTCAAAAGTGCCGGTGCTGACATTTAAGTGCTGGTACCAAGCATTGGAAACCACCACCTCAGATTAAGCACTGGCAGAAGATGAAAAATGCAAAAGGAGCAAAACCTAAGACAAAAAGAACAGAAGAGGCAAAAACCGCAAAAGGTGAGACACAATTGAGGTAGGCAGGGATGCCTGAGTCATATGCAGTGAAGGAGGCAAGGGGGACTCAATCCATTGAAGCGGTGTGGAGCAGGGTTTAAGATGGTCAGACCTGGTTAGAATACAAGGAAAGTGTAAGGCAGTTAGGCGGGTTAGGCAGGTTTTTTTTAATCAGGGTTCACTGCATGGATTGAGTGGTGTCCAGGACTGCAGTCAGTTGCCGAAGTCCATGCACAGCGGGTTTGGTTGAATATGAGAAAAAAACTGAAATTCACTGAAAGAACAAAGGTTAAAGCGATATTATAGTTATGTATGGCAATAAGAACTTCCTTATGTTACAAAATGCAGAACGTCAATGGAAAAAAACAAGTGTTAAAGTGATATTATAGTTAGGTGTGGTAATAACATCTTAGCTTACAACAAAAAAACCTAAAAATGCACTGAGAAAAGCACA
This sequence comes from Lissotriton vulgaris, assembly GCF_964263255.1. Classification (NCBI taxonomy): domain Eukaryota; kingdom Metazoa; phylum Chordata; class Amphibia; order Caudata; family Salamandridae; genus Lissotriton; species Lissotriton vulgaris. The sequence continues at coordinate 460,969,200 of NC_141699.1, forward strand.
AAAGTTAAAATAATGTTATTGTTAGATGCTAGAACAAGATAAAAACAGAAGTTTAAAAAACACTGAAATTCACCTGTTATGGTGTACTGAGCTAACTATAACATGCTTCTCCCATGCACTGCTTATAACCTCACATATTGCATCACTCCTGAAATGTTAAATGACATAATTTAAAGCATCATCGATGGCACCTCAAGTAAGTGTTACAGATTATATGTAAAATGATGTTAAATTATGCTATGCAACATTATTTCATGCACTTGGGGCCCGATGTAAGAGCCCTAATACCGTTTCCGACCGGTATTAGGGTTTTCTAATGGAGGAGCATGCTTTACAGAATCGGTATTTTAACGAATCTGTATTTACATATTCGGTAAAATTACCGAATCGGTAAATACAGACTCGGTAAAAATACCGATTCTGTAAAAGCACATGTAGGTAGCACATCTTTGAGTGCTGCAGGCCTTTCAGATTCGGTATTTTACCACCCAATCCAATTGGGTGGTAAAATACAGAATCCAGGTGTGCATGCACATCTGTGCATGCACACCTGTGCAATGTGACACACAGACATGCCCTTAGGGCATGTCTGTGTGCCACATGGCACACAAGTCCGGAATTGGGGTGCCAGAGGGTGTCAAAGTGACACCCCCTGCACCCTTGCAAAAATCGGAATTTACCGAATCGGTAAATACCGATTCGGTATTCACCATTGATTCCTATGGGCTTCAAGGCCCATAGGAATCAATGGGGGATACCGATTTTGTATTTACCGAATCGGTAAATACCGAATCTTACAGATTCGGTATTTAACGATTCTGAAATACCTACATGTGCCCCCTTCTATTTTACCACTTCTTAAATACCGAATCGGTAAAATTCGGTATTTTAGAAGTGGTAAAATCGATTTACCTACATCTAGCCCTATATTACTTAACGGTCCTTCAAGTCACAAGTTATATGTAATATGGCAAATAATGTAATGGTTTATTATTATTTATAAAAGTAGCCCCCACCCCCCTCAAACCTCCTGTTTTTCTGTTGTCTCACCTGTTGAGACGCGCATACCACGAGCTGGCCGTTTGAGGTGCTGCGGTCTTCCCTGGATATCTTTATTGGATTTCTTCATTTGGTTCCTTCGTGGGTGGGCCTCTCCCGCGATTTCTTCTGCCTGCGGGGCCTGGCGGTGCTGGCCCGGGCAGCGCTGAACCTTTCCACACTGCATCTGGGGTTGGAGGTGCTCCCTTGGCGGTAGAGCGGGCGGGTCCGGCTGATGGAGTCACAGACCCTGTGTGGCTGGGGCTGTCTTTCTGGGTTGGAGGCCTGAAATTGAAGCGGCGGCAGCGGGGAATTTCATCTGGCATCCTCGGCTGGCTGTTTCTGCTGCTCTTTACAGTAAGGACCTTGTGTGAGGCCGTTTTTTTATCATTTCATGGGTGTTTTTCGATTGGATTTCTGTATTTTGCAGGGAGGGTTCCACTTTTCTCTCTTTTTTGATTGGTTTTCTAGGGTTCCCTCCTGGTTTTTAGTGTCAGATGGTTGGTTTCTGATACTTGACTGCTCCCTATTTAAACTTTTTCAGCTGTGCTTCTGTTTTTTGGGTCATTATGGCTTCCATGCGCAGGCATGTTTTGTCCTCCTACTCCTCTGACGAAGATGAGCCGATTCCGGCTCACCGGACTAGGTCCAAGGGTCGGGGGATTCTGCAGCCCTGCTGTCTGCTTCTGATGTCCAGGACATGATTGAGGTGGCTGTGGCTCGCGCTCTGGGCTCCTGGGTTCCTGCCAAGCACAAGTCTTCTCGTTCTGTGGTGGGTCCCGTGGACTCTCCCTCTGAGGACTCTTCTTCTTCAGGCGCTGCCAAGCCCTCTACCTCTTTCAGGAAGTTTGTGCGTAGGGAGGAGGTTCCTGCGATTATCCAGTACATTAGGGAGAACTTGGGGTTTTCGCCCTTTTCTGCGCCTGAAGGGTTGGATGACATGTTTCCTCAGTATGTTAAACCCCCCTTTCTCGCAATGCCCTTTTATGGGCGCATCAAGGACTTGATTTTTGGGGAAGGGCGTGATCTGTGTGCCTCTCAGTTCCTCATTTCTTGCAGAAACTGAACTCCTTGGAGGAGGGGGAGGTTTCTCTTCCTCTCTCTGTCCAAGTGGATACCATGTTGGCAACCCTGATTTTTCGTACGCCGATTAATCCTGAGAACTGTTGTCCAGCTGATGCTACTGATAAAAAGGTGGATGGGGCGCTGAAGAAGGCCTTCTCTGCTGGTGACTTGTCAATACGGGCTGGCATTTATTTTGCTTATGAGGCTCAGTGGTGGGTGTCTGACTTTGGGAAACTGGCCACAGCTGTCCAGGATGAGTCGGATTGCTCCGGCTTGCTTGTCCACATGGAACAACAGGCCAAGCTCTTGGCTGACGTCTCTTCGGATGTGCTTCGTTCTTCTGCCATTGCTTCTGGTTCCTTGGTCCTGGCTCGGAGGAACCTGTGGATGAGTGACTGGAAAACGGATTATTCGAAGGAGTCCTTTCTCCTTAAGATCCCCTTTGATGGCAAAATGCTTTTTGGGGAGCGGCTGGACAGTATGATCACAAAAGCTTTTAAGGGCCGTAAGCATGCTCTTCCTTACAAGGGCGAGTCGTCTGCATCTCACCCTCGCCACTTTTGGAATTCAGCTCCTTCCTCTGCCTCTTCTTTCCAGTCTTCCTGGCAGTCCTCAAGGGCCTTTTCAGACCTTCGGCGTAAGTTCCAGCCAAAAAAGGCAGCTCCCGTGGCTGGACCCAGGAATCTGTCGGATGCCTTCAAGCGGAAGTACTGACAACAACGGTGTGGCAGCCTCGAGAACTGTGGGAGGAAGGCTGTTGTTTTTTTCTGGAGGCTTGGAGTCTGGATATGAAGGATCACTGGGCGTTGAGTGTTGTCAGGATAGGTTATCCTATCGACTTTGTTGCTATTCCTGACGGCTGGGGCACCATCCGTACTCCTGACCCCAAGTCCCCGGCGAAATGGAAGGCTCTTCTGGAGGGGGTACGGGATCTTCTGGAAAAGAAAGCGATTGTCCCAGTCCCCCTGGCACATCAAGGTCAGGTTTATTGTTCCACTTTATTTCTGGCTCAGAAGGTGTCAGGGGGGGGTTCCGGCTGGTTCCGGACCTCAAGAGGGTGAATGCTTGGGTTCGGACCATCCACTTCAAGATGGTGACCTTGCAGTCCATCATTCCTTTGGTGGGAGTCCAGGACTTCATGACTTCTATCGATCTGCAGGATGCCTATCTTTATGTTCCGGTGGCTCGGGGGCATGAGAAGTTTTTACATTTTGCGATCAGCGATTCTCACTTCCAGTTTGCAGTTTTGCCATTCGGGCTGAAGTCCACTCCGCGGGTCTTCACCAAGTTTCTGGCTCCTTTGGTCGCATTGGTCCACGCCCAGGGGATATTTCTCCATCCTTACCTGGACAATTGGTTAGTCCATTCTCCCTCGTTCCGGTTGGCTCTCAGTCACACGGAGGTGGTCCTGGCCATTTTGAAGGGGCATGGCTTTCTTATCAATGTGGGGAAGTCCTTCCTTTTTCCATCCCAGGATCGTCTCTTCATTGGGGCTCGGTTTTGGATGGATTTGGGGGTGGTCACTCTGCTCGAGGCTTGGGTGGACAAGATTCAATCACACATCCTGTCTCTTCTGTCTGGTCCGGTTCAGGTGGCTGGTCTTTGGCTCCAGGTGCAGGGGGACATGTTTTATTGGTTCCATGGTCCCGGTTTCATTAGCACACTTTGATGGCTCATGTTCTGGTCTCCCCATTGCCTTCCCCTCTCCTCTCCGATTCCGATGTCCCCTCTGATCAGGTCAGCTCTGGGTTGGTGGTTGGTACGGGATCATCTGCTGAAGGGGGTCTCTCTCTCCTCCGGCTCCCGTAGTGGTCACCACGAATGCCAGCCTCTCAGGGTGGGGGGCCTGGCTGGGGGTTCACTGGACCAGGGGCTTCTGGTTCCCCTCTCAGGGCAGGAGTCTTTGAATTGGAGGGAGTTGGAGGCAGTCTGTCTGGCTCTGTTGGCCTTCTCCCGGTTTCTGCGGGGTACAGTTGTTCTGGTTCAGATGGACAAAGTCACTGCCATGGCTTACGTGAACAGACGGGGGGACCAGGTCCTTGTCTCGTGTGGGGTCGCAGTTGTTCGGTTGGACGGAGTCTAATCTTGTGGCTCTCTCGGCTATTCACATTCGGGGGGTGTCCAATTCCCTAGCAGATGCTCTCATCAGAGTCATCCCGTCCTCTGTGCATTTCTGCCTCCGTCAGGTATTGTTTGTGGATCTGATGGTGCATTTGGGTGTTCCGGTGGTGGACCTCTTTGCATGTCTGGGCAATGCCAAGGTGGCCCGGTTTGTATCCCGCAGTCGGGAGAGTTCGGCCTGGGCAGTGGATGCTCTCTCTTGCCCCTGGTCTCACTGGCTTCTGTATTCCTTTCCTCCCTTCCCCCTTCTTCTCCGCATCCTTATACGGGTCCGTTCCTTGGGGGCTCCGGTGATTCTGGTGGCTCCGACTTGGCCTCGTGCCTCCTGGTTTCCTCTCCTGGTGGAGATGAGGTTGGAGATGGAATGGTTGCAGCCTCTGTCTCTGTCCCCTTTGGTGTTCCCGGTGTTGTAGAAGGATGTTCTGGTCAGGATGCGCTTGGCGGCCTGGTGGTTGAACGTTTAGTTTTGCTGCGTAAAGGTGTTCCAGCTGGCTTGACCTCTAGTTCAAGTTCAACTTTATTCGGATTTCAAAAAATCCATAAGCTGACTTGACCTCTGCTCTGCAGGTGGCTAGGCGCCCGTCGACCAAAAAGTCTTACCTGAGACACTGGCGTTCTTTCAGTCGGTGGTGTCATGACAAGGGTTTGGACCCTGCTTCCTCTTCTTTGTTTGAGGTGATGCTGTTTCTCCAGAAGGGTGCTGCTTTGGGCTTGAAGGTTTCTTCCCTTCGTTTACAGTGGGCTGCGATTAAGGCGTTTTGGAGCTCTTGGAGCAATCTCTCAGATCCTGATGGGTTGGTTGTTCGTCTTTTTAAGTGTTTGTGTAATGTTCTTCCTACGCCCTGTGGCATTTTCCCCCCTGGAATCTGTCTCTGGTCTTAGACGCTTTGATGTCCCTTCCCTTTGAGCCCTTGCTTTCTGTGGATCAGCGTCATTTGTCCTTCAAGACCTTCTTTTTGGTGGCCATTTCCTCTGCTCGCCGCCGAGGTGAGCTGGGCGCTCTTTCTTCCAAACATCCTTTATGTCGGATTTTTGAGGACAGGATTGTTTTGAGACCTATCCTTTCCTTTCATTCTAAGGTGGATTCCCAGTTCCACAGGGATCAGGAGTTAGTCCTTCCTTCCTTTTTTGATTCTCCGGCATCAGGGTCTGTCTGAGGTGCAGCTGTACTCTTTGGATGTTAGGCGGGCTCTCCTGGTCTATTTGAAATGGGTCGCTCCTTTCCGTTTGTCTGATTCGCTTTTTGTTAATTTTGGGCCTGTGAATTGGGGTTTGCGTCCATCTACTCCTTCCTTGAGTCGTTGGGTTTGGTCTCTGATTTCTCTGGCGTACAAGGCGGCGAGGCACCTTTCTCCTTTGGGGGTTCAGGGTTGTTCCACTCGGACCATGGCAGCATCCTGTGCGGAAGTCCAAGGGGCTTCCATTTCGGAGATTTGTCGGGCTGCCACCTGGGCTTTACCGTTGACCTTTGCCTCTCATTACTGGATTGGCCAGGAGGTTAACTGCACTGATGTTTTTGGGTACAGGGTTCTTTTCATTATGGTTCCTGAATAGTGGTTTTTCCCTGTTGTCTGTGTTTTTGAAAAAACCTGTTTTTTGCAAACTTTCTTTGGTTGTCCTGTTTGGCTTTGTACTTCTTAACTACATAAGTAATGGAAGCGAGGGAGGGACAAGGTGGTAATGTCACTTACTGGTTATTGCATTACTCTGAGTCCTACTCCCTCGCTTCCATTACTTACATCCCTCCCTCCCTCCCTGGTAGTCCAGCCCAACCTTTTGGCATGGCTTCTGTCTATGTGGTAATACAGGAGGTTTGAGGGGGGTGGGGATACTTATAGCCCCCGCGTGATAAATCATGTGGTATGGGTGTCTGGTGAGGCAGGGATGCCTCAACTACATAAGGAATGGAAGCGAGGGAGTAGGACTCAGAGGGATGAAATTACCGGTAAGTAAATGAGACAATATATGTCATCAGGGAGTTTCTCAAAAAGCTTGGCATGAGCCCACAAAAGATTGGGTATTGGTTAAGAAGGACATAGGCACAGATTTTGAAAGGTGTCACAGAATGCAGTGAAGCAGTCAAAAATGCTGCACTGCGTTGCGTGTCAGGAAGAGAGAAGGAGAGGGACATTTTCACAGAGATATGGTTCTTTCCGCCCCTCTCCCTAACGCATGGGCTGATTTCAGCTGCTGTGGGCAAGACACACACTTTAGCACCATGGTGCTAGGTTGTATGCCTGAGTCTACCATAGGTTTGGTACAGGAAGGGTTCCCTTCCTGTAGAAAATACTATAGCAAGACGCACCCTAAATCTTTTCCTACTTTGTATGTGTGCTGCACAGTGCAGCATGCATGCAAAGTCGGAAAAAAAGGAGAAATTAAAACATTTCTTCTTTTAACGCCTGTTTTCCAGTGGTGTTACTTTTTGGCACTAAACCCTGTCTACTCATGTTAGTAGATAGGGTTTAATGTCAAAAAGCATGGGTGGTTGCATGGAAACCCCATGTAACACCCATGTAATGCCTCTGTGACGCAAAGTAATGCAGAGCAGCATTCCGTGCTGCTTTGAGTTACTTAAACATACAAGCCAATGCTAATACCAATTAGCGCTAGTTTGTTAATCTACAAAAAGATTTAGCATTGGTGTAGCATTAAAAGAGTAACACTAACCTGCCGCTAAACCATTGTGCATCTGGGTCAAAGTCTCCTGAAGAAATAAAAAGAGATATTACAAAGGACAGAGGTTTTATCTCCCTTACTGGCATTTGATCACACAGTGAGCTCCGATTATATGCTCTAACCTGCACAGTCCCAGCATGCTGTTCCGCAAATCCCACCCTGTAGGGGTACGGGTGAGTCCGAAGTTTGGGATGAGGAGGGCTAATACCTTCCTCATAAAATGGATCTGTATTTGCTGGCAAAACACGTAAGAGTTTCTAAGTTTGGCAACCAGTTTTATATGAAACTTTTGAAAGGGCATCCTGGAAAATTGACTGAGGGGCAAATTTATTAATTTTATGATGCAGGACAGTGCTGCAAGTCACCTTGCTGCACTGGCCTGCGTCACAGGGAAAGGGAAGGAATGCGCCGCATTTATCCAATATGGATCACTGACAGAATATAGAATACAAGAATATCGACTTACCAGAATATCGAAATAAAAATATAGAATGACAGAATATCGACTCCCTATCTACAAACAGGTAAGTGCAAAAATATAGAATAAAACATATCGATGTCCAAAATACAGAATGCTAAAATATCAATTTTTTTAAATGTCTCAAAAACAATATAACATTAATTAAATGATAAATATAATTAAGTAAAACATACTCAAAATGAAGTAAAAAAAAGTCAAAATTAATAAATAAAAAATGTATTCTAAAATAAACATACTTTTTTTATATTATATGTATATTAATGAAATATTATTAAAAAGTAAAAATTATTTATAATTTTAAAATCGTAAAAACATATTTTTTAATATAATTATATATATATATATATATATATATATATATATATATATATATATATATATATATATATATAAATTCACTGAAAAAACCATAGGTTATAGCCCATATATAGTTAAGAATTTGCATTTACAAAACCTTGGAAATGCACTGAAAAAACCATAGGTTAGAGACCATATATAGTTAGCTGGACATTTTATTGATATAAAACCAATGGAATTCCATATATAGTTAGTTGCACTAACTATATATCGCGCACCCGCAATCCACTGCTGATGATGTCACATATTACATCATTCATGACATGGTCAGTGACATCACTGATGACATCACTGATGACAACTCAAATGACATCACTGATGACATTATCCAATGACTGTATGTTTCTGTAAAGTTAAAATATGTCTTACATATTGAAGAATGAGTGGATGTATAAGTGTCTGGATGAAGAATTTAGTAGGTGCATGACTGACTGTATGAGAGAGTGATTAAATGTGTCTCACTGAGTGTATGGGTTAGTGACTAAACTGTCTTAATTTGTGCATCATTATGTCTGTTGTTACGTAAACTGCTGAATGTGTTAATCAGTAGCTATATGAGTAACTATATGGGATATTCATTGGTTGCCCAAGTATTTGTATGGGAGACTGAGTATGTGTATGAGTGGCTGGGAGGTGTATGACTCTGTGCATAGATGTGTGAGCAGTTGATTCACTAGATGTATGGGTTCAAAAGTGCGTGTGGAAACAGCTGCATGGGCGGTTGACTGTGTGCATTAGTGTATTGGTGAGTGAATGGATATCTCAGTGCAACATGTCAAAGTAAGTACACATGTAAAACACAGCGCATGTGAGAGTTGACATATATAACTGTGCAGAAGAGCCAGTGAATGTGTGAGTGGCTGTATGGATCATTGTGAACTTGTATTAGGGATCGTATAGGAGATTAAATATGTGTTAGAATATGTTTGAATTAGTAAGGTGTGTATAACTGTATAGTTGAGGAAATGGAGGTGTGATTGATTCTTTGCATGACTGAGTAGATGTATGAGTAACTCCATGGATGAGTGACAGTCTGTGAGTGTCTGTTTACACTGATTGTATCTAAGGTTATATTAGAGTCTGAAGAGGTTCATCGTATTATCACATGAATGATATTATCAGTGATGTTGTCAGTGATGTCATTTGAGTTGTCATCAGTGATGTCATCAGTGATGTCACTGACCATGTCATGAATGATGTAATATGTGACATCATCAGCAGTGGATTGCGGGTGCGCGATATATAGTTAGTGCAACTAACTATATATGGAATTTCATTGGTTTTATATCAATAAAATGTCCAGCTAACTATATATGGTCTCTAACCTATGGTTTTTTCAGTGAATTTTCAAGGTTTTGTAAATGCAAATTCCTATCTACATATGGTCTATAACCTATGGTTTTTTCAGTGAATTTCATTGGTTTTTTAAAAGCTAATATCTATAGCTGTAAAATATATCCTTTATTACGTGACGTATCACGTAGCCACGTGAGAAGCCTCATGACGCGTCGCATAACCGTGACGTATCGGCTCTGCAGCGCAAACAAAACCCGTAACGTAAGCGCGCCGGAGCACGCTTACAGATATATATATTTTTTTTAACCTTAATTAGACAAAATCCACACGTGCACATATCTTGAGGCCTTGCAAAGGCACATCAAACAAACAGTCCCTACAACTTTGCCAAGTTTGGTGGAAATCTATTCCTTTAAATTTTATTTTACTGTTTCTCTTGGTTTTCCCCTTGTTACGCTTACCGGAACGCTACCCGGTACGCAAACCAGACGCTCCAAAAACACAAGATGGCGGACTCCCGTTACGCTGCCGGTTAGCTGCCCGGTTCGCGTACCGGGAAGCGCCTCTACCGCGAAAAATCGCTATTTTATTTTTCTTTTGCCCCGCGGGGCACTTTAATAGCCCCCTCATCATTCCTAGGGGGTCAGGAGGGGTCTACCTTGCCCCCTTTCCTTCATTTCCCCCTTCGTTTTTCACCACCTCTTGTCTCTCGATCCTACCGAGAGACAAGATGGCAGCTGCTCCGGACTGTTTACAATGTTGACAGCCAATCAGCTTCTCCTCAGACTCCCGTTACGCTGCTGGTTAGCTGCCCGGTTCGCGTACCGGGATGCGTCTCCACGGCGAAAAATCGCAAATTATTATTTTTTTTTTTTTGCCCCACGGGGCACTTTAATATCCCCCTCATCAATCCTAGTGAGTCAGAAGGGGTCTACCTTGCCCCCTTTCCTTCATTTCCCCCTCCGTTTTTCACCACCTCCGACAGACACCGGAGAGCCAATCAGCTTCGCTTCGCAAAGTTCCGTTACGCGAAAAGTACGCGAACCGGAGTGCTACCCGGGACGCTGTCACAGATATATCTGTTTTTTAAAACGTTAATTTCTCAAAATCCACTGGAGCACATTTATTGAGACCCAGCAAGGCACATCGGGCTAACAGTCCCTACAATTTTGCCAAGTTTCGTGCAAATCCATTCAGCCGTTCGAGCTAAAAGTGAGGCCAAACGCCCTAAGGAAAAATGAATGGGAAAAGCGCGTTTTGGGACCCCCCTTTTTTCTCAGCCCCCCCTTGACGAAACCCCCCCAAATTTTCAGGGGCTGCTCAGAAACAAAATGTGCCATTTTCCTAAATATTTCAGCTGATTCCGTCCACAAACGCCAAAGTTATTAGACATAGAATTTTCAAAAGTCCCATAGAGAAAAAATCCTAACTATATATACCTACTGGCGACCGCCAGTAGGTAATATATATATATATATATATATATATATATATATATATATATATATATATATATATATTCTTTTCGAAAATTGCCCTGTCTTAACTGTTGGTGTGGCCCCATGGGAGGTGGCGTGCACATCGACGGTAATCAAGTTACACAAATCCCAATGTCCGCAATGCTCTCAGACATCAAACACCACGCCAAAAGTCAAAGTCCAAGGGTGTTTATTTACACCTACAACATGTTTCGGCTATGACAGCCTTGATCACGTAAGTGAATTTGTGCATAAACAGAGTTAATAAAGTTTAAGGCAGGCCATGAAAACATGGACATTGGGCTTTTGGGATTTGTGTATATATATATATATATATATATATATATATATATATATATATATATATATATATATATATATATATAGATATATATATGACTGGAACTTCGACATTCAGCGGAAGCCAAATAACGAAAACGGACCCAAATGAGATCATTTCAAGCGTCTTTATTTCAAACTGTGCACCCTCACCATCGCCTGCTTCGGGCCCTGGAGCCCTTGATCACATGACATGGTCACATTACACCCTGTGATTTGTAGTGTTGGTCTGGTCACATGGTCCCAAGCCTATAGAAATAAAGAAAATACTTCAGCCTGGACCAGACTAAGTAACCAACAATTTTTTCATTCATTTTTCTATTTACAAACCCCATTTGTCAAAATTCCTAACGACAAACAATCCTTTGAAATGTGCAACTTTACGCAATAAATATGTTAAAAACAATATTTATATTTGTGCAAAATTGCTAGTATTACTATGTACAATTAATCACAGTGGATATGATATGTACAAACATTTCATGTGCAATATTTAGCAAATAAGTAAAGTGCATTATGCGAAATTTACAAAGGAAGGGATTTGATTAATATTGCCCAAGTGGGCATTGGTTAAAAAGTTCTTCTGGACCACTGCTTCTACATTGCTAGGGTATTCATGTTGACTCCCAACACTATTAAAAAGAAAAGTGTGATTTCCCAATTGTGTTTCATATATTATGTGTTTAAAATCTGGCAGAAATCAATAAATAAGTAAAATAGCCTACACAGATGACTCTACGCCTCATTTCCAATAATCAATACATTCTCAAGACTCTGTGTGCAAGCAAATATATAGATCTTCTGTCGCGTTCAGACCATTTGGAGCCTTAGTGTTTAATTCAAGAATGTATCGGGTTTCTAGTACGCGTAAACGTGCCTCCCTATTCCCTCCTCTACGGAGCGGCTCCACCATGTCTATAGCATAGTATTTCAGGCAGTTGACATCACCCTTGTGGCAAAGATTAACATGCCTCGCTACTGGGTAAGCCTCATCTTTGTTTATGACTGCCCTCAAATGCTGCAATATGCGTTTATGGACTTGTAGTTTAGTACTACCAACGTAGCAAAGTCCACAAACACATTCCAAGACATAGATGACAAAGTCTGATCTACAAGTTATTTTCTTAGTGATGGGGAGTTCTGTTTCACTAAATGGGGAATAGTAGGTGGTCTTGCTTTTTCCTATGGTGCACGCTTTGCATATCGCGCATTTCAAGAAGCCCTTACTTTTTCCTAGCCAGTTGCCTCGCGCTGGTACCTCCGGGCTGCTGCTGACTAGCATGTCGCTCATGGATCTGGCACGGCTATATGTAATAGCCGGGCATGTGGACATAGTTTTCCCAATCACAGGATCCCCTGTGATTATATGCCAGTTTTTCTTCACCATCCTCTGAAGTTGTCTATGCTGGCAACTGTAACCAAGAATAAATCTTGGTTGGTCCACTGCTGCATTAGTCACTATTGTGTCTGCCACCCTTGGTGTTTTTGGAGATAATGCTGTTTTATTTGCCCTTTCCATTGCTTTAGACACTATATTTTCTGAGTAGCCCCTCTGTAGGAACCGCATCTTGCTTTTTTTCTGTGCTTCAAGACAGTCTTCATCGGTGCTACATATTCTTCTAATCCTCAGCATCTCCCCGTAGGGGATGCTGCGGATCAGATGGTTGGGGTGCTGACTAGAGGCATGGAGGATGGTGTTACCTGCAGTCTCCTTACGATGTAATTTTGTCTGCAGTCCCCCTTTGTCTACAAAAACCTCTACGTCAAGGAAATTTACTTTTCTATCACTAATAGTGCCTGTGAAATGCAGATTCAGTTCATTCCGGTTGATTTCACTAATGAACTGTTCTGCTTCACTTGCAGTCCCTTTCCAAATTATGAATAGGTCATCGATAAACCTGTACCATACTAGCACTTTACTGCTCATGACCTCACTAAAGGCATTGCCTAGGACCTGCTCCTCCCACAGCCCCATGTGCAAACATGAGTAACTGGGGGAGAAGCAGGCCCCCATTGCCACTCCTCGCAATTGCTGGAACATCTGGTTTTTAAACATGAAGTAATTATTGTACAGACACATTTCCAACATTTCTACAAGCATGTTATTGTGTTCCAGCATACACACGGGCCTTCTGCTCAGATAATGTTTCACTGCTCTCACTCCATCCACATGATTGATACTTGTGTACAGAGCAGTAACATCAAGTGTGACCAGCAAATACTCTGTACTCCACACTACTGTTTTTATTTTTTGCAGAAAGTCCATAGTGTCCCTGATGTATGAGGGCAAGGATTTCATATGATCTTGAAGGAAGTGATCAATGTATCTGGACACTTTTTCAAATGTCCCCCCACAAGCTGAAATTATGGGCCTCCCCGGTGGCTTTGCACTGTCTTTGTGTATCTTGGGAATCAAGTAAAACACTGGAGTTATGGGGTGGTTGGTTTTCAAGAATTTTAATTCATCCCCACTCAGGAGGCCTTGTCCTCTCCATGTGTATAGTCTTGTGTTCAGTTTGTCACAAGCTTTCTTAAATGCTGATCGGTCACATCTACTGTAACAGAGTCTATCGCTTAGTTGTTTTAGCGCTTCCTCTACATATGCAGATAGGGGCCAAAGAACAATGTTACCTCCCTTATCAGATTGCCTGATCACAGTTTTTTCATCAGTCTGTAATTTTTTCATCAGGCTACCAAAGGGGTTATTGTGCTGTAACATATTCTTCTTATTTGTCAAAGTTTTTTTGTTCAATTTCTTCATTTCTGAAATTACCAAATCACTGAATACATCTATGTTATCATGTGCCATTATCGGGTTATATGTTGATTTTGGTTTAAAAGATGTATTGCCAGGGAAATTAGTTACCACTTCATCCGCTGTTTCTTGGATGTTGTCTAAGTCCCCCTCTTTCAGCAGGTCCTGTAGATCACATTGTAACTCATATTCCCTCACTGATAAACCATTGTCCGCCCCCATGACCATTTCTCGAGGTTTGCGTGCTTTCTGTTTATTAATCAAAAACAGTTTCCTGAGTTTCAATTTCCTCACGAATTTAAAAAAGTCCAATCTAGTTTTTGCATAGTCAAACCTGCATGGTGGGCAGAATGATAACCCTAATGACAAAATCTTCTGTTCTTTCTGACTTAGGCGTGTATTAGTTAGATTTATAATCGTCATATTGTCACTTACTTGAGGACTCAGCGCCGATTCCATCTCCTGTATGGTTTCTTTTTTGTTGTTGTTGTGCCTTGATCTGGCTGCGGTGCGCTTTCTTCGTTGGTTGCGTTTGGCATTGTTCCTTTGTTTGCCGGTCTGGGGGCATGGGACCTCAATGACTTCTTGCGGTCGTTCTGGAGGCACTCCACCTCCTGTCCCAACGACCGCTTCGTAAAACCCGCCTCCGCCGCATTTAAATCCTGATCAAATTCGGAGTCACTACTCGGAATCGTGCTTAGATCCGTAGATGACATTGACGGTGTTTTCTGACCTTTCCTCGCCTGAGCCTGTTTAGGAGTTTTATTCGACGTGGGAGGATCGAATTTCTTAGAGAAGGTGTAAATGCGGCCATTCAAATAGTCCAATTTGTCTCTTTGGAACTTGAAGGCTTTTCTCTTCATGATTATATCCTCCTCTTTTGAGAGTCTCGCTGTCATCGTCTCTCTTAGTTTCTTTTCCAACTCCTCTTCGTTCAGTGCCTTAATTTGATTATTTAATTCTTTGACTTGGATCTGTAGTTTGGTCCCATCACTCTCGGCGTATCCCACCAAGATCCGCATGAGGCGACTAGAATTGTCCAGATTACACTGTGCCCAATCATGGAGCATCCTCGGGTCCGGGTTTTCAAAGCTGGGAGCCAGCATTATTCTCAGGCCACGGGGGACCCGCCCCACTTCCAAGTACCTGCTGAGCGATTTTTGCTCCCACCACTTGGCTTGTTCCATCTTCATGGCCTTTTCTAGTTGTTTGAATAGCTCCCTTATCTGGCTGTTGCCGGTCCCCGATGTTGTGCTGACACTCGCTTGTTGGGCTTCTGTTGCTGGGCTGTCATCGAATAGGCTGACTGCCGCTTCCTCTCTGTTTTTTCGTCTGACCACGTCGTCGGCGTCCATGGTGGTGCACAGAACAGTATTTCGTTTTTAAGTATACTTTCGCTTTTCACGCTTCGAGCAGTTGTATACTTTCACCTCCACGGGTTTTGCTCTCTCGCGTGTCTCTTTCCCCAGCACCGCCGATATCGCTGTTCAAGCTGCGAATTCTTCCTGCGCCTGATGATTCCTCACAGCCGTGAGGACTATTGGCGTTTTCTCGTGTTTTCGCTCATTCGGAACGTCGGGGGTAACAAGCGGTTGCTCCTACCGGAACTGTAAAGTGCTTCCGGGTTACCGTCAGCTGCGCTTCAATTGCCGCTTACCCTTGTCGCTGGGGGGATCCGTACCACACCTAGAAGCCTGCCGGTGTGTGAAACATGACTGGAACTTCGACATTCAGCAGAAGCCAAATAACGAAACCGGACCCAAATGAGATCATTTCAAGCGTCTTTATTTCAAACTGTGCACCCTCACCATCGTATATATATATATATATATATATATATATATATATATATATATATATATATATAATATATATATACCTATAATAAAAATAAATTATTTATAATGATTTAAAACATTAAACAAAATATTTTTTAAATTCATATTTTACAGTACATTAAATATAACAATAGTGAAAATGTACAGCAGGGAAAGTGTTGGATATCGGGAAAGTAAGAATTACAAGTCCCACTCCAGTGAGTGCAACAGCAGGGAAAGTGTTGGATAAGGGGGGGTAAAAACTACTATTCCCACTCCAGTGAGTACAACAGTAGGGAAAGTGTTGGATAGCGTAGGGTTCAAAATAACATAATTATAAATTAAAACATTCTTGTAATTAAATAATGAATTATCATAAATTAACAATACATTAATTAAAAATACCAATAAATAAAAATGAATAACTTTAAAAACAATAACTTAGTTCCCACCCTTTTCCCCAATAAACACACAACCCACTCCACATAAAATTTCACATAATTCATATAATTATCAATTAATCAAATACTATAAATGAATTACCAATTAATAATTAATTAACAATACATTATTTATCAATACCAATACATAATAAATAAGAACAAATATTTACCAATTCATAACTAATATAATTATAAATTAATTAACTAATAATATGTAATTACCAATTAATAATTTACAATGAATAAATTATCAATACCAATAATATATAAATAAAATGTAATAATTACTTGATTACAATTAAACTACTTCCCTCCCTATTCCCCTATAAACCCACAACCCTCCCCGAAAAAAAACTTTTAACATATTAACAAATGAACTATTAATATGTAATATCAAAATAATAAATATGTAAAACTTTTTTTACACAATAAACATAATTACCAATAAAATATTAATTAACACAATTAACAATATAATTAATTAAATTCAAAATTATTAATTAAATAATTTATGAACTAATAATTTAAATTAAATTACATCCCACCCTAGTCCCCTATGAAGCCACAACCTGCTATGGAAAACAATTACACAAAAATTAATGAACAGATAATTAATTAATTCAAATAAAATCTTAATTAATATATTATAATTAAATTACTTCCCACCCTATTCCCCTATAAACCCACAAACCACTACGGAACTAAAATACTCAAAAATAATTTAACATAAAATTCATTACTTAAAAAAAATTCCAACATACATTAGAAACATAATATATACTTTCAACACATATACTAACACTTTAAAAAAACGATTTTTTTAACAACTATATTATGACTTTCGATATTACTAACTTCTATATCATTAAAAACGATATTTCTTACCTTCATTTCGATATTCTGCACCACTATATTTTTGTAATTCGATATTTTGGCAATTCTAGATTTAAAATTCGATATTTTGGCAACTTGATATTTAAAATTCAATATTTAGACTGTTCAGCATCCAATATGGCACATTCCTGTTCTTTCTCTTGCGGTGGCGTTGTTTTGACAGCCTATCACCAATGCAGGCATCATGGTGCAAGGGTGCCTGTGTTGTGGGGAGGATGAAACAGTTCTGAGAGGCTTTTTCCTTTTTCTATATGTGCTTTAGAATGCATAGAAAAATGGAGTAACGAGAAGAAATAAAGATATTTCTGATCATTATGCCTCACGTGGGGGGGGCATCATTTTTTGTCGTATTCCAAGGTTTACAAGGTCTTTCAAATCTGTGTCAAAACCATAGGAGTTGTGTTGAAACAGCCATGCAACCCCCATAGAATGCCTGCACAGGACAGAGTAATGCAATGCAGGATTTTGCGCTGTTTTGCATTAGTCCAGCTTTTTGAAGGTTTACTTCACCCAGAGCGACTCAAACCAGGTCATAAATATGAACCCTCAGTGTTCAGTGGTACAGCAATGGACACATCTCAAAGACTCAATCCTAGCTTCATTCCACCTTCAGCAAACTAAAGCGTCATTCTACGGACTGCGTGCAGCAGGAACGTGGCTGATGTTTTTGTAAACTCAGGCAGCACAGCTTTTTTTCTGTCTCCCCATCATTGCAATCTGCTAGAGCCCAATGCAGACTGTGTACTGGAGCTAAGGGTGCTTCTCAGCATTTATAGCTTGTGACCCTCATAAGTGACTGAAGTTTTGGGCCGAGCCATTCTTGTGAAAGAGGACAAGCTGTGTGGCATGTACCAGAGCCATGCATGTAAAGAGCACATAACCACTGACAACCACCTTTCCAGGACATACAAGCAACAGACAGCGACTAAATATTCTCTAAGCACTAAGACTCATTTCCGATCTCTCAATCAATCAATCAATCAATCACAGACATTTATATAGCGCACTACTTACCCGGAGGGTCTCAAGGCGCTAGGGGGGGGGGAGTGCTGCTACTGCTCGAACAGCCAGGTCTTGAGCTTTTTCCTGAAGGAGAGGTGGTCTTGGGTCAGGTGCAGGTCGGTCGGAAGGGAGTTCCAAGTCTTGGCGGCCAGGTAGGAGAAGGACCTTCCTCCTGCTGTCGTTCTCCGGATGCGGGGGACGGCGGCGAGGGCGTGGCTGGCTGATCGGAGACGTCGTTTGGGAACGTGGAAGTTGATGCGGTTGTTGAGGTAGCTGGGGCCTTGATCGTGTAGGGCTTTGTGTGCGTGGGTGAGGAGGCGGAAGGTGATTCTTTTGTTGACGGGGAGCCAGTGCAGGTCTCTCAGATGTCCGGAGATGTGGCTGTGTCGTGGGATGTCGAGGATGAGTCTGGCTGAGGCGTTCTGGATTCGCTGGAGTCTCTTCTGGAGCTTGGCGGTGGTTCCGGCGTAGAGGGCGTTGCCGTAGTCCAGTCGGCTGGTGACGAGGGCCTGGGTGACCGTCTTCCTTGTCTCGGTGGGGATCCACCGGAAGATCTTCCGTAGCATGCGCAGGATGTTGAAGCATGACGAGGAGACGGCGTTGACTTGTCTGGTCATGGTGAGGGAGGAGTCCAGGATGAAGCCCAGGTTGCGTGCGTGGTCTGTCGGTTTGGGTGCGCTGCCCAGGGCGGGGGGCCACCAGGAGTCGTCCCAGGCGGAGGGCGAGCAACCCAGGATGAGGACTTCCGTCTTGTCTGAGTTCAGTTTCAGGCGGCTGGTCGTCATCCACTTGGCTACGTCTTTCATCCCTTCGTGAAGGTTATCTCTGGCGGCGGCGGGGTCGTTGGTCAGGGAGAGGATCAGCTGGGTGTCGTCAGCGTAGGAGATGATGTTGAGGTTGTGTTGGCGTGCGATGGCTGCGAGGGGGCTCATGTAGACGTTGAAGAGGGTGGGGCTCAGCGAGGATCCTTGAGTGACGCCGCAGATGACTTCGGTGGCCTCTGACTTGTACGGTGGTAGGCGGACTCTCTGTGTTCTACCGTCGAGGAAGGAGATGATCCATTCCAGTGCTTTCTCCTGGATTCTGGCGTTGCTGAGGCGTCGCACTAGGGTGCGGTGGCAGACAGTGTCGAAAGCCGTGGAGGGGTCTAGGAGGATGAGGGCCGCTGTTTCTCCGTTGTCCATCAGGGCTCGGATGTCATCGGTGGCCGCGATGAGGGCGGTCTCGGTGCTGTGGTTGGCTCGGAAGCCAGACTGTGAGGGGTCCAGGGATCCATTCATCTCGAGGAAGGCGGCCAGCTGCTTGTTGACGGTCTTCTCGATGACTTTGGCTGGGAACGGGAGGAGCGAGATGGGGCGGTAATTCTTGAGTTCGGTGGGGTCCGCCGTAGGTTTCTTTAGTAGGGCGCTGAGTTCGGCGTGCTTCCAGCTCTCCGGGAAGGTGGCGATGTCGAAGGAGGTGTTGATGATGTCCCGCAGGTGAGGTGCGATGACCGCGTCGGCCTTGTTGAAGACGTGGTGAGGGCAGGGGTTGGTCGGAGATCCGGAGTGGATGGAGTTCATCATGTGGATGGTGTCTTCGGTGCTGATCGGGGTCCAGGTGCGGAGGGTGGTGGTGGGGGGCGGTGGTTCGGTTGTGGCATGCGTCGGTTGAGTGCTGAAGCTGTTGTGTATGTCCGCGATCTTGTTGTGGAAGTAGGAGGCGAGGGAGTTGCAGAGGTCTTGCGATGGGGTGATGTTGTTGTTTCCGGCGTTGGGGTTGGAGAGCTCTTTGACGATGTTGAAGAGTTCCTTGCTGTTGTGTGCGTTGTTGTCCAGCCGGTCCTTGAATGCAGTTTTCTTAGTGGCGTGGATGAGTTGGTGGTGCTTCCGGGTGGCAAGCTTGAGGGCGGTCATGTTGTCAGGTGTTGGTTCCCTTCTCCAGGCTTTTTCGAGGGCTCGGCAGTTCTTCTTGGAGCTCTTGAGTTCGTCGGTGAACCACGGGGCCTTCTTGCTGCCGGGTCTGCTAGGCGGGGTCCTCAGTGGGGCGAGTGCGTCCGCGCAGTTGATGATCCACTTCGTGAGGTTGTCGGCGGCCTGGCTGGGGTTCGCTGGGCTGGCGGGGGGGTGCTGGCTCAGGGACGCGGCGAGCTGGTCGGCTGTGATCTTGTTCCAGCTTCTTCAAGCAACCGGTTGCTGGTGGTGGTGGATCGTCGTTCTTCTGAAGGTGAAGTGGACGCAGCTGTGGTCCGTCCAGTGGAGTCCAGTGGCGTGGCTGAAGGCGATGTGTTGCTGGATGAGAAGATGGCGTCGAGTGTGTGTCCGGCGAGGTGGGTGGGGGTGGATACCAGCTGCTTGAGTCCGAGGTTGGCGAGGTTGTCGAGCAGGGTGATGGTGTTGCGGTCGTTGTTGTTCTCCAGACAATCTGCTTGGCCTGGCACATCATGAGGCAATGCAGGCTGAGCTTGGAGGGCCTTTCAAATGACCTGATATTTAATTTCAGTGAGGTAATGCAAGATTAAGCCTCAATATACATGGCTTTAACCTCTGATGAGTGAAACTGTGCATGTCTGTATGGTTGTGCTTCTTTTTCTGGTCTAGCAAGTCAGAAGTGCTGCTCATTGTCTCAGGAATGAAGGATCCAGTTTGGCTTCACCCAATGCGAAGTGGTAGGGCGGTAGTATGGGGGGAATACAAAAATACAAAAACAAATAAAAAAATTAAAAAAACACTTACCTGACGCTCCATGCCCCATCTTGCTCCTCTCCCGATCCTCGACTGGTGCACACTGCACAGGCTTCCAGATGCTAATCCCGATGCTACTCTCATGCTGGGAATACTATTAACCAGCATGAGAGAAGTGCTAGGATTGGTCTGAGCAGCTGGTTTGCCACTCTGATAGGGCTTGGGAGCCTGTTTCTGTTCTCCACCTGGTTGTGCTACTTAGCTGGGTGGAGAAATGCTAAGTGGCATGTCATTTTGGCCGTTTTAAGACGGCTGGCCAAACCGACATTCGCACTTAACAGTGCCCACAACTCCTCCTACTGAAGCACAGGTTGGCCTGCCCTGCTCTGTGACTCAGCTATCCAGCAGAGGAAACAGTGAAAAATAAAATGGTAATAGCATTATTTTATTATCATTTTAATATTACTGTTACCTCTGCCGGGTAGCAACAGTGGGGCAACTCTCATCCACCAAAGCAGAGCCGCCCCTGGAAAAATCAATAAAGTGGAATTGAAATCTGAGCAGATCGTATGAGCATAGTTGGGAAATTGGAGAAATGGAGACCAAGCAGGTTATTTTAAAGGATAAGAGGTCTGCGTGGCGCCGTCATCTTCCCTTTTGCTCCCCTATGAGTGCTTCCCCACAATCCCGTTGTCTTATTTTCCTCGTGTGAAGTGCTATGATTTTCAGAGACATTGTGAATACTTGAGGGCATATTCTCAAGGATTTATTGCAGAGTTAGAAGCACTTTATTGCAGTCAAAGTCGCGATACATGTATCACCCCATTCACAAGCTGGTGCTAACAGCCGATATCACCAGTTTACATGCGATATCAGCCGCCAAAAACATCGCCACAGATGACCCCAGCAACTATCGCTAATGAGATGCAGAGTTGGCATTTCAGTGCAAAAATCCGCTACAACACCACTCCACATCATTCTCACCACACCAGCCAGAGGTGATAAGATCACAAAACAGTTGATAAGGCATGTTAGCAGCAGGAATTTAACACCTGCTCTGACCTGGTGTAAAGTGGGATGACAACCTGCACCAGAAAAGTGAGCCCAGCCCAAAGCCACACCTGAAGAACAACAGATGCAATGGAGCAAGTAATCATGCAGCCCAGAGCCCTAAGAGGGCAACAACACCCACTGCCACCACCCCCAGGCCCGCCACACATCCCCCGGATCCCCCATTCCCCTTCCCCCTTCCCCCAGACTACCACAGAGGCAGCACAAACCTAGACAGCGGTCCTTCCTTCAGAAAACACACCAGCCTCACAGACCCAACACCAGAGGATGTCATTGTCCACTACAGGCTCAAAAGTACAACCATCCTCCTCATCCTGAACATCATTGCCCACAGGCTGACTGTACCCACACAGTGAACAACTAACATCCCTCCGCAGACAAAGCTGCTGGCTGTGCTGCATCTGTTGGCCTCTGGTACCTTCCACCCAACAATTGCCAGAGTCAGAAGAGTCTTACAGCCAGACTAACAGAGTTGCTCACACCTGTCATGGGTGCCATCATCAGCTTGATACCTTGCTCAGCTCTTCAGGTTCCACTAACTCAGTGCACCACAACTCATAGACCATTTCTGATTAAGTTCTGTGTTGTGGACAGTTCACGCAGCAATGTCACCTCAGGCAGTGTGGAAGACCTGGGACAATGATGAAAAGATGATGCAGGTGTAACACACCCACTGCAGCAGCAGGAGGTATATCCCGAAAGGACACAATGCTGGGCAAATTGTTCACATGAGCACACTTAGCTCTGGTGCCCCAACCTCAGTGCACTGCAACTCATGGACCCTACTGATTCCATATTGGGTGACCTCTGTACTTGCTCCGGCTACCATCATGATGCTTCGCAGTTGTTTCTGTTATGCTGGTGTCTTCGGTTTCCGCTTTAATTGTGATCACTGTTCAAGTTGTTGCGCGCACCAACCACTCCATGAGGGCTGGCTTAAACTCACCCCACACACATCGAGCACATGCGTCACTGTACATGTGACCCTAGCAATAAAGGTGCCGGGTGCACATGCCTGTAGCCAGTTCCAAAACTTTCTGAGAGTATCTGTGTGGTCATAATATATGCATGAGGGCCCCGGGCCCTACAACATTACATTGTGCTGTGGACAGCGGACGCAACCATGTCACGACAGGCAGCAGGTAAGACCTTGGACATGTAGCTTTGTTGTCCCCCACTCAATACGTAAGAGGAGTGGACTGGGCCAGTGTACGCAAGTCCAGCGTGGGGGCTGAAAGATTATCCCAGGGCTCTGGGAATGGTTCAGTACTGGAAATGTGCAAATGCATGAGTCTATTTCGCAGTGTGGGTCTCCGTTGGGGAGTGTAAGTGGTCCCAGATGGGACTTGGACACCCACGTATCTGATCTAGTTTGGCTTCCATAAGGTCAAAAACCACTGCACCTGTTCAGCCACCTCCTTCTGGCAGTCTGACACCTGGCCTTGGAATGCGATGTGTGCTTCGGTGGGGTGCAGGGAGCAAGCTGTGGTGGTGGGTGCTTCCAGCTGTGTGGCCTGTGCAGGGGGTGGGGTCTCCCCGATGCAGCTGGGCTGCCCTGCTCCTGGAGGTGGATTGCCTAAGATGTCCATGAACTGTTGTAGGGCATCGGTGTCGAAGGTGTGGATGTCCTCTTCAGCATTACTGACGAGTTGTCTAGTCTGCTCTGCTGGAGGTTTTAGGGCCGATACACAGAACTAACTTAAGACAAAATCCTAAACTTACTACCATTTTGGTATTCACAGAAGGCACTTACTCGTTTTGGTATTCACAGAAGGCACTTACTCATTTCGTTCTTCACAGAAGTTAGGAGTCCTAACTTTAGGACTCCTAAATGCATTCTGTGAATACCGAAAGTCTTAAAGTTAGGATTTTTCTCAGTTTAGGAGTAGTAAAGTTAGGACTGCTAACTTTAGTACTCCTAAATGCCTTCCTGTGAATACCGAAAGTCTTAAAGTCAGGATTTTTCTATTGAGAAAAATGTCTCAAAAAAAAAAAAAAGAGTTCTGCACGTTTATTTTTTTTGCGATGCAGGGTGCGCTACGAAATTTGTTTTATTTATTAAATTGTTTACTTACCTGCAATTATCCATATTCCGTTGTTTACCTGCCCCCACTCTGCCCCTCCCCCGCACCTCCTCCCCTCCCACCGAACTTCCTCCACAGGCCGCAGCTGATAAGATCTAACAAGGTTGAGACCAATCTGGGGTTGCTTGTGAACTTTTCTAGAGGGGATCTTGCCTGGTAGTACGGGAAGGACAGTTCCAATGAGAAGCAGGGTTAGTACCTATTTAAAACAAGCATTTGCAATGCAACAGGTCTCGCATCAGGTGAATTTAGAGTTATTGGATTTGTAATTTAATGTTAGTTTTTGGTGTTGTTTTGAGCGAGTGCATGTATTGTACATGTATGTACTGGTATTATGTGTGTAGTAAATATGTGGATGTATAACTCATGTTGCAGCTTGCGAATGGCAATAGTAGTAAGTAGCTTTAGTTTACAATGTTTCAGTACTACAAATAATAGTTGCGGAGTTTGTTAAAGCACATGTAGCATTAGCAAGGGTAGTAAATGTGAATTAGATTTTGTTTTAGAGTATTACGTGTAGTATTGTGCATTGTTGTAATAAGTAGTTATGTGTTTGTGTATAGCAGTTTAAGTGAAGTATAGGCTTTTGTGTGTTGTAAGCATGATGTATGTGCATATTAACACATGCAGTACAATTGTTTGTGTTTTAAAACTGGTTTATTAGACATATGCCTTTAAGCATATAAACATTTTGCAGTGAATAGTTAGTGAATTATGCCTGGATAATTTTTTTTATAGTAAAGTGTTACATTGAACATGCGTAAATATTTCTGTAATATATCCATTTGAAAACAGTACATTCAAAGTAATTGGCAAGTGTGGCGTTAAAGCGTCACCAAAGTCATCAATGTCAGTACTTATGTCCAGAAAGTCCATCAGAGTAGTATTATTTATGTCCATTGACTGGAAATGTTCTGTGCTTTGGACTTGTACTGTAATAGTGCTTATCTCCTGTTTAGTTTTTTCCAGTCAATACAAAGTTACAGGTTTATTTTTTTGTGGTGGTTGAATGACCTATGAAGGAAAGGTATTAGTAAAATGGTACATTTGGTAAATTGTTTGTTTGTTTTGTTAAAGTAGTTGAAATTTGGATATGTACTTACTGGAAGTTGTGTATGGCGAGTCATATTTAATATTTTTTCTCCATTATATTCATGCACTGTTAAATGAGTGATCTTCACGTAGTTTCCAATTTCAATAGGAAAGTCAATTGCCTCGCTCCATAAAGTTATTTTCATGGAGTCGGTGGTATCATTTAAGGTAATAGATTTTAGTTTAGATTCCTGTCCTCCAATAAACAGTGTTTTTGTTGCTTCTTCCCGTAATATAAAAAATATGTTCTGGTTGTGGTTCATTGCAAAGTATAACTTGTGTGAGTTAGACCTTAAGCTTTACTCTTTGGGGGGTTTTTTGCGTGAAAGTTTGAGGTCAGTACAGTTCAGGAATGTATAAGGGGCCTCATTATTTATAGGCCATACCCTGTGTATTATATACAGCCTATTGCATACTAAGAAAGGAGAGAGATAATACCACCTGAAGCACATTTCTGTAGACTTTATAACCTGCTGCTCCTTACTGTGCCCCCAAACCCCTCCTCACATAGGTATACCTAATGTGCTGCATTACTGTGGCACACTAGACAAAACATCGGAAACATAGTAGCCCTTTCCGCAATAGAACTATACAAACATGAAGCATAGGCATAGAACAGGACAGTAAGCAATTCTAGTAAAGTACAAGTATAAGCATGTGGCGTAATGGCTAGAGCTGCCAAACGAGAAGCTGAAAAATCCGGTTAGAGTCGCAACACTGGTGCACTATCCTGTGTATTTGAGCAAGTTAGTTAATCATACTGCACCTCCCAATAAGCATTGGGTTGTTCTGGAATGTTACTAGTTTTCCTGTAAACCTGCCCAATACATTTTGGTGTTGTTTGCACTACATATAACTGTAAAATAAAAATAATCAAAAAGCAAGTAGCCAGTGTACCAGCTCACCAAGCGTGCTTCGCATGCGTTGCGTCGCTAGGCGAGACCTAAAAATGGGCTTTGTCTAGGGTGGCTCAGTGGGCGAAAAGCAATGGATTGGAATGCTACTCAAACTAGTGTGAGTGGTTAGACTATTTGCAAGGATTCTTTCCATTAATTTGTGTGCATTATATATTCTGAATTTTTTCTTCTGTAACAACACAGGCAGTGATCCTTTTTAATCTTTAATTACAGATTTAGATTCACTAGTATATGAAAAAAATTTGTTAATTTCTCCTAAATACTACAGGTAGCAGTTGACTAACAGTGGCGAGTCCACTACATTGCCTCATAATGTAATCATGTCAAGCCCACTTCAATCTGGGCAATCACTGGCAAAGTCAATAGGTTGGCCCATATCAAGCTTTTGTGATGGCTTCTTTTTTCCTTTTTACTGCAGGCATACGCCACACAAAAAGAAGAAAAAAAATCGTATATAATTTTACTAGCATGGTATGAGTTTTTCCTAGAAGGCAAGTGCACCTATTTTTTAATTTTTTTATTCAATTTATTTTTCTAATGTGCACAGCTACCTAACCAAGGGTTTCCCAGCGCAGGCCAGAAAAGACTCTAAAGATCTGAAAATTAGAATTTTGAGTGAACAGCCAAGTTTTTAACCCCTTCCACGCTCATGACGAGCTGGGCTCGTCATGGCGTAGCCTCCTCGCACGCTGATGACGAGCCCAGCTCGTCATGTAAAGTGCAATTCATAAAATCTCACCGTGCGAGCAGAATAACGCTAGCGCGCATGAGGTTAATGGCTTGCGGAAATTGGAAAAAAGCTTCTCCTTCTGCATCACGTCAGGTAGAGAATTCCACAGCGTTGGCCCAAGAAAGTAAAAGGAGCGGCCTCCCATTCTTGTTAATTTGATCCTGGGCACAACGAAATTCTCTCCTAAGGAGGAACGAAGCAGGCGAGAAGGATGGTAGGGGCATACCAAATCTTGTAGGTATTTCGGAGCTGAGCCACCTAGACTAGGCATAGTCATAGTACAATTTTCAGTTTTAATGCACATCACAGGAAAGTATGATTGTTGTTGGCACACTGAAATGTTGCTATTGGCTTTAAATTACTGAGTCCAAAAGACATAGGGCCAGATGTAGGTATCCAAATACCAGTCGGAAACGGCCGAAAATACCGATTTTTTGGCCGTTTCCGACCGTATTTGGATATTGAGATGTAGGGGCATGTTACATTACAGAATCGGTAATTTTACCGAATTTGTAATTTTTCCGATTCGGTAAAATACCGAATTGGTAAAATTACAGATTCTGTAATTCAACATGTAGGTAGCACTGTAATCAGTGCTACACGGGTTTAAGAATTTGTTATTTACCACCAACTAGAAGTTGGTGGTAAATAATGAAAACCCTTCAAAAAGCATTTTTTTGCTTTAAAAAATGTGCCATGTTGCAGACATACATGCCCTAAGGGAATGAAAGTCAGCAACATGTACACTCATGCACAATTGAGGGGTGCAACAGGGTGTCAAAGGGACACCCTGTCCCCCTTGCAAATTCGGTAATTTTGCCTCAAGGCCCATAGGAATCAATGGCAATTACCGAATCGGTAAATATCGATTCGCTAATTACCGAATCATTCCCATTCGGTAATTTCAAAAGTGAAAAAACCTACATCCCATTTACCTACTCTTAAATACCGAATCGGTATGATTCGGTATTTAAGAGTAGGTAAATCGAGATTACCTACATCTGGCCCTTAGAGAGGACACAAGGATGACTAAATACAATTAAGAAAAAAGCATCAAAGAATCAAGTATTAGTGGAGTAAAGTATTGTCCATTATCCCTGGCACTGAAGAGCTTTTCTTTTTAGGCAGATCTGCACATGTGAGGGGGAAGAATGACATTATTCAAGGTGTAAGAGGGCCAATGGCTGATATGGATAAGGTATCACCCATTGCCTATCCTGTACATTGCTGTGGGCAGAAGCAAAATAAGATTGATAGTGCAACAGAGTAATAGATGAAGAGAACTCATCCAAAATTCTAATCTGTATGTTGTGATATATATTTTTTTATATTATACATTTTTGTATATTTTTATTTATATTTTTTATTACAAAAAGGTGGCAAGACAGTTAAGGCTTTCTCTAAATCAGACATCAAAAATTAAGAAAGCCTTCTGAACCTTCCAAAAATCTGTGTAGATTTCCTTCCACCTAGAGGGTCTGATATCTCTATCTCAAAGCTTTTATCTAATAAGAACTTTTTCTGATCAAGCAAATGCATCACAAACTACTAATAAATGTTACAGTGTTGACCACATCCTTCAAAATTACAACAGTGAACACCGAATGCAGTAGTGATCACCCCAATGTGTAAGGAAGGGGTTATTAACTATTCTGTCCTGAAAAGCTATGTAAATATGAAATATCACCACATGAATAATGAAAGAAAAGTCAAAGAAGCAGATGCCTTTTAGTGCGAAGGACATCCAACCTTGATTAAACTATAATTCAAATATTGCCTTTAAATATGTTTAGGAAATGCTACTACTTAGACTTCAATTGTCACCAGTTCACTTTATGAATGCAAACATGTTTTTCTATCAAATATTTTCATTTTGGATTTTTTGTACTCCATTTTACTCCAAAGAAAAACATCCTTTAAAAATAAATATTCCTTCAAAATTCTAGTGTTTATTATTAGTAAATAAGTGATCCCTCAACACGAGCATGTAACTTCCATCAAGTAGGAACATCCACAAAGGACATACATAGGGAGATTTTGGGGCAGATTTACAATCCCTTTACGCCACGTTTACGCCGCCTTGCGTGACACAACAGCAGCGTAAACGTGGTGCATCCCTGCGAGGCATTTACAACGTGACGCATCTAGGGAGATGCATCACGTTATAAAGCCCAGCGCCACAAAGGGGGCGTTCCTACGCAGGGTGGGCGTTTCGGCACCTGTGTGCCTCGCAAAAGTGCCTGCGTGAAATCTACAAGATTTCACGCAGGCACTTCCACGACGTTGCTACGTCAATTCCTTATGCCTGCTTCAAGCAGGCGTAAGGACTGACGCAGCATGTTAGGTATTGGGCGGCCCTGAGTATTGCTGGAGTTGCGTCGCGCTTGCAACGCGACTTCAGCGATGCGCCACGCGTACGTCACAAGATGCGTCACACATCTGCCTACCCTTGCACCATGGCGCACCGCATTATAAATGTGGCGCATCTGCTGTGACGCAAGGGTAGCTTTGCGTGACGCATTTGTTCTGGCGTATCTCTGCTGATATGCAGAGATGCACCAGAACTCGTAAATAGGCCCCTTTGTCTTTAATGTCCACTTATCACCATTGCATGCTGTGGATCTGTGCCATAATTGCAAGAATGGCTATAACATGAGAATAGTGGCAAAGGTTTGCCAAGGTGACCACGTTGTCAAGGAGGCTAAAATGTGGCATTCAGACCAGTATTATTCCAGGATACTGCCGTTATGCCAGAGATGGGCACAATTAGGTCACTGATCTTTCCAATTTGCCACAGATTAGACAGAGAAATTCCCAAAATGCTAAGTATAAGCATTATTATGCAAGTGGAACTGGAACTGGAACTGGAACTGGAAGACTGCAGACAGACCCATTCTAAAAAAGGTCAATTTGCACAGACGGATCTTGCCAACCTCCAACCTATCTCGCTCCTCGCTCTACTGGGGAAGCTTCTAAAGAAACACATAAACAAATATCTTATAGGCTATCTGGAGTCAAATAGTTTATTAGATCCTTCTCATTCCAGTTTCAGACCATCACACAGCACAGAGATGGCTTTGTTAGCGGACCGAACGCATCAAATGCTCTCTCGATGCAAATGTACCTTCAATGCTGGTGCTGCTCGATTTGTCAGTAGCATTTTAAACAGTATCCCATCTTCTGCTTCTTGTTAGGCTGCAAGATATTGGTATCCGAGGAATAGCTTTACAATGGCTAGCTGACTTCCTTACAAATATGGCCCAAATGGTCATTCTGGGCCCTTATAAGTCTTGACTCTCAATAGAGGAGTACCACAGGGTTCTTGTCTTAGCCCCACGCATTCCAACTTTTATATGGATCCCATCGCCACAATTGTTAGAGTTTTCAGCTTTGAAATCATATCATATGCAATACCCAGCTACTCTTTTCCTTTGAGAAAAATCTGACTAAAACTAAAGAATCTTTTTCTGCTGGGATGAAAGCCATCGCTACCTGAATGTCTGAAAATAGACTCCAGCTAAACGCTGCAAAAAGCAGAGATTATGTTGTTTGAGATGGCCCAAAAACTTTGGTGACTGAATTGCTAGCCCCCAGAACTGGGTATGGCCTCTTCACCCAAACTAGTTGTAAAAATATCTGGGAGTCCGGCTGGATCAATCCCTTAATATGAAAGAACAAACCTCGGCCACTACACGCTCCTGCTTTTACATGATGGAGTTGCTGAGAACAGTTTTTTCTCCAATACCACTTTCCACAAGGAAAATTGTAGTGCCGGCACAGGTCATCAGCCGTCTAGACAATGGCAATTCACTTTTGGCTACCTCCAATGAGAAGTTGCTATCTAAGCTTCAGGTAGTACAGAACACCGCTGCATGTCTTATTTGTAAGCTCCCTTCTGGAACGGCATCTGCCCCTCTTCTACAGTTCTTACATTGGCTACCTGTGAAAAGCAGAATAATTTTTAAGATCTGCTGTTTACCTCACAAAGCTCTATATGGTAAAGGGCCTACCTATTTATCATCAAAGCTCACTTGCTATACCCCTTCAGACTCTTAAGATCATGCGACAAGGCTTTTCTTAAGGTCCCCAACTTCAGAAAGTCCAGATCAAGAGGCAGGTTGTTTACCTTTCTTGGCCTCTACTATTGGAATAACCTTCTACTGCAATTACATGTCTGTGAGGACCTCTTCCACTTCAGGAAATTACACAAGGTAGACCTCTTTACCTGTCGTCTTGGTCTTGTGCTGAGATACCTCTCCGGGGTTGATTGGTGTGCATAATAAATCAAAATAACATAACAAGTGCTAAATATTTGCTCTGGCTCCTGTAGTTCCACACTCTAGGGAGTTCACTTCGGCTACTGCTCAAACCCATTTATTCTTGGCTTAAAGTTCATACACACAAAATGTGACAGTTATAGTATTATTTAATGAACATAGAACTACCACTCTAGCTTGTTAACAATGGAGTGTTATCAATTGAGTTTTCTCTCCACCATTTAGCATGTACTACTTCAAACGGGATAGAGCCATGCTTGTTTTTGATAGCCAACCCTGAACGAAGCTTTTAATTGACCCGATGTAGACTTGGCACAGCGCCTTTTCTGATGGCTTTTCCACAGAGTGGCACTTTGTTTTCCTGCATGGCATGATTGCGAGCTTTGCAGCATTTAGACACACAGCTTATTTGCTCTGCTGTAATTAGTTACAGTAGTAAGCCACTCAGAATTAGGAAACAACTAGGGGCTAGATGTAGGTAACTCTAATTTACCGACTCATAAATACCGAATTTTACTGATTCGGTATTTATGAATCGGTAAATTAGAAGGAGGGAGATGTAGCTAATTTTTAATTTTTAATTACCGAATCGTTAACATTCGGTATTTACCGATTCGGTAAATACCGATTCAGTATTCGAATCCTGCAAGGGTGCAGGGGTGTCACTTTGACACCCTCTAGCACCCAAAGTACAGGCTTGTGTTACATGTGGCACACATACATGCCCTAAGGGCATGTCTGTGTGTCACATTGCACAGGGTTGCAAGCACAGATGTGCATGCACACCTGAATTTGGTTTTTTACCACCCAATAGGATTGGGTGGTAAAATACCGACTCTTAAGGGCCTGTGGCACTCTTAGGAGTGTCACCTACATATGGATTTACCAAACCGGTAAATATACCGATTCAGTATTTTACCGATTCTGTAAATTTACTGATTCTGTAAATTTACAGAATCGGTAAAATATAGGCCCCCTACATCAGAAAACCCTAATACCGGTCGGTAACAGCCGAATTCGGCCTTTACCGACCGGTATTAGGGCTCCTACATCTGGCCCTAGATACTTAGTTCCTTTCTGTTTGAGAATTTTGTCTAGGCCTAAGTTTGCTGTGTTGTCTAATTATTGGTTAAAGTCAGAATATCTTTGGATACATTTTAATAGTATTTTTGATAGTTTTATCCGGTAACTAATTGTATTTCTAACATGTTTTTTATTTTTTGTTTTCTTTCTTTCTTTTAAATTGCTGTTTATATGCGACTACCTTTTTATGGCGATATGTTGCTAAAAGTCTTTAATGATGATGATGATGATGATAAATGGTAAAGTGAGTACTGCAACATGAACTATCTCCATGTGACTATCCCTTTTTGAGAGTGTTTGTGATGCAGTTTACATAGAGTGACAGTGTGATTGAGTGGGCTACCTGCCACTACAAGAGCCTGAAAATAATCAGTGCGGCCTTCTTTAATGTGCCCAGATCCTCTAACTAATATGGGGGCATAATATTAAGCAGGGCGTTAAAATTAACACCGCTTTAGCGGCAGGAAACTTTTGCTAAAGCGGCAATAATGGACTTGATAATATGCCGTAGAGAATTCCCATAGAAGCCTATTGTCACATCAGAATATGGGCTTTCATGGGAATTCACAAGTGCATATTATCAAGCCCATTATCGCCGCTTTAGCTGCAGTTTTTGACTCTAAAGCGGCGATAATTTTAACACAGTTTCTTGATAATTTGCCCCGTAGTGAGTTAGGCTTCTCCTCTGAGAGTTATTTCTCGAGTGATAGCGAGCTACCAGTTGCTCCTGAGCTACTCATTAAAGTCCCCTGATATAGACCTTAATTACGATTTGGCCCTTAGAGGGATTACAGCACCTGGAAAATACCATTAATGTGTGGCATCTACTGATTGCATTATTATTTCCACATTAAGTGCTCCACAGCTGAGAAGGTTGCTAAATTAATAGTACCTCTTCTCATGTTTTTCCTGTTTCTAGATGCATGTCTTATAATATTGAATTTTGTCCCCACACAACAATTTGTAAGATTTGTGTGGTGAGTAAAAGTGCAGCACATTCACATTACTTGCAATTTGGTGCAAACTGCTCCTTGTGCTTGAATCAAAATTGCCATTCGCTTGGAAGTGATGGTTTTTAAGGTGGTTCCATTAACAGTTTTCACCAGAAGACCAAAAATAAATATTCCGTGGGCATCCATCATTTCCTGAATAATTTAGCTAATTATTAATACTGGATTAGACAGGCACATTTGTGTCGGAAATCTTTGACCAAAACATTTGCCTGCATATGATCTAGTGTGTGCAAGTCAGCTAGATGGTCTCCACTTCAATACCAAGGACTGTCCAACTGGACCAGATTAAGAATCATGTCCAGACTCGGCAAAACTGTTAAAAAAAAAACCACCTAGTGCAAGCAGGGCTAGCAAGCAAATCGGATGCTTGTCAGTCGATTTCGAGGTGATGCTCTTCTCAAAGTCATTTTTTAAACAAGCATTGGCAAAGATAATAGGTCTGGTCTATGAGGCAAGAGCTTTGGCTTTGTCAGTGCTTGGCCATGTTGTATAGCAGTGCAGTATGGTTTAAACACAAGAAGCAGAAGTGAATACCGCACATACCTATTTATGAAAAGTAAGCAAATGATTGAGATAATGAAGCAAAGCAATGGCAAGCAATTGGCGGCCTTTAAGCCCCTTGCAAGTAAACAAAATGTTGTGAACACAAATGTGCATGTGCGGTGTCAGGAAAAACCTAAAAATGGGTCTACAAGGAGCATAATATGACATAGTTTTTCAAATGCTTTGGCTAAGCTTGTTTAAGGCTGACTCAATGAGGCCGATCTAGTTATATAAGCAGCTCTCTAGCTTAATGTGAATATCAGTTGTTTTATGGTAATATATGTTTGTATAATCCTCCTGCCCTTAGAAACACCTTACTATTCCTGCTCTTACCCCTCGGTTACTCCTGAAAACTCAAATAACCTTTTACAACTCTGTACCCTTGTCCATCTCTGAACCCTAAACACCCTTCACTTCCCCCTCCATTTATCCATCCCTGAACCCTAAAACTCTTTACTGCCTTATACCTTTACCCATCCTTGAACCCTAAAGCCTCTTTCAACACCTTACCCATCCCTGAACCCTAAAACCCCTCTCTACTCTGTCCCTTACCCATATGTGAATCCTTAAAGCCCGGTATTACCCAATACTACCCCTACTGTTGCCCATCCCTGAACTCTAAAAAAGACCTCACATACCCATACCCTCACCCATCCATGCCTCCTAAAAACTCTTACTACCCCACCATTACCCGTCCCTGAACCTTAAACACCTGTTACAACCCCATACCCTTATCCATTCCTGAACTCTAGATACCTCTTACTACCCCCTACCTTATTATTATTATTAACCGGGTTTTGTAGAGCGCAAACAACCCGAAGGCCTCGTAGAGCTAAGTACCGTCATACTAAAAGAAATGAAAGGCTCAGATGAACAGGTGGGTTTTTAAATCCTTCCGGAATTTTAGGAGGCTAGGTTCACTGCGAAGGGAGGTGGGCAGAGAATTCCATTCTTTTGCAGCGTTCCAAGAGAAGGAGCGCCCGCCCCATCTGGTCCGTCTGATTTTGTTGACAGTGGCCAGGAAAGCAGTGCTGGATCTTAAGGACCTGTGAGGAAGGTAGGGTTTTGCCAGGGAACAGATCATAGTGGGGGCATTTTTCCACATAGCTTTGTGCATAAAGCAGAGAGATTTAAACAGTACTCTGGCCCTGACCGGAAGCCAATGCAGTTTCCTAAGGGCAATGCTAGCTGAGTCTCGTTTATTGAGGTCTAACAGAAGACGAGCTGCAGCATTTTGGGTTACCTGTAGCTTTTTGATTGTAAAAGCAGGAGCACCTAAGTATAGGGAATTCCCGTAATCTAGGCGGGACAGAATGATGGCTTGAACCATTATTCTGCGGGCTTCAAAAGGTCCCTAAACCCTAAAAACCCTCACAAAGTTACTCATCTGTGAATCGCTAAATACCCTTTCACCCTTTAAATCACTGCAATTCCATTATTAAAGTTTGATTTAAAAAACACATAGCTGCTTGGTAAAGTCCCATTTTGTTAATTCTCAGAAAATGACTTGTGTGGTACTTAACTGCACAGTAATGGCTGCTTTGCTAATGAAACGTGTAGGAACGGCAGTATTGTAAAGGCTGTATACCTTTTAGCTTGAAGCCAGGCCATTAGCCCCTTCCCTGCTGATGACGAGCTGAGCTCGTCATCACACCCACCCCCCGGAAATCTCTCTGGTGCGGGCACCAGAGGGATTCCCTTTTCTCCACCAAAGCCTCGGAAGCTCCTGGGGCCCCCCTTCTCGTTTCCCTGAAATGACGATCAGCGCACACATCGCGCTGACGTCATTTCAGTGAAACCGAAACTGAAATGAGCCAAGAAGCTCATTTCAGTTTCTCTTTTTATGTGCTCAGGGGGCTATCCCAGCCCCCTGAGCACGTAGAAATACGGATCTCCCCTTTCCAATGGTACCCCTCCCAGGTGGATCCCTGCTTGGGGATCGCCACAGGAGGGAGATCCCCAAGCAGGGATCCACCCACTAGACACCAGGGAGGGGGGAGCGGCCCCTTGGGCAAGGGCCTTTGCTATCCCCAATGTTATTTAGCATCATTTAGTCTTTTTGCAGTAGCCCCCAATCTGCCCCCACTGGGGGGGCGAAAAGCCCACTAGACACCAAGGATTAAAAAATATATTTAAAATAAGGGTAGGGCCAGCCCAAAGCGGGCATGACCTTGCCCCCGCCGACCCCCGCAATTATTACTGTCTTTCTGCCCCCCCTGGTGGGCAGATGCGGCATTGGCCCCTAATCTGCCCCTTTGGGGGCAGAAAGCCCACTACACCAGGGATTTGTTTTATTAAGTTTTTTTTAGGGTGAGGCTGCCCAAAACCGGCATGCCCATGCCCCCACCCCCCGCAATCATAACAGTCTTTCTGCCCCCCCTGGGGGGAAGACGGGGCTTGGCCTCTAATCTGCCCCTTTGGGGGCAGAAAGCCCACTAAACACCAGGGATTTGTTTTTTAATTTTTTTTAGGGTGGGGGCTGGCTGCCCAAAAGGGGCACGCCAATACCCCCACCCTCCACCATTACAGCCTTTCTACCCCCCTGGGGGATAAATGGGGCAGTACCCCCCAATCAGCCCCCCGGGGGGGGGGGGGCAGAAAGCCCACTTGATGCCAGGGATTTTACAGGGCACAATTATTTTTAGGGTGGGGAGGCTGCCCAAAACGGACACGCCAATGCCCCCATCCCTACCACCA
Organism: Lissotriton vulgaris; assembly: GCF_964263255.1. Lineage (NCBI taxonomy): Eukaryota > Metazoa > Chordata > Amphibia > Caudata > Salamandridae > Lissotriton > Lissotriton vulgaris. The sequence goes on from NC_141699.1 coordinate 461,005,135, forward strand.
TTACAGCCTTTCTGCCACCCCCGGGGGACAGATGGGGCATTGGCCCTTAATGTGCCCCTTCGGGGGGCAGTTAGCCAACTTGACACCAGTGATTTTTTCGGGCAAATTTGAATTAGCGTGGGGGCATTGGCAAGCCTGTTTTGGGCAGCCCTCACCCTAATTAAAATTTGCTTTAAAAAATCCCTGGAGTATAGTGGGCTTTCTGCCCCCCCTGAGTCACCAACGATTACGCTGGCTTTTTTTGTGCGTGGGGGCGGTGGCTGCCCATAATGGGCATACCAATGCCCCCACCCCCAAAAATTAGCCACAGTCTTTCTGCTGCCCTTGGGGGCATAATGGGGCAACCCCCCCCCCCCCAATATCCCCCTCCGGGAAGGAGAAAGCCGACTAGGCATGGAGTTGTTTATAGCAATATGCCTACCTTTGGATTTTGGGCCCTAGCGGCACATAGGGAAACCTAGCAAACCTGTAAATTTTTTTAAAATAGCCACCCCGGGAAATCCAGGATGGGGTGACTTGACTAGCTCTCTCCAGGTTCTGTTACCCAGAATTCCTTGCAAAACTTACAAATTTGTCAAAAAAAACACATTTTCCTCACATTTCTGTGGTGGAAAGTTCTGGAATCTGTGTGAGTCCACGAAATTCCACCTCCCCAAAGTCTTCAGAGAAAAATGGTACCTCACTTGCGTGGATAGGCCTAGTGCCCACGACAGGCAAGGGTCCAAAACCTATTGAAGCGATATCAAAATTACCCATCATAAACCTACCTGGTTTGGGGGTCCCATGATTTTTTGGTCCACGGCTCGGCGGCCATCTAGGGAAACCCACATACCCACACATTTCTTGAAACTAGACACATGGGTGAGTCCAGCGAGGTATGGCTTGCATGGGTCCCCCATCATTCTCCTACCCAGAATCCCCTGCAAACTGCAAATTTCACCAAAAGGTTTACTTTTTCCTCACATTTCTGTGTGGGAAAGTTCTGGAATCTGCTTGGATCCACAAATTTCCTCCCTCCCAGTGTTTCCCCAGGTCTCCGGATAAAATTGGTGCCTTGTGTGGGAGGCGCAGGTACCCGCGACAGGCAAGGGTCCCAAACGCAGCGAGGCAACATCAAAATTGCCTATCTCAAAACCACTTGGTTTTGGAAGGGGGTCACCTGGGCTTTTGGTCCAGTGATCGGCGGCCATCTAGGGAAACCTACCAAACCCACACATTTCTGCAAAGTAGACACGCAGGGGCTTCCAAGAAGGTATGGCTTGCATGGATCCCCCAACGTTTCCTTACCCAGAATTCCCTGCAAACCTCAATTTCAGCTGAAAAATTCACTTTTTTCAAACATTTTTGGTTGGTAAAGTGTGGCTTTACTGGGCTCACACACATTTCCTACCACCCAGGTATCCCCCAGGTCTCCTGATAAAAATGGTGCCTCAATTGTGTGGGAGGCCAAAGTACCCACGACAGGCAAGGGCCCCAAACGTAGTGAGGCAACATCTAAATTGCCTATCTCAAAACCACCTGCTTTTGCAAGGGGGGTCACCTGGGTTTTTGGCCCAGTGCTCGGCGGCCATCTATGGAAACCTACCAAGCCCACACATTTTTGAAAACTAGACATCCAGGGGCTTCCAAGGAGGTATGGATTGCGTGGATCCCCCAACGTTCCCTTACCCAGAATCCCCTGCAAACCTCACTTTTAGCTGAAACAATAATTTTTTTCACATATTTTTGTGTGGTAAAGTGTGGCATCACCTTGCTCACAAACATTTCCTACCACCCAGCATTCCCCCCGGTTTCCCAATTAAAATGGTGCCTTAATTGTGTGGGAGGCATAAGTACCCACGACAGGCAAGGGCCCCAAACGTAGTGAGGTGACATCAAAATCGCCTATCTCAAAACCACCTGCTTTTGCAAGGGTGGTCACCTGGGTTTTGGCCCTATGCTCGGCAGCCATCTAGAGAAACCTACCAAGCCCACACATTTTTGAAAACTAGACACCCGGGGGCTTCCAAGGAGGTATGGCTTGAATGGATCCCCCAACGTTCCGTTACCCAGAATCCCTTGCAAACCTCAATTTCAGCTGATGAAATTAGTTTTTTCACACATTTTTGTGTGGGAAAGTGTGGCATCACCAGGCTCACGCAAATTTCCTACCACCCAGCATTTTCCCAGGTCTCCCAATAAAATTGGTGCCCCACTTGTGTGGGAGACCCAAGTACCCGCGACATGCAAGGGCACAAAACGTGTTGAGGCAACATCAACATTGCCTATCAAAAAATGTTTTGGGCCCTTTCCTGTCAAGGGTACTTGAGCCTCCCACACAAGTGAGGCACCATTTTTATCGGGAGACCTGGGGGAACGCTGGGTGGTAGGAAATTTGTGTGAGCCCAGTGATGCCACAGTTTCTTACACAAACATTGTGAAAAAACTGTTTTTTTCAGCTAAAATTGAGGTTTGCAAGGGATTCTGGGTTAGGAAACGTTGGGGGATCCAAGTAAGCCATACATCCTTTGAAGCCCCTGGGTGTTTACTTTCCAGCAATGTGTGGGCTTGGTAGGTTTCCCTAGGTGCCAGCAGGGTTCGAAAACTACAGCTAGGCATTTTGCAAAAAAAGGGTCATTTTTCACTGCGAAATTGAGGTTTGACCACGTTGCGTTTGGGCCGTTTTGACAATTTTTTAGGTTTGCAAGGGATTCTGGGTAACAGAACCTGATGGGAGGCAGTCAAGTCACCCCATCATGGATGTTTTCAAAAATGTATAGCTTTGCTAGGTTTTCATAGGTGCCGGCAGAGCTAGGGTTAAAAAACTACAGCTAGGCACTTTGCAAGAAAAGGGTCATTTTTCACTGCGAATTGAGGTGTGACCAAGTTGCGTTTTGCACCGTTTCCTGTCACAGGCACTAGGTCGACCCACACAAGTGATGCACCATTTTTCTCTGAAGACTTTGGGGAATGCGAGGCAGAAGGAAATTTGTGGATACACGCAGATTCCAGAACTTTCCACCACAGAAATGTGGGGAAAATATGTTTTTTCTACAAATTTTTAGGTTTGCAAGGGATTCTGAGTGACAGAACCTGGTGGGAGGCAGTCAAGTCTCCCCATCCTAGATTTCCCTCGGTCTCTACTTTTCAAAAATGTATAGGTTTGCTAGGTTTTCCCTAGGTGCCGGTAGAGCCAGGGTACAAAAACGACAGTAAGGCACTTTGCCAAAAAGGGTCCTTTTTCACTGCAAAATTGAGATGTGACCATGTTGCGGTTTGCACCATTTCCTGTTGCGGGCTCTAAGATGACCCACACAAGTGAGGTACCGTTTTTCTTGTAAGACTTTGGGGAACGCAGGGTGGGTAGAAATGTGTACATCCACATAGATTCCAACACTTTCCACCACAGAATTGAGGGGAAAATGTGGCTTTTTTGACAGTTGTTAAGGCTTGCAAGGGATTCTCGGTAACAGAACCTGGCGGCAGGCAGTCAAGTCACGCCATCCTGGTTTCCCCTGGGGGCCTAGTTTTTAAAAATGTATAGGTTTGCTAGGTTTCCCTAGGTGCCGGCAGAGATAGGGTTAAAAAACAACAGCTACACACTTCGCAAAAAAAGGGTACATTTTCATTGTGAAAATGTGGTGTGTTCACGTTGGGTTTCAGCCCTTTCCGGTCGTGGACACTATGCCTACCCACACAAGTGAGGTACCATTTTTATTTGGAGACTTAGGGTAATTCAGATTTGTAAAGCAACTGTTATTACCAGTAGAATTTTTATGCATTTCTGCCTTCCAAATGAAAGCCATTGTGTAAAATGGAAGTCATTTTGAAACATGACCAATAATTCTCATGCTAGTATGAGTATTACCAATTTTGAAAATGTGCAAATATGTACTGTTTCTAAACTCTATAATTTGTACCCATTACAGAAATACATAGGTGTCTTTCCTACCGATTGTTCTATGTATACATTTTCACACAATAATTGCTATCTACCCGGTACATAATAAAAAGCCATTGCAAATTGCTACTCAGTTTTTGCCTCTGTGTTCCTCTGGTTCTTGGTGAACCTACAAGTCCTATATATCCCCACAACCAAGAAGGTCCAGCGGATGTAATAGTATATTGCTTTCAAAGAGCTGTCCTAATTACAAGAAGTTACAGGTGAAAATGTTGACACAAAAAGCTATTTTTTTTAACTCATTTTCAATGTTTCCAATATTTAACTGTTAGTTTCTTTAAGAAAACCTTGATGGATCTACACAAATCACCCTTTTCTGCATTCAGAATTTTGTCTACTTTTCTAAAATGTATAGCTTTCTAGGATCCATTATTCCATTCATATTCATTTTTAGCATTAACTGGAAGGAGGTTGAAAGCACTAAATATATCAAAAATAGTCTATGTCCCAGAAAAATGCCAAAACTGTGCACAAAATGTTGGTTTTCTGATAAAAGTCTGTCATTCCCTAAAAGCTGGGAAAATGGTGATTTCAGCCCCAGAAACCCTTTTTTGATAACATTTGCAGGGAAAAACCCAGACGCTTTCATTTGCAGCCCGTTTACCCATTTTCCCCCAAAAATAAAATGTTGCTGTATTTTGGCTAATTTCTGGGACCCCTCCAGGGGAATCCACATACCCTGGGTACCTTTAGAATCCCCATGATGTTGGAAGAAAAGGACGCAAATTTGGCATGGATACCTTATGTGGTCAAAAAGTTACAGGGGCCTAAGCGCGCACTACCCCAAATAGCCAAAATAAAGTTTAGCACAGGGGTGAAAAGGCCTAGCAGTGAAGGGGTTAGGAAAACGGCAGCATGTCAATGCCAGCAGTCCAGCCCTGTAGCTAGCTTAACTTGCAGTTCTACATGAAAGTCTATCTACAAAAATATGGGAAGTCACTCCTCTTGAACATCTCAGTTGTAATGCATGATCAGCCTTTTGAATATCTTCCTCATGCACCCACTCCCATATACCAAGGACATCTTAAGGATTTTGGGGGTCCCTGTTTGGAACAGCTTTGAATTAATGATCCAACTTCAGCTCTTCAAGGCACTCTTTTTCCAGATCACTGACTGTGCGCATGCACACTCGCCCAAATTCTAAATGTGTTTATATCTAATTTTCAGGGATAGTGACATTATTTAAATGTTTTACACAGCAGCAGCTCACTAATATTACTGCAAATAATCTATGTCACACTCTCCTACTTCTCATATGTGAAGTTCTGTCCAGATCTAACTGAATTTTTTTAATGAATGTTGCATAAAACATAAACACAACATTTCCCTACAAAATGTATATGATACACTCACACATCATCCACATAAATTACATGTAAACAGTATTTAAAACAATTGGTTCAAGAATTATTAAAGGTTATCAGGGCAAAACTCTCTATAGAACAGAGCTGGCGCTAAAGGGGCCCCCTGAAAGGCTGTGGGAATGGGCCAGAGCCCAAATTTCTCATGCCTTAAAATGTCTATGCAGGAACAACTCCACAGTGCGACTGAGAAGCGACTTTAAGTGATTTCGAAAAACCTGTGAATAAATGTAAGAAATGGCTGCAAACGTACTGCCCAACCACCTCTTTGTGGAAAATGAACACTCCTCATTTTGCTCATTTAACCCTACGACCCACCATGTCTTCTTCGTTTTTTCCAGGCTTCTGCACTTTCAAATTTCTAAACACAACACCCGACGCCACGAGATCTAACCTTTTGGAAACAGCAATCTCATTTTCCTTCATGGCCCTTCAGGCAGTTCAAGCAACATCCATTTCTTACACTGCATTGGCTGCTTGACTTCCGTGCAGAGACCTGCTGCGTTGTTCAGTCTTCGCTGCAGGTTGCTGGGTGTTGATAACAGCTGAAAGGATGTTTGCTTCGTGTTGTTGGATATGATGGCATCCGCAGCGCAGTTGGCATGCAGCTGCTGTCTCGGGGATCCATTCTAGGAGAAGCGATAAGTACAACGCTGCTTTGAGCGAGCCTTGGTGTACAAGAAAGAGATAACAAGGGCTATGTGGTGTATACACAACTCACTGTCTAATGAAGTGTCAACTGGCTCTGTACATATTTCTTAATGCCTTGCCTGCTTATCCAGGTTTATGGTCGATGATTTTGAAGGCATTGTTGCTCTCTCTGGGAAATGATAATGTGTTTTTGTATTTCGTAAAGGACTTGTTTATTTTTATGCTTTTGCTTTTTACACATTTCAAAAAATCACTGGCGCATTCACTTATTTAGCAATTATGTTATGTTCTTATCACACAGCATCAACAAAATGTGCAGGCTTAATGTAATTTGACTGCCATGCGTGGAACCGGGAGGAATTCGGTGGGGGAGTGTACATCAGAGAGCGAATCCGCACTAGCCATTTATGCGTGCAGTGCTTATGCTTCCATAGGCTGCATCAAATCACTGGAGAGCGAACCACTAAGCTATTACAACTCGTTGGTATATTTGGAGACTGTGCCACAAAATCTTTTGGTGTCAGAATTTAGAATATCCAGCAAAATATCAGGGACAAAGAAATACATCTGGGGCTAGATAAATGAAGCATTTTTGCATTTGAAAACGCACCTATTCACAGTTTGCGAACACAAAGATGCTTTTTCTAATGTACAAAGCCCAAATTGTCATTACCGAATCGCAATTTGAGTTTTGTGATTCAGTATTTGGCAGGGGCGTGTTGAGCTTGTCCCTCTGTAATACTGAATCGCAGTTATGTTATGTATGAATATTCTGTGACCGAAGTGGAGCTGAAAAACATTCACAATTTACAGCTAACTGAAGGTTGATGTTAAAGAATTCACAAATAAGAAAGGGCCCACAAGTGATCCCTTCCCCTAAGAGAATGATTAAATAAATGTTTTTTAAGAGCAGACAATGGTCCCAGGGACCACTGTCTACTCTTACATTTTTTTTAACTTAAACGTTTTTTCAAGTAAGCAATTAAAAACAAGGAAACTTGTCCATGGGGCTTTGGAAAACCAAAGATTTCACAATAACCTGAGACACTAATATATTCAGTAAGTCTGTGGGGTGGACTTTCACCGTACAGACAGCAATGGGATGGTTCAATTGAGTTGAATTGCTTTTTCCGTCTCTTTCGCCCACCAGGGATTTATGACAAATATGTTCGGAATTACCTGATAGGTGGACTTCCGGATTTGTAATTTGTGGGATAGTCGGACTTCACCTTTTCTAACTAAGAAGTGAGTATACTTCGAAAATCAATGCTAAATATTGACACCAGGGGACAAATAGGACAGTCTATTAAAACCTCTTGTATTCTGTGTATTTGCTTCTCAGAGTATCGGTCGTATCGTGGCCGCGTCTGGCATTTAACTTTAAAAAACAGAACCTATCAATCACAGAAAATATTCTTCTTTGATAGGTTAGTGATTCGGACCTCCAATCACTATGGACTCTGAGCACAATGGTTGTTTTGCAAGGATCACTTTGGATTTGTTGTACAATACTTGATAGTGGGTCACTGTTCTTCTCTTTTTAACATTTTTCCTTTCAGACATGACCATGACATTTTCGGATCACTTACCATTCTTTGGAAATCTCACTCTATTTTGACTTTGCAGCACTTCTTTCTTGTTCTCATTTTGCACAATTTTAAGTGTAAGACTTTTTAGTAAGCCCTAAGGTGAAAATTATCCCCTACGAATGGGGTGATTTCATATATGAACATGAACAATACATGAGACCATGTCATTGTCTTTGCAGCCTTGAGGAAGTCACTGGATGTGACGAAACACGTGTCAGCTGTTGCGCTTTTGGATTAAGACTTTAGAACCTCAAACATCTTTTACAATTAGCCGCTCAATTGTTATGCCTTTCGAGGAATAAGGGGTCTTTATGGTCTTGTTTGAAAATTGTGATGCTCTACTGTTTTGCTTTAATTAAACAAAACATCTTTTGTACGAATTCATCTCTGCTTGATATCAGTGATATATTGAGAAAACAGAATGTATTTTGCTTATATAGGTAAGACGTAAAGGAAAAGGGGTATCACTTTGAGTGCCTGGGTACTTAAATTGTATATTGTACTACATAGTGACTGTTATACAGGATCTGTGTGTTTATGCACCCAAGTTAGTAGGGTGCATCTGTTATCTCGTGTGGCACCACACTCAATGGCGTTTTTGCCCTTTGCCATTAGGAAAATTAAACATTTAATTTTGACTGCCCAGTCTGATTATACATTGTTTTCTGAGGAGTGATCTGCCAGACACTACTACTGTTCCTATGTATTTTGACAAATTTGATGTAACCTATGAAGAAGAAACAAAGGACGGTTGCTGTACTGGCCTTTTGGGCAATCAGGCAGTGCCCAATTGGCTTGTTTATCAGGTCAGTTTGTGGGCCAGTTGTTTGTCTGTTTGTGGGCTGGTTTTATGGACTGCTGTGCTGGTTTTTACTAGGGGTGGGCATAGCTGGGCCACCCAGGGTGCCACGGAGACGGAACCAATCTCCGCACACTCTGCGTAGCTCCAATATGCGACACCCGCCTCCTGCCCGCCTCCCGCCCGCACTATTAAAACATTAGAAATAAGTATTTAAAAGACCTTACCTTATCGGCGGGGTCCGCGGGCTTCCCTACTTCTCCATTGCAACTTGTTCTGGAAAACTGCGCATGTGCGGCCACCCGCGCATGCGCACTCCTCATGAGAAATGCGCATGCGCGGGCACCCGCACATTCATTAGAAATAATGAAGACACACATGAGCCCCCCATTAATTATCTTTTCATATTGTGCCCAGGGAGACATTTCCTATAACATAGGGAAAGCCACAATATGTGCCTTATCTCAGCCGTCTCCAGGGCAGAACAAATTTCTCTCCCCAATTTCTCTTGCCCTGTTGGGTCATTTTACAAAGGCAAAGTGGCATTATGCTCATGGTGGTGTGCTCCAGCCACCAGAAGTGGTTTTATCAAGCCTCCTGACCTCTAAATTAGAGTTTACAGTCCCAGGGAATTGAGTTTTTCCACTCTCATCTGATCAGGGAGAGGTTGGCGCCTCTTCTCCTGCCCTTTTGCTCCTTCCATCGTACATGTCTCCTGTCTGGTCACCAAACATTTATATTAAGCCTGGGGCTTACATCAACCTCACACCCAGGACCACAAGGCAGACTGTCCACACCCTTCCTGTCCCATGGCCTCTTTTTGCCACTTGCAGGACATATCTATCAACAGAAGCTAGTGCTCTTCTTTTTGGAGGTCACACATCTGTAGTATCAGTACATAGAAGATCCAGGGAAATGATCCAGAGTCTGCTAAAACAGGTCTGGCCTCCTCCTGTCAACCAGAGGGTGGAGGGGGCTAGTGGCACTTGCCCTAGATAAACACATCTTAGTCTATGGGTGGCAACTGAAATCAGATGTCCTTGAGTCCATCATGGCAGTAGGGGGTCAGGTGTCTTCTCTCCTTCAGCTAGGCATTCTACAGATGTCACTTCTCCCTGGTCCAGAATGTTATTTTATCCTCAGTCTCTCCCATGTGCAGGGTTTTTAAGTCAGGGTGGAATGTTTCAGAATGTAGGCATCTCATTCCAACCCTAGGGTTACACATGATCATTCCATCCCTGCCCCAACCCTTCCTGCCTAACATTTTGGGATTTTACAAGATGGTATCCCCAAGTAGTTTGTTCAAAGACCGTTTCTGAGAGCCTTCGTTCAGCCTCTAACTCCCACAGCTGCTTGATCGCATCCCTCCTGATATTCGAAGTGGAGTCCCTCCTGTGACTGATACCAGAGGTATGACTACAAATCTTTTATTTCTGTGTGGTTGAGCCTTCCCAGTCCAGGTACAGTGTCAAAAGAAATAAGCACATGAAGATTCAGTTAACACCATTTCTTCTTCCAGGATCAGTCCTAACTAATGTCGAATGGCCCCTTTGTGCAGGGAGGCATTTGATCCTGTAGCTGGCCAGCAGGGCAATTCATTATAAATTATGAAGTGCCTATAAGGAGTGTATGTATGTGGAAATTAGTGTCCAATCTGTGTTTAACATGCTGATTAATTATAATAATGGCGTGTCAATCTAGTTTTCAGGTCTAACTATGGTGAGACTGTATTTTGGGACACATTTCACCCGTAGTGTACTATGCATTGTAGCACACACACCTTGGAGTAATATACTACAAAAGTGTATGCTCACACTATGAATGCCCACCGTGCTATAATGGCTGCACATATTAGCACCAATCAATGAAAGGTCCCCTCTGCACCAGGCCATAGCTGGCTCAGTGGGACAGTACTTTCACTTGCATAGCCAGTACACAAGTGTGCATTGTTGTACTTTGCCCTTTTGGCAGGGTCATCCCCAAATGTTTTGCATTTTACACTGCACTTTTTGTTGAATTTGTTTTTGTTGGCTTTGGGACTCTGTGCACTTCACCACTACTAACCTGTGGTAAAGTGCTTGTGCACTCTCCTTAAAACATGGTGGAATGGGCTCATACCCAATTGGCATATTTAATTTACTTGTAGGTCCCTAATAAAATGGCACTACCTGTACCCAGGGCATATATAATAAATGCTACTAATAAGCCTGCAGCTTAGATTGTGCCACCCATTTAAATAGCACTTCAAACAGGTTTCAGAGGTATACACCTGTTACAACGCATTTGTTACAACGCACTACCGTTACAACGTGACTTTTACAACGCATACCATTACAACGCATTGCGCTGGGGGGCGCTCTAGGATAGGGAATAAGTATAATTTACTATACAACACCTTCCCTAGGGTCCACGGGGACTGGAGTTAGAATAGTAAATTATACTTACCACTATCCAGCACCTCAAAGCGCTATGCGTTGTAATGGTATGCGTTGTAATGGTCGCGTTGTAACGGTAGGTAGTTGTAATAGTATGCGGAGTAACATGGTACATCCGGTTTCAGACCTGCCATTGCGGCCTGTGCATGCAGTTTCTAAAATGTAATTTCGACCTGGCAAAAGAAACCTTTTTCCCAGCCCAAACCTTCCTTTCTAATACATATGTTACCCTGGGAAGAGCCTGGATAGCCCAGAAGGCAGGGTGCAATGTATTTAAAAAGCAGGACATGTACATTTAAGTTTTACTTGTCCTGGTAGTGAAAAAATCTTCATTTTGTTTTTCATTATTGCCAGGCCTCTCTCTCCCATTGGATAACATTGGAATTTCCTTATTACATTTTATAAGTGTAATTTCCAAATAAAAACAGGTAGCACCTTCATGTTTGGTGTATCTGGAATTGAAATTCAAAATCCTGACTTATGGCAAAGACAGATTTTAAATTACAATTTTGACCATGCCACTTTTAAAAAGTTGGTGTTTTTTTGCCTTAGCAAGTCAAGTCAAGTAATCTTTATTTCGGTCAAAGACCTTAAAAAGATGCTGAGTACAAAATGTATTCAATAAAAACATCATGACAATTATGTGTAACACCCTTGATTTCAAAAATACACAGGTTTCATTTCATAAAAACTAGAAGGATAAAAAGAGGTTAAAAAGATTTTAAAAAAAAGATTAGCCATTTGGTGCCTGCAGCCAGTCTCTGGGTCACATGACAGTTGGGATTAATGCATCCCTCCTAGACAGCCACACACAATGGGGAGCTGAGGTGTGCCTAGATGGCCCATCACAGACAGGATGGGTGGGACAAGCTGGGCCCAGCCAACCTTATACTTGAATAGGGTGTGCCCTGTTTCCACACAAAGGGCTACATATCCTCTGTAGTTAATCTGAAGCCAGGACCAGCAAAGCAGGCATTTGTGCAATTTAAAGGCCTGCCTCTAGAAGCTCCCCCCACTTCAAAGGCACATCTGTACATAAATTGTGGACCACAGACACCAATTCTTCGATACACCTCTGGACCTGTCCAAACTCTGCCAGGAAGCAGAACTGTTGTGCTGCTACATGGACTGCCACTCCGATGGACTGCTACTCTAGAGGAACTGCTCTACTGCTATGCTGATATGCTGCCTGCAGCCCTCTTGCCTCAGAAAGAAGAGCTGGACCTGCAAATTCATCTTGAACCGCAAGACCTTATTGCGAAACCACAAATCAGTACGAAGGTCCATCAGCCAAACTCTTTGCACTGCACCATTGACCACATGCAGAGGCCACCAACGTGAAGCACCAGCAACGCCCTCCAGCGACGCCAGCCAGTTCAACACGCTTCACTGACAGCCTCCCACAGCACACTCCCTGTTCCTTTCAGCCCCCTTCAGTGCTAATGGGACTCTTGACATGAACCTGAGAAAGTAAACTTCAGCAGGACTAACCTGGTGATTGTATACGACCTGTGCGATTGGCCTGAAAGTGAGAATTTTACCCAGTCCAGCGTGACCAGATTTCCTGAGTCAGTGCTTATTGATTTTTGGTGCTATTTTCACTAAACTCTCTAAACATTCATATCTCTGGTTCTACTGATTTTATTTTTCTTGTTCTGGTCTTGAATTATTTATTATACTTTATTTTTCTAACTTAGGGGTCATTATGATGATGGGCGGACTTAGTCCGTCCGCCCGTCATCCTGGCAGAACTCGGGACCGCCCGCCAAAAGGGCGGGGGTCCCGGGGGTGGTATTCAGATGTCCCCTCCTCAGTGGCGGGCACATCCTGCATGTTAAGTATTGTGGCAGATGGTGCTCTCAGCACCGCCCGCCACAATGCTGAAAATGCACTTTCACATTTGGATTTACAAAGCGGCAGGTACAGCGCGGTGCCTGCCACTTTGTAAATGCAAATGAAGGGGGGTAGCCCCCCAACCCCCATGTGCACCCCCCTACTCTCCTTCACTCTTGGGGCCCGCATGGGGCTCCCAGGGTGAAGTCCACCTGCCACGGAAAGGCATTGCCAAAAGGCCATCATAATATGGCTGGTGGTGTCTGATAGACACCGCCACCATATTATTCCTTTTCAGCCCCGGCCGCAAGGCGACCGGGGCGGAAAAGTGGCGGGCAGTGATTTTCTCCGCTGCGGTCCCCCCGCCATTGTAATATGGCAGGGGGAATTCAAGGAAGGATGTCGGGCGGATTGCCCCCGCCAGGCTGGCTGTGGCTACCGCCAGCCTGACGGGGGCAATCCACCCTACATCCTAATGACCCCCTTAGTGTGGGATACCTTTTCTATGGTGTTTTCACTTCATTACTGTTTGAAGTGTTGTACAATTACTTTACACATTGCCACAAAGTTAAGCCTGACTGCTGTGCGCAAAACTACAAGGGGACTAAGCACAGTTAATTTGGGGTTTGCTTGTGCCTTACCCTGACAAGGATTGTGGTTGCTGCTTGATTGGAGATCACTCTCAGTCAACTAACAACACACACATGCTACTCGCACAGAGTCTCTTACCGCAGCTTAGTAACAGAATACCTTATCTTTAAAGTCATACACTGGAAGTTAGTACTCCTAACCATTTCAACAGAGATTCCAATGATTTAGACTCTATTAGTTAGATTCAAAACAGATGTCAAATACTAGCTAGTCCAAACATCAAACATCCAGGGGGATAAAATGGGTCAGAATCAATTTTTCACAGTCAGGATGAGCCACTTCTTGACAAATCCTTACACTGTAAACACAAGCTTTGATTAATCGAACAATTGGTACCTATAGACTCAAGTTTTCATTCCACAGAAGTTGGACTCTTAGCTTAATCCTGTATTGTTTGTTAGAAATATTGGCTGTTTGTTCAGTGATAAATTCTCCTTACGCATTAAAATATTTTTGATCACTTCCAGATACGTCAAAACAATGATCTTATCTCATTTCTTCCAATAGAACCAGGAACATCATGGTTGGATCCAGAGTTAAATATACTTTATCCTGGCCTACTTGTCAAATCTGTTCCTCATCTTGTGTAAAATGACTCTGTAACACATCTCTTCCATTTGTCCTTCTGGCTTTCAATCCATGCTAAGTTTCTCTTCAAAATCTAATGTGTATCCCATGACTCATTGCATGGTAAAACTCACTTTTTTCTGCCTGTGAAATGGGTATGTAACTGCTCTCTCCACTTCTGCTGCTCTGCAGATCACATTTTTTTCTGACCCAGATTCCATGTTTCTAGCCTCCATTCTGCTAAAGAAGGTCTTCAACTCAAAGAGACATCAAAAGGTTTGCTATTCCCATTAGTGAATTATAGAGTTACTCTGCTCACTGAAAGGTGGTTAGCACACAAAGACCAACATTGGTGATTGTGCGAGGTGCAAAATATTGCAACACAATATACTGAAAACCTAGGAAAAAGTTGTGTACTCTACTGGGATGTTCTTCTTCTAGACAGATAGAGCACAATGACTTCTTTTAAAGACATTGATTTGTGTATATTTAATATTCTTTAGATTCACAAGAAGTTATTTTTCAACAATAGTGAACAAATTTCCCTCCCAACCAAAAACCTTTTTGTGAATCCAACCTCCTGACACTTTCCTGCCCATCCTGACCCTTAGGCTCTCCTAGCCAAAATAAGCTGGTAAGCAGAGCAGCTGCATGGAGGCCTCTGGAAGCTTGTTATCTCCCTGTAGCTCACACAGGAGGTCAGCCAACTGACCCTTGCAGTCATTCTGGTTAGCCTGAGATAAAAGCAATGTATTTATTAAAAAAAAAAAATTCATTTGTATGGCGCACAGCTACCCAAAAAGGGTTTCCCGGCGCCGATGACTTATCGATGCACAGATGTAGGGGGAAAAAAAAGCAAGCAGGTCCAATCTTCCTTTCTCAGACAGAAATGAAGTCCTTCAATCAGTCCTTCTTCTGAATTTTCCACAGGTCCAGGAGTGTTCTAGCAGTCCAATTTTTATACCTATGCCACTCTTTGTGTGGGGGACTTCCCTTTCCTACCCCCAAAGCTGGTTGTAGTCAGTTCTTCCTCTTTCACTGGTCCTGGTTCCAAACTGTCTAGGTTGACAAAGGCAAGGACCGGCATGGTGGCAGGTTCCTTTGTGTGTCCTGCAGGCATGGCCCATTGAAATCTAATCAGGGCAAGGTACACTACCTGCATGCCATCCTGTCAGGAAGAGCCTCACCCCTCAAACTTAGGCTTCCTTTGCCTCACTGTCTGAAAGCAATCCTCAAGCTCAAAGGCATTCACAGGCATTTGATCCAGGCTCTGGGAGAAAGGCACAGTTGGTTTGAGCAGGGAAGTGCCAAGTTTCTAAGTGACATTTTCAAAATTCCAACTTAAAATACTACTTAACCATCACAGAGGAATTTAAATTATGATTCATGTGAGTGTAAACATCATTTCTCTACCTACTCCCAATCTGAAGTTAGCACTTATTAAGTGTACTAATGTAGCCCAATGTTAGTCTTTGGGAGGGGGCGCTAGAGGGAGCCCATTGGGATGGCTGCCTCTTGAGACAGCTCCGCCGGGCAGGTGCTAAATAGGTAATTATTAGCTTCTAGCGGACATGTAAATGACGAAAAACAACTAAACTGGCAATCGGAAGGTGGCGGTCGTAAGACAAGAGCAACCAAACTGTGTAACGCCATGACGACAGCTGGGAAAAGGTAAAAGTTGCTGAGAGCGGGTCTTGCGCGGACGAAACTAAGATGGCAGTGCCCTGATGAACGAGTAGTGCTCGTACAAAAAACGGTGCGACAGCAGGGCAAACAGCATTAAACTGTAAGGAACCGCAGAGACTCATCCTCATGAAAGTAAGAACACAAAGCGACTAACTAGCGGGCTCTTGTTAAGCTAATTGCGGAGCACACAGGCAGCGCTGTTGTTTACGGCGGATTACACAGAACTTAAAATGGCAGGCGGACGAGAAAGCAGCAACTGTTAAGCTCTGTATAGCGAGCGGAAAGGTTACAGCGGTGCAGCCTAATACTGCTATGACTGAGAAATAAAATCGTGGGCATGCAAGGAGTGCTGGAGTTTACTGAGTGAGTAGCGACCTAACAAAGACACTGTTATTGGTCCAGCCTGCTGTGTGTGGCTTATAATGCCTGATATTACTGTATAACGCTAAGCGGATACGTTTTGGTGAACACAATGCTATAACTGAAGTATATTCACGCTCACAACTGTAGCATAGATGCCCTGAATAAGAACACGCTATGCTGCAGTGCACATGAAAATCTAGAAACTGGCTGTTAACCTGCGAAGATAAAACGGATGTAATACCTAGAAGGCGGTTGTACAAGGCTGTGGTGACCTGTGACGACTGGGATGTGACCCTGTTATGCAGGCTGTAGCAGGGAAAACAGCAAAAAAACTTGCATATAAACAGAGCATGCTGGAGGTATAGTGCATAAAATATTGTTGAGCACTGCGCTGTCACAATAGGATAAGAAGTGAAATCCAAAGAAACACCAGAAAGGTCCGAACACTGGGCCTGAACAGACAAAACTGCGCGAATACTGGGGATCCAGTGAGGTGAGTGTATTAAGGAGGCAGTGAGGATCTGGAGCACTAGAGTAGAGTAAAGCCCGACACCTGTGGTCCGTCAAGTGGGCATTCTGTCTCTCGGACATATACCTAAACGAACATATGTAAGCCGGAAAACAACAGTCCAAATTACCCTTTGAAGCAAAAAAGACTACCAGGAATACGGCAACTAATTTGGACACTGAACAAGACACTGAGGGTGGCCCTGGTACCGGCATGGAAGGAGTACTACAGGCTATCTAACAAAGTCTACAGGATATAAATGGGAAACTGGATACCATAACTCTAAGGGTTGATAACATGGTGGCTAAATTGGACAAACATGGTGAACGACTGGTGGAGGCTGAAACGCGTATATCCGCGGTGGAAGACGAATCACACGGCACGACCATATAATGCAAAGAAATGGAAAAGATTCTAGTTACCACAAACAGTAAAGCGGAAGATTTAGAAGCTCGCTCTCGAAGAAATAACATTAGAATTGCGGGAATTCTGGAATCCACAAACACAGGCCGAATGGAAACATATGTAGAAGACATGATCCACAGTGTGTTTGGTACAGAACATCTCTCAACGGTCTTCCTAATCAAACGTGCGCACAGATCCCTGGCACTAAGACCTAAGCCAGGAGCCGTTCCGCGACCTATAATAGCTCGAGTCCTAAACTATAGGGACCGGGATGTGGTCCTACGACTGGCTCGTGAAAAAGAGCAGATAAATTATCAAGGTAACAAACTAGAGTTTTACCCAGACTTCACAATGACAGTCCAACTGGCAAGAAAGGAATTCAACCCTATGAAAAAGAAACTACGCGAAATGGGAATAGAATATGTCATGCTATATCCAGCCAGACTGAGGATCACACATGAGGGTCGAGCTACAGTTTTGCAGACACTGAAGGCAGCGCAGGACTATATCAAGAAACTCAGCAACAGGCAGAGGGAACAACATAGATCGGAGCGGAACCAGGATTCAGAGTAACAAACTCTAAACTGTCAACACTATATGGGCACGCAATATTTTGGTACGGTAAGATTTAAATCTAAACAGGAGTAGCAGGCTATGCCACAGAACAAACTGTATAGAACTGAAGACACTAAAAGTACGTAATGGCTGATATATTGGTCACAAGTGACTTTAATTGCTGTATACAGGAATATATAAGCAAGGCTAAATCAGTATGAATCATCGAGATTTGCATATTACTCATTGCATTAACTGATGGTAGCTGTTCAAACTATAAGCAATTGCAGGGATAATATGGAGTCCTTGCCCTCTTTAAATTAATACCACAGTACAAGTCTAGGGTCGAGGAGGTGGACCAAGAGGAGATGTACAAGTTTTGTGTTATAGAGACTATTGGCTTTGTGCTGTGAGGACAGATAAATATATGCTGCCGTGCTGAGCCTGTTGGCTGAACTTTACTGTGGGCTGCGAGTACTGTATAGTGAGATACAGGGTACTTTGCTATATATGTTATGAGATTCCACTATGCAATATAGCTCAATTGTTAGGAGCACCTATAGGTTGCGACACAGAATATGTCTGCAGATATAAGGTATACCTGGCCACATACACTAAGTTGGATGGAGTTGTGTGAACTTGGTGGATCCCCTAAGCTGGTGTACCCCATTTAAAGTTAAGTTTAAGTTATGTTGTCAGTTCTTGGGGGATCATGTCTTTGGCATAATTGGGATGCTGAAGTGGGTGGGGGAGGAGGGAGGGCTGTTGGACATTGTTTTGTAGACCAAAGCACTTGAGAGACATCGCTGTAATCCAAACAAATATTGTGCAATACTGCAACAAAAGATTTACTCTGGGTAATTAGGAAGAAGAGTACTATAGACACCATGAATCATCATGTAAGCTAACAATGGTTAAGAATGTCTACTGAAAAATTGTAACCCAAACAACAAATAGATTTTGCTCTCCTGCAGGAGACACATTTGTCACTGAACGGTAATAGCAATATAGGCCCTAGGTGGGCAGAATCAATACATATATCATCATATTCCTCTTACTCTAGGGGAATTATTATGTTGATCAAGAAAGGGGTACAATTACACATAGATACTACTGTCTCTGATTAAATGGGGTGATATATGATAGTAACAGGCACACTAAGAGGCCGTAGAATCACTATAATTAATAACTTTGGACCAAATATTGATGATCCTGATTTCTACAGAGCATTAGAGAGGAAAATACACGATTTACCAGACATTCCAATAATCTGGGGGGGAGACTTTAATATTGCATTACAAGATGACATTGACTGATCAGAGACATCAATGGAACCTCATAAGCGAGCATTGGGTAAATTAAAAGGATATTATGACTGTAAACCGACTTACTGACATCTGGCAATCCCGCCATCCTGAGCAATTAGAAGAAACGCACGTATCAGCGGTGAACAATAGCTGGTCACGTATCAACTACTGGCTGGTTTCTGACGATGTCATGCTATGGGCAAGGTCTGTGAGGCATATGGTTGAGATATTATCAGATCATAATTTGGTCATGCTCACAGTAGAAGTACCACATTATACACCACCACCGTATAGTTGGGGGTTTAATGCGAAAGCACTGCTGGACCCAGTATACACAGACACGATTAGTCAAGCAATAACTGATTATTTTGATTTTAACCAATCAAGCACTAACGATCCTGGGCTTTTGAGGGAAGCATTTAAGGCCACAATTAGAGGTACATGTATAAGCACCACTGCTGCTATTCTTAAAGATATAAGGAGACAACTCTCAATGTGCGGAGAACAACTGCGTACACTAGAAAACGAATATGAGTGCACAGGATATACAAAAACACTAGGGGATAATAAAGTTATTTTGTCAGAATACCAAACATATGCAAATGATGAGCTTAAATATATAATGAAGAGACAGGTGGCGAGATCTTATGGGGAAGAGGTAGACCGGGCAGAGCATTAACTGGGAAAATCTGCTCAGGACATGCACCCCAGATAGTAAAAGCGATTAGGGACATAAGCGGGAACCTGAAATACGACACACAGGAAATACTACAGGAATGTATGTACACATATGGGAATCTATATGCTGCACAGAATTCAGTTACCTCAGAAGATATATTAGCCTATCTGGCAGATGTAATCATAGCGTGGTTATGTGATGCACAAAGAGAATACTTGGCCTTACCAATCACAGTAGAGGAGGTGACTAAAGTAATAAAGTAATTGCCTAATGGTAAAGTATCAGGCCCTGACGGCTTTACCTGCGAATTCTATAAAACCTTTGTGGATAAACTTGCGCCTCATTTAGTGGAACTATATGGGGATGCGCATGAGAAACAGATACTACCGCGGACAAAGACAGAAGCAGTGTTGATTGCAGTTTTAAAACCGACCAAAGATCCAGAATACTGCGAATCATATAGACCACTATCCCTAATAAATGTTGATACCAAAAATCTGGCCAAAATACTCGCCACAAGACTTCAATCACTGATGACTAACCTAATTTTACCAGACCAATCTGGATTTATCCCTTCACGCTCTACAGCCCACAACACTAGAACATTATTTGCATTGTCCCACTATCTGATTCCGACTACTAAAGCAGCTGCAATTCTTTTAGATGCTGCTAAAGCATTTGATTCTATTGAATGGGAATATTTACACACTGTATTAATAAGAATGGGCTTCCCCCCAATTTTCCTGCAATGGGTGAAATTACTGTACACAGCTCCAACTGCACGTATCAAAGTAAACAAATACATATCTAGTGCCATACCAATTACAAGGGGAACAAGACAGGGTTGTCCACTATCACCCTTACTATTTGCAATCGCACTTGAACCATTAGCCTGTAAAATCAGACAGAAACATCATTATTCAGCACTACAATTTCCGCAGAGACCCTTGCATATATCACTGTACGCAGACGACATGATGCTGTATGTGCGAGAACCGGAAACTCACTTAAACCCTCTATTGAGAGAATATATCAGGTATTGGTAGCACTAAGGCCTGAACATAAACTGGTTTAAGTCATTAATTTTACGATTAACAGACACTACATCCCCACATACCACCGACTATCCGCTGGAATGGCAAGAGGAACCTGTTCGATATTTGGGAGTTTGGTATCACCGCGACCCGGAGGTTGTGATCCGCACTAATTATGGTAGAACAATTAGTATATTAGAGGAGAAAATAGAGAGGTGGATTCCGTTGCCATTGACGTTGGCAGACCGGTTAGCCATTGTAAAAATGTCCTGCCAAAACTTTTATATCTGTTTAACAATATCCCGATCAAACCTCCAGCAGAAGTATTTCGCAGAATATCCACAGTGGTGCTTAAACTTATATGGGCAGGTAAGCATGCCTGAATTAAGTTACGTAACCTGACACTACCTTACTCGCAAGGGGGGGTTTAAGGTACCAGACTTTTTACTATATTATCTATGTGCCCAAGCACAATATGCACATTACTGGTATCACACAATCCCCTATCTAATGCATGTTGCAATTGACGAAGGAGATGCTGCGCCAATTCCACTAGAGGCTATCATAACACAATGCAGACCCCTCTGCATAACAGAGACATAAACACAATAGATTTCTACAGAAGGGAGGTGGTCCACAGAGGAATCCAAGTCCACATCAGTTTTCACAGGATTTTGATAGTAATAACACACTCAAGAAAACTCTGGACCTCTTGAGTTTTCGGACTGTAAAGTATTTGAAGGGGGTGATGAGTGTGTTAAGCGTTACATCTTAGTGTCCATAGGCTCAATCCTTTTTTGTATAAATAGAATCAAGAGAGTCCTTGCTTTATAGAAAAGTTGCTCTTTATTGGTGTAGATAAAAGCGAGAACAGCCGACACGTGTTTCGCCCCTGTAGCGAATTGCGCCAGGGCTTTTTCAAGGCTATTTACAATGTTATCAATTCTGTAAATTTCTTCATTTTGTACACAGTATGTTTCAACATTTGATCCGGTTTGTAAATTTAATTGGGTTGAATCCCTGGCGTGCTCCTGAAAGTCTCCCGTTTCTCCTACCGCTTTCACGAACTCATGAAATGTTGAAACATACTGTGTACAAAATGAAGAAATTTACAGAATTGATAACATTGTAAATAGCCTTGAAAAAGCCCTGGCGCAATTCGCCACAGGGGCGAAACACGTGTCGGCTGTTCTCGCTTTTATCTACACCAATAAAGAGCAACGTTTCTATAAAGCAAGGACTCTCTTGATTCTATTTTTACAAAAAAGGATTGAGCCTATGGACGCTAAGATGTAACGCTTAACACACTCATCACCCCCTTCAAATACATAAACACAATAGACACAACAAACAAAGCGTGGCAAATAATCGGCCGCAAAGCGAACAAGTTGCCACTCTATGCTCCCTCTTTGCCACTACACTATCACCCGGAACTTTTGGTTACCCAGGAACAGATACATTTGGGGATTTATACAGTAATGGTGTTTTTAAGGCAATGGTGGATTTATCATATATAAGTAATCAAACATTGCTGTTCAAATTTACCTATCATCGGGTACAGGGTGCAATAAAACCGCTATACTCAACCTACCCTACAGAACCACCACAGCTAGATATGATACAACTGCTCATTACCACTCCCAACGCTAAACACATGGTGTCTAAACTATACACAAAATTACAGGAAGAAATAGTGGATACTGCCCGTGAGGCAATGGGGAGGTGGAATGAATGTTTGGATGAACAACTGACAGAGGAGGAAGGGTATATTACTTGTTCATTGATGGGTATGCTGACGCCTAATGGAAACTTAAGGATGTTACACCATAAATATTTGCACCAAACCTATTACACCCTGGCGAGGTTATATAGACACGGGTTGCAGACTGATCCTAGATGCAAAAGATGCCAGGTGGATAATGCAGATTTTTTGCATTTAGCATGGTAATGTGCTGCAGTGGCACACTTTTGGGAAGAAGTGATTAAGATGTCGGGGACATGTTAGACATTGATGTTAATTGTTCTGTGCGTACATGTTAACTAGGACTGGTGGCAAATGTATGAGAAACTAAGAGAAAATTCTGTGTAATAGCACTGTTAATAGCTAAACGCAGAATATCACTATGCTGGGGTAGTAAAAAGAACCCAAATGTTAAACAGTGGTTAATAGATACCTAGAAGAGGTACAAAGAAGAACTGCCCACAGGTTTGAAAGCCAGAGATTACTGGAAATTCCTAGTTGCATACTTACAAACGCATCATATAGACTAAACATTAGTAATAGCCAAGTTATACTAGTATATTCCCAGAAGATAAGATATGTATAGAACTGGGTATAGGATGTTGTTGTGCAAAGGTCTATATGTTTCTTACATATTGGACAATGTATGTCTTTAAAATGCCAATAAAGAATTTTTTTAAAAAAAATGTTAGTCTTTGGAAGAGATATCCTTACAACAGTGAAAAATGACTTTTCACTACCAGGACATGTAAAACACATGTCCTGTGAGCCTTTAGGGTCTACTTAAGGGGTGATGAATTAAAAAGAAAAATTTAGGCCAGGCAAAAGATACATTTTTCCAGGTTGAAATGGCAGTTTGAAACTGCACTACAAGCCGCAGTGGCAGGCCTGAAGCATTTTTTAAAAGGCTACTTGACTGGGTGGCACAGTAAGTGCCACAGTCCCTCTAGCATTTATTTTAAGTTCCTAGGTACATGTAGTACCATATAATAGGTACTTACATGTAAATTAAAAACATCTTTCAGGTTTAGGCCACTATTACTATGTATTCAAAAGAGAACACAAGCATTTTACTACTGGTTAGCAGGAAAAAAGTGCACAGAGTCCCATATCCCAACACAATGAAATCAGCAAATGAAAGCAGAAGAATGCAAAAATGTGGGGTGACCCTCCAGAGAGAGACATGTCCAGCAGCAAGGAACTGAAATGCTGAAACTTCAACTAAACAACATGTATAAAGTAATTTCCAATAATAGAGGTCAAACATGTTTGATGTAATTTGCAGTTTATTCACCTTGGGAATGAGAAGGCATTTATTAAGTGTCTTATAAATGTAATAAAAGTGAAACTAGAGGATACATGAGAGGGGTTGTTCCAGACATGAAAACAAGATAGAAAGACATAGAAGTTAATTACACAGAAGCAAAGGTTTCTGCTAGAGCATTTACATTGTCTAGGTTACAGTACAAGTAATAACAGTGATTGATGAAAAAACTGGATGGCTTAGACCAATGTTCTCAAGGCAAAAAGTATCTTTCAGTCAACTGGTATTTCAAAGCAGGTAGTACAGACCAAACAATTAATCAATCAGAGGAATTGTAAGCGCGCCACTCACCGAGAGGGTCTCAAGGCGCTGAAGGGGGCGTGGTTCGCAGATCTGTTAGTCGAAGAGCCAGGTCTTGAGGGCCTTCCTAAAGCTGTTCAGTGAGGGGCAGCGTCTGATGTCTGCCGGTAGCTCATTCCAGGTTTTGGCTGCAATGTAAAAGAAGGGGTTTCGGCTAGTACGTGGTGGGAAAATCGGACGTTCCTTTTGGGTACATGGAAGTTGGTTCTGTCATTGAGGTATTTGGTTCCGTTGTTGTGTGAGCATTTGTAGGGGTGAGTGAGGATTTTGAAGGAGGCTCTTTTCTTCACCGGGAGCCAGTGGAGTCTTCGTAGGTGTTTGGCTGGTTTGTTCGTGCCGGGGGATGCCGAGGACGAGTCCGGCGGCAGAGTTCTGTATTGTCTGGACTTTGCGGAGTAGGTACTTTGCATCTGTCAATGATAATTGGTTATATATTTTTCCTTAGACAAAGTCAACCTTATTTCATCAAAATGGTTGTTCTTTAGGCTCGCTCTATGATCCTCAACATGGAGAAACATGTATGATGATGCCTTATTCAATTTAATGCCATGTTAGCACTTAGAAGGTTCCTTTACACCTATCTGAAGACGAGGTTTTCCTGCAATAAGTATCTGTGCATGTTTGCTTCTATAAGATGTCTTGCTGTGTTATTCAAAGGATCTAGGAATGTAGAGTAGAGTTAGAAGGATTATGATTCTTTTCCAAGTTATTTAACGTAGGCTTATCAGTCGTCACATTCTGGACCTAAAGTTATTAGAATACAGAAGCTCTTCATTAAGAAATTTAGTTAATAGGTCTAGGCATATTACCTTATATCTTTTAGTATGACAAATATGCATTTACTGTTACTCAACTATCACTTTAAGCATATTTGTATGTATATTTATTTTGTGTTCAGATGTGTTATACCAGTCACCACTATGGTGGCCATGGTATGTATCTATGCCTTCATATTGTCTGAAGCAGTTTTAAGGATTAGGCTTAATGATTAATAGTAACCTGTACTAAGGCAGACATATGGTGCTTTCCAATAGAGTTCAGGCAGAACAGCTGTTTAAGACTGTAACCTGTTTAGGAGTTGGCAATAGTCAATTTTATTTGTCTTCCTAATATATCACGCACCCTGTTTGCCTTCCAAAATAAGCAGACTCATTTTTCATTGCATTTGCAGGCAACCAGAATGTGAGAGACATCGGGGATATTTGATTCATGACTATATATACATCAATAGTATGAGATTGATCCGGCGGTTTGTCACTGGCTGCTCCACAGTTGGTAGTGGTATTGATAAGAGAAGTTGTGAATAGTAAAAACATATTCTAGCTCTTGAATAGGCATTGACAGAGATAGTGAATGTCACTTTCCCTATAAAATGGCACCACATGGTGGGACTGTGAATTTGAGTTACTTGGCACTAGACTCTAGTAAAGTTTCTACTTCATCATTCAAGTTAATAATTTCCCCTAACACTGCTTCAAGCCCTATTTTGTTAAAACTTGGGCAACCATGTAGAGATAGCCTTTATATTAAACCAGGAAGATACAAAAGCATTTACTAAGTCAGCACAGGGGCACAGTATAGAGCAACCAAAATGCGGAACAAGAAACACGGGGTATAAGTGCACTTACCAGACGGCAGGATAGAGGATGGGGTGAGGTCCAAAAGCTCAACTCTATTGAAAATTCCTAAACTATGATTTAATCAGTCATATTATAGTTAACTGAAATGATCTGTGTTTTGAATATATAGCAAATTTATGATACAAACGTTGTGAAATATTGTGGCTCCTGATTATTTTGCTTACAGTTTACCAATGTACATGCCATGCAAATGGTCAATCCATTGTTAATACCTGAAATGTAGCCGTAAAAATTGGTCTACACAACAAAAACGAATAAAGATCGATAAAAAAAACAGACATTTTCAGTGAATGTTTTGTGAGTGCTCTGGTAGACAAGAGACAGATTTCAATTGGGAAAGAAATGTTTCCAGCTAAAACAACTGATGAATATAATTTCTCTTAGTGTGCTTAGTGCTCCCTACCTTGTCAGATGAAGGATTAAGACACAGGTAGGGTTTTTCTGGGAACCCACAATTTATTATGAAGTCCATTATAATTCGACCTAGACAATTTTCTTTTCTCTACTTGGCTCCCTTGTGACCCTTCTGACCCATTTGTCGTGCAAATATTTGAACCACTTGCCTCCCACATAATTTTCCTCTAGTCAGCCTCCGTGCCTCTACCATCTCTCCCTGCTATCATCTCCTTCCTAAAGAGGCCGTCCACTGGTCCCTCCACCTCTAAATGACTGCAGCCCCTCATCTTTCTACTCCTACCCATGTTATGTTATGTTAATTTAAATTTGTAGAGTGCGGCTGATCACCCCTGAGGGTATCCAGGTATTGAGGACGGCGGGGCCTGAGGAGGGCGGGCCTGAGGAGGGAGGAGTAGCCCATGCCTGCTTCGTCTGGAAGAGCCATATCTTGAGGTTCCATTGGAAGTCCATGAGGGAGGGGGAGGTTCTGAAATGTTTCAGGAGGTTGTTAATCAACTCACTCTAAACGTCTTCCCTACATTTTTTGTTCTCTCAAGTAGTTGGCTCCCACTGAAAGCTCTCCATCACATCTGCCCAAATCAGGATATCTACTTCATAACCCCATCACACCAGAACCAAATATCCTGCATAGCCATCCTTCTTCTGCATTTTGGTTCAGTTGACTGAAATATTCCTTGTATATAAAACAACAGGAGAGAGAAAGGGATTTCCACAATGTGGAGGGGAATACTCCTGGCCCCCTCAATGGTCAAATAAACAAACAATAGGAGGAGTACCACCACAAGACCTATCAAGGTCTCAGAAATGTGGGGAGAAGAGATGCACAAAAAAGGAAATTGTCCTTTTTTAACCCCTTCGAAGCTAATGACGAGCTGGGCTCGTCATGGCGCTTACCTGCCGTGCGCGGATGACAAGGCCAGCTCGTCATGATTTATGGGATTTTGTTGTTTTTAGCGCAGGACGGGAAAACGCCTAGCAGCCATGTGGTTAAGAAGACCCCTCACTCACCAACCTAGTTGGTGACATGCTTCATCATCTGGGTCTCACCCGAACAGCCGACTGCCATCCGGGTGTGCTGCGACACCTGACTTTAGTGGAGCGGGGTTTTTTTTGTGAGTGTAAGTGAAAAAAGTGAGTTAAAAATTGTCCAGATATAACACGTTCGAAATTTTTATTCTGGAGCTACTGGACAATGTTATAAAGCTTCTTTAGATACTTGTATTGGTTTAATTGACCATTTGTATCTGTAAAAGGTGAGGAAGTAGTGCAAAGGAACGGTTTACATGTTTCAACCTGTATCAGGAATATCCAGGTTTTCGTCAGGACCAAGTGTGCATCTCTTCTCTCCCCACATTTCTGAGACCTTGTTAGGTCTTGTGGTGGTACTCCTCCTATTGTTTGTTTATGAAATATTCCTTGTACACCTGAGCTCCACAAGCACAGCTCTTCTCATTGCTATCCCACTTTGTTGACTGCTCCCAGTAAGCTCATCAGCTGTATACATTTCTTTAGACTATTTATAGAATATTAGGTACTACCTTCCAATTACCCGAGAGCGCTAAATGAATTACAGAAAGATGAAGGTTAGAGTACAATTAATGAAGGATGGTTGCTGGCTTGGCCTGGGCGATTTGTTTTATGTGCCTGTAATATTGTGTTAATCGGGATTATTAGGTTTCCCGTATTTTTCCTAATATTTGTTTTTCTCATGCATTTAATTTTCATGTAGTTTATGCTTGTTGGAGATTGATTAAAGGAGAACCAGTCTGTGAGACTGATTTTTTGACCCAGCTACATGCGCTGTGCACACGTGTGACATTCAGTGTATGGCCTTAGAAACTGTATGCACAATATATTGAACACGTATCTTGTATGACTCTTTTACAGAATGACGTACAATTTTCACAGAGGCAACCACTCAAGTCTATTGATGTAGATTAGGTAATTTTCATGAAAATTGTGCATATTATCCAGGGGATAAATTCTGTTACATCAACCACCTCTTGTCATGGTCCAGTAAGTGACCTCTCCAAGAATCTTCCCTTTCTGACACACTCTACTAGCTTGACAGAACTTCCTTCAGAGAATTTATTATATAATTTAATTTTCCTGCCACCTCTCTGCTTATCATAGACACATATTTTTTCTCTTTCCCCTGCCTCACAATTTCCTTGCATAGTTATGCAGCAGCACATCTGTGCCAATGCTATGTCAGTCATGAATGTCAGCCAAATGCCCAGCGCTTTTTAGGACCCCACTCACCTGCTAGAACATGTTTTTAAATAATAAAACAGAAGGCATGACCTATTCCTTTGTGATGCAGCTAACACAGCAAAACCACTAATTAGTGTCAAATGCTATTTTCTTCTTCCTAGCAAGCACATCTTCTTAATTATGAGCTGGTGCTTAGATCACAAGCCACAAAGAGACCGCGAGAATGTTTTGTTCACCAGCCCCATAAACCCTTCTGACATGCCTGCATGTGTAACTCGATATTTCCCAGAGGTAGGTAAGTCACTGAAGGCATTGGCTGAGGATTAGCCAGAAGTTGTTTTTGGCACTGGAGTAAAAAATTAGGATAATTTTCTTGTAGCTTCTGCCTCCTCTCGCACGCTGTCAAATCATGCTCCAAGATCACCTGGGTGCATCGAAAGAAAGGGTAGTCAGTGTGCCGCGCTTTTTTATTTAATTGTGGTTACCCACTATGGAGATCACTTCTGCACCACTGCCCACTGATGTTTGTTAGAAATAAGGAAGCCAGAATACCGAAGTGGTGCCGGACAAGTGTGCAGGTGTTTCCTTAACATCTGAGAATATATAAAGAATAAGGGGCAGATTTATGATAACTGGCGCATCCCCAGGGATGCGCCAGTTATTTTGCGCCGCTGCTCCGCCACCCATGGTGCGCCGCATTTACAATGCGGCGCACCATGGGGCAAAAACGGCACAGATGCGTGACGCATCTGTGCCGTAAAGGTGGTGCATTGCTGGAGTTGCGTCGCAAGCGCGACGCAGCTCCAGCAAGGCTCGGGGTGCCCCATCTTTACATGCTGCGTCAAGACCTACGCCTGCTTCAAGCAGGTGCAGGGTTTTGACGCAGCATTGGCCTGAAAGTGACTGAGTGTTCACTCAGCCACTTTTGCGAGGCGCACCTGTCCCGGAACGCCCACCGTGCACCGGAACGCCCACAAGTGGCGCAGGGCTTTACAACGTGACACATCTGCCTAGTTGCGTCACCTTGTAAATGGGTCGTAGGGATGCGCCACGTTTACGCCGCTGTTGCGTGACGCAAACGTGGCGCATTCCCAACATAAATCTGCCCCTAAGTGGCTATGCTAAATGCTTGCACAGCATGAGTAAATGTATTGGGTAGTGAGTAAGTTCCAAGTCTCACAAGTGAGGAAAAAATGGAAGTCATTTTGGTGGTGCTCACATGGTGACACATCCAGCCACCTAGGGTGCGGATTACTGTGCTGTATGACAGTCCGGACAACTTGAAGGGAAAGCATCAAAGCACACACTCTACTGTTTGCGTGAATGCCTTGATAAGTCAATGGAACAAGTGAACAGGGAAGTCAGATTCCTCTGTTTATTCGTTAAAAACTTCTGAGGATTGAAAAAGTCCTGCGGACGTACCACGTATCGGCTACTTCTATGGTGCAAATGTTCATGCCATGCTCAGAAACGTGTAACCAATAAACAGCAGAACCTGACTTACTCTTCACTTGTTCCATCGACTCCTCAAGGAATTCACGGAAACAGTAGTGTGTGTCCCCACACTGTCTGTTTTACCCCCACCACCACACCCTGCCCTCTCTTTCACAACCAGTTTGAGCTGCCCCATGGGGCTATTGATGTTTTCCTGGTGTGAGAGGGTGGGGCTTGATTATTGTAGTTCTGCTAGTGAAGCCTGTGGTGGGAGTTATAGGTGGTGTGGGGAGATTAGAGATTGATGCCTGTTAATGAGGTGCCTTGAAGTTATAGAGGAAAAATAATTTCATATTAAGTAAAAAATATTTTGAGAATGTTTCACTTCACCACACTTCAATTTCAGTACATTGACCTGCTCACTCGATCACTAACAAATACCCGTGAAATGTATCACCTCAAATGATTCTCCCTGCCTGCATTCTATCACGGAAGCAGGCGACACGCCCTAATTTATTTCTGTCCTATGTAGGCAGCGTTTTACTGGTTAGCCCCCTGAAAGGTCCAGCAGACCACATATAAATGGTGTCTATTGAACACAATTGCTTGTGCACTTTTTATTTTGAATTTAGTGAGCTGCCATTGAGACAATTTAAGTTATTACATTTGTGCCTAGAAACGTATTGTTTATGACCCAATGTATGCCCGCGTATTTATATTTAAAAAGTAGAAATTCGATATCTTTTCTCAGATAAACTATAAAGCCCCATGTTCAACCCCCTCCTTATGCTGCTGCAATTCAATCCAGTAGAAACCATTAGTGACTGGTGAACTGGGTTTTGCAAACATGTGCAGAGAGATTTTGAGGATTCACATGATTTCTTTCTAGCCCAGGTCATGTTTGATGTTTTGGCTTATAGTTCCAAGTCAGACATCGGCTCAGCTTTTCCCATACATTATTTATCTAGTCCTGTTTAAATATCTACATACATTCTCATTCCTACTGCTGAAAAGGCAAGACAAAAACACAGCTGTCCGTCTTCGAGACACACACCTACAGGTTGCACACAATCATGAGGATTGCATTTGGTAAACTCTCTAAGAGCAGATAGATGATGATCAGTGTGCAGTGGGCAGATGGTGATACGTTCAAATGTTCACTTTTTCAGTGCATCCTGATTAAAATGAATGATGCCTTTTTCTGATGTTGCATTCATGCTTTTTTAGATATTGAATTAGCCAAGAGCTTTGATTTTACTAAAATTATATACATATACTTATTCATAATGGATTATAGTGGATGTCAGCCAGAACTCTTCATCCTTTTGTTTATTGTGGAATCATTGACATTTTTCTTCCTCCCACTACAGCGTAGGGCAGCAGGTCAGCCCTCTTCAGACACTGGCTCACTTCACTTTGAGTGACGGCATTCTTCCCTTTCACAAGGGAGCACATCCGCATACAAAGTAGTTCCCTTAAGTGCCATCAACTACAATGACAATGTGTGTTTTTGAGACCAAAAAATTACTTTTAGGCGTTTTTTTTTTTAGATTTACTAGTGCCTCGCAGCTTTCCCAGTAATATCTTTTTGCAAAAACTATAACAAAAGAAAACAGCGTTAACAAAGTCAAATGGCTGGGGCTCAGACCACACCTTTTGGTTATGCTAATGAGTTTTTAACAAGCATTGGCATAGCCAATGGTTCTTGCCTTTGGGACCTTATAAGTGTTTAGCCAGAGCTATTGGCTTTACCAATGTGTTTAAGCGATGGTGTAGAGCAGTGTGGCTGCTGTGCAGCATGTTAAAATGTTATAATAAAAAAAGTGTTGTAAGTATTTTTACTAGCCTATATATAACCAAGCAGATAATAAATACAACAGAAGACCCTATTAAAAAAAAATTACCATAAAAAATGTCTTCAGTTTTCTATTTATTTTTTTGCAGCGCTGGCAAATTCTTCTTACCAGTTCTAATGTTTGTTATAGCTTTTTTTATGGGGGGGACATAAACAGCGCTGGTGGTGAGGTAATGCCGCACTGGTGCAGAGCTGGTGCTGCATGTGTGCTGAGGTGGTGCTGAGATGGAGCTGCACTTGTGAGGTGGTCCTGCACTGGTGCTGAGGTGGTGCTGTGGTGGTGCTCAGGTGCTGCCAAGTGATACTCAGGTGATGCTGCGGTGGTGGTGCTGAGTGATGTAGAAGTGGTGCTGACTTAGTGATGCTGACTGGTGCTGCACTGATGCTGAGGTGGGGCTTAGTAGGTGCTGAGTTGGTGTGACATACAATGTATAAAACGCACACTACCAATACGCAAATTGATGGGTCAAAAAAGATAATAGCTCGGGACTCCCAACACTTAAATCAAACTATGACATTCAGCCTATCACTTGTACTTAACCTCAGACCCAATTATGGACCACGCTGAAGAATGGCTATCTTGGAAAAGTTGGATTCAAAGGTAATAGGCATGTATGCCTACAGGAGCAAATTGCTTTCAATGCACTGTGTCTTCCGTAAAATAAAAGTACAACTTTCACTAAATAACATGAATCTGCTAACCTGAGCAGAGTCAGATTTCAATGCACACTCTGTTAGTCTGATTAATGACCAACGTATGATTGTATCTAGAATTTCAAGGAATACAAAACTACTTGTTTTGTTGACATGACTTAAGGTGTTGGTACACCATTTGCAGATGACTACATTTAATAAAATAAGTGTTTGTGTTCAGTAGATATGGCTAATAATTTTCTATCTTTTCGGTCGATGTATACTTCCCCTACTTCTAGCTTGTAGCTCTGGCTGCTCTGTCACTGTGTGTATCATGCTAGTCCCTCTTCTATGCCTGTGATGCACGCTGTGTCTGTATATCACTCACTCAGTTGAGGAAGGATGTATGGAAGCTCAATTTTAATGTGCAAATCCGTGTTTACCCAGGGCTCAGTGGTGACATGATGGTCAACATTAGCGACGGGGCTGTTCTTCTGGCAAGACCCCATATGTCAATGTAACTAGCCCCAGCTCCATACATGGACGCATGCATGGTGTCGACTTGATGAGTCGTGTATGTGGCACTGCACATGCGCTAGAATTGTTAGGGCGAGATTGGTGATCATTAGTGGTTTAATGTCTGTACAAGATGGGATTTGAATATTGTCATTTTAATTGGTCAATCAACGCATAACACGATAATGCAGTTTGTCTACAGTCAAAAGCTAATGGATTAGTAGTGATGCTGGAATTGGAGGTTGGAAGCCGGTCTGGGGCCACTGTGGGAGGCTTGCCAGTGGATTGAGCTGGGGAGGGGGCCACTGAGTGCGCATCCGGGCTCGGGATTGGCACAGATGGTGCAGTAATGCCACAGACACTGTCAGGTGAATGCATACCTTTTTTGCATCTATGCTGTCAGTGCTGGTAAAGCAAAGAGCACAAATTAAAGACCTGCATACATGTAGCCACTGAAATAATGGTGAAAAAAGTCCCTCAGCAGAAAGAAAAAAAAGCGGAAGCAGACAAGTCCTGCGGAAATACTCTGGAGTCCACAAAGTACATACAACAGATGATCCTTCAGCTCAAGTGCTGTAGGCTGAACCTACACATTTACCAAGTGCGAGTCTTAATCAGCATAGTTATACCAAGAGTAATCTCTCACATGCAAATCTGGTACGCGCTTATTCATTCGACTAGTAATGATGGCCCATTGTGCCTACCAATCAAATGAAAAGCATTCTTACTCATCCCACTACCACTAACTCATATAAACGTCTGAGATATTTCTTTTTAGCCAGGCAAACTTGTATGCTTCATCATTTGACTTCATGTGTCCTGC
Source organism: Lissotriton vulgaris (assembly GCF_964263255.1). Taxonomy (NCBI): domain Eukaryota; kingdom Metazoa; phylum Chordata; class Amphibia; order Caudata; family Salamandridae; genus Lissotriton; species Lissotriton vulgaris. The sequence continues at coordinate 461,038,395 of NC_141699.1, forward strand.
AGTTTGGACAAATGCCCAGAAATCCAGTATTTTTTTTAAGACATCTAACCTTCTGAGGTATTTATGGCTCTGGCTAAAATGGCACAGTCAGTACATTCGCATTGCAGAGGGATGATATATTTCCTTCTTGTTAGAGCAGCTCCAATAAAACAGCATGAGGTGTGTACGTACATGTTACAAGACCAGACAGCCAATGGAGCTAAAACATTGACAATCCTCTACGTTGATAAACAGATAAGTATTTAACTGACTAATTTGACAACCACAAGAATCCTGCTTAATAAAAATGCTCTGTAGGCATCCATAATGGGTTTAACCAAGGTTTTGCATAATAAGGGACGCTTGAGGCCTGTTGTTTACACAGCCCTAAAGTCTCTAGCTTGTTTAGTGAAACCCCTTAACCAAATCTATTCCCACATTGATTCCTCTGCTGCTCTATTGATTAAAACTCTATTTACCATCCATTATTCTAGTCTCAGTTCTTTTCTAATTAAATTCAAGGCAAGTGTCTATAGCTCTATTGATTTTAACTAATCTATGGAATGTCAGGCCAATAAGTATTGTTGTGTCTCTGGGATCTAGGGAGATGGCCCTCTGCCTTTGATTCCCAGGTCCAAGACCCTTTTCAGCATTCAGGTGAAAAACAAACGTTTTAAATATATTGCCTTCCTAAATATTTGAGACCTCACTAGATACAATGTACTGCAAGTAACACATTTTTCCCGCAGGTGGAACCACTTGGGCAGACAGCGATTACATAAATTAGTTTTCTCAGCCAGCTTAGATGTGAAATGTATTTTACACCTCAGCAGTTATTGCTTCTTGTTGGTTCTGTGAAATTGTTTCCACTGATAAAGAAATGTCATTTGTTTCTTACCTTCTGGAGTAGTGGTTTATATAGTTATGACATTTTTCTCTTGCAAAATTCCTCTTATTATCACAAATACAGTGATTGCTACGAGTAAGTTTGCAAAATTCTCTGCATATTTTATTTTAATAAATCAGGACTTTCGCAACCCTTTTAAACTGTTTTAAGAAAAAGGCTTGTCAATGTCGATCTAAGTTGAAAGTCGCGAGGAAAAGGGTTTTAAAGTTAACTTGCAAGAAAATGGCACTTTAATTTTCAGCAGCAGCATTTGTGAGGAAATATTTCCATTTAGCTTAGTAGAACCATGTCAGGGCAAACACATAGGAAAATTGAGAAACTTTGTGAACCACGTGTAGACCAATAATGGAGATTTATACTATATTTTCATCAAGTAATACAAACTTTGCACACTCTGTGTTCCACCCGCTGCTCCTTTGGTGGTAGTGGGAGGGTTCCTCAAGGACCACCCGATTCCCAGTCGGGCTATCAGCAACCAGAAGGCGCCAATGGAGCATAATGCTAATATTTAGACCAGGTTAATGCTGCTGCTCGCAATCTGGGCAGCAATGCCACAGTAGCTCTAAATCGATCTTTTTCAGAGGAGTTGTGGGCAAATGGGGCAGCTTTTTCACAGGGACAGCCTCAGAAAATGAGACTGTCCACCTGAGGTCATCAGAAGCGAATCCCAGTGGTACTGAGAGCTTATTTACATAAGGAAAGTCTATGCTCCATGCTCTTGCAAGTCTTCTGACATGAAGTCTACTGGAGAAGTCATGTAATCGTGCACCTCTGGCAATGGTTTTGATGTCAGGGTTCTTTCCTGTAGTATCATTCAGGAACTTGACATAGTCTTATCTTGAGGAGCACATTTTCTTTCGGTGTCTTAGTTACTTGAACATAACTGTGGGCGCCATTTGGTGGATAAGCAGGGATGGTGGAGGCCAAAGTAAATAAAGATAAAGTGACTGAATGATTGAGTGAGTGAGTGAGTGAGTGAGTGAGTGAGTGAGTGAGTGAGTGAGTGAGTGAGTGAGTGAGAGAGTGAGTGAGTGAGTGAGAGAAGAGGTGCCTTCCTGCAGTATGGGGCTAGATTGAAAATCTTTTAGCCAAAGATATTTTGAGCAGCGCAAGCACGTATCTTGTGCATAGGATGGAAGCAGAGCAGTGTGTAATGAATAACAAGGCCAGATTTTACCTCCAAGCCCCCAATGCCAACTACCTTTAGTGCCTTTCTGACTCAGGCCCCCCATATCTCAGGTGTGCCCAAACCATGAATTAAGCAAGAAGGAAACTGGCGCAGTGTAGGTCCGGATATGGCATGCAGCTGTATTATCAATGTTCATAAACGATCAGCAGTCTAACAAGAATACTGACTTGGCAGCGATTCACACCATTTTGGAATCACGGTATGCAAAGTCCTGAATGTTGTTTTTCCCTTGTTGCATGGATTCACTGTTGGTAGCGACATGGGATAACAGTCAGTCATATTTGGCCTACCCCTCCCCCTCTCAGAACTCCTGCAGCTCAGTTTTGATAATACTTTTTTCTTCTTTACTTTCCACCTATCCAGCATTCTCATACTTAAAATTGTGTGCTTGGACTTATGCTCTACAACCTGCATCTAAAGGCATTTGCTAGCACTCGGTGCAGAGCTCTGGTTAGTCCTGAATCCATGCATAATTGATATTTATCTTTAAAATATTTCAATTGATCGATGATAAAGAAGCTAATGCATACCGATGCCATGCATGCTTACTATTTCGTAGTGGTTGTCCTTGCTGGATGTGGTAAGATTGTAAAATATTGACAATGTCCAATGACAAAGAAAGAAATAAGTATTGGTTGATGTCATGTCTGGACAGGTCATCAAATTAAATTTCTGGTTTCGCCGTTTGCTAAGTGACGAACGTTGTTGAGAGGGTGTAACCCAAATACTAAGGGTACTATGATAATTTTCACATTTTATTTGTAAGGTTTGTTTAGGCATGATCCATAAATACTAGACACATTTTTTGAAATTCATAATATGTGTTGTTCAAACTTTAACAAACCTCACTTCTACATAGTCCCAGTAACATGTAAGTGCAGGTGCTTTCTTCTTTTACATTTTTAGGTTTTCTTTTTATGACTTTGAACTCATATTTGATTTGATTTGGGGTTTGTATAACGCTTTGACTGCCCAAGGACATTTTAGAGCTGCCATCTAATTGAAGACAAGAGAGCTGCCTAAAGTCTACCTAAAGTCTGATGTACATGGGAAGGTCGAACAGACAGGTTTTTTAGGAGTTTTCTGAAAATAAGAAAGTTGGGATGATTACTCAGATTCCATGGCATTTGGTTCCAGAGAATGGATGTAGCATGGGAGGAACTTTTGCCACCCAAAGAGACTGTGTGAATTTAAGGAAAAAGACACATTCCTAGCTCAGACTGATCTAGGCGATTTATTAGGGATGTACAAGGAGATTCTTTCTTAAGAAAAGCAGTGCCAGATTGATTAAGCGTTTTGTGTGCTATGCTGAGAGCCAATGTAGTTCTTCCATGACCTGAGAGACTGATTCAAATGTCTTAATATTTTTAAGAAATCTGACTGCGGAACTTTGCAGTCTTTGAAGTTTTTTTGAAGATGACCTGCTGAGCACCAACATAAAGGGCGTTCCAATAGTCCAACTATGATAATGCAAGAGCAGTGACCACTGTTTTCTGTAGGTCAAAAGGTAAACATGAAGAATTTCCTAAAGGCTTTTAAAACAAGGAAACACAAGGAAGTGAGTTGACTGGTCTGATCTCTAAAAGAGAGATTAGAATGAATGCTGAGTCCCAGGTTCCTTGTTTTTGGTACTAGGATGGGAAGAGAGCCGAGGGACTGCGGCGACAAAGCATCATTCCAAAGGGAGGTATCCCTTCCAAAGAGTACCACCTTTGTTTTTTCAGAATTTAATTTAAGACAGGGGGAGCTCATCCAATTGACTATTGCACTCATGCACCTATTGAATCGAGAGACCACCTCATCTAAGTTGTTGTTCATAGATACCACGATTTTGGTATCATCAGCATAGGAGACAGTGAAGAAGCCATAAGATCTCAACATTTTCAGAAAGGGAGCCAAATTTATACTAAACAATGTGGGACTTAATGAGGACCCCTGCAGGATGCCACAGGGTGAGGTGAAAGTCTTGGAGCTGAACTCTCCCATATTAACTATTTGCTCCCTTTCATCAAGAAAGAAGCATAGTAGCTTAAAAGCTGAGGTTTGAATACTGGCCTCGGTCAGCCAGTGGTTCAAAAACACGTGACTTACCATGTCACAGGCTGCGGATAGGTCCAAAAGGACCGCAATAGCCTTGCCACCCTTGTCCATTATGTCCCTAATCTCCTCTGTAACTGTTACCAGCACAGTTTCAGTCCTATGAGCTTTCCTAAAACAGAACTGCGCTCTTCCCAGGATGCCGTTCTGGTCCACGAATACAGAGAGAGAGAGAGATGTTTAAATGTTTTTCTAGAACTCTAGCAAGCGTAGGGAGCCGGGAAATCGGCTGGTAGTGTTCTTCCTCTAAGGGATTTAGGGTTGCCCTTTTTTAGTAAAGGCAGAATGGAGGCCTTTTCCGATTCTGTGGGAAAATAACCAGACTTCAATATATTATTAAGCAATAAAGCCATTGGGGGTGCAATGAATTCAGTTATCTCTTGCAACACCTTAGCGGGTTAGGGGGCCGTTGGGGCTTCGGACTTTATCAACTTGACCATACCTTCTGTCATGCTAATGGGAAACTCACAGAGAGCTGGAAGGCTAGGGTCCAACGGAGAGGCTGCTTGAGGAAATGATTCAGTACCCTTGCAGAGGTTAAAATCATTGTAAATTGCCCATGCTTTATTTCTACAAATATTTGCTAAATTAACGCAAAGCTGATGTGTGGGTAATATCTTGGCGGCAGCAGGGAGAGTGGCTAATCACGGCATTGTTTGAAACAGTTCCCCAGGCGATCTTGTGGCAGACTTTGGGGCCGATTATGATGGCGGACGGACCTAAGTCCGTCTGCCACATAGAGTAGGAGGGAACCTCCGCATGGCCTGTGGAGTTCCCTCCTGTGCAATTAGGATGTGACCGCCACCCTGGCGGTCACATCCTTTATTTTTACCATTGCGGCGGGTGCGAATTCAAGCTGCATCTGCCGCAATGGTAAAAATGCATACATTGCATTTGTATGCAGAAAGCGGCAGGCACCGTGCGGTGCCTACCGATTTCTGCATACAAATGCATGGGGATACCAAAGGTACCCCCCATGTGCACCCTCCACCCCCCCTTTACCCAGGGGGCCCAGAACGGGCCCCCGCAGTGAAGTTACACATGCTTTTCCACGGCGGAAAAGCCTTTTTAACAGCCCATCCTAATATGGCTGACGATGTCTGAGAGACACCGTCACCATATTAGAACTTTTCCACCGCGGTTGTAAGCCAACTGTGGCGGAAAAGCTGCAGACGGAAACCAGGACCCACCAGCCATCCTAATGTGGCGGTGGGTCTTTGGTGGGTCCACTGCGGTTTTTCCGCATCCTCCGGGCCGGCGGTGGCTTCCGCCGGCCAGGAAGATGCGGAAAAACCGCAATCGTAATAGGCCCCATAATATTTTCACAAAAGTAACTTTTCAAAAAAATACCACTTTGCTAGACAGGAGACCTTGCTGAGAGGAGATACATTCTGCCTCATTACCAGAGCATCAATGAGATTATCCCAATCCAAATGTATTCAAATCGTATGCTTCCAAGATGAAAACCCTCAGTGTATTCATTAACAAAAATCTGTCCATGAATCTTCAGGTTAACTATATGACTCACGCATTAACAATTCCTTTGAATTATCAGCTTCCCTAGTCATACATGTGGTTACTGTCTTTGTCAGTTCATTACTTGATTATGCCAGCTGTCTGTAACTTCTGTGCTGAAAGTTTTCCAGAAATTTCGAGCATTCAGAGAAGACAGTGAGCTCTGCTCATAGTCAGGCACAATGTGGACAAAGGCTATGCTCAGCGCATGTTTAATCATCCTCATCACCTAGAATGCACTGACGTTTCTGCGCTCGCTGTCACCCAAAGGATTGTCCTGTGAGCTGTGCAGGGAGGCTGGTGAGGAGCAGCAGAGGTCTGCAAACGTCAGTGCTGGGCAACAGATGTCAAACTTGGGTTTCTTTTTTGTTTGCCGAACTGATGCAAGGAGTTTCAAGAAAGGGATCAGACAGGCCTTACAAAGGAGCCTTTCCGGCAAGGTGGTCTGCCCACAGAAATGATGTCAGTTCCTGTTTGAAATAGATTTAAGGAGGGTTTTACCAGTGATGGATGTATGCCAATGTATTTGTTCCCTTATCTTTCCTCCTATTCTTCATCCCTTTGCTACTATTTCATCCTTGATTTTTGCTTCCTGCAGTTGGAACTTCTACTGTATCTACTCCTGCATGTTCTTGCGTGTCTCTTCCCAGTGGCGTAGCTAGGCACTTGGCCGCCTGTGGTGGTCCCTGCCTTTGCCGCCCAGCCGGAGAAATGAAGGGGAGGAGCTGGCCAGGGCCGGACTCGCTACCGGCCATTTTGGCATTCTGCAGAGCTGGGGGCTGATGTCACTGCGGTGGGGGCTAATTTCCTACATGGAGACCTGCGTGTGCTTCGAAATCAACAATGCAAAACGAATTTCGCTTTGCACACGCAGGTCCCCATCAACAAAATCAGCCCCCAGCTCTGCAGAATGCCAAAATGCCCAGTAGCCAGTCCGGCCCTGGTGCTGGCAATGAACTGTGCACTTGCCGCCCCGCTGCAAACTCCTGTAAGAGAGGAGGGAGCCACCGCTGTCCCCAAAACCCATGCCGCCTGGGGTAGCCTGACCCCCCCTTGCTACGCTGCTGGCTCTTACCTTGGCACTGTTGTCAAGGAGAGTGTGGAGATGCCTTGCTACTAACTTCTGTAATAATAATCATATTCATTCAAGACCGACAAGATTGTCAAGAAGATTTTTTCCCATCTTATCTGAGACCCTCTGTAGGAGGCACCTGATACCTTGTGCAGGTGGCATCATAGCCACTCGGGCGAGTCACTATTTCCTCCATCAGGAGACTCAACAGACCTTCTCAGCATCTCGTCTTTGACACCCCCTGTACCATGAATATATTCAAATGATTGCTCAAAATCCGGGAATCATTTAAGAGGCGGATCTCATCTGCTGGACTAGAGTCACAATAGCTGGAGGTTTCATCATCTCTAAGTACACGTGTGTAGCCCTTAAATGCCATTCATTCTTCTTCTAGTTTTCAACATGTCAGATAAACTGTTTTACTCTCTGGGCACTAGAAGACTGAATACGTGTAATAAGGATTTTCTCTGCTCTATTCATTTTAATGTTCCACTAAGCGTGTTAGGGTTTACCATCTAATTAGCCCATAAGTGGAATTATTTACCTGGCATTGAAACGTAGTTGTCACTTTCGTGCCTAAAGGTAGCTTTAGCACATTACTCCTCTATTAATTCTGGTTTTTGTTTCTGCTGATAATGGAAACTCTAGCGCCTAGTGGCATTTTACATTGAAGTGAGCTAAAAAAGAGTTATCATTATTATCCTCAAATCAAATCCAGGCATTTTCAGTTCTGTAGCCGGCCATGAAACAAATTGCATTGCATATCATAAATGGTAATTTCAGCAGCAGAATAAAACAGTTAAATATAGCAAAATAATGGAATATTTTCATGACAAAGGAGAAAGCAAAAGCATATAACCACATTAAATCATCCCATTAAAGTTTAACTATTATTCACATGTTGTTTTTTAAATATAAATTGCATCGGATGATTCAACAGCTGAACTCTGCCATATATCTTCATTTATTCTGTGTCTGGACGGCTGCCATGCAGATTGGATTAAAGATTGTCTGCTAGACTTGATGGCTATCGCAGAAAACTGGCAACCTGTGTCGTCTGTCCCAGTTTTGGCTAAAGTCACTCCATCAGGCAATAAAATCCTTCAATAACATACAATTACCCACGCTCAAGGGGCTAGGGAGCGAAACGAAAGTTGATCACATTTTTGCAAGGGGATCTTTGGCACCTCAACGTCTTTTCAGTCCTTGTTACTCTACCCCTGCCAGGCTACTAGGGCAAGATTTCAGACTCGAGGGCCGAGTTTATCTCATCTCTATTGCTTACTTCCGGGTGAGTAATTATTCATGAAAATGTATATATTCTTCCAATGTTCAAATACTTATTCAAAATATTGGAGTAGCTAGTCTACACAACAAGTTTCTGTACCAATGCATTCTTAGGGTTGTACCCTTGACGGAGAGGTGTGGCTCACTGGTTAGAGGCGGCAGACCCGGAGGCTGAGAACGGCCCGGGACCAGGGTTCGATTCCCGACGCGGCAGGGTCGAGGACCAGGGTCAGCGGACTGATAATTCTCGCCTCGGTGCCCACTTTGGGCAGTGATCACACTCGGTAATTCTGGGCATTAAGCTTGCCTCATCTCTACAACGGCCCCCTACAGACGCCGGGGATGCCTGGCTTCACCTTGGAGATACCCAGCATGGGACCATCTCACAGGGAAAGCCAGGACGGGTTCCCCAGCGGTCATTCGCGCCAGGATACTCCGGTAGTAATTGAGCGCGCTATAAAACACCTTACATTTACATTTACTTCTTTTTTCTTTAGTCCCAGATGTTAGATACTCTTGTAATTGCTTTCTTATATGGTTGCACCTCGGTGAAATTTGCATTGACATGACTTTTCTAAGTGCTGTTTTTTCCCAGTGGCAAGCTGTTATAATACTTCTGTCAGCTAATCTAAACTCATTTATAATTCTTTGGTGTCGCTTTTTGTCTTTACTGCTCTGAGGTTCGATATAAAAAAATGGATGGAGGCCCAGATTTACAGATTTTTCGTGCAACACACTGTGCCAAAGATCTTTCTTGCTTTGCGCTGCATTGCACAGCGCACAGTCAAATCGAGAAAGATTGGACTGTTGCTGAAGTCATGCACTACTCTAGGGTGTATATTTACTAAGCTTTAATGCAGTGTTTGCATCACAAAAGTGACGTAATCGCCGCAAAATCTTTTTTTACTAATTTACTTTCCAGGGCAAAACTCGTTTTGCGCTGGAAAAACATAGGGCTGCTTCGATTTAGTTAGCTTAGCTTACTTAGTTCCATGGGTGGTGCATGGACGTTCCCATGCAACTACCCAAGGCTTCTGATGCAAAGCCTTCTTTACTAAAAAATGTAGACAGAGTTTTGCACCCAAAAATAGTAGCAACTTCAACCAGGCCCTATCAGGGAGAAATGCTGTTATTTATCTTTTCTTTTCCGACTTTGCATGTGTGCTGCACTATACAGCACACACACAAGGTGAGAAAAGTTTTAAAGTTAGTCTAAGCTTAGGATTTGTGTACTGACAGGGTATGCTTCCAGTGCGAAACCTATGCTAGACTCGCTCAGTCACCCTTGCACTCTGGTGCATAGGTGTGCATGGCGCAGAGCAGCAGATCTCTGTGCTGGTGCAAGGGAGAGGGGAGGATACTGCCATGTTTCTGTGTTGGAAAGTCATCCTGTGTGCCCTGTGCACCCCCATTTCTTGCTGACTGGTACTGGTGGTAACGGACTCTGCCGGTCCCTGAGCCCTATCTAACTAGGCCCAGGTCAGCACTATACTGAAAACACAGTGAAAGTACACATATGCATTAGGGTACGCTTTGTTTTAGGGTACACTTACAAATGGCATGACCTACCCTATATGATCCTAGTACATAATAGGGAATGGGGATTAGAACTACCTGTAAGTCCAAAGTATATCATAGCGCATGGCCGTTTAGTGGCCAGCAGCCCTTTCTGCACTTGCATGTGTGCACTGCTGAGTGCCTGAGGTCCGTTTTTAAAGCAGCCCTGCATTGTAGCACTGTTTTTAAAAGTAAATCAACTGCAAAATCGACTTTGGGGTTAGGTGGACTTACAAAGTGATAAAACTATATTATTTGTACATATTATGTATCCCCAGGGTCTCCCCTAGCTGTCCCAGGGGTGGGGGTCATGTAATTAGAAGCAGGGTCCCTATAAAAGATGCTTTCTATGCCCTGGTGAAAGAGAAATTGGACATTTCACTTCCCCCATTGTAGTAAAGTGTCTCCCAAAATCGACGTTGGTACTATGCGCACTGTTGGGTGAAGATCTACACCACTTGTGCATATTCAGGACCCTCAAGGTCACCACTAGGTGTCCCAAGGGTGGGGTGTCATGTAACTATAAGTAGGGCCCTTCTAAAACATGTTTAATATCCCCTGGTGATGGAGAAATTGCACAGTTCATTTTCCCCATTATAGCAACGTAAGATAAAATTGCAATTGTTTATGAAAACATAAATATTGCTAGAATAAAATAATATCATTCAAAGACTTAGCTGAATGGCATTGATAAATCCAACAATATGTCAAGTAGAATTTATCCTAAATTGTACAGAAAATACATTATAAGACTGTCTTTTCTATAAGCCAAAATGTAGGCTTCCTGCAGTGTTCCCAAATTAATTTCAGCCATAATGAATTTGAGGAATAGTGCTTTTTGGGAGAAGATTATGTCACTCATTGGAGGGAGTGGGTATGCTTTGGAGTGTTGCCTTGCACCTCTTCCGACAGGGGTGCTCTCTTGCTTGCCCGTAGAGAACAATAAATACATATGTGAGAGGTGCAGAGTCTCTCAGATCTGCTGCTTGGAACTAAGAGAAGAAGAAGGACTGCCATGCTGGAAAGATGATTTGCACCACCAGGCCCTGCATTCTGACTGACTGCGCCTGCTGCACAATCTGGAACTAGAGACCTGTGGAGGAACCTTTTTTCAAAAGGATTAAACAGTAGACTCCCTGCAAGCTATAGAATAATTGCGCTCTCCTGCATCACCACAAAGAGTACCCAGCCCAGATTGCATCCAGTGGACTTTTACGGGTTTTGGCTAGCTGCATTGTGGGAATTGTTGTCCCAAACCTTCAAGGACGATCCTGGAGCTTCCAGACTCTTGGATTGGGTTTTGACACCTTTGGACCCTTGAGAGGGGCTTCAGGAAGAAGTTTGGAACAACTTTGTAAAAAAAGCTCCATAAGGTGACTAAGTGCTAGAAAGTGTTTGTTCTTTAAAACAATCATATCTACGGTTCCTTACATTGGATTATTGTTATTTTGGTGCCAATTTAAAGGTAAACATATTTCATATTTTTATACTTGGTGTAGGATTTGTATTTTGCGTTGTGTATTACTTATGAACTTAATTCGTGTTTTTAAATCTTTACATACCTGTCTCTTAAATTAAACCCGGCTGCTCAAAGCCAAGATACCAAGGGTCGAGCATGGGAATAATATATTGAGAGGTATACTGGTCCCTACTCTGGGTTGGTGCCTTATTGCCAGTGGTGGATGCCTACTTACCACTACTAATAACTAACCTTCCAACAATCTGTAAGTATGGCACTCTCCTTGTCATGCAGCATAGCATTTGAAGCTGCTGCACTGAGCTGCATGATAATTTAGTAAATCTGGTTCCTTGCACAATGCACAGCCTAGCACCAGGGTGCAGAGTTGAGTGTGTATTGGCTTACGTTGGATTTGTACTGGAAGCACACCTGGGACTCAGAAGGATCTTATGCACTGGATGTGTGCTGTGCACTGAAGCAAACATGAAATGTGTTTTTGAGAAATGCTTACATCAGTTTTTAAAGTAAAATCATATCTGGCTATCGTACTAGATCCGCTTTGAGTCTAAAATTGTGTGTCTGCACTGACCCACCCCAGTAGTGCCCCCTTGACATAAAGTGGAACAACGTGGCACAAAACATTTCTTCTCCCTGAGAAACGGGCACATTTTCAGGCAAACCATCTTTTCACTGGAAAGTAAAAAGCTTGCAATGCTTTAAACGCGTTGCACCAGAGCAAATGTTTAGTAAATCTGGGATTGGGGATTACAGTTCTCACATCCATGCCCTTTAGAATGGGCAGTTGAGACTGCTTACTAATAAAATCTTCAACAGAGGTAAAAGTTAAGAAGCATATGTTTGTCCTTAAGGATTACACCTTTCAGGTCCTAAGTTCTCTTCATGTTCCATTTCCAAACAGAAGTGACTTTCTGAGGGTATCTTCTAAAAAGCGAGGGTGAAAGGACAAATTGTGTTGGAAATCACTTCTACAGTTCTATTAAAGAATACTCAAGCCCAACCACAGATTTAAAGACTTTTCAAATTTTGTGTGTGTTTTCATCCATGTTTTCCAATATAATTGTATACATTTTAGCAGACATGAATTTATTCATAGTCTGCCTTCTACGTTTTTTTCTACAATTCTGTGGTTTCCCAAAACCACTGGTAGCTGGTCAGTTTAGTTATTCAATTCGTTTTAGAGTTAAGCCTGAAATACTTGGTGCTAATGAGTAGGGCCACTGGAATTAAGCGGCAATTGAGGGCCAAATTATGCAGCATGATGAAGTATCAGTTCGCTATTTTGTCATTTGTACACATTAACAATGTTTGGACAAAGGTTTCATCTTATTAGTACTAGTTTAACATCCAAATACAGCAACATGCAACTGAAAGTTGAAGAGTCCACCTTTGCAAAGTGCCTTCGTACAGTGAACCTTTGTGCAGTGGCACAACAACAAGCTTTGCCTAATTTTTGGCAACTGTTGCACCTTTCGAGCTAGAAACAGATATTTTTTTGTTGTTAAAATCTGACAATTATACAGCAGATGTTGGGTTATGTGGCATATGTGGCAAATTCATACACCATGGCCGCAGAATCGCATAATTCCATAGTCTCTGCTAATGAGTGACTCATGACATCTAGAATTGTACAGTGACTAAGAGTGACATTAGGAATTGGCCTAGTCAAGCACGAACGAAATAAATTGACTGTGCAGAGACCTGTATTCACCATATTCCAAACTCTTGGTACAGGAGGTATGCGGCCATTCTTATTGGGCCTCTCAATAACTTTTTGAATAATTTGGTGTCATCTTTAATTATAGGGTCGATGGTTTCTTTCCTCCAAGTATAATAATCATAATGTCAGTGTAAACATAAGCAGCTCTTGTAAATCAATTTAGCAGCAAGAAAGCATGTAGAGGGGTGAATGTTAAAGGGCGCACATACATTTACACAGGATAAATTATATTTATAATCTAGGTTGTTGATTACTGTTTGAAAGGATGGTGAAACTAAAGGGGAAAGAAGAGCTTGATTTACTGTTTGGCAGATGGGAAGTCCTTCACAAACCTGAAGGATATCTCGTCCGCCTTTTTGCAAGTGCATTATATGCTAATGCACTTGTAATCCTTGTAATGCTTGTATAAGGTTAATGGCATATTTGTCACCTTGGTGAAGAATTACCCATAAACCAAACTCCAACTCATACCATCAGTCTTGACAAGACCTTTACCTGAACTCCAAAACAATTATATCAATCTAAACCCTAGTGGTAAAGATGCATTTCTCTCAGGAACCTCGGTTTTCACAAGGTAGTGTTTAGCATGGCCATGAAGACACATTTTATTGTAAAATATAGCACCAAATACCTGCATTGCATTTCAAGTAATAAGATGTAATTTTCAGAATTGTTCCTCAATTTCACATAGTTATGAAAAAGCAATTACATGAATTTCAAACACCCCCATTGTATGCATCTATGCTTGAGGTACCCAGCAAAAATAAGTGCACACAGACAAACACAACTGGGGATGTACACAAATATGCTGCAGATATATTCTCACCCTGAAAACACAAGTACGTTTGTGAGAATTAAACACAAGTGTAAATGTGTTTCCATTGTGGGAATATTGCAGGGACAAACCTGTCAAATATGTTGTAGGGTATGAGACTAAGAAAAAAATATGCTAATGTATATATGTGTTTTATTTATTGAAGCAGACTTAGGGCCTGATTACAACTGTGGCAATCTGTAAGTGGGCTGCCGCTCCAGCACCCTACTCCCAGACTGCCAAAGTCGACCACTGCCTGCCTGCCAGATTACGAGTTGTTTTGTAGTTTGGCGGGCAGTTAGTGCACCGGTCCCATGGCGGTGCCTTTCAAAAGGCACCACAATAGGAGCACCACAGCATGTACCTGCACAGCATGGACTATGCAGTCCATGCCATGCAGGTACTGGGGTGTGCATGCATACAGGGGTGCACACATGTACCCCCTACACACATCTCCATAACCAGGAGCAACAGAGGGCCCTGTAGGGCGCCTTTCTTTCCACGCTGCCACACTTTTCATGGTTGGCTCACAGCCATGAAAAGGCTGGTGGTGGGGAAAGTTGTAATATGCTTGGCAGTGCCGCAGAGGCACCGCCAAGCATTTTACTTCCTGTAACTGCCTCACAACCACCAGGGATCGCAGACCCTTGGAGGTTGCAGGGGGTCCATGGAGGTCCGACCACCAAACTCATCATTCAGGGGTCAGACCGCAGGTGGAGCAGTCCCCGACCACCACTGCACCCCCACCGCAAGTACGGCAGTCCTATGAACCGCTGTACTTGTCATTTTTTAAGTACTTCCATGATCCTTTTTTGAGTCCCATCACAGCGGAAATCTGCTTCAAAAGTCATAGTAACTTATAAGAGAAGATTTCCGTTTTTTAAATGTGGGTCTGTGTGCTGAGAGGCAGGCAGCAAATGTTGATCAAGAGATTAATAATGGATGAGGGACTTACGGATGGTTCAAAAACTCAAGAAGGAGGAAGACACTTAAGACTGTTCAATTGCTAAATGGATTCACATCTATTTTCTTCATTTTTTTAAGCTATAGATTTAATTTCATGTGCTTTGCAAGGGTTTTCACTATGGGGAAATTAGACACAATGCTCATAAACATAATCCAAATTAGATAGAATAGACAAACAGAAAATAAAATTCATTAGCTTGGAATTCAACAGTGATAACAAAAGACAAGAATGTTTTCGTACTGAATGCAACAAAGAGCTGATAACTGATTTTACCTGCATTGAAAAACATGAATTCCAGGAACGTGATAAATGTTCTCATAATTGGACCCAAAGGCATTAACATTGATTGCTCGTTCCAGAGAGTCGGAATCTTCCAATTCCCCCATCCATCGACGGGTAAGTTAAAGCACATCATTGGTTTCTTTGTGATCAAGAAAAGAAAAGAAATGTGTTCTGAGCACTCCTGATTTTCTAAATGTTAAACAGTTGTTATGCTGTTTTATGTTGATCTGTGTGTGCTGCACCTAATTAGAGAATACCCAATTACTCTACGTGTTTAAGACACTAAATGGCTAGTTAACGATTAAGTTAACTAAGACTTAGATGATGGCTACTTTATAAATTGTTCAAAAAATATAAAGCTGTTTCAATGCATTCTTGACATGATAAGCATTTGCAATTTATTTGCCAACATTTTTTGAAATCATAAACCACAATTCAAAATATTCATTCACATTATTTGAAATACATTAGCTGAATTTCATTTTACATGATTTATTCAGTTTTCATTTAATTGTTAAACAGAAAGATAATCGTAACCCAATGCATTTCGGGACAATTTGATAGTCCCTTCGTCCGGGATAATGCTGTAAACGCAAAAAGATACAGGGACATCAGATACAGTCTTGCTGGTACTCCAACATATTCAAATGCAACTAAGGTTAGCACCATCACCAAAGAAACGAAAACACCTTGTGCGCCCTGAGTGATGTAAAGAATGATGATCAAATAGCTTACTCAAAATGATGATGAAGTCACCTCTCAAGTAATTTAAACTGAATGTCGTCACTCAAGAAAAAACACAAGAATACCGAATCTCATCTAATAAACTCTTGTTTATTCAAACCTAGCGTCAATAAAACTCCTAATGTGGCATACCTTTAAGATGTCGAAAGTGTGGTACTGTTGAATAAAGCACGGTACTGTTGAAGAAAGCCAAACAGCTATTCTTGTGTATTCTGTGCTATAACAAAACAGCATCATCGGATTACGATCCATATACCCCACAACGTTGCTTTTGTAACTAATATCAACCAACGCTGCTTACCATAGAACAGGTGTAACAACAATGACGCTCTCCTCCTCCAGGTTTCAATATAATCTTTCACTCGCAAACCTGCCGGTATTAAAAAAAAACAACGAATCAACAACTCCATTCCAACTAGCTGACCCACACTGAATATCGCTGGGCTCTTCTGTTGGCTCTTACCGCTATCTACGTCTCACTGCTCGAAGCTCAATCCAACACTGTTCTACTCAGGATCGTCCAGATAGCCAAACCTGTTTGCCAACTACCATTTAAACCACGTGTATACGCGGACCTATAAGACGCGAGGATCCATCTCGACCAATAAAAATTTGTCTTTCTTCAACTATGCGTCACATGCTCGGCTCTCTCCAGCGAATCCTCTCCTAGGCAACCAATGTAAACACCGCGGATTCAATTAAATGTTAACTTTACGTGCCTTTCATGATGGACATAGTAATTGTGTCTATTTCATATTGAGTCCAAATAAAAAGCGCTTACAGTGAAATAAGTGAATCAAACAATAAATAAATAAAAGAATATATAGAAAATAGAAAAAAGAGGGAAAAACATAGAAACTTTTTTACCATTCTGATATAATCCATATATTGAAGCAATATACAATACTAGCAACCTGTATAATGTTTTCTACACTCTATATGAAATTCATAAGAAGCTACTCAGTTCAATCCAGTCATTAAGACCTCCTGGGGTCAGAGTATTCAATGTTTTTATCCAAAAGGACTCTCTTTGTAATAATTTCCTAATCATATCAGTATCTTCTCGGACCAGTACTACCTCTAGTATTTAAAACCTAAGCTGTGCTATGGTGTGTTGTTTGTTTTGCCAATGCATGGCCAATGGAGAAGTCATTAATTTATTTCTCATCCTACTTTTATGTTCTGAAATTTGTGTCTTTATTTATCTCTCTGTCTTTCCAATGTATAATAATCCACACAGACATTTAATAGAATAGATAACATGGCCAGTGTTGCAATCTCCTTCATAATTCAACTTAATAGTTTGTCCAGTATGCGGTTGGGAGATGGAATTTCCAGTGATTGTATTATTGCAATGCCCACAATTCGCACATCTGCGCATGCCTTTCTGATTCTTTGGTTTTTTAACTTCTTTTTTGGGAAGCAGTTCCTTGATGTTCGATGAACGTGTAAATGCAAACAGTGGTCTATCTGCAAAAATGTGGTGATAATCTGCTTCCAACTGTAACATTTCCCAACGTTTATTGATAATATTTTTTATTTTTTGTGAGTTAATTGAATATTTGGATACAAACACATTCTGGCTGGTTTAATTTTTTTCTTTTTTCTTCAGCAAGTTACTGCGTTCTTGATTCATTGCTCTAACTTGAGCTTCATTCAGGAGTTTCTTAGGATATCCTCATTTCTCATACTTCATACTTCTCCTTGTACTCTGTGATGTATTCTGCACTTCTTTCTTTTTTTGTAACGATTCTCCGTGATCTTAGAAACTGGGAGTATGGTAAATTTTTAAACAAATTTTGTGGATGGAAACTTTGATGATGCAGCAAACTGTTTTTATCTGTAGGTTTTTGATGCAATGTCGTGGTGATTTTGTCACCCTCTATTTCCACATTTACATCTAGAAACGCTATTTTGGTTCTACTTGTGGTGTAACTTACTTGAATTCTGGGATTCTTTAAATTGAGAATTGCAATGTTGTATAGCAACTGTATTTCTGTTCCTGCCCATATTAAAAAGATGTCATCTATGAAGCGACAGAAAAATGTAAGATTCTGAGTCCAATCATTATTTTCAAAAATGTGTTCTTCTTCAAATTTAGCCATGTATCTATTGGCATACGCTGGTGCCCCAGCAAAGCCAATAGACGTGCCATTCAATTGCATGTAAAATCTGTTCGCCCACTTAGAATAGCTGTGGTGTAAACAGAAATGGGTTAATTCCAACAAGAATATCAAATTAAGTTCAACTTCCGGATGTTTTAATAACATCCATTCTTGTGCCTCCAGAACCTCAGCATGTGCTATAGAGGTATACAACGATACCACGTCTATAGTACATAGTGAATAATTTAACTTACACCACAAGTAGAACCAAAATAGCGTTTCTAGACGTAAATGTGGAAATAGAGGGTGACTAAATCACCACGACATTGCATCGAAAATCTACGGATAAAAACAGTTTGCTGCATCATCAAAGTTTCCATCCACAAAATTGCTAAAAAATTCACCATACTCCCAGTTTCTAAGATTATGGAGAATTGTTACAAAAAAAGAAAGAAGTGCAGAATACATCACAGAGTACAAGGAGAATTATGAGAAAAGAGGATATCCTAAGAAACTCCTGGATGAAGCTCAAGTTAGAGCAATGAATCAAGAATGCAGCAAATTGCTGAAGAAAAAAGAAAAAATTGAAACCAGACGGAATGTGTTTGTATCTAAATATTCAATTTACTCACAAAAAATAAAAAATATTATCAATAAACGTTGGGAAATGTTACAGTTGGAAGCAGATTTTCACAAACTTTTTGCAGATAGACCTCTGTTTGCATTTACACGTTCATTGAACATCAAGGAACTGCTTGACAAAAAAGAAGTTAAAAAACCAAAGAATCTGAAAGGCATGCGCAGATGCGCGAATTGTGTGCATAATACAATCACTGGAAATTCCATCTCCCATCCGCATACTGGACAAACTATTAAGTTGAATTATGAAGGAGATTGCAACACTGACCATGTTATCTATTCTATTAAATGTCCAACAAACAAACAAACAACACACCATAGCACAGCTTAGGTTTTAAATACTAGAGGTAGTACTGGCCCGAGAAGGTACTGATATGAATAAGAAAATATTACAAAGAGAGTCCTTTTGGATAAAAATATTGAATGCTCTGACCCCAGGAGGTCTTAATGACCAGATTGAACTGAGTAGCTTTTTATGAATTTCATATAGAGTGTAGAAAACATTATCCAGGTTGCTAGTATTGTATATTGCTTCAATATATGGATTATATCGAAATGGTAAAAAAGTTTCTATGTTTTGCCCTCTTTTTTCTATTTTCTATTTATTCTTTTATTTATTTATTGTTTGATTCACTTATTTCACTGTAAGCGTTTTTTATTTGAACTCAATATGAAATAGACACAATTACTATGTCCATCTAGAAAGGCACGTAAAGTTAACATTTAATTGAATCCGCGGAGTTTACATTGGTTGCCTAGGAGAGGATTCATTAGAGAGAGCCAAGCACGTGACGCATAGTTGAAGAAAGACAAATTTTTATTGGTCGAGATAGATCTTCGCGTCTTATAGGTCCGCGTAGACACATGGTTTAAATGGAAGTTGGCAAACAGGTTCGGCTATCTGGACGATCCTGAGTAGAACCGTGTTGGATTGAGCTTCGAGCAGGGAGACGTAGATAGCGGTAAGAGCCAACAGAAGAGCCCAGCGATATTCAGTGTGGGTCAGCTAGTTGGAATGGAGTTGTTGATTCGTTGTTGTTTTTGAATACCTGCAGGGTTGCGAGTGAAACATTATATTGAAGCCTGGAGGAGGAGAGCGTCATTGTTGTTACACCTATTCTATGGTAAGCAGCGTCGGTTGATATTAGTTGCAAAAGCAACATTGTGGGATATATGGATAGCAATCCTGTGATTCTGTTTTGTTATAGCACAGAATACACAAGAATAGCTGTTTGGCTTTCTTCAACAGTACCGCTCTTTATTCAACAGTACCACACTTCGACGACTTAAAGGTATGCCACATTAGGAGTTTTACTGACGCTAGGCTTGAATAAACAAGAGTTTATTAGATCAGATTCAGTATTCTTGTGTTTTGTCGTAGGAGGGTTTTAGTCACTTGAGTGACGACATTCAGTTTAAATTACGTGAGAGGTAACTTAATCATCATTTTGAGTAAGCTATTTGATCATTATTCTATACATCACACAGGGCGCACAGGTGTTTTCATTTCTTTTGGTGATGGTGCTAACCTTAGTTGCATTTGAATATGTTGGAGTACCAGCAAGACTGTATCTGATGTGCCTGTATCTTTTTTCATTTACAGCATTACCCCTGACGAAGGGACTATCAAATTGTCCTGAAATGCATTGGGTTACGATTATCTTTCTGTTTAACAATTAAAAGAAAACTGAATGAAGCATGTAAAATGAAATTCAGCTAATGTATTTCAAATAAGGGAATGATTATTTTGAATTGTGGTTTATGATTTCAAAAAATATTGGCAAATAAATTGCAAATGCTTATCATGTCAAGAATGCATTGAAACAGGTTTCTGTGTGATCAAAGCATTTGATACTGCTTCGACCGGGTTGTATAAACATTGCACTCTTACAAAAATAAAAAAAGGGAATAGTCTTTTTCTTCATTTTTTCATATCCATAAAAGGGAATAGAGCAAACTGCTTTTTCTATAGTCCAATAAAACTCAATTTTTGTATGTTGTGTTTACATAATAAGGATATTATTCAATTACATTAGGAGAAAAATCTCCACGTCCTATTTTAACAAAGGTTATTCAGTGATAAGGATTTTTATTTGTAAAAAACAAAAAAGCAAACAAAAAAGTACACATTTAAACAAGTATGCAACACTATGGGGGTCATTATGATTGCGGTTTTTCCGCATCCTCGGGGCCGGCAAAATGCACCGCCGGCCCAGAGGACGCGGAAAAACCGCAGCGGACTGATCAAAGACCCACCACCACATTAGGATGGCTGGTGGGTCCTGGTTTCCGTCCGCAGCTTTTCCGCCGCTGTCGGCTTACAACCGCGGCGGAAAAGCTCTAATATGGTGACGGTGTCTTCCAGACACCGTCCACCATATTAGGATGGCCTGTAAATTATGCTTTTCCGCGGCGGGTTTTTCGCCGTGGAAAAGCATACGGAACTTCACTGCGGGGGCCCGTTGCGGGCCTCTAGGTGAAGGGGGGTGGGGAGTGCACATGGGGGGTACCTATGGTACCCCCCTGCATTTGCATGCAGAAAGCGACAGGCACCGCGCGGTGCCTGCCTCTTACTGCATGCAAATGCAATGCGTGCATTTTTAACATTGCGGCGGGTGCAGCTTGAAGCTCCACCCGCCGCAATGTTAAAAATAGAGGATGTGACCGCAACTCTTGCGGTCACATCCTTATTGCACAGGAGGGAATTCCGCATGCCATGCGGAGGTTCCCTCCTGCTCTGCGTCCGTCCGCGATCCTAATGACCCCCATAATTTGGTAAACTGACACAAATTATGCAAAAAGCACTTGCTCAATTTATGTACCTATTACAAGTTTTTGTAATGTCCTGTAACCTTCACATCTACAAAACTTGGGTAATGAGTTCTTGTCAAAAATAAAAAAATATTTTCTGAATGTTGAATTGGTGAATGACACTAGCTTTACTGACCTTGGTAAAATGAGAGATTATGTTAAGGGTACATGCTGCGATTCGATCTGTGACCTTCGGGTTTGAAGAGAGCCCTCAGGGCTCTCCTCAACAATGTAACAAGCATGCACTACTTGGGGCAGGCTCAATCCAAGGAGATAAAATAAACGTTGTGAGACTGCTCGGGGTCTTCCCACCAACGTACAACCAACAGTGTGGTGTGCCCCTTTATTTCAGTGCTGCGCAGGCCCCTGTCACCATGGGCCCCGCCACGCTATAATGGCGATGAGGCTGGTGGGACTCCAGTGCACTGCAGCGCTGTGCCTGCTGCTGAGTATGCGTTGCCCACCCACGACACCCATTGCCCGAAGAACAGAGGGACATCACCCCCCCCTCGTCCCTGCTATGGGTGGCCTGGGCTGTTCTCCTGTGCCCTGCGCTGCCACCTCGCTGTGTCTCGCCTCACCTCACCTGCCCTCACTGCTGGCACGTCTGGTGTCAGCCTGCTCCGGCCGCAGCAACTTCCGGCCCGGCCACACTGCCTTCCAGCCATGGCTCTGCACCCTGCACGAGCGGCATCTGTGAGCAAGTCCAGCACCCTGCCGGCACGTTTCCAGGAGGCGACAGGGAGCGAGCTCAAGTAAGCGGTGCGCGCCGCTAGAAGACGAGGCAAGCTCTGGTGAATAAGGCAGCCTCTGGGAACCGCCTTGGTGACGCGCTGCAGCACGCCAGGCCTCAAGCACTCTTGCATGAAATAGAATCACCCCACGTGACTGGCACATCCCGCTCTGAGCAGCAGTGGCAAGGAAACAGCCACAGAGGGCCGTTTGGGCCCTGTAGAACTTCATCACTGTAAATCAAAGAAAAGAAACAAGCACACCCTCAGCACACTCCAGGGTGGAGCCCTCCAGGACCCACAGGCTGTACACTGCCACAGCCCAAGGGACAGCCTGCACACTACCACAACTATGGGAAAACGATGCAAAGAGGCACCCTTTTTCTGCCACAAAAAGGGCCATTTCAACAAGGACAGGCAGGCACAGCGCTTTGCACCTCCTCAGGCCCACCAGTCACGTGGCTACCAGCCGCCATACACCTCGCATACCGGACACCTAGGGGAGACTCTGCGCCACCGCTACTGCGCCCAAGCCCACGATGCCATGAGCAGGCCGGCCGCAACAGGCGCTGATGGCCAGCAAGCCAGAGCGCGCGGACCACACAGAGATGATGCCAGCCCACCACCAGGTCACAGCCACATGGTCGTTTCACCACTGCAGCCCTTTAGCGAGACTGCTGATCCGGCCACAGAAGCCCCATGATAGAAAGTGTGGATCGGACGATTAAACCACTATTTCAGGGGCTCCAGGGAAATAGACATCGCTGTGAAAAGGTCGCAGCTCATATACTACGGAGGTGCGGAGATCTAGGATCTGTTTGAGACATTGCCCAACACAGGGAACGATTATGACTAGTAAGCTGTGGTTGCCCTGCTGACCAGGCATTTCAATCCCCAGCTCAACCCTGACTTCAAGTGGTTTAAGTTTTGACAAGTGTCACAGTCAGACACAGAGTCTGTGGACATGTTTTATGCGAGGCTGCATAGGCTGGCGGGCATGTGTGCCTTTACGGACCAAAGGGAGGAAATACGTGGAAAAGTAATCCAGTGATGCCGCTCAGCGCTGCTATGGAAACCGATCCTTCGACAGCCAGGAATCTCCCTCGACGAGATCCTCATCCTGGCCAGGTCCCACAAACTCTCAGATGCACTGGCGGGCTAACTTGAAGCTGCCCTGCATAGGACGGCCGCAGAGCCACAGACACTGAGGTACACGCCCATTAAGGAAGAGAGAATCGAGGCCATACAATGGTGTCTGACTACAGCTCGTCCTGAACTGCGGCCACCTACGAGCAGGGCGTGCGGCAAGTGTGGGGTGGAACACCCATAAACGGCAGTATGCAGAGCAACGGTAAAGATGTGCTCCCACTGTGGAAAGGTAAATCATTTCACCAAGGTGTGTAGAAGAGGCCGGTCCTGACAGACCTACACCAGGCATAGAGGAATGACGGGACATCTACGCCAGATGTCACTCAACGATGCACAATCACAAGATGACAAAGCGACGCAGTGGCGCTGGCTTGTGCTCGAGGAAGATGACGAAGAGGTGTTTGCCATATCCTTCATCAGCAGGTCGGACAAACACCGAAGGTAGCTGCTGATGTGCTCCGTCTTGGTAGGAGGGCCTGCAGTACAGGCGCTCATTGATACAGGGGCATCGTCAATGTCATGGACTCAGAGCAGTACGAACGGCTGTCACCACGACCCCCTCTTGCACCTACCAAGGCCTGCATCTACACCTCTGGAGGTACTTACCCTTTGCCCCTCAGAGGAGTCATTGAGGCTAAAGTTACCAGTGATGAACACAAAAGACACACAATTGATGGACGGAAAGCAGAACAAATCAAAACATTCACCCCCAGTCAAGAGATCTGGGTTAAATCCATCATTCTTTTGCTCACCATGCCACCCCAGTTTAGACCTAGCCATATGCAAATCAGTCTTGACCCTGTGCCTCATGGGAACAGTCCAGCTCGAACTGTCAAGCCAGGTCCTCCCTGGACCAGAAACAAGCATCCTAGGACCGGTTTCTGGGTTTCACCCCTCTTCAGCCAGGAAAGCTGGATTCCAGTGGCACATTAAGCCCAGGACCCACGTCTGGGCATAGCTGCTGCTCTTAGGGTGAGAAAACAAAAGACACACAATTCATGGACGGAATGCAGAACAAATTAAAACATTAACCCCCAGTCAAGAGATCTGGATTAAATCCATCATTCTTTTGCTCACCATGCCACCCCAGTTTAGACCTGGCCATATGCAAATCAGTCTTGGCCCTGTGCCTCATGGGAACAGTCCAGCCTGAACTGCCAAGCCAGGTCCTTCCTGGACCGGACGCAAGCATCCTAGGACCGGTTTCGGGGTTCCCCCCTCTTCAGCCAGGATAGCTTGATTCCAGTGGCACAGTGAGTC
Organism: Lissotriton vulgaris; assembly: GCF_964263255.1. Lineage (NCBI taxonomy): Eukaryota > Metazoa > Chordata > Amphibia > Caudata > Salamandridae > Lissotriton > Lissotriton vulgaris. Next base: position 461,062,697 of record NC_141699.1, read on the forward strand.
CAGGACCCAATTCTGGGCATAACTGGCGCACTTAGGGCCAGAAAGCAAAATACAAATATGGCTGAGATACCCGCCACCCCCTCTCAACACAATCCCCAAGAATTGGGAAACCGGAAACAGTTCTGAACTTTTGGAAGGCGGGAGGGAGTTACCCTCCCGGCCGTATTTATTAAAATATGAAACAAAATTAAAAACATTAAAATAACAGTTTCATATCATGTACAATTTCATATCCACATTACGATGTTTTGGCTAACATTAACACATTTCTAATACAAAGGTTCTCCTAGCCGATACTAACATCCTTACAAATGCATTTCAAATTGAAATTGTACATCCTAACGTTAAGGGCCAACGGCAAGGTCGTAACCGGTGTCAGATCCCTAAACCAGAACTCCCCCCTCACTTGTGAGGGGCGGCCGCACAGAGGACTGCACCTCATGTGCCATACCAATTTCCCTTGTCTTGACGGGGGCCCCTGTTAACTCGACGCCATCTACGTGGTCGTCCGAGGACTCGTGTGAGGTGTCTAGAAGGTAGCGTAGACCCCCCTCCCCACCCCACACAACTTACCACATCTGCCGTCGCAGATGTCCTGGCCCCGGGAAATTCCCAGGAGGGGCCCGTAGCCCCTCCTATCCAGGGAGGGGCCTTGACCGCCTTCCCTTTCCTTTAGGCGTCCCGTCCTTTAGAAGGGACCGCCTCCCCGTTGAGGGGCCAATGGCCACCTCCCCCCGGGCGCTCCCATCCGTAATGGGTGACGCCCCCCCCTAGGGATCTTCCAATGACTGCTCACCGATCATGACCTTACCGCCACAGGCCGGATAGTTGACCGGCTATCCGGACCCCCCACAAAACTCCTACCTAAAGGTCATGCTGTAAACTCCTTAACCAGGCTACGAGGTCTCCTATGAGTAAAGAATTCCCCACCCGGGACAAATGAACCCCATCCTCTAGATACATATTGTCCCCCCTGATACAACCATGAGGAATCGAATGCAATGTACTGGTACGGAACAGTCTACCAAGCTTGTTATTCACCTTTTTCACAGAATGATTTATAGCAGACACTGAATTAGCCCCCCGCCACACCTTTCGTGGAATCATATGGGACCATGCAATCGTGCACCCTGGAACCCTTCTCGCCAACCAACTTACTGTGGATAGTATCGCCTCGAGAAGTAGTCGTCTACCAGTGGTCACCAAATCATTGCCCCCAAGATGTACTATGATTATAGATGGCGGTGACCTTGTCCGCCCTAACAAACCCTCAAGAAAAGGTTGAAACTGATCAATACAGAGCCCGCCCCTTCCGTAGAAGGTCACCCTGTACCCGTATTCCCCAGCCGTGTGAATCATGTCACCTGCCTTGAATACGTCCGCCGCACGCCTCACGTATGAGTGGCCCACGACCCACACCACTCTTTCATCAGCCGGTGATCTCTGACCGCTGGTTCCCAGGTGTCGGGTCGACTGCACAGTCCGCCCCGCCTCGTAGGTTTGCGAAACTGTAACCAAACAAAGACAAGAAGCGTGAGTACATGATATCAGCTTCACAACATGTGCAACCGCACATACCTTTTGTAACAATTCGAGGACCAACGCCCCAACTGTTTCACTTTTTCCACACTCAGACCCCTGGCTGTAGCCTCGGTAGCAGCCCCTATCCGGAAGGAATGGGTCCCAAACTCGCCCGGGTTCAAGCCCGCGGCCGAAATTGCCATTGCAAGCACCCGCTGGAACTGAAACCTCGTCAGTGGGGTGGCATCTGCGTGCCTCAGCAAGGTCCCCCCCCATGATGCCGCCCTCTGCGCCAAATACTCCTCAACGCATGCAACCGGGCACCTGGGAGATCCGGGAATCCGCTGGACTACTACACTGTCCCCGATCGCCCCCTGATCGGTCTTGGACCTGACAAACGAGACAATCATCGTCTCCCCCTTTATTTGAATGTGCTCTCGGCACAGTCCACCCCCCGTATCCTGCTTATTTTTTGCCACCAGTTCGCTTACCCGCATAGCCCCATGAAATGCTAATGCAAAAGCGGCCCGGAATAACACTGTTTCCGACTGGGATGAACATGTCGCAGGGAGTACGGACAGTAACAGGGCCAACCTATCCAGACCTATCGGGTGCCTTTCATCTACTCTGCGACCCTCAAGGCGTTGCCACCCACGCAGCGCTTTCTGCACTACGAAAGACGCTGTAGGGTCCTGGATACCATGGGCCCGCGCCATGAAGGAAATGGCGGCCCGGTGCCTCTGGGCCGTGGCCACCGATTTGCCTGCCCTGCGTAATGACAGTAAAAACTGTATGACAAATTCTTCCTGGCCCCAAAGCTCCCCCCTAGCAGAACCCAAAAAGGACCAATAGGAACGGAACGCCCCTGCATATGCCTTCCTTGTCCTGGGTGCTAAACTCTCTCCCATGAGGTTTTGTAGTTCGGGGCACCAAGAGACCAGAGAGCTTCGGGAAATGGTGCCCCCACCTGGTCCGCTGTGGGCAGAAAACCCCAGAAGGCCTACATACGGAAACGAGAAAGCGCATCAGCAGCCTGATTCAGCACCCCTGGCACATGCCTCGCCCTAAAGAGCACGTTCAATTGCATACACAATAAAACAATTTCTTTGAGCAACCTCAGAATCCATTTGCATCGTGCTGCCTGACTATTGATACACTCAACCACGGTCATGTTATCAGACCAGAACACCACAGAGTGATCCCTAAACCCCTCAGGCCATGTTTTCAAAGCCACCAGAATAGGGAACAGTTCGAGAAAAGCAATGTTACTTGTAAGTCCACACTCGTGCCACCATGACGGCCACGTTTGAGCCGACCAGTGATTGCCAAATATGGCGCCAAAGCCTATACTCCCCGCCGAATCTGTCCACAGCCCCAACTCCTCGGAGGACACCGCCGGCTTGGTCCAGACAACCCGACCATTGAAATCCGCCAGGAATGCCAACCAAATGCGCATGTCCTGGTGAATCTCTGCCGAGAGCCTCGTGCGGTGGTGCCCCTCTTTAAGACCGACCATGGCTTGTGCAATCGAGCGGGAAAAAGGGCGGGCCATTGGCATTATTCTAAGGGCAAAATTCAACTGACCCACAGTCTGCTGCAATTGATGCAAGTTCACCTTAGTCTCCCTAATGCATGCCTCAAGCGAGGCCCTGAATTTCCGCACCTTTTCTTCGGGCAACCGGAAGCAACCTTCTTCGGAATCGAGCTCTATTCCAAGAAACTCGAGCGAAGTTGATGGCCCCACAGTCTTACCTGGCGCCAATGGCACACCAAACTGACTCATCAGACCACAAAATTCTTTTAAAGCCTGTGCACATTCTGTATCCCCGGCTGCCCCCAGGAACATAAAATCGTCAAGATAATGCATAACATGCTGAAACCCCGTCATTCTTGTGAATGCCCATTGCAGGAAACAACTGAATTTCTCAAAATAAGCACAAGATATGGAACAGCCCATTGGCATACATTTATCCATGTAATAGCGCCCTTGAAACATAAAGCCCAGGAGACGCTGATCGTCTGGGTGTACCGGGAGCAACCGGAACGCTGACTCGATGTCTGACTTGGCCATCAGCGCTCCGGGCCCCAGGCGATTCAACATGGCGACGGCATCATCGAAGGATGCGTACCGCACCGAACACACCTCCGGGTCTATCGCATCATTAACTGACAGACCTCTCGGAGCTGACAAGTTATGTATCAGTCTAAACTCACCCGGGTCCTTCTTGGGGACCACTCCCAAGGGTGAACAAACAAAATTAGGAACTGGTGGCATGTCTAATGGTCCCGCAACCCGACCCCGGGTCACCTCTTTCCCAATCTTCGCTTGCACCACCGCCGTATTCTGCAGGACCGATAGTTGGTTCCTACAATGCGCTTTACCCTGAAAATTCCCCACCGGGATGCGGAAACCATACGAAAAACCGTCTCGCAACACCCCCGCGGAGACATGATCCGGGTATTCACTGAGCCAAGGAATCATTGCCATGGTATCAACTGGTGTAGGTAAAGGCGCCCCTCGGACTATGTCAGACCTGTTTGGCGCTTCCTTACTTCCGTTATCAACCATTTTGGCTCTGCACATGGTCTCGGGATGCAAGGACTGTCCACACCCCCCACAGTCGTGCCTAAACTTGCATGACCCCTGGGGCCTCGTACACTTTCCCCTGTTAAAACTCCAGCATACCCCTTTCTTACCTGTATTGCCATTCGACCTTGTGTGATGCTCATTGCTTGACCCCGCCCGAAAGGGCGCCCCAGATGAATGGCGGGAAAACTCACCCCCGTTCCCCCCCAACAATGGCGCCTTTAACATGCCTGAGTTCTCCATTTTTTGCCAAGAAATGGAGTCGTAACAATCCCACGTCAGGCACGTGTCGAACTCCTTGGCCTTGCGAAAAATATTATCATAGCAAAACCACTCATTGCCCGCATATGTCTGAGAAAACTCCATAATACGTGTCTGGTACACGGGTAACTCGGCCAACAGTTCAGGCCTCCGTTCCCCCATAATTGAAGTGAATATGCCAAATGCTCTGTCCCAATTACCTATCGTCTCATCGACTCTAAAAGCGGCCATTTTGGCGCGCCAAACACTCGGGTGCATAAGCTCTTTCTGAACTTTCACATGCTCAATCTCGTAATGATCAGTTAGCAAGGAAAACATGTTTACATATTTCTCAGCCCATATCCGTTCTTTGATTTCCATCGGAATATGCTGAGCCAATTTCTCCCTTCTCGAGGGTACAGACCCTTTCCCCGCAATCGGCATTAGCTGCTTACCTGAGCTAGGAGCTGTAACCACAGTTGCTGCCGAACTCGTGCCCGCTGCGGGTTGACCTACTGGAGCCTGCGGGGAAACAAAAGGACAAGGTGGTTTTGCGGCCTCCCGTGCCTGCCGCAACTGCCTCATTAATTGCTTGGCCTCCTCGGCCGTGTCCCCTGGAGCCACGGAACCCCCGCTGCTATTACCCAACCATGCCGCCAGCTGGGCAGCCAACTCCGGGGGCATGTCCCCCTTGTTCACTGGGGTAACCACCACGGGGATCGGCTGGCCCTCGACGGGAGCCGGCGCGGGAGTCTCCGCTGATCTGGGAGGGCTCGCCGGGGGAGCCTCCGGAACTGGGACCTCATCCTCATTTGCCCCATTCCTGGCCCTCTTCCTTCTCTCGGCCGGGACCTCCACCGGGCTGGATCTTTTTGGCCTTCCCGCACCGTCCCTGGCCGCCATTTTCCTCTTCATCTCTGCCATGTCTTTCACCAACATCCGGAGCATTTGGTCGGTGCTGACCTTCTTTGCGACTCTTTTGCCCGGCATTTTCCCCACGTAGGTGGAAGGTCCTAGACTAGATTTGTAGTGCTAGAAGAGAAAAGAGAGAAATTACAAATTTCAAAATTGGCTCTTCGTTCCGTCTCGAGCTCACGTGCAGCGAGGAGGTGCAGCTTCAGAGCACAGGAACAAGAGGATGCTTCCTTGTACTATCGCTCCTTTTATTCTTCTTTGGGCGGGCGTAAACCCGCCTCCTCCCGCCTCCGGGGCGTGGCTGACGGCTTCAGTGTCTAGGACAACCCACTCTTGGGCGGGAAAAAGCGCGCCCCGGCTACGCCGCTTTGGGCATACCAGCCGAGACGCGCCTCCCGCCCAAAATGGCTTCCCGGGGAGATCGGGGTACTCCACCATACGTTCGGGGGGACCGAGTGGTCGCCCCTTTCCACAATTGATGGACAGAATGCAGAACAAATCCTAACATTCACCCCCAGTCAAGAGATCTGTGTTAAATCCATCATTCTTTTGCCCAATATGCAACCCCAGTTTGGACCTGGCCATATGCAAATCAGTCTTGACCCTGTGCCTCATGGGAACAGTCCAGTCAGAACTGCCAAGCCAGGTCTTCCCTGGACCAGAAATAAGCATCCTAGGACTGGTTACGGGGTTCCTCCTCTCTTCAGCCAGGATGGCTTGATTCCAGTGGCACAGTGAGCCTAGGACCCACGTCTGGGCATACCTGGCGCACATAGGGCGAGAAAGCAAGAGACACCCAATTGATGGACGTAATGCAGAACAAATCATAACATTCACCCCCAGTCAAGAGATATGGGTTAAATCCATCATTCTTTTGCTCATCATGCCACTCCAATTTAGACCGGGCCATATGCAAATCAGTCTTGACCCTGTGCCTCATGGGAACAATCCAGCCCGAACTGCCAAGCCAGGTCCTCCCTTTACTGGAAACAAGCATTCTAGGACCAGTTTCGGGGTTTCACCCCTCTTCGGCTAGGATAACTTGATTCCAGTGGCACAGTGAGCGCAGGACACACGTCTGGCCATACATGGCACACTTAGGGCGAGAAAGCAAAAGACACACAATTGATGGACTGAATGCAGAGCAAATCAAAACTAAGCATGGGTGAATTTTGCGGATCTGCGGTCCGCGGATTTTTTTGCGATTTGCCCTATACTCAACTGAAGTACTTTCTACTGGCTAATCAGTAAGTGCTACTTCGTTGGGTAAATGTATAGTGCTTTTCCTACACTGCAGCTGTGTAAAGGGCCAGAAGATTTGTCTCCACTGACCATGCGTGCCTGTAACTTTGCCACCGCGCCAAAAGGCACCGAGGTCCCTTGAGTGAGCTGTCTATCATAGTGGGGAAAGGGCGGGAACATGTTTCATACCGCTAGTGTGTGGTGCAGGGCCGAACGGGCGGGGCTTCTACGTGTGTTCACATACCTCTTGTGTATGAGGGGTCAGAAAGCGAGAAGGGCACCAGATGAGGAGAAAGCAGCCTCCTTGTCATAGGAACTACACGGGGATCACGCTCGAGAAACTCATGGATGCCAAGAACTTCCCGAAGTATTACAGCTAATTTTCAAAGGCAGAGACGGGGTTAAAGGCAAGCACACTTGCCCAGCCTCGGCCATGCTCACTAATGTTTTGGGCTGATTAAAACGTTACTGAATTTGAGCTTCAACTCGGCACCTGCTTTATTTATATCTGTAAGTGCTTCCTGTTGAGGTTTAATTTTTGTGACAGGAGCCTCGTGCCATACTTGTAACTATTCTCTGACTCTGCTTCGAGGGTCAGAGCAGGGTCAGAGAATAGTTGCAAGTAGGCAACGAACTCTGGAGGCGCCGCTCAGGAAGCACTTACAGGGTTACAGCAGGTGCCCAAGTTTAAGTTAATTTCTTTGTAACCATTTTTTTAAATGGTTACAAAGAAATTAGCTTCAACTTGTGCATCTGCTGTAACCCTGTAAGTGCTTCCCGTTCGCGGGTTCCCAGATTTTTGAAGATCCAAAAAGGATGAAGGGATATTATTAAATAATAGTCGTGAAATCCAAAGCAGACCCTTATTTCTCCAAGATTTACAGTAAATTGTGTGATTTTTAATGCGTAATAAATTATATGCCAAATATGCTGTTGATCTAACGAAGAATACAAAGGGTATGAGGAGGGTAATAGAGGAGCCAGAATATTACGAGTGTGAGAAATGACTGGAGCTCAAAAGGAAGAAAATATTGTTGGTAAAAGCAAGACATTCTATTAATTTGAAAGGAAATATAAAATAGTTTTCTATAGACAACCAGATGGAAGGATGTATATAGGCATCAGGAGAGAGCCAATGAGAATACTGTTTTAAAGAGAAGGAATAATGAAAATGAAATCAGGAACATTAAGACCACCAGAACTTTTATCTGCCTTCAAAGTGGACAGGGTTAATCGAGGAGATTTGTTCTTCCAAAGAAATTTTGTTAAAAGAGAACCCATTTTTTTAAAGTAAAATCCAGGAATATGTACAGGAATCATGGAAAGAATATATAGAATCAAAGGAGAAAGCATCATTTTAATGGAGTCTAAGTGTCCCCGGTGGGCCTTAGTGCACCCATACCGCCAAGGTACACTTAAAAACGGTCCTGAAGAATGCCCAGTAAATTACACACATAAACCGGCAGAAACATGTTGACCCCACTATAAGTGGAAACTTCCATAACAATTTTTGGTAGATTTCCCACACATATCTTTTAACCATGTCTGACTGACCAGTGAATAACATTTTTGTTTGGTACAGTTTTAGACATTTTTAAATCACATTTCCTTCTTCACATCACTGTAACGAAAAACCAGCTCCGCAGTATTCTGGCATTGTAGCACACCAGGGAGGCATTCGGCTTCTCCTGGTGGGCCCGATGATGAAGCATGTCACCAACCAGGTTGGTGAGTGAGGGCTTCTAAAAAATCCCTAAAGATTTCCAGTGTGTTCATATAAGGGAATTTTTCTGTCTCTGTCTTAGTGCTTAAACACAGACCTTTTTGTGCATGACACTCTTTTGTTGTTTGATACAAGTCTAATCTGGGGGGCTGAGAGTGTCCCTTGCCCTCTCTCTCTAATTGTTATCATGTCTAATTGTCCCCACCATGAGAGAAAAAGTGGGTGCTGCCAACGATCAATAGAGTCAGAAAAAGTTTTAGTAATGTGGTCAAAATGTTGTTTTAGTGTTTCCGAAATGTTTGAAGAAAATCACAGGTCTAGATATTTTATCTTAGAAGTTTGCAAAGAAAAACCGTTAGAAATGAAATCTTGTTTAAGGCAAAGCACATTAAGGGGAAGAACTTAACACTTGTCTGAATTGAGACGATAACCGGATCACTGAGAAAATATATCAACCTGTTTCATAAAAGACAGAATGGACGTAGAGGGATTAGAACAATATAAAAGAATGTCATCTGCATAAACAGACATTTTGACATGGGAAGTATCAAGTTGGAAACCGGTAATCTGAGCCTCCTGTCTGATTTTAGTTAAAAATGGTTCTAATGCTATTATAAATAAAAGAGGAGAGAACAGGACTTGCCACCATACACATGGTTACATAGGTGGGGAGTAGGGTGTCTGGGACTGAAGACGTGGTCAAATTACATGAGACTCGCCTCACGGCCCTACATTGCTTGGTGGAATATCTGGAGACCCAGGTGGAAGACGCCCAGGGCAGGTTAAGGCACAACAATCTGCACATTGTGGGCATCCACGAGGGGCGGAGGGGACCGTGTCCACTTCCTTCATTTCCAACTGGCTGCATGCAGAGTTGGGTGCCTACAACGGAGATCTCCACTTGCTTCATGGTTGAGTGGGCAAATCGTGCACTGACTATGAGACCTCTGGTGGGTGCTCTGCCTCGCCCCTTCATTGCCAGAGTGCTTACCTACACAGATAGAGGTGCCAGTCTTAGAGCAGCGCAAACTATAGGAGTCTTGATATTATACTCCTCCCCTGTGAAGATTATTCTGGACTACACTCTTAAAGTCTAACAGCAGTACTGCTTCTTTCAGGAAATTAAGCCAAAACTTAGAGCTATGACATTAACCCCGTCAATGCTTGTGACGGAACCATTCCGTCATCAGTCACAGTTGGGCTATGCTGATGACGGAATGGTTCCGTCACAACCACACCCATTTCAGTGAGGGGCAGCACAGCAGGGGAATCGGGGCAGCAGCCATGTGGTTAAGCATATGCTTCAATTGCCCGGATGCCTGAAGATCATGTTTCAGGAAAAGTCCTTCCTCTTTGGTACGCTGGAGATGGCATGGGATTGGCTGAAGGAGTACCCAGCCTTGAGCATGGAGGGACCTACATCATCATTGGGGTTGAGGGGAGATAGGGGTGAAGCAGTGGGCCCTTTGGGTGAATGGTAGAACACCCAGAGACTGCTCCCTTGGTCTGGAGAGTTCCTCAGTCAGGACGTGGGGTTTACTGAGTCAAGGAGGGGACCTGTAGACTCTGCATCTTCTGAGACTTCAGAAACCTTAACAGACCCTGTGTGACACTCTCAGACTTTACTCAAACAGGTGCATTTGTAATTGTGTAATTGGGGCATTATTTCTCAGATTTTGTTGGAAAAAGCGGAAAATATGTAGTTCAGAAAAGTGTTTTTTTTCCTGAGAATGTTATAACCCAAAGGTTTGCTTTGCTTCATTGCTTTTGGGGACTGCTAGAATTGATAACAAATATCAATTTTTTCTTGTGTTTTCAATTTTCTAAGTGATAGTCTAAATTTCTTATTTTTTCACTTTCTATTTGTAGCTTATGGAAGAAAGGTGTCTGATATCCTTAGGTAACCACTGAAGGCTGCATATTTAGACAACATTCTGAATGATGCAAGGGGTCAATGATGGAGACTGCTTGCAGTTTTTCAAAAGAAACTATTTATTGAAATCAAAAACGAATGAAACCATGTTAGAAAAATAGAAATAGATGACAATGTTTTCAACCATAGGTTGGCCCGGATGCCAGCCTAAAAGAGTAATATACAATTATGTCTGCTTACTCTTCAAGTTGCTAAGATATATAAAGAGTTTGGCAGTAGCAGCTGGTATTGGGGGAGAGTGGCGGGGGGACGACAATAACAACAAAAAGAGGGAAAAGAACTTACTTGCAGCTCGCCCCATCACCGGTCTTTTGCTCCTCTTGTGGCTCCACTGCAGGCAGAAGCTTCCAGACTCCCCTGCAGCCAATCCTGGCTTGGAAACAAAATAAAAGGATAAAAAACAGGGTTTATTGGCGGGTTTTTTAACAAATTCATGCTGCTGGCGGGGGTGAGGTGTGATGCTCCTACCCCATAGTGGAGCAGGCGCCTCTGGATGTTGTTAGTTGTCCAAAAACAGGCAATAGCCATCAACCGAGCTGCAGCTTTTAATAATTTTCATTGTACATATATTCATAAGGTCAAAACATATGAATGAAAAAGGTGTGGGGAGGAAGATATTCATTGTAAAATGTGTCCAAGAATCTGAGTTAGGAATAGTATTACTTGCACGATTCTAAATTTCAGGTTATAGACAAAATGGGATTCAGAGAGTGTTTTCCAGAACATGTTCTTTCTTTCAAACTGACTTACATTTGAAAGCCAAAAATCTAGAGAAATGCAACAGATAATAGCAAATGTTATACTACTCCAGCTACCCATACTTCTCTCAATAACAACAGTACACCACTTGAGTGGGTGGCCCTGTCATATCTGACAGAAAAGACCCCAAAGTGAGAAATTAAAAAATGCCCTTGGCATTTCATTCTGTCTGGGAACGTAAGTAGCTGTGGACTTTGAGCACAGAACTGGCTGACACCCAGGCAATCCTACAAGCCCCCTCCTTTTCTGAAAACTAAACACAGTGTTGTTCAGGATGGTGTGACTTTCCTAAAAACATAAAGCTTTGGCTCAGAATTATCTTACACTTCTGTGAAGGAAAGTTTTTGAAGTTTTGGGCATTGGCAAAGGTTCTACCACAGATAATTCCAAGACTTCTCCTGATAAAAATTCATGGGTTCATCACACACCACAGGTCATGTTGCATAAAAACAACATTAAAAATTAAGCATTTTTGAGTGATCTTTAATTTTTCTAGATACGTCAATAGATGCAGTATTTGAGTCCAGGGTCAGTTGCTACTCTGAGAAACCTACCAATAGGTAAATCCCCAATCTTACCACCCTGGGTTCGGAAAGACTGTTGGAGCTTTAGAGGCTTAAGGTGCATCTCTAATACTAGAATTGGCCAGCCCCACATCATTCTTTTCTATACAAAACTATTGGGGGTGTCTACATCATTTTCTGACTCCCCTTGATGGACAGATCATTTTTTACCAGAAGTGCAGATCATTTTTTACCAGGGGTACAGAAAGACTGTTGGAGCTTTAGGGGGAAGGGATGCAGTCTGATGCCAGGGCAGGACAGCTTCACCACATCCATTTTTATTCCATGCACCCTTGACATTTAGTGTTCTTTCTGCCCCCCCTCCCCCTGTGAGGAAGGAATGTGATTTATTGCCCCCAATCAGCTCCAAAAGGTGGCAGAAAGACTTTTGTAAGCTTTAGGGGCCTAGGGCTGCCGTCCCGATGACAGGACAGCTGAGCCCCATATGACTTTCTTTTAGATAAACTATCCCTGGTGCCTATAGATATTGCTGCCACCCCTCAATATGCCCCGCAGGGTGGCAGAAAGACTGTTGATACTTTACAGGTGGGGTACATTCTGATGCCAGGATGGCTGCCCCATCCCATTTCTCATTTTTTAAATGGCACTACCACATTTTTTCACTAACAAATACAGCCCTGAGGCATAGTTCACTTTCTGCCACACTTTAGTGGGAAGATTAAGGGTAAACATCCCAATCTACCCCAGATTGGTAAACAGGAGACCAGGTAAGGTGGGGAAGCAGTTGCCTGTGCCTGGTTGCGAGTCCATTAAAAAACACTGGTGTCTCATGGGTGGATATCTGCGGCGGTTCTGCCCCTCTGCACCAATTCCCATACAACGATCCACTTGCAAGAGGTATCGTTGTAAAGGGAGAATCTCTGAGTTTCAATGGTGCTTCTCCCATAGTGATCGGTACTCAGGTGGCTAAGACATGCCGCCCAGCACTGATCATACTGAGGGGATACAATATTTGACTGCTAGGTAAGCTATTCAATTACAGTTCAAGTTTTGGGCCCAAAGACAAAATCTATACTGTGTGAGCTCCAGAGGGGTTTTCTGCCTTTAGTGTTTGGATATGTCATTTGTGTTGTCCTTTCAGAGAACGTGAACTTCATGTTCAGTGCACTATGGTGCTAATGAAAAGACATCTATTGCGGCTAATACAAATAGATGGTGCCAGATTCTGCTGTCCTTGGCGTTCAAAATCTTCTGACATATCAGGTGGTTGCCTCTGGGTTGTAGAATTATGATAGGATCTTATGTAGTTCCTTGGGTGGGAATTGTGTATATTCATAATGGGTAACCAAGTATTTTTGTATTCCTGATGTATGATTTATTTATCCTTTGGTGGGATTGGAAATGTATGTTATAAACTATGCTGTTTATTTTTTTCCATTCGAATTGCAGAGGTGTTAAATCTGTTTCTGCTTTTTTATCCTTTTATTGATCTCTTTCGGTGATTAGGGTTTTTCAAATGTCAAACCATGTGATGATCCTATTGAATTATTGTTCTATTTCTGTTCTGTTTGTTAAAAGAGCTGCTTTTGAGATCGAGCCAAATTGGCTGAACAATAAAAGGGGCTTCCACAACATAGCGACAGTTGGTATTTTATTATGCTCTGCAAGAAGCTATCACATAAGGGGATAGGGACTACTCTGTTGTTCACAGTGATATGTATAGGGCAGAATAAACAGTGGAATATAGAAGAGTAAGAGCAGCAGACTAGATGTAATTTACATTTGTCTGTGTTAAAAATGATCTACGTTTGGGGTCCCTACAATGTGTTTGAAGACACTTTCAAGGGCTCCTCCTGTCTTTTTGCTGGGTCAGAATTCCAGATCTCCCAAGTATTGTCTCATGGCTGAATATCATCACCAAGTCAAATTTTCCTTTCAAATAATGGAACATAAGTTAAGGACAACATCAAGTTGTAGATATTTAAGTGGTTTTTGTTAATGAATTATGCATGATGGCAAAACAGTCCAGTTGCCTGAAAGGTGGGCAGATGGAACTTAGGGCCACATGTAAGAAGCCTTGTGAGTTCGAAAATGGGTCAATTAGTAGATTCAGCCCGTTTGTAAATGCAAAAAAGAATTTTTACATGTATCAAACCCTATTTTGAGATTCAGTAACATGTTACCGAATCACAAAATGGATTTGAGATACGATATTGGAAGGGGCGTGTTTAGGGCGTCTCTTCCAAATACCAAATTGGAACAGTATGTAGGAATGTTTTGTGACTGTGAATGCACGAAACATTCGCATTTTCCACCAACTTCAAGTTGTGCAAATTGGAAGGGGTCCCCAAGGGACCTCGTCCCCTTTGGGAATGTTTGTACAAACGTTTTTAAGACCAGGCAGTGGTCCCATGGATCACTGCCTGCTCTTACAAAATGAAAAGAAAACTTTTCATTTTTTTTTTAAACACAATCTGTTTTACTTTAAGGAAAACAGGCTACATTTAAAAACAATAGATTGCTTTATTTAAAAGCAATGAAGGTCATGGTGGTCTACTAACCCCAGCAGGCATACCATCCCCATTATTTTAGCGATTTGTATGGGGTTGCAAATTGCTATCTACCTCATTAATATTAATGAGGTAGGTAGATTTGCAACCCCCTAGGATTTGCAATTAGGAACTCGCTGTTTCAAACCTTCATACGTGTGGCCCTTATTCATGAGCCTTTTACGTCACCATTGTGTCACTTTTTGTGACTCCACGATAGAGTAAAATATGCACCACACTGCGTCATATTTACCAAGTGACGCATCTAGGCACATACATCACTTTGTAAAACCCTGAGTCACATTTACCTGCATCAGGGATAATGTATGCAGGGTTAGCATTCTCCTGCAGAAAAGACTCATAGGACTGGCACAGTGAAATCTACGAGATTTCAGTGTGCCACTTCTAGGATGCCACTGCATGAAGTCCTTCCTCCTGCTTCAGAGCAGGTGTAAGGAGTCATGCAGGCCCTTTCACATGGGGCTTTCCCCATGAGAAGGTCACATTGCTGGAGTTGCGTCTGTTTTCAGACACACCCCAGCAATGTGCCACTTTTGTACCTACATTTACGTCAGGAATACTGATGCATCTGTAAATACTTGCGACATGGAGTGTAGTACAGTAAATACGCTGCATCCACGGTGTCGCAAGGATGGCGGACTGAAAAGTGTTGGACAGCACCTGGTGGCCGACTACCCTCGAAAGCCCACCAACCCCCTCCGACCATGCCAAGAACCTCGGCATTGTACTGGACTCATCAATCACCATTAACTGACAGGTCAACGCCATCACCTCCAGCTGCTTCAACACCCTCCGCATCCTTCGCAAGACCTTCATGTGGATCCCCCCTGAGTCAAGGAAGACAGTCACCCATGCACTCAACACAAGCAGACTGGAATATGGAAACACACTCTACGCCGGCATCAACAAGTCCCTACTCTGCAAACTCCAGACAATACAGAACACAGAACACCGCCGCCAGACTCGTCCTCAACATCATATTGGACTCATCAATCACCATGAACTGACAAGTCAACACCATCACCTCCAGTTGCTTCAACACCCTCTGCATCCTCCGCAAGACCTTCATGTGGATCCCCCCTGAGTCAAGGAAGACAGTCACCCATGCACTCATCACAAGCAGACTGGACTATGGAAACGCACTCTACGCCGGCATCAACAAGTCCCTACTCTGCAAACTCCAGACAATACAGAACACAGAACACCGCCGCCAGACTCGTCCTCAACATCTCCTGACACAAACACATCAGTTAACCCCTTTGAAGTCTCCACTGGCTCCCCGTGGAGAAAGTCACTTTCAAAATCCTCACTCACGCCTACAAATGCCTACACAACAATGGACCCAAATACCTCAACAACAGAATCAACTTCCACGTACCCAAAAGAAACCTCTGATCTTCCAATATCGCACTGGCCAAAACTGCGCGCATCCACAGAGCTAGAGCAGGCGGAAGATCCTTCTCTCACATTGCAGCCAAGACTTGGAACGAGATACCAGCAGACATCAGATGTGCCCCCTCCCTGAACACCTTTAGGAACACCCTCAAAACCTGGCTCTTCAGCTAAACAGATCTGGGGACCCCCCCCCCCACCCTCAGTGCCTTGAGACCCTCACGGGTGAGTAGCGTGCTTACAATTCCCTGATTGATTGATTGATTGATTGATCAATTTATTGATTGCATCGCTGTTTTCATGCAGCGAAGCAACACTTTTCTTAAATGAGGTCCTCATTTGCTATGGGTATCTTGAGGAGTCTAAAGGAAGGGTAGATAGGAGTTGATGTAGAAGTCTGTATACCTTGAGTTGGAAAAGGACATTCACAGTATTAGGAAAGGCAGAAGAACAAGCAGAAAGGCTTACTGAAGAAAGTTAAACAAGAGCATTAGGTGGTAAGGAAGGGTACAGAATCACCATTGGGAGTGGAAAACGTGGGGCAACATTTCGGATTAGGGAGGTAAGATTAGTCAGACAGAGAGGATAGCAGGTTTTTGCATATTATGTTAGGCTGATATTAAAGTATTGGAAGGTATGTTAGGAGATGGTTGAAACTGAATGTTGACACTGATGTAAGATCAAAAAATGAGGTGATATTTGTGATGTGTGAGGCAAGTGAAGTTGGCTGCTGAGGAGAAAAGAAGCCAGAAGATCTGTTAGACAATGTAGAATGGGTGGACCATGAACTGCCAGACAGGGTAAGTAAGCAGGGATTCATTTAGATTTTCCAGAGCCGTAGCGCAGCCATAAATCATCGATACTCCACCCCCCAAACTCACAGATCCACTGCTCTAGTTAGTATGAGGGAAACTTACAGCGTAAGCCTCTCACCGTGTAGCTTGTCCGCCATGAGCCATCTGTTCACAGTGAAGTTTGCCTCACCCTTTTGAGGAGGGGTGACATTTGCTTATATTTACTAGAGCTTACAGGACGTGGCTGGATAGTGTCTCACTCAAAACCAATATAAGTAGTAAGAAACAGATTAGTAAATATTAATGCTCCAGGGAACACAAGAGGCAACAGCCACTAATGTGCCAAACAATCTACTGTGAAACACAGAAAAATAACTATAAACTATATTTTGTCACAGAGCAACCAAAATGCAGTATTAGAGAACGATTATTTCTATATTTTCAGTCCAAAAGAATCCTCCAGATTTTGTCATTCACAAAACAAATTCTTTATTTTCTTATGTAGAGGTTTCAGGTAGCATATTCTGAAAGATGATCCTGTGTAGTTGGCATCATCCGATGTAGCCAAACAGCCGACACGTGTTTCGCCTTGGGGACAAATTACTTAATGACTTCCTCAGGGCAAACTGTTCTGTAGTAATCTCATCACCACAACGTAAAAATGTCTGTGTACGGTCCCATATAATAATGGTCTAAAAGGCAAAATCTGGTGGATTCTTTTGGACTGAAAATATAGAAATAATCGTTCTCTAATACTGCATTTTGGTTGATCGGGGACAAAATATTGTTCATGCTTATATTTACTGATTGTGTCCAGCAAGTAATACATGATAAACATGGGCAGAGAAAATGTTCAATAATCTTCAATGAAAAGAAGAAAACTCCAATTGCATCGGGGTAGTTTGTTTGGCTTCTCTAAATACAAAGTTTGCCAAGCTGATGTTTATACATCGGTCCTATTTGACAAACCTTCTTAGCAGTGAAGGAAGCAGAAGAGGTGGTAGTTCCTGTTATAGCTCAGAGAAAATGGTAGTACAGTAGGCTGCAGAAGGGCCATGACCTCTGTCCCTCCCCTTCCACTGAAACACTAGCAGACAGTCGACCAGGGTCAAAATGAGAACTGAGGTGTTGAGGAAGGAAGCATAATTTGGGGCAATATGGGAAAAGATTGAGGGGAGAGGGTAATGTAAGTGACGATTGTTGAAATAGTAGGGAAGGTGACAGGTGGGAAGGATCTTCGGATAAAAGGGTAATTGGATTCTAAAAACAGGGGAGATAGGGACTTTGGAGATCAAACCTTTAAGCAATGAAGACGACATTAGGAACAACAGATGTGTTATTGTGAGGTGCTATGGAGAGTTAATATGGGTGAGGAGGTCAAATAAAGAGTAGGAAAACATGTGGGTTAGTGGGGGGGTGGAAAGATAGTAAGGGGACATCTAAAGATAGGAAGGATCAGGGAAAAGGGGGATGGCAAGGGTAGATAGAGATGATTATAGGGTGGCACAGTACAAGCGAGGAGAGTAGTTACCTGAGAAAAATGGGCGTGAAGTAGGCAAGATGGTGGTGGATTGAGAAATGAAGTGCAGAGTGATTAGGAGTGGCAGAGATTTGGAGTGTATTTTTGGATGGTTAAGTGAAAGAGGGAGGTTAGAGGAAAGGTGCTTATGAGAAGTGGGTACAATTGTGGTGTTAGTAGGGTGTGGGGGGAGCATAGATGTTCTGAGTGGAGAGGAGAGCCTTCAGAGAAGAATGATATTCAAAGAAAATGGACCAGTATACATCTGTATTGAAACGTGTTGCTCAGATTAACTCTAATACCAACCATCCTCTGATTATCTGGGTTTGAATAACTGATGTAAAGGTAGTCAGATTTTTCTGGGATGGAGTGTGTTTAGCTATCTCGCTGCCTAATTCAAGATTAGTTATTTTGAGTTTGAATGTGAGGATTATTTCTGCAACTGTGGAAAGTAATGGTTTACTAGGGCAAGTGAAAAACTGTGCAAACACCCATTTCGTCATTCAGAAGTAGAGTTGAAGTAGCATGGGGCAGAAACAATAATCATTTAAGAAATATTTATAATATACTATGGTTTGAAGATTTAGATTAAATTGATCCGAGAGTTCTTCTCAGTCTAGGTACTTGCTGGGAAATTTAACATTATAAACCATCAGGGCTGCCAAGATACCCCAGCTATCACACCATCTGTTAAATTAGTTCAGACCTCATACTGTGGAAGCAAGTATATTTTTAGCTTTATTCAGTTGTTTGGCCCACTTCCCAGATGCTGTGAGCAGATTTCCAAGTAGTTAGATTCTGTAACATGTGATAGTGCAGTGTCATTCAGGTATATATTTTTCTTTATCCACTCTTTTGAGACAACAACTAAAAGTTTACATTTTAGAAAATCGATAGGAACCTTATAATGCAGACAGAATTTTCTGAAAGCCATAAAAGGCCGCTTGTTCATTTTTGGACAATGGCGATATCAGCATACAATAAAAGCACTAGATCAAAACCCAATCAAGGGACAAATGTCCTTCAGTTCCACATCCAAGCCATTTACATAAAGATTAAAAAGTAAGGGAGCCAGAGTGCACTTGGCACACTTCCTATGAAACACTTATTTCCCTTGACACTTTCCATCATGACTGCAATGAATACAAGCTCTAGTTTATGAATAGAGATCAGGACTGACACAATGAGGCCAGCGTTAAACCCATTTCTTCTATGATGTGTATTAGTCTTAACATATCAACACAGGCCAAAGCACTTCTAAGGGGCCAGAAAAGCTAGAAAAAAATATCTCCCTTCAGTTGCTCATATTTCATAATTATTGCCTTTAGTTGAAGATCAATGATGCCAGACCCCTAAAATAACTGTTTGCACGTTTGTCAGTACACCCTGTACATCTGCCTGCTCCTGGATTCTTTGAAGGGCAAGCTTCACAAAGATCATCCTAAGGCAGTCCTGGAGTGAGCTTTGATGATAGTTTCGAGAAAATAAATGATGTCTGTTTTGATGGTGGGGACAGTAAGAAACTGGATTAATAATTGGGGCCACTGACTACCCAACTCAAGGAATAATTTCAAACCTTATGAGGGTGAACCCTTAAAAAAGTTAAATTAACTTGATCACATCCCCGATGTTGCTATAGCACAGACCAGACAAGTTTAACTTACTGAAATATGTAAAATGAATATGTAGTAACAAAACAGAAATAAAGTCTAAATGCATAACAATAATGCCATTCTTCTATCCCCATTAAAAGGGAATGTCAACCCCATTGTGATGATAGTTATGCTTCTCAGACAAACAAAAAGTGTTGTGAGCGAAGCTTGTTGCCACTCTTACATTTGCCTAGCACTAGTCTGCTTATCACTTGGTTTCAACAGTAACACTGAAGACTAGCAGTTAGCTAAAAAAGCTTTAAGTGGTCTAAGTATTGTGGATACCGCATGGTTTGCAGTCTGTGTTTGCAAAGGATACAAAGGACACAATACTAGACAGCAAATGTGCATGTCTTCATTTGAGCATGATATTGTATCAAAGCTGATAGGTTTATGTGGTCTCTCATCTAAAAATGTCAAGTATTCACAGATCTCTGCTCCTTTCCAAGGTCAGAGGGGCCAGTCTGACAGGTTACTGTGTTGTGAAGATATTTACTAAGGACTAGGAGGTAGTAGAACACGAACAACGGCAGCAATGTACAAACAACTGTAGTTGCGCTCTTGCAAAAAGAGTAGCACAGGGTGGGTATATTTCATCTTATGCAATGGTCTGATTCATCTTATACCTGGTGTGCCATGGCAGGTGGTCAAGTTCTAATTTGAAGAAAACAACAGCTGGCACTCAAACACCAATTTCTTATCCATGTTTCCCACCCTCCAACGTTATCTTCCCCTTAATCACCAGGGCACTGTATCCAACAATGAATGCCCCTTGCCAAATTCCAACGGCAGTGTCAGTAGCAATTATGTGGCTGGATGTGGACAGGTTGGGCCAGTGGCCAAGTCAGCTGCAGTCACTTGCCTGTGCAGTTCAAGCTCTGGAAGGATATGAGGCCAGAGGTGGTGTCTGCCTTGCTGGTTCTGTCATGCCATGATATGTCAGGGACGACTGACAAAGAGGTTGAAGAGTTGCTTAGCCAGGCAGAAAAAGTATTATTTGGTATGCATTTTCATGTGTTCATAGCCAAAGGAGTTTAAATATTTTTAAATAAAAATATTCTCTGGTGTTTAAGAGAATATAAACATTCCCCATCCTTATCAACAGTTTCTCACCTTCATTGTTATGATAACCTCAACACTGATTTAAATGAATATCTAAAATCTAGAGAGTCAAAAATCTTACTACTTGCTTCCTATCTGACCTGAAAGTATGTGGTTACAGGATGCCTACACGAGACGGGCTCCACTGGCTTCCTAAAGAAAAAAAGAGAACAGTTATAAATGATGTGTCTTTTCCCAAAAATCTTAGATGGTGGTGCTCCGATTTGGATTTTAAAGTTGTTTATTCCTTATCTTCTCATGAAGTGTCAGATGTTTTCGAGTCTTGACTTGCTCTCCATTCCTACAACTTGTTACAATAAATTTGTAACTATAAACTTCCATATGCAAGGCTCAATCCTATGGAGTTATCTACCACGTCTCTACCTCTAGAGTTTACATTGCTCTGTGTTTGGACAAAATATTGAACTGCAAATAACAGGAGATAGAAATATCAGAAAAAATATTTTGATGCAGAAATATCTTACTCTAGAACGTTGTTTTTTTCAGGTAGGCATATTGCTTAGAATATCGTTGTTGTTAATATTGTTTTCAATAACATGGTTGTCAAAACTATTATTTGTTAATTATTTTAATGTGGTTTAGTTCGTGAATTCATTTTAAGTCTGAATTCATTTGAAGTCTTACCATTGTTTTCATGATTGTTATTTTTTTACGTGAAGTTTGTAATTTTCAGTGATTTAGAATGTTTTATTTAATGGCTAATAGTAATTTATAGTGTTGTATTAGGTTGTTGGGTTTGTAGGAGAATAGGATGTGATGTCAATAACCTAATAATTAATAATTAATTCATTAATAATTTGTAAGAAACGTATGTGATTGACATTATTTATGTACATTATGTAATACTGATTTATTTTATTTATATTTTAGGTGTGGGTTGCTACGTTTGTTTGTAGGGGTCTAGGAAAAGAAGTTAATTAGGTAATTATTTAACTGATTATTAACCCCTTCGCTGCTAGGTCTTTTCCTCTCCTGTGCTAAACCTTTTTTGGGCTATTTGGGGTAGCGTGCACTTAGGCCCTTGTAACTTTTTGACCACATAAGGTATTAACGCCAATTTTGCGTCCTTTTCTTCCAACATCATGGGGATTCTAAAGGTACCCAGGGTTTGGGGATTCTCTTGGAGGGGTCCTAGAAATTAGCCAAAATACTGTGAAAATTTAGTTTTTTTCAGAAAAATGGGAAAACGGGCCACAAATGAAAGCCTCTGGGTTTTTCCCTGCAAATGTTATCAAAAAGCGGTTTGTGGGGATGAAATCTAAATTTTCCCAGCTTTTGGGGAATGACAGTCTTTTGTCAGAGAACCAAAATGTTTTACACAGTTTTGGCATTTTTTGCTATTTTTAGTGCTTTCAACCTCCTTCCAGTTAATGGTGAAAATGAGTATGAAAGCAATTATGGATCCTTGAAAGATATAAATTTTGGAAACGAGACATAATTCTGAATTCAGAAAGGGGTCATTTGTGTAGATCCATCAAGGTTTATTTATAAAAACTGTCAGTTAAATATTGGAAAAATTGGAAATTAGTTGAAAAAAACAGCCGTTTGTGTCAACGTTTTCTCCTGTAACTTCTTGTAATTATGACAGCTCTTTGAAAGAAATATACTGTTACATCCACTGGACCTTCCTAGTTGTGGGGATATATAGGACTTCTAGGTACACTAAGAAACAGATGAACCCAGAGTCAAAAACTGAGTAGCAATTTGAAATGGCTTTTTATTATGTACCAGGTATATAGCAATTATTGTGCAAAAATGTATACATGGAATAATCGGTATGAAAGACTCCTATGTACTTCTGAAATGGGTACAAATTATAGAGTTTGGAAACAGTACATATTTGCACATTTTCAAATTTGGGAATACTCATACAAGCATGAGAATTATTGGTCATTTTTCAAAATTACTTCTTTTTAACCCAATGTCTTTCATTTGGAAGGCAGAAACGCATCCAATCTCAACAGGTAATAACAGTTGCTTTACAAATATGAATTAACCTAAGTCTCACGATAAACATGGTACCTCACTTGAGTGAGTAGGCATAGTGCCCACGACCGGAAAGGGCTCAAAACCCAACGTAAACAAACCACATTTTCACAATGAAAATGTACCCTTTTTTTGCGAAGTGTGTAGCTGTCATTTTTTTAACCCTAGCGCTGCCGGCACCTAGGGAAACCTAGCAAACCCATACATTTTTTAAAACTAGACACCAGGGAAATCCAGGATGGGATGATTTGACTGCCTGCCACCATGTTCTGTTACCCAGAATCCCTTGCAAACCTAAATAAATGTCAAGAAAGCCAATCTGTAATCCGCGTGCATCCACAAATTTCCTCCCACCCCGCGTTCCCTAAAGTCTTCTGAGAAAAATGGTACCTCACTTGTGTGGGTCGGCCTAGTGCCTGCGACAGGAAACGGTGCAAAACGCAACGTAGTCGCACCTCAATTTCGCAGTGAAAAATTACCCTTTTTTTGTAAAGTGCCTAGCTGTAGTTTTTTAACCCTAGCTCCGCCGGCACCTAGGGAAACCTAGCAAACCTATACATTTTTTAAAACTATACACCCAGGGAAATCCAGGATGAGTTGACTTGACTGACTCCTTCCGTGTTCTGTTACCCAGAAACCCTTGCAATCCTAAAGGATTGACCAAAAAAAACAAATTTTCACCACATTTGTGTGGTGGAAAGTTCTGGAATCTGTGAGGATGCACGAAATTCTACCCACCCCGCGTTCCCCAATTCTTCTGAGAAAAATGGTACCTCACTTGTGTGGGTCAGCCTAGTGCCTGCAACAGGAAACGATGCAAAATGCAACGTGGTCATACCTCAATTTCACAGTGAAAAAAAGAACCTTTTCTGACAAAGTGCCTTGCTGTAGTTTGGAACCCTAGCTCTGCCGGCACCTAGGGAAACATACAAAACTCACACATTTCTGAAAAGTAAACACCCGGGGGCTTCCAAGGAGGTATGGCTTGCGTGGATCCCCCAAAGTCCCCTTACCCAGAATCTCTTGCAAACCTCAATTTTAGCTGCAAAAATCTGATTTTTCACACATTTTTGTGTGGGAAAGTGTGTCATCATCGGGCTCACACGAATTTCCTACCACCCAGCGTTCCCCCAAGTGTCCTGATAAAAATGGTGCCTCCCTTGTGTGGGAGACGCAAGTACCCTCGACAAGCAACGGCCCAAAACGTAGTGAGGCGACATTTAAATTGCCTATCTCAAAACCACCTGCTTTTGCAAGGGGGGCTCACTTGGGTTTTTGGCCCGTGCTCGACGGCCATCTTGGGAAACCTACCAAGCCCACACACTTATGAAAAGTAGACACCCTGGGGCTTGCAAGGAGGTATGGCTTGCGTGGATCCCCCAACGTCCCCCTACCCAGAATCCCTTGCAAACCTCAATTGTAGCTCAAAAAATCTGTTTTTCACACATTTTTGTGTGGGAAAGTGTGGCATCGCCGGGCTCACACACATTTCCTACCACCCAGCGTTCCCCAAGGTCTCCCGATAAAAATGGTGCCCCACTTGTGTGGAAGACGCAAGTACCCGCGACAGGCAAGAGCCCAAAACGTAGTGAGGCAACATCAAAATTGGCTATCTCAAAACCACCTGCTTTTGCAAGGAGGGTCACTTGGTTTATTGGCCCCGTGCTTGGCGGCCATTTAGGGAAACCTACCAAGCCCACACATTTCTGAAAAGTAGACACCCGGGGGCTTCCTAGGAGGTATGGCTTGCGTGGATCGCCCAACGTCCCCTTACCCAGAAACCCTTGCAAACCTCAATTTTTGCCTCCTGTGGTGAGGCATATTGGGGGCTAATGCCCCCATCTGCCCCCTAGGGGGGGTAGAATGTCCACTAGATGCCAGAGAGTTTTTTTGGGCAAATTGTAATTAGGGTGGGGGCTGCCCAAAACAGGCATGATAATGCCCCCACCCTAATTAAAATTTGCCCCTAAAATCCCTGGCCTCTACTGGGCTTTTTGCCCCTGCCCTGGAGCAGAAAGCTGTAATTTTTGTGGGTGAGGGGTGGGGGCATTGGCATGCCCATTTTGGGCAGCCCCCACCCTAATTCAGATTTGCCCCAAAATATCCCTGGTGTCTAGTGGGCTTTTTGCCCCTCCGGGGGTGCAGATTGGGGGCTACTGCCTCCATCTGCCCCATAGGGGGGGGGGGGGGAGAATGTCCACTAGACGCCAGAGAGTTTTTTTGGGCAAATTGTAATTAGGGTGGGGGCTGTCCAAAACAGGCATGATAATGCCCCCACCCTAATTAAAATTTGCCCCAAAAATCCCTTGCCTCTACTGGGCTTTTTGCCCCTGCCCCGGAGCAGAAAGCTGTAATTTTTGTGGGTGAGGGCATTGGCATGCCCATTTTGGGCAGCCCCCACCCTAATTCAGATTTGCCCCAAAATATCCCTGGTATCTAGTGGGCTTTTTGCCCCTCCGGGGGTGCAGATTGGGGGCTACTGCCTCCATCTGCCCCATAGGGGGGCAGAAAGGCTGTAATGGTGGCGGGGTTGGGGGCATTGGCGTGCCCATTATGGGCATCCCCACCCTAAAAACAATTGCACAAAATATATCCCTGGTGTCAAGTAGGCTTACTGCCCCCCCGGGCGGGCAGATGGGGGCTACTGCCCCCATCTGCCTCCCAGGGGGGGCAAAAAGGCTGTAATGGTGGCAGGGTGGGGCCATTGGTGTGTCCGTTTCGGGCAGCTTCCACCCTAAAAAAAAGTGCACATAAAAAAATCCCTGGTGTATAGTGGGCTTTCTGCCCCCCCGGGGGGGTCTAATTTGGGGTTACTGCCCCCATCAGCCCCCATGGGGGGCAGATTCTCCCCTTTCCAATGATACCTCTCCCGTCTTTCTACGTGCTCAGGGCGCTGAGATAGTGTTGCCGAGGTCACTAACCTGTGACTTGTCTCTGAACTCACTCCACAGGAACGACGAGAATTTCCCCACACTCCTAAAGCTTGTCTTAGGATGAGAATGTCTTTAGATAACTCGCACCCCCCAGACTGACTATTGGAGATGTGGGGATCAGAAGTCAGGGTAATCACTTCAAATCCCCCAGCCAATTCCCTTGGATTATTCGCAGAGCAGATGAGGTGAACCTATAGAGGAATAAAGAAAACAATGAGAAATTCCCCCCCCCCTTATAACCATGAAATCGTTTTAGTGCTTGCTTCACAGTATTATTACACTGTCCCTTACCAGCTGGACATCTCCATATGCCCAAAACAAAATCCTTAGTGAACAGCAGATCAAGGGCAGGTCTTATCATATCCTGGGAAAGCAGGAGAGTAGACAAGAGGGATCTAAACTGCTTGTTCACCCGACACAAAACAAAGGTCCACTCTGTCTTATACACTCCAAACAGAGCGTTAAATACAGCACTCCCAAAAGATTTTCAATAAAGCACTCAACAAAAAAAATGTTTGTTAAGGAGTACAGAATACACAAAAAAATTAAGGGCTGCCAAAAAACGCCTCACTGGCGTTAAAGTAGAAATGGTTCCTCTATTGCGAAAAGCGCAATGACTAACTGCCCATTAGCAAAAAACGGGAACATAAAAGGTAGGATATATGCGCACCGTGCGTAATCACCAATCAGACCACCATGGCTGACCAACCAGGGACAGGAGATAAGATAGACGCGCACCACGCGTGAACTCAAAACAGCCCACCAAGGCTGCCTGACGAGGGACAGGAAGGAAAACAATAACCCCTCAAAAGACACACGCAGGCGCGTTTAAAATAAGGAGCTAAGCGCGACCACGAGCTCAACAATTATAACGGCGGAGCAAGATACGCAACCACTCACCCAAAGCTAAAAATGTAGTTACTAGTCCGAATTTCAAATGTGCACCCAACAGGAGATTATAGTGCACAGAGGGGATCACAAACGCCAAGGAGACCAACTCGTAGAAAGGGAAACAAATGTCGGGGAGAGATCTCTTGAGACGCCAAGAACAACACTGGCAGCTGAAGGAAGGAAGGTGTGTAGGCAGCGTGGAATCCGGTTCTGGAAACTGAAAGCCAAGCACGCTTCCTTTGCAAGTAAGGATTTTTAAAGGAGGGGATGTCTACAAACTCCACCTATTTCATAGAGGTTAGGGACCTGCTCAAAAGTGTTCTACTACAAAGAAAGCACTAAAGTCTCCAGGAAACTATGCAAGAGGCTTGGTGTCTAACAGTTAGCCCCCTGAGCATGTAGAAAGTGAAACTGAAATGAACCTAAAGGCTCATTTCAGTTTCGGTTTGTGTACAATGATGACAGTGCGACGTGCGGGCTGATCGTCATTGGTCAGAAACCAGGGAGGGGGCCAAGGTCACAGGGGAGAAAAGGAAATCCCTCTGCTGTCAGCAGCAGAGGGATTTTGTGCCCCTTGCCTCATGACGGAATGGTTCCGTCATGAGCACAGGGGCACCGATGCTCCTGACGGAACCATTCTGTCATGAGCATCAAAGGGGTTAAATTGTATACATTGTGTAATATTCATATAGGTTAGTATGTGGAGGGAAATTAACAAAGCAACAAGTATTTAACAATTAATAATGTGTTTATTATTAATTATTGAATGGATTAATGATTATGTACATTACATAATAAAAATTTAATTTAGTTAAATTGTATTTGGCTGTTGGTAGGGTTATAGGGCTATAAAGTAGGAATTCAATTAAGCAACAATGAAATAACAATAATTATGAATGTATGATTAAATATTTAATTGATGAATAATTATGTAAATTGTGTAATGATTATAGATTTTAGTTATTTTTTAGGTGTGGGCTGCTGGGTTTGTAGGGTTATAGGGTTGGAAGGTGGTTAGGTACTTTTTATTTAAAAGTTAATTATGAATTGTTAATTTAATATTTAATTCATTATCAAATATGCAAATTGTGTTATACATATTTATTTTACTTATAATGAAGGTGTGGGTAGCTAGGTTTGTAGGGGTATACGGTGGCAAGTTAAATAAGTAATAATTAAATAACAGTTATGTTTGATTGGAAATTAATTATTAAATTGTTTTTGAAATACACATATATATATATATATATATATATATATATATATATATATATATATATATATTTTATATTTATGATATTTGTATTAAGATTGTTATATCTTAATTTCAAAATTAATAGGGTTATTCAACTATGTAATGTGTATGTGTTTGAAGCGAAGTAGTTTACCTACTGTTGCTCAGATTTGAGTGGGAACATTGACTGTAACACCTCTGAAGTCTAATGCTTTACCTACTGTTGCACAGACTGGAGTGGGAATAGAAAATTGAACCACTCTGAAGTCCAATACTTTCCCTACTTTTGCACAGACTGGAGTGTGAAGCGTAAATCGTCTCCCTCCGTAGTCCAGCGCCTTCTCTACTGTTGCACAGACTGGAATGGGATTGGTAAACCATACCCCTCTGTAGTCCAACACTTTCCTTACTGTTGCACAGACTGGAGTTAGATTAGTAAATGTAACACCTTGAAATCCAACACTTTCCCTACTGTTGCACATACTAAAGTTATCTTACTCCTCTGAAGTACAACACTTTCTCTACTGTTGCACGGACTAGAGTGGTAATAGTAAATCAAAACCCCTTTGAAGTTCACCACATTTCAAGAATATTGCATTGTGTGGAGTGGGAATACTAAATCTAACCACTGTGAAGTCCAACACTTTCCGTACTGTTGTGCTGATAGGAGTCAGAATACTAGATCTAACCCCTCTGAAGACCAATATTTCCCCACTGTTGCTCTGACTGGAGTGGGGATAGTAAATGTAATCTCTCCAAAAGCTAATGCTTTCTCTACTGTTGCTTAGACTGGAGTGGGTATAATACATTTAACCCCTCCAAAATCCAACCCTTTTCATGCTATTTCGTAGACTGGAGTGAAAATAGTAAATGTTATCCCTCAGATAACCAATGCTCATCCTACTTTTGAATGGACTGCAGTGGGAATAGTAAAATATTACCCAGCTGAAGTCCAAAGTTTTCACAACTGGGCACAGATTGGTCTGGGAATAATGAATGTTACCCCTTCATAGCACAATATTTTCCCTGCTGTTGAACCGACTGGAGCGGGAATAGTAATGTTACCCCTCCAAAGTTCTACACTTTTCCTATGATTGCTTGCTATTGTTGCATAAACTGGAGTGAGACTAGCATATGTGTTATTCCCAGATGCCAATACTTTTCATAATATTGGTTAGACATAATTGCTGTTAGTATTTGTGTACACATTTAATTTTATATTATGCGTTTATATTTTTCTTTCATTTAAGATTTTAATATTTTTCGTAAAAGTCCTATTTGTTTTTATACTAGTTGCTTTAATGGGGGGAGAAATATGGGCTTGTGTGCTACAGTTGGCAGGGCCCAGTCTTGGTGGTGGCACGTTCCTCGCAAATGGCTACACCCAAGAACCATTATGGGGTAAGTCTAGAGATGGGTGGAGGGTTGTGCCTTCAAAATTTTTATATGAATTTCGTGGAATAATTACCAATTGTTCATTGATCATTTTTAAGTGCATAGTATTTATTTATATTCTCATTGTATAGAGAAAACCAATACAAAGAGACAGCCGACACGTGTTTCGCCCATGTGGCCCATCGGCCGGGGGATCTTTTAAAATTACAAAAAACAATTTGATGGACAGAATGTAGATCAATGCCTTACATTCACCCCAGTACAAGGATCTGGGCCTAAATCCATCGTTTTTTGCACTCCACACCACCCTGGGTTAGATAATGGCTTTATGCAAATCAGCTCTGACCCTGTGCCCCATGGGAACAGTCCAGTCCGAACTACACAGCCATATCTTTCCCAGACCGGAATCAAGCATCCGAGGAGCACAGGGTCAGAGCTGATTTGCATATCGCCATTGTCTAACCCAGGGTGGTGTGGAGTGCAAAAAAACGATGGATTTGGGCCCAGATCTTTGGACTGGGGTGAATGTGTGACATTGATCCACATTCTGTCCATCACCTGTTTTGTTTGCAATTGACGCCCTAAGTGCGCTGGGGATGCCCAGACGTGGGTCCCCAGGCACTCCACACCACTGGAGTCAAGCTAGCCGGGCTGATGAGAGGTGTTACCTGGAAACCGTTCCGGTCCTCGGATGCTTGATTCCGTTCTGGGGAAGGACATGGCTTTTGTAGTTCGGACTGGACTGTTCCCATGGGGCACAGGGTCAGAGCTGATTTGCATATCGCCATTGTCTAACCCAGGGTGGTGTGGAGTGCAAAAAAACGATGGATTTGGGCCAGATCTTTGGACTGGGGTGAATGTGTGACATTGATCCGCATTCTGTCCATCACCTGTTTTGTTTGCAATTGACGCCCTAAGTGCGCTGGGGATGCCCAGACATGGGTCCCAGGCACTCCGACACCACTGGAGTCAAGCTTAGTCGGGCTGATGAGAGGAGTGTTACCTGCGAAACCAGGTCCGGGTC